>NC_072482.1:62256324-63506324 GCF_027574615.1 Eptesicus fuscus
TGAGCCACCTTGTTCTCTCAGCTATGAAGTGGAGATAACAGACTATGTGTACACTGTTTAGAACAGAACAAGGCCTATCAGGGGTTAAGTTAGGAGGAAGAGTAATGGTCTAAACCCCTATAGGGGAAGAAAAAGAGATGGACGTCCTTTTCCTCCCCATGCTTCAGGCCCCTTATGCTTCATGAACATAGAAATCTACTGCCAGACACAGAAGGCCAGGCCCATAAAAATCAGTGCAGAATGAATACATCCCTAGATTCCTCCCTTTTAGTGAGGCAGCAAGGGGGTGGTGGAAAGACCTCTGGGCAGGGAGTCACAGAATCATAGGCCTACCACCCAATCTTCCTGGCTTTCATTTATTTATAGATGCCTACAGCAGCTGAATGGGGCCTTGCAGTCAATCTAGTCCATATTCATAATGCTGACAATAGCATTGACAACTGCTACCATCAGCATTTATTGAAAGCTTCCTGTCTGAGAAACTGTTCTTAGTACTTTACATGAATTAGCTTCTGATATGTGATAGTTACTACTTTTATACCCATTTTACAGATGGGAAAACTGAGGGAGAGAAGTTAAAGAACATATTTTATATACAGTACCTAATTATCAAATTAATATACCCAAGGTAGGTATTATCTCTATTTACAGATGAGAAACTGAAGCTCAGAGAAGTTAAACATCCCATCTGCTCCCCAAAGAGAGCAGACTTAAATTTAAGCCAATATAAAGTTCTTTTAATATGAACAGTCTTTCTCAATTATTTTATTTTTTATTGAGGAATAACTTACATTCAGTAATGTGCACTAGTCTTAAGTGTATACAACTCAGTGGATTTTTACTTTGACACCAATCTAACCATCAACCCGAGCAAGATTTAACACATTTCCTTCACTCCAGAAGCTTCCTCTGTGTTCTCTCCCAGCTAATATCCCCCAACCCCAAGATAATTGCGAGGCTAACTTTGATCACCATTGATTAGTTGTTTGTTTTTGAACTTCATAAAATGGAATCATAAAAAATGTACTCTTTTGTATCTGATTTTTTAAACTCACATTATAATTTATTTTTTAGATTTTAAAATTGATTTTTAGAGAGAAAGGAAGGGAGAGGGAGAAAGAGAGAGAGAAACGTCATTGTGAGAGCACAACATTGATCGGCTGCCTCCTGCACGCCCCATCCTGGGAACTGAGTTTGCAACCCGGGCATGTGCCCTGACCGGGAATCAAACCCGCGACTTCTTGGTGCACAGGATGATGCTCCACCAATAGAGCCACATGAGTCAGGGCTCACATTGTAATTTTGAGATTTTATCCATATTATGGCATGTATTGTTGGTTTTTTCTTGTTTTTTTTTTTTTTTTTATTGCTGTGTAGTATATTCCACTGTATGAATTTATTCACAACTCACTGACCTATTCTATTGATTAACATTTGGACTGTTTCCAGTTTTTAGCTATCATGGATAAAGTTGTTTGCTATGAATATTCATGTTCATGCCTTTTTGTAGGCATATGCACTAATTTCTCTTGGATATATACCTAAGAGTGGAATTGCTGGGACACAGGTAGTAGGCATATGCTTAACTTTACTGCCAGTTTTCCAAAGTGGTGGAATAAATTTATACTTCACCAGCAGTGTTGCTCTACATCTAACATTGATATTGTCAGTCTTTTTGCTGTTCAATGCGATCCCACTGTAATTTTAATTTGCATTTCCTTGATGAGCAATGTTGAGTACCTTTTCCTATGCTTATTGGCCATTAGGATGTCCTTTTTTGTAAAGGGCCCATTCAAGTCTTTTGCCCATTTTTAAATGAATTCTTTTACTTATAGATTTATAGTTCTTTATATATTCTGGCTATGAGAACTTTGTAAGAAATATGTATTGCAGATATCTTCTCCAAGACTGTGACTTGCTTATGCACTTGCTTAATAGTGTTTTTGATGAACATAAGTTCTTATTTTATTTTATACTAGAGGCCCAGCACTCGATTGAAATCGTGCGAGGAAGCACCCCGCTTCCCGCCTCCTCGCGCATCCACCCTTGTGCACCTCGCTGCGCACGCAGCCTCCTGCTGATCGGTTGTTATGGCGTGATGGCATGACGACCATTAGCATATTAGCTCTTTATTATATAGGATTTTTAAAATACATACATTTTTTTTCTTTTTATCCTCCCACGAGGATTTTTTTTCCCATTGATTTTTAGAGAGAGTGGAAGGGAGAGGACGAGACAGAGAGAAACACCAAAGTGAGAGAGACACATCGATTGGTTGCCTCCCACATGCCCCCAATCAGGGCCAGGAGCCTGCAACTAAACCTGGGACCCTTCAGTCCACAGGCCGATGCTCTATCCACTGAGCCAAACCAGCTAGGTCCTTAAGTTTTTATTTTAAATAATGTTCCATATTTTATGCTTTACTTTAATCATTGAAATCTTCTAAAGAAATATTTTCCTAGTTCAAGGTCATGAAGATATTCTATTCTATTTTCCTTTGGAGGCCTATTCCTATTTAGGAAGATGATCCACCTTCAAATTAATTTTTGCACATGGTGTAAGTGTGAAAGTTCATTGTTTTCCCTCCATATGGATTTGCAAATGATTTGGCACTATCATATCGAAAAGACCATCCTTTTCGTGTTAGATTGCAATGGTGCCTGTGATGCAAATCAAATGGCTATATACATGGGTGGGCAAATGTAGGTTTACATTTGTGAGTACTATGGAGAGCAGCTACAGCGTTTGGACAGGATCAAGCCTCAGACTGACTTGTGGCAAAGCCACATACAAGTCCCAGCTTGGAGGGCAAAGCCCTCCCAGCACAATTATAGCCAAAGCTATGGTTGTAAGCTTGACCTTATAGTCTGACCCTACTTAGGTAGCTAAAGGATGTGGGCTGGGGAGGTGCAGCAAGTGCTGCCTAAACAAAGCTTGATAGAGTTCAGAGAATGGCAACAACAGGAAAGAAGCAGATTTGAAACTTGCAAGAACATTGTAAACATCTTGCCCTTGTTTTCCTTTGTGTGATCTGACTATAAAATAAAGCTTGGCTTGCAGGCTGTGTCACTGTGTCTTCATTCAGGCACAGTGATTCTACCTGGCCCCAACTGTATTATCTCATCCGTCTTCTCTAATCCTTCACCGCCCCTCCTCAGGCTCATCCCTGGCCATGCTGGATGAGGCTCAAGTACTTGAAACACAGAGTTTATTTTTGTATTATTATTTATTACTAGAGGCCCGGTGCACAAAATTCGTGCACGGGGGGGGGGGGGGCGGGTGTCCTTCAGCCCAGCCTGCACCCTCTCCAATCTGGGACCCCTCGAGGGATGTTTGCCCGTTTAGGCCCGATCCCGGTAAGATCGGGCCTAAACGGGCAGTTGGATATCCCTCTCACAATCCAGGACTGCTGGCTCCCAACTGCTCACCTGCCTGCCTTCCTGATTGCCCCTAACCACTTCTGCCTGCCAGCCTGATCACCCCCTAACCACTCCCCTGCCAGCCTGATTGATGCCTAACTGCTCCCCTGCCAGCCTGTTTGCCCCTAACTGCCCTCCCCTGGAAGCCTGGTCCCCCCCAACTGCTCTCCCCTGCAGGCCTGGGTCCCCCGCAACTGCCCTTCCCTGCAGGCCCGGTTGCCCCCAACTTCCCTCCTCTGCTGGCCTGGTCACCCCTAACTGCCCTCCCCTGCAGGCTTGATTGCCCCCAACTGCCCTCCCTTTCAGGCCTGGTCCCTCCCAACTGCTCACCCCTGCTGGCCTGATTGCCCACAACTGCCCTCCCTTGCAGACCTGATCCCTCCCAACTGCCCTCCCCTGCTGGCCATCTTGTGGTGGCTATCTTGTGTCCACATGGGGTCAGTCATCTTTGACCACATGGGGGCAGCCATCTTGTGTGTTGGAGCGGTGGTCAATTTGCATAGTATTCTTTTTTTTTAATTAAGGTATTATATGTGTATGTATCTTACCATTGCCACCCCCCACCCCACTCCCATATATGCCCTCACCCCCCAGAGTTTTGCATCCATTGGTTTTGCTTATATGCATGCATACAAGTCCTTTGATTGATCTCTTATCTCCCCCACCTCTCCCTAACTTTCCCCCTGTAATTTGACAGTCTGTTTGATGCTTTACTGTCTCTGTATCTATCTTTTTGTTCAAGTTTATAATGTTCTTTATTACCCATAAATGAGTGAGATCATGTAGTATTTTTCTTTCATTGACTGGCTTATTTCACTTAACATAATGTTCTCCAATTCCATCCAGGTTGCTGCAAATGATGAGAATTCCTTCTTTTTTATGGCAGCATAGTATTCCATTGTATAGATGTACCACAGTTTTCTGATCCAGTCATCTGCTGATGGGCACCTAGGCTGCATAGTATTCTTTTATTAGATAGGATTAGATAGGATAGAGGCCTGGTGCACGGGTGAGGGCTGGCTGGTTTGCCCTGAAGGGTGTCCTGGATCAGGGTGGGGGTTCCCTTGGGGCGTGGGGTGGCCTGGACGAGAGGCCTGTGGTGGTTTGCAGGCTGGCCACGCCCCCTGGCGACCCAAGCAGAGGCCCTGGTATCTGGGATTTATTTATCTTCTATAATTGAAACTTTGTAGCCTTAAGCAGAGGCCAAGGCAGGCCAGGGCAGGCGGAAAGCTTGATAGAGTTCAGAGAATGGCAACAACAAACCCAAGCCCCCTGCTCTCTCCGTGGCCTAAACGGGCAGTTGGACATCCCTCCCACAATCCAGGACTGAAAGGGAGGGCAGCTGGGTTAATTTGCATACTTGCTCCTGATGGGCTGGTGGGTGTGGCTTGTGGGTGTAGCAGATATGCGGTCAATTTGCATATTACTCTTTTATTAGCTAGGATTATAATATTTATTTGTATTTCAATTGCAAACCTACTTTTGCCCACCCTTGTATGTATGGGTCTATTTCTGGGGTCTATTCTGTTCCATTGGTCTATTGTTTATTCTTGCCCTAACACCTCTCTGTTTTATAGTAAGTATTTAAATCTGGTAGTGTAAATCCTCCAACTTTGTTATTCTTAGTCAAAATGGTTTCACCTAGTCTAAGTCCTTTGTATTTCCTTAAACATTTAGAATCCTGTTGTCAGTTTCCATAACAATTCTTCCTGGGATTTTGATTGGGATTGTCTTGACTCTATAGATTGGTGTAGGGAACTGACATCTTAATATTATCAAGTTTCTAATCCAGGAGGGAGCAATATCTCTCTTTGCTTATTTAGTTTGAATAACAATAATTTGAATAAAACTTTCAGTATTTTCAAATGCTTAAGAATAGAGTTACCAATTCCACTCCTAAGAGAATTGAAAACATATGTCCACACAAAACTTGTACATGAATTATTCACAATAGGCAAGAAGTAGAAACAATTCAAACGTCTATCAACCAATGAATGGATAAATCAAGTGTGGTATATCCATACTGTGGGATATTATTTGGCAATAAAAAAGCACCAATAAATGCTAATCATGGATAAACCTTGAAAGCATTATACTAAGTGAAAGAAACCACACAAATGACCACATATTGTATGATTTTATTTAAATGATCTGTATTGGATAGGCCAGTCTACAGAGACAGAAAACAGATCAGTGGCTGCCTAAGGCGAAGGGGATGAAAAGGGAATGGGGAGAGATGGCTAAGGGGTGTGGAGTTTCTTTGGGGTAATGAAAATGCTCTAAAATTGATTGTGGTAATAGCTATATAACTCTGTGAATATACAAAAAGCCATTAAATTGTATACTTTGAGTGAATCGGATGGTGTATGAATTATATCTCAATACAGCTATTTAAAATTTTTTAAAACTTATTTTGTCCATAATCTATTGTTATGGGGTTAGACGCATTCTAGCACATTTTGTTTTGACTCATTAAGTTACATTCTCAGGTCCTGGGATTTAAGGCTCCAACATGTGGTTTTGGACACGTGTCATCAAAAAGAAAAATTTCATATATTTAAAAATGTACATTTCTGGGTCTTGCCCAGGATCAGAAGAGCCCAGGGATATGCATTGAACCAAAATCTCAGGCCTTGTTCTCTCAGCTGCCTGAAGCAGCGGCCAGCCAGGGTCAGAGCCGACAACTTGAGTAGCCAGTTGCCAGAGTCTGTGATACCCTGTGGATTCCCCGGGCCAGCAGGGGCAGAGGACAGCTTCGCCTGAGGGTTTCTCAGCCTGAAGAACGCCAAGTGGGACAGGACTCGAGTCACCCAGCCTCTGAGGAAGTCCCCGTTGGCTGCTGGCGTCCCCTCCATGCGGCAGTGCTTCTGCCTTTGCCCGGGTCCCATCCTGCCTCTCAGGAGGGTTAGGGGAGGCCCTGGAGGTAGTTACAGTCCTCAGAAGAGGGCATAAAAAGTGAGGTAATTACCTGTGGCCAGCCCAGGGACGGGGCGCTGGAGGCCACTTCACATGGAGACGTTCTCATTATGAAACGGATGAGACAGGGGCAGGAATAAAGCCGATGGGAGTTTCCAGTGTATTTTTTCAATTTAAGTAGAGTTGGCATACAATCTTACATTGGTTATGTTAGTTTCAGGTGTACACTCAATGCATTTTTGGACTAGTTTCATCTGTAAAACCAGGAGCTTGCCCTGAAATATAGTCCCTTGTCTGGAGGTCAGGTTCATCCAATCCAACCGGGCGGCACTTCCTTGAAGTGCTGTGGTTGAGGTTTGGGCTGAAGCTGGCCTCGTCGCCCCAGATCAAGAGGGAGAAGAAATGTGCGCTGGGCATCTCTCCCTGGTATGATGGTCAGGTTATCCTGCTCCTCAAAGCCCAGTCCACTTCACGGCTGCACCCAGGAGCCTGCCCGCAGCTCCCTCGTAGCAGGGACTTGCTTTCTCAGGGCGTGAGTCAGGCCAAGCCCTCCTGCCCTGGCCTGGCCTGGCCTGGCCTGGCTGGCTTCTCTAAAAACTGCAAGTCCAGGGCCGAGACTGCTCTGTGCCCTCCCCGGAGGGGAGCACCGCAGCTGTGCCCTGGGTGCTCTGGCCACCAACCCCTTTGGTGTCCTTCCTTGCCAGGCTGTGCCAAGCTGCCAGGGCTGCTCAGTCCAGAGTTGAGGGCGGGAGCCTTCTGTGTCTGGGCCGCTGGGGCTGAGGCAAGTAGGACTTAAAAGGATGGTTATGCAGTTCCCTGCACAGCTTCCGGGGGAGGAAAGAGCATACACGCTCAGCAACAGGTCCTGGGCCTCCTGCCAGGCAAGCCTGACTCAGCAAGTCTGGGGAGGGGCCTGGAAACCTGCATTTTGAAAGATCCTCGTAGGTCCCGCACAGGCAGGTGTGGGAGCCGTGGCCTTAGGTCACTCTCACTGGGGATTGTTCAGAGAGTGTGGGAAGGGTCAGAGGGCATGTAAGAAAGTGAACTTTGCTTTAGGAGTTGGGAGCCTTCTTCCCTAGCCTTGAGGTCAAGGGCTTGGCTCCTCCCATGACCTGGAACCCCAAACCCAGCTCCCCAGCGGGAGCCTGGGGCGGTCAGATACACAGTGGCTCAGGCTGGGAGTATGGCCATGAGCCTATCACTGTCTACACCCATCATGTCAAACTCAAAGGCTCACACGGGCCAAATAAACAAGGTTTAAGTTTATGTGGGCCGCAAAAAAGCAAAAGCTTCAATTTTCATAGAAACGTAGGTTTATTTCGATAGAGACATGAGTAATCGTTAACATAAAATAAATGAACATTTTACTAAAAATTAATATTTTTTTTCTTGAACATTAACTTACCAGGCACTGAATAACTGCACAAATTAATAAGCGTAACGCAAATAAACCTATTTTTCTTGTTCTCCAAAAGCAAAATATTTCCTGTTGCGCACACCAAACAAGTCGGTTCAAGACTAATGATGCAGCAGTCGGCTGCTAAAATATTCGCTGCTAGTATTAGTGGAGAGAAATGGTGCGCCTGCGTGTAAGGCGCGTAAGGGAAATGAATGCAACACGATTACAGTCATCAGTCACTAGCAAACGTTGTAGTTCATTATTAGTAATTATGTATGACAGGATATTGTAAAAATTAAGTTATAAAATTTTTATTAAAACATTTCTTACATACCGTTATATTGGCTGGGCCACAAAAATATTCATTGTGGGCCACATGTGGCCCGCGGGCCGTGAGTTTGACATGCTTGGTCTACACGAACTGCTGCTTTTGATTCTCCACACGAGTCCATAGGATTTTGAACCTGAGTGGACATGTGGCCACATGCAATACAGCCACACCCTCTCCCCATACATGTGACGCCGGGTGTGCCTGTAACTGCAACGGAGGGCCTGGCTTTGCAGGTTCCACGTCCACAGGGAAAGCTTCTTTTTTTTTTTTAAATTTCTTTATTGATTAAGGTGTCACATATTTGTCCTCATCCCCCCATTCCCATCCCACACCCCTCCCCACGGATGCCCCAACCCCCAGTTGAACTTAACCGTTAGATAGGCTCATATGCATGCACATAAGTCCTTTGGTTGATCTCTCCCCCCTCCCCCCACCCTCCCCTATCCTCCCTCTGAGGCCCGATAGTCCGATCGATGCCTCCTTGTTTCTGGTTCTGTTCTTGTTCCTCAGTCTATGTTGTTCATCATTTCCCCTAGATGAGCGAGATCATATGTCACTAGATATATACTTATAAGAACTGAATGTGAGACGAGCAATAATAGTTATGCTGACAGGCAAATGAATCAGTCTGTAGTGAGTTTCTTTCTGGACCAACAGTTCTTTTGAGACCCAATTTCAATGTCCACCAGTTCCTTATGTGTACATGTCAGCACTGACCCCTCAGCTCTGGATGGTGGACAAATGGTGGTAACGGAGGTCCGACTCCCTCTGGTTTGGTCTCGGCCGGACCCAGGGGCACGGCTTCACCCGGACTAAGGGGCACGTGGCCTCACCCAGACCCAAGGGGCGCGTGGCCTCACCCGGGTCCGGGACCCAGCCTCACCCGGATGGATCCAGGGGCACACGGCCTCACCCGGACCCAGGATCGGGAAAGCTTCTTTAAGTCTGGCCTTCCAGATTACCAGCCGGTTTCAGCCACGGGCAAGCGCACCAAAGCAATCCTAGCACTTCCAGTAAAGAGGCATCAGACTTTCCACCAGGCCAAACGTTTCAGATTACAGCGCCAAATCCAGTGCTGTGGTTCCAATCAAATCAGGAAATAAAACGTCTACAATTTATTTGGGTCTCTAAGACTCAGAACTCCTGGCCAAAAAAGTGCCCTTTGATCTTCATCCCTTTAATCTATAAATGCAATTCCATTTTAACGAACAATGCCTTATATTGGCATCATACTCTTTATTGAAGAAACTTAGATCGTATTTTAGGATTCCAACTGTTGGGTTAAGTTCAGGGTAATATCCGAGCCTAATGCGTGCCAAGTTCCTACCCGCCGTGAGGACAGAGGCAAGGAGGAAAGCTCAGGGAGTCGCGTGCAGTGAACGCCGAGGAGAGACCAGAAGCCAAGTCCGCGTGTTCTCAGAGGGAGCCGTCACTTATGACTGGGGATCGAAGAGGGCTTCGTGAGGAAGGAGATGTTTGAGTTGGGCCACACAGGGTGGACAGGCTGTTAAGAAGAGGAGACGGGGCCAACGAACACTCCAGGCCAGGGGAAATGGCTGGGCAGCGCTTGCTTAAGGAGCTGTAGACAACTCATGTGGTCAGGATCTAGGGTGGGGGTGATGGTAGAGGTGAGGGGGAGATGAGGCTGGCAAAACAGTAGAGCTCAACTTCAGGGGCCTAACTTCCCTTGAATTAGCTAAATGATGAGATACTGTATTGCAAGGGTTGGAGGAATCTCTTGGAAATGCTGCTCAGGAAGTGGAGTTGGACAGCCGTGGTTCTCAGCTCTAACTCTCTCTGTGGCCCGTGCTCTCTGGCCATTGGTTCTCTCTGCAGACTGTGTCCTCTGCTTCCCCACCAGGCCCACTCTGACCCTGACTCGGCCTAACCTGTAGGCCAAGCATCCATCACCAGAGCCTCTTGAGTCTTGGTTCCAACTCAAGGGAGACAATTCCATTAGCTGGTGGTCAGTCAGTAGATTGGTTCCTCCTGGTCAGGCGTCTGCCCCTGGAATCCTCAGCTGTTCTGGTGGGAGGTGGGCGGGGGTTGGGGGGGTGTCACATGGTGAAAACCTAGCCTTCAAGAGGTATAGTGTGGGGGGGAATGAAAGAAAGGAGTGTGGGCTGGACAGGCCTTCTAATCACGCCTTCCTCCACTAGTGGGGATCAGTGGGACCATCACATTGTTAAAGAAGGAGAATCACAGTCACAGCGTTGATCTTAGGTTACTCGCCACCATGTGAAGGGCAGACTGACAGTGAAGGGGAAGTTGCCCACACAGACTAAAGGACTGCCACATACCAAGCACTATCCCAGACGCTGTCTGCATCTTCCTTTTAGTTTCCATAACAGCCCATTTTACGTATGAGGAAATGGAGACAAAGAGGCTTAGAGACGTGAGGTAACTTGTCCCAAGTCACACTGTGGTGAGTTGTGAATTAACCTAAACTCAGCCCAGACGTTTCCACCACACCAGGCAGGAACTCAGCCTCTCATGGACGCCAGCAGGTGCCTCACGTGCCACACGTCCGCACCGAATCTGCCATCTCCTGCTTGTTTTCTAACCCTCCTCCTGGTCCCTATCTCTGTCAGTGCTGTAACCATCTACCCCGTCACCCAAGCCTACCCAGTGTGCTTTGGGCTGTGGTGGGGAAGACTCCTTCGCCTAGCCCAAATAGACACCCAAAGGGACAAGAAGTGCTGAGCTTTGGGGGTTCAAGATTCAGGCTTTTGGGGTCAGCAGGGTTATAGAGGCCACCAAGAGAAGCAGACAGAACCAGCCACAGATTTGCCCTGAAAGGTAAAAATCTAAGGGTGGCACCGATAACTAAACAATGGCCTTTTGTGGGGAGATGGAGATGAAGAGAATGAGTGAATATCTAAATAGAAATTCTATGGTTCTGGTGGGAGTAGGGAGCAGAGGTAAGGAGGATGGGCGGGGGAGGGGAAGGAAGATGAATGGTGATTGACGGGGAGCGCACTGTTGAAGGGCCTCAGGTCCACCTCTGGGATTCCACCCGCCTCTGACCACTCTGGTTCTGAAAACCTACACTGGTCATGAACAAATATCATAATCCAATCCATCGCAATAACACAGCCTCTGAATGTCAAGGTGGAGTAAGGGTGCCTTTTTATTTCAGATATTGTAGATTGCAAAATCTCCACAATTGGAACGATGTTCTCCATTTTGCATTTGATTCTGTGACAGAATCGCAGCCACATACAGCTTTTTGTTTTATCTCTGTATCTTCCAAGGTCCCCTTTGGCTGCATGCACGGTGCTTTTGTTCTCGGCCTGCTGTTTTAAGTATAGCTTTGCTACATTGCCATTTCCCCTGCAATTCAAAATCAAGCACTTATTTGAATTAGAGCAGAAAAATCCTGAGTAGAATGAAGCATGCTTTCCAGCCATCAAATATGGTGAGGTCATGGTTAGTGATAGCAATGACAGTGATTAATGCTTCACACTTTTCACTTAGAGACCTTCGGGAACCTATAAGCAAATATTTTCCGAAATTTGCAGGTGAGAGGAGGGGGTGAAGCGGCTCACACAGGAGTGTCTGATTGCAGTCTGATTCCCCTTCCCCTCCCCCTCCCCAATTATCTCATAAATTGTGCTTTGGTGAACAGTACCAGAGCTGTTCATATTTTAAATCAAACTAAAGTCCACTGAAGTAGGAAAATTATGCATTTTACATAAATGATGTGGGCAAATTACTGTTCAGTTTTTAACAGGGTTTTTTCCCCATCCCTTTGCTGTGCACAATGTAATACAGTTAATTTACCAGAAAGCATTGTTATTCATTCCCTAATTCTCCAGGCAACTGCTGCCACTTGCTCACCGATTCCTCGCTGCTCGCTGGGAGTTGACAGACCTCCAGGCTCTGTGTAGGGTGGTTTGGGTTCCGCCTCCTTCCCGGTATCTTCCAGGGCTTGCCCCTTGGGAGGACTCTGCAAAATGAAAGAATTCACATATCCGGATTTAGTTTTTAAAGGGATCCTTTTGTAAACACACACACACACACACACACACACACACACACACACACACACACACACACACATCTTGCTGTTTAGTAATATTTCCCCACAGTATTACATGTACGCTTTTCATTAAAAACACTATCTGATTATACCCATTTCATTCTCTTGCTTCCAATTAGCTACTCATTGATTATTATATAGCAAACACTTGATAATTAACTAAAGGAGGAAAAATATAGTCCAAAACAAAACAACCAGAATACCTTGCAACTGCTAATATATACCTTCTTTCATGAGATTACCAGTTGCATGATGATTGAAGCAAAATAGCCTAGTAAATGGAAGGAAAGGATGACAAGAGATTCATAAAGGAGAGAAAACCCTCTAGTAATCCTTATTAACAGAGGTGGTGAGGAGTTATTACCAGTCTCTTCCCAAGCAATTATTTTATTCTCATACTCTATAAATATATTCCAAACTACATTCCAGCTGGGACATTGGCGCCAACAAGCTGTCTGAAATGTTACACTTTGTTCTTTTATGGTATCATCTACCCTCCAGTTAGCAGCCCACTAATCAGAATAAATGATGTGCCTATATGCTGTGTGTGTCGGGGGTGGGGGGGGGGAGTTAATTTTCAGAGTTTTCATGGTGTGGTTTTGTTTTTACTTCACTTAGATGCATTTGCTGAGCATCTTCTATATTAAAGCATGAGCTAGCCCTAATAGAAGGAAACACATTCAAAGGCAAAAAACACTGGGCCTACTGTTAAGCTATACATACTCTGCTTGTCCTTTAAGACTGAGCTCAGGCATCACCTCCTCCAGGGAGCCTTCCCTGCACTCCCCATCTTGGGGTGAATGGCATTCTTTTTTTAAAAAATATATATTTTAATTTTAGAGAGAAAGGGAGAGAGAGAGGATAGAAACATCAATGATGAGAGAGAATCATTGATTGGCTGCCTCCTGCATGCCCCCTACTGGGGATCAAGCCCAAAACCCGGGCGTGTGCCCTTGACCGAAATCGAACCTGGAACCCTTCAGTCCACAGGCTGACGCTTTATCCACTGAGCCAAACTGGCTAGGGCCTGAATGGCATTCTTTTGCTACCACCTGAGCTTCCACCTAGCAGGTAGCTCATTGCATTGATCTCTTACGGGTCTCCATCCTCACTGGACTGGAAATATTAATGGTCTCTTTGACTTTCTAGCGTAGAGTCTAACCCATAATTAGTAGTCTGTGGATGCTTGCAGAATGAATGAATGTTCTTACACATATCAACAGTCATATCCACCATCATCCCATCGCCTTGAAGAGTGGTGGCAAAAGAGTCCTCTCATTCCAGCTCTGGCTTCTGGCTCCTTGTCTACCAGCCCCCTCCTGTCTTCTCCTGCTTGCTGCCATCTGGGACAAGCAGGCTGACCTGACTGGACCTGTACTGCCTGTGGACGCTGGACCGTTTCCTCTTTCCATCATCAACCCCCGTGTCTTCTGTTCCACTCCCAGTCAAAGTGCTGTTGTTCCCTGGCTGAAAAAAGGGAATCAGATACGAGAATCCATATTAATGGGGTTAACGTTACCTTTCCCAACTATAGTATTTTTCATGTTAGCAATAACACGTCATGGACAGCATGCTCACCGTGCTTCTCGAGCAGAGCCCGGGCCTCCTGGTCACGCAGAGGTGTGCCGGGACACGGCAGGCCACAGGCTGGTTAACGATGCACAGCATGGAGGTCTGGGAAAATAACCTCATGTGACGACAAAGATGGATACCTTAGGAGCAGATTATCCATCCAATATTCATAAAACCACAACGTTAGAACGAGACCTGAAGGCCCCAGGTCCCAGGGGTACAAGTGTATTCCCATTGGTGTTGGGGTGATTTCTGGGAAAGGTTTGGGGAACACGAATGGGGTTCACTTCAGGCTCCAGCCCGGGCCTTCCCATCATGTACTGACTCTTCAGACTGGTGACCACACATGGAGAACAGTGAGAACGGGCAGGGCTAGTGCCTCGGCACCTCACGGCGAGTCCCGGTGGGCCCCGCAGGTTCTTAGTGGGTCACTCCCAGGTCAGCCATTCACCCTGTCGGACGGCATTCTCCTTCTAGCCATCCATCCATCCAGGGTCTACCATCGCCTCATCACCGCTCGAGGTGCAGGGAGAATAGTGAGCAAGCTAGGCAGGTGTGTTCTCAAGGAGCTCACAGTCTGGCAGGGGAAATGCAGGAAAAGAAGAGTCGTGTTACTAAGTAAGTGATGAGAAGAGGAGTAACTATTCTGGAAAAAAGCCTTGTGATCTGGATGCTGGGGGAGCTGTTGTTTGTCACTGATCACATTCTCCGTGGAAGAGTCTCTGCCTCACTGGGAAACCATGTATTCCTATTGTCAGTCCTCAACATTAATTTCAGAATAAAGGTTAAACCCCCTCTCCCCACCTAAGGGATTCTGAATATTTTGCATGTTTGGAAGGAATGAGGTACAATTTAGAAATTAATTAAAAAACAACTTCTGGGAATGCACGTATATATAAATGAAGGTCCATTTGATATTTCAAAGATATTAAAGGTACTAATTTTTAATTATTTTCTCTGTAGTTGTAATCTATTTTTGATAATTAAATAAGATAAACATAATATTGGTAGCTGCTTTAGTCAATCTGTACCCCACAATATCATTTTTAGAATAAAAATTTGAGCTTCCTCCACCTCCTCCCCCGAACTATCCCCTTCCTCCCCTCTGTCGCCCTGCCTTTTAGCAACTATTTTGGGAAGTCAAATTGAACTCCAACAGTCTAATATATCATGGTGAGAAAGCCAACAAAAATCACGTAGAAAGTAGCTTTCAGGAACACACATGGACCAACACCATCTATCCACTGCAGCTCGTTAGCAAATGCCCACCTGGGAAGGCAGGTTGAGGTCCTGAGCCAGGACGGAAGCGGGTGACACCGCACACAGTGGCTTCGGCGGCGTCTCCCGCACACGGCGGGGACCTTGCCTGCTCTCAAGGCCCAGGAAGGATTCCAGTGAGTTCCACATGGACTCTTAGGGTCCCGGGACGTGTCTGACAAAACTCTGCAGCGCCAGTGCGGCTAGAGCGGGCCTCTGGCGCCTGCAGGGGATCATCAGTTGTGTGGCTGAGGGGTTAGGAGCACCCTTCCCTTTCTGGGGAACCGCCTGGGTCTGCACCCGCCTTTCTCTGCCGTGACCCAGGCAGGGCCGCCCGCACCCTCGCCTGGTCTGCAGCTCGGGCTCCGGCTCGCAGCCAGCAGCACCGGACGGCGCGGGGCGGGGCACAGGGAGCCGCGGGGCGGACCCCGTTTTGCCCAGGTGCAGTGTCTGGGCTCCTTTGCCAAGCGCTCCTCCAGCGGCCACGTGAGCGTCAGAAAGGAAGGGCACGGTGTGCGCAGGTGTCCCGGTGCGGGCGGCCCTGCCGGGAGCCCTCTCCTCGGGGACAGGGCGAAGCGACGATTTCTTCCTAAACGCGGTACTGGAGGCAGATTTCCGTTACTCACGCCCGGGGACAGCGGCAGGTCCCCACCGCTCCCCGCTAAGGGACCTTTCAAGGTGCGTTTCTTTCTGAACCAGAGAAATCCCTGCTCAGAGTGCACCTGCCTCACCCCGGGCTTCCAGGGCTGGAGAGGAGGGGGCTTCCCGAGGTGCTGGGGCCCCGGGGGGGGGGGGGGCGGGAAGGCTCCTGCTGGGAGGGGCTACGGCAGGGACAGCTCCTGACAGCACCCAGCTTCTCCATGCCTCCATCTCTGTCGCTGCTCTTACCCTTCTCTCTGGGTTTGGGAAGCGTGACCCCGAGTTAACCCGAGTCCTCGGTTTTAATTCATCTGAGAGAATCCACAAGGAACTCAACTGCTGAATTAATGGCTGTCCTTTTTTTTTTTTTTTCTTAAAGAATCTATGTTTCCAACAGGTTGTTAAGACTTCTACGGATTTTTTTGAATGACCGAGACAAAAAAACATACACAAAAATCCTTCAGAGAATATTTGCAAATTATCCAAACTGGCGGGAAGTGAAGACTGAAAACAAAGTTATCTTTACAAATATCTAGAACATGTTAATAAATTGACCAGTGATAGTAACTGTATTAATACCAAAACAATACCCATAAAGACTTGATTCAACAGAAAATCCCTTTGTGTCACTTAGAAAAAAATGTTGGAAACCCTTTCTAAACACAAAGGTTATTCCAGCAGAAAACGGGCCTCCTTGTGTGATTCCACATCATGCCAGTGGTCTGAAAGCACAGGGTCTCAGACCTTGCAGGAAACTACAGCAAGTCTCAGCCAGCCCCTCATTTCCATAGACAGGACCCGGAAGTGAGAGAGGCCAGGTTGCTGTCCAAGGTCACACAGCTGAGCGCGTGCAAAGCCAGGCCTGGACAGCTAGCCTGAATGCCCACTGCCCCGCCAGGCACGCCAGCCTATGTCCCTGCTTAGCAACTTCATTACAGAAGTGGAGGGACACTGGGAAATACATATACTGACTCCACGACAAGGAAGATTCTCCTTGTAATTGCTTCATTCTCCTTGTAATTGTCTCTTTCCCCTACATGTGGGACACAGAAAACTCCAGTTAGAGAAAATGTCTGATAAATTAAAATGTTAAGGTATGCCTAGTCATGCTTTAACGTTCCTTTGAATTAGCTAGACAATAGCCTAGCTTTTCTGGGGAAGAAAAGAAAAAAAAACCACTCCAGGTGTCTCGAATGTTTCTGTCGTTTGGAAATCACTGCACAATGGTTACATTCCCCAGGTGGCTCCTCACCACCTGGCGTGGAACAGATATGTCACCGCCAGAGTCCCTTCCATGTTTAAACAAATGAACAAAAAAAAATTCAAATGTAAAATGCTCTCTTTTTAATTACTAAATTAAGAAAGTTAAACAATTTAAAAATGTAAACTCACAAATAAATCATAACAAAAAAGGAATTAAGACTTCAGAGTTGCTACTCAGTATTAAAAACTCAATAGAAATCGGCTTTTTTGATTTGTTGTTGTTAAACATGTAATTCAAGGTTGGTACAAACAGCAACTAAAAATGTAATACTTTTTTGTGTGCATCCCCATGAAATGTCAAGTAGTGCATAGTTATTCCACCGGAGAACTGTCGGACACACAGAAAGTCATTTCATTAGCAGTACAGGACATTGAAACACTTAGTTTACAATGGGAAGTGCACAGCCCCCACCCTCACCTTCCTGGGAGTTTTAGTTGCATGAGAAAGTTTAGCAGGTTGCCATGACTACAATGCTATGGGTTTTAGACCATTTAAATGTGGTTACAAGATTTATTAAATAAAAAAAGTTTGAAACATTTCAGCATTCATATTTTTATACAAGGAGTTTGTGTGGTATCCATCTTCCAGTTCCCTTGGTAGTTTGGCCGTTGGTTGGCTTAAATGTGCCCACTTTTAAGTTTCAAGAACAAATCGCAGTAAGTCGAAGCAAATACTGGAAACAGGCCTTGTGAATTCAGCTCGGGGGCTGCTGAAAAGAGTCAACTTAACAGCCACCTATAGGTACAGTCATGAATCAAAAAAGTGCAATCCAAATTAAAAAAAAAAAAAATTCATGCTTTGAAAAAGCCAAAAATGAGGCCACTGGTTTTTCAAAATAACATCAGTGCTTTTCTACTGATTCCGCAGTAAAATCCTCACTCTGTGTCCTGAAGCTGTGGTCCAGGCTGGCCATGGTCTCCACGTTAGCACCCACATGGTGTATGTACAGGGACAAATATATTATATGTATTCATATTTGTAAAAAAGAAAAAAAACAAACACCTGTCCTGATTGGTTTTTGTTAAAACATGAAAAAAAATTTTATTGTTTTAGACAAAGAGGCCACTTTTGGAAAATAATACTTTTTTTTTTAGTTGAATCAGGTGAAGACAGTTAAAATCACATAGGATTTGCATTTTTAAAAAAGGAAAGCACTGGGATTGTTGGCACTGGAGTAACTATTTACACTGAACAGAGGTTTGGCCTTTTACGTGACATCGATACAATGCATTTTCCAAAGTCTGAGAAATAACAAGGTCTGTCTTGTATGCTTCACAGAGGAGGTTCGGATTTGGGGACACGTGTCATTAATGAGGGCCATGGAAGTTCGTCAGCTTCAGAGTCACATGCAATCTGATCCTGGACGGTTCTGGCTGCCCCAGCAGCTGGCTACGGATGGAAAGCTAATGGGGAGGGGCGGAGCCTCTGGGACAGGCCTCTGCTGACCCCTATCTCACAGGTTTTCGCCCGGCTGATACTGGGGCTCTGTGGCCGTGAAGTAGTCTTCCAGGAAGCCCTGTAAGTACTCGAAAGTGGGCCGTTCTTCGGGGTCCTTTTTCCAGCAGTGGATCATGAGCTCGTGCAGAGAGATGGGGCAGTCCTGCGGGCAGGGCATCCTGTAGCCGCGCTCCACCTGCTCCAGCACCTCCCGGTTGTTCATGCCTGCAAAGACAGGGGCGGTGAGAGCGGGCACCTGCGGCCCCCAGCCCTGCCCCCCCCTTCTTCTATTTTAAGCCTGCACGTGAAACCGTGCCGAGGTCCCCACTCACGCAGGGTGGGACCCTGCCTTTAACGGGACAGCACACCGCTCAGAAATAAAAAAGGAACGCACGACCGGTACACACAAAAACCCAGATGATGAACCTCAAAAGTGTTTTAAGTGAAAGAAGCCAGACACAAAAGGTAACATACCGTATGACCTCATTTCTATGAAATTCTAGAAAAGGCAAACCTGCAGTGATAGAAAGCAGATCAGTGATGGCCAGGAGGAGGGGCAGGCAGCGCCTGCAGAGGGCCCGGGTGTGCTGAGGGGTGATGGAAATGCTCTCCATCAGGGCTCAGCAAACTAGCCCTGTGAAGGCCAGAGAGTAAATCAGGCTTTGCAGGTTGCATGTATATATATTTAACTCTTTAAAAACCTACAAAACAAAAACAGGGTGGAGCTGTATTTGGTCCCCGGGCAGCATTTGCCCTATATGGTGGTGTGACTGCTTATGTTTGTCAAACTAACTGTATTCTTAAAATTGTTGAGTCCTATTGTATGTAAAACTACATTCCAATCAAGATGACAGAGAACTATGGATGAAGCAGACAAAAAGAAAAAGCCCACGGAATGAAAACACACGGTTTCTTGGGTACAGCATCTACAAGCTCCATTTACCAAGTTCACAAATTAGCTTTCCTCCTGCCTGGGAAAGCACTGGTGCCCTATTGTCCGAGATCTGCCATCATGCCACGCGGGGCACTGTCTGACCCCGTGACCCTGGGGTTTGGTGACGCTGATGAGGAGACAGGATGTCTCCAGGGCCAGTGTTTCCCCGATTACTTCGGACAGGCCATCTATCATTTGAGACCTCGCTGACCCTCTGGGTTGCTGCCTCGGGGAACACCAGGCTGCCCAGCTCTCGCAGGAGGCATCGGAGAGACTGCTCGCTCTCTGGGGAAAGCGGCCCCCTGCACGGTGGCCTTCTTGACAGAACAGGAAATAGCACACTTGGGGTGAGGCGAATGCCCCGACCCCGTTCCCATCACCAACAGGCACCGTTCTCTCGTTTTCCTTCCCTTTTGTTCCGTATCACGTTCTGCCATCGCCTGCCAAGCCCTTGTATGTTTTGGCTGCTCCTTGGCCCTGAGCCTGTAATCTGGACTCCTCCCCAACCTCTGACCCCGATAGTTGACAAAAGCAAGAACCGAATTTTAAGCCATACAGAAACCTAGATTTCTTCCCTGTCTCTCAGGGGCACAGCCATCAGGACCGAGCGTGTGCATGCAGCAGCTCCCTTAATTCTGGGGGGCTGAACCCTCAGCGGGGCCCTGAGCCTGTCCAGAGGAGCTGGCTCCGTGCACAGCCCTGCCTCCCCGCGGAGGCGACACCCAGACTTCGGGATCTGTTGCCAGTTCTCTTTGTTTTGTTGTTACTGTTGGAGCTGGTTTATCCTGGCTCCTGTGGCTGCCAACCACAGCCCTGTCAGTCACATGCTTGTCCAACGCTTTTCGGTGCTTTCTTATTCTGCCACTCCAATTTCTTGAGGTGATAAAATCCACATGTTCTTTCCACTGTACTGAAGTAGGCCTTCACTTCAATTATTGTAACATAACCTCCCTCACATTTCGGGGTGACCCTTACTTGAGTGAGAGAGGTTCTGTGAATGAGTCTGGGTCCCTGTCCCCACATCCTGCCAGACTTCATAGATGGCCCCTTCCGCTGGTGGCTAATTAGCGTAATTGGCTCCAATTGCTGGAACTCACTTGGAAAACTCAGATGGGGCGGGCAACTGGAGCAAGGGGATGGCCTGGAGCTGCGGGAGAAGGTCCTGCCCTGCCCTGTGCCCTGGGGCAGCCGGTGCAGGGCCAGCATTGCCTTACCCACAGCCCACAAACCCAGCCGGCTCTGGAAACCCAAAGCTCTGGGAACTAACTCACTTGGCAGCAAAATTGATCTGCACTGACCTCATTGGGGCATAAAACCTGGCCCGACAGGAGGCTATTTAGTGCTTTTCTGTATTCACAGGTATTGCTGCAGAAGGAAGGATGTTTGGAATAGAGTGCTGCCTGGACTCTCCTAGGGCCGTGGTCGGCAAACTGCGGCTCTCGAGCCACATGCGGCTCTTTGGCCCCTTGAGTGTGGCTCTTCCACAAAATACCACGGCCTGGGCGAGTCTATTTTGAAGAAGTGGCGTTAGAAGTTTAAGTTTAAAAAATGTGGCTCTCAAAAGAAATTTCAATCGTTGTACTGTTGATATTTGGCTCTGTTGACTAATGAGTTTGCCGACCACCGTCCTAGGGTGTTCTATAATGTATGGTTGCGCACTGTATGGGCTTAAAAAAAAAAGTCTCATCTGGAAGCACATCCGGTCCCAAGGGTTTTTGCTGGTTAGTCCTGGCAGGAGTGACAGCAGCCGGGAAAGGCTAGGAAGAGAGCGTAATGGCACATCTGGACTGGCACTCTCCAAAGCGTTTCCCTGTCTGTCAGCACAGTCCTTGGTTTCACAGTATCTCAGAAGCCACAGGGCCTGAACCTGCAGAAGTCGCCCTGTCCCCACCCTTGCCAGGAGCCGGGAGGAACTGGAGGAAAGACAAGCAGAAGGTGAACCCCGAGGCCTGACAGGCCCTTCTGGAGGTAGTTCCACCCCTCCGCACCCCACGCCTTCTAGAGCTATTCTGGCACTGAGACCATCTTGCACGGCACCACTGAGTTTAATTGGTCATTCAATTGCTCTGCGGAGCTTATGTCAGTAAATGTTTCATTTCATTAAAAATAACACTACTGAAATAGAAAGATTTCATGTATTTTTAAAAAACTCTAAATTTAATCTCCACCAACAGAAAGTTTAATTGATCACTTGGGTCAGGCCTATTTTTCCAGTGCTCAGTCCGAGCCTGGGACACAGCACACGCAGCAACTTGACCCTCTGCAGGGAGCACCTCCTGAGGCTGCCTGCTCCCTGGGCACGTGGCCAGGGGGGAGCAGTAACCCGGGGGACGCTGCTGGCCCCACACTGCCAGCTCCGGGGCACACTCCTTCTCCCTCCTCACCGCTCTCCTTCCTCTTCTCGTGCCTTCTCTCCACAGGCCTCTCCAAGCATGGAGAGCAGACGTGACCAATCCATGCACTGGGCCAAACAGAAACCCACTAATGACAGCGTTGCCAGGGAAGTGGGGCTAAGACAGTGGACTTGGCTGACAACGGCGATCTGAATGGGGCTGGCTCACTTCCAGCCATCCGCCAGGCAGCACCCACACAGCTGACCTGCGGCCCTGGCGCCTCCACCGCAGGCCTTTGCAGCAGCAACTGCACAACCAAGGGCTGCCCGCTCAGAGGCCTTAGGCTAGTTGCTGCTGTACAAGCAATAGCCAGTTTGAGTGGACTGTGTCACAGTTAAAACACAGTAGGAGAATACAGCTATGAAACTTCGAAAAATCATACTTATTTCAAGAATTTCTTTTTTAGTCAAAATGGATTTTACTCTGCATACTACTCTAAGATGAGCGTATTTCATTTTTCTGTTTTAGATGGTTTCATATTTTTGTTACAAAGAAAACTGTTATTTTTCCTCTTTTAGCCACTTTTCCCAAGATATTGGCTTGGCTTGTGCCTGGAGTGAAGGGCAGGGCCTGGGAAGGAATATGCAGGAGCTCGAGTGCCGGGCGGCCAGAGACGGAGGGACGTGGGGACCCAGGAGAAAAGCACCCTTTCATTGAACTTTCTAAGCGACAAGCGGACAATGAGGGAGGAGGGTGCTTGGGAGTGATTTTCTTTTTTTGCCTTTTTCAGTGGGAAGAATGCCAGAAATAGAACAGATAGAAACGTTAAAACACGGTGTATGGGCACATTTTTGGGACACACTCATCAGTAGCTGGGGTTTCCCGGTTTCCTAGTGGGAGCTGTGACAGAGACCACTTCTCGGCAGGAGGGCGGTCTCCGCCAGCCCCTGGTGTCTGACCACGGCAGGTGCCTTATTCACCAAGTGTGTCCAGGTTCCCACCCTCCACGTCCATCAGAGAAGGGGCGAGGGCCTGGCTGCCAGCAAGCACGGACACCCTGCCCCTTCCCCCCAGCGCTGCCCGCCTGGGCCCCCACTGCGGCACCTGGCCTCCCGCTGCGCGCGGGAGCCAGCCAGGCAAGTGGGCCGACTGTGCCGGGCCTGCTTCCCGGTCCCTCTTCCCCAGATCCTCCCTGCGGCCTCCTGTCACCATGGATGTTAGGCCGTCAAACGTGGTCTGATGGCATCACATCCCGTTGGGCTGCCCACAACACGGCAGCCGACTCTCCAGCCAAGTGGACTGTGCCCACGCCGCCATTATGATTCCATTATCCCTTCTAAATCCTCGTCCTGGCTTCCTCTTGGTCTCCGAATCATGTTGTTTCCAGCTCTCACTTTCCAACCCTTACTGCGCTCTGGTTGCCAGCAGTGTCTGTTCCCACGGGTGTGGGTTTCTTTCCCTTCTTCCCTTTGGCCCCTTTAAACTTCCCTATTCCTCCTCTTTGAGCTACATACGAACCCGTAGTGCCTCCTCCTTTTCCTTTTAGATTCTTTAGGGAAGAAAACCCCTCAGGGCCACTGCGCTACTTCCAACTGCATCTCAGTGTCTTTCACTAGGTGACTTGACCTCCCTGGCCTCCGTTTCTCCATTTGTCAACAAAACACCTCACCGTTCACTGTGCCTTCAGCTGTTTGGAAAAAATATCTCATATGAAAGGGAGTGCTTTGCTTTACACGTTCCCTTTCTGTGCAGCTTCCTAATATGGGTCTTGGAGGGGCCGTCTCCGCAGCCTGGGACCCTGAAGTGTTACCTGTTCATGTTTGCACTTGGATGTGACTGTGGGCTGCAAGAGCCTGGCCCTCTGTGCCATGTAAATACCTGAGCACGGCGACAACGGGAACGAAGTTCAGGCTATCAGACACCCAGGTTACACCTGAAAACTGAGCTTCCCACTCGGGGAGATGGTCTCCTGTGCACAGGCTTCCGTCAGAGGCTCCCTGGCTTCGTTTCATTGATTTCCCTTGCTTCTTTAAGTCACCATCAATTTCCCTTGCTTCTTTAAGTCACCATCGGCCCTGTGGAAGGCGCTCTGTCTGCTGACTGTTGAGCCTGCCGTGTGGGGCCGGGAGGAGGAAGCAGGACTAAGGCTGTGTGGCTTGCTCAGCACGAGCACCTGCTGTCACATCACTGCAGGCTCTGGTTGTCGTACGGGGTAACAAGCAGGTGCCAGGTTAGGTTTTGGTGTTGGACCAAAGTACACATTTTGGGCAGACAGATGCTGATCAAAGAATACAGATGGCAGTCAAGAGTCACCCTGAGAAGGCACAATGCCGACAAGCTTTGTTCTCTTTCCCTGCCTCACCAGGTAACCTCAGGACAGTTATTCTTATTAAACCCACTGTACTGATAAGTACAGAAAGGACAGGTGCCATAATGCACAAGGGTTGTGTAAGGTAGACAACACAGCATCATAAAGAACTCCTGTCCAGAGGAGAAGCGAGGGAGATCATGAGGTGCCAGGAGGAATGCCAGGCAAATGCAGGGCTGGAGTGGGGAGCAGCAAGGACAGAGCACAGGACAGAGTGGAAAGCCCTTCTTTGCTGCTGCCTCCTCACCTGCAGTCTTCTTCCCCCCACCCTCACCAGCACACAGGCCCGAGGAACCTCATTGGGGGAGGCGGCCACATGGCTCCTGGGCATTGGTAGGATGTCCTCTCTGAGGGACCAGGTGAGCTGGATGTCCTCTCTGAGGGACCCTGGGGGCTGTGATGGGCAGAGAAGGCAAGGGACACAACAGTCTTGGCTAAGATCCGAGGTTCTATCCTGCTTCCCATTCTCCTGGCTGGTGAGTCCTAACCTCCTCCTACCTCAAGAAAAAGCTGCTCCTACAGGCATGCTGGGCACAGCAGGAGCAGGAGTGCCGGCCACAAGGCTGGGCTGCTGAGCACAGCTCAGGGCTCTGGAGCATGGGTGGGGCTGAGGGAGCTCAGGGTAGGACTTCGGATTCTTTAAGGAAGGTGCTACCGTTTCATTGATTCTTTAAGTCACCATCAAGTGACTCAAACCTTTCACAGTCAGGCAGCTGCCACTCGCTAAAAGATTTGCAAGTGCTTCAAATGCTTGATAAATGTGATGTGTTCGAAGGAATGTTTCAGCTTCGCCAGATCCTGCCAAATGCACAGGCAGCTGTTGGGTTGAGAGCCAGGGTTCTGGATGGCAGGGCCAGCCTGCCTGGAATGGTGCTGGAACACAGTGTATGAGCTCACTACAGGGTCAATCTCCCCACACAACTTTGAGGACGGAGTCTATCTCATGCCTGAGAAAATACATGCTGTATTTATGTGTAGGATGATGGAACAGAGTTGAGATTGGCCGAATTAAAAAATCTTGTTTAAAAAACCTCATAGACATGATCTTTTTTATTCCCTGTAGCATCCATCCATCCATTTATCCACCCACCCACCCACCCATCCATCCATCTACCCACCCACCCACCCACACATTCATCCATCCACCCACTCACATTTTTTCAGTCCACACGGGACAGACACTGTGCTGGGCATTGGGAACACATAAAAGCAGGCCCCCCCGCCCCCGGTTGTTCAGAGGTACTGGGAAGTACACACACGTAGGGGCTTCAACAGAGAAGCAAGCAGAGGGACAACCCATTCGATCTGCACATGGAGAAGGCTACACGAAGGAGGCGATGTTTTTGGGTTGGGCTTGGAAGAGTCTGAGGCAGACGGGGAAGCTGAGAAGAGGAACTTCATATTCAAGAGTGACCTCTTGGTGTGAAGGGTGGAGGTGTGGCAGGAGAAAATCGTAAGTCAGACCTCATCATCCTCCCTCAGTGCCTCCCCATATCACTAAGAATAAAAGCAAAAGTCCTGAAAATGACCCAGGAAGCCCTATCTGATGTGCCCCGAGGCCTTCAGACTTCCCGCTCCCTCTGCTGCCGCCACACTGGCCACCCTGCAGCTCTTCGGGGCCTGTGCCCAGTCCCCTCGGAAGGAGGGCTTCTCCCCAGATCTCCACCTGGCTGGCACCTTGCTTCCTCCGGTCTTTACTCAGTACCTTCCCGTGAGACCCTCCTTGCCACCCTTTCCTGATAACCTCCACCCCCTTCCCTGGTTAATTTTCTCCCTACCTGTTACCACTAGCCACTACTGAATGCATTTTGCTTATTTATCTTTGTTTCTTTGTCTCTTCCAGGAAGAATAAAAGTTCATGAGAGCAGGAGTTTTTGTCCATTGGCTCATTGCTGTACGCCTGGTGCAAAACTAAGGCTTCCGGTTTATGTGGAAGGTAAAGGGAAGCCATGGACGTTTATAACTAGGAGAGGAGGATAACGGGGTCTGTGTTTTCTAGGATGGTAACTGTTGGTGACAATGACAGACGGTGGTGGTGGTGGAGGAGGTGGGGGAGACTGGAAGCAGGAAGTTCCATGAAGAGGTCACTGCATGAGGGGACGTCAGCTTGACGTGGGGCAGTGGCAGTGGCAGTGGCAGTGGAGGGAATGAGCAAATACCTGAAGGTGAAATGCAGGGTAAAATGCATAATGCTGATTTTATGCATCAACACCAGAAAACTGCTTTTTGCATTTTCATTTCTCATATACAACAATCCATCAGTACAAAATCAGCTCTAATCTTGGTGCAAAACATGGTTCTGAACCTGGGCTTGTGGAAAAGCAAGCTGGACTGCTGCGCTGAGAATGTATTCAGGTCAGGCTACTACTAGGAAATTTGTAAAACGGAGCTGGTTTTTGTCACAAATCTTGCAAGCAACCTTCCTGTCTGATGTGGCTCCTCCCTGTTCCTCTCAGTGTCACATTTCAGTTATTTTTTATTTTTTGGCTTTAAGGCTCTCAATCAATTTGAGCTTGTCCTTCTCCCCTTCCTTTGAATCTACTCCTTTTACAAAACTTGCTAACTAACCAAGCAATCCAATGTTTTACTGTCTCCTCATACCTTCTGCCCTTCATGTGGTCACACCTCACATACTCCATTCTAAGTTCCTTCTCTGATTCTTACTTTGGACCTTGTTTCATGCTGGGCAAAGATGCCCGGAAAGCATTAAAAACCCATTTATAAGCCACAGCCCCTCCCTTGACCTCCATCCTCACCTAACAGCCAATTACCCCTCTCTGTGTGAAGGTAACACAAGGCCATTCTCAGGTATGAAAGGACTCAAAAAATGTACCTCCACCAACCTTTCTTGAAGAAAGAATGACTTGAAAACGCACTCTAGCCAGCTGAGCAGGTACTACGCGGAGACCTCAGAATGGAATCATGGTGGACGGGGACTGGGAGTCTGGCTGGGTACCACCCACAGGCAGGAGGAGGCGGTGCAGCAGAGAACGCCGGGCAGCAGCACACACTGGCTGACTCGGCCACCCCAACACACGCAACTCGGAGAGGAAGGGCCTTCCCCCCACAGTGACATCTGGATGAAGCTAATGAAACTGTCTGTTCCTTAAGAACCGCTCTCCTTCATTAAGGTAATAATCCTATAATTGGAATCCTTCCGTAAAGGCCTCTCCCTCAAGAAGAGTCTACTGTGAGGTTCAGAGTCCAATTAAATCTGATTAGAGCCATGTTATAAAACAAAAACAGGAAGCACCCACGGCGAGGACCAGGCCTCGGAACAAGTTTCTGTGGCTTTCTGAGGGAGAGGGGCGGCGTATGTCCCTCCCCTCCCCGGGGCTTAGTCAGCCCTTCCAGCTCTTGGCCTTCAGCCCCTTCCCAGACTCATCTCCAGCAGCTCCTGAACTGGCGCCTCCGCCCAGGCCTCTGTGCCCCTCCACATGCCCACCCTTGTCTGGGACGCTTCTCCTTCTTCGACTCGACTGGAGGAGGGAGCCCTATTTGCCTTCTTCATGTGAAGCCTCCCAGACACAGCCCCCTCTCCCTGCCACCCTTGCAGAGTCAGGGCAGCTGTCAAAGCCCCTTGCTATCAGCAGCTGCTCATCCTATGTAGCTGTTCGTAACAGAGTGGGCTTAGTTCTCATTTCACGCTGCTCGGCCATCCTCACAGGATGCGGAGTGAAGGCCCCTTTCAGTACCTGTGGTGTGTAGATCCCTGCATCAGGCGTCCCAGACCCCACTATCAGAATGAAGATTTGGGGCCACAGTGGGTAAAGTCAAGTAACCCGTCCCTTGCGATGATTTCCTCTATTAACAAGTAAGTAACGAAAAGGAAAGATTTCTTCCTGGATTGGATGCACATATTTTATCCATGTGACTAGAAGCTCTGTGGGTGCAGGCACAACATTTAGCTCTTTGCTCACTGCTTTATCTGCAGCACCTAAAACAGTGCCCCACTCCACTGTTCAGTTTGCTGAGAAGACGAGTTCTTATTTGTACTTATTTCCCAGGCATTGCAAATGCCCTGCACAGTTCACATTTTCTGGCGCTCTGCTGAATGAAGGAATCCCAGTCTATGCGTAAAACAGGCCATCTTCAGTATGCTAAAACCAATCTTGATCACCACTCGCCCTCCCACGCACACACCTGCCTTCCTTCGCCAGGCCCCGCCCCCACCCCTTTGTCTGGGCTTCTGCGCGACCAGAGAAACAAAAAGCAGCTCATATTACTGGAAGGAAAAGCTTCAAAGAAATGCAAAGCAATATTAACCTTTCCCCCCAACCGCATTTAACACGGGTGATTATAAACCTGGGGGCTCAGGGAGAAATGAGTGCAAAACCCAGACAATGAAAAAAGAGGGGCCTTCACATCTGCACAATCCCGAGACCTGCACATCTACCCCCTCCAGCAACTACTAAAGGCGCCCCTGCTGCGCTCCAGGCCCCTCCAGGGCAGCCCTTTCTTCTTCCGCTGGGGGCTCCTCCCACTGGTGCACACAGGGGCGGCCGCCGCTGGGGCAGCAGTAAAACCGCCTTCCACCCGCGACTCTAACCGCCCAGCGCAGGGGCGGGGCATTTGTCAATTTTGACTCTGTGCCAGCCTGGCTCTCCCAGGAGTCTCGAGGCCACACCAACCCAGAAAGAGAACCTCTTTCCCCCTCCGCATTTTGAAGATGACCAGAAACAATCCTAAGAAATGAACAAAGGGATTACAAATTAATCTGCGCCCACTGGCTTCTCTGACTGCAAAGACACGATGACAAGAGACCTCCATTCCTCGTTAATCTCCACTATCGTTTTCATCACTGCCTTTTTTTTTTTTTTTTTAAAGGCAGGGCATGAGGGGAGCTGTGTTCTTTCTTCACTTGGCAGTAACTAAAAAAAAATACGTCCTTAACATTTCAGAAAGCAGATTGTCCCTGCACTAGAACCACTAAAGCGTGGAGGTGAAATGGCATGAGTGTCCTGTAAGTCACCATCTGTCTAAATTAATGAATTTAAGCGTGAATAACCTGAACCTGGGCTTTCTTTGGAGACCGTGAATCTGATCCCCAGAAAAATTCCAGGGCCACAGACTCTCCAATTGCTTTACGTTATACTGGCTTCTGCATATTTTGACTGTTTTAAAATGGGCAGTGAGTGGCCTCCAATTGCGTTTCGCATGTGCCTCTGCTCTCTCTGGCCATCTGGAGCCGGGCCTGCTGAGAGAACGGGTCCTGGCATCTTCCTGCCGGCGTGGCTCCACGGGTCAGTGCTACAGGGCAATCAAAACGCAGTGGGGGCCTTCTCCTCTCTTTCCCAGAGAGTCTGCAAACTCCATTGGAGCAGAGGCTCTGCCAGTGACGTTTCTGCTCTGGGAGACACAGACACACTCCTACTGAGAGAGGAGAGATGCCTCAAATTGGGGAGGACCGAAGCGCTCGTTCCAGCTGCCAATACATTAATCCTGGCACCCAATTCATGGCGGCTGCTTGTCTACATACCACAGTGGCTCCCAGTTCTGCTCCTCTCCGGCCAAATACCTGCCCATGCTATTCACACTCATGCTCAGCAGGAAGCTGAGGATGGGGCTTAGAAGGCAAACTGGGTGAGGTTTCCCCAAATGCTGTTGAAAGAACATCCAATCAGAGGCCCATTTCTGCTGGGTCCTGCGCTTACCTGGGTAGGGCACTCTTCCTTTGGTGACCAGCTCTGTGAGTAAGATTCCAAACGACCACACGTCGGACTTGATTGTGAACCTCCCGTACAGGGCTGCTTCGGGGGCCGTCCACTTAATGGGGAACTTTGCACCTGCAGAAAGAGCACCTGGTTATTCAAACCAACAGCATCACACCGAGTATGGGCCGGGGGGAAAAGCACTTGGAAAGCGCTTTCCCAGGAGCAGGTTCACAGAGAGGACGGACAGGAGGTGAAAGCAGGAATGAACCGGGACTGAAAAGCTGTGGGGTCTGGTCCTGGCTCTGTGACCAAAGCCAGTTTAATTTTAATTTTCCCATCAAAGGGTTGCACTTCAAAGCACCTTTAAGCTCTGGCTTCTAGAACTTGAACCTATGGCTACACTGAATGCCATAGGTTTCGTCTGGAGATGAATCTAACTTGTGAATTAGGAAACCAATTTTACACACACACACACACACACACACACACTGCTTTGGAATAATGTTATCCTATATAATAAGAGAGGAATATGCTAATTATCCATTAGGCCTTGAGGCGTAACGACCAACCATGTAACGACCAGATCATGGATCTGCAGAAGGGTGGGCCTGCAAACTACAAGCGGGCAGCGAAAAGCTACAGGACAGGGCAGGGCAGCAAGCTATGAGGAGGGGGGAGGGGGACAGGGGAGCTACAGGAGGATGGGGCAGCGGGCGGAGAGCTACAGGAGGGCAGCAGAGAGCTACTGGCGCATGGATTCATGCACAGGGCTACTAGTATTTTAAAAAATATATATTTTATTGATTTTTTTACAGAGAGGAAGGGAGAGGGATAGAGAGTTAGAAACATTGATAAGAGAGAAACATCGATCAGCTGCCTCCTGCACACTCCCTACTGGGAATGTGCCTGTAACCAAGGTACATGCCCTAGACCGGAATCGAACCTGGGACCCTTTAGTCCTCAGGCCGATGCTCTATCCACTGAGCCAAACTGGTTAGGGCAGGGCTACTAGTATTTTATTATTATTTTTTTAAATATGGAACGCTTCACGAACTTGCGCATCATCCTTGCACAGGGGCCATGCTAATCTTCTCTGTATCGTTCCAATTCTAGTATTTGTGCCGCCGAAGCGAGCACAGGGCTACTAGTTTTTAATAACTACACATAGCATTAAATCATAATGCTACTCTCAGGAATCCTTTCGTATAGAAGACCACGGTTCTCACCTGGTGCGTAAAAACCAAATCAAACCACCATGCTTCTCCCAGCGGGGAGAGGATTTGCTGCAGCCCCTGTGTTATGGGCTCCACCTCCCTAAGGCCTCTCACACTACAGCAGAGAAATGATTTACCTCCGGCTGCCTCCCTCCCTCGACCCATTCCTGGAGAGCGGCCAGCTTTAACTCTGGGACAGTTTTTTCTTCCTGGCTGTGAGAGCCCTTGCTGACCTCCCTACCTCTCCCCTGCCTGCCAGAGAGGCTACTCTCTAATGTTTGTCTTTTTAAAGAGAGCCTTGCCTCCATGACTGTCTTATGAGTCTCTGATTTCTCAAGACCAAGGAGCAAATTTCACGCCTAAGCCAGTAGGACGTTTCCTTTTAAACTTCTCCAATCGTGGAAAGAATCCTCTCTCTAATCCAAAAGAAGGGTGGGTCCACCCTGCTCTCCACCACTCCCCGTGTGTACAGGAGTGACACGGACCCGCAGCCTGTGCTCTCACACACGGGCTCAGCAAGGATCAAACGGCTCCATATATTTCATTGAACAAACTAAAAGGAAAACACGAGGAGTTTTATTTGGTATAAACACAATTATATGTTTAAAGCATGTTAACTTTACTTAGGAGCTCCTAAAAAAATCACACAAAGGTTAACAGACATTTTCATAGTATCCTCCATAAAAAGTCACAATGTGCAAAAGTGGCAAGTGATTAAAACCTTTAAATTAATATGGTTTTAATAACCAGAGGTATGATAAATTATAGCAATTAGATTTTTTTGTTTTAAATACAGTATATGATAACATCTTTAGCAAATCTAACTGGAATTTTCTGGCAATATAATTTTCCTTCCCATCTCTTCTATATCAGTGTGAAATGAAATTTTAAAAAATCCGACTATTTCATTATGTGGCATCTCACATGAACACTTTTTTTTCTTCCATGCACTGTACTATTTGTGCTTAACTGTTTCTCAAGCATAATTATTTATCTCTGTCCTTAAGGGCTGCATGATTCCACACGAGGCTTGGTATTCTCTGAACAGCCACTTAGTTTTAAAAGTTTCTTTCAAAGGATTCTCCCATCCTTCCTACCCTTGAGCATTCTGATCACACAGCTTTGGACTCTGAGCTACTGGGGTTAATGGGATAGGTTTCCTTCAGTGTGGAGAGCAGACTTTGCCCTGGACCAAACTTCATTTCAGAGAATTAAAGGTGTATTAAAATTCATTCCTATTTAAACCATCTCTTGGAAATCTATGCCCATCTCTGAAGCAAGTAGAACATTCTTCTCCACCGTGCAGACACAAATCCTGTAAATGAAACGAGCCAAGGAGCCTTTTTTCCCTTCTTGGAATCACTGACATTGGAGATGGTATGTGTTGCTGAAAGTACACTATTCAAAATTTGATTATAGGCATTCTGGATTTTCTGGGAGAAGATTTCATAATTTCAGATTTAAAAAATATCCCAGATTTCAATATATCAGCCAGCTGTGCTAGTCTGCTTTAGTTTCTCATTATAATATCTACAACAAGAATTATAATACATAAGATTTCAAAAAATAAGCTAAAACAAAGGCTGTAAAGACTCTCTGATAGGAAATCATTTCTAGATAGGTATTTTGACTTAATAGCAAGAGCTCACTTAAATTTATTTTGTACTAGTTTTCTTTCTACCTAATGTATTTATATCTAATACATTTTGGAGGGGAGAAAAATGAAGGATGTCTTTGTTCAATTTCTCCTATTTCTTTCCCTTCTTAAAATAGCACGTGCAATTGACAAAAGGAGGTTCTTTAAATATAGCTTATATTTTCCTTTTCAAGGAAGATAAAGATGAATAAATTAAAGCCGCTATAAGCTGCTAATCATTAATGAATGTCTCAGCAAAATACCGAGTCTATGCTCACTTTTTTATTCATCTCATTACCTCGGTTTCCCCTCATCGTGTTCCCCCCTCTCCTGAGGACACAGATGTAGCTCCAAACAGGGGAGAGTTCACCTGGCCTCTGGGGCAGGGGTCTTTGTAAACGGCCATGCAGGCTGCACATTGCAAACCCCAGTCTATCAGAACGACGTCCCTAAGACTGCCAGTGAGCACCTATGTGAGCCCACGGGTGGCCCTCCTGAGGGTGCGGTGGGTTCTCCCCTCGGGTGAAGTTAGGGAAGCTCAGGCACTGGGGAGGAAGGACTCCTGGGTGCACACAATGCTTTTCTCCTGAAAGTAAAGGCCTGCCCCCTCAGATTTCCTCCCAGATATTGCGGCAGGCATAACGTCAGGATCAAAGTTGTCTTCTAAGTGGTATGGATTGTGGAAAAAGAGGAGACAGCATCAGGAGACCTACACTACCGTGAACTTGGTATTGATTCACTGTTTTTGAAATTCTCCTGTTAGGGGGCGGGATTCAGATGCCAACACAATTTCCTCTCCTATTCACTTTATGGAAGGGAATGTAGCAAATTAAGCAGGTATGATGAACTAAAAGAATAAAGGAATTACTATCACTCTAGTTTTTATTTTTCCTGAATTACTGTAACAGTTCAGGCTTCTTTTAAGCCAAAAGACAAGGCCATGTGTGATACATAAGCATTTATATGTGGACTTGGCAGTTGCTACGTTTCACTGCCTCCTACGGTAAACGAATTGCGGTCACTGGGCCCACATCTGGACTCACCAGAAAAGTAGACCATCTTTGTCCTTTAGTTGCTTACCTCCCTGGAATAGTACCGAGGACTGGTGAGCCTAAGTCTGAATCCTTTCCTGTAGTGATAAACACACCAGGGTTTCACATAGTTTCTCTAACTTCAATTCTGTTTCTCTAACGTCTGTTGAGATGTGAAATGAGTGGCCATAGGCTTCATGGAACAACATGGGTCCTACTCACTCTCTTGGCTTCAATGGCTCTTCTAATTCCAATGACACCAGATGGGACCTCCCTCCCACGTTCCCGACCTCTTCGATGTCTCTGAAGCGCCTCTCAAATACAACATCCAAAATTTATCTTGCCCACAATTCTGCTTCTTTTTCAGAGGGTGCCACCCTGTAAACTGCCTGGCTGATGGGAGCAACATGCGGACATCCTCCTGGCCTGGATGCTGTGTCTATCTGTCCTTCGAAGTGCACGCAGGCAGCCGCACAGAGCCCGCCTAGAGGAGGAGCTCAATACATCTTCACTGAGGCACCTTTGCCCCTGCTGCTTTGTCATTCTCCACATGGAGTCCACGTCACTGCCCTCACGCTCATCCTCGCTCACTCACTGTCACCTGCCTGGACTCCTGCAGTGGCCTTCCAACTGGGCCCACCTGGTCTCTCCTCCCCACTCTCCGCCTCCTCTATGATCCTGGGCCTGCCCTCCTTTGCTCTCCTGCCCCACTCCAACCTCTATGACCTCCGACTGCTCTTACCCACTGCAGGGCCATGGGATGGGCCGTTCTCTTTGTCTAAAGTCCTCACCCCACTCCCACCCTGTGGCTAACCCCTGCTCCTCCTGGTTCCTTGCACAGGGAATCTTTGCCTGAGCACCAGGACGGGGAAAGGTTCCTTAGCTTTTTGCTGCCAGAGTGTCTTATTCTTTGTAGCTGTTACTATTCAAGTGCAAGCAATGTGTTGCAGGTATCCCCACCTTAAACGTTGAGTTAAGACACTCTGCTGTTATGGGAGACCAACACTAGTACCTGTTTTCCCTAACCAAAAGAAATCCGAGGAGGGTTTTCACTTTCACAAAAAAAGGCGGAAAGCAAAAATAGCGATCCTGTTTGTTTTGCCGCGAGCGTTTTGGAAGCAGCGCACACCCAGAGCGGCAGGAGCGGCCCGACAAGCTCCTGGCCAGGGAACTCCACTCAGCATCTCAGCGTCACGCCGCCTGAGCTCCGAGCTGCGTCTGTGAGCACCTGTGCTTCATCTCCATCGATTTTGTGCATCCGTTAGCAAGATGTGTCCCGAGGTGACTGCTTCTTTGCTTTACGCCACTTAGGCTTACACATGGCTTCATTTTTGGACAGTGGGGAACCTGGAGCTGCCTGAACGGTGACTCTCGACAGCTACCGTCCTTGAGAGCAGGAGCGGGTCTTTCTGGATGGCCAGCATCGCCCCAGGACAAGCCCGGCGCCCGGCGCCCAGTGCCCAGGAGCAGCTAGATGAAGAGGTGCTGAGTGAACAGCTGAACCCCAGCTCCTTCTAGGGCTCATTACCAATTTCCTGCTCTCTGGTGAGGCCTCCTCTCCTTGTCCTCGGCGACCAGCTGGGAGCCCTTTTAAGAGGCTAACAATTGCCAAGTACAGTAGAAAAAGCATCTGTCGCACACTACTGACGCTGAAAAACTCCTGGAAAACCCTGTGTTTTTGGTGCCAAATGAAGTGTTTAGATCCTCTTTGGGTCCGAGTGAGACTGTCTGAGGAGGAGGGAGCCCCCGACTGCTCTGTGAAGTGTGCAGCCGGGAGGTGAGGTGGTTGTATCAGTGGAAAGATGAGGTGGCCAGAGGCCTTGGGAGTGCTCCCAGCAAAAGAAAGCAGGAAATCCTTTTCTTAATAGACTAGGGTGAAAGCAGGTGACTGGACATCGATCGGTCAACCCACGGGGCCATGGTCTCTCCCATTTAAATAAGGTTAATAATCATCTATGTTTTCAGCAAGAGAAAGGAGAGGGTTGTGGCTGTACTCTATCAACGTTTTCCCACAAAACAACAACAACAAACCCTCCCTCCCCCCAACTGGGCCGGTTTTGTTCTCTCTCTTCCCACCATCAGTATTTCTGGAGTTTCCCCACATGCTTGGCCCTGTACTCAGTGCTGGGCGAACCCAACCTCCGGCTCTCACGGAGCCTGCAGCTTTGCTTGGGAAGGAGATAAAATAAACGAGCGGCCATTATGTATGTCAGACAGAGACAAGAGCCATAGTGAATAACAGAATGAGCTACAAGGACAGATTTTGTGGGCTTTTTGGCCACAGTAAAACCTTGGGATGCCACCCTATGTGTGATGGGAAGCCACTGGGGCGTGTGAGCAGAAGTGTGATGACATCCCACCTCATCCTTTCGCCTTGTCTCCTAAACATGGAACATAACATTATTACCTTGAGAACGATTTGTGAGGAGACAGAATGTGAAAAGCATTTTGACTTTTCAAAACTCTCCAAAAGCATCGTGACATTTCAGGGCCCATGGGTGTCTGTTAGCAATTAGCAACTGGGTAGATTATACTTCTATTGTCACTTCTGTCATCGTGTTTGTCTAACTCGTGCTGGCTCTAGACATATTTATGCTATTTTCTCCCACTTTCACATTTGAATAACACTAATAATCTCAGGGACAAAGGAGTAAAAAGCCTTCTGCAGGCCTGTGTGAAGCTCAGACATTTCTATGAGAAACGTCCTTCCTGATGTGCTTCCTTTCTTTGCGAGCATTTTCTTTGTTCCGCTGTCGGCTCTTCTTCCTTCTCCCACTCTAATTACAAGTGTCCAGGGACCTCAGTGTTGCAGACTCCTCTCTCTCTCTCATTGCTTGTTCCCCTGAGGAACACCCTCTCTTGTGACTAACCCTGCCCATCATCTCTATGTGAATGGGGCTGGATACGCCACACACATTGTTTATCATCTGAAGTCTTCTTCTTCTTTTTTTTTTAAAATTTTTTTATTAATTTTTTTACTGAGAGGAAGGGAGAGGGATAGAGTGTTAGAAAAACCGATGAGAGAGAAACATCGATCAGCTGCCTCCTGCACACCCGCTACTGGGGATGTGCCCGCAACCAAGGTACATGCCCTTGACCAGAATCGAACCTGGGACCTTTCAGTCCACAGGCCGACGCTCTATCCACTGAGCCAAACCAGTTAGGGCTGAAGTCTTCTTTTTTGATCTGCAAATGTCTAAGTGACAAAGTCTCAAAAGTGGCAACTATGAACCTAAATCGACTTTTCACCAAATCATTTTACTATGAATAAGACATTTTGTTATAAAGGAGATTCTTTTATTGGGTAAAGGATGCTACTAAATGACTAACTTATAAAACTTATTCTCACTTTAATTTTTTAGGATGCAAATGAAGTCCCTTTCTTACTTTCTTCTGGGGTTAGATCCCCATTCTGCCAGGCTCCAAGCTGAAAACCTAAAGTGGGCTGGGACTTCTCCCTGTCCTTGAACCTCTGCTCTGATCCAGCACCAGTGTCTACTGGTTCCCTCTTTGAGACTTCTCTCAAATTTGCCCTTTCTTGTTAAGCTCTCTGCCAAAACTTGGTTGGGGTCCTCATCCATCATAAAGCCCTCCTTCCGTGGTGCCCTGCCTCCAGCTCACTGTCCATCCAACCACAGATGATGGCACAGGTCCACCTCTACGCGGGTTTTTCAATTGATCCACCAATTCAAACCCGGGTTGCTCAAGGGTCAGCTCCACAGTTGGGAATCTGCGTTTTGGAGCGTTGACTATAATTATACATGGGTTTTCAATGGTGTGGGAGGTGGGCATCCTTAACCCTCATGTTGTTCAGGGTCAGCTGAATGGCTTTAAACCTCAGCTTCGTAATGCCCCTGCCCCAAGCATATAGTGAGCTCCCTAGTGCATAAAATCAAAATCCCCCACCTGGTTTTCATGGACCCACATACCCATTCAACTTTGGTTCTTGCTACCCCAAACACTGTTACTCTAGTTTAGTTTGCTCCCCCATAACCTGTACCTGCACTTGGCATAATCATACTTGCTTCTTACACATTACCTTGTTCTAAATGCCTTCTCTCCTTTCACCTGCTTAACTAAAGCCTATTCAGCTCAAGGCTCCTTCATGAAGTCATCTGTGATTACCATGCTTTCATTGGCCTCTCTCATGCGCTTGGGGCCAACACTATAAACAACAGTCGAATGCTTGACCTTAGTAACTTCCACAATAGCTAAACATGTATTGAATGCTTATTGTCAGGTATCATGCTAAGTGCTTTACATATAGGAGGTTGATATTGATAACAGTCCTGTTCTAGAAATAAGAAAACTGAACACAGAGACAAAATGATATGCCGAAGGACAGGTAGGAATGGTGGAATGGGGTTTTGAACCAAATGAGTCTGGCTCCAGAGCCCAAGCACTTAAACATGACACACTATGCTGCCATTCCTATGTCTCCAACATGTCTTCCTACTAGCACTACATGTGTTATTTTTATCTCTTCAAACAGAATGGAAGGCCTTTAGGTTGGAGACCATGCTTTACACTTAAGTTTCTCCATAGTACTTTGCTTGAGGCTGGTTAGACCACAACTGCTCAATAAATGTTCTAATTGGCTAAAGGGTCAACCTAGCAATGTACCTAACACTCTGATGGCCAAAGAAATTTTCTCCCTTTATACAGATTGAATCAAACTGAGCAAAGAAGAGTGACAGTACAGCAGTGTAACAAACTAGTAATCGCACTCTAGGACAGTCTGACTGAATGCTCTCATTTTTAAGGTGAAAACAGGATGACCAGCACATCCCAGCCCCCAGGCCCTCCGTTCCGGTTAATGAAGGTCCTCTCTCCCCAACGGCCAGGCTATCTGCTTTCTCCTGCCTCTAACAGAAACGGTTCTCCCTTGACCGGTTACTTGCTGTACTTGACGCATCTTCATACATTAAGATGATGGCAGTGGCATTTCAAAAGCGCGAAGGAGGATGGCAGAGACTTTTGCTCCCAAGTCTAGTTCCCACACCAAGTGTGTGTAAATCGGCCAGAGAACAGGGCTCCCTAGCGAATGCCCTTCAGTGACCATGCAAAGAGGCCCTTCTGTGGGCTGAGCAGGGCTGAGGGGTCGTTGTGGGAGGTCTAGGGGACTCATTTAGGAAAGGAGCTCCAGGGTCCAGCAGATCTGGTTGGCACGCCAGATTTTCTGGGTGACCATTTAAAACCTCCCTCAGTCTCAGTCTTCTTACTTGTAAATCAGGGATGCCGATACCCTCATAAGGTTGTGGTCAGAATTATAAATAACTTGAGGGGCTCAGCACAGACCTGGCACCTCGTAATAGCTAAATAAATGCCAGATATTATTTTCTCTGGGTAGTAGTGCAAAGGCTCTCCAAACTTCAAGAGAGGGAAAGAGGATGAAGGAAACCCCAAACACTCACAATCAATCACTGAGAACTTACTGTCATTAGGCCTCAACGCAGTGGGAGGGACCCCAAGCGTAGGTCACCTCCTACCCTAGGACTTGCCAGGCAGCCGGGGAGACCAAGCTCACCGGCAAACCCAACAGAGAGCTAATGTGGTGCTGGCTTTAGGAAGAAGAGGCTCAGGAGAGAGGAGGACGAGGAACTGCACGGAGCCCTGGGTTGAGGTGGCCACATGGAAATGCTACAGCATGACCCTAGTTCTCCGGGGGGGGGGGGGGGGGGGGGGGGGGGGGGGGGGGGGAAGGAGGCTCAGGGCGGGGCCAAGACAGCCCTGGGTGGGGCCCAGCTCACAATACAGGCTCTTGCTGGAGAGCTGGGCTATCAAGCCTATTTTTTTGTCCTGGTTAACCAGGCCGATTTCATAGCCCTGTTTCAGAAAATATCCCCTCTGGCTAAGAGCCGGGCCAAGGTGGGGAAGGCAGAAGCAGCAAATCCTTCCTGCAGAGAACACAAGGGCTGCCTTCGCAGCATTTTCAAGGAGGAAAGGCATCAGGGTCAATAACAGACACTGGTTCTCCGAGCCAAAGACCCACCCAGAGCCCCCTTTAATTAAGGGGCCACAGACTGCAAGTCATTATATTCAATATGAAATAATGTGCAGTACTTCAACTTTAAAGGGACCATGGGAATAAGGGAAAAGAAATCACAAACTATGCTAATAACAGGAAGCTGATTACACGGGGAAGTGGCAGGATGAGGACAGGATATCCTGGGAAAGAGGTGAAATCAAATAGGGAACTTTGTGGTTACGCAAACAAAACAATGATTTCAAACCCAATAAAACCTGGCAGGGCAAAGCTCAGAACTTTCACACCAGCCAAAGGAATGACTTTCACATTTCCTAAATGTGTCCGGAGTAATACAAGTGTGTGTTTTCCAGTTATTCCTGGTGCCACATTCTGCTGAAACTTCTACTCTACGATCATAAGGTTTTAGCATCCTGTTTTAAAGATAAAGCTAAATGACAAGTAAATGGTACAATGGAGTGAGATGATATTTCATCTGAAACGCACACTGGTGAGCGGGGTGTCTGAGAAGAAAGGAGATGGGAATAGGGAGGAGTGCTATCCCACAGGTGGGATAGAGGAGGGACAGGTTGGGCCAAGGAAGACAAGAACTAAGGGTGAGAGGCAAGGCCTGAACACAGTACACAGATAAAGATGGATTCGCTAGCACGGATCCAGTCGGGTGGAGCTGAATCCGAAGAAGAGATGTTCTGATTCACAGCTCCAGTGGGGCAACCCCAGCGTTGTGGACCTTCAGCCAGGACGAGGGCGGCTGTGTGCAGGGCTCCCTCGGCTGCTGCTCACAGGGGTGAGAACTCAGACCCAAGTAGTAAATGGATGGAGCTCAACACAGAAATTATTCCAAGAATCCAGCCATCCTGGAGGGGCAGTCGGCCCGGGCCAATCTGCATTCATGTGGCAAGTGTGCCAGGCAGCAAGGATGAGCACTGAGGTGGAGGGCACTGCCTGGGAACAGCTGGTGTCAGATGGAGGGTTTGGTTGGGAGTCAGGGAGAGAGGCTACACAGACAATAGCCACTTTGGGTGGCTTTTTCCAACGGCCCCTCCCCACTCCCGGGGAGCCGGGTGTGATGCTGCGGTGCACCCTCCTTTGGCAGGAAGAGACAGAGGCTTCAAAATGGGGCCAGTTTTCCTATGCGCTGCCGGCCCTGGTTATCCAGACGACGCAAAGGCAGGAGTTCCTTTCGCAGCCAAGCAAGACAAGGAAGCCAAGTGACATTTTTGATGTTTGATGGCAGTCTGCAGTTCCTATTTACACACTTTAAAATCACAGAGGGTGACCATCTGCTTCCTTCTTGCTGATTACTAGGAAATGTGGGGTGCAGAGACCAACGACTTGCTCTTGACCACTCAGAAACCACCACCAAATTGCTCTGCTCAAGACAGTACAAAGGAGAAGGCGTCCCCTCGGGGTACATGGAGGACTGCCCAGGGCAGATAAAGAGGAAAGGTATTCAGACGAGAGGCTCTCCTCAGTGACGGGGCTTACCCCAGTCCCATCTGTGTCCCTGGGCAGTCAGGGCGCCGCCCCACTGTGGGAGTGGAAGAAATGAGCCCGCCCCTCCCCCACAACAGTTTTAAGCTTAAAGGAGAGCCGGGTAGGCAAGGGTGAGTTGAAATCCCTTTTTTTCATTTTGAGTCCTTTCTCCCAGGGAAAGGAAGGTCTGTACTCTCCATCTCCCTCTCCCTGCAGTCTGATCCCTAGCCCCGAGGTTAACCTGGCCAGGCAGCTCGGCTGTGGCCCAGTAGACACACAAAGCGTCCCTCTCTCTTGAAATGCGGTGGAGGCCGGGCCCTGTGAGCGGCAGAATACAAATGAAGGCGCTTTTCTCCCTAGCGACAGAAGTGTACCAAACTCAGATCGGGGAGGATTGATGGGAACCAGGCTCGGTTCAGGCTGCAACCCGTCCGCTCAGCAGGAACGATGGCTCCAGCCCGGCCACCAGCAGGCGTTCTGCGGGAACCCCCAGCTCTCACCAGACGGCCCCTGGGGGCCATGTGTGGTCAGTTCAAACAAACGCGTTTCCTGCTCGGTACTTAAAACAATGGCTGCATTGGAAAGGGTTTGCTTGTTGTTAAAGGATGGTTTGCTTCTCTAGCATGGGAAGAATTAGATTAAATTCAATAATTAACTTCCCCTGCCGCCTCCCCGCCCCCACCCCCCCCCCCCCCCCGCCCCGCCCCGGCACACACACACATTTGCTGTTCAGGTCACAGCACACTGTGTGGGAACTGCAATGCTGTTGCTGACAGAGAACAAGAAATGCATGTGCGGCCAGGGGCAGAGGGAGGGCACCTCGTGGCGAGATCAGCCTTGATCTGCCACGGGATTACAGGGGCCTCAGAAGAGCTGATTAAGAATTCTGCAGGAGCCCTTGAGCTGGAAAGCTGGCGTTCTGAGCCTGATAATCCCCAGTCGTAGTAACACAAAGGAAGGACAGGAACTGAATTCACAGCTCAGAGCTGTGAAATTCAACATATGAAAGAAATAGGGACCCGCTTCTTCCTGACTGTGTTTGTCAACCTAGCTGCCTGCTTGTTTGTGTTAAATGGCTACTGTGCTTTTTGAATCCAAAATCTGATTATATTTAATTAGTACAGGCATCTGGGACATCTAATACACAAAGAGTTATTAAAGTAACAAATCTTTCTAAAATATGTTCTCCATGAAAGAATGTGTTAATTTATGCAGTAACAATTTTTTAACATGAAATAATTAATATGAAAACTGCAACAATTATGAATTCTTTGCAGTCTAATTTATACGCAAAATTTCCTCCAGATAATACTCTTATCAACGTAAACCCTCAGTACTGAGAGCATCTGAACAGAGGCGTTTTTCTTTTTCTATTTCATACACAAATCGAAACTTACAGCAGGTCTTATACAACGCCCGAATGCCCGTTTCTATGTACATTCTGAAGATCCAGTGATTAAATTGCCTTGACATTTGCTTCCACAACAATGATCTTGTCCTTAACTTAGACCTTAAACTAAACCCCAAACACAGAGCAGCTCTATGTTCCTGTCTTTGTGAGGATTCAGATCAGGAGAGGAAAGGGTTAAGGAGGCAGGTCCTTGTGAAAGAGCCTGATGGGAGGGAGTCAGGAAAGACCAGGGCGGTGTGTGCATCTGTGTGTGAGTGTGTGTGTGTGTGTGTGTGCATCTGTGTGTGTGTGTGTGTGTGTGTGTGCATCTGTGTGTGAGTGTGTGTGTATGCATCTGTGTGTGTGTGTGTGAGAGAGAGAGAGAGAGAGAGGGAGAGAGAGAGAGAGAGAGAGGGCTGTCAAATAATGAAATAACATTTTTTCTCTTAAAAGATTGATTCTTCTATATTGATTACCAATAGTCATTTTCTTAAAAAACTTTTAAGTAAGAAAATAAAGATCCTTTTCAAGGAAAATATACATAAAACATACAAAAATCAGATTATGAGAATGGCTTTTATATTTCAGAACCCTCAAAGAACTTTTAGAGACAGCCCATTTAATTCTCATGTTAATTATGTGAGGCAATTATTTTAATCTCCATTTTACAGATGCTAAAACGAGGGTCAAATGGTTAAGTCAGTGGTGGGCAAACTGCCACGAGCCTCAAGCCTCGGTGTGCCGACCACTGGGTTAAGTGATTTGTCTGGGGACAGCACACCTGTAAGTGACAGAGCTAGTGCAAACCTGGGCTCCTAACCGGTAACCGCAGGTTCCTCAGTCTCCCCAGGCCGCCTCAGCGGCCCAGAGGGAACGGAGCACTGTAATGCTAGGCTTGCTCTATGACTTAACAATTCCACCCCTTTGAATATACCCAATAAATAGGAGGACGTGCATCTACCACCACGCAGCTTAATTCATAATAGCCCCAAACTAGAAATGGCGGTAGAATGAACTGATATATTTGTACAATGGAATACTACTCAGCACTGTAAAGGGAGGAACTACGGTTATGTGCAGTGACATGGATGAATCTCGCAGACATAATGATGGGTAAGAAGCCAGTCACAAGAGTACAGCCTATGATTCGCTTGTATGAGGTTCAGTACAGGCAAAGCGGATCTATGGTGACAGGTGAAGACAGTGGCTCCCTCTGGGTGGTTACTGGCTGGAAGGGGATGAGGAGGTTTCTAGGGTACTGGTGGTGCTCCCTGTGGGGGATTTCAGGGGCATATACAGATGTAACAATTCACTGAGTTGTACACCGCAAATTTATTCATTTTATGGTTTGTATAGTATGATTCCAAAAAAATGTGTGTCCACTAGAGCAAGTCATTTTTTTTCTTTTCCTTTTCCTTTTTTGTTGTTAAACCTCACCGGAGGACATTATTTACATTGATTTTTTTTTTAGAGAGGGTGGAAGGGAGGGGAGGAAGGGGTCGGGGGAGAGAGAGAAACATGGATGTGAGACAGACACATCAATTGGGTGCCTCCCAAACGCACCCAGACAGGGCCGGGAATTGAACCTGCAACCCAGGTACGTGCCCTTGACCGGGAATCGCACCCGAGACCCTACAGTGCGCAGGCTGACACTTTAATAACCACTGACCCACACTGGCCAGGGTGAAAAGAAGTCATTCTTATACATAAGCCAGGTGTATCTGAACTTGTTAGGTTTAAACGATGTCTGTCAGCACCGAGTTTCCTGAAAGCTAATGAAGAAAAAAACACGAGTCTGTCAAGAATTCTCCTGCTGCTTCCTGACTGTCTGATGGCTGGAGGGGCTGTGAGTCTTGGAAGTGCAGCTGGGTGACAGCTGTCCAGGCTGGTGGTTACAGGAGACAGGTGTGGTCGCAAGTGTGAGGACCAAAGGGCGGACGGCAGGTCTCTGCGGCGCCCTGGCACGGGCATGGTTGGGGTCAGCTGTGGAATGAGGCTGGGAAGACGGTGCAGTGCTGGGGTGAGGAGGTGGCTGGGAACAGGGAGGGTGTAGGTAGCACGGGGGTGAAGCCATGGCCAGCTGAGGCACAGTGATGTGGGAGGGCTGGAAGGTGAGGACCGGGGGCAGGGGGCACCCTGACTGACCTTTCTGGGCTTCAACACCTCACTTGGATGTAGCACCACAACCACCTCAAGCTCAATAAATCCCAAACTCACCCTCTTTCTCTGAAAATAAGACCACTCATTTCTGTTATGGGCAACTCCATTCTCATGATTACTTGCATTAGACTATGTGGGAATTAGGTTTGATTCCTCTCTCCCTTTCCTGAAGAGTGTTTCAGCCTTTCCATTGTGCCTGCAATCCATTCTTGCATTTGTTTATTATCCAAAAGCTTAGTCCTATGTGGAACATAACAAGAGTATTTTTTTATCTATCATCCGCAATGCACCAGATACTATGCTAAATACTTTACATTTATTGTTTTACTTAATATTTGCAAAAATTAAAACATAAAGCAGGTAAACTATATTTCCACAACTAGGCAAACTGAGATGTGGCAAAGTTAGCTAGCTTGTCCGCGACCCCAGATGACAGAGCTGCTTTCCCACCTGGTTCTACTTCAGCGATGCTCCCATGTGTTCCTCCCCATGCCTGCTCCCTGCCCCTGTGCAGTCTTAGCTTCCTAATACCAGCAGCTCCCAGCAAAGTCCCTTTCACACACAAGGCCCTCAAATAGTGAGTGCTGGCATTACTCAGAGGCCCTGAGTGGTCAGAATTTAGCACAGAGTCTATGACCAGAGAGATCTATAGAGATGTATCTGCTGTAGCTGAGCAAAGCACAGGTAACAGAACGAGCAGCATCACGCCTTGTCTGGTTGCCTCCAGACTGCTGTTGGCAGAGCATCATCCTCACCGATTCGGGCCTAGTCCTGACCTTCCTCCTCACATGGGGTGGGGCCTCTGGGCAGTGCAGTGGGGTGGGGGGGTGGGAGGCAGGAACGCAGGAAGGGCTGTTTGACACAGGTCCACGTTCCAGTGCTGCTTGTGCCCTGGGAAATGCCATCACAGCCACCCAGGGGGAGGACAGACATTTCAGTGTGCCCTTCAATGGGGAGGTCACAACTGTGCTGAAAACAACTGTCACTCACAGACCCAAACACCTGTGTTCAGCACATGCTTCAACACTGCCTACAGCCCATAGTCACGATGCTGCCTGGCTGTGGCCTGTGGGATCATAAGACCCAACCAGCAAATATTACCAGGCACACGGGCCAGCTGTGTGGAGAGGCGGCTTCCTCCCAGCAAAAACTTCAGCACGCAGCACGCATGCCATCTGCAGAGCACACCACAGACACACACCAGGCCTCCTGCCTTGCCAAGAGGCCAGGGCAGGCAGACCCCTGGGAGGAACTCTGTAAGCAGCCGAGCTGTCCCAGAGCCGGAAAAGGAAAGTCTTTCCAACACACATACACACACATACCACCACCACCACCAAACTTTTACATAAAATAAAGGGACTTATGACTAATCTCAATTTTTAATTTTCTGTTCTTTTAATCACTGTCTGGATCGGAGGCAGTCAATATAGTTTAGGAGGGCAGAGGCAGTAGGGCCAGCCATACATAGAATCAAATCCTGCCTCTGCCCTTTCACTAGCTGTGGGACTTGATGTGAGTGACTTAACCCCTCTGAGCCTCTTGCTATTGTTTCCTGCCCACTGCTCACATTCTTCCGCGCAGGCCTGGCACTTGTAAGTACATCCCATAAATGCCCCTGCTCCTGCCACTCCCTCTGTTGTAGGGCAGCATTTCTTTTATTCCCCTTGCAAATCCTGGGGCCTCACAGACTTTGTGGTCCCCCCACCGCAGTTCAGATTTCCAGTTCATTTACTTCTTACTTATCTCTTTCCAGTCCTTGGCATGGATCTAAAGATATTAGTGAAAGGGAAGACTCAGTGATTCCACTTCTGGGAATTTATTTGACGAAACCTGCAACACTAATTAGAAAGAATATATGTACCCCGATGTTCATTGCAGCGTTATTTACAATAGCCACGATTTGGAGGCAGCCCAAGTGTCCATCAGTAGATGAGTGGATAAAAAAAGTTGTGGCACATTTACATAATGGAATACTACTCTGCTAAAAAAAGGAAGAAACTTTTATCCTTTGCAACAGCATGGATAGATCTGGAGAACATTATGCTAAGCAAAATAAGCCAGAGAAAAACAAATACTATATAATTTCACTCATATGTGGAATTTAATGAACAAAAATTTAATGAACAAACTGAACTACCAAGCAAAATAGAGATAGACTCATAGATAGAGAGCAGGCAGACAGCTCTGGTGGCAGGGGTGAGGGTGGGGGATGAAGAAATTGAGAAAAACAAAAGAGAGATAACTCATGGATATGGACAACAGTGTGGTGATTGCTGGGGTGGAGGGGGATGGGTGGAGGTGAGAGAGGGCACAGAGGGGATAAATGGTGATGGAAAAATAAAGAATTTTAAGAAGGAAGGGTGAATACTCTTTGTGGAAATTAAGTGAGGAAAACATAATACTCAAACGGTTTGAGGCCAATCCTTTGAAAGGTGATGGTGGAGGTGAGGGCCCACAGAAAGCAATCAGGAGAGCTGACTGAAGAAGACAGGACTTGAAGGCTGGGTTGGACGCTGGGCCTGTTCCACAGCAGCCGTGGAAGTGAGAATAACCAGTGAGGGCTCCTCACACGCCTTCCCCATGGGCGCTCATCACCCAGGGCCACCGCCAGAGGGGTCTCACTCCAGGAGCTAAATAGCCAGGCCCTGTCAACAGCACTCCTGCCAGCATCCTCGGGCCTCTGGCCTGGTAACCCTCTCATTTATGGATGGTTCAGGACCACAAATTCCATAAAGTCCAAAGTCCAGGAGAAGGGGAGAAACAAATCCTGGACAATCCCTCCAGCAACATGAAGGATGCTTACAGGGCCAAACAACAAGACTGACTCTCTCTCACCACGTCCTAAATCAGATATTCATGCCTCACAATCTTCGCCGCTCTGCTCTGCTCTGCTCTCCTCTCCTTCCAGGTCTGTAAGCTGAGATCTGACAGGTTTGCCTCTGGGTAAAGGCTTTCATTTAGGGCCAGGTTTCAGACCCAGTGGTACTTCAGATCCTCTCAGCTCACCTTGACTCAAAATCACGTCCACATTTTCTCTGGACTGCCAGTGCCAACCAAAGCTGTCCGTGTGCCTTTGATTAGAGATCCGCATGCCATCTGGCCCTGCACTGGTGTGTGTGTAATGTGTGGGCATGCTTGCTGTGTGGGCATTTGGCGCCAGGACAAGAACTGCCACATGTTGGGGAAATTCAAATAGCCAAGCTGTCTGACCGACACATAATTTTGCATTTGGACAGTGTCTGTGCGAGCCAGGATTTGAGTTTAACATTTTTCCTCATCACTGGAGACTGCCGAGAATGATAAAAGCAGGGAAGAATTGGCATGAAATGAAAGAATTGAAAAATAAAGAAGAATAAGAATTCTGGAGGTGGCCTTTATGAAATCCAGCAGAAAGCACCGCCCTGTAATATATTCCAGTCACCACTCAGCCTTGCTCAGAATAACCAGCTTTGGTTAAAACAACAACAATGAAGGTTACCTCTTCCTGCAGACACAGGCATTATATTCCACACGAGGAGCCTACATGTAATTGCCAACAGCCCTTTTAACTCTGCATGTTTACCTGTTGACCGCTACGTGAAGATATCTGAGGACAGAAAATAACCGTGGGCATTTCCTCCTTGGTGCTCTTAAAGCACCTGACAAGCTGCCCACCGGAGAGGCTGCTGGTTGGGATATAATTTTTCTAGAGGCCAATTCTACAAATCTTTGGAGCGGGAGGGTAGGAGGAGGTAATTAAGGGAAGTTATTTTCAAGTGACTACACGTTACCTTCTATTTTCCCTCTAAATCCCCTTTTTACTGTTCTTGCTCTGGACCCATCTGAACTCATCAATGGGCACCTTTGACCCCTAGCTTCTTGTTGGGTTTGGCAGGAGGTCTGGAGGAGGCTGAAGAGTGAGCCTGGGTATGAATCCTCCAGACCCACCCTGTTACCTCTCTCTAATGAAAGGTGGCTTTTCAGCATAGCTGCGTCCATAGTTCGGGTGCCCACTGCCCCCCATACTCCTTTGCCTTCAGGCCTCAGGTCCACTGCTGATACAAGCCTTGGGACATACAGTGGAAAGCACCATGCTCTGCTGGCTTTCTGAAACCCTGCCCATGCCTTTGTAAACAACTCTTTTACTAAATTACCCAACGAGCGTGCCTTCCGCTTTTTGCCGAGATTCTGGTGGAATGACGAGCTATTGCCTGACTGATCTATTGGCCTTCCACAACCCTCCTTCAAAAGCAAAGTGTCCCAGGCCTGGACACTGTGAGAGTGGCACAAACCAGGAGGACCACACCAGTGAACACTCACTCATCAAAAAGGAACATCTCATCCATCTACTGAAACCCACGACAGCCTCCCACCAGCTGAGTTGTCAAATTCCTGACAGATAAAAAAGAAGAAAAAAAAAAACCTCTCTGAAGAATGACATTTCAAACATTTTCTGAAGGAAAGGGAAGGAGGGAGGAAGGGCTCTGCAGGAAGTGACTGTTTTCAACGATGCGATCAAGAGCCATCGTCATCCAAGTGCCTACCTTGTCTGGCTGTGTACTCATTGTCCTCGATCAATCTGGCCAATCCAAAGTCGGCGATCTTGCATATTAGTCCATTCCCCACTAGAATGTTTGCTGACCGCAGATCTCTGTGGATGTAATTCATGCGTTCGATGTAAGCCATTCCTGCAGCAACCTGTGCAAGTTGAGAGAATGGAACACGTTACACCTTGGCTTGATGTATTTACACATCATTAGATCTAAGGCAGGAATCAAGGTACCATGGGGCCTACCTGTGCTGCCATGTCCACCAGATTTGGTAATTTCAGAGCTCTTCCTTCTCCATCTTTTAAGAAGTCAAGCAAACTTCCTATGAAGAAAACATGAAACCATTTCAATTTACTTTGAAAGATAAAATGTCCAACAAAGGGCTATATTTGGCTTTCTTATTAGAAGTAATGAGGTAACTGAACTGAATAATGCCATCTGTGCAAAAAAAAAAGGTTCATACCAAAAACACAGAAAAAAACTATGCAGTGGAAGGCAGTAGTTTTACCTTTTAAAAATAAACCATGGTGACGCCATTTCTAAGGACCACAAAAACTTGATGAAACTACAAGAAATGGGACTCGATTCCCTTTTTGTCATAAAGAAGAACATGTGAAGAGCCGGGCCACTTCAGTCGCCTTCCCCAGGGTCAACCCGCACAAAGGAGTGATGTGGGGAAAGACCATCCAGTGGTTCCCGAAATGGGGTCCCGGGACCAGCAGGAATAGCATCCCTCAGGGAACGAGTCAGAAATGCAACTCTCAGGCTCCATCCCAGATCTACTGAATCAGAACTCTAGAGGTTAGGACCAGAAACTTGTATTTTAAGAAGCCCTCTAGGTGATTCTGACACATAGTCAAGTTTGAGAACTGCTGGCCTAGCTTATTTACAGATTTTAAATCAAGAAAAAAATACCTGAAAGAAAAGAATATCTAAGGGTGGGGCAAATAGCTCCCCATTACATCATGGCCAGCCAGGCCTCAATGAGCCCTGTATGTAGAGAGCTGAGCTTCAGTGCCGCCGTGATAACACAGCTCGAGTAGCTCAGAACTAACGCCACGGCTGGGACAGCCACGTGCAGAGGCTGGAGGCTCATCATGGTCACGGTGAGTTTTTTCATGCTTTAATCCCAAAGTTATTTACCAAATAACCCTGGATACAAAGGACAATCTGCCAGGAAAAAAAAATTCCTAGTATAGTTTCAGAGAACATGGAAAGGAAAAATTACACTGGTATCCTCTGATGTACAATGCATGGCCTTTTAAGGACATTTCTTGTTTGGTTCTTCTATTTTTCCAAAACAGAGTGATCTTTGGCTTTATCCCCAAAAATACTGCTTTGATTAGAAGACAGAGAGAGACAGAGCCACACACAGAGAGAATGAGAATAAAATGTGCTCTTTAAAAGCATGTCTTTCTTCATCTGATTTTAAGAAGAGAGCTGGGAAAAAAAAAAGTTAAAAAAATAGAGACTCAACTTAGCCCAAAGACCAGCGTCTGATATTAATTGCTCAGCCCTGCACAAAGGAAATTTAATACAAGCGATGGCGTTCAAAACAACAGCAAACTGTCACAGCCCCCTGTATCACTGACATTAGAAATGGATGCGTTCATTACGGGGAGGAGCTAGAACTCTGCATGTGCAGCATGCAAAAGGTACAGGCATCACAAGGACCTGGGGGGCAAACGGGAGGTCACGGCCTGTTTTAAAACGTTTTCACTGATGAGCACACAATTTGCACTTCCTGATGGGCATGCTTGACTCATGCAGAAACCAGGGAGAGAAGCAAGCAGGCAACTCCACCCCTCTCCCCGAAACAAGCCCTGCAGGCCGCTGTGCGGTGCAGCCCGGAGAGGCCTTGCCCACCTTTATTCATGTACTCGGTGACGATGTAGATGGGTTCCTCGGACACCACGGCGTACAGCTGGACCAGCTTGTCGTGCTTCAGCTTCTTCATGATCTGCGCTTCCTCGAGGAACGACTCAGGAGACATTGTGCCTGGTTTAAGAGTCTTTATGGCTACTTTTGTGTTTCCATTCCAGGTACCTGCAGACATCCCACAATATTAAGTCAAACAAAAGGTCCTCTTTTGATGGAAAAAAAGTTTTTAAATTAATAGCTATTTATATAAGGTTAGATTTTAAGTTAAAAATTTAATATAGTTTTTATCAAACAAAGACAATAAAATGTAAGGACTCGGTCAAGGATTTTCGATAGAAAAAAATGTATTTACTTCTGGCTATATTATGGTTTATAATTGAACTATTTTCTTATTTTGATATATACCACGTTCCTTTTCTGACTCAGCCATTTGATTACAAATGTATGCCAAAAGCTCTGGACACTTCTTTACAAGAATAAAAGCCCAGGGGTTAGAACAAGCCTGGCCATCCAATATCCATCCATTAGGCAGTACAGTGAGCATGGAAGAGATGAGATTAAGTTCCGTTTTATGGGGTATACCATTTTAAAAAGATGGCAACATGCTGAGGATGTCTGGAAATTACCACCAGACTTTCACTTGTCTGCCATGCATGAGCTACTTGACTGAGTCCTTGAACAGGTGATCTATAAGTAGAATGCAATTATGCTGATAAGCAGAGGCAAGCTCATAGACTTCTTGCCCATACTTCAACCAGGTAAGGAAAATTCCTCAGGCTTACTGATGGTCAGCCACAACAGAGCAATGACTTCTATCAGCTAGACTGGAAAAATTAGACAACAGCTAAGAGGGAACAGAAATATTTAAACTTTACATGTTAAAAATATCTAGTAGATCCAGAGGCATGCCTGGTTTATGATCATCGGTTACCTCATCTGCAAAATACTGAAATGAAACTGGATTGTCTTTTGAGTTTCTTTCAGCTCCCAAATTTTTAAAAAAGTAGGTTGTATGGGTATTCCATTATTAGCTCTATGACTTTGAATTAAGACTATTTATAAGGGGGGGGATCTTCTACATTAGATTATATTATTTTCTATTTGGAAAATGCTAGATTAAATTAAGATTAAACTTTATATTTAATATAATTGAATTTAGAATTAAAAAATTCTGTAAATTGAAGCAACTTTTGTTACCCTTTTAAAAACATGGTTCATATACTTATAAAATGCAACCATGTTTTAAAAACATGGTTCATATACTTATAAAATGCAACTTATAAAAATATGCATCATGAAAGAATAAGTAGCTTAAAGAAATATTCATCAAATCTTACAAAATATCTGACCACTAAACATAAATGGGAACTTTGACAACTTGTAAGTGGTCTTTGCTATTTGAGTGTTAGTAACCCAAAATTTTAAATAGAAATCTTTTTGTCTAATAACAACTCAGTTACTTACATTGGCATTCCATCCTGATCCTGAACTACCAAAAAATGATGTTTTACGTTCAGTGGGAAGCAAAATCTTAATAATATGTGTAATGATTTAAAGTTTATAATTAAAATGTTTGTAAATAAATTTTGTATAGTGTTCAATTATTCCTGATTGTATTAATGATTGGATAAAAATTCTTAGGACCCATAATTTTAATTATAAATTGGGCAGATGGAGGAGGTCATATAAACATATTTTACAATCCTTGAGCTAAAGTCCAGTGAGAGATGGACATCACAATGTGGACTCTGAAAAACAATAATAGTGATAATACTTATTAAAATAGCTTATACATATGCACATATGTGTCTGTCTGAGTATCTACCTGTCTCTCTATTTCTATCTCTAACTCTGGATCTATGCAGTATGTCCTCATTGTCAGACTGTTCCAAGTGCTTTAAGCATGTTAAATCTTTTAGTGCAGACTACACCTAAATACCTACAGCCACACATAACAACAATTATTTTTCATTGAATCTAAGAAAGGAAGAAGGATGACTCCATAAATGCTAATACTGCCTTACTGACAGAACTTTTTTGGGTGGGGCCTAAGTCCATGGATTGTCTAAGCAAAGCTGCAACTGCCTCAGAGGGAGTTATATGGGGAAGGCCCAGTGCCGAAGGCCTTATCCATGAGATGACAACCAAATTAAGAGAACTACCTGTATCTGCTGAGCACCTATTATGTGCAAGGGACTCTAAACATATTATCCCTTGTAATCCTCCTAGTTCTATGAAGTAGCTATCATTCCAGTTTTACAGATGAGGAAACTGAGGCTCAAAGAGGTTAAACAAGCCCTTTGCCCATGGTTAATCAGCTAGTAAAGATTGAGCAAAAAACCCAGGATCATTGAGCAAAAAAGCCCAGGGTCTCCTCCTACAGTAGCCCATCTATAGTATCTTACCTTCCCAGGTCTTAGGCAGAAGAAACCCCAGAGTTCTATTGTATTGGTTTCCTGTACTGTGCATGCCTTAATTAACCACGTGAGGTAGGACAGAAGAGAACAGGAAGGTACTGCCATGTTCTGAAAATCTGGGTGGCCTGTACCAGCTATCCAGGTTAAGTGTCTTGGTCCCAATGGCTGTTAATGTGTTTTGTTCGAAACCGTCCTTTTAATTGGCTTTGAGATGCAGCCAAAACAAAACGTGCCCTCTGCCTTACCAAGCCACACTTCTGCGAAACACCCCTGACCCAGCTTCTTCTGCAGACACAACGAATCACGTGCAACTTCCCACGCATCTTTAGCCAATCCAGAAGTTTGTGGGGTACAACTCGATGCAATCACAGTTAAGTTAAAACACAACCCATCAGCTTTCTCTACAGGAAAGAGGATTAATAAAGAAAACACAGTCCTTATAATCCATAATCATGCATGCACTAGGGAAGATGGAAGGTGACTTGCCCTTGAGGGCGATACTGAGCTCATTGAACAGACATCTGCAGTTGGAAATGCAGAGCAATGCATATGGTGCAGGTTGGATCATTCCTTGTGCCATTTACTGGTTTATGAATCGAAACACATATAATAGTGTTTGAGCCATTTGCCAATCTTGACCACTTACATAGTTTTTCTAGAAATTCCAGAATTCCAAAGTCAAAATCATTATTCCCCACTATTAGTAATTACAACCTTCCTTCTGCTCACAGTCTTTACTTTCACCTTCCATCTTTGACTTCCCAAACGAGGATGCTAGTAATAAAGTAACTGAGGCTTAGCATACCCATCCATACTTCCCCAAACTGCCCATTTCCCAGTCTCTTGATCAACTGCAGGGATTCTCGAGGGATTTCCCAGACATCTTTGGTTTTGACAGACAGATCGGTAAGCCTTGGCATCCCTTTGTGACAGGGAACTACTAGGCGGCAGCAGAGACCTGCAGCTCTCTCTGACGGAGCGGGGGCAGCAGCGAGAGAGGGAGAGAAAAGCAGAACACGTGAAACAACAACACTTGCAGGTGCACACACCCAGCCAGCACACAGCGTTACTCCGAACAGTACCACACGGGCAGAGAACTACACACATCTTGGAAGATTAGACACCACACACTGAAACATGTTTATTGAAGGTAGAATAGAGGACATCTGAAGTTTGCACTACTCCATATCCCCAGGTATCATATGGTCTATTCATATAAACAGATACAGACTGTTTTGGTTTCTATACTCATTAAGTAAGAAAAACATTTTCAGCCCAATGTGCTAATGACATGTCTTCTGCAACCCTGCAAACACCTCCACTGATTTCCAAGGGTACACTGGACTATAGATTGTGAACATGATTGTCCTCCCCCCAAAAATTAAGGGTTTGGAACTATATTGAAAATGGTAACTTCAGAACAGGATCCTTCTACACAACATCAGACTTATAGTCTAGTAAGAATAAAGATGGTACCTGGCAGGGGCAAAACTGGCCACATTTCTCTAATGATTTCTCTGGCATTTTAACTGACTCCATCCTGCTTCCTTGATACTTCCTATTAAAAATGTTTATAACAATCTCCAGTGTAGAACTTAGGAGACTGGTTTGAAAGCAGAAAGAACAAAACTAACATCTATAGAAATTTAAGGATGTGAAGAGCTCTATTTCCCATGAAAAAGAGAAAGGAAAGAAGTAGTTATCACTGTGAGGTGATCTGGAAGTTTTTTCCTCTCTCCCTTTAAAGATTATGTCTTGTAGAATTCAGCAGCGGTAAGGGGAAATTGCCTAAATGCCAAGTTCAACATCAATCAGGTGAGAAAAGGGAACCAAAGACAGGAATGAGGGCAGTGGCAGAAGCTACGCAGAGCCTGGCTGTGAGGTGGACAGAGCCCCAACCGCCCCCTGCAGGTCCCTCAGATCCGGGGAAATCAAATGTAGTATTATTGCTGCCTTTTCTCCAGGAACCAGTGAATTTTTTTATTCCTTTCTTTTTGATAGAATTAGGTTCCAAGATGTTTAGGTAGGAAATTATTTATGTGGCCATATTTCAAAGGCACTTTATTGTGTGAGAGAAATGAGGGAAGAGAAAAAGTCAATATAAAAACAAATCTAACTTGAGATGAATTTTTTTGAGATTAAAAAAATGTCTGTTGCTCTTCCCATCCCTTCTCTCCTTCCAGCTTTATGATGTTATTAAGGTGCCTTTTCCGACACAATATTTTCAAATGATTCAAACTCTGGGGATCCTGCTTATGTTTGGTTGTAATGCAATATATTTTGGCATTTGAAAAATCCTTACAACGTGCAGGCATTCTGAGTACATCATTTAAGCTCAGGGAGATATTCTGCTCCATTTCTCCCAAATATTTCATTAGAATTTACATTAATCAAAGTTCCCCAATGCCATAATCCACAAATACACCGTGTTGCTAATTTTTTCACTTGTTCATTCGTGCCTAGGATCAATAGATAGGTATTACTTATTGCCATCTTCAAAAGACTGTTTTTTTGTTGGTTGCTAAAAAAATCACACACATGCACATATACTTTTTAATGAATGTACACACAGCAATAGTTGAAATCAAGGCATGTACTCTTTTGGGGTACTGGCATTGTCCTGAAGAACAATTTAAAATTACATATAGGCTACACAAAAAACTGCTGGGTTTACTGGGACATAGATCTATATCTGCACATGTATATCTACAGTATATCCACCTATGTGCTTGTTTTATACAGTGGAATATACTTGCTCATCTAGGAAAGAAAGCCATCATTTTAACACTGGTACATAAGACCACACTCTTTAATAAAATGCACAAATCGCACACCTAAACATCTAAGTGTACATTTCTAGGACCAGCAGACTACTGGCGACATCTGAGTGTTAGGATGGAGATTGATCACTGTTTAAAAGTTTAACACAGCAGCTGTAACTGGCCTGTGGGTCACATAAGTCTAAGTCTAGTTAGGAAACAGAAGTATTGGTGGGGAAGGAGAGCGTGATCAATGGGTCAGAAAACTCATCTAGTCATGAGAAAATGTACGAGCAGTCATTCCTGCAACAGAGCTGAGTGTAAGAGACACCTTAGGAGGCCCATGTAAGTGTGTCTCTCCCCCCTCCCCCCCCTCCCGCCAGAGATTGCTCCTTCACCCTCTCACAGCCTCTGAGCTCTTTTCTGTAGGGGAATAGGACAGATAACAACTTAAGGTTTAACCTATGGCTTTCCACTTGGGAAACTAGAATGTTATAGAGTCTTTTGATGGAACTTATAATTACAGTAGAAAAACATCAAAAGAACCTATTTAGCCACCGTGAGGGGCTAGCAAAGAAAACTACCATCGACCCTTGAACAACATGGGGGTTAGGGGCTCCAACCACCATGCTGTTGAAAATGCACATATAACTTTTGACTCCCCAAAAGCTCGACTACTGATAGTTTACTGTTGACTAGAAGCCTTACTGAACATATAAACGGTTGACTAGTGCTTATGTTGTGTTACATGAATTATGTACTGTAATCTTATAATAAAGTCAGCTAGAGAAAAGAAAACGTTATTAAGAAAATCATAAGAGAAAATGCATTTACAGTACTGGACGTATTTACTGAAAAAATTCCCATAGAAGTGAACCTGCAGTTCAAACCTTGTTGATCAAGGGTCCACTGTATTTGACCAGGGACTTTGCATGTATTTGCTGTATTTGTTCCCCCTGCCCTTCCCCTTTCCTGCTCTGTGCCCACCCAGTCCCTCCAGGATCCAAATGGTTAGTGGCTGGTTAGAATTAAGGTTACCTGAGTAATGCTGTACAAGCTGCTGAAGTGTTTCAAACTGGGCCCGGGTGGTAATGTAGTACCCACCATTGTCAAGTTTGCGAATTTTATAATGTTTGACATGGTCTCCTTTCATATCATCCCAATCACGGATGGAAAGTGAATAGGCACCTGGTAAAAATGCAAAGTATTAGCAGCTCCAATCACTGTGAGTACTCATTTTTTATTTAGGTCTCATTTACTTGACTATTCTGATTAATAATTAGCAAGTGAAGACTCTCCCCCACCCTCTGCTCCCCTCCCCAACCCCCACTTCCACTCTGTAACATAGGAAAAAACACCTCTTTTCTGAAAATGTCAGACGATATTAGCAATAAAATGATTTACCCTTGAGAATGAAGGCTATTTGAATTTTTCCCTACACTCCTTCCTCCCCCATCCCGTCCCCTTTCCCCGGCAAGATGGAGAGGAGCACGGACATTCCAGGCTGCGCCTGCTCTTTTGCCCTGGAGCACCAGGGAGGAGGGGATGGTGCGAACCAGGGAAACGTAGGGACTGCTTCTCTAGGAGTGAGCGTCCCATTTCTGCTTCCAGCACTTTTCCCAGGAGCAGGTGACCTGTGTCTGCGGAGGAAGCTAGAGGCCTCTGCTCTTTTCCTTGGCAGGGCTCCTCTTGTGGACTCTAATGAGACGTTAAATAATGGAAAGGCCAATAGTTGGAGGAAGAGCAATCCTCAGTTATGAAAAAAATCACAAAGGAAATGTAAAAACAACCTGGATGTTTGGCGCCCGAGGAACTAAGAGTTTCAGAAATTTATAATTCTAAAGGATTTGTGAAAATTCTGTGATCTTGTGCGCCTGGAGGAGGGAAGCTGCCCAGCCCCTGTTAGGCTCTGAGCCTCTGTAGTCTTTTTGGAGCTGTCTGTCTGTAGTTCGAGAGCCTGGAGGAAAAGCTGAAAATAGGACTCCCTCCCTCAGAAGGCAGGGAGGGTCTGTGCCATTTACAAACCCCGTCCCTTAGAGATAAGCCTTTCATCCCCTCTGACTGATCCACAGATCTGAATGACAAGTGAACTTCTTGGGCTTATTATCTTACCTTTGGTGGTTTCACTCTCACGGATAAGAAAGGTACCTCGTGGGTTTCCAAAGGACAAAAGCTGTCGCTCAGCATCTTTTCGGCCAAGTTTTCCAAAGTACCACCTATAAATGAGATAAAGAAAAGGAAACATTTTATAAGAATCACTTAAAAAAAATGGAATCACGCAAGCTCTTTTTCCCGCCCCCCGCCCCATCCTCCTAACCTCCGATTTCATCCTTAGCCTTTCCCTATCTATTTTCCCCAGCCTCATTTAGTTCCCTTTCAATCTATTCCTGATTCCACCCTTAATTCATCTCTTTCACTCTTAAAAAAAAAATCACATTTGAATTATGGGTTATTTTCCTTCCCTCTAGAGATGACAAGAACTGATTTGTGTTAAAACTGCCACCTGCCTGCACAAAACGAGAAATCTAAGACCTTGTTTAAAATGGCAACCCCAGGAAATCCTTCCCACACACATCTACAAGACCATGGATTTCTGAGCATAATTACAATCCCTAGAAAATAACAAAAACACAGTCTTAGTGTACATAAAGGTCATTAATCAGGCATTTAAAAAAAAAGGCAGTCAGAATGGATAAAGAACAAAGACAATATTTTCAGTGCCTGCCTACCTATAGGAACTCTGAAAAACGAGGCCTGCCCTGGGATGCTGTCTGCATTGTCTTCCTGTCCAGCAGGTGTGAGGAAGCCCATCAGTAAAAGGCATTTGCCAAGCATCTGTACTGGGACGTGCCGCACGCGTGCTCTGGCACAGCTGCAGGGCAGGTGACTGTGCACAGTCAATGAGCGTGTCCTTGAAAACGACTCCGTGTCATACACGGCCTCATATTCTCTTTGTGATGACACTCCTGTGCCACTTTAGGATGCATCGCGTGAAGTCACCTCGCAACCTTTGCCATCTGTCTTTTATCCCCTCCTGCACTCTCTAGCCCTAACCGTGGCCTGGCAATCAGTTAACGTCTCAGTCTGCTCAGTGCTGAACACGCAGCAGGGGCTCCAAGAACCCAAGCGAGAATTCGGGAGCACCCCATCGGAATCTGCGTAAAGGAACCATTTTTAGAATATTTAGCTGTGAAAGAATCCAGCTTCAGAAATGAAATTTCAATTCATTACACTTGAACATAGCTATTGTATGTTCACTGTCAAATTCTTCTGTGAATGAAAGAGCTTCCCTGAAGGTAAGAAAAGACACGCTGCACGCTAGCTCCTCAGTGACTTTTAAAGGCACCAGACTGTGCAACAATCCTAACCTAGCACTAGATGGTTTAAAGAGAATTACACCAATTATTTGTGAGAAATGACTCTGTGGGTCTGTATCAATTAAAATGCAGTGCAAACACGAACAGTGGTGAAAAGAGAGCTGTTAGAACAATGGATTGCACTGAGACAATAGTATAGATAATGATAATTAATTGTATATGTAAAACCACAGGCATTTAAAAAATGCTATTTTATTCTTTAAAAACAAAATATTTAAAAATGGACCATTATAAATACAACTTAAATATATAGTGGGTAGGTTCCCAGTTAAATTAAAAAAAAAAAAAAGAAGAAGCTACATTTTGGTGGTACCTTTTATGCTGAAAGAACTCAAAGATGTCTGCCAATCTGCCCTAAAATAAAAATTCACCACAAATTCCTTTATTCACTGATGATGAAACACACTCAGTAGGCGAAAAAAGGAGCTCAGAACCCCTGAGTATTTGAGAGTGGGAAACAAAACCAGTCTCTGTAGAGGGAATACGAAGGAATTAAAGACAAGAGTGTGACCCAGTGGGGATTTGGCTGAGGTGTGGAGTCTAATGTTCCCTGACACTTAAATCCAGGGCAAAAATTAAATATCAGGGCCAAAGGCTGGGCTCTGTGGCTGACTTTTCTCCTGAGGCAAGACGGCTTCCCCTGAGCAGGAGAGGCAGGTCCCCAGGGTGTCAGGGAGGGGACCAGGTTCTTGCTTTCAGGAGACCACAGCCCAGCTCCCTTTCCCTCAGTTCAGAAATCAGGGTCGTCCACAAGCCACAGACAGTCCTCCAGGCTGCAAGTGCCTGCGAATCCCCATAGGTCCGGAGAGGAACAGTGCTTGTTCCTTCTAGAATGCCCCAGACTATGGGCCACCTTCCAGAACTATTAGCAGTGAGATCGTTGGGCCAACTCACTGCTAGTCACTATTAACTATCAAAGAAAAAAAGAGATCCCAAAGCAAAGGAAAGGACGATTTGAAATGCATCACCACAGGATTTCTCGAGTTGTGGGACACACCCCATGTGAGAGAGTTGGACCTGTGGCATGGAAGGCCTGTCTTCTTAGTGCTCCCTTAATATTTCTGATTAGATCGAGGAGCAAAAATCTCAATTTGGTAAGAATTATTCCTTCCTTCCTCCCTTCCCTCCCTCCCTCCTCCCTCCCTCCCTCCCTCCCTCCCTTCCTCCCTCTCTCCCTCCCTCCCCTTTCCTCTCTCTCACTCTCTCACCCTCTCCCTTTCTTTTTTCAGGAGACTGTAGGCTTAGAACCTTGGGTTGGCAGTAATATATGCTCTAGCTAGAATTTCATCACATTTTTATGGTTATTCTCTATTTATGGCAAGTAATATTGAGTTTTCATTTAAGTTACTGACACAATGTTTCCTTTCAAAAATAAATGTCTTAAAAAGTGAGCAGGCTTAAAGAAAAACAGTAAGTTAATAATAGCATGGTATTCCATAGATAGGGCAAACTTAGGCCTGGGAGACATGGCATTACCATATCTCATTCTTAATCACTCCAGTGAATTTCTTCTCCCTCCTGCACAACGTTAATGGCATTTTATTATGCCAACTAACTTTTAAAAGCAAGTAGTTAAGTGAAATGACAAAACAAAACATACTCTTCTGCCTGGATAGAGTCAACTGGAGCCACGTAATTGCTGGGAATGTAACCCGTCTCTCCAGTTGTCAAGGAGCGGGCTTCCCACCAATCTCCTTCCCTGCAGAGAAAAAAGAGAGAAAGAAGTGAATACAGTGACCATTTCAATGTTATGCAGTTACAGACTCAGTGCTGTAAGAGTGTATGACTATCTCCTAGTCATTCTACCACCTGATTTCTCCTATTCCAACACAGCCCTCTGTGAGGGTCAAAGGATCTCCTGTGCGTTAAATCCATCACTGTCTCTTATCTCTTGCCTTATTTGTTATTCTTTAAAAATTGATTTTAGAGAGAGGGGAAGAGAGAAAGGGAAGCAAGAAAGAAGAAGGAGGAAGAGGAGGAGGAGGAGGAGGAGGAGGAGGAGGAGGAGGAGGAGGAGGAGAGAGATGTGAGAGTAAAACATTGATTGGCTGCTTCCTGCACACCCTACTGGGGATCAAGTCCCCAACATGGGCATGTGCCCTGACCAGAAATCGAACTGGTGACTTTTCAGTGCATGGGATGATGCTCAACCACCTGAGCTACACTGGCCAGGGTTCTTGTCTTATTTGTGAGTTAAGAATATAGGACCTGGGCCAGGAGAGGGCTCTCTGAGTGGGGGGTGCAACTTTGCTTGGTAAGTGTCCCCAACTTGGACAGAGGAAAGGGAACTCAGCCTAGGTTATTTAAGAAAAACACCGTAACAACATTGAAATGTTCATTATGTGAGGTGGAGTAGGTGTTAACTAACTTGTTATGGTAAACATTTCACAATATATACGCATCAATCCATCACACTGTACACATTAAACTTAGACTATTATGCCAATTATCTATATATATAAAAGCCTAAGCGACCATTATGACCAAATGACTGGTTGACCAGTTGCTATGAGGCACATTGACCACCAGGGGGCAGACACTCAATGCAGGAGCTGCCCCCTGGTAGTCAGTGCGCTCCCACAGCCAACCTCCCATGGACCCTCCCCCTGGCCAACCAACCCCCTGTGGCCCCTCCCCCTAGCCAGCCAGCCAACCTCCTGTGGCCCCTCCCCCTTTCCCTGGCAAGCCAGCCCCTCAATCAGCCCTGATCAGGGGGCCGGCCAGTCAACTTCCCATGGCCCCCCCTCACTGGCTGGCCAACCTCCCGTGGTTCCTCCCCACAGGCTTTGATGGGGGTGGGGTGGGGCTGCTAGGCCAACCTCCCGCAGTCCCTCTCCCTGGCTGGCTGACCTTCCCCATGGCCCAGATTGGGAGGGCCAGCCAGCCAACCTCCCGGGGTCCCTCCCCCAGGCCGGCTGGCACCCCCATAGGCCTCAATCGCTGGCCAGGGCGAGGGACCCCACTGTGCACGAATTCGTGCACCAGGCTTCTAGTATCTCAATAAAGCTGGAGAAAAGTAAAGCACACACTGACTATCTCCAACAGTTTCTGTTTCGTCCCCCACCCCAGGCAACCGGGATCCTTTGGTTGCTGGAGAGACGCAAGCTGTTGGCTTTAGTGTAATTTGCCAGCCATTAAAAGACTCATCAGAAAAAGAAAAGGAAATGCATTAAAGCTGCAGATCATCTGAGAGAGCAAGCCTGCTAGCAGGCCCAGTAAGGGATGGAAGCATATTCTGAATACTTGTCTGGCTTGCTGAGGAAAATGGGTAGAATAATAAAGATACAATAGGGTATGCCTTGCTCAGACAGGTTCAAGCTGAGGTCATTTCAATGTCTACTTATAGCAATGACGAATCTGGTGGGGAAGAGGGAGGTGGGTGTAGCTGTGAGTGTACAAACGCAGGGGGAGGACCAACACCTGTGAGATTCACAGTCACACCACTTTGTTCGGATGCGATAGCCTGGTCTCAGTCTGGGGAACTCTCAGAGCTGTGGGCTGAAGGACAGGAAAGGGGGCTTATAACGCCACTCGCAGCTTAAAACCGGTGAGAGAACTGAATGGGGAGTTCACGTGCTCGACTCACAAGCTGTGTGCGGCAGAGAGCGGGGATGGCGTGTGTGCTCCTCCCTGTCCACCGGGGTTAGCAGATGTGTGTGGGGCTGTAGCTCTGGCACGGTCTGCCCAGATCCCTCCACCCGCCTGGAGTCAGGAGTGTGAGGGGCAGGGAAGGACTGCTGCCCTTGAGACGGGAGCTGAAGGACCCACCCTGTCCCCAGAGGCCCAGCGCCTTCTCTCCTTCCTTGTTTGGTCCTTGGAGTGAGCAAGAGAAACCCCAGGCCTTTCTTGAGATCACTTGTTGGCTGGACTCTGTGCCAAAGCCCTCGGCCAGGGAAGAAAGCGTGTTGGCTTTTGGCCCTGGTCAGGATCTTCCCCAGGCTGATTTAAGGAGAGAGAATAACCAGCCTCCACATTACACGGGAGCCTTACTCAAGAGACCCATTCTTTAAAGATGGAATCTGAGTAAAGTGACCGATGAGCAACAGCTCCATATGCGATTGAGTAAGGCCGCAGACAAATGGTGACAACCCACATGTGTGCAGTTGTGGGAAGTGTTTGGTGGCACAACTAACACAGAACAGCCCACAGGAAAACAGGGCGCTGGCAAAGGTTTATAAAAACGTATGTTAGATTAGATTTTCAGTCTTTTTCCTTTCTCACCATATTAAACAAATTTAAACAGAAAATAAAATCAGTCAAAAGAGGGAAATAACTGTTCTCATACCTAGGAAGTCCTTTAATAATTTTAAATTTAGTTCATGTCCAGATTTTTATCATAAAATAATTTATACATACAAAGAATAGGTTTATATATGAACACCTATGAGTCCATTACCCAACTAAAGAGCTAGATCATCATCAATTGTGTGCAATCTACCTTGTGCTGCTTCTCTACCTCATCCCTCTGCCTTTCAGGTTCAAACATGTCAACATATTTACAGTTTGTATTGGTTTCTTTTCTTTGTCCTCCAAAAGAAATACATGGAGTTGTAAAGAAATCATCTAAGAACACGTGGGAGTTTACTTTTTTCTTTAAACATTGCATGTGTTTAAGGAAATGTTTGGCGACACTATCTTTAACAGGGTGACAATGCTTACTGCTCTAAAATTCCACTAGATGGAGACATTTCATCATAAAAAACAATACTTATCATCTCCCTGCCTTCTCTTTTCTCCTCCCCATAACCCACATCCACCTGGGAAATGCTCCAAAATGGTGAGAAAAAAATTAAGTGCTGCAGCACAGACTTATTTTTTAATGCAAGATAACCTTCATCAAGCTAATTCTAATGGATATAAATTAAGAAAAATGAAGTATAGCATCAATTTTGGGATACTTGGTAATGTCAGCTGGGGCAGGAAGCCAAAACATTTTGCTGCAGGTTGGGGCAAGCTCAGTCTTATTCAGGTGATCTTCTATTAATCAAGAAGTTTCCATTTCAAATCCAGCATTAACTCTCTCATTCTGTTCTGGGTACCTAAAGAGTTTAGCACAAATTAGAATCCAACTATCAGCTCATTCTAAAGTCATGTACAGGAACTCATGAATTTCTCTTAAGTGATTCCATTAATCTCATAAGAGTTTTCAGTTACTCAGGAGAAAGATAAAATCCTTTTCTCTTTTTCTAGGCCATCTAGGATCACTGTCGTTATCAAAGGAGATATGAGGTGACAAGGACACAATGTATTAGGTAGTAAACTTAATTATGTGGTGCCCAGAGAGGCTGGCACAGACTTAAAACATCTATCAAAAAAGTCTTTTGAGCAAATAAATAAGTCATCTTTTTAAATAGCCCAATTCACCTATATATTAATAATACACTCTTTATAATTCATTCACTTGATTTAGGAAAATAGGGTCTTTACTGTGCTACCTTTTATTTCCTTTTTGAAAATATGTTTTTATTGATTTTAGAGAGAGAGGAAGGGAGAGAGAGAGAAACATTGATGTGAGAGAGAAACAATGACTGGTTGCCTCCTGTATGTGCCAACATGCAGCCTGGGTATGTGCCCTGACCGGGAATTGAACTGGCGACCTGATTTCAGTGCATGGGATGACGCTCAATCAACTGAGCTACACCAGTCAGGGCCCTTTTATGTCTTTACTTGAGTAATTGTGAGTAGCATTATTAAAGGTGCATGTCTTTAAACTGTTCTTACAGTTCAGATATTTCATTAATTTAAGAGTTGATGAGCTTTTCTTTAACTGTTATTCTTTTTTTTTTTTTTAAATTGATTTCAGAGAGGAAGGGAGAGGGAGGGAGAGATAGAAACATCAATGATGAGAGAGAATCATTGATCGGCTGCCTCCTGCACACCCCCTATTGAGGATCGAGCCAACAACCCGGGCATGTGCCTTTGACTGGAGTTGAACCTGGGACCCTTCAGTCTGCAGGCTGACACTATCATTGACCCAAACCAGCTAGGGCAACTGTTATTCTTTAACATATCCAAATATATGATTTCAGCCCTGGCTCTGAATAGCTTTTAAGTTTTCACAACAGCTCCCCCTGTTCTTCTAATTTAAAGATTTATTAAGAGTGTAGCCCAATCCCCAAAACTGCTCATAGGGCTTGAGGTCCCAGGAGCTGGGAGCCCTGATGGAGCCAGGAAGCGGTATTTGCAAAGGAAGGTCAGCCTTGATCTGACCAGCTGTGGAGCCGTTTTATTTTAAATGCTGGATTCTTTCTAAATTGACACTACCCATCTGACTTTCAGAGAGCATGATCCATAACAATTTTATCAAATGTTTAGGTGGGGCTCTAAAGCAGGATTTCTTCTTATCCTGATGAAAAGCATTTGAAAAGAGTCACTACCCTAGGCAATGACCCCTGTTCCACTGTTAATTATGTTTTGAGGAATAGCTGTTTCTAGGTGGTAAGTCACTCATCATGAAATGAGAAAATAGAGAATGAAACAGATGAATTAAACAAAGATATTTTGCAAAATGGGTTCAAGTTTAATACTGTCCAAATATGCCACACTGAATACTTACTACAGGTCAGTGAAGGACCACCCACCCCCAGGCTGGGCGGCAGTGCCATTAACTCTGGGCACATATGCACACACACAGATCACATGGTTCACGCTGCACTTTAAAACACAAAAGCCAGCCCTGTGGCCTCCCATTTCTGCCTCCAGTCAGGGAAAGGAGTGGGAAGACACACAATGGGAGGTGTGGCAGCTGCCCCAGGGAGACAGAGCCCATCCTTCCCTCTGCCAGGGAGAGGCTGGGGGAGGGGAGACACATGCCATCTGGTTCTGTATCGCTGCTTTGTTTTTCCTTCATGATTTTGTCTTCCCTGTTATTACCCTTGACTTCAGGTTATTGCATTTGTTACAAAAACCTTATTTCCCCCAGAGCCTTTACATGGCATGTAGAATGAGGAATTCCACTGGCAAGAAGGAAAAACATTAAAGGGAAAAAACCCTTGTAATATTTTCTTCTAAGAGAACAGGGTTAGAGGCTCAAAGCCTCCCATAAACATTAAAGGCAAATCACAAAATATAGATTGAGATAGATCAGATCTTGTTTTGAGTGTTTCTCCAAACTTTCAATTTTGATTGAAATTTTAGATTCTATCCACATTACCAAAGGAAGAAGTCATGGCTTTGACTTCGGCAGGACTGGCTTGCAAGGCCCCTACAACCTGGTGCCAAGTCCACTTGCAGTGTGGAGAGAACCTGCAGGAGAACTGGGAACGGCACTTGCTGCCACTCCTTAGTTCTTATCTTTCTGGATCTGGTTAAAAGTTCTAACCAACCCTGGCTTTGAGGGAATATTACATGAAATGGGGAGGGAAAGTGGAGTGTATTTCAAAGTCAGTAGACTCTGACAAGAAACATTCATCTGAGAATCAAACTAACAATAAGGTATCGGATATCAGAAGAGATCAAAGCCAAATTTTCTCCTCCCACACCCCCAGCCAACCTTTCACCCTCATGTAACTTGAATGGTTCAGTCCCCTCTGATGGGAGTCTCTGGGCCTTTCCAAGACCAAACCTGACACTGGACTTAGGATGCATGCCCACGTGTCACTCTTGGCTCTGGCACCTGCTAGCTCCTCTGTGCACCTGGGCAGCTTCCAAACTTGAGCCTCTGGCTCCTCATGTGTACAAGGATGACTATGAGACACACCTCAGGCAGTTGTTGTGGAGAATAAATGTGAACATTTGCAACTTAGCACATGGCTGGCACATAAGGAGCCTTTAATAAATGGCAGCTGTTCACTATTTCCAAGAAAATTCCTGGGGCCTTTCCCCTCCACGAGATGTGGAGAGAGTGGCTGGGACGGAGACTGCACCTCGGTCCCCGCCACCTCCCACAAGGAACTCCGAGTGTGCTGCACCCATGCTCCTTGGGAAGCAGAAGAGCCAGGCCTCAGCTCCTTCCACCATCATGAAATCCAGTTCGCTCAGGGAGCAGAGGACAGGGCAACCAGACTTGGGGCACAGGAAAGCTTCCAGGGGGGCCCCCCACTCCTTCCCCACCACTGGGAACACTCACAGGAAAAGCTGAGGTGCAGGAGACAAGGCTTGTCGTGTCAATGTTGGACACCTCCACCTTCTCCAGTGCCCGGATTTTTCTGGAGGGCACTCATGCACACACACTGCCTTCACCGGACAGAAGCAATATTTAAAAACTACAGCGAGATCCGACCCCTATTTACTCTTCCTAATGGAGATATTCATTGTGGTGTCTGAAGAGTGAGTGACTCTCACCCTGGAACTTCCCCCATGGCCTGCTGACTGCTGTTCCTACGGCCACATTTAAAATGCACGCATTGAAGTTACCCAAGGGTGGGCGAGATCACTTCTTCTCCCACCTCACAAAGATTTCAGTCACTCACAAATTTTCACTATGGGGCAACGCCTCCTCAGGCTTCACCCAACTGGAATGTTCAGCAGTTTTGAAAACAGAAGGAACTTGTTGCCAGCCTTAAGCGAGGGTTTAGCTAGTGCAGCATCTGAAATGGGAAGAAAATCCCCAGGCAGAGGGAGGGTGGTGTGGGTAGCCAGGCCTGTGCCAATCATCTGAAAACGCAGATTTGCAGAGAGTGATGTGGGGGCATTTATAACCTTTAAACCAAAACCAAAACCATCCACTCGGCTACTATGGGTAGCCTCCCAAAAGCGCCCCACACAGACAGTGCCATATAATATGGCACTGGTCACGGACTCTTCGTTTCTCAAGTTAAATTGGTGTGAAGGAATTAACTGAACAGGGTTCTTCCAGCATTTAATACATCTGAAAAGGCGCAGCCTGGCAGCAAGGATATTTTCCCAACCTGAAAGGCACACGCTCCCCCTTCCTCTCCAAACTTACGAGCTGTTCAATATCTGAAATTTCTCTCCTTTGTGAAAACTCAGGTCATCTTCCGTCCTTGCTTCATAATCGTAAAGGGCCACAAACAGGGTCACTCCTGGAAAAAATGAACCGAAAGGGGAGAGATATCACAAGAGGAAATTAACTCCAAGAAATGAAATCTTCGCTAAAACCTCATTCTTAAAATCTAAAGCTAATCAGCATGGACAACACGCTGCGGCCTTGTAAGTAACGTGTGAACCCAGAGTCCCAGGCTGGACTCATGCCTTGGTCCTTGCGGGGAAGCATTGTTCGATCCCTCTGGCGTTGGAGGACTTTCCTCTATGCACTTTGGAATGAATCCTCGGGAAGAGACAGATGTTAATACCATGTCCACAGCGAAGGGGCGGCAGCAGTGTAACGCCGGATTTGCAGAGCTCCGCAGCAATCAGACACCCTTTATCTGACACTCGGGGGTCCACGTTAGGTTCTGGTAAATGCATCCCTCTTCCCTGGCATAACAGGAAGGCAGGACGTAGCAGGAAACCCCTGCAGCTGGGGGCTGAGAAGCCTCTGTAAATGTTCACTCATTAGAGGGTATCTTGCTCTTTGCATCTGCAATTGCTTTTGGAACTCCCGTCTCACCTTGATGTTGCCTCTCCTCACACTGACTTGTAGTTCTTGCGCTTCCTCATACCCACCCTACTCATCTCTTCTGATTGAGTACCCACACAGGTCTTTCCTGCTTTGCGGAAGTTTGCTATTAACAGCACAGACTGTCCTGTGTCCCATCTGTCCCACTTCCTCCACGTAGTGGGCAGTACTCTGAGACAGCCTCAGTGATTCCCACCTCCCGGTATTCATGCCCTTGTGCAATCCCCCTCCCCTGAGTGTGGGCGAGCCTGCTGACTTGCTTCTAACCAACAAAACATGGCGAAGACGATGGGATGTCTCTTCAGTGATTAGGCTTCATATGATTGGGACTTCTGTCTTCCTAGCAGTCCCATTCTATCGTCACTTTGGCTCCAACACTTTCATGAAGCAAACTGCCATGCTGGAGAGGCCCACACGACAAAGACTGTGGGTGGCCTATGGCCAACAACCAGCGAAGAACTTAATCCTGCCAACGCCATGAGCTTGGCAGCAGATCCTTCCCCCGTTGGACAGCGAGGCGACTGTAGTCCAGCCAGCACACCTAGATTGTAGCCTGTGAGAGACTCTGAAACACAGGACCCGGATAAGTTATTCCTAGGTTCCTGACCCACAGAGACTGGGACATAATAAATGTGCATCATTTTAAAGTTGCTAAGTTTGGTGGTAATTTATTATGCGGTAATTGATAACTAACACAGCCCATCTCTCTGCTCTCTGGCTTCTCATTTGATCTATACACCTTACAGTGCTCGGTGTGGATTCTACTCTTCACCAAGCTGCCGTTTTGCTGAGTGGGCGGTTCCAAGGGAACAGATGTGCCCGGGGGACTACTGAAGAACCAGAGAGGGAGGCAGGGCTCGTCTTTCTACCCCATTCCTGTGAGACCTCCCGCAGGAGAGCTGGCATTCAGAGGGTCTGACCCTGCAAAGCATGGCTCATTTGGCAACGGTCCTCCTTTCTTTAGATTTCTTTAAAAGGTTAGAAGAGAACTGGCTAAAAACAAAATAACAGGAGCCTGTAAAGTCATGCTTATTATTTATTCTCATTGAACACTCTGCCAACAGATTCCTTTCATTACATAATTTAAAAACAAATCAAAGCTGCATTGTGTGTAAGACAAGCACACGAGGATGGACACTTCCACTCTCTCCCTCGACCAGCCAGCAAGTTCTCATAGGGTGTTTTTTGTTTGTTTTTGAAAAATATGTTTTTATTGATTTCAGAGAGTAAGGGAGAAGGAGAGACAGAAACATCAATGGTGAGAGAAAATCATTGACTGGCTGCCTCCTGCACGCCCCTCATTGGAGATCCAGCCCACAACCCGGGCATGTGCCTGGACTGGGAATCAAACCATGACCTCCTGGTTCATAGGCTGATGCTTAAGCATTGAACCATGCTGGGCTCACTGGGTATTTTTATCCTTTAGAAACGGAAGGGAGAGTCAAAGGAGGTCACAGAAACACACAGACACTGTCCCTGGCCTTAATGTTCTGAAAGCAGTGGCGAGAAGAAAGACATGCATGTATAGTAAAGCCAAATAATGCAAGGCACAAAGATCCGCTAGTATTTGGGGATAATGTTTTCAACTTTCAGATTTATAAGGACCAGATGGCCTTTATACTAAGGTTGTCTCTGAGTACAGTATAGACCCACACATTCAAGACAAGTAGCTTTATGACCCCTCTAGTGACTTTATGAATGACACCTGCAGACACAGGGATTCATATCCAGCACTGACGAATGAATGAACAAAGTCAATGCCTGTATCAGCAGAATTCAGAGGCTTGTTGGCAGAGCACTCAGCAGGCACAGGGTGGATGGCTGGGTGCAGTGCTGGCTCTTTTTTCTCTCTCCTGCATCCTCAAGAGACTTTCCGAGACAGCCTGACAGCCTCTTTCCTCCCTCCCTCCATTCTAGGCACCATTCCGGAAGGCAGGAAGGACAAGTAAGTGTACCTAGCATTCATTCTCCCAAGCGAGGCCTGCTTTAAAGGGAAAGCTAGGCCCACCATCACACAAGGACACAATGCCTAAAGCTCCGGGTCAGGTGCATGGATATACGTGCACTGCCCTCGTGCATGCAAATGGGACAAAAACCCCGCTAACGTCTCAGTAACACCAACTCCCCCAGTAACAAGGCACAAGGGGTCTTATATGAGACACTGGCTCCCGGATGAGTTGAGAGCACAATGGTTGATGTATATTTCCTTAAACGTTTGTAATGAACAAAATAATTTTGGAACAAATAATGTCCCATATCTAGTTACCATGATTCACATACTGGGAGAAGATTTGGAAGACTAAGGATGCATGAGATAACTTGCAAATGTTTTGGAAAACATATGTCTGAGAATGTATGCCAGATATTTTACAAAGTATTAGCTCAGTCAGCAAATGCACATGGCTGTGAAACATAGGCCTTGGTGGGAAAGAGAAGGAAACTTAAAAAAAGAAAAAATATCCCTTAAGGATACATACGATTCAGTTTTAAAATACAGAAGATACATGGAAATACTTAAGGGCTGATAAACTCAGTCATAATGAACATAATAGGGAGGTCAGAGAGAGAATCAGAGATGACGAATCGCCAAAAAATAGTGCTGCCAAATGGCCCCACCGGCTGGGCAGGGACAGGCAGGCTGGAAATTAGGAAGGCGAGGGAGAAGACGCTACCCCTGGCTTTCAGCCGGGAAATAGGAGTGCCTTAATATCTGGAAAACTCAAACTATGTGCTCTCAGATCCAGTCCTGGAGCTTCTGATTCAAAAGCTCCGAGAGGGGCTCAGGCATCTGTATTTCGGAAAAGCTGCCTAGTTGTCCGAGCCGGCGAGCCAAGGTGGAGAGCCACTGCCCTCAGTGCCTGGGAGAGCTGTGCCTCACACCCAAGCAGGCCCTCACAGAGCAGCCACGCGGGGTCCCTGCACCGCTGTCTGCAGCATTCTGATGTGTATGTGAAACGCTGGTTTTGTTTTTTTTTTTTTTTTTTACAGCCCCTTATCTGGTAGACGATAGGTGGAAATTACTAAAAACTTAAATATGAAGTCCTTAGTCAAAAGGAGCCGGAGCACCAATCTTCAATTGAATGAAGAGCAGCTGCCCCCTCCCCCCAGCCCTGTCACCGCTGGGGCTTACCTGTCCCTCCTCTCGTACGCAAGGTCCCAGTATGAGACGAAGAGTTCACACCCCCAAAGACGGTGAGTCCTTGGCCTCCGGCTGCGTGGAAGTTGTTGTAGTTTGGGATGGAGGTCACGCCGAAGCTGGGGTAGTGCTGAGGAGTGGGGTCTGTGCCATAGCGGTACCCGGAGCTCTGGTTCAGGCTGCCATCCCTCTCCTCTGTCAGTTTTGTTGCTTCTTTATCCTTACATTGCACACAGCCCATTATCTAAATTCCTGCCAAAACCAGAAAAGGAGGCACGTGAACTTGGATGCTCCTTCATTACCAGTTGCTTGACTATGAAAGAGGCCCTTGGATATCTCAAGCCTGTGAGGGCATGAGACAAAGCAGTGGCTGGTGTTGATAGTTAGAAGCAATCCCAGTGCCCTTAACTTGACAATCACATTTGTTCCCCATATGCTCTGAGCAATGGGGTCAACACAGAGTTGATGTTCACCAGACAGCAATTTTCCTCAAATGAGGTCTGCATACCTTAAAATTCTATGATATCACACACTTGCCTGGAAGCAGCCTAATAATACTTATTATTATGCTACTAGAGGCCTGGTGCATAAAAATTCATGCACTGGAGGGGGGTCCCTCACCTAAGCCCAGCCTGCCCCCTCTCATAGTCCGGGAGCCCTCAGGAGCGGGAGGCGATCTGGAGATCAGGGGAAGGCAATGCCCCCATCACACCTCTACTGGGGCCACTACTGGCAGCGCAAGACTTGGCCGGCCCTGGGTACCTGAGCCTCGGGCGGCCCTGGGCGGTTGGGCAGCTGCCATCCAAGGCTTGCCTGCACCTCGGGCTGGCCCTAGGCGGCTGGGGGGCTGAGGGGACTGGGGGACTCTGGTGGCAGGCATGCGGGAGCAGCTGGGTCCGCCTGGGGGTTGTCCTGGCCTTGCCCTGCGCCTGCCACCCCGGCAGGGCTGAGGGGACTGGGCACCACCATCTTGTGGCTGTGGGCGCTGCCATATTTGAGGGCATGGCAGTCAATTAGCATATTCCCTCCTTATTGGCTATGGGCGCCACCACCTTTGGGGGTGGGACAGTCAATTAGCATATTCCCTCCTTATTGGCTGTGGGTGCCATCATCTTTGTGATGGCATGAGGGTCAATTAGCATATTCCCTCTTTATTAGATAGGATTTTTAGTCATATCCAAAAGTAACATATGCTCTAGAAAATGAGTCTACCACAGTATTAGAATAAAAAACTCCATCATGGCAAAGGACATTTAAAGAAGAGGGTAGAGCCCTGGCCAGTGTGGCTCAATTGGTTGGGCATTGTCTCATGCCTGGAAAGGTGGAGGGTCAGAGCACGTGCCCAGGTTGAGGTTCAGTTCCCAGTCAGGGTGCATATGGAAGGTGGCCAAAAGATGTTTCTCTCTCACATCATGTTTTTTTCCCTCTCTCTCCCTTTCCTTTCCTTTATCTCTTAAATAAATAAATAAATAAATATTCTAAAAGAGGGTAGAGGTGTGTTGGAAAAGCCCGAATACAGACCCTTAATGCCTCACTGTACTTCTTCACTCAGGGTACCCATTGTTCAAGACTCATTTGGTAAAATTTAAACAATATGATAATGATAAGTATCAAAATGAAGCAATAGTTGCTGGATAAAAGGCGAAATTGGCAGAAACTAAGAGGTCAAATTGTATCAGGAACAAAACTAAAAGCTGCAACTTAACACCTTACATTTCCATTAGCTTTTGGCATCTTTCAAAAACATTTAAAAAGCCATTCCGATGTTCTAGGGGTAGTGGTGGATAAAAAACTCGAGTCTTTGCCACCCCACCCTCCTCCAAACCTACTTCTCCTGAGCTCCTAATCTCAGTAAATGGCACAAGCGACGACCCAGTTGCTCAAGTCAGAATCCTGAGAAGCTTCCTTATTTGCTTTTTCTTGTTTACTTCTCCCTCTTCCTGTCTCACACTCTACTACCCAAACATTCTGAGCTTCTCATGTCCTCAAAGGTTCCATTTTTTCTGCGCTCCTTTAGGCCTTGGAACATGGCCTCGAATGTTCTTTCCCTCTCCTCTTCGATATGCAACAGATCCTTCAAGTCCCAGATAAGACACTGCTTCCGCTGCAAAGCCTTCTCTGATTCTCCCCCTCCAGGCTGGGGTGGTGCTCTTCTTAAAGTGTTCCCATGGCATCTCGATTTGCCTCATATTGGCACCTGTTGTGCCATATTAAAACCTGTTCACTTGTTTCACTGCCCGATCAACTGCGAGTTCCAGGAAAGCAGGGCCCTGCCCATTTTTGTCATAGCTATATTGCCAGTGCCTGGCACATAGTAGGTGATCAATGAAGAGCAATGGAATGAGTGAAGATTCTCTAGCCCACTGTGTTTCTCTTTCACCCTTTCTTTCTCTCTGCATCAAGACCAATCGTTCTTCCAGTGACTTTTATTAGAAGTTTGCCCTGCATTTTTTACTCTGTTGGTGTGCGTGAGAAGTGAAGATGATTCAGAAATACAAGGCAAGTTGGTTAAATGACCCCACTATGGACTAAAATACCTGTCAAGCTGACAGTGGGGAGGTAGAACGTGCAATGGATGTCCCTGGCAAAACTCTGAGAAGTGGCCCATTTGGGACCAAAGAACCAAATAAGAAACACATGACATCATGCATAATTACATATATTCACTGGGGAGGGCACAGCTGGTACAGGATGGGAATGGGCTTGGTGCGGTGAAGGAGAATGAAAAAGCTAGCTTTCCCACAGGATCCTGCAAACCAAAGTGGGGAGTGCCACGTCAGACATGGAGGCTTTGGGGGCACTGTTCTGCGCACTGCTTTTCTGCTGGACGGGGCCATGGAAGCAACCTCCGATTGTTCTAAAGTCCTCTCGCATTGCATGTTTCAACAAATACTTATTGAATTGAATGTCGGTTCCTGAGAATGGAAATATTTGGAAATGAGCCGCCTACTGCTTGAGCTGAGATCACCAAATCTGGAACACATTTACTTGTAAATCATTTGAGATTAACTTAGAGTATACTGTGTCCAACATGCTCTCTAACTTACGGTAAATGAATATGATTTTAACAAGTTTCCAAAAGGAAATGCAAAATATCTCCAAGATGTCATCATTTGTTGCTGGTGTTGCTTCATAAGACTGAAAAATGTCTTGCTCACTTTCCATCACACCAGTGGTTCTCCGCCAGGACTGATGGAGGGATATATTCTTTCTCTCTGCATCAAGACCAAATGCCTGGAGGCATTTTTGGTTGTCACATCTCGGGAATGAGAGGTACTACTGGCACCTAGTGGGAAGAGGCAAGGATGCTGCTAAACACCCCACAGTGAACAGAATAGCTTCCAAGGACGAAGGGTTACCTAGCTCTAACTGTTAAAGTGTGGCAAGGCTGGGAAATCCTGATTTATGGAGGAGAAAGGTTTATACCTTTGAAACTATATAACGGCTGTTTCCCTTACAGGTATATGATTAGCATGTGATCTAGAAAGCATTTCTTAGGAAAATAGGCTTGCTAGGTAAAAGGAGGCAATTAAAAAAATAGACATGAAATGCTCTGATTTTTCTCTAGAAGCTTGTCTCTGTGATAGAGAAAATAATCTAAAGTTGCCCTGGCCCATATGGCTCAGTTGGTTGGCGTGTCATCCTATACAGCAAAAGATTGCAGGTTTGATCCCTGGTCGGGGTCCATGCGGGAGACAACCGATTGATATTTCTCTTTCACATAGATGTTTCTTTCTCTCTCTCTCACTCCCTCTCCTCTCTCTAAAATAAGTAAAAACATATCCTCAGGTGAAGATTAAAGAAAAAAATCAATGAGAACTCTCATATACTACTCTTCCAATTCTAACAAAACAAAACAAACTCTATTATCAGGATCTTGCTGAAAATATAAAAATAGGACCCTACATCTAACCAAACTAAGAAAAAATACAGTCTTTCAAAATCTACTAAAATAAATGAGTAACAGCTTACATATAATTCTATAAAATAGTGGAAGGAAGTAATAGTGAGTTCCTTAAAGACAGGGATTATTATTATTTTTGTTTCATTATTATATCCCTAGTGTCCAAGACAGTGCCTGGCACGCTACAGGAGCTCAATAAATATTTGTTAAATGTTTAAATACAAAACAAAACAAAACCAAAAAGCAAACACGCAAAACTCAAATCATCTTGGAGAAAACAATTCTCTTTTATACAAGGGACAGCTCCGTTACCACTTCATGCATTTGGAATTTTGAATAAGGAATGTTTCTGCACAGATCTTGCTTATTCTTTTCCTTTCATTGACAAACAGGAAGACTCTGAAATAAATCAGTAAACGCAGGCTCAGGCCATTAAAAGCTAATCACAACGAAAATATTTGTGTAAGAGCTTGTGGTCTTCTTCCTCCCCCTTGGGGTGGCCTGACTAACCATTCCCTGATGGAAGAGCAAAAGATGCTACATGCGTTGTGCTCAATGTGACTTCAGGCTCCTCGCCACGAGGCAAACTTCTCAGCATCTGAGTTAAAACAAAAACATTCTTCATTGCGCACAGTTTTGTGGTGGGGCTTTTATGGCCAACGCTGTAGGTCCACGATGAACTAATGCACCACTATACTTGCTCAAGATATGTGGGGCGTTGGGAAACTCTGAGTAATGCCATTCTGAAAGAGCTAGGGCCCTGGAGTTACTCTGATCAGTAAATCACACATCATGAACTCATGACCATCTTTCTCTGCATGTTGCTGTGCCTAGAAAACCCGATGGGCAAGCACTCTGACAAACAGGATCTATAGCTATGGATCTCCCTATCTGCCAGTCCTGCAAACTGAGGGGCTCTGTTTCTGTAATGCATGTAAAATCTGATTTGCTTACAATTTCTTTAGTTTGGTGGATCTTCTCACATGTGCCAACAGTATGAAGCAACTCCAGGAAGAGTTGCTAAAGGGAGATTGCAAGGATGGCCACACCTTGCCCCTGTGAGCCTGGCAGACGCCATCAATTGACCATAGCACTTTCTGGTGCTATGCCATTTGCAGCCCCAGAATCCGTCTTCACAGAGCCCTCGGGTGATTGACTAAAACTGACACAGAGGATGGGATCTCTCTGCTCCGCTGGGCATAGGCTGCTGGTCCACAGTGAGTCTGGTTGAACTACATTCCCTCCACTGATGCCAGAGACCACGAGACCATGGTCTGTTCTGCTAATGGCCCTGAAACACAGATGTGCTCATGTTTTCTCACATGCCAGTCGATAAAGCACCACCTGTATGCTCAGGGTATAATGTTGCAGGGTTTCTGAGAAGATTTCACAGGTGTGTGAGAGCTCGGTACCAAAAATGGAAAAAGGCCACTGGCAGTCTTCTGCAAAGGCAGATTACTTTCTCTTGAGACACATAAACTTGCAGGCAGAGGAGGGGATGGCAGGAGGAGGAAAGGTGAAGCTGACAGTAACTAACTAATTTCAGCAGCATAAGCACTTTTGTCTCAGAAACCAGCCTAGGTGCCTGTGGAGGAGCGACAGCCCCTAGGCATCCGTCACCACTCTTGCTCCTGACAGCCCAGACTTTGGAGGGTGACAGGAAAGCCACGTTGGCCGGTACTCTGATGTGGCATGTTTCCTGGGAACCTAGAAACCAAACACAACTGAGATGGGAAGGTTGAAAAAGGACTTAAAGCTGAACTGTAGATCTACTACACAGTTCCACCCACTTCTCTGGGAGAAAAGCAAAAACTGGCAGCTTAACAAGCAAACATCCTTTTCCAGTCAACAGTGACAGCGGGAGGCAAGAGGATAATAACATGTGGCAGAGACACATCAGAAAGGACTTCCGGAAAGAAGATTCATGGCAGGGGGCTGTTGCCTCTTGAAAAATTGGAAACACCCACAAGAATCAACCTGAGAAATTTTGCAATGTTCTCAATGGAGAAAATGAATCCCTTCAAGCACAGGGACGGCTGGCCTTGGTTCCCCCCTGTTTAGTGACAGGCGAGTGCCACATTGCTAGCAATGGTAGTTGGGACACAGGACTTGTCACCCAAATTTCCTAACACTTTCAATCCTTTATGATGATTTTCAATCCTCTTTGTAGGGCATTGGATCCTGACACCCCACAAGGGTCTGCAAGCAGGACAGAAGGGTCCGAGATGACTGGGGAGGCTGACTCACTAAATTTTCAGGACAATACTAAGACGGAGGTATTCTCATTTCCCTCACGTTACAATGGAAGAACAGAGAAGTTTGGGAATTTGCCCATGGCTCAGTCAGGGGTGGAAATGGGATCTGATGCCAGACAGAGTGATACCATGGTCAGCACATGAAGCCTTTATCCTGGAGCTGCCTCCCGCCCCATGGAATCCGGTCTGTCCACGCAAGCGTGTGGGTGGGAGGGTGGGAGAGACCTGTGGGGAAGGTCCTCTAGTTCTAGGGAACCCAGCTTCATGTGTATGACTGATAAAGGCCCTGATTTCGGGTCCTGGGCCTCACTCCCCCACACTCACACCCGCCCCCTGAGACTGGCTCTGTAGTGGTGCTGGGGCCAGGCGTGGTGAGTCACCAGCTCCCTTGATGTAGTTTGGCATCTTAATGAACGTTTGAGCCAATGATAGCAAAGCATCCCTGAGTTTCCTATGATTTCCTAGGCATGGCGGGGTATTTAAATATATCATGAAGGAGTCAGCATCGGTCTCCTTGGTATAAAAGTGAGCCTTCCTACTGCACTTACAACGTGATTTGTTTACAAGTAAAACTTTCTGCAACATATTTACTGCATAAACTGAGCTATACACGAAATGCCACCTCCAACCACAAAATAACAGATTTCTACTCTCGATGGAGTCCTTTGAGGGCGAGGCCCCCACCCACACACAAGTGATCAACACTACACCTCTGAGAGGAGAAGGCAGATGTAAAAGCAGAAATACATCCGATGCCAGCACGGGCCACATGCAACCCTGGGAGAACAGAGCCTATGTGAAAAATCAAATCAGAGCTCTGCTTCAAAAATGAGAGTCCACGTGGAGCTGGCCCCATGTGATCATTTATGCACAACTTGCAAAGACCCTCTGGAGGGTGAGGAGGATATACCTTGTTCTGCGCTGCACAGCAAGGGGACTGAACTAACATGGACCCCTTGTACAATGTCACATTACTTTAAGGAAAAGCCACATTCCTGGCACCTAGGATATATGTTTGGCTCCCCCCTCTCTAGCTTGTCTCATTGAAATGACCCCCAGGCTGAGAAGCACAGCTCCCGCCCCCGTAGTGTGTTCTCCTTTCCCTTCTGTATCATCTTCCATTCCCCAAAGCTCAGAGATGCAAAAGCACTTAATAAAAAGGGAAATGGAAGCATTAGATGCCAATGGTGAAATTTAACATTGCCGTCAGCTAAATGCTGGAACCATTCCCAAACCCAAATGGCCAAATGAGGGTTTAACACCAAATCATGGAAAGGCTCCAAAAGGAGGGAAGGACGTTTTCTTTCCACATTCACTTTACTCAGAGTAAAATGGTGGTAAAAACAGGGATTTGTTTTAACTGTCTATGCCAAAGGTTCAGAAAGATTTAGAGCACAGATTGTAAAGCTTCTCAGGCCTTCCCCCACCCCTTTTTGGATCGCATCGAAAGTTCCTTGTGGTCAGTATTTTACAATTTTATCTTATTTTCTTTTTATTGAGATATAATTCATACACCTTAAGATTCACCTTCATAAAGTGTACAGTCCAGTGGTTTTAAATATATTTACAAAGGAAACCATTACCACTATCTAATTTCAGGACATTTTCATTACGCCCAAAGGAAACACGCATTCATTAAGCAGTTACTCCCCATTCCCTTTTCACTCCAGTCCCTGGCAACTGCTAATCTACTTTCTGTCACTATGGATTTGCCTATTCTAGACGTTTCATATAAATGGGATCATACAATACGTGGCTTCTGGTGACTGGCTGCTTTTACTTGGCATAATGTTTTCAAGGCTCATTCATTTTGTAGTACAAATTAGTACTTCATTCCTTGTTATGGTTGAAAGTATTCCACTGTATGGACATACCACTTGTTTACCATTCATCCGTTGATAGACATTGGGGTTGTTTCCACTTTTTGGCTATTATGAATAGTGCTGCTAGGACCATTCATGTATAAGCTTTTGTGTGGACACATGCTTTCAATTCTCGTGGGTTAGTATTTTAATATATAAGGAATTTATACAGATACGAAAAAGTCTAAGATTATGTAAATGGAATATGCTGTGAACTGGCAAGTCAAAGAATGGAAAAACAACTTGTGAAACATATCAGAAAATGTTACCTTCAGTAGTAATCAAAGACACACAATTTAGGTTAGTGAGATACTTTCACCTCTAAATTAATAAAATTTAAAAAAGAAGTCTGCTCAATAGTAATGAAGGTTCCTTTAAATGCATATTCTCATACACTGATGATAGAAAACTAGGAGTAAGTGGATAACCTTCTCGTAAACCAATTTGACAATATTATAACAAACAACAACAGCCTTGCCCTGGCTGGGTGGCTCATGTGGTTGGAGTGTTGTCCCCTACAATAAAGGTTGTGGGTTCGATCCCCAGTAGGGGCGCTTGTGGGAGGCAACCGACTGATATTTCTCTCTCACATCGATGCTTTTCTCTCTCTCTAAAAATCAATAAAAACATATCCTTGGGTGAGGGTTAAAACAAACAAAAACAAAAACCATAAAAATGGGTCTGCTCTTTGTCTGAGTCTGTGCTAAAGAGATACTTAAAAAAGACATATAAAGAAGTTCTATGAAGTGTTATTTACAATTTGAACTGTAATTAGAAAACTTGCTAATTGCTTAATAAAAAGGTAATGGCTAAGTAAATTAAATGTAAGGCATGCCTGTAATGTAAAATTAAACAGAAACTAAAACCTATGTTTACAGAATATTGTTAGTAATATGAAAAAATGCTCATGTTACAGTAAGAAGGATCACATGATTGAGACTCTATGACTAGAAATTGTTTGGGAAGAAAAGAGACTGAGACGCTTGCTAGTGGTATGCAGACGATAAGACTATGGGTGACTGTTCTTCCTTCTTTCTGTTTCTTTATTTCTCAGATTTTCTATACTGAGAACATACCATTAAAAAAAAAAAATCCTTCCCTGAGGATATTTTCCCATTGATTTTTAGAGAGAATGGAAGGAAGAGAGGGGGACAGAGGGAGGGAGGGAGGAAGGGAGAGGGAGGGAGAGAAAGAGAGAGAGAGAAGGAGAGGGAAAGATACATTGATATGAGAGAGACACATCCATTGGGCCGGGGATTGAGCCTGCACTGAAGTACGTGCCCTTGACCAGGAATCCAACCCATGACCCTTCTGTCCAATGCTCTAACCACTGAGCAAAACCAGCTAACTCAAGAACGTACCATTTTAACAAGAAGAATAAATCGTCATTTTAAATAAGAAAGGTCCCTTTAGTCTTATCAGTTACTGATTTAATCTCTCTCTATAAAACCCTAAGCAACTGGTCGACTGGTGGACCGGTTGACCAGTCGCTATGATGTGCACTGACCACCAGGGGGCAGATGCGTTCCCACAGTGGGAGCGCCACTGCGGCAGCGCTAGCCTCTCCAGCCTCGGTTGCAGCACTACTGAGCAGTGGTGGCAGGCACAGCAGGGCCCGGGGATGAGCAGGAGCAGCACAGCACCCAGCAGGGCTAGGGCTCCTCCCCGGCCGCCTGCTGCTTCGTGCATTACTAATTCCTCAGGTGTCCTGGATTATAAGAGGGCGCAGGCCAGGCTGAGGGACCCCACTGGTGTACAAATCCGTGCACCGGGCCTCTATTTTGTATATAAATTGACAGCAACCATACATGGATGAAGTATGCTTCATGAACTTAAATGTTAAAAGAGGGAGAATGATTGATTCTAAAGCCTGTTAGGAGGTAATCTCTCCTTTTGGAAGGTGTGAATGGTGAAATACCAAAGGACAGAGAGACTTCTGAATGTGTTTTTATAACATCTGTGCTGGGTAGCGGGCAGTGAGGGAGCAGTGCTGGGGGTGAGGGGTTGGCACACACAAATGAACAGCCATAGGAATCTAATTAAGGTCAGATTAAGCAAAGCCAGAATATACAATCAACTCACAAGATCCTGTTGGTGGCAAGTGTCAGAATCTGAGATTACAGAACCAGGAGTGGGGTGGCTGGGTTGGTGGGCTTTTGAGAACATTGGGGGCCCAAACTCCTAGGTACCTGGGGAAAGCCAGTAAACTCAGAATGGCAGTAGTACTCGTTCAAGTCGCCCGTGGACCCCAATCAAGGAGTCCTGCTACCTGCGGTATTTGCAGGACCTCTCGGTGAGGGAGTGCCTAATGACCACACATCGGCACGGCTCTAAGAAGGTGGGGAGGATGAAGCAAAGCACTGTTCCTCTTTGGGTGCCTGTTAGTGGTGAAAACAAGGAGACTTGCTTAGGGCACAAGGCAGAAAAATTCTGTATTTCCCCTCATCTTTCCTCTAGTTGCCTTCACCCTTTCTTGTTGGTATGATAGTCAGCCTAGCATTTTGATGTTTTGACTTTTTCCCCAGTCCCTAGATTTTGGGGCAATCCAAGCAGGGTACAGAATAATACCAGCACTCGTTTATGCAACCTGAAATTTTTCAGAAACAAAAGATCCAACAAAGATGTTTCTTTCTAATGTTGGTATTCAGTCAAGCATCTTTCCTTGGCCCTGTTCTATAAAAACAACCAGAGGAAAACAAAACGAAAACAAAAATGTGGGCTTTATTCATGAAGTAGCAAGGAGAAATAGGAAAGTCAGTGTCACATCTGGGCCACAGTGGCAGAGACTGGCTTTCTGGGCTGGACTGGCTGAGGGCCCAAGGGTCAGGGTGTCAGCTGGTGGAGCCACAAGAAAACACATTAGCACAAAGCAGCTGTTTGAATAGGCGTCATCAACGCCCCCTCCCCGCCAATGCTGAGAATGAAAGCCAATCAGGTTCACTCTCCAGTGCTCAACAAAACCCTCTCTGCCAATCTTTCCAGTCTCTATAGAGGTTCCTCACCAGATGATTCTGTAAATGTGGCCTCCTCCTTTCAAAAAACAGTGAATTCTTTTTCTCTTTAATTCACTAGTTCCAGTCAAGACGATCCATTCCTTTAAAGAAACAGAATGGACTTCGAATAAGAAAATGTTATTTTTCTTCTTTTCGCCCTCGAGCTCATGTGTGTGTTGTGACCCCCACGTCTCCCCTTTTCACTGATCAGTTATCTGGTTATGCAGTCAGAGCCCATCAAAATCCACTCCCCTGAGAATCTGGTTGTGAGGCCATTTGTACTGTGTTTTTGGAACTGAGGCTGGCGTCTTTTCTTTGAAGAATGACACGAAGCCAGGTCCCTGCTCCTCTGGATCTTTATGTTGGCACATTCTCAAGTTGCAAGGAATCCAGCAACACCAGGAGCCATAGTTTTTGTATCCCTGGCAGTGGTTTAGAATTTCAAAGCATCTCAGGCAGCTGTTTAGGTGTGAATGCTGATAAAGTAGGCTGTCGGAAAACATACCCCTCTCTAATTCCATGGTCTGTACTGGGACAAGGGACGGTGATAGTGATGGTGACGATGGGAATAAGGGGAGCAGAGAGGAGGACTGGCTCTAGCCACACTCTTCCTACCACTTCCTCGCCTAAAAGAAATGAGGGCTGTCTCTGCTTGAATTTACTTTCCTTACCTCCGCTGAGGCCAAGTTGGTTGACTGGGTATACAGTTTGTGGTAAATCAATTCAATAGTGACTTTCCCCTTGGAATATCAATGAGACAGAGTATGATTTCTTTTTAGAGTGTTGTATTGCAGAGTAACTGAACTTGAGATTATCTCCTTAAAGATGACAGCACAGAAGTTTATCTTCCCCTTTGCTGAGGGTTTTCAGGATTCTGAACCTGGGCATACAGCCTTGCAAACTTAAGTCCCAAAGCTACATCATTGAAAATAAGTGAGTAGTGGGAGGATGAAGGCAGGTGAAGGGTATGGCAGACTGCTCACTGCCTCATCAAATCCACCAGCTTCTTCTACAGTAACAGTTTCAACAAGGCCCATCTATGGATACTCAGCTGAAGACTCCCTTTTTCAGACTCGTTTGTAGTAGGTGTGGCCATGCCACTTAATCCTGGTAACTGGTAGTAAACAGACGTGATATATTCATCTGCTGCATCCTTCCAAAGGAGTGGGTTAAGCTCCATTCTCCTTCCCCTTCCTTGTAGACAAAAATGGATGTGGTGCTGGTGAACTGGATTCAACCAGACCGAGGATGGCAACCTACAGGGGATGGCAGAGCTGCAGGACAGAAAGAACCTGGGCCTTGGATGGCCTCGCGAAACTGCTCGTTCACCCTAAAGCTTTGATCTCAGACCCTAACATCTATTTTGTGTGAACCACTGTGTTTTTGGGGGAGTGAGGTGGGGGTCTTTTGATTATAATAGGTAGCCTGCACTCCAACACAAGAAGGAAGTAAAGGAATTAAACTTAACACAGAGGTCAAAGAGTAGCTGAGTTTGTCACTTGTGTGTCTCCCCACCCCCACCCCCCAACCCCCTCCTGCCTCTAGACCTAATATGATTGTCTGACCTCCTTTGATACTGACAGCCAACCTTGGGTTAAGGCAGGTTCGTAGGATAACAACAATAACGAATCGTAACAATTGCCACCATTTGTTGAGAACTTATTTTCCGCTTGGCACTTCACATATGGTATTTCATTTAATCCTCAGAGCATCCTTAAAAGTGTATTTCACAATTAAGAGACCTTGGACTCACAGAATTTAAGTAACTTGCCCAGGGCTACCCAGTCACTGGGACCTGGATCCAAGTCCATGTCTAATGCAATCACATCTTCTTCCGACTCCCCGCATGATCCCTTTTGAGAAGCATGCTCTCTTCCAGCCATCATCTTTGCTCCTTTTGCAAAAGCCTCATCACAGCGAGGCTCCCGTTCTCTCCGGCTCTTCCCTAGGCTTGCTAAGTACAGCTGTTCCCCTCCTGAACTGCTGGAAATGAGGAAGTTAAAAAGAAAACACTAAGAACAAAGAAACTCCCCCCAAAAAAGTTACTCAAAAATCACCATAGTAACAAATCACCAGTTTTCAACTGATTTCCCCTGCATTTTTGTTTCTCTGTACATATCCTTTTACTTCCACTCAGCAGACATATTTTGATCCTCTCTATGTGACAGGCACTGTGCAAAGGGCTGTGGATATACAGTCAAGTAAATAAGGCCCCTGTCCTTGAGTTTATATGTACTTAGGAGGGAGAGAGACAAGTCAATCAGTGGACTTGGGGTGGGAAATTCATCCAAGTCTGCAACTGTGAAGGTGACTGGACCTTGGCCCAGGCAAGGAGGGGGTGAGACAGCACATCTGAGCGCACAGAGGTGTGGTATGGCACGGTCCCAGGTGGCTCATTTGATTTGTTCCCATGTTTACGGAGCACTGAAACATGTGCCAGGCATACTGCGAAGCTTTGGGCTTGCAGAGCGAAGGAGACAGGCTCCTGCTGAAAAGGAGCTTACAGCTTAATGGAATGGATATGTACAGCTGGGAAGGTGGTTGGAAATAAAGCCAGATCATGAACAACTACGTGCACGTTCTAGTGAGCACTCACTATGGTACCTGGCGCTTTGCTATGTGCAATCAGCAAAATATCTCTTTCAACCCATCAGCGGCCTTGTGAAGCAGGTATTACTACCATCGGCACTATTTTACAGGTGGGGAAGTAAGTGTAGGGAGGTCAAGTTACTTGCCTCAGGCTCACAGCTAGGCTGGCTGGATTTTAACCCAGACCTGGCTGAATCTAGGACATGTACTCTTAACCACGTGCTCACAGGCTAAAGCATTTGTATATTAGCCAGCTGACACTTACTCAGTATTATGTGGGAGTGAAACTGAGACCTGACAGGCACATACTGAAACCAGGAAAAGAGAAGCATGGGGAGCCAGACAGGGAGGCAGAGAATGGGAAGCGATTGCATGCACGTGGACAGAGGGGCATCTGAGGAAGATGCGATTTACTCAGCTGGACAAACAACTCTATCCATTCTAGCTACATGTCTATGCATAATTCATACCTCATAAATCATCCCCAGCCGAAGCAAAGCTGTAGCTTTTGTTGCCCGTGAGCATAAAGATCTGAAACCTTATTGCTGCAGAGGCGGCTTACTATGGAACTATGTAAATTGCATTTTCCGAGAGCCCTGTCACAAAAAGAAGCCCAAGATCTTTCGGGGCTGGTAGGAGTGGGAAATAAAGGCTTGTGTGCAGCTGTGTAGCTAGCTGCCGAAGCATGACCAGGATAGACAACAACAGACATAGATACTGCAACACAGGACATTCGGGAAAAGACTACTGCTCTCTAAAAAGGGTATGTAACAACCAAGATCCAGTGATGGACTGATGTCCTCTGATGTCCATAAGAGCAGCCTGAAGGGGCTCGAGTTAGAGGTGCAGGTAAGTGGAAGGTAAACAGGGGCCCAACACCCTCCAATTGTGGGGCGTTTACTCCATCAAGTCAAATAGGAATGTCATTTTCATGATTCAGAAGTGGCAGTTACCCCTGTTTTGCATAAATAATGTAATATTAACAAATTCTTTGTGCTAATGTCAGAATGTGGCTTATGTTTTAACCGCAACAGCTCTGTTCACATTTACAGGCTCCCCACAGTGAGAGGATGGAAACCCCTGCTCATCCGCAGCACCAGTCATCCACCAGCAGCCCCGAGCAGCAGCACTCGGTCCCAGCACTGAGCAGAACTGGCCTGTCCCCAGCGTTTGTGCTGAGCTCCAGGTAACAGTGACCCGAATGCGGCTTCACACTCTGCCCCAGTTCTGGTTGAATACAGCCCGAGCTGACTCAGGGAGTAACAATGGCACACACTGGAATGAGCCCAGGCAACAGCTTGCCATAATTCTTCTTGACAAAGGCTGACCCGACATGCTGATTATCAGCCAAGTGAAAAAAAATGGCCCTTTGTATAAGCAGCCTACACAGCCTTGGTTTCTACCAGGTTTCATTTTTAATCTGGATACACTTTCCCTGGATGCAGTCTTCTTTACACCCCCCTCTTCATTCCTAGCCATCTTGCTTCCCTTTTAAGATTTACATTTTCTATATACGTTCCACCGCTAAAATTAAACTGTTGCTAAAAAGTAGTGAATCTATTGATCTCTTATAGAACAAATGGATTATTTATACCAATTACTGCCTTTTCAAACCTATGAAGCTGTTTACAAACTTTGTTTTTATTAACCATACCTCCACTGACTGTTTTAAATCTGTTTCTGCTTTAACACGCTTGCTGGTTAATCTTCCATTCTTCTCATTATTTCTTTTGTGTCTCATACATTTGATTCTTCTTCAGCTTAAAAAATGGCTTAAATAAATTTCTCCTTTTTACTTTTGGCCCAGTTGCCCCATTGCAAAACAGACAAATTTTATCACTTTTTTTTTCTTCTTTGTACCAGAGCATTTTGCTTTCCCATTTAGGCCAGGTGACAATGTCAAACATTTTCAAACAAGACAAGACAAAACAGAACAAAACCTACTCCAAACCCAACCCTTGTTTCTATGTTGTGATTCCAACACAGACAAGTGATGCTATTGGCAGAATTTTCAATCTGCTAACACCAAGTACAATAAGTCCTAACTTAACATCGTCGATATGTTCTTGAAACTGTGGTGGAACGATGTATAACGAAACTAATTTACCACAGGCTAATTGATATAGGCAAGAATTAAGTTCCTATAGCATCTCATCAATGTTATAAAGAAAGGATGTTATTCAGGGACTCGCTGTAATGGAGAGAATGTGGAACAAAATTCACATGTACTGTTTGCTGGTGGATGTAAATTCGTACAACTAATCTGGAAAACCAGTTTTACATTATTTAATAAAGATGAAGATGCATCTCTCCTACGAGTAGTAACTCTACTCCTAGGCACATGCCCTAAAGAAACATGCCTACATGAACCAGGGGATATGTGCGCCCTGCAGGATTGGGGAGGCCCAGGAACCTGCATTGTAACAGCTCCATCGGCAACGTGGGGGGCTCACTCTACTGCAAGGGTCTGGGATTGCAGGCTTACAGTAACAGCTCAAATCTGTCTGTGGCTGCAGCCGGAGGAAAGCTCCCTGAGGAGGAGCGCTGGGGAAAGGCACGTGGCTGTGTGACCATCCTCGGAGCTCTGATCCCCGGGCAGAGGCAGCTAGTTTGAGAATCTGGGAGAACTCACTGTGGTTTCCTCCTCTCCCTTCTGTCCCCCTTGGCATCCCAGGCGAGGTTTGGCTTGTGTGCTCCTCACTCAAACCCTGCCCCCCTTCATCTTAGAGTCACAGCATCATCCTCATCCTCATCCTCAACACAAATCCCAGCCCAACAGGGCTGCTCTGAATGTGGTACTCTCTGCCAGAAACAGGAAACGTCTAGGCGAGGCTTCAGGGATGAGGCTGGGAGGGGAGCCCTGGTGAAGAGCCACCGTCTTTAGCGCACAGGCGGCGTGCCTGCTCTGTGCAGGCCTTTACATGGCATCTCTGTGTATTCTGGTTGAGCCCAACACAAGCACAGTGCCAGTGCAACCTGGCCTTTCATAAATACTTTAAAGGCAGGGAACAGGGAGTGAGAAAGTGAGCCAACCTCTTTTAAATAAGTGAAGGTCACGGAGTGCTCTGTCTGCTCTCTTTCAGGGAGGTTGTGTAAGGATGACTCTCTGTCACCCTCACTTCCCCTCTTGACATCAAGAATGACTTCCGCCTTCTCCCCCTAGTCTCTAAGTGAACAAATGGGGAAATGGCACAGATTGGCTAGAAGGCCTCCCTCTACTTGTCCATTCTAATAATCTTCCTATTTTGAAACTAAAATATCCCCAGGGCAAAGTACAGATTATCACGGAGCTAGTGTTCTTTTAGGTTTAAAAGTATCTTCACGGTGTCAAAAGCTCTACTGATTCCACTGGGCACCTGAAATCTGCTCTATTATTTAGCACCAGTAATGTACTGAGGGTGGAGGCAATTTGTTTAGTTTAAATTATTAACTCATAATAACGGGGGGTTCTGGCAAGGTGCCTATGTGTGGGAGACGATGCTATGTTGGGAGGAAATCAAGATGATGGTATGATGTAAATACATATGGTGTTCATGGAGGCCACAGAGCCCATCTCCACATCCCAGGGCCCTGCCGGGTTCTCTCTCTCACATGGGGCTGCTGTAGTCCCCACTGGAGCTGCCTGCCGCCTGCCCAGCCACTGTCTCCAGAGGCCTCAGCCAGGCAGTTCATTATTTGGGCATGTGGGCAGAGACAGGAGCGATTTTCCTTGAATGGTTTTAATTTCACTCTGTTCAGTTCCGAGATGGGTTTCCTTTCATTTCTCTCCTCTTCCCATCCTCTCTCATAGCCTCAGGGTGTCAGAAAGGCAGAAAACTATGATCCAGGGGAAGGGTTTACATTGTGTGTAAGTGACTAAACTTATTCTGGTTTCTTTCCTGTAAAATGTGCACTATGCCAATTTTTGTAAGAACAGCCATATTCTAATATTAATTGCTAATAGGAAGTTACTGATACTCAACCATCTTTGACCATCCCTAAAAAAGGGGTCACCCATTTCACATGGTTCAAATTAGTAGACAGCATCTAGACCATTATGAGCCACACAGTAGGTGCTCAATAAACCATAGGTTTGCCCTAACTGGTTTGGCTCAGTGGATAGAGCGTCGGTCTGCAGACTGAAGGGTCCCAGGTTCGATTCTGGTCAAGGGCATGTTCCTTGGTTGCAGGCACATCCCCAGTAGGGGGTGTGCAGGAGGCAGCTCATTGATGTTTCTAAGAAAAAATATTTTTAAAAAAATGAAGAAAAAAACCCAGAAAACAACAACAACCCCACTATAGGTTTAACAGGCATGCGTGTGTGAGGACAGGAGGCATGCTGGGGCTTGGGGGTTCTCCTGAGGTCATGACTGGCCTTTCTATCCCAGGCACAGATGACATCCACGGACTTCCTGGCTGCCCAGGAGACAGCCAGCTTGCCATCACGGGCGCCCGGCCGCACCACCAAACTAATCACCTTGGATTAAGGATAACACTTAACAGGTCTAACTGAAAAGACAGTGAAATAAATTATTCTGATAAAGATTAAGAGAAAATAAAAAAGGAAATGAGGAGGGGAGATAGCTGAATTCTTGCCTAACCTTTATTTGGTTTTAACTCCAGAAATAATCCACTGCCTATAATTTTCAAAAGGAACCACAATAGTCAGACCATATGCACATTTCAAAATGTATTAGTTGGAAGGTGGGATAGAGGGTTGCTTATCTTTTAGAAAGAAAAGGAGGTTTTAGTATAACTCTTGGGTTAAAAAACTGAGTTTGAATCATACCATCAAAGGGTCAATTTCAGAGGTCACTAAAATGAAGGCACCCCAATCAGGCAGCATCTTTGCATATAACATGTCCGTTACCAGTAAATAGTAATGCTCAAGTGCAGACTTCTCAGAAGCCCTACTCTGACGACTGAGAACACAGAGAACGGTGCCTGGATCTCAAAACAGCAGGGGTTATATTTAGCCCCACTTCTTCCTCAAATGCGTGAAGAGAGGGCTCTGAAAGCCTGGCATTTTCGGCAGAGTCCTCGTGGCCTGGTATGATGTGAGATCAGAAAGCTCAAAGGGAATAGGAACAGCCACATTCTGGTTCCACGGATCACTTCTGTGGCTCCATGAAGCACTGTCAGCCTCTCCCATTACACTTTCCCAGAGGGCCTCTCCCAGACACCCTGAGACATTCACAGATCAGAGGGACTGCTGACCATAAGTAGGTGCTATGATGCCAGCGGCCGCCACCATCTCAAAGTCATCTGAGCGAGGTCACCTGGGCCTTCTCCTCTTTCCTGTGTCAAGGTAAGGGCATAGTCCTCTGCCACACAGACTCACTCATCCTCTGACCAGAACGGAATGATCTGGAAGGATGTGGCTTTGAAAATTTGGGTTAACAGTTTTTGGACTTATGGCTTTTTTCTGATGGTTACTGTTCCTGCTAACCAACTACCTACTGACCTATATACCCAGCACTCATTTTGTTTGCTGCAAATATGCTCACTGGATTCAATAATAAAAATGAGAAAATGATGGAGGAAAAAGACAGATTGCTTGGTAGTGTTTGGAGAACCTTTGGAGTGTTTTTAGAGGCCCTGGCTCTGTGGTGTGATGGGCTGCCCGGCCCAGGAATCCTCTGAGGCTGATATCAGCTGTGGGTGGAGGTCTGCGTATTCAAGGTCAACAGTACCATGTGCACACAGCCCCGTGGCTGAGAGATGGGAGGGTAGTGGCGCCTACAACACACAAAGGTTCCTTCTTTGTCTTCAATTATTGCTGAAAGGAGCCTAAAATGCTCCTGACTTCTGGAGGAGACCAAGTGCTGGGAGTGGGGAGTCAGAGAAGGAACCCAAAATATAGAACTGGAAACTTGAAGAGTTTTCTCTTTGGATTCTAGCTAATTTCTCTTTTCCGTCAAACACACAACAAAAACTCCAACTTTCCTTTTTAGTCCTCCAGTTTTCCTGAGAAGGTAGAGAACATTGAAGGGTCTGAGCAGAATGGAGAAAATAACTGGCCGCTGTTGGGACTGCAAGATTAGGCTGTTTGACGCCCAATGGGCTTCTGTGAATCCAACAGAGGATCCATGAAAACCTAGTTATAACCCCAGGTCAACTGAGCAGGACCAGGAAGCACATCAGACATGATGGCAGCCATTCATGAGGTCAGGGAAAAGTATGGTGCTTAAGATAACTGTGTCCCACACACCTATAAATGATGAGCATGGATCTAAGACCCATTACCTGTTACATACCTGTGTTTTCTAATGACTTGAGAATGAAGATGATAATGGAAACATGCAAATATGTAGCTAACAATTAAATTAATGATGTAATTCTGTACATCATTAAGGATAAGTAAAATTCAGACTCAAAACCAGAGACAAATCATTACTTATGTTTTTCTAAATAATAGTGCCAGGGCCAGCCCTAGGATGAAATGAATGAGATACTTGCCCTGGGAGCAAAATATAATGTGATGCCAGAAAGCTCAATAGGATGAAAAAGATAGCATGAAGGTATTATCTTGAGCACTGAGGTTTTTTTGGGTGCCCTTACATTATATACATAAGGAGAGTGCCTCAGTTGCCTCCTTCTGGTCCCAGGCTGGTAAAAGTCCATCAACTAAAGGTAGTAAATGACTGGAGGATGCCTAGTTATAGAATTGCAGAAGAAATCAACTAAGATACTCAAGAAAGAGTCTTCAAATATATCCACTGTTGGCCAAGGATTTCTACTTCTAGGAATTATCCTAAGGAAACAACAAGGATGTGCGCAAATATTTAACAACACTCATGTCAGTGTTACTTGTAATAAAACGTGGGAAACAATCTAGGTATTTACCCACAGGGGATTAACAAAATACAGTATCATACCAGATTCCTATGGAGATTAAAAATGATAATGTGGCAGAATAGCAATAATCCTGAAAGATGTTCATGATAAAGTCATGGGAAATATGCAAGTTACAAAGGACTAGCTGGAAATATGATCCAATCTTTCTTGTTTTCATTCCTACCCTTCATACCCATCCCTCACATGGCAATCAGGTGACCTTTTAAAAAAAGTTATTCCTAGTCTTAAAACGCTTTCCTGTTGTACTTAGAATAAATGTAAACTATACAGCATCCTCGCTCAGGCCCCTGGCCATCTATCCCTCTGACCTCATCTTCTACAGCTCCCCCTGTCACGCCTCTTCCCGAGCCATACTGGCCGCAGTTAGGGCCTCTGCACAAGCTTTTCCTTTCACCTGAAATGCTCTTCCCCAAAATACTCACATAGCTGGCTCTTTCCCAGGATTCAGGCCTCAGCTCAAATGTCACCTTCTCAGAAAGGTTTTTCCTGGCATCGACTCTCAGTTGGCCACTGCCCTGTCACTCTATCATATCATCCTGTTTTCTTTCTTTCATAGCACTTAACACTCTCAGAAATGATCTTACTTAATTACTTATTTTCTTGTTTACTGTCTACCTCCTCCCATGAGAATGAAAACTCCATGGGGACAGAGGTTTCCATGATTGTTCACTGGCTACCCACAGTTGTCCCTGGCATAGAGCAGACTCTGGTAGATAGATGCTGAATGACTGTATGGAGATGTGTATGTACATACACACAGATTAATGTACACGTGTGCATTCATGTAAAAAGAGAAATAAATGAAATAGCACAGCACAAAGGAATATCTCCGAATACTGAAATTATGGATGGTTCTAAGTTTCTTCATTTTGCTTATTTTCATTTTCTATAATAATGTATTACCTCTAAAATAATGAAAACAAAGTTGTTTTCCCTCTGTCTACTTTTCAGAGTATGGTCACTAAGGAATGTTGGCACAGCGTGATTGAGACCAGAACCATGAGATGTCAGAATTGGAAAAGATCTTAGAGGGGGATGGGTTCAATCCCACCTCTCATTTCAGAGATGAGGTGGCCCAGGCCCAGCATGGAGAAATGATTGCTGGTTTACGTAGCCGAATACTTGAAAGCTAGTCCGGTGTTCCTTTCACTACATCAGTGGTTCTCAAACTGCACACATGTGAGAGTCATCCAGAAGGCGTGTGGATACACAGGCTGCTGGGCCTCACATCCAGAATCTCCGAGTCAGCGGGGCAGGGCAGGGTGTGAGAGCCTGCACCTCTGACAGGTTCCTGGATGATTCTGATGTTGCTGGTTTGGGGTCACACTTTAAAAACCATGAGGCTATGTCACATTGCCTCTCATGGCTCCCTTACAGAGGTCTTCTTCTTTTTGCAGGAATGGTAGTAATGAAAACAATACCTTCAACCGAAGGATTCATGGAAAACCCTACCTTTTAGGCCCCCTCGCAGAAGTTCCTCCCAGAAGGAAAGGGGCACGGGGATAAATGATTTTGAGAGTCTTCTCTACACCAGGCATTGTGCGAGGTGACCTACAGTTTGTTTAACCCGTTTTACTGGATAAAGCCTAAACTCCGAGAAAGGAATTTATCTAAGAGCAAACAGCTAGAAGGGATGGAATCAGATTTCAAGTCCATGTCTATTTGACTATAAAGTCCATGCTCATTCTCTAACCTTCAGAACAAAACAAAATCTGGCATTCAGAGTGGCAAATCAACAAGTCCAACATAGAAACAAACACCCCCAAGAAGTATTAATATGATGCCACATTCTCAAAGGTATGGAAGGTGTATGCACCAATATTAACAACCAACCTTTTTTCTGGGTCTGACACCAGGGTTTATTCATTTACATGATATTCAGCAATTTCCAACCCCAAAACCCCAGGGTATAAAGATGATTTGCATCAAAGCCTGGCTTACTGCAAGCCATCTGTGAAAAAAGTGGAAAAGAGAGAATTTATCACTGGGCCGGCATGGCTCAGTGGATGAGCATCAACCTATGAACCAGAAGGTCATGGTTCAGCACATGCCCAGGTTGTGAGCTTGATCCCCAGTGGGGGGTGTGCAGGAAGAAGCCGATCAATGATTCCCTCTCATCATTGATGTTTCTATCTCTCGCTTTCTCTCTGAAATCAATAAAAATATTTTAAAAAATAAATAAAAAATGTTTTTTAAAAAAGAAAGAATTTATCAATCTCAACCTTCGACAAAGGGGAGAATCACACATGCTCTGTGGAGAAAGAACCCAACAGACTTAGTAGCTGAACAGAAAGGTCCCACTATTTGAGGAACTAAATTTAAATTCAAAGGCCAAAAGGCAAATGTAAATATTGGAATGTGTTATTTACCACTTTATGTCAAAAATCACCTAGAAACTACTTATTGCTTCTTTTCTATTTAATTGAGGAGGAAATTAACAGGGGACAAGGAAGTCTTGGTGACAAGGTCACCACACCCACAAACATCCACACAATTAATGACTTACAATTTGTAACTCGTGACCACATCATAGTCACATGCGACCCAAGTCTGAGAAAGCTCCGTAAATACTGAGGTTGAAAGGGGCTGGATGGCGTTCTTTAACATTACAGTTTTTATCGGAATTCCAAATCAAGAACAAGGTTAAAAATTAGTGAATTATTTCAGGCACAACAACAAAAAATGTGGTTTTCTTTACCTGTCTCTCTTTTTTCTTATTCAACACCATGATTTCCTCCATGTTTTATTCCAGATCCCTGAAGCAGCTGCATAAAGAGGTTTTACACGAAAATAAAAGGAAATACTTTCTGCGTAATTCTGGCTATAAAGCAAGGGTTCAACCAAGACAGCTCACATGATCAGTCCCCTCCCATGTTCTCTCCAAGGGCCCTTTAGTATCTCTTTCAGAAGCTCATGTTCTTACTGTGACCAATGACATATCTACATTTTGGCTAGCAAAGTTTGCCAGTGGAGAATTCCGAAGAAAGATAAGTTGTCAAGAGGGAAGAGGGCAAACTAGACATCATAAAAAGACACAAGATTCCCAGAGATGGGTACCTGAGAGCAGTTAAAATTTGATATCCAAGGCAACCTTGCTCTAAAACACAATCAAGAGCATGTTTAAGGTTGGAAATGACTGTGGCCTTCTCCGTGTAGCACATCAGTAAGGTGGACCAAATTCACAGCCTCTCATTTGGTAATGTCTGAGAAGATCTGGCTCTTTTACCCCCAATTAAAATGCACAGGATTTTATTTGTTATAGGAAAAAGAAGGTCTGAAAGATCTTGTGGAACGAATCCTGGTTCTCAAAGCTGAAGAGCTGTTTCTGCAGTCAGCTTCTAAGCTAGGCATCTAACACGGGACACGAGATTGGACCTTGTAGTATTAAATGTGAGCAGTTCTTTTTGTTCCCGATGCTCGCCCTTTATGAAGAGTTGGAGATTAGCCATCTTGCCTTCCCCAGAGGAATGATGCAGCCGCAGCTGCAAATGCAGGTTCAGCAGCCGTTATCCTACTGTTACATGTTTGCTTTTAAATATTGCACTGGCCTAGCAGAAACAGCTCTCTCTCTCTCTCTCTCTCTCTCTCTCTCTCTCTCTCTCTCTCTCTCTCTCTCACACACACACACACACACACACACACACACACACACACACACGGGTGACAAAGCTTTATCTGCATTAGTGCCCACACCTGTGTCCTGGCAAGGATTTAAGAAAAGACAGTCTCTAATTTCTGTCTGAATGGACAGTTACCTATTCCATAGGTTTCTAATATACGTACACTGGCAGTGTGTGGCGCTCCTGATTCTCACAGATCTCACAGTGGCCTTCAGCCTGGGGTAGTTTATGCTGAAGACAAAAGAGTAGCTACTTGGCAGATAATGCTCTTCAGGCCTTAGGGAGGGCACTCAGCTGGAAAGATCTGTTTTCCTTGGAGATCGGAAGTGCTTTTCCAGCAATTATTTGATCTTTCCTGGGAACTCGTACTTTTGAACAATCTCCCAGGCTGGTGGGAGCACTTGGGTTTCTATTCTGGTCTCGGCATTATCACTAACCAGACGTGTGACTTTGGGCAATTCATCCGGCCTTTATTTCACCTCAGTTTTCTTATTTGCCTGCAGGGACAATTATCCCTTCCCTGCTTAATTCACGGGATTCCTGTGAAGATAAAGCAAAGAGGTATACGTGAAGGTATTGAGGAAATGTCAAAAAGCTAACTTATTGTTAGGTGCTATTTATATTATGTCTTTCACTTTTTTCCTGTCCTGGTGTACATTATTAGTGGTATGTTCTGGGTTTCTTTCTCAGAACTGGGTAGGAATTCTTTCACACAGAAAAGGAGAGGTAGAGAGTGCAACCCAGGAAGAGAGCATTGTCAGGTTCTGGCTCCCACTTGGACAAAGAAAGCAAAGAGAACAGGACCAGAACACGGCAACATTGTCCCAGAAAGTCTGCTTTTGCTAGGCCCCCAGAACATTCTGGTTCTTCTCTGTATCCTTTCAGAGGTCCCACAAAGAAGGCTACTGCAGTGTTGAATGAATGAACAAATGAATGAATCCACCCACCCCTCCACCCACCCATTATGGACCAATACTATGTATCCAGCAGTGTGCACCGAACACAAAGATGCAAAATGCCATCCCTGTAGCTGAAGAATGTACAGCCAACCGGAGAAGGCGGTCATGGAAAGGATTTGTTCTGTTTCATGTGGCTGGTGTGCTCTCATGAATAAATAGACGTGGGCCTCTGAGGAGCTCAGGCATGTGTGGGTCACTCCTACCCAGAGGAAGCTGGGACAGATTCTCAGGATGGGCATCCTAGCTGGGATTGCGGGGAGGGTGAAGGAATGGCGTGGGCCAAGTGCTCCCCAAACTGAGGAAAACTCCGTGAGGCACAGATTCAGGAAGGAGCACTCCAGGATGCAGCCTGGGTTGGTGTGACAAATGCCAAAAGTGTGTAGGTGGACAGGCAGAGAGTTAGGCAGGGGCCTAAATGTGAAAGAGGAGGCAGGCCACCAAGGCCTCTGGGCAGAGTTGCACAACAGATTTGTATTTCAGAAAGATTGCTAACCAGCACGAAGGGTGGACTGGAGTGAGAGGTCGAGGGGCTGAGTAACTGATTTAAAATTTAATGTTAACATTTACATTTCACAACACAGAACACAAAAAAAGTCCTGGTACTTTCTGTAATCTTTGCAAATTCCAAATTAACACAACCAACCATAAATTAGGGAGTGACTATATGCCTTCCAAAAAATATTCTTCAAGTTATAAATGTGTGTTGCACAACTTGCAAAAGATTGATTTCCCATATAATCTAGGACAATCTCTGTGGGAAGGAAGTAGTACTACTCCATCTCTAAGTGTGGCTGGCCGTTGGTGCTATTTGTATATAGCACGGTGTCCAAAAGAAACAGGAAACTGCTGTCCCACTATGCACCTGGTGCAAAAAGGGCTGGTAGCCAGCTTTGAAAAAAATACCTCAGAAATAAAAAAAAATTTCTAATAACTTGGGGAGGTTTAGTAAGTATTACGCATTTTTCAGTTCCTTCCCTCTTTTTTTTGTAGTTTTTTTTTTTCTTAAGCTTAGGTGTAATTCCCATGCAGTTCCATGTGTAGATGTTAAGTTACAGCTCAGTAAGTCCTGACAAATGTCTATACCTGTGTAAACTAAGAGAACATTTTCATCGCCCTAGAAAGATCTGTCAGGGCCCCTCTGCAGTCCATCCCATCCAGGGCGACCACAGTGGGGACTTCGACCACCACAGATTAGTTGTCTGGTCCAGGACTTCCTATAAATGTAATCATATTCTTTGAGTCTACTTATTTTTTATTTATCCACGATAATGTACATTTCAATAGTTCATTATTGCTGAGTAGTATAGTTTTTATTGCTTTATTCATTATAGTAGTTTTATTGCTAAGCAGTATTCCATGGTATAAATATAACGCTATTTGGTATGTTTTTAATGGCTTTCTCTTTTGCTAAAATATGCAACTGCTACCCCAGGCCAACAAAAAAGAAAAGGCATTGAGTGTGCAGGTCAGGTGAAGTGGCCGACTATTCTCCATGAGACAGGCAGTGACTTTATACGTGGGCTTCATCTTCTGAACCTTCCCACAGCAACAGGGGCTAAAACTTCAGGCAAACCAGGAAAACCAAGAGAGAGACCATCCTTAGTATTATCTTAGTGCTCATGTCTGGCTCACAGGAGCAGATGAAAAATGGTTCCCAAAAGAGAGATGCCAACTTACGGAGAATGCAGGTACTCAGGATGAATGGTTAGACAAATAATTTAGATAGCTACAATATTCTTTAAAGAATTAAAATGTGCCCACAGGCCCAGGGTTCGATATTGTTTTCCCACCTAAATGTCAATGTTTTACTCTTACAAGCAGACTGAGGGAGTTGAGAGAAAGCAAGTGATGCAAACATATTGTAAGAGCTCACCAGTTTTCAGTAGCAGAACCGTACTTATGTCACAAGTGCCAAGTCACTACTCGGCATGACTTCAGTTGTGTTCAACCAAAAAGTGACACCTGGAAGCTTCCGGGAGAGCCAACCAACTCCAGCTAAAAGGGTTTACTGGGCAGCAGAGCCAAAAGGCAAAAGGCAAGGGAAGAAGGGAGTTATCTTGAAAGTCTTATATTAAAAAAAATATTTCCCCTCACTCCATGGAACTGTTTAAAGAAGCATCCTAAATGACACCCAAAACACTTCCTCTGCCTTCTCCAGTTCACAATTCCCTATGAAAATCATGTAAGAACGTACTCGGAGGACTTGAAACACACTATCTGGGTCAGCTCCTCCCTCCGCCATTGTTACTATTGTTACGCTGCAGGAGCTAGTCATTTTGGCTCCAACATTCCTGTTATCATTGGAAGTGAGGTTGGTTCGAACAATCATGCTGAAGACACTCTGCAATCAAAAAGCACTCAGCTCTGGGTGGAGCCTGGTTTGGTTCCAAGAATCACAAGGATAATGTCCTAAAAAAAAACACTGGCCAGCTTCCTTTTTCAGAATAGATACACCTATTTGCTCTCTATTTTGCCCATCCCCCTCTTCTGAAGGAACTGCAAAGTAAATAATAAAAACAGCTATCATTTTTGTTGAGCACTAACTATGTGTCAGATACTATGTTTTATGCTTCATCCTCACAAATCTTTGGGGGTAGGCACTATTATTATTTCTATTTGAATGATAAGGAAAATAAAACGCAGCTTCAGCTTTCACAGTTATTCATTACAATTCCACGTGTTGCCTTTGGCTAGCTGGGTTGGAGGTGGGGGTTGGGAGATGAGAAAGATGATGCATGAACAGAAAGTGAAATATCCCCCTTCTTTGATCTCCCTCCTCACATATTTTAACATTAAATTTTATAATTGGGTCAAAGTGAGAGATGAACTGTTGAAAGCTACAGCTAAAGTTGAACAATTATTTCTTAGACGTTTGTTAATGAGACTGACTTAGGATACAGGCTTTGGAGTATATTCATTCTGGGTAGCAGTCACAGTACAAGACATCTCATAAAAAAAAAGCCATGTAGAACATATCCACAGGAAACAGCTGCAGCTGCTAAGGGAACTCTGACATTAAGGAAGCACGGAACTTCATGGAATTCGAGGAAGGCAGGAGTAATATATCACACAGCAACACTACCATGGCAAGGGTTGGGCCACATTTTCAACAGATACACTCATTTTACAGCAGTTCATGTTTGTTTACCTCTCTCTGGGTTTTCAGGAGACAAGCATGGCCTATCGAGAGCAAAAGTTAAAAGAAATGTGAACTAGACACAGAGTCATTTACAATGTCAAGGGCGAGGGGCCTGTGGTTTGTGCAGACTTGGGCCTGTTCAGCTGTCCAGTATGCTATGTAGCACTAACCACACGAGATGTGACGCAAGCGTAAAGTACATAACCGCACTTCAAAGACATAGAATGAAGAAAAGAATGTGAAATATCTCATTAATAACTTTTACGATATTGGCTGCATGTTGAAATGAGAATGTTTTGGATATATTGTTTTAAATAGAATATATTATTAAAATTACTTCCATCTGTTTCTTTCTCTTTTAAAAAAATGTGGCTATTGCGTGAATGTTAAAAAAGTAAAAAAAAACCTGTTGTCTGCAACTACGGTTTGTATTATATGTCTATGGACAGCACTGGCATAGATATTTAATAACGGAAAAGATTAACCCAAGTTGAAGGTTTGGGGCATTTAATCAAAAGTGGTAAACTGTCTTGTTTCACATGTTCCCTAAGAGGTGAATAAAATGATTTAACAGGAAGCAGCCATGCCTACTGCTCTTCTGCGCTGACCCACTGGTGACCTCAGGTAAGCCACTCACTCTCCCTGCGCATATGAGTGATCCAGATAATCCTGACTATTTCTTCTAGCACTAACATACTGAGTCTGTGGCAAACTCCTGGGGGCTGGTAACTCATGGGTGAAGGTGAACGAAAAATCACCCTGTATTTGCTCGATATTTGCAGCCCCGAATGTTGCCTGCTGATCTCTCACATGTGAGGCACTTTTGATTAAGTCTTTCTGGAGAAACGGCTGAAATGTAACAGCAATAATAATCGTGTTTATGATATACAGATTGGGCTCCCTAAAGAAAGGATGACTCCATTTGCTCTGCGCACCCAAATAAGTAGGTTTTATATCGATAAGATTATACTTCTAACATGAAAAAAATTAAGATCTCCTACAAAAACCCAACAAATACTTAATAAAAAGGTCCTAAAATATCCTTGAGGGAAGGGGTGGAAACAGAACCAGTTATTCTTTTAGTTCAGGTTCTACCCTGTTTCTATGTATTTTCAAAGCATCTAATTAGCTGCTGGAAGTTATTTTGAATCTCCCAGGCAAACTTTATCATTCTAAAGGTTTTCCTTAAAGGGTAAAAAATGTCAATTGGTAGCTCAATTATAACTAACAGGGTAAAGTTTCAGTATAATAAAAGATAAATAGCATTCATGACCCCATAAATATTTGAAGTAAATGTATGCTCAAAATCTACGGGTGGAAACAAATGTGGAATTAAGAAAGTGTAGTGAATAATGCCTATACTGTAGGATGATAATCTTGCTTATTGTAAGACCTCCAGAAATATTGCATGATCTCCCCTGGAAAGAATCTCATATTTTATATCCCCATTTTTGTAGAATTTCCCTGTTATTTCTCATTTTAATCTGACATCTCTAACTTCTGACCATGTAGTGACAGTGTTCAACTGCTACTAATGTACTTGTTCATTTTGAAGCCGTCCTTGCTTTTAGTCCCAAGGCTCTGAATGCCTTCAATTGTGACTTTCTGTAACATGACTATGTCACTAATACTGATGAGCCTTGTCTGCACTAGAAATAACCCAAGAAATACTTGGTAAGAAAAGAAATGCTAGACATGCAGGCTCTTCCCTTCTCTTGCCTTCTTCTTCCCTCCTTTCTTTCTTTTTTAGCCAACCTATCCATATCATGCCAATAGAATTCAGGTCATTTTTGTTTTTGTACTAATATTGAAGGTAAGTTGGAAATTATGACTGAATTGCCAAAACAAATGGCTTGTGATTCAGATATTCCATACTTTGGGGAAACTTTTTTTTTTTTTTTTTAAGCAAGAAAGGCCCAGCTGGAGTGGCTCAGTTGATTGAGTGTCGTCCTGTGCACTGAAGGGTTGCCAGTTCAATTCACGGTCAGGGCATGATCTCTCTCTCTCTCTCTCTCTCTCTCTCTCTCTGTCTCTCAGCATGTTCTCAGGTGAGGATTAAAAAGAAATAAGCAGGAGAGGGCTCCAACATCACAGAACAAGGAAAGGGCTAGATTGGCCTCCTTCGCTTTTGAAATTGGTGGTGTAGGAGTTGGTCAACCCATGAATGAGAGCAAGTCGCTGTGGGGCTACTGTGCAAGATAATAATTTGACTTGAAAAAGGAAAAATGACCCTGCATTTCTTTCCCCTTTCCACTACCTATAGAATCACATTAGAAAAAAACAAACACTAAGATAAGCTAATAATAAAGAATAGCTTCTGGCTGGCTTTTCCTGAGCATTTCATACTTTTATTCCTTTGTTTAACCTCATTCCCAATTATTGCACTGTTTTCAGGGCACAGGGATACCACGTCTGGGAAACATAACACATCAGCGCAACTGTTTTCTCTGTGAATTCCTTTCAGCATCTTTACATGGCAACAGGAAGGATGTGGGCTCCCTTTCAGATTCAAATGAGATAAGTCAGCCCTCGCTCAGGTAGACAGCATCATGCCTGAGAAAGCTAGAACCACCAAATCTTTAGGTGGGGTAACCATTTCATCCTGGGCCTTAATCTCTATTTTTAACATCAGATCCCTAGCCAACCCTTCACTTAAAATAAGTAGAACAAAAAAAACCCAACCAACCAACCAAACAAAACCCTGCTCACACAGTACAACCCAAGCGTCCTCTTCTATGAAGAGAATCGTGATTTTTAGATTTGAAGAGCAATGTTTTCAATGTACTTGCAGGTGTTTTAAATTGTGTGGGACAAATGTTCCCAAGTGGTGGTGTCTCCTTTCAAATGACTTCTGAAGCTTGAAGACTGTGGTAGGAAAAGCTCATTATACCTTCTCCTAAATTTATAATCCTAAGCATGTAAAACCAAGGGATAATGCATTTTTAATGTAGCAGACAATCAAATATGAGACTTTTGTTTTAATTCTTAAAACTGGATATTTATTACCAACTAGAGGCCCGGTGCACGAAATTCGTGCACGGAGGGGGGTTCTCCCTCAGCCCAGCCTCTACCCTCTCTAATATGAGACCCCTTGAGGGATGTCCGACTGCCCATTTAGGCCCGATCCCACTCCTAAACGGGCAGTCGGACATCCCTCTCACAATCCAGGACTGCTGGCTCCCAACTGCTTGCCTGCCTGCCTTCCTGATAGGCCCTAACTGCTTCTGCCTGCCAGCCTGATCACCCCCTAACCACTCCGCTGCCAGCCTGATTGATGCCTAACAGCTCCCCTGCCAGCCTGTTTGCCCCCAACTTCCCTCCTCTGCCGGCCTGGTCACTCCTAACTGCCCTCTCCTGGAGGGTTGATCACCTCCAACTGCCCTTTCTTGCAGGCCTGATCCCTCACAACTGCCCTCCCTTGCAGGCCGGGTGCCTCCCAACTGCCCTCTCCTGCTGGCCATCTTGTGGTGGCCATCTTGTGTCCACATGGGGGCAGGATCTTTGACCACATGGGGGCAGCTATATTGTGTGTTGCAGTGATGATCAATCTGCATATTATTCTTTTATTAGATAGGATAGAGGCCTGGTACAGGGGTGGGGGCCAGCTGGTTTGCCCTGAAGGGCGTCCCAGATCAGGTGGGGTTTCCCTTGGGGTGTGGGGCGGCCTGAGCGAGGGGCCTGTGGTGGTGTGCAGGCCGGCCACGCCCCCTGGTAACCCAAGCGGAGGCCCTGGTATCTGGAATTTATTTTCCTTCTACAATTGAAACTTTGTAGCCTGGAGCGGAGCCAAGCCAAGCCTGGGGCTCCCTCCGAGGCCGCAGCCATTGTGTTGGGGTTATAATTGAAACTTTGTAGCCTTAAGCAGGTGGGCCCGGCCAGGGTGTGTGGAAAGCTTTGCTTCCCCTGTTGCTGGCAGCAACCCTGGCCTGCTCTCTCAAGCTCCATTCTGCCGCCATTTGTTTGAATTTGTTTACCTTCTATAATTGAAACTTTGTAGCTTGAGTGGAGGCTTAGGCCTGGAAATGGCAGGTGGAAAGCTTGGCCTCCTCTGTTACCTAGGAAACCTTGCTCTCTGTGGCTGTAGCCATCTTGGTTTGGGTCAATTTGCATACTCGCTCTGATTGGATGGTGGGTGTGGCTTGTGGGCGTGGCTTGTGGGTGTGTCGGAGGTATGGTCAATTTGCATATTTGTCTATTATTAGATTAGATACTTCTACATAAAGCTCAAAGCAAAACTATGGAATAGAATATGGTACAGTGTTGGAAAAATACCTTATTAGTGACTTTTGAAACGGACTCTATTATTAATTCTACTAGCGGCCCGGTGCACGAAATTCATGCACATTAAAAGGGATTAATTAGAGGAAATATTTTAATATTGCTATTTGCCCTTTCTCTATAATAAAAGTGTCAGAGATGAAAGAAAATTAGTAAAATGTATATGAAAATCTTCCTCCTGTCAGAGTCTGGGGTGCGCCACGGGACCCAGAGTCAAGTGCCCACCCACCCGCAGCGCCTCAAAATCATACAAGACCCAGACCCAGCCGGCCCCACCCCTGTCAAGCCCCACTGGGCAGGGTGGGCGCAGCCTCAGGTCCCCTGTCAAGCCCTGCTGGGCAGGGGGTTCACCTTGAGATCCCCCGTCAAGCCCCGTTGGGTGGGGGACGTGGCCTGATATCCTCCATCAAGCCCTGCCGTGCGGGGGGCACAGCCTCAGGTCCCCCAGCCCGGTGCCAGGACGGGGGCCCAGCCTCAGGTTCCCCGGTGCCGGGGTGAGGGGTGTGGCCTGAGGTCTCCAGGCCTGGCGCCAGGGGCGGGGGTTGTGGCCTGAGGTCCCCTGTCAAGCCCCACTGGGCGGGGGGCACAGGCTCAGGTCCCCTGCCTTGGCCCAGCGCCACGCAGCCTCAGGTCCTTGCTGATTGCTCCTTAAGGCTCGTTACGGGAGCTCGGCCTCCGCTGTGGGCGCAACCATCTTTGTGACAGTGTGATGGTCAATTTGCATATTCCCTCTTTATTAGATAGGAGTAGTCAAAATTTTGTGATCTTGGTAAATTATCCTCTCTTGAGTGTCAATGCCAGTCAGCCAGCATCTATCCACCTGACTTTCTACTAGGTGCCCGGCCCATGGTGAGCTAATAAGGCGAATAAGCTATCGTTCCAGCACCAGAACAGCTTTAGATACAAGTACATAAATAATTCTACACAAGACATCTGTCACTTGGAAGTTACATAGTGCTAACGGGAGCTTAGTGGTGGAAGAAATAACTTCCAATAGAGGGATCAGTTAAGGCTTCACTGAGGGAAAGCATTTAGTTTATCGCTTGAGAGAGGAGCAAGATTTCTAAATCTAGAAATGCACTGGGACATTCCTGTCCTCAGGAACATTCGGGACACAGATGGGCATCAGGAAGACCTGGGAGACATTTAGGGAAGAGTGATGAATCCATTAGGTGGCGTAGGGTCTGAGAAATGGGAAGGTGGCTGCTCTGAGCAGATCGCCAGGAGAGAGAGAGAGAGAGAGAGAGAGAGAGAGAGAGAGAGAGAGAGAGAGAGAGAGGAGTACTGGACTTAATTTGAAGCGTGGCAGGAGTCCCAGAAGAGTTCTGAGCAAGAGTGACTTGATGTGGTAGCTCTACACAGGATGGCTCAGCCAAAGCAGCACCTGAAAGAGGGACGCGCACCAGGAAGCAGTCTAAGCCGGCGTTAATGACTCTTGATTTAGGGAGATGATGGTGAGGGTGGGATGGAGGGAAAGACAAGGCTGTTGACTGGTAGACTGGATTGGGGACATAGTTTATCTCTAATATTCTAGTATTTGCTAGGTTAGCATAAGTGAGGGAAATTGTTAAACTGAATGCCCACAAAACAGGTATAAAAATAGTTTTGGGTGAAATTCAGTCCTATTTTTGTATTTGTAATCTCAACATTAATTGGTCTAATGAAAAAAAAAAAAGGAAAAAGGAAATCTTACATAAAAAGTGTCAAAGTGCTAGATGAGGGAAAAAAATAAACAAATCTGGGTAACCCTTACTACAGTGTTTCAGCATTTGCTCTGATGGTTCATATAGGGTGGTCTCAGAGGAGAGAGTTAGCCCACCTTCTATTATGATAGGGATTAGAAAAATGTGGCTCTCTATGAACTTCAGCAAGCATCACCCAAAAAGGCCTCTCACAATCCTTTGGGAATAAGATGGGAAAAAGTGGGCTGGATACTAAGGCAATGGAGTGAATAATATTATTTACATGTGGCTGGTTAGTGAGACCAAGTCCACCTAGAAGGTGACCTCTAGGGACATAAAACAGGCTCTGAGCTCTTCAACAACATTGCCAACATCTTAGCTAACGTTATGGAAAACTTGCTTGCTAAACTGTTCAGATTCAACAAATTTTTGGAGGGATAGGAAATATTGTAGGTGATAATCTCAAGACAAAGTATCTTGATAGACTAGAGCAGTGGTCGGCAAACTCATTAGTCAACAGAGCCAAATATCAACAGTACAACGATTGAAATTTCTTTTGAGAGCCAAATTTTTTAAACTTAAACTTCTTCTAACGCCACTTCTTCAAAATAGATTCTCCCAGGCCGTGGTATTTTGTGGAAGAGCCACACTCAAGGGGCCAAAGAGCCGCAGTTTGCCAACCACTGGACTAGAGTAATGGGCCAGAAATGAGATTATAAAATTAGTGAAGGGAAATGTAAGAACCTGAACAAAAATCTGTTGCATAAGAACAGGATGGGGGACATGTGGTTTAGCAGCAGCATGTGTGAGAAAGATTGGGGGAGGGAGGTGTTAGCTGAAAGTAATTTCAATTTGAGTCAATTGTTTAACCTGGCTGCTTAAAAGCCAGTGTGACCTAATGTGGTATTCACTGAAATATAGCAGGTCTGGCCTTAGTTAAGTTGCGGCTCCAGAAACACGTGCATGTTTTTGATATGAACATGTTGGGTAAAGCTGCTTTACAAACCTGGCTTGGCTTAACCAAGGAGAGAGGCTTTGCAGGTTATCATTCGGGTCACCCCTAAGTTAGGCTGAGCTAGGGCGGCTAACAGATCACAGCTAAGAAGCTGCCAAGGCAGAAGCTGCACCCACCCATTCTTAGCAAGTCTAAACTTGGGAGTTTTTAAGTAGCAATGATAATACAATTTTAGGCACCAAGAGACAGAGACCAGTTCAAAGGGCTGTCCCTCTATTTCTTACTAAATACAATGCTAAGCAATATTAAGCTATTACCTGTATTGTCTGTCTGAAGGTAGGACCCTTCAAATGTCTGAATAGTTCTGGGTCCCAAGCTGGGGTTTGCTTTCTTGGTGGTTAGGGAGGATTATGAGGATAAGGGGTGAAGTGCCTATGACTTACTCCCTGCAAGCACAGTACTACCTTCCCTCAGTGTTTAAACTGTGGACTCTGACACTCTCCAAACTAACACTTTATGTCAGCAAATGAAGGGCAAGCTTCCCCCTATTCCCTATTAGAAATACAGAAAGCAAAACAGCGTAATTTCTAAGCAAAGTGGGATTAAAAAAACAACAACCCAGGAAATTTGTTGCTATGTGTTGTTCTTCCTCGTGCAGTGTGCCATTGATCTTCAGGAAAAGGATCACATGGATCTGGGTGCACATGATTACGAACAGTAGGCAAGAGTCATGGTCTCTTATTCTTAGTTGCTTCCCTTGAGAGAGAAATCGTTACATGATGGGGTAAGTGGATTTTAGCCTCAGTATTAGATATTTTCCTGAGGTGCTTCGTTAATAATTATCCTATAAAATATTCCTTAAAACACCCCCCCCGCCCCAACCACACACATATACCGGTGTGTGTGTACAATATGAAAGTTCACTACATAAAATCTAGAACTTGTTCAGTAAACAGTAATCAGGATGTTAAGAAGACCTGGAATTATGTGGGGGGGAGCAGGGGCGGGGGAACCTAATACAAAACCTGAAATTGTTTATCCTAGAAGACATTTTCAGCAGTCTTAAAAAACAACACAAACTTGTTGGGTATTATATGGAAGGATATTTTTATTTGTTTTAATAATGAGAACTTCCCAAAGATGATAGAAACTATCTTGACACTAGTGATGTTCTTGTAGAACTTAGATATAACAGATACTGGCTGAACTAGACCAGTGGTTCTCAACCTTTCTGATGCCGCGACCCTTTAATACAGTTCCTCATGTTGTGGTGACCCACAACCATAAAATTATTTTCGTTGCTACTTCATGTAATTTTGCTACTGTTATGAATCGTAATGTAAATATCTGTGTTTTCCACAGGTCGAGAACCGCTGCTGTAGAGCCTAAGACCATCGGAAAACACAGATATTTACATTACGATTCATTAACAGTAGCAAAATTACAGTTATGAAGTAGCAATGAAAATAATTTTATGGTTGGGGGTCACCACAACATGAGGAACTGTATTAAAGGGTCGCGGCATTAGAAAGGTTGAGAACCACTGAACTAGACGAACTTTAAGGCTCCTTCAAGCACATCAGCTCTAAGATTTTATGATATTTTTTTTTCTTCTTCCATGAAATAGCCCATAGTGTTGAAGACAGCAAGGTTATCAGATGTTAGCCTTGGGGCTAGGGCTTCTGAGAAACGGGATTCCTGGTTGCTTAGAAGCTGAAGGAAGGCATTCACATTTTGCCAGCCAGTAAACAATGCCTATCTTCAATAGTCTTCCTGGGAAGTGGATTTCACCAGGTATAAAGCAAATCATCATACCTAATAAAATGGTAATATGCAAATTACCATCACTCCGCTACGCCCACGATTGGGCCGTTGGGAGGCTGGGGGCGGGACTTGGGGTGGTTGATTGGGCTGACTCACGAGTCCCCGCCCCCGTTCCTCCTGCCGTCCCCAATGGCTGGAGCTGCGGGAGGACCCATGGGGCCAGCGGAAGGCGCTGGTGGCGGAACTCCGGGTGGCTGATTGCGTGGCTGCCGGCACCAGTTTTCCGCCAGCAGCAGTTTTCTCTGGCCACCCGCCGATCGGAGCGCTTCCCGCCAGCGCGATCGGCCACCCTGAGTTCCTCCAGCGCCGTTTCCTCTGGCCACCCGCCGATCAGAGCGCCTCCCGCCAATCGGAGTGCCTCCCGCCAGCGCGATTGGCCACCCAGAGTTCCTCCACCAGCAGCGCTGGAGGAACTCGGGGTGGCCGATAGTGCTGGCGGGAGGCGCTCCGATTGGCGGGTGGCCAGAGGAAATGGCACTGGAGGAACTCGGGGTGGCCGATCGCTCTGGAGGCCAGAGGAAACGGTGCTCCGATCAGCGGGTGGCCAGAGGAAAACTGGTTCTGGTGGAAAACTGGTGCCAGCAGCCAGGTGAAGGAAGGTCTTTTGCACGAAACTTTGTGCAATGGGTTTCTAGTTAGAATTATAAGGACAAAGTGACATAGTGAGAGGATTAATAAGTATATAAAAGATTTGAACAACACAATCAAGAGGTTTAATCCAATGGGTATACTTAGAACTCTTTTTCCCCAGCCCCTATTAGAAAATATGTATTTTAAAAAGTCATGGAATGTTTTTAAAAAACTGATCACATATAAGGCCAAGAACCAAGGATCAATAAATTTTGTGATACTGATATCACACAAACAACATTTTCTGACAACAATAGATTTCTTAAAGGTAGATTCCAAAAAAATGATTACTAAAGAACTAATTTGGAAATATAAAAGCACATTGCTAATAACTAATAAATCAAAGAAGAAATAATTATGATAATTATAATATTCTGAGAACAGAGTGATGATAAAAAATGTTTCATGAGAACTTGTCAGATGCTGCTAAAGTTGTAATTAAATCTTACCCTAGAAAGAAAAAGAAAATGAATGAGTATCCAATTCAAGAAGTGACAAAGTGAACAAAAGTAAATCCAATGAAATTAGAAGAAAGTAATAAAGAGGAATCCTATATAATAAAACCCTGATATGCAAATCGACCGAATGGTGGAATAACTGGTTGCTATGACATGCACTGACCACCAGGGGGCAGATGCTAAATGCAGGAGCTGCCCCTGGTGGTCAGTGTGCTCCCACAGGGGGAGTGCTACTCAGCCAGAAGCCAGGCTCACGGCAGGCGAGCGCAGCGGAGGTGGCGGGAGCCTCTCCTGCCTCTGCTGCAGGCGGGCAGGTGGCGGGAGCCTCTCCTGCCTCTGCTGCAGGCGGGCGGTAAGGAGCGAGGGGTCCTGGACTGTGAGAGACATGGAATGCAAGAGGAATATCTGACTGCCAGCTTAGGACTGATACCCCCCGAAGGCAGTCATCCCCTGGGGGGTCCCAGACTGTGAGAGGGTGCAGGCCAGGCTGAGGGACCCCCGCCCCGCCAAGTGCATGAATTTCATGCACTGGGCCTCTAGTAACTCAAAAAATCATAAAAAATTCACTAGAGAAGATTATCAAAGGAAAAACTGTTTATTTCAAAAGATCAATAAAATAGATAAGTCATCAAAACTGATCAAGTAAAACACAAAGAAGGTACTAATAATGATATTAGGAATGAGAGAGAGGACATAACTAGATTTTTAGCAGAGATTAAAAAATAGGAGCATACTATGAACTACTGCATCCCATGCTTGAAAAAAAATATTTTTATATTTTATTGATTTTTCACAGAGGAAGAGAGAGGGATAGAGAGTTAGAAACATCGATGAGAGAGAAACATCGATCAGCTGCCTCTTTCACAACCCCTACTGGGGATGTGCCCGCAACCAAGGTATATGCCCTTGACCGGAATCGAACCTGGGACCTTTCAGTCCACAGGTCGACGCTCTATCCACTGAGCCAAACCGGTTTCGGCCCATGCTTGAAAATTTTAATGAAATGAAGAACTCATAGAAAAATACCACTTATTACTGAAACAAGATGAGAGAGAAACCTGGGTATTTTCAGAACCATTAAAGAAATTGATTCATCTTAAAGAAAACAAAACCGATAACATCTGGTTCAGATGGTTTTAGAGTAAAAAGAGGCAAGTTTCAGAGATAAAAAATGGGAAAGAACTAGTATAATCTTAGCACCAAAATCAGTCAAGGAGAGTAGGAAAAAAAAAAAAAAAGGAAATTATAGTCCAATCTCAGATATAAATACAAATATAAAATTCCTAAAAAAAAAAAAATCAGCAAACTGAATCCAACAGTTCATAAAATAGTTCATGGCTAATTTGGATTTTTACCAATAATGCAAAGAATGGTTTAAACTTTAGAAAACTGAAGATAGTAATTACCTCATTCTCAGATTAAAAGAAAAAGAACCCCATGATATTATTAATAGGCACAGAAAAAGCATTAAATAAAATTCAACACTTACTTGTGATTTTAAAAAATAGGAACTCGTAGCACAGTAGGATCAGAAGGGGACTTTGTTAACCTAATGGAAAGTGTTTACTAAAACCCAATATAGGCATCATACTCAGTGGTGAAATGTTAGTAGCCTTCTCTTTAAATTGGGAACAAGCTAAGAGGTGTGCTCTCCCTGCTTTCCTTTAACACTCTACTGCAGGTCCTAGCCAGAGCGGTAGGACAAGAAAAATAAATACATAAAAAATTGAAAAGGAAGAACTAAAACATAATTATTTATACATATGATTGGTTATACAGAAAACCTAAGAAAAATACAGATAAATTATTAGAATTGGAGGCTTTAACAAACTGCCAAGTATTAGTTCAATATGAAAAACTGTGTTCCTATGCATCAGCAACAGTTCGACAAAGTAAAAAAAATAGAACACTGTACTTATTTTTCTTGACCTTCATCTCTTCCTCTTCAACACCTATCTAACCCAGATAATCATATGATAAAAATTACTAGAAAAAACAAGTAATCTAATGATATTACAAAACTCTGACAGGCAGGGAAATAATTTCATGGAAAACTTAGAGGATTCTATGGTTCTATTCTATGTTTCCCTCAAAAAATTTTTCACAGAAAAAAAACCACTGAGATGCTGTAGATGGGGTTACCTTGAACTGTGGTGAATCACCCATTTTACTGGAAATGAAACACACGCAGGAAGTTCCAGGCCTTTGCAAACCAAACTGGGCTTCTGCTCAGCTTTTAACAAAGTCAGCAGGAACCAGCCCTCCAAATGCATCTCATACTGGGAAGGATTCGGGGTCTTACAGGGAGACATTGTCAAGAGGTAGGTAGAGAGAGAGAGAGGGTTAAGAAAGTTCCTGAATGTTTGGTTCTTCATCTACATGAAGGTAATACTGAAGGCTACTTATATTTTATGGTTGTTGAAATTTCACTACAATCAAGCACAAGATAACATTTACCAGATCCAACTAAGAGCCCTAAATTATTATTCTATATTCCAATACATCCATCAGCATGGCACTTGGTCTTCCTGTTTTTAACAGTCTGAGGGAAGCATACTATGGCACATACAACTCTTTTGCACTCAGGGTTGATTAATTATCATTTTCAGCGAAGTGATAATACAAACGAGATAAAACTTCATGGAGAACTTTCTATATTCATTTGGATCTGATTGGGCAATTCACTCAATAAAAAAAATTATCTGAAAATACTATATTATAATGTTTTAAAAAACATTTACTGGTAAAACCTAACTCACTAGAAACAACAAAAATAGGAGACTGGTTTCCTATTTGAGTGATTACATAAATTATGGTACATTTCTATAGTGAAATAGGATGTAGTGCTAAGATCATATTGTAAAATAAACTTAGTGACACCAAAAACGTTCATGGTATACTGTCAAGTTAAAACAAAAAGATATAAGACATTAAATACAATTTGAAATAATTTTTAAATCTTCCAAATTCACATCAGAAAAGGACTTGAAGCAATATACTAGTGTGTGATAACCTCTGAGTAATGAGGTGACTTTTGTTTTGTCCTTGGTGCTTTTCTGCACTTCTAAGTAGTCTACACTGGGGGTGTGCATTGATGCAGATACTATTTTAAAGAGTCCATCATGATGAAAATATCTAGAGTTCATATAGCACAAATTTCTGGAGCTCTCCAAAACACTAAGTACAGTTTCATAGCAGCCAAAACAATCAATGAAAACAGTGTCCTCCTGACAGTCCTGCTGGAGGCTGTTCTATTTATTCTTCCTCCTGTTCGACCACTGCAGCAGTAATATTTGGCCTCAGTACGGCAGTGCCCCAGGAGACACTGAAAAGGTTCAGTGCCCATCCCAAGGAGACCTTTACTTCCCTGAGCTGACTCTCACACCGCCAGCAAAGGGACAGTGCAGAGCCCCCAGCCCAGCACCTGAGGTAGCAGGAAATTAATGAGAATTCTGTGCATAAACAAAAGATTCTGTTTGCCACCTTCATAAAGCTGCCTCTCAGCTTAGCAACTTTCTCCAGCTCTCCAGCCTGGCTTCCAAGAATTCACTCAGGGCCCCCAGACCTCTTCCATCAGTTTCCCATGGTCCAACGCGAACTTCATCCAGGATGGAATATATCTCCACACAAACGTCCACACAATTCCCAGAGCTCATCCATGTGCCAGGCCCCAAGCCAGTCTTACCTGCCAGAAGCCTCCCTCTCAGCTCCGATCATGTGAGGGTGAGGCTTCCACCTTATTTCAGTGTTTCCTTGGCATGGCAGGGGCTCCTAAGAGTTGGGCCTAGTTCTGTATCTCTTTGATTCTGCCCATTGCCCTCTCTTAGCTCCGAGTACAGGGCTGCAATGTAGTAGGTTCTCAAATCCAGGAGACAGACTTTTTTTATTTTTTTAATTGATTTTTTTATTACAGAGAGGAAGGGAGAGGGATAGAGAGCTAGAAACATTGATGAGAGAGAAACATCGACCAGCTGCCTCCTGCACACCCCCTACCGGGGATGTGCTCGCAACCAAGGTACATGCCCTTGACCGGACTCGAACCTGGGACCTTTCAGTCCGCAGACCGACGCTCTATCCACTGAGCCAAACCGGTTTCGGCCAGGAGACAGACTTTTAAAGGTGGGGTGAGTTTGCTGGTACCTTTCCCAACAACAGCTTTTTTTTTTTTGTGTGTTTTTTTTTAATATATTTCATTGATTTTTTACAGAGAGGAAGGGTGAAGGATAAAGAGTTAGAAACATTGATGAGAGAGAGAGACATCAATCAGCTGCCTCTTGCATACCCGCCATTGTGGATGTGCCTGCAACCAAGGTACATGCCCTTGACCGGGATGGAACATGGGACCCTTCAGTCTGCAGGCTGACGCTCTATCCACTGAGCCAAACTGGTTAGGGCCCAACAACAGCTTTATGAGTAATCTATCCCTTTCAGTCAGTCTGTCTGCTCCCTTCCCTCCCTCTTTCTGCTTATCCCATCCTTAAGAGAGAGAATGACATTTTCCTTGCTCACTCTTCTCAGCCTATATCCATATGGTTTCCTTCCATATCTTCAGCTTTCATTTAGCTGCACTAACGAATGGCAGATCATCAGCACAGACAATCCACGAGGGTGCCTAGGCCTCTTGCTTTCTGGCTCCCAGGCACCTGGACACTCGAAGGGGGCTGTATCCCCTGGGCCTGTTCCCATCGAGGACCGTGCACCTTTCAGTTCCTCCCTAGTTCTCCCCTTTGCTTTTCAGGACTTTGATGGTTAACACTATCCATTCATTTATTCACCCACTCATTCAACTCCTAGTTCTTGAGTACCTTCTGCGTGCTCAGCACTGTAACGTAAACTCAACAGTTGGAGAACTAGTGTCCCCAACTAGACTGGAAGCTAGCTCCCTGTGGCAAAGGTTGTCTGCTACAATTATTTAAATGTCACCAGAGAATCTAGTAGTGTGCTCATACAGTGTTTGGAAAATATGAAACTGAGTGACTGATACGAGATAGGAACAAAGCAAAAGGCTACAGTTTTGATTCTAGTTCTCTCCCCTTTGTGGTTTGACCAGAGATGATATAAAGACAAGGAAAAACTCAGACACCAGCAGAGGGAACCTTCTGTTTTTATTTATTTATTTATTTTTGAGCCTCTGCCAGACCACATGAGACAGTTATGTATGTAAAAGTACTCTTAATGTTGCAGGATATTTTACAGATATGAGTGCCATCATCATCATCATCACGACATAGCCATACAGTGGTGTGAAAACTTTCATTCCAAACAATAACCAACCAAGTCACCCCATCCTGCACACTCCTGCAACCAGCAGCAACATACACCCTGAAGGGAAAGCTGACAGCCCGACAAAACCCAAATGGAAAATAAAATGAGCAAGAACAGCTACACCCGAAGAGAGCAAACCCACACTGCTTGGAGGAAGAAATCCTCTAATTGCCTCCACACTCCAGCTCGCTTCCATCTGCTTGCATTTAAGGAAGCCCAACTACTGGGCTCCTGGCAGCTGCGGAGAAGAAAGGAAATGCTCCCCAAGTGCTTGGATGGCTGCAGCAGACAAGGACGGAAGGTCCACAAACAAAGCTCAACTGCAAATCGAGCAACAGATTTAATGTCTGCTGTGCCAAACTGAGCAAACAATCTCCCCTGGTTTTGAGACCACGTGCAATAATACCGGAAGTCATTCTTGGAGAAGGCGGCAGCAGCAGGCGAGGGCCGGAATGCTGCAGTGGTCTACTCCTCTGTCCGCAGCAGCCCAGGAGCCTCCCCCAGGCGGGAGTCACAGGGGCCCAGGCTGCAATTAGGCTTCCTGTGGGGAAGTGACTGGGAGCACAGGCACCCACACTCCTTAGTGTGGTGTAATCAGTCTCCCTCGGGGCCCGCCCCTGGCAAACTCCCAGGTGGCAATCTTTGTTTTTAGAAATGCCAGCCTTTTGATTCTGGCCTCATTGTGATCATTTCTCCCGGACCCACCCTACCTTAAGCTCACCAATCCCTCAGTCTCCAGTCGGCTCCCAGCCCTCACCCTTTCCGGGCTGCCCCATGCTTAAGACCTTCCTGAGGAAGCACCCTGAGGAGCAATTAGACAGTATAATTTTTTAAGATCACAACTTAATGGATAACAGGCAGTCCAAAAACAAAACTGCGGTGCACAGATGCCGAGAGACAAGACATGTTCACACCACCAGCTATAGGCAGGGATATGAGCCCTCATCTCACACCTACAACATACCACACAGATGACAGAATAGGGAACCAGAGCTTAGTGGCACTTGCTATGGGCCCCAGACTATGCTGGGGGACTTCACACATTTTATCTGAATTCAGACCTTACAATGATCACAGGAGCTGGCCTTACAGAAATTCAGCAACTGTCCCCAAGTGACACAGCCAGTAATGGTGAGGTTGGGATTCACGTCCAGGTCTAGGTACAAAGCCTGCTCTTCTAGCCTGTTCTGCCTGACACTTCAGGGTGAAGGAAGCTGATGGAGTAGTTAACTCAAGAGATAGATACCTCTTAAGGGCTTTAAACTCTTGCTCAGAGTATAGTGAAAGAAGAATAGCATCTATAATAATAAAAGGGTAATATGCTAATTAGACCAGACGTCCTTTCTGACGAAGCCTGGGCTGGAGGGAAGCCAGCCCAGATCCTGGGTGCCTGTGGGCGGCCCAAGGGAAGCCAGCCCAGGTCCCAGGTGTCTGCGGGCAGCCAGAGGAGGGAAGCAGCCTGGGTCCTGGGTGCCGGAGGGAATCCAGTGCCGGCAGCCGGGGGAAGGCAGGTCTACTCTTGCATGAATTTTCATGCATTGGGCCTCTAGTAATGGTATAAACACCAGTGAATCACACGGGCCCCAAAATTCAAACAGAGTTTTGGAAATTAATGGAAACTTCTTGATTTTCTGGTATGACCTTAGTTTTGCAGTTTGTGAGGACCCTGGAAGATTCTGGAGAGGCAGCTTTCATGTGCCTAAGCAGCTCTCTCCTCCACAGCAAGCAAATGCTCGGGGGCAGAGCTTTTCCTGGGCCAGAAGTATGTGGCCCCAACCACGGAAGGGCAGGATGGGTAATAGCAATGACAGCCAAGCTTGGGCTGCTGGACATACAGGGCTCCGACAGGAGTGGGAGAGGGGCCCACCCAGGTTCTCCTTGTACCATCAGCAACAAAATGCCCCGAGGAATTCCCTGGACAGCATGTCTTTGCCTTCAACCAGCAACCCCACCCAGCACAGCAGACTGCTCAGCTGTTCCTGACCCGGCCAGCTCACCATCAAAGCAGGGTCTGCACTGCATCGTGGAGCAGTGTGGAAGGCTCTATGTGCATGATGTAGTGTTTAAAAAACTGATTATGCCTTTCCCCACACAGGAGCAGCTTCAACGTGCAGGCTGCTTGTATGCAAAATGTTCTGTTGGGTAAATGATGGGATCCCACCTACGATGCCGGAACTGGAAAAGAGAATTGTCCACTATTATGTCTGGTTCTGGTCTTTCACGGAGGCAATAGTGAGGCTTCCTGAGCTGTCCACAGTGGAGGGGCCACCCTGGGAGAGGCTCTGCTTTTGCAGCTGGCTTTCTGAGTTCTCTAAGACCTCACTGGTTAATGTTAATTGGGTACATCAAGCAATCTCTATCCCTGGCTTGCTATTTTTAAGATTAAAATTCAACCAAGGCTCCAATCTGTCTCTTTGGAGCAGGTACCAACACGATAGGTGTTTGGAAATAGCTTGTGTGTCTTGTCCTCCTCTTGATGGTTAAGACAAAATTTGTTCCTCCCAACATTTTATGGTAAAAACTTCAAACATACACTTTTAATAATTTTATACCGAACATCCATGTACTACCACTTAACTTCTAACAATAATTAACATTATACCATATTTGCTTTTATCACATAGCTATCCATCTATCCATACTGTAAAAAGTTTTAACTACACTTTTTTTTTATGGTCCTTATTTTCCCAAAGTGCAGCTTAGGGGGAAAGCATGCTTTTCAAACAACTCTGGGTGTGAATCCCTGCCTGAGTGCTTCTGAGCGGGGAGACTTTAGGCAGGTGTGCAATTTCTTGGAGCTTCAGCTTCCAAAGTCGTAAAATGTGGGTAACAATGCACAGGGGTGCTGTGAGGAGTAAATATAGTAAGGTGTGTGTGTGTGTGTAGGCACCTGTAGGAACAGGTAACCAATTTTTAGTTCACGAACTAGCTCACTTTCTGATCTATGAAACACATCTGAATTAGTAAAAAATAGTGACAATAATCCAGATACAGATGAAAGGAGAATGGCAGAATGTGGATAATTGTGGGAACTGAGGGAGGGATCCATTATGCTATAATAAACATTAAATTTCTATAAATTTGAAATTCCATAGTAAAACAACAAAATGTTAAAAAATATGAACGGTCATTGGACTTTGTCAAGAAAAAAAAAAAAGGAACCCTGTATTTGAAAAATGCAATATGTGACCTCTGAGGAAGTAATAAGAAGCGATGACACTGGGGTTAACAGTACAGGGCTGGGGAGGCCCTGGGTGCTCTCAGTCTTGGGGTGGGGTGAAGGGGAGGAGGAAGGACAGGGCTTGGGTGTTCTGTAAAAGCTCCCAGGTGGCAGGTTCACTGCGGGTGAGAACCTTTGTACTGGCACAAAAGTGAGACACCACACTTTCCATCATGTTAATTGTGAGAAAGATTGTGGGACATTACGGTTATTTCTTGTTGACTGAAAACTTCAGCTTTAGGAAAAGTGAAAATCGATCATGAGAGACCCAAGCTAATTTCTTGGATCTGACCTGGGCCCACCTCAACTTCTCTGTGCCTCAGGTTGTTAACCTGTAGACTGGGAAGGCAGGACTAGATTCCTTCATGGCAGAGTAAGAGCAGGGGTCTTTACCTGCAACCCTTCTCCATCACTTCAAACTCAAGAATAATTCTGCTAAGAACAACTGGATTAACGCACCAGGTCTTTATCCTCAGCCACCACTGCAGCAACTGAGGCTCATCCTGAGAAGCAGTGCTATTTATCTGTCAGTTCTGCTTCAGTTCCTCTCCTGGGAACACGCTTACGGACTCTCCGGTGACTCATTATCACAGTTACATATACACAGAGAACAAGGAGTGCAGGATGGATAAAACAGACAGATTTCATCCTCTTCTTAAGGATCTAGAGAACAATTTCAAAAAGAAAAAGTCTACAGATGATAGTCAGAGGGAAATGTATTTGTTTTCTTTCAAAGCTACAGATGAACTATCTGCTATTGTGCTGTTAACCTTCTAGTTAATAAATGCCAGGTTTTATAATAATATGCTAGTTAAGTAATACTTCCATGAAACCTAACTTTCCTTTTCTTCAAAATTCAAACACCCCTGAAATCAAATCTCAAGAATATTAATTTTTATTTAAAAGAGAAAGTTAAGCACAAACAGACAAGCAGTGAATTCCATTTCTAAACAAAGCCTCGGCTGACTCAAGGTGGCCTCCGCCAGCAGTAGTGTGGATGCTGAAAACTGGTGACTCGACTGGTGAGTGTCAGAATATATATAGAGTAGTTGCCAATATTAAAAAGTTGGAATGGTTAATATACAGATCAAGATTTCTGATAGTGCTGGGCCCACATTGCCTGAGACCCAGTGACATTTGCCCCTTTTAGGTGTGTGTGGCTTGTGTTTCTCCAGCCGCACCCCCCTCCTATCTGACATTCCTAGCTATGGACCTACCCAATCAGGTAGGCATTTGTCTGAGGTAAGAACTAGGGTGGGAGACACAGCCAGGGTTGGGGATCAGAGGGCACATGGAAGAGTAGAGGAGCCCTGGCCCTAAGCCTGGCAGATCTCTAGTGATCTTAGGTCTATTGGAGCTGTGTGACCTTGGGCAAGTCCATGCACTAGTCTGAGCTGTTGTGTGGGAAGAAAGTGAAAATGTTCTATAGGTAAGGATCCTGTGTGGTACCTGGCATGTAGTAGATGCTCTGCTAGAGTTACACCTTCTTAACCCAAAGGCAATAAAGAAAAATGTTTGGCACAATCTATCATCACAAAAAAATCGAGCTGACCACCAGGTAAGCAGCTAAAAAATCATTCTTGTAAAATTAGGAAGGCCTACATCATTCACTGTAAGTAGTTGAAAGAAGAGAAAACAAAGGGTAAAAAATATCAGACACGATCCCAACGTAATAATGATCCAGGCAAGGATTATCCACTGATAGTCAGAGCACTCCAAGGTGGGGGGAGGGAGGAGAATGGACAGGATGTTCACAAAGGAACCACACACCAGCCCAAAGATGCCTGACTGACTCAAAGAGTATCCTGAATATTGGTGAACTCTGGTTACCACCTTACCCAAGAGATCAGATGGTAGGACAAGTTGACATCCTCCACCTCTGGATGTGATATAACATCAAGCATGCAATGCCACCAATGAAGTATTCTTGCAAAAAGCTGTTAACCTGCATCTAACAACAAGCTTCTAGATCTAACAATTTTCAGGCAGTGAGGCACAAGTTAACCCCGTAAAGAAACAGACAATCCCAGAGTGCAGGACGTTCTACACCACAACCAGAAAGTCTGAATATGGACTTGATAGTAGAATATTTTATGAAATTATTGCTAAATTTCTTAGGTATGATCATAGTATTGTTATGTAAAAGAATGTCCCTATTCTTGGCAGATACATGATGAAATACGTAGAATTAAAATGTCAAGATGTGTGTAATTTTCAAATGGTGCAGCAAAAATTTACCTATTGTAATATCCTATACAATAAAAGAGTAATAAGCAAATTGACCATCACTCCAACACACAAGATGGCCACCCCCATGTGGTCAAAGATGGCTGCCCCCATGTGGACACAAGATGGCCTCCACAAGATGGCCAGCAGGGGAGGGCAGTTGGGAGGGACCAGGCCTGCAAGGGAGGGCAGTTGGGGGCGATCAGGCCTGCAGGAGAGGGCAGTTGGGGGCAACCAGGCCTGCAGGGGAGGGCAGTTGCGGGGGGACCAGGACTGCAGGGGAGGGCAGTTGGGGGTGACCAGGCCAGCAGGGGAAGGCAGTTAGAGGCAACCAGGCTGGCAAGGGAGGGCAGTTAGGGGTGCCTGGGCCAGCAGGGGAGGGCAGTTGGGGGTGACCAGGCCTGCAGGGGAGGACAGTTAGGGGTGACCAGGCTGGCAGGGAGGGCAGTTAAGGGTGACCAAGCCAGCAGGGGAGGGCAGTTAGGGGCAATCGGGACAGCAGGGGAGCAGTTAGGTGTCAATCAGGCTGGCAGGGGAGTGGTTAGGGGGTGATCAGGCTGGCAGGGAGAAGCGGTTAGGGGCAATCAGTCAGGCAGCAGGTGAGCGGTTGGGAGTCAGCAGTCCTGGATAGTGAGAGGGATGTCCGACTGCCCATTTAGGCCCCCTAAACGGGCAGTCGGACATCCCTCGAGGGATCCCAGATTGGAGAGGGTGCAGGCTGGGCTGAGGGAAATCCTCATGCACAAATGCACGAATTTCGTGCACCAGGCCTCTAGTATATATATAATTGGAAGAGGAACTAAAAAAGCAAGTGGCACATTTAGAACATATAGGTGTTGATTTTATCATTCTCCTAACTAGCAGGTTTGAAAATTTTCAAAATAAAAAGTTGGGAAAGAAACTGGAAAAGAGAGAAGAAAAAAAAGAAAAAACAGGAAAGAAAAAAAAAAAGAAGCCAGGTCAGATAATATCACACTTCCCATTTTTATAATCACCTCACCATTCATATTCAGGTCAGCTTCACTGTGTGCCTTTTCATTCAGTACGGTTTTATTTTTACCACTTTAATAAATTTCATGTGTGCTCATTCAAACTGATGTAGCCACCCGTCTTGGTTTCTTTGCTGTCTGACATCAAAACCAAACTTTAAACAGAGCTCCAACAGCAGGTTCTGTAGAAGTGGACCAGGTAGGTACGTGTGAAGCCAAAGATATCATCTCAAAACCTCCTGAAATTGACACCTAATTCCCTACTAGATGGTTTTTAAGCTGGTAAGACTGGATCAAAGGCTGTGGGTGGGCATTCTCTGGGGCTTTGATCTTTTCCCAGGATGGCACTGGCTCTCTCTACCTGCGCTGGGTGTTGATAGAGGAATGACAGGTACAGGAAGCTGGTCAGAGAGGACACGGAGTTTTAGAGGCTCTTTCCACATGGAGTGTGCTGAGCCTGAGTTCTGGTGCAGAGAGCAGCTCGGCACAGGCTGCAGAATAGCCATTCTGAGTTCAATTGTAATGCCTGCGAGCTCCGGACAATGGACAATGTGGGAATGAATACTGGGGTGCCTTTAACTTGGAGAGGGCCATAAGGGGCCTAGACTCAGAGAGAGCAGGGATGAACCGGGCTCTCCTGCATATTAGCTGCACAGCTTCAGAGCAGTGCTCCTCAGTGGGGGCACAGTGGTCACCGTGCCTATGCTGGGGACAACTCTTCGCTGGGCAGGGCTGACTTAGCACTGTGGCATTAACCACCTCTGTCCCACTTCCAAGCTCACCACACGCCAACCCTGCCTCCAGTCTTTGAAAGGAGAACAAACACCCCACACTCTCAAACGCCCCCTGCCTTGGACATAGGCTAAATTCTCTGAGCGTCAGATTTTATCTGGGGAGGATACCTGTTCCACCACCCAAGTGGTGGTTTGGGAGGAGCAAATGTGCCACATCTCCTATACAAGTGATAGCATAATACGCATTGACATGGGCAGCCTGCCAGTCAGAGGCAGAGCTGTGGGGCAGGTCCAACTGCCTGGCTCCCAAGTGGGTTCCATTCCACAGTGTTAGCTGTCCGACAGCTACTTATTCTGAAAATGTTTCACCTCTGTAGGTGGGAAATTTTGGCTTATAAGTGTTGCTACAGATAAAAACCACACCACAGTGGGAATTTAGTATGAAAGCTGATGGCAGATAAGTGGGCCATGGGAACTGACAAGCAGGATGGCAGTCTCAAAGTAGCTTCCAAGAAATCAGGTTTAGGATGGCGCCAAAACTAACCTGGAATGACCACCAAATTACTTCAAGGACCAATAGACTCAAGTAACAGAACACCATCCCATGTACACCACAGCAGGCAACAGCAAGCACAGGTCTGACTTACAAAATGACGACTGATCAGTAATTTACAGTCTTCAGCAACGCTCCTGGAAAGGAACCCAGGAGGTTGGGTGGGGCTGTTGCACACAACTTCGCATAGAGCTGGAACTGTAGGCCTTGGAGTCACTCTCTGGGTGATTCGGTTGCAGAGGGGTGGCCGATCGCCTCTGGGAGAACTCGGACACTTCTCCAGAGATTCTCAACTGTCCCTCTTGGAGCATTCTGGCTCTCATTATGTTGCCTTCATGCCTTAAAATTTATGTAAAAATGCTCCTGTGCCCTTAGAACAGATTTGGTTTCTGGGTTACAAAACTGCTTGTTCTTGTTCTTTTTTTTTGTAGTTGTGTTTTTTTATTTTTGTCACACAAAAGAGAGAGAAAGGAGGCAAAGGAATAGGGCCCAACCAGGCTCCACAACAGCTTCTGAGGCACATGTCTGTGCGGTTTTGTTTTGAAAAGACAATTTCAGGTCTGTTTCAGGAAAACTCCCTGGACTGTCAATCTCAGTGTAAAGGCCTTAAAATGAAAACTTCCCATCTGTTTGCCACCCAGGGATCCAACAAGAGATATAAAACAAACCTGTTAAGAAAATGCCCCCCTTAACATAAGGCTCTACAGATGCATAACACACAGAACCTTCCAGGAATCAAGTTGGCTGGGACTTCACAAAATCAAAAACACCAAGTAACACTTCCAACTGTAAAAATGCTGGCTTTTAAAAAAAAAGAACTTAATGCCCTGGCCAGTGTGGCTTGGTTGGTTGGAGCACTGTCCTGTACACCAAAAGGCTGCAGTTTCGATTCCTGGTCAGGGCACATATCCAGGTTGCAGTTCCATCCCCAGTCAGGGTGCATGCGGGAGGAAGTACATCGATGTTTTTTTCACATCAATGTTTCTCTTTCTCTCCCTTCCTCTATCAAAAATCAATAATAATAATAAAAATACTTAACATAAAGAGGAGGACCACAAAATGCACAGGTGGGGTCCCCCTAACACCTGCCTCTTTTTTTTCTGTTCTGAACAGACTCATGGACTGGAGCAGACACGCAGTCTCTTTGGGGAGGGCTCAAGTCTCTGGGGGACCAGGGCCAGGCTCACTGCCGCCTGCCAGCCAGGCTTCTTTTCTGGCTGACCTCTGCCAGTGCCTGGGTTCCCGCCTCTGCCACGGCCGCCAAACACACTTCATCCAGCACCCACCATGCCACGGCCTTTCACTGCTTCTGCTGCCGCAGGCCACCACGGCCACGACCCTGGGACACCACCTCTTCTTTGACCATGTCAATGGTCTCACTGGGGATGCACAGGTACTTAATGGTGCTGCTGCGGAGGTAGCCCTGGAGCATCCGCCAGAACTTGTCCCCGTCCCTAGATGTGCAGATCACCCCGCGCAGGTTGATGTTCATCCAGTTGTCACAGCTTACCAGGTGCCCACTGTACGTCTCCCCGTTTTTAAGCCCCATTAACATGGGGTGATTCTGAGCTGTCTTCAGCATTGACAATGGGAGCATGGTGGCGGCAGGGACCTGGCCTGCCGGTCACTTCCACCGCGGCCTCCTCCGTTCATGCGCCCTGCTTGCTCTTATTCTTTTTTTAAAATTTATATTTTATTTTTATTTTTTATTGTCTAAAGTTTTACATATGTCTCCTTTTTCCCTGATTGACGCCCCCCCCCCCCCCAAAAAAAAAGAAGGAACTTCTACCATTTGCAACATGGATGGAACTGGAGAGCATTATGCTAAGTGAAATAAGCCAGTCGGAGAAAGATAAATATCAAATGATCTCACTCATATATGGGCTATAATGATCAACATAATTTGATGAGCAAGAATAGATCCAGAGACAAATGTTATTCTTTATCTCTGTTCCTCTCCACTCCCTTCCCCCTCCCCCCACCCCCTCCCACATTGCACACATGAGAAGCTAACTTTGTTTTGCTGATCTAATTTCTCCTTTATCATTCACTTTTAAATAAGGACTAGGAAATGCTGACTGGGCAGAAAGTCTGACCCTCTTTAAGGCCAAGGCCTCAGGAATTAACAGGGAAATGAGGGAAGCCAAGAGGTGGAGCAGGGAAAGGGTACAAGTCTTAAAGAGCAGAAGTGAAAGCAGACAACCACTCTAGGTTATCAGACCTGAAAGAGCATGGAAATGACCCACACATTATTAGAAAGGGGGTTCTGAGAAACAAGTAGCTGTAAGTGTGTGATTTCCCTTTAGATTCACTAAAATATTTAGCGCCAACGTGGTATTTTTATAGTCTCACTCGACTCTGCTTACGATTCAGCTTTGGTAGTTTCTCCAGATTCTATTCATTGTAAAAACAGCAGACTGATAACGTTTAGTCCCTAAATCTCTGGGGTAGGCCATCTGAAATGAGATCTTTTATCCTCTCTTCCCCCGCTTTCCAGAATGCATTTTCATAGCATTCTTGCAAGAAGAAAGATTATCAGAAAGAGAAAAATGAAGGGGAGTAAAGTTTAAAGAATATCATACCAAAGCTTTTGGTAGGAAAACATTTATGTCCGCAAGCACACACCACACCCTTTCTGGGAAGATATATTACGGGTCTTGAAGCTGGGTTAGTGGATCCCAAAATATACCACACAAACAGCACAGTTACCCTCCCAAAATAGGCCCTATAATTAAAGTCTTTTCAAGTGGATTGTCCTATATCACAACCTGACATATGTTGCTTTAATCTCCCTGCTTCAGCAAATGTAGCCATACTGGGTACAGAGGCTCTAAAAACTACTTGAATTTAAGCCAGACTGTGGTATCGCCAGGAAAATGATGCAAATATACAGCCCTGTGAACCAAAATACCAATCTCAATCATCTGTCATGAGATCTCTCCCCGCCCTAAGCACATTTTTGTCGCACCAGAATCGCTACCCCTGATTCAGAAGAAAGAACTAGCCCAGATTGAAATGCCGTTTCATCTCAGAGGCCATCTAAAGACAAGCGTATCTCAAGAAGCTGGGGTTGAAATTTAAAATATAAGACAATCTCTTTTGTGTGAATGCTGGGATCGTGTTGTGTGAGCCTCACTTTTGGGTTTAGTTGCCAGTCTTCAATATAAGTCTTCAGGCACCCATCTGTCTGAATTCATTACGTCATTTTTTTTGCTTGGAGTCAGAGTTCATGTAAGAGATAGCTTCTTAGGAGCCCTTTCAGACCTATTATTCTTTAAATAAACTTTTCAATGTTTTATACACACACACACACACACACACACACGTAAAAATAAATGTCAAAATATTTTAAAATTTAAACCTTCAAAATACTGAGTACTTTAGACATTAATTTTTTTTTTATTACTTCTGTATCAGGTTTCTCAGCCTTGGGATTATTGTTATTTTGAGCTGGATCACTCTGTGTGTGCGGCGCTGTCCTTCCCATTGTAGGATATTTAGCAGCCTCCCTGGCCTCCACCCACTAGAAGCCAGTAGCACACACCCTTTCTTCCCCATTTGTAACAACAAAAAATGTCTTCAGACATTGCCATATGTCCTCTGGGAAGACAAAATTGACCTGGATTGAGAACCACTGTCCTCTTTATGTATTTAGATATCTCCCCCGGCATGGCCAGGAAAAAGAAATCTAGATTTTTCAAGGCACCCACAAGTTTTAGTTTTAAGAATTTCAAACTTCCTATGACTCATAATGAAGAATCAGGATCTGTGATACACTACTACCCGAGAGATTTATAAACAGCACTACTGCTGTCTCAAAATAAGGGTGGCCTGGCCTCATTTCAGTCATTTAAGAGGATAAATCTGCTACCCGATCTCTTGGATTGCTAGCCCCCCTACTTTTAGGTGCTCCATTCTTAGAAGACTACTCTTAAGATATTTACCAGGCACTCAGGACTGATGATGGAGGAGGAGGATCAGGGTTGGGGTCTATTACCATCACCTACAGAATCGATGGCCCACTGAACTCCAGGGCCAGCCCACTCCAGGGGCAGCGTTCTAAAGCTGGGCCAGGTGTGAGGAAGCACATGGTAAAGCAGGTGCTTCCTCAGGGAGAGTTGCAGGGTGGGGAGAGATAGGAAAATAGCTTCAGAAGACAAAGAGCCAATGAATGGGAGGTGGTAGGTTCAGCTGAGAAGAAAAGGTGAATGAGGAAGGAGATTGTCCTTAAGTATCTGGTGGGCTGGTGTGGGAAAGTGGGTGGACTTGTGTCTGTCTGCTTAGAAAGTTGTAAGAGCGGTAGGTAATTCAATAGATGTTTAGCACCGGCCTTCCAGGTGCCCAGGAACTGAGGCGACAGGAAGGACGAAGACCCAGTCTCTGTCCTGTGGAGTGCACACTGTAGTTCCATAGGAGGACCGGACCTCTTCCCCTCCCAGCCACCTTCCCTCTTTCTATTTTAACAATTTGAGCCAAATGCCCAGGTATTTGTCTAACTGCTTGTGTGGTTTGTTTCCCCCCCCCCCCATTTTAAAAGTTAAGGTTTAATTAACATACAGCAAAATTCAGCCTTTTAATCGTATAGTTCTGTAAGTTTTCACAAACTCATATAGTTGCATAAATACCACCACAATAAAAATCAAGAACAATTGCCTCAATTGTTTTTTAAATTGGAGCAAATGGCTTGGGGCAACAGCAGGCTCATCTCTGAGAGAATGTGAAATTCCCTCTACCGGGATACTGTGGAAGAGACTTGTTTAGCTGGTGGGAGATTGGGCCAGACAAACCCTGAAGCCGGGTCCATCCCTCTGATTCCGTGAAACGGGACACCCGATCTTAAACATTACCCATCTGCAATGATACGGTTGATTTTCCCCAATCACAGGTAAAGGCCCCACCCTAGAGCCATAGTCTTTTAGTCAAAGCTCAATAAAATTGGCCCAATAATTGGATCTCTATGAAAGCTACATAATAAGCATAGAAAAAAAAAAATCAAGACAGGTTTGGAAATGAAAGCCTGAATGTGGTAACTGAGGTCCAAACCAAGGAGACCATCTACTCTAAACCCTTCTTTTACTTCTTGGCATTTTGGTTTAAAATAACATTAACTCCAAAACTGAACCAAGCTCAAACAATGTGACCACACTTGGCTCTAAAGGTGGGAGGAAGGGAAGTTAAATTAGACAACTTTGTCTAAGAATGGATGGACAGGGTTAAAGACAAACGTCTCAGGGGTTCCCACAGCTTGTTATGGAGGAGGGACTGTGGGGACCAAATGTGATGTGCCCTGTGACAGCAAATGGGGCGTGACCAACCCATCCCCAGCAGCCCTTCCGCTGGGGGATATGAACACCTTTTGGTGGCTTGACCTCAGTGACAGATGTCCGGTTTCCAAACAAGCCTGTTCTGTTATCAAGAATAACTGCCTTATTGAGCACCTACTCTGTTACAGCCCTATCTAGCTCCTTTTATTCTCACAACCACTTTATGAGGTAGGTAACATGATAAGACTCATTTTACAGATGAGGAAACTAAGGCCCGAAGAGGTTATATAACTACCAGTAAGTGTACAACTTTTTATTATTGCTAGCAAGGTCTTCTGGGTGGTTGCTGAACTTAAATGTCTTGGTCTCTCAGGCCACTGCTATGCTTGTTTTGTAGGCTGGCTCCCAGGCATGCTGGATTCCCCAAGCAGCCAATTGCCTGTTCTCTCTCATTTCAACCTAGAGGCCATAAGGCTCTCTCTGCTTTAGACTTTTTAGTTTATGTCACTCTTTTGGTCTGCAAGTTTATTACTCTTGTATTCTACAGGTGGCTTAGAACATAAGCTAGACTGTCAAGGCTATTCCTTAGCCTGCATCCGGAAGTTTCCCTAAACCTAGACTCCTCATTACATCTTAGAAAAACCCATGTTGTTTAATAACATCAACAATAACAAGAAAAAAAGTCATACTGTCAGAAAACACCAACTGAATGTCACAGTTAATTATAAAACTGCACTTTGTCTGCGTTTAGTGCAGATTTAAAATGCACAGAACGAGACAACGGCTGCCCTTTGTGAGCACCGTTTTACAAAAGAGGGTGTTAGAAAACAATGCAGTGACACTTACCAGATTTCCCCCAACTATCACAAACTTATATACACCACATGTCTTCTAGTACCGCTGCTGGGGTGGTCCTGAAAAACAATACCACAACAGGATAGATGCATCATTAAAGACATAATTTAATATATGTATATATTGTGTTTTTCTCCTGGATACCACACGTCTTCCTGTTTTGGGCTCCCATCAATGTACCAAACTCTTACTGTCAGATTCCTCTTTGTTTTCACAGGAAGATAAAACTAACTTACAAATTAATTCAGCACTCACTAATCCTATATAATAAAGAGCTAATATGCTAATTAGACTGGGTATCGGACGACCTTCCAGAACGACCTTCCGGAATGACCAGTGGGCGGGGGACAGGGCCGTGAGGCAGCTGGGGCTGCGAAGGCCTACCCTTACACAATTTTCGTGCATCGAGCCTCTAGTAACAAATAAATAAAAACCTGGATGACGGAGTAAGTCAGAAACTATGCTTATAAATACTTTATTTGAATTTTTAGCATTTTAAAAGAATTGAATGCAGAAATATCCAAAGTTGAACTCATTATATTTTCCCCCCAAGCTAATTCCTCATTCCTATTTCTTTCAGTAACACAATCCTGTCTCCTTTACTGGCTGTGAAACCTGATCTTTCTTTTCTAGACTTCATTTTATTATGAAAAACTAGAGGCCCGATGCATGAAGATTCGTGCAAGAATGGGCCTTCCTTACCCTGGCTGCCGGCACTGCATTAGCTCTGGCTGGAGCCACCTTTCCACCTTCCCACACTGCCCAGAGGCCCGGAGCAGCTGGGGCGGTACAGAACGCCTGCGTTGTCGCCATGGCGACAACGCAGTGTCCCGCCCCACCCGGCTGCTCAGCGCCTGTGTATGCAAATTAATCCGCCATCTTTTTTTTGGGGGTTAATTTACATACTCCTGATTGGCTGGTGGGTGTTGCGAAGGTACGGTCAATTTGCATCTTACTCTTTTATTAGTGTAGATAGGAATAATTATACTAACCTCCCAAGGTTGTTATGAGGATTAAATTATATAAATTTAATGACATTAAATGACATAGGAAGGCTTAAAACAGCACCTGGTCCACAGTAAATGCTGGGTGAACGTGAAGACTGATTTTCATTCTCCTAGTCACGCAGGCCTGAAAACTACCGTGGCCTTCCTCACCTTCACGGTAAACCCTGGCCTAAGCCTGCCCTTCCAGGCCCCAGGCGTGCTGCACTCAAGGCCTCCGTATTCTCACTCTGGGGTTACCCTCTGCTCTCTCTGGTTGGCATAAGTCCTGGCAGAAACTGATCACTGGCCTCCTATTTCTTCCCTTCCAATCCCACACTCCTGGTTCTGCAAAGCATCCTTCCTAAACACCACTTAAGGCCTCAGTGGAAACACCTTCCACTGCTTCCTGTCACCTACAAATTTATCTGTGAAATTATGTTAGCCCAGTGGTACAGCTCACCTCGGCTTTCTCTCCACTTCTCCCCATCAAATGCTTTGGAATTCAGTCACCTGTCCCCCCTCAGCCTTTTGGCATGCCAGTTCCCTGAATGTCTTCTGTCCCATGCGTGCTGGTAGGAGGCCCAGCCATTCACTCCCTAAGGCAGGGACTCTTTTTAACTTTCTGTGCCCTAACAATCTAGAGATATGTTTCTCAGAATAATGTTTCTAAATGTTTGAAATTAGCACATGAAATGCAAAAGAAGTATATTGATATACAGTTGTCAAAATTGTTATGTGCTTCTTTTGATGTTTAAATAAATTCCAGTAAAAGTCTAACAACAGCTAATTTTGAAGTACTGTTGGGGTGATATTTCAGGATATCTTTAAGTATAATGTAATATGAAAATACTCATAATTTCTATTGGAAACAAATAGTTAATGCCACTTTCATAACAGAAGAAAATGTTAGATTTCAGTTAAAGAGTTAGTGAAAATAAAGAGATAATTTTTCCCCATCCAAGTTCACAGACCCCCTGAGTTCCATCCATGGACTCAGGTCAAGCATCCCGACTTTAAGGCCTAGCCAAATGTTCATCTTCTTCTTGAGCTCTTTCTACCTTGATTTTCCCAATTCGGTATTACTTTACCCTCTTTGTTTTTCTCTTTTTAAAAATTCTGTATTATTGATATACTTTAAATGTTTCCTACTTCTCAAGTTGTAAGTCTTTTAAGGTGTAAGGGAAGGCCCTATGCTTTTCCATTTTTTAATTCCTCTCATGGCTAATAATGCGTGGCCTCACAGCAGGCACAGTAGGAAGGCATTAGGCAGCACTGCTTGAATTAATCTGTGAATAACAGTGCCAACTTGCTTATGTTACAGACTCAGCTAATATTAATATTATCTCATCTCTCTTGGGAAGTATAGGAGGTCCTAACTAAATATGTCCATGTTTAGAGTATAACGTACTAGAATTAGGCAACAAAATGCTCTCGTCCTTTACTTTTCCTTTTTAGAGAGTAAATACTTAGTCAATGCTGCTGATTGACTGATCTGGGGAAAGACCAGATCTTCAATCATTCTTCCGATACAGGGGCTGCCTGCCTGACACACAATTCCTGCCTTTGTGAGCTCCAAGTCTAGGAGCTTTCCTGGGTTAGTCTGAGGATCTCTCAACCTTTCAGGCCTTTGCAGAGACAAAGAATAGCTGGTGATTTCCTAAGTACAGGTGCCTTTATGAGTCAGGTAGGCAGGGCCAGTTAAGAGTTGCCATGGCTTCCCATTGCTCTCATATATGTGAGCCCCTGGTTCCAGGGTAGGCGGTTCCAGTAGATGGAGCAGTGGAATTCCATCTCCTCTCCTGAGTGATGCTGTCTCTGCATATGAGGTTGGAGATGGCAACCCCACCAAAGGGCCCATCTCAGGAATGTCTACTAAACACCTGGCTGAAGAGTTCACTGTGAACTCCACTGAGTCTATAATGGATCAACCTCATGATAGATATCAGTCCTTCAGTCTATCAGCTTTTTTCCTAAATAGCTGCAGCTTAGGACTCCTGTGTGTCTTTGCCAAGAAAAACAAAAATATAACAGACTAGTTCATCCTTTTCAAATGAAGAGAGAATAATGATAGTCTCCACTGAAACCATTCATAAGGGCATTGTGACCATTTGCTTTGGCAGAAATTCACCACTGGCAGCATTTTCAAGCCCTACATCATGTCAAGTGACTCTTATGATAAGTGGGATGTAGTCTCCCATCCCAGTAACCAAGATTAATGAGATCTCCATTCAGAGAACAAAGGCTGGACTTGGCACATTCTTTTATTCTTAAAGACACTTAAATGCATTTCGGTTGAATTTGTTCCTTTTGAGACTCACTAGATATGTGGTACTAAATAAAAATAGATGAATGATCATGGAGAGGGTAGCATGACTGTTTTACCTTCTGTTTCAGGAATTATGATGTATCCATTCTCATAAATAAAAAGATGTTTAAAGGTGCTCCCACACAACAACACATTGCACTGTATGTACTGTTTGCTTTTAATACATATCGTAGACTACTGTGTGGCTCCTGGTTTAAAGGGAACATTCTCAACACACACTGAGAACAAGTTTTCTTGAGTACAATTCCCATGTGCATGGGGCCATTCCCTCTTCCTTTTTCTAACATGCTCCATATTCCTTCAGTCTCAGTGTCTCATGGACAGGTGACAGCAGCCCCAGCTGGAGGGTGGGGACCTGAGTAGTCGAAGGCTGTAGAGTGTGCCAACAAGAAACATCAGCATCACCTGGGACCATCTGAGAAACGTCAGTTCTGGGGCCCCACCACAGACCTACTGAATCATAACCTATTTTACAAGATCCCCATTTCATCTGTGTGCACACTAAAGTTTGAGATTCACTGATCTAAGGGAAACCCCTTTCCAGTGATGGGTTTAAGAACTGGCATGTGACCCAATTCAAAACAATGAGATGTGAAGAAGGTTTTTTGGGAGCATCTCCTCTTTCTTGTGGGAGAAATTACCTCCTTCTGACTGCTGTGTGGGATGTGACACCTAGAACTTCCACAGCTACCTTACTCCCACCTAAAAGAGGGAGGGCAGAGACAGAAAAACCACAGGGAAGCAGAGCAGGGCTGATTGCATTAGGTCAACCCTGAAGTCTGTGGAATCACCGAACTGCCAATAAATTTCTCATTGTTCAGGCCTCCTGGAGTTGAGTTTTCAATCATCTACAGCTAGAAAACACCCCAAAATAAAGCATTATTAAGAGAACAGAATGCCCAGGCACCGAGCGCAACCACATGCTGAAGAGTTCAGGCAAGACAGTGCATTGAGGGACCAGAGCGAGTTTAGAGCCTTGTTTTGTTGGGGGAACTGACCCAGTTAGTATTTCCGGTTCTGACAACCATTGTTTACTTTGCCCATTTCCAAAACTTTTCCAAATTGGCCAGTCTAAATTATCAACCGGAGAAAGTGCTGAACACTTTCCACATTATTTTAACCAGAGTGATCAACAGAAGTCACATGGATGTCATTTCCTGCAAAGACAATGGGAGACTAATTGCTCAGCCTCACACTCTAATAGGGAAGACAACCTGTGACATGTAATTACTGGAGGGTAAATAACAAAAAGCTTGAGGCTCTCAGAATCTGTTCTGGATCCACTCCAAAAACTTGGGGAAAAGAAAAAGAGAGAGAGAGAGAGAGAGAGAGAGAGAGAGAGCCAGCTGATCTAAGAAAAGATTTGAGAGGCTAGCAGTTTAGGTAACCACTCATACCATTTTTACACATCACTGGTACTTATTAAAGACCTATCTAAGGGAAACTAAATAGACCTACTATTATATAAAACCGTATATGGCTTTGGTGTAATTTTGCTTCATATGTAGGAGTGATGTCATCAAGGAAAACTGATGTCTAAATGGACATTATCTCTTTTGTGTGTCATGGCTTCTTAGCCACAACAAGATATTTTGGGGGATGGGCTTGTGTTGGCTTGATGAAGAATGTGCTATCATCTATCATGCAGTGGATGTTAGTTGGTTTTCTACAGAATATTCCTTAAGTTCTATTACCTCAGGACTCTTTTTCTCTCCAAACCTTTTTGCTTTATCTTCCTTGGTACCTCATACACTGTCACAGCTCCAACCATCATCTCTTGTCATGAGTTTCAAACCATCCCTAGATCTATTGCCCACACTCCCAGTTCCTCTGCTGCCCCTAGATAGAAAGTATCCTGAGGACGAGCACTTTGATTTGGTCACTGCTCTATTACCAATGCTTAGCACAGTGGCTGGCACTGAGTATTACATGTTTGTTGAATGAAGAAGTTAAAGGCCTCACAGAGCCTTAAGATGTTTCACAGAATTTCCTGCCATCACCCTCTAACTGGCCTGACTCAGTTCTCTCCTTTACTCACTCGATTGACACAAATGAATGCTCTGGATTATAGCAATGGTCATGTGAGTTCTAGAATGTCTCAGCTGAGAATGACTTACCAGCCCAGCCCTGAATATTTCCAGGTGAGAAACTGGTCCCACCAAGGCCAGAAAACTTGCCTAAGGTCTTATGATTAGTGGGCAGCAGAGGCAGCATTATAACTCAGTGGCTCTTGCTAACAGCATGTGACTGACTAGTTCAAAACCTTTAATACTCTTTTTCAGCAGAACCTAGTACAGGGCTAGGTATGTAGGAGATAACCAATAATATTTGTTGACTAACTAATTGGATAAACGAATGGTTCTCTTTGGCATATACCAGTAGGTTTTGGTTTGTTTTTTATTTAGGTGGAATTCTCTTTAAAAGAAAGACAATACCCCAGTACACAAAATGAAGAAGGAGCTGTTGGATCTCTGCTCCTACAGTGCCTCTGAGCCACCTTCTCAAGACCTCCGGGCTTGGTGACACTACTAGAAAAACCAACGACTTGCACAAACTCAAACTCTTCAGCTTTGCCCTCAGAGCCACCCCTCATCGTTCCAAACCCACCTCAGCCTTATCTTCCATTTCTTCTTCCTCCCTCATGCCCAGCCTCACCAAAGCACTTACCTCCACCTGCAAGATTGGAGAGCCAACCTGTTCCCCACACCCAACTCTAATATAAATCCTTCCCTAAAGTTCCTGCCCAATTTTCTCCACAGGAATTAATCTACTATAGGACTTATAGTACCATCTGCTGCCAGGGAAAGGGCCAGCTCCCTGAGGGCAGGAATGTACTCTACATTAGTCTTCGAACCATTGGCACCTTGCACAGAGGAAGCACTTCTAGTCATTTTGTTGCATTCAACTAAATTATATAAGTTTTGCAATGGGGATTCCAAATCCCGCCCTCCCCCTCCCACCCCTGCCCCCCAGCCTGTGCAGGCTGAAGATAAAGCCTGCACACACTTGGAGGCCCATTTGCTAGGGAACAGCTGTGCGAGTCTTATTTTCAAAAGCAGAGGATGGGGGGGGGGGGGTGAGGGGCAGAGAGAATGACTTCCCCTCCCCTCAAGAGCTCTTCTGTGACTATGGATGTTCTGTGCAATGTGAGATACAAGACAGGCAGCTTGTGTTAAAAATAACAATAGATTTTATTAAAATATAGTCCTGATTCCATTTATGCCACAATATTCTCTGCAAGACCAAAGTCAATTGTCTGAAAAATTAAAGTGTTCCAAGTGGTGGGAAAATACATTAAACAAGCAAGTGCACAAAGGCCAATCGCCAGTCGCAAGAAAACACAGGGTTCCCTAGGAAACCAAGCCTACTTTATGACTGACTGTAACCTTATGAGGCTCTGAGGAGGCATCACTGACCCATCTGCTTCCCTTGTCCTCAGGGACTCTAATCCTTCTGGCTGCTCTCCAACAAGGTGGGGAGACTCAAATAAGTTTGTGGTGGTTGTTTCCTTTATTATTTGCTGGAGGTGGAGTAAAGAGCAGAAGAAAAGAGGAGAAAGAGAGATGAACAGAAAGATGAGCATGGAAAGCACTCAGCCAGCAGAAGGGGTTACTGACCATGGGATAAGGGAGTAGGAAGGTCGAACTGCAAAAGGCTAGCTGCTCCTTTCTCGTCAGCTATTTCCAGGACAAGAGAGAACAAGAGGCTCACCAAGGAGCAAGACACCGCCAAATCACCAAATGAGCTTATCCTCACCCGCTCTAGAGGCCAGCTCTGAAGGCAGACTAGAGATAGGTACACTGTGGGCTCATTGGCACCGATGGCTGGGCTGAGTCACAAGGGTGACTGGAGGGGTTGGGAGAAATTTTAAGGCTCTCCTTGCTCCTCTTAATCTCCATCAACCCCAAAGAGGAGGAGTGATATAATTTTCTTCCTCCTCTTTCTCAAAAACCACCACCACCACCACCACCACCACACAACATAATGCTTAAACTTTTAGGCTGAGGATGCCCAGTTTACTTGGGGAAGAAATAAATGAAGTAAATGCCACTGGAATAAGGAGTTGATTGCCAGGAAGAAAAAGAAAAGATTGTGCTTCTATAATCGAGAATGAAATATATGTTTATAATCGTGTCTTTTCTTTCTGGCAATGAGTTCTGTCAAGTGATCACATCAGTTATGTAGCAGGTAAAATAAAACAGCAACTCTGTTTTTGTAGTATACTTGAATTATTTCTGACTTGCCCTTGTAATGAAGCTATTTCTAGGGATCTGTGATCCAGAGTCTAAAATGCTACTTTGCTACCACGCAGGTGCAGCTGCTGGACAAATGCCGGAGCTCTCTCCCAACCTGATTACACTCTCAAGACCCTCCAAATAGACATTGTGTAGTGGCTGCTGGGAAAGTTCATGAAATGCGCACAGTATCACAATGCTGCCAAGATCAAGGTTAATAATGATGCGTGCAGAGCCCCTGGGGTGGAAGTTGGCTACAATGTTAGAATCCCAGAATCCTGAGGCTGAATGTAAAGTCTGGTAGTATTTAAGTAATTTTGCAATCACATTCACATATACCACACACACACACACACACACACACACACACACACACACACACGTCTGCATGCATTTCAAAAGTGTATGCTAAATTCCAAAATATTGCATATCAGTGGAACATAACAGCTCTGGTTCAAAGGGAAAAGGACTCAAAACACTACCACCTTTGCCATCTTCCTGGCCCATTTCTGGGGAACCCTAACATTCTAAGAATACTGAAAATCCCAGATTAAGTCCCCTCCACCACCCAATATCTGCATCTTGCTCTTAACATCTCCTCCAGCCTGTGTGCAGCTCTCCATGTGGCAATGTGGGAGACCTAACACTTCTACCTTTTTTCTACCAAGGACCTATTTTATTCACCTCTGAGGAACCCACATTTTAAACCATTTCACCTCTCACAAAACATTTTTGAAGTGATAATTAATTAATTTACCCAGCTCTTATTTAGAGTTAGTGAAAGCTCAATTTAATCTTAGTCCTGGTAAACTTGGGGAAATTCCTTAATAAAGTGAAGTAGTAAACCCAGTACAAGATTTTCTTCTCTTCCTCTGCTTTTTTATTTCATCAACACAAATCTTCATAAAGGAAATATCAAGTATCTAGGAATAAGTCCAACAAAAGTTGTATAAGACCTTTACACTGAGATCTACAAAACATTATTGAGAAAAATTGAAAGAAATTAAAGAAGACCTAAATAAATAGAGGGTTATATCATGTACATGGATTGGAAGTCTTGATATTTTTAAGATGTCAGTTCTACCCCAAAATTGCATCTTCAATGAATTTCAACGAAAAAATGGTTATTTTTTCCTGTTGGAAATTGAAAAGCAGATTCTAAAATTTATATGGAAATGCAAAGTGCCAAAAGCCAATGTAATCTTGAAGAAAAAGAACAAAGATGGAAGACTTACTCTATCAAATGTCAAGATTCATTATAAAATGATAATGCTTAAGACACTGTATTTGTGCAAGGATAGTAAACAGAGCAACAGAACAAAAGAGAAGGTCCAACATTTGACCTAGAGAGATAGTCACCTAATTTGTAATAGATGGCATTGAAGTTCAGTAAATACTCACTATGTTGTGGGTTGAGTTGTGTCCCCCCAAAATATATATATGTTTTAACCCCTAAGTACCTCAGAATATGATTTTATTTGGAAATAGGGTCATTACTGATGTAATTAGTTAAAACGAGGTTAGAGTGGATTAGGGTGGGCCCTACGTCCAATATGACTGGTATCCTTAGAAGCAGCAGCAAATTGAGACATAGACAGACATGAGGGGCAGAAGGCCATGTGACAACGGAGGCAGAGATCAGAGCAATGCAGCCCAAAGCCCAGGAACACCAAGGATTACCAGCTACCACCAGAAGCTGAAGAGTTACGTAAGGAAGCATTCTTCTCTAGAGCCTTCAGAGGGAGCATGGCCCGGCCGACACCTGGGTTTTGTACTTCTAGCCTTCAGAACGGTGAGAAAACCAGTTTCTATTGTTTTAAGCCACCCAGTTTCTGGTACCTTGTTATGGCCACTCTAAGAAATGAAGAGACTGGGTACCCATATAAGAAATGAATCTTAATCTCTACCTTCACTATGCAAAAATCAATTCCACATGAATGATAAAACTCAATATGCAAAGTAAAATACTTTTAGAAGAAAACAGAGAATATCTTCAAACTTTGCAAAAATACAGACTTTTAAAGAACTGAACACAAGAAAATGTTAACCATGAAGGAAATGAAGAATGTCTTTATCAAATGACATCAACAGAATTGAAAGGTAGGTCACAGAGTGGAGAAAATAATTGCAATACATCTATCCAGCAAAATCTCCTACAAATCCTTAAGGTAAAGGCAGACAATCCAATAAAGAAATGGGCAAATACTTGAGAAGAAATTTTTCCAAAAAGGAAATCCAAATGGCCAATAAACATAGAAAAAGATGCTCTAGTTTAGTCATCAAAGAAAAGTAAGTTAAAATGACAATGCATTATCAATAAACACCTACCATATTAGCTAAAGTGACAGAGACAAAACCCACAGTGCTGGTAAGGATTCGGAGTGACTGGAACACTCATACAGTGCTGGTGAGAGTATAAATCAATAAAGACACTTTGGAAAATTGGCAGTATCTATTAAAGCCTAACATACCCATATCCCCTGACCCAAGATCTCACATTGAGAAATCTATCCTACAGAAATGTTACAGATGCTCACCCACTGACGTGTACAAGAAAGTTCCTGGTCATAATATCTGTAAGAGACTTAACTGGAAATGACCCAAAAGCCCATGTACAATAGAAGGGTTAGACAAATGTTGGTATAGCTATACAATACATGACACAGCAATGAAAATGGACAAATTACAACTCGTAACAACATGGTTTAATCATCCAAATATAATATTAAGAGACACACAACAGTATGTACTGAATATTTTATTTATATAAATAGACAAAACCAACCTATGTTAGAAATCATGCTATTCATTTCCTCTGCTGGGAGTGGGGTGGTTAGGGACTGTGAAAGGGTCTAAGGGGCTCCTGGTGTTTGGGTGATGCTCTTTCTCCATCTGGCTGCTGGCTACAGGGGAGAGTACTCACTTTGTAAAAATTCATTATCAGTGCACTTAACAATTTGTGTTCTTTTCTGTATGAATATCATACTTCAATTTTTAAAAATCGCAGTGGTTAATGCCGTGAAACCAGAGACAAAACAAAGCTCTTAGAAGAACTGAAAGCGAGAGAGTACAGCAATTTAATCTCTGCAAGATAATTCAAAAATTTGCTTTGCTAAAAGCTTATAAGTGCCATTTCATTTAATTGTGTTTTTTATTCACTTAAGATGACTGTCAAGCCAAAACTCTTTTATTATGAGATGTTAGGACAGTATGAAGCCAACAGTTTTGAAATAAAATAACACAAATCATTTTAAAGCAAAATTTGGATACTGAAGTCCGTTTTTTTTTTCCATGTCAATTAAAAATGTTTCCTTAAGGCCTTGGTTTACAGCCTGCAGCGTCCCTGGATGGGAAAGGCCTGAGGATAAAGGTGTTTTCTTTTTGTGGTACACAGTAGGCACTCAAGATCGCCCTTCCAGTCACAAGTGAGATCTGCTCGTTCCTGCCACTGGAAGCCACACAGTTGAGCTTGCCTCTGCAGCATTGTCCTGGATAAATGTAGTTTCCACCTGGCAGTCTAAAACACGGAAGATAACTCCCAGGACACCATACCTGCCTTTGTCGATTTCTGGCCTCTTCAGATTCCCGCTGTGAAATACACATGGTCAGGAGGTGGAGAGCATCACACTGATGGAGAGAGAATTCTGGGCCCTGCATCACACTGATGGAGGGAGAATTCTGTCCCCAAGTCTTGGGGGCAGCTGGACCTCTGCCTTTATGCTAGGCCCTCTCCCGCTTCTGGTCAGAGTCTGTGCAGAGGTGAGCCCATCATCATTTGACATGTGCTCCACAACTGCTGCAACTACCCCTGAAATTCATCGCTTGGAGCGCAGGAACTAGATGGCCAGACAGGGCTTCCCCAGACAGCTGTGTTTTCTCCGACCCTCTGGTAGGAAGATTGACTTGGGCACTTATACAGCATCCTGCATGGCAGGCAGCCCCCACGGGAAGCGAGAGAGGGCCAAGCTCACTGTGGCCTACATTCTGAGTTGGGAAAGGAACCGTGTGTGAGGGACTATGGAGGCTGTGGGATTCCCATGAAGGAAACCTCAGTCCCCCTCACCTTGGGAAGAGAGTATGGGGACGGGTCCCTGGAGCTGAGCTAGTCTTTCTTTGGCCATTCCATTTCCCTGTTAAGTTCCCAAAGGAGACCCCTCAGATTCAAACTCTGCTGTTATTGTCCAGACTTTCTGATGCTAATTCTACTCCTAACTGCACCATCTGACAATGATTTTGTGGGTCATTTAAGAAGAAAGTTCTCTCTGGTAAGAAAATAATATTTGCTTTGTAAACAATATTTTATTATGAGTGGCCACAGGGATTTTCTCAGCTGAAAATATAGATACATCATAAGAGTCAAACATGAAAATAAGTTAAGAATTTATGTGGACTGAGGAAAATGGTCCAGGCCAATTCTTTGAGAGCCTTTTTGCTACCCAGACCGAGCAGAGATAAGGAAACTACAACCTGTGGGTCAGAGTGGGACCACTGTCTGTCATAGCATGGCCTGTGAACTAAGAATGGTTTTTACATTTTGAAATCACTGAAAAAAGAATTAAAATACTATTTTGTGACATGTGAAAATTATAAGACATTCAAATATCAGTGCCTATAAATGAAGTTGTACTGGAACACAGCCATACCCATTTGTCCACATATTGTCTCTGGTCACTCTCATGATACAACAGCAGAGCTGTCTCGGCAGAGACTGGACAGCCTGCAAAGCCATACAATGACCTTACAGCCACTTATAGAAAATGTTTGCTGACCTCCTAATTAAGATAATTGCTATGCATTTGCAGAAGGTTATACTTTCTGATTTTCTCACTCTGCCTTACATGCTTTGTTCTGGAACTGTCTCTACATATGATGAATCAAAGGCAAGTACTAAGGCTGATGCCAATTTGACACTAACCTGGTAAATTAATACAGCCCACTATAGCAGTGCCTTTCAACCTATGGTCCGGTAATCAATTTAGTGGGTTGCAAAATTCAACTTAGTTGATTGTGCCCAGTATTTTCTATAATGAAATAGAAGAGAAAAATATCAAGGGGATGCTTATAGACTGAATTGTGTCCCTCTCACCATTCATTATATTGAAGCCCTAACCTCCAGTAACATAGAATGTGACTATATTTAAAGATATGGTCTTTAAAGAGGCAGTTAAGGAAAAATGAAGTCCTAGGCTGGGCCCTGGATTCAATACGACTTGGGTCCTTACAAGAGGAGGAGATTAGGACATGTGCAGAGGAGAGACCATGTGAAAATGAATGGAAAAGACACCATCTACAAGCTAAGGAGAGAGGCCTCAGAAGAAATCAACCCTTCTTAGTCAAGTCTATTGATTCTTTCATCAAGAAATAATCAGGGAAGGGAGCAAATATTTGATACCAGAATGCTTACTACATGTTATTTATAATAGCAAATATGAGAACATTTGATTACATAGTAATAGCATGGTGGATGGTTAAATTAATTATGTCTATTCATACAACAGAAAACTCCATAGTCACTACTTAATTCATTAAAAAATTATCACAATTTAGCCTGGCTAGTGTGGCTCAGTGATTGAGTGTCGACCTATGAACCAGGAGGTCAAGGGTTCGATTCCCCAGTCAGGGTACAGGCCTGGGTTGCGGACTTAATCCCTAGTAGGGGCCATGCAGGAGACAGCCGATCAATGATTATCTCTCATCACTGATGTTTCTCTCTCTCCTTCTCTGAAATCAATAAAAGTATATTAAAAATGATCACAATTTAATGTTAAATGAAAGAAGCAGGATCAAAACTATATAATATATTGCATCCTCCACACAAAAGAGGAAAAATAAACCTTAACATTGCTATCTCAATATGGTGTAATTAAGAGATGTTTTTACTTTCTTCTTTATAGCTCACCAAATATTCTATAATGAGTGCATATTTTCAAGTCAGGAAAAAATAGAAACCATTTAAAATATGTTTAAATCAAAGAACAGTGTGCATATAGTATTTCTACTGTGCATCTTTGACTTGCCAGAGGCCTCTGACCACACTGGCAAGTGGGACAAATTTTGATAATGTTATATATATAATTTATATATATCATTATAAAGTCACCAGGAAAGAGGTTTCAAAATAGATTCAGCAGTGACTAGGACAGTCACCAGGATGAATTATAATGAATTCTGGCTTTGGCAATACATTTGTTCAACAGCATTTACTGAGTGCCTGTCATGGTCCAAGCACTCTGCTAGGTATTAAAGGGTCAACCTGGGTCTCTGGGAACAAATGACCCATTGGCCGACACTGAGCCTATGCACCTGGACTCTAGCAACATCTGTGTAGCCTGGCCCTCAACATTCCAACCACATCTGGCTCTGACCCTGCCTGGATCTGTGGCCCTGAAAAAGGCTGGCCTCACCTTTCCAGTTCCAGCCGCTTCATTTGTAAAACAAGGATAATCCTGACCCAGTTTGCAGCACTGTGGTGAAGAATAAGTGAAAAGCATTCTGGGCTTGTTTTAATCTATTCAGTGCCAGATGGATTCAACCCGGTAATAATCAGTGTTGCTTCCTTCCGTAGGAAATTGCATATTCTTAAAGAAAAAGTAAAGGGGTGGAGATGAGGTTCGGTGATTAAAGGGATATTCTGTATTTTTCTTCCTCAGAATATCCAAATTAACAATTACAGAAATGAATACCTGTTTCCAAGCCTCAGACAAGAGCAGAGAGAACACAAAGTTCTTGAAAGGTTAGGTAACATTCCAAGGACAAAACTGGGTGAGATGCTGCAAATCTTTAGGGAAATAATTCAATTACAATCAGTGCTTCAAAAATCTAATAAAACTAGAGGCCCGATGCATGAAACTCGTGTACTGGGTGGGGGGGGGGGGGGGGGGGAGTTGTCCCTCAGCCCAGCTTGCACCCTCTCCAATCTGGGACATCCCTCTCACAATCAGGGACTGCTGGCTCCCAACCACTCGCCTGCCTGCCTGCCTGATTGCCCCTAACCACCTCTGCCTGCCAGCCTGATCACCCCCTAACCACGCCCCTGCCAGCCCAATCGATGCCTAACTGCTCCCCTGCTGGCCCAATTCCCCCCAACTGCCCTCCCCCTGCTGGCCCGGTTGCCCCTAACTGCCCTTCCCTGCTGACCTGGTCACCCCAACTGCCCTCCCCTGCAGGCCTGGTCGCCCCTAACTGCCTTCCCCTGCCAGCCTTGTCGCCCCCAACTGCCCTCCCTGGTCACCCCTAACTGCCCTCCCCTGCTGGCCTGATTGCCCACAACTGCCGTCCCCTGCCAGCAATCTTGTGGTGGCCATCTTGTGACCACATGGGGGCGGCCATCTTGTGCAAGGGCATGATGGTCAATTTGTATATTGTCTCTTTTATTACATAGGAGGATTAACTTTTCCCACACCTCTTTCTTTTAGGAAGGGTGATTTTAGAAAAGCAACATTTAAAAACAAACAACTGTTAACCTAAGTGTTAGTAAATTTAACCTTTTTAAAAAAGACTAAAGTACATTGAAAGAATACCAACCATTATGTCCCAAGCAGACATAAATATGAACATCTCTTCCAAATTGAACACATTTTGCAAACATAGGAACATCTGTATAAATTAATGCCCTTTATTATAGATAGAAGAGGAGGTAGAGAAGGAGCTGGGACAAGTAGAAGGAAAAACATACAGACCTAAAAATGGAGCACATTTAGGAGAGAAGTCCCCTTTACTGGTTAGTGAGGTGAATAAGTAAGTATTTTAGAAAATACTGAGAGAAGGTGAGGCTTTAACTCCTAGTGTTCGTATTTTACAAGAAAGGTTAAGGGTATTTCCTGGTTGTTGCTATAACGTCTTCAGATTCTTTGTGATCCTTCTACCACAGGAAGGATTAGTGAATGGAGTGTTCTGATAGCTTTACAATTACCTGAATTAAATTCCCCTCAAATCTTCATTTCAGTGGTTACCAGTCAATAACCACACAGGTAGGGCACCAATGCTCAGGGGAAGTAAACATCTCTATATACTTTTCTCTGTCTTGTGGGTGACAATAAGGTATGTTCCCCTTTCATTGCTCCCACGCCTTTACCAGCCTTGTTACAGCTGAGTCCAAACACTCTTGCCCCCAATGGCAGCCACAGGTAAAATCTCCACTGCCTGTACACAGGGACAAGGCTTGCAATTTCCAACCGGGGGGTGGGGCGGGGGAGTGGTTGGCCAATACTGTACATATGGCAACCATCGTTTATTCTGAAGGACACAAGTGTGCTATGATATGTTCAATAATTGCTCTACTTTTTAAAAAGGAGTTGTAAAAATTATATTAAAAATGCTTGTTAATGCTCTGTGGGTTTGAGTCACTTGTAAAGCAGGATCAAAATGGATCCTCTGTTGTGGGCTCTTGCTGGTTCTTTGATTCTTAACAACTTTGTTAATGTTAATAGGAGTTATGCACACATCAATGAAACAATAAATTCCTTGGGTTTTGTGGCGCTTCAATTAATGATATGTAATGAGCAACGTAAAATGCTTTCTAATTTTGTTCCAAGTAATGGCATACTACCCAGAAGAGCTGAAAACCAGGCATAGGTCTCACTGCTGGGTGGGAAAGACCCAGGGGTGGGAGGAAGGAAGCTCTGTAGCTGGCTGGAGGCCTGCCTGGGGCTGCAGATGAACTCCTCTGCACAGTGCGTGGGAGTGGAGCAGGAGGAACAGACACAACTTGCCCAAGGGATAATGACTGTGATGAAGGGAGGAAAAGAAAACGCACAAAAGCGAGCCTGATGCAGAAGGAATCTAACATAATCTAAGACAGAAACGACTGACTGACACTGTGCTTCTTAAATCCATCACAGAATGGTTCCATCTTTTCAGAGCATAGGTTAATACTATTCATTGACTTCCAAAAATACCCACCAAGATGAGAATGGGAATTTAAGTTGCAAGGATGATGCAGCAGAATTCCTAATGCATAGGTTATTTTGCAATGACACAAAGTACTGCTTCCACTTTCTGGAAACCCAGCTTCAGATTTAACCCTCTCTTGCCCTGGCCTGCAGGTCTAGGTCTCTCTCTCCTTAACTCTTCTCATAACCAAATGCCAGATGATTGATATCCTGTGAGGACAGGAGATTTGCCATGGAGCTGTAGCAGAGATGCATATAAATGGCAAATGCCAAACTTCCATGATTTGGTAAAAGAACGATGAAAATTTTAATATAAAAATATTTTCAGTGTTTTCTGTTCCATTCTTAATCACCTTTTCCTTCCTTACACCTTTTACCCCAATGCTTTGCAGACAGTGTGACGAACTCTGCTTACAAGTAACAAGACCCCACAGCTTAAAAGTCTAGATACACAATGACAGATGTAGGGGGTGTCTGCTGTTAGCTGCTGAGAGCCCAGTTTCATATTGGAGAGATTTGGGAACACCATCTGCATCACCTGCAGTGCTCTAACCTCTGGCAGCACCTGGATTGTTTGGCTCAGTGGTTACCTCCCACTTGGCAGATTTCAGAGCACTTTGAGTTTATGGCACATTGCATCTAAGCATTCCAATGTAAGCCATTTCCATCATGACCAAGGCAGGGCATTTTATTTAGGATTATGTGGCTTTTCAAGGGAGTTCCCTGTTTTTCCTGAGACACCTGCCTAGTCACTCTGAAGCAGAATCCATGAAAATTCTTATGACATGTAGTTTAACTGAACAAATATTTATAGGGAGAGAGATTTGTTGCTAGGGAAATGAATATAAAAATTCAACAGAATTTCCATATCAGCCACTTTATATCTGGGAATGCACCGATGGCTCACTCTACGAGTTATCAGAAAACAGGTCTCTCCAGTTGTCCAGATTATACTAAAAAAAATAAGCCAATTAGAAAAACAGCAAGTGCATCCAAAACTGAGACAATTGAAAACGGTGCCTGGGTTGTGCACTGTTTTGGGATTACTCCTCCCCTCACCTCCACTTGTGTTAGAGAAACAGCAGTTTCCCGTAGACAGCCTCTGTGCGAGCACAGCCTTTGAGAAAAAGGCCTGGCCCCAGATCTCAGCTCCCCACAATGTTGGGCATGAACCTATTGGACAGGTGACTGAATAGGGATGCTGTTAGGTGCTGGTATCAGACACCACCTCAGCCTTCAAGATGTTTGCAGCTCACTTGGCAGATAAGCTATATGCACATGCCAGGTTAACAACACACTGACGACCAAGACGGATACAGAATGGGTCTTGAAGAAACTGGGTAGAACACCTAGATTTCCCCATCATGCATGTTTGTCTTGGCTAGCAAACTAAACTTTGGGATTAAAAGATGACTAGAAACCAGATGAAGTTCCTCTAAGTGAGAAAAATGGAAACTTAACAGACTGTTTATCCATTGTCTATAGAAAAAGGCCCTGCCCACTCTGAATAGTATTCCTAGGATCCTCCAACTGCTTCAAAATAGCAGCTTCCCACTGACCTCCGGAGGCCTCTTGGAGTTCCAAGGTCATGTTGCCACTTCATCCTTTTGCTGCTTCAACCCCTGAGCATTGGGCTAATTTGCTAGTTTTTTGGATTTTCTAAACCAGGTACTTTTCAGGAGCACACATTTATTTGACTGTTTTAAGAGGATTAATTCAATCACTTCAAATATTTGGGCTTCATTAAAAAAATGTCCACCAAACAATGCTGCTTTTCTGGCTTGACTCTGGAAGTGAGGTTTCACGTTTTTTAAAGTCTATCAATAGGTAACATTAATACATGTACAAGAGGTTTTCCTATTCTCCAGCTACTCTGAATTGAGGATCACAAATTTCAAAGCTGATCATAACCCGGCCAGTTTCATTCATCATATATCCTCAGCCTTTTAGTTTCACCTTCTCCCATCTGTGAAGAGTTTATTACAATTGTTAACATCAGGGCAAGTATGTAATCCACTTCATCATGTTTTCAGCCAGTAACTCCTGGGGAGGAGAATGGAGAGCACAGAGGTTGTATAGGAGGGTAATAGAAGAACCTGAATGACAGTTGGTTGACTTTGCCTATGGCTTTGGCTGGCTGATGTTTAACACTATCATTTCTGAGAAACAATGTGCTGAGGCTAATTTCATCTCTGTTGCAAATAGTACAAATGTAGAAGTACCCGAAGAACACGTGGAATTTCAGCTTCCCAAAGAAGCCATGATGTTAACGTGGAATATTTTGCTTTCCAAGAAAACATTGCAAATATTCATCACGTCAGGAACGAGCAAACCACATGAATGGAGGAGAAGGAAACGGTCTTCTTTCCCATACATGACCTTCTCCCCTCTAAGTAGTTTTCCCACGTGCTAATTTACTGAGTGGGTAAGACAGTGTGGACACAGCACTGGTTTCACTGAAGAAATCCTTAAATCCACAATTTACATCAAAAGCTGCTAAAATAAACCAAAGAAACTTAAAAAGAACATTTCATTCCCACATGCCTGAAAGCCAGGAAGAGGCGGCATGGTCCTGACAATGTAGAGAGACCATGCGTAAGGAGTCAGAAAACAAGTCAAAGTTAGGCTTTGGGGAATATCCATACTTTCTGTTACCATAAAATTCTCAGTCCCTGGAGGAGTCAGCGGGAATGGTTTTCTCCACCTCAGAAGGGACCCTCTCCCTCCATCACTCTACCCTGAGCATTCCTTTCTCCCCTACTGGACACCAGAACTCTGGGCGATCATTAACAGACTGCTGTTGACTATAGAAATGGAATACTACATTGAAAAACCCCTGATATATAGTTTTAAGACAGGAGGAAGCACAACTTTAGGTTTTTCTTTCTTTTTACTGAGTAGCCAGATTTTGGAAACATACCTAACTGCCCCAAATAGCATGTAATACAATGAATGGCAAAATCTGGATTTTTTTGGCTCTGTGAAGTGGGACATAAAACATAACGCTTGGTAACCAGGGACTACCTAGGTGGTTCTTACATCAACAGAAAAGAAAATGAGGGTGGTGACTGACTCATAAGCAGAACGTGGTCCTTCCCGCAAAGTTAGCCTAAGTGGGTACTGTGTATATAAAGTACGATTGGGTGGAAACTTGGAGGCCTGAATAAGAATCCGCTATGTCAGCACCATGTAGTGGAAAGAACTCAGTGAAGACTTAAGAAACCCGCTTCTCTACAGGCTTCACTGATGATTTTTTCCCTGTGACTTGAGTAGTCATTTTACCTCATTAGATCTCGATTTTCTCATAAAATAAAGAAGGTAGGCCAGGTGACTGTTAGGTTCCTCCCAGGCCTCTGCTCTAACCCCACTGAGGGTTCATTTCCTGGAGTCTCTGCCAGCCTGCTTCAGCCTCTGAACTCCCCGTGCCTCTGGGAGGGCCAGTGTGGACCCTCTTGCCCCAATCTCACCTCCTTCTAGGGCCCTTTCTGCCATCCACAATAAACTCCAGGTGGCCCAAAGTGTGTGTGTTCACAGCTCGCTGTTTGGTCCTTTGGAGAATTCTCCATGGATGGTTCAGGGGTTAGGAATACTAGCTCTAGAGGCTTTTTCACCAAGAGGCTGAAAACCACAACCCTTTTAGCCTTGGCTTTCCCGTCACCAGAGTCGGGCAAACAACATTTTTCTCCAGAACTGCGAATGTCAGGAGCTTAGCTACTCTCAAAGCTGCCAGATAAAATTCAGGAGGTCCAGTTAAATTTGAATGTTGGACAAACAATTTGGAACATACTTATACTAAAACTTGTTTATTATTTATCTGAAATACAAATTTTATTGAGTATCCTGGTTTTTGTAATTTGCTAAATCTGGCACATGTAGATGCTGCTGTTGATGTTGGTAGGTACCAGGCTGCCACACTAAACTTATAGAGAATAAAACCACCACTGGCATGACTCCTGGGCCCTAGGAACAAAAGCCCTTATGGTTCAAGTTTATTTCTCCTTAGACTCTCTCCCACCCCAGGACTGCCCCCTTTCAAGTTCTCCCATTGGCTTCATATCACTACATACCCTGCCTGGATCCCCTTGGAGAGGTGCCCAAATTGTCTACTGACCACTTTTCCAATCACAGCCCCATTCCCTGGGCTAATCAATTTGGTGGAATTAATTCATATCCATGTGCCACTGTATGAGGTTAATGAGTCATCCACCTCCTCTGAAGCTACTGCTTTTTTTTTTAAAAGGTCATTTATACCCTCAAATTAAAACGACCGAATTGTAGGCCATCAAAAAATTGAAGTGAAAAACAAGTAGGCTGTGTGTGAAAGAAAAGCATTGTGGGGGTGGGGGTAGGAGCTGGCTCTCATGACAGTTTCTCTAAAGTGTTTCTGCTTTTCCTTTCATCTTCTTCTTCGCCCACAACATCAGCTCCCACAGTAGCAGAAGACTCATGGAAAAGGGGCAAGTGAAAGAAGGAAGTGGCATAGGTGGAGTAGGAAGTGGGTGTCTACCTGTGAACTGGTCATCACTCTGAAACAGTGCAGTTCTGAGGGTCCCCCAGCTCCAGCATCTTGATTTAGACTGGAAAACACAAGGCCAAACTGAACTATTGAGCACCTTGTGTTCAGAGATGAAACACAATTGCATAAGCTTGTACCCCTGAATCCTGAATGCTGGGAAAAATATCTCTAGGGACCATTAAGAACCACCTCTATCTTTACAGGGCAGATCAGTCTAGGTGGTTCTGAAAGCGAACCGAACCAGGAGGAGGAGAGAGGTTGCTTTGAGATGGTGGGACACACTTCAATCAGAATTACTCAGGCACTTCCAATTGGGTCACAGCTGGATTCCCCTCAGGCCCAGCTCTGCCCTCCTGGGAAGGACATCTATCCAAGATGACTCTTTATCTTAATGTTCACTGCCCATCAGCTAAAAGCACTTTACCAAAGCATTAAAAGAAAAATGGCTTAAAATGAATAAAATGGCACAATGTTATATAACAGATCGTTTACTCTCTTTTCAAGCAATTTAGCCCTCATCAGTGACCCTCACTCAACCTTTTGGAAAGACAAAATGGCCACATGTTCTGGCTCACTATTCAAGGTGAGATGAATTACTATTAACTTTGGATTAAGAAATTCTGTTTTGTAATTTTGCAACAGCCATTGCAGGGTAGCTGGAGGCCCCTGGGGTGTACTCTACTGACTCAGCAGAATACACCTTCCAATTATCTTTATATCTTGTAACTACCGTGAGATCAGAGATGTGAATTTTTTAAGATAATAACAGAGTTCTGGTGGGAGCGGGGCGGGGGGGAGGGGGAGGGAAGGCAGGGAGTAACACCCTCTGAGATCACGTGCCAAGAGCTTTACAATCTATGTAGTCCTCGAGAAATGGGCCTCTTGGTCCAAGCAGAATTTGATCTCAAGCCCACTGTCTACCATACCCTGTTTCATTCAAGGCTTTGAGCACTGATTTCACTTTCCCCTTGGGAGACTGGAATGCTGCTGTTTTTACAGACTGTGGTCACTGACAGGGATGGACTAAATATTTTATGGGCTTATAACAAGGGCTCTGCTAAAGGCATTCATTTTAGCACGACAGGCCCGATGCACGAAATTTGTGCAAGGGGCTTGGCCCTCACAGCCACTCGGCCCTGCCCCCTGCCCACTGTTCGTTCTGGAAGGTCGTTCCGGAAGGTCATTCCACTGTCTGGTCTAATAAGCATATTAGCTCTTTATTATATAGGATAGAAATTATTTATAACTGTTTTTGGCAGGAAAAACAGTGTCCAGTATTTAGATAATTACATTTCATATCTTGAGTTACACTTTGATAGTCAACAAGAATTTTTTTCTTAATAGATGATAATGAGGAACTCTATGGCAAATTATCAAATTATCAGACACTGGGCTTCCCTCCTGGATAACAGGGAACCATCTCTTCTCTTCCAAATCTTGCATAGTGAGTCAGGAGGAGTCTGGTCACTCCCAATAATGCATGAGTTAACAAGGAGTTGAAAGACCAGTTATTACCTATTTCAGATTAGTTTTATCTCATTATATTGTTAACTAGTAGCCCTGCATGAATCCGTATGCCAGTAGCTCTCTGCCAGTAGCTCTCTGCTGCCCTCCTGTAGCTCCCCCCCACCCCCTTCCTCCCTCCTCCCCCCTCATAGCTTGCTGCCCTGCCCCCTCCTGTAGCTCTCTGCTGCTTGCTTGTAGTTCACTGCCCCACCTCCTGCAGATCCGTGATCTGGTCGTTACACCTCACGGCGTAATGGATAATTAGCAAATCCTCTCTTATTATATAGGATTTTTAGGAGAATTCTTATTTAAAATCTTAAGTATTTCACTCATTCGCTCACTCATCCCCCAGGTAACAATAAATCATGGCACAAAAGGTAGGGGTCCAGTGTCCTTTAACTAGTTATCTGTTCAGAAGGCTATCTGGGCTTGGGGTAGTATAAATTATATTCTGTGTTTAATGAACTACAAAAGATCAGTCATTGCAAGGGCCTTAGAACTGTCCTCTGTACCTCTAAGTCAGTAGGTAGAGGGGTGGGGCCCAGGAACCTGCATTTTCACAACCTCCCCAGGTAATCTTGAAGCACCCCTAAATTTGGGAACCAGACTGGTATAGAACACATTGCTATTATAGCTGAAGTCAGAAGTCAGTCCATCTGGAACCAGTCAGCTTTGCTGTGTTGCAAAGAAACCTGCATATGCACCTTTTATCAGTCAAGGTACAAGCAGAAAACAGGGCACACCAATTATGATAACTTGAAGGGAATTTTAAAAAGGGGCTATTTGCAAAGAGGTGGGCAGGGCACAGAAAAGCCACAAAGCTTAGTGCAGTCCTCTGGGCTAATAATGAGGGGGATATGGGTAGGGCAGATTCTTCCCGCCCCAAGGCCTGACAGCGGGAGGTGAGGGATGGATACCTGACTCTGGGACAGAGTGCTGTTGGGTATCACTGCCTGACAGGAGCGGTGACCATCACTTAAGGGTCACGGCCAGTCTGAGCGACCCTGGAGGGGAATAGTATCCTAACCTCATTCTCTCTCCCCTCTCTCTCCCTCCAATCTGTGGGCACTCCCCTTGCTGAATCCGCCTAGAAACCAGAGGCAGAGGGGCCCACAGAGGCAGAGCACAGAAGTCAGGTTTCTGGGATCAGAGCAAAGCAAAGAAGGGTGAAGAGTATTTGGAGCCAGAGGACCAAAGGGAAGATGACTGGAACAATATCTCTAAAGAAACCATACCAGGGAGCGTCAAACCTTCATCTTCACTATAGACAGCAGCATTCCACATGCAAATCATGAAGCGCCTGCCACGCCCACTCATGAAAGCACCTGGTGGTACAGGTAACTACAGAAAGGTTACAACTTCACCAAGGAAGTCTTTCAAAAACAAACTCACAAATGTACTTATTAAATATTTACTGAACACCAATTCCATGAAAGACCCGGCATTTTACTTTAGCCTGAAGTCTTTTATGTTAAACTCAATAGGGCTACTGCTAAGTGGTCATCAGGTTTAGTGAAGTGCCCTGTCACTATCTTTTTTCTAAAAGAAGCAAAAATAACTATACAACATACAAAAAAAAAATCTCAGATTTTTAAAGTGGAAAAAACATTTAGCTTTAATTGCATGCACTCATAGCCTTACAGCAGAAGTGACCCTTACTTCTTCTTGATAAAATACTTGATTTTCCAATTGGGTTTTGCCTCCATATTATCAGACAATCAAAGGCACAATGTGCCGTCAGGTGGCCTGAAACAAATGGGTTGAGGGATGGATTTATTCCATCTTTCAACTTCCACCAACTAGTGTTAGTTCCACTAAATTTAAGAAATTCTCAGGAGGCATTATGTTTGATCACCATGCTCTACTCTATGGTCACCTGCAGTGGGTGCCCAGTAACTGGCTTTTAACTCTACCCGTCTGTCTCCGAGTCCACCCACTTCAAAGCAGCGGTTTCCTGGGCTCTCTGGTCGACCACGTTGGCTGTCCATGTGGGGCAGCGGTGTGGGCCTCCACGGATGCCCCAGGTGATTTCAGACACACAAAGTAGAATTATAAAATGAGCACCTTACTCCTTTTTAATATTTTTCAAGCCTCTCAAACACCACTCAGCTGGATGTCGCATGTCTGCAAAAGCCCTATCTTTAACACCTGCTTACACCCTTCTTCATCAGAGAGGGGCAGCCTTGGGCCAGAGTCTATTACAGGCAAGGGCATCTATGAGAATGTGGTAACACTCTTCTTTTTACGTATATGTTGTAATGATTCTCATGTATTTATATCAAGTGATACTGGTTTACTACTTGAGGAGGTCATATAAAGTTTCTCTAAAAAAACAAATCAATCTTAGGGAAATATACAAACAATATAGGTGGCACATAGATATGGTGAAAATCATACAGGTGGTATACAAATGATTAAAGTTTGGAAAGCATTGATCTAATGCTAAGTATACCTCACTAGTCAGAGAAACCTAGGTTTTAGTTCCAATTGCTTTCAAATAGGCAATAATGACTAATTTTATTGCCTTGTAAATAAAGAATTTTTCATTGAAGGTAGTAGCTCTTCTGAAAGTGGCAGCACAAAGAGTATAAAAACAATTTAGTCAAATTGCTTTGTAATCTGAATCCTATCTTGTTCACAGAATAACAGAGATGCTTGTGATACATTATTAAAATTAAGGTCTAAAGATTTATATACACTATACTATGTAGAATGAAAACCTGGGAGAATATAAATAATGAAGTGAGGGGAAGATAAGCTAAATGCTGTACTTTCATCAGGTCTAACGAGGGGGCGGTTGGCAGTCACCGAGATGTGGAGAGAAAAACCTTTACAGGAGCCCTTCATTGAGAGTGTTCAGGGCCATCCAGGCAGAATAAATTACAAAGGCAATCTGTCACGGTACATGAATCCTTTTCATGTCAGCCTAGTAAAAATACTGCATATTCTGTGTACTGATCTGGGAAAACACTGTCAACAGTCGCCTCCTACATGAACTGTAAATCTCCTAGACATTTTAGTTCAGCCCTCTTTCATCTCAAGTCACCCCAAATTCTATCCTCCTGAAACATGTACACTTCTGTTCATGTTCCATTCACGTCAAGGCCTCAGGAAACGCGAAATCAACCAAGGCATGGTGCCTGTTTTCTTCTTACAAACATGCGAGTGAGGAAGCTGAGTGCTTGGGTGCACTCACTTGCACCCACTTCCATGCACACCTGCATGTCCCTGCTCCTTATATCCCCACCCCGCTAACCCACCCGGTGGGCAGAACTGGAAACAAATGCTGCCCAGCCCATTCCAGAAAGACGTGTTTGAAACAAAGCCTTCTGTGCTTCTGAGCCCTTACTTACGCTTGTTTTGCTAAATGCCACATATCAGCAGACCTCTTTCTGGGGCTGGGCCCTTTTCCTATGCACTGTCTGCTGTTTACTTGTTTTAAAAACATACCCACAATGTATCTATTGTTCTCCATTCACTATATAATTATACGATACATTGGTAAGCAACTGCCCCTCAATGAATAAAAGTGCGTTTACAAAAGAATAATCAGAGTTGCCTGGCACAGGGAGCAGACCTTGCCCAGCAACAGCTGATGTACGTGGCAAACAGAGTCGTCAGCCTTCTGCCCTTGCTAGATGGGCAAGCAGTCAGAATTTGCTAATTCTCATTTTAGCCACATAAGGTAGAGGCATGCTATTTTATACTGTAAGTGAAATATTTTTACTTAGTTGCTAGAATTATAGGAAGTAAACAGACTTTAATTTTACTCAAGTCCTAAAGTTTATATTCAAATGGAATGGTTTTAAACATGCCATAAGAGATAGCTGATTTTAGGGGTAGAAGATTCATACAACATAGGATTTGAACCTATAAATATAAGTATAACAAACATTAGACAAAATGGGTCAAGATGCTTATGAGACTCCAGTTTTACAAAGAGACTTATTTGAGGGGAAAGGGCAAAATATGTATTTATGTTTTAGGGTCTTCCAAATCATATCTGTATTATACATGTTTTTAGGTGTCTGTTCCCTTTGCTTGGAATCTGTCCTGCCAACAGCTCAGCAATAAGCCATGTGACCAGAACTTATCCAGCAACAGATGATTGGACAGGAGTGAACAACTGAACCAAAGGAGGGCCACCCCTATATCCTGGCTAGGTACCTACAAATTGTCTGGTTTGGCTTAAAAAGAAACATTAAACCAATCAGATAAATTCTGCTAGGAATTGGAAATTAAAAAATGGGGAGGCGATTACCAGTTAAGTTGTGGGTTTGGGTTGCTAAACTGACAACAATGCCTTTTTTTTTTTTTTTTAAATTTGGGGGAGTAATAAGCAGAAATAGCTGGACTAGGTATCCACAAAACCTTCTGCTTCCCAAAAGACATTTTGGGTAGAACATTTCTGAATGACTGCTCTATCTACACTAATAAAAGAGTAACATGCTAATTGACCATACCTTTGTGATGCCCACCAGCCAATCAGGAGTGAGTATGCAAATTAACCCAACAAAGATGGTGGGTTAATTTGCATATGCAGGTGCTGAGTGGCGGGATGGGACACTTGTGTTGTCGCCATGGCGACGATGCAGGCACTCCGCACCACCCCAGCCGCTCTGGGCCTCTGGGCAGCGTGGGAAGGTGGAAAGGTGGCTCCAGCCAGAGCGAAGGTGGTGCCAGCAGCCAGGGGATGGAAGGCCCATTCTTGCACGAATCTTCATGCATTAGGCCTCTAGTAAATACATAATGCATATTATTCACCGAGGGAGAACATTTGAGAAAGAAATGCGTGTACATAATTCCTTGGTGAGTGGTGCAGAAAGTAGAGGCTGGTTTTTGGTCCATCTGATGCATGAAGCCTACGGCTTGACACCTGCTGGCTCTCCAGGCATCATAGGTGACAGCAGAAGCTGTAGCCTTGAAACTAGAGCACAAAGGAAGAAACATATGTGCCAGTTCCCAGGGATCATGTCCCAAGACCTCTGCACCCAAGCCCCAACTTGAGGTGTGGAAGGTGCTCAAACATGCCTGTGAAACTCTCTGGGACTGAACTTGGCCCAAGAGCAGCCTTGGGTGGAAGTCAATAGGCTTAGAGTTGAACTGGTTTTAGTGAAAAACAGAGCAGCTGCTCTCAGCATTGTATCTAAGCGAACAAAGGGAATTTTGAAGAACAGGCTGTGACTGACTGGGTAGGAGGGGTGGGTGCCAGGGCCTCGGAGAGGAGGCAGGGCAGATGGTGATGCTTCAGGGGAGCAAACAGAAATGCCCACAGCAGAACCCTGAGACTCTTTCACCTAAATGGGTGTGTTAATGGCTCCCATGGAGCGGGCAGAAGAGAGCTTAACACATATGCCTCCGTCTACTGTACTGGCTGTAAATAAACCATGTGCTTGTCTGCACCATCTGCTTAGTGTGCACTTTGTGGAGCTGTGAAGAGAAAAAACCATTTGGGGCCAAATGGCTGGAAATACTTTAGTTGTATACTTAGGAACCAAGTATGCTTACACAGCTAAATTATTACATTTCCTTTAAAGTGGGTAATTAAATTTAAAATGCTTTTTATTGGGGGTGGGGAGTGCTGGACAGTAGGAGGCCACACAGCTTTCCAAAGGTCAAAGAGCAGGTCACAGGCACAGAATGGGGCTGGAGACAAGTCTCCTACCACTGAAATTATTCAATCTTCAGTTAGTCACACTTCACAGTCTCAGCCATGAATTCTTCATCTATAAATGAGGCGTGTGTCACTCATCTTCTTCAGAGTGGCATTAACTCATGTCTAAAATATGAAGTTTTTTAGCTAAATGTTATTATGATTATACTAAATGTTTTTATGGAGCTGGTCATGCCCTCTATAAAGTATTGGGTATACATTACATATGACTGTTGGCCTCATACACACATTGAGATTGCTCATTGCTCTTTTTTTTTTTTAGTTTCTTAAAATTATGTAAATAATGTAATTAATTCATTCATGATACAACTATTTACTGAGCATATAGTATGTTCTAAATCCTGGGCTAACTGCCTTCAAGTACAATTATGTTCTAAAAGCAAAAAATACTTTGCAAGCAACTTAATGTTGAAAACACAAATTCAACTGTGTTTTTTGGAAATTATTTGTGTTTTCAACATTAAACACAATATTTAAAATTCTAGATTTGTGATTATCTAAAGTTTAGTGAATTGAAAGAGTTCAAGGAGCCTCCTCACTTTTCCCAAAGCCCAATAGCAGCAACTTTACATAGATAGTATACACACGCCCAGAGAGCCACCAATGGAAAGAAAACTCTAAAACAGCATGAGCTAACCACCTGGTTTGTGAAATGCAACTTTGAAAGAATAACCACACTGTGTTAGTAAGTCCATTTACAAACTATGTTTCAGGATGCTGAATTGTAACTATCAGAATTTGTTTGGAAGAAAGAAGAGGTCATAAGTGCAGTGGTCAGAGATAGTGCTGTGGACTCAGACAAACCCCTACACCATAATGTAACAGCAGGTCTTGAATCAACTATCTTACCTCTCTAGGTCTCCATTTTCTCATTTACAGAATGGAGATAATACTACCTATTTCGCAGAATGTCAGGAAGAGTCAGTTAAAACAGTAAAGGTCTTAGTATATGGTAAGGACTCAATGAATGTTAGCTATTACAGAGATCTTCACTGTGTGGTAATGGAATTTGCATGGAAGCCAGCGTGTCATCAAAGAGGTGCTACTGAAACTGGAACATGGGTTGGGGATGGGAAGGGAGACCTGGATACTTCTAAGTTCCCACAGCAGCTCTGCCAAGCTTGCTATGTGAAAGCACAGAGGTGCCAAGGCACTTGAGGGAGACGATAGTCCTTCTCTGAGCTGAAGGAGAGCGTGCAGGCTGACCTGGAAGCAGCACTAGCAAACCTTCACTTCTTATCACATCTCAACATGAGAGTGCCTCAGTGCCATCTTGATTTATGTTAACGGTAAAGAGAAAGCACAATGTTGGCTCTGGAGGAGTTTAAAAACTAAGGGGAAATATGGCACTCCAACGATGTTTTTCAACCCTTTTCTTATTGAACACTTTATAAACAGGTCAAAATGGTGGGGAGAAAACAAACCCTAACTCTTGCGTAAGCTTTCAGAAATGAATTTGGTTTTATGAATTAAGTTTTGTTTCTAAAGACAAAAGTGGGAAGGAGAATGACACAGCCGCATTCCATTGTCCAGACTCTAAAGAAAAACAAAACAAAGTAAAACTGAAACATGAAAATATTTATTTTCACTGCAAGCTTTTGGAATTTCCAGGAGAAAAGCAAACATATAACTAGAATTGTGAATTTAATGCAGGTAAATTTTGATTTTCCCTTTAAACTAAAGGTTGAAAATAATTAAGAACCCAAAATGGAAAAAATTTCATGCAAAAATCTGTGTATACATAGTATATAAAATCTTTATGCAAAACTGAATATACATAGTACATAAAAATGTGTACTATGTGAAGAATTAAATTAAGAAAATAGAAACCCAAATTATGAATTTCAATCAGTGATAAAAATATACTCAAAGATTAGTGCTAAACAAAATAAATATTTAAAAATATCTATTTGGTTTGAGCCTTCAAAACAATTCCAGCTTTTTTAATAACAAAAATAAGAAATATGGCAATAAAATAGAGACAATTTTTTCAACTAAAATGAATATACTCAAATCCTAGTGGCAGAAATATAAGCCAGGATTTGACTGCTAAATATAGGAGTGCTGAGAATATCTGAGTTCCCTACTTTCAGAAAATATATGACATATAAATCCTGGACAATCTCAACATGCAAGGTAGGTAAATTGGTGAGTTCACAGTTTTGCATGTGTGTGTGTATGTATGTATGTATGTATGAGCTTTAAAAAGATTTACCACGAGTCTTCTTTGAAGAGTTGGCCTGCCCTAAACAGAATTTAATAAACAAAGTTAATTTCTATACTATTCAGTAACACAACTATCTCGGAATGAGACTTAGAAAATGGAGAGTGATTCAGTCCACGTTCGGTCAGGGCAAGATCGCCTTGCTATCTGGGAACGGAAGCAGTGTAGCCAGAGCCGTGGCTCCTGCAGTCTGTAAACTGTTTAAACACCTTATCAAATAACAGAGAAAACCACCATGTTGTTTTTATTTGCATAAGAAGCAGACCTGCACACTGGATTAGGAGGAACTGAAAATTTATGGTTTTAATTGTCCAAAATGTCTTTCAATTAAACCTAATGTTCATTCTAATAAAAAATTTATTACAAATAAACATTAACACCTAACAAAATTCTCCATTAAACCAGTATAAAAAAATAAATCTGGGTAACCACTCTCTCTCGTTGTTGAATAATTAAATGCTCCCATTTGCTGAAATTCAACATGTTGTACAGTTTTAGGATGCTAAAATATGTATCTGGTGGAAAAAAATACTAGAATAAAATAGTCCCCAAACCAGAGAAAATGGGTCATCTCTAAGTGGTAGAATTTCAGCAAACAAGTTATAACCTTTTCTTAGTGTTTCTAATTTTGCTAATTAGCTTCCTACAATAATAAATGTTGTATTTATTGAGCACATATTACATAACAGGCAGTATGCAGGACGCTTTTATTTTCTCACAGAATCCTCACTGCTCCAGGAGGTAGACAGCATTATTACCTCTGCACATGTGGAAGTGGAGACCAAGGCAACTCATATTTGAGGGGTAGGGACTTGAACTCAGACGTGTCTGTCTCATAATCATTCTATTACAACTGAATTTCATTTGTGGCCAGAAAACAACACCTTAAAAATAAATGAAAATGTTCCATAGCCAGGTGAAGAGCTAAACAAAGGAGATATACCTGTAGGCATTTATGTTTAAGATTTTTGTTACATACTCCATACATGTTTCTATGATTTCTTTTTATATTTTCAAAATTTATGATATTTATTTATTTGAAAATAAAAGGAATTTAATCAAATCTTATATGATAAAACCAACACACTAGGCTTAAAGCACCCATCATATTTACACAACTTCCTCTCAGTTATCTATAACAGATAACTCCTCATTGATTCTAACCTGACCCTGAAGAAGTAAGTAAAAAAAAAAAAAAAAGTCTTCCCTTTTCAGAGGGATAAAATTAGGTCTCAAAGAAAATGGCACTCGAGATGATATTGAAGCCTCAATTTCTTACTGGTTAAAATTCCCAACCAAGTACACCACCAATCAAAGAAATCTAAGTTAAAATAGTCGAGCATCATTTTTCACCTATAATTTGGACAAAGATGATAACCAATTGAAAAGCATTACCATAAGAGTATTGAAAAACTGGCCTCATTGAAAACTTTTACTAGAGAGTGGTTAGGCATTAAATGTGGATCAAATTTCAAAATGTGCAAACTCACTGACCAGCCAATTTTCCTCCTAGGGACTTATTTTAAAGAGAAAATTAAGTATATAAAGATACATGTTGCAGTGTCAGCTGCTCAATGCAGTACTGCTTATAATGTAAAACCAGTAATGATCTAAATATCCACTGACAGGGGAGTTTGCAGCTGTATCTCCATAATTTAGCATAGTGTCTACTACATGTAGGACTAAATATAAATATCTGGTGAATGAATGGTAAAATGAATAAATTAAAAAGATATAGGTATACAACTGAATTTTATGCTGGCATTAACATTTCTGATGTAAAGTTATTTTCAAAAACATAGAAAAGAGCTCATTATCATTTCATTAAGTGATCGAAACAGATTCACAGACTGGCCTATATAGTACAATCTCATTTGCATAAAATTGTGTGTATGTCTACCTGTGTATATTATGTGTGTAGGTGTTTGGATAGTGTAGGTGGAATTTGGAAATTTTTCACTTTTTATATTTTTGTATTATTTGGTTTTAGAGAAATAATAGCTATATAGTTTCTATTTGGTTGAGAAGAATCCTATTCTTAAAATTTTTATCCCAACCACTCAAGGTATAGAGAGGATAATATTTAAGACAATTACTTTACTGTGGATTTTTCAAATATTGCTGTGCTAGAAGTTCTCTTTTTTTGTCACTTACTCCTATAACATGCCCAACACAGACGGGACATGAGGCACATCTGTTTTAAAACACTTGTAATCAATGCCTTGGTACCCATTACACTGAAGAAAGAATGTGAGTGCATGACAGTTCACTATTTTGACTTTCTCTGTCCAGGACCCTTCTGAACCCAGCCTCGTTAACTTTCTGGCCGACCCTCTTAGCCCAAGGATGCTCTCCTGGGCTGTGTGCATCCAAGTGCATTCACCAGCAATGGACTCCATCTGTCAGCTCCATGCACAAAGACCTCAACTTATTTGGTAAAGAAACACTGCTTTTTTGAATGCTGACTTGAGTTCAAAAGTGGACAGTTTATATTAATAACAAATGGTTTCTGGTGATTTTCCTTTTCAATCCAGGAGAAAATACAAGCATCCCCTATAAACAAATGACAAAGTATCTCTCTTTGGATTCAAGCAAGAGAAGCACTGTCTGCTTACAACAGTGCTGGGCTGAGATTCTGGCCAGCCTCTGAAAGCAGGAGTCAGCGCCAACAAACGTTACATCTACGCACATGTACTCTGAAGAATCAGCCAACCGTGAGAATGGCAGAGAGAGCACATATGAGCTGATGACTGACAAGCTGCCTCCTCTGGATGCCATTTATCTGAATTACAGAAATTTGGTGAAATTTATCTCATGCCATGCCAATGCACGGGTTCATCAACTCAAAAATAAGCTACATATTTTGGTATTGTAGTACTTTTCCCAAAATAATCATGCACAGAGTGAGAGCAAGATGGAGGGCTGAGAGAAGAGACAGAACGCTGGAATAAGATATACATCTGTTACTTTCCTCCTTGCAATTCTTAGGTTCAATCTGAATTCAGGGGGGCTCTGAGGACAGCACCAGCACCCACCCAACATGCAAAGCATTCTAAATATCTCAGGCATGAGAGCGGCTGGCTTGACCCGATCAAGCTAATTATGGCTTTAATGTTGCGAACCCTCTAAAAAGGCGCCATTATTCAGGGGTGGGCAAAAGTAGATTTACAGTTATAATACAAATAAATAATATAATAATTAATAAATAATACAAGAATAAACTTTGTGTTTCACATGCTCACATCTGGAAACTTACTTTTTCCACCGCTGTACATGAAGGCAACCTACTGGGGATGAGCTTTGAGTTGTGTTTTCAGTGGTGGTGACAGTTTGTAATCATGTTTGTTGGATGCTGTACCACTCATTTACAAGATGCATGGCCAGCCTAGGGTCTGTATTGTTCAATGCCCACAGGCCTCCCGAGAAAGGAGCCCAGACCATGGCCCATCTGAGGAGCCTGCGTTCATCATGGTTCCGAGTACTTGATCTTCCGCCTGGCTGCGGCCACTGATGACTAGTTTTCCCTGACGTTACTGTCATGTGCCTGGTCTCCCTGAGCTGTCTGTATCTGAGCCACAGCTATTTCCTGAGGGATATAAAACTCAACAAACTGCAAATAAACAGTACAAAACATGATCTCATGCTATCATGCTCCTGTTTCTCTAAATTGTAGCATCGTGGCAGCTCCATGCTTTACAAATATCATTTGATACTCATTTTTTCCCTGTCAGTTACTTCTTTCCCTTGCTTTTACCTTTCGCCCACCAGCTCCCTCTCTTGCCTAACTCTATCCCTCTCGGACCACCCTGCAACTCCCTACCAGGATTCTGGCTCTCAAACTCACCAGGCGACAAAAGTGTTCTTGTAAAGTTCACCACCAAGTTAACCTCCCTTGTTCTCAAGAGCTTAACACTGTCAGTGTTGTCTCTGAGTCTTGGCTATGTTAGATCATCTTCTGCCCAAATTGCGCCTCTCTGTTCATTTTAGTCAGAGGCACAGATATCCTCCCAGGCCCAGACACTCAGAATGAGTCTTGTCTCATCTCTCCTTTCTCATCCCCTACATCCAGGTAGGTTGCCACCATCATCCCTGGAGATTCGGTCTTCACAAAGGCTTATAGCTCATCAAGATTTAATACAGAAAAAATAACATCCTCAAAGGGAGTCAGTAAACGATAGTACCATCTACAAATATATCAGTATGGGTCCATTCATTTTAATTAATTTCTGTTCCTGTCGAAGTCATTCATACTCTTATTCCAGTATTTAAAGCCTATTATCTGGATTCACTTTGAGTTTCCAACTAGATCATAGATTCTGAATTTAAATATTCTTTCCTCTCTGAACCTTTCTTTTAAAACAGCACTTGAACCACTGTCCCCAAGACCTTACCCAGATTAAACTGAGTTTTAGCCATTCCAGCAACCCCTTGGGAAGAATTTTAATTAGTTTAACAGACACATATGCATTGCAGAGCTTTTATTCCATTCCCATTTTCCTACTTCTTTATTTTCTAATTTGTGTTGTTTACTCATTTCCCCAACTGCATGAGTTCATGTCATGATATGGACAGTTAGTGACCAACTGATTTCAGCTCATTACTAATGACAGGTTAGTCTCACCTCCCCCATCTTTTTTACACACAATTAAAACATTAAAATATCATTTCCACACACTCACCCTTGGTGTCTCCTCCTCCAGAGGGTCTGCTGAAGAAAGAGTTATTAAGAGTATTTAAAAGTCTCATTTCAACTCAGGAGCAAGAAACTCATCTAGCCCTGACAAAAACAGCTTAAGGATAAATTCCAAACACCAAGTGTTATTTTCTTCATCCCACAAACCCAGGAACATTACACAGTTGTGACACAAGCTTGGATGATAGTCCACAGTGATCAGATGATAGCTGTTTTCATTGGTTTCTCCTTAAATTGGGGCTATGAGCAGCAGCATGCTCAAATTAACCTCAGCAATAGAGCTCAAATTGTATCATACAAGGCTCACTTCATAAACCTCAGCTATTTTCCTACTGAAGAGATGTTGTATTAAGTCAATTCTGTTTATACAACCATTATGCATTTATATTTTCTGTAAAGATAACTGAGACTTTTATGAAGAATGAATTGCACACAAAATACTATCTGCCTTAGAAAAATGCCCAAACACATTTATTTAAAAAACAAAAAACAAAAATAACCAGCCCAACTAAAACAAGTGGTATACAGAATTCTCTTTTGCATGGTAATCTTAATGAAGGAAGAAAAATTAATATTAATGTTAGGAAATGACCAGAGAAATAGATTAACTGCACCTTACAGTAATTAAACTAACACCGTATTTACTATAGAGCTTAGGATATTTTAGCTTGGATTTAAACTATGGTGTAACTTAAGGTATAATATAAATTATAACAATCTAATTGAGTAGACAAAAATACCAACATTCATCCATTCACTCACTGAGTATGTACTGAGGGTGCTTTTAAAGATAGCGGAATATGAAAAGACACTGTCTCTACCAGTTTAGAGTCTTAGGAAAAACACACACACACAACCATAGAAACAACATTGTCAAGTGCTGTACTTATTCAATGTGCTATGCTAGAAAACAACAACATTTAAGAAGCTGGAGGATCATAAAATGGACAAGGTAAAGATCTGTTTATACTGACCAGGGTCATCTCCAGGTCAAGAAGCAGTATCTACAAAATTATCTAATGTATGTTAAACAACAACAAACAGATCAGATTGTATGGAAAAGGGTTAGAAAAAGAGACTCATCCAGAGGTTAACCATGATTAGTTACCTCTGGGAAAGGGAGTGGAAAGGACAATGGTAATAAATAAATAAATAAAAACTATCTTTTTACTTTATATACCTTTGTTATTATCTGAATTAAAAAATATCTATATGTTCATGTAATACTATATAATAAAAGCCTAATATGCTAAGTGTTCAGTCATCTGTTCAACCAATCAAAGCACAATATGCTAATGATATGCTAAGGCCATTCAACCTCTTGCTATGACATGCCCTGGCTACCAGGGGGCAGTCGACCGGTCAACCCGTCACTATGACATACACTGACCACCAGGGGGCAGACGCTCTGACTGGTAGGTTAGCTTGCTGCTGGGGTCTGGCTGGTCAGGACTGAGCGAGATGGGCTGGACATGCCCTGGAGCCCTCCCTCAATCCCTCCCTGGCTGGCCAACCTTCCGTGTTCCTCCCCGGCCCTGATCGTGCACTGGTGGGGTCCCTCGGCCTGGCCTGTGCCCTCTCACAATCTGGGACCCCTCGGGAGATGTTGAAGAGCCGGTTTGGGCCCAATCCCACAGGCCAGGCCGAGGGACCCCACTGGTGCACGAATTCGTGCACCGGGCCTCTAGTACTTCAATAAGGAAGAAATAATATTAATTGAAGCAGACAGTGGAGGATCAGCCAGCAAAGCAGACTGAAAGCTGAGCAAGAAGGAGAAGGAAATTCAGAAGGGGGTGAAAGCCACTGAGAAGTGTTGAGAGGGAGGGCTAGTCAATCAAGACCTTTTAACAGAGGTGGAGGAGGAGGACCCAAGAAAGGGCATATTAGGAAGCAGGAGGACTTTCTAATTTGGCATGTGGCTGTTTCAGTGGAATGGAGACTGCAGCAGGGTGAGCATGGGGTGCAGATTAAATACCACAGGATAGGCTACTTGCATGAGCAAAGTGAACCGGGAGCAAGAAAATTATGTTGCCGTCTCTGGTTTTCCATGTTGCCAAATGAGTACAGGAGAATACTTGTTCATTTTGCAAATATCAGCAGTACAAATGTGGTCATGAATTACAACCAACACATGTAGCCACAGACTGTGGGTATGGGGACCCATGAAGAACCAGACAGACTGCCTAGAAACCACTGACAGGAGGAGTGCTTCTCCAGCCCCACCAATGGCTACTAAGAGGCCATTGGCCCAGTGTGGCCAGGTTATCCGATTTTTAAAGAGAAGCCATAAATCTGAATTTTTTAAAATGTGAATATCCTGACTTTTAAATGCTGGGCTGAACTTTTAAAAAACACTGGAGTAGAGAAAATGTGTCTGTGGGCCACCTCTCACATTGTGACCCTTTACAAGTTTGACACTGAGGAGAAAATGTCAAGTAAGAATTGTATTCTTTCTCTCTCTCTCTCTCTCTCTTTTCTTTTAAGTTTTCACAAGCTAAGGGCAAAGAAATGATGGATAAAGACCACTCTCTCTTTCTTAATTTTTATTATAAAATTCTTCTTAAATTACAGTTTACATCAACATTATTTTGTATTAGTTTCATGTGTACAGCATAGTGGTTAGACAATCATATACTTTACAAGTATTCCCCCAATATTTCCAGTACCCACCTGGGACCATACATAGTATTGCAATGTTTTTGACTATATTTCCTATGCTATACCTTATATCCTGATGCCTATTTTTAACTATCAATCTGTACTTCTCAATCTCTTCACCTTTTTCACCCTGTTCCCCAAGCACCCTTCCCTCTGGCAACCATCAGTCTGTTCTCTGGTCTTTGAGTCTGTTTCTGTTTTGTTTGTTCATTTATATTGTTCTTTAGATTCCACATATAAGTGGAATTTGTCTTTCTCTGACTGACTTATTTCACTTAGAATAATACTCTGTAGGAGAATGGCTATCATCAATAAATCAACAAACAACAAGTGTTGGCAAGGATGTGGATAAAAGGGAACCCTTGTGCACTGTTGGTGGAAATGCAGATGGATGGAGGTTCCTCAAAAAACTAAAAATAGAACTGCCTTATGACTCAGTGATTCTACTTCTGGGTATATATCTAAAGAAGGTGAAAACACTAACTCTAAAGAATATGCACCACTAGTTCACCACAGCATTATTTACAATAGCCAAGATATGGAAGCAACCCAAGTGCCCATCAACAGATGAGTGGATAAAAAAGCTGTGGTCCATATATACAATGGAATGAATATTACTCGGCTATAAAATAATGAAATCTTTCTTATTTTTTAAATATCCAATATTTGAACTAAAAAGGGCTGATTTTGCTTTCCTTTAAGAGTTGATGCACTCACATTCTCTGCTACTAAACATTTAATTAAAACTCTTGTATCATGTTACATAACAGAACTCAGCTAACTGTTACAAGGGTATGTGTTTGGGTGGGAAGCACAAAATAAGGGGTAATTTTAAAAAGGAAAACATGAGGAAGGACAAGAAATTCTCACAGAAAATATATAAACACTCAAGTTGACTTTCAGTTTATCAAATTTCCTCCGGAAAGAACTTCCCATTTGCAGCTGACTTATATTATAACAACACACCCAACAATTGCATTAGAATGCTATTTTAATCAGTTCATCAGATCACTGTGCCTCAAGAACTGAAAGCCAGAAGTTCATAAAGTCACCAACTATGGTACAGAACATTCAGAAGTCAAATGCCATTTCTAACTGGGAAAATAGCTGGAAAATCATAGCATTTCCACAAAGAAAGGGTATCAACATGCAATATTCTTATGTGAATACATGGTCTTTAAAAAATTTTTATTGCAAACTTTTGAAAATTGAAAAACATCCTATCTAATAAAGAGGGAATATGCTAATTGACCCTCATGCTGTCGCAAAGATGGCAGCGCCCACAGCCAATAAGGAGGGAATATGCTCATTGACTGCCCGACCTCAGAGATACCAGCGCCCACAGCCACAAGATGGTGGTGCCCAGTCCCCTAAGCCCCGCTGGGGAGGCAGGCACGTGGCTGCCCCCGGAGTGCCCCAGTCCCCTCAGCCCCCCAGCCCCCCAGGGCCGGCCCGAGGCGCAGGTAAGCCTCAGATGGTGACTGCCTAGCTGATGCCCGAGGTGCAGGCGAGCCTCGGATGTTGGCTGCCCAGCTGTCCAGGGCTAGCCCAAGGGGCAGGCAAGTCTTGGATGGTAGCTTCCCAGCCGCGCAGGGCCGCCCGAGGCTCAGGTAACAAGGGCCAGCCGAGGCTCGCACTGCCAGCAGTGGCAGCAGCAGAGGTGTGATGGGGAGTTGCCTTCCCCTGATCGCCGGGTCGCCTCCTGCCCCTGAGGACTCCTGGACTGTGAGAGGGGACAGGTCGGGCTGAGGGATCCCCCCTCCAGTACATGAATTTTCATGCATCAGGCCTCTAGTCTTATAAGATTCAAAGAAATCTATTTGGTGATGACTCATTTGTGATAACATCATTGGGCGGGTCATTGCTATAGAATTTATTTTAAGTTCATTCATTTTGCCCTGGTCCTCACAGTTGATTAAGGGGCAATTTGGATGATGGACAGATATTAGTGTTCCCATTTTCAAAGGATTTTCCTCCTGACCCAACTAATGCAATTTCAGGCATGTGAAAAGGGAACTCATGTGAAAGCTTTCCACACACCAGGCATAACTGTCTATTGAAATTTGGGGTAACGCCTGGACCCTATCAGGGATTAGAACAGAACCCGGTACAGCATCTTGTTAGCACTGGGTGAGGTTCTTGCCTATGGTTCCTTGTATCTTTGTCTTTCTGTCTATAGAACGTTTCTCTGTCTCATGTCCCTTATCTTCAGCTCCTACATAGTTCAACTCCAGCCTGTCTTCCCCGTTCACTCTCTGTCTCATCTATTTCGCCTCACTCCCTCTCATTCTTACTGTGGATTTTGCTTTGTATTTGCTTGAGTTTAGTTGTTTTAAATCGATGGTCTCCTGTTCCTTCCCCTTCCCCTCCCTGCCCTAAAAACTAGGTGGCCACAAAATGCACTCATTATACCCTTACCCCTAAGCTTCTAATTTGTATCAAGTTCACAAATTCACACACGGAACCAACATGTTTGTCATAAAGGATCTGTAGTTTATACTTGTGACAAAGGAATTGTTTAAGTTTCCTGTATGCTTGAAAGCTCCTCCCAGCTCCCACCTCTATGCATCGAAGGCATTTTCTCAGATTGCCAGCCCGACATTAGCTCTGCTGGTCGTACACCTGCTAAAAGACCGAGTTAGGAAGCGATGGACTCTGATGTGTGGGAACAGTGGTCCACACAACTTCCCGGGATCTCTCTGAGCAAGATCCAGACTGTTCTCTGTGCTTCCCAACAAGACAAAGAATCCACTCCACAAATCTTTGGGAGAACATCTTCTTTTCCACTTAGCTACCATGTTTTTTAAGATCTTTGCTGAAAACAGACTTAACTGTCTCAAACAAACACCAGAGAGTTAGCTTATTTGCAATTATGCTTCCCACCCAAACATATTTGGCAACTGAAATCACATGGAGCCTCTGGGAGGTGGAGTACTCAGAGACAGCATCCTACAAGAGAAAGAGCACAATCTGTATGACGAGACAGACCTGGCTCAAATCCTAGCATTCTTTCTGTATAGCAGGAGAGCAGGCAAGTTACTCGCCTTCTCTGACTTCAGCTTTTCCCGCAGTGAAATGAAGATATCAAGACCTACCACACAGGATTCCTGTGAGGCTTAAATTCTGTGAGGTAGTATAGGAGAATGACAGCACAGCAGCAAACCACGGAGGGAGGGAGCGGAGATGAAGAACGTGCTCCCAGGCTCTGTTCCCTCAGCTGCGGAAGCGGACTCTGGTTCTGCCTTCCTGGTTCTTCCCCTCGCCCACGGTCCTGGGCAAATCATGATCCTGGCCCGGTTGGGGGGTACTGTATGATGCAGAATCAGGAGGAAAGGTGGGAGAGAAAGTGGGTCACAGTGAGGAACCATCTGTATGGCTTTAAGGACGGTAGGGTGTGAGGGAAGCTGGGGAGGGGGAGAGGAGGGATTTGCAGTACTGCTGCCGAGTCTCTCCCCTCTGTGCTGAGAAATACAAGTGCAGCATTTGCTATTTGGAAATTATTGTCACTGGACAGTATTTGTTTGACTCCAACATCATTGTGAAACTGGAATGTGTGGGTCTGGATGCATATAGGTTAGAGCGAGTATTACGTCAGTTTTATTATTACACAAACTTGGGAGTGGAAGTGGCCCATTGTGAAAGGAATGCAGGGAGGCACAGGGAGGCGGGTGACTGATGGTCAGAGGGTGAGGTGGGCAGCCAGGTCCCATTATCCATCCCTGATTCTGGTGAGTCATTAGCATTTGGTTTCAGGTCTTCCCTTGTAAAGTGGCAGGATGGAGGGCTATATTTTATGGCACACCAGTTGGCCCTTTAAAAGTTAGCTGGGAAGTATGCCAGCAGCTGAGTCCTTCCAACTCTGGCTTGTACAGCTCCTCAGAAGTATGTGTGGGCGTGCACACACACTCATCTACGTGTGTGTATATGCATGAATGTGCATGCATGCACACATTCTGGAGCTACCCCTGCACAAACCACTAAATCATTTAAAAAGAAAGCCTTCAAAAGGATCACCTGATCAATCCCTCTACATTTAATCAAGGATATCCCTGACTCTAAAAAGATAAGTAAACTTTCCTAAACTTCTCCACAGGAGATGCCTCTCAAGTACAGCCTCCCAACAATGATGTAGCTGATACTCTAACTCTCATGATGGGCAAGCTCCTCTTTGCCACATTTTAAACACCTGCCTGCATTCCCAATTCCTCTTACATTATTTTGTTTTTGCACAGAGCATGCCATCTTCTAACAAGTAAATAATTAACTTAGGTGTTAACATATACTGCTATTGTCTCTTCTCCTTTCCCTCCAGCTAGATAAGCTGCTTTGCGCACTGATTTACCCCAAACGCCTAGCTCACACCAGGCACTCGGTAAATATTTATAATTTGAATCTGAATTCTTTTTAGTTTAACCTCTGATGAAATCACAAATTGATAGAGCCAGAAGATACTTAGCAAGGGCCCTTCAGAGGTGAGAAAACTGAGGCCCCCCGAGGGGAAGTGGCTGGCCAGGGATTATACAGTTTCCCAAGCCCTTATTCGTGTGCTTTCCACTTCACCTCAGTACCTCCATAAAGAACTCGATCCTGGGGAAATAGCTTGGGTGGGCGGTGGCCAATCTGCACCCATTAAAGCAAGAGTCAGAGAAAATAAGCTATAGCATTTATTTACAGAAGAGTAAAGCCTCATATAATAATAATAGTTTGTGCATCAGTAGCCGCTTTCATCTAAGGATCTCAGAGAGCTTATGAAATTCTCATCCCACAATGTGAGGTATCATTATCTGCTCTCAGTCAAGGAAGCTAAGAGACTGGCTGTCCTGTGGCCTATTGCAGGATGGTTCAAAGCTCTTTGGGATTACATATCCACTCCATAGTTTTCTGTTCTTCCATGTCCTCATCCTTATCAACATCAAAAACAGCTTGATAAAGCGCCAGCTGCTATAGTGACCTCCTCAGTTTGTTCTCTATTAGACACCCCTAGAATCATTCAGGCCTATGCCAACTTTTAAGTCAGTGTATAGAGAAATGACACTGGGCATTCGGGGTATTCAAGGATGCAGTGCCTCTTTCCAGGTTACCAAGGAATGGCTGGGGCTCCCTGAGCTGGTCCTAGAGCCGGGCAGACCGCCAGGGCATCTGAGGTACGCAGCAGCTTTGGGAGCTAAGGCATTTTTTCTTTCCTCAGTTTACTGTCGTTGCCCCACATACTCTTTCTACCTGTGGAAGGTAAATCAACTCTGTTGGAATTTTTACCTACCCACACAATTATAGTGTTTACAATTACCCCTCAATTACTTAGGAACCACATGAAAGGCAAAGTAGATTGAGTCAATGCAACAAGCCCTGTGGAGGAGCCCATTTAGATTTTGACCAGGTGGCATTCTGTCCTCTTTAGGGAGATGAAAGACGCAGTGATTTCTGAATTCTAGTAATTCTCACCATAGAGCTTTCCCCAGGCCTCTTACGGCACAGAGGCAAGAGGGCTCACTCTTCTTTATGCTCTTGGCAAACAAACATGCCGGACCAGCCAGTGCAGCTAAATGGCATTGCTGCACACAGCCTCTTCGCCAGTGCCGAGCCTCCAGCATCGGGCTCAAGCTGAGGAACTCTGTCACCGTTTGCTGTGTGCCCTGTGTGCTTCTGCAGTTCCTGGGGCGATCCTGCCAACCTTGCCCCTGGGCCGGGAGCTTTGTGGCTGAACGGTTGGCCAGCATCCTTACCTTGCCTGCCCCTTGGAACAAGTGGAAGTCCTTACTGAACTCAGAATTTCCCCACGTGTTTTATGAGAGGCCCCTATGTGTGATACTCAAAGGAATAGTGTGAAAAAGGAACTCTGTGATCAAATAAGCTTGTGAAACTTGGGTAGAAAAATACGTTAAATAACAGCGGTTCCTCAAAATATTAAAAATTGGAATACCAAATGATCTAGCAATTCCACTTCTGGGCATATATCCCAAATTAGTGAAATAGGGTTGAAGAGATACTAGTATTTGTACACCATGTTCAAAGCAACATTATTCCCAATAACCAGAAGTTGAAAGCAATCCAAGTGTGAACTTGGGTTGAATGGATAAACAAATGTGGTTTATCCATGTAATTAAATATTATTTAGTCTTTAAAAAGGAGAAACATTTCAAGACATGATACTACATGGATGAGTCTCGAGAACATTATGCTAAGTGAAATGAGCCAGCCACAAAAAGACAAATACTGTATGATTGCACTTATATGAGGTACCTAGAATAGTCACAGTCAGAGAGACAGAAAGTAGAATGGTGTTTGCCAGAAGGTGGGGAAGGAGAGAAGGGTGAGTTGATTAAGGGGTACAGAGTTTCAGTTTTTCAAGTGAAAAGAGTTCTGAAGATAGTTTGAGCAACAATGTGAATATACTTAGCATTACTGAACTGTAAACTTAAAAATGGTCAAATAATACATTTTATGTTCTGTGTATTTGACCACAATGAAAAAATACATGTAGCAGTCTTCTTTCCAGTAGGACTTCTCAGAGCCTTTAAATGCTAATGTGCACTGGGAACCCCCAAGAGGGCGATATACAGCAATCAGCTTTCCCAGCTTATCTTGCCACACAATTCATTTTTCACAGAGCATCTCATGGGACCGGTGTGCTTCAGAACACACCGTAGAATGAGCTACTAAACTGAAAACTGGTAGAAAATAGGCAAGCCTGCTTTTTTACACTTACATAAAGGAAGGCAAGATTTCAGAGCCTCAAGCCAGATTTTCAAAACAGTTTTAACTCACTATCATCCTCTGATAGAGGAGAATCGCATTCTCTCCTCACCTGTATCACTTATCAGTTGCATGGTCTCGAACCAAGTCATTATTTCTTCTCCTCTGATATATGAGAATAATACCCACTCAATCTATCTCACTGGTTTGTGGTGAAATTCAATCTAAAACATGAAAGGGCATGAAAAGTACTGACTGGTCCTCAAAAATGTTAGATAATTATTAAGTATTTAGGTTTATTAAGGTGCAGCTGACAACCTAAGGCAAGCATGAAGAGCACCAAATATCTAGTGGGCACTAAACAAGCCCTAATAAGCATAGAGATGAAAGAGAAGGGGAAAAGAAGAACCATACATTGAGCACTTGCAGTGTAGCAAAAAGAGAGACTGGGAGTCAGAAAACAGGTTCTAAAGCTGATTTTATTGCTGTCTGACCTTGCACAAGTCATTTAACCTCCCTGACTCTCAGCTTGCTCAGCTGTCAAATGAGGTAGTTGGAGGAGATCAAAGGTCACTTCCAGTTGAGTCTAGGAAATACTGAAATAGATGTGCCATGGTACTTTGCACAACTCCTTCCTCGGACACTTCAGGGCCTGCCTTGTGCCTCACTCCATGCTGGGACACAGAGTGGGCCAATCACTGTGCTCCCTGGTAAGCAAATAGAGAGTCACTGGCCTCCAGACCAGCATCAGAAGATGAGACACAGAAGCGCATCTTCCTACAGGCTCAGTGACTTTATGAACAGAAACTGTTAGAAGCTCAGCCACTGTTTGTCAGCACTCTGACAGCCTTTCCTAGACACCCTCATGGAGGGGCAGAGTGCCAGTGGTGCAGAAGGATGGGAGAGGAGTGGCTGGAAAGGGACATTCAAGGAACCTGGGGAAAGAAAGTCTCTGGGGGAAATGGGATTAGGAGAGCCAGTCCCTACAAGAAGGAGCAGGCAACTTTGAATTTGCTGTGTGCAGTGACAAAGGACTACTGGAGGTGGGCAAGGAGGTGAGGGGCAAGGTAAAAGTGTGCTCTTGTGACCAGACCACATAGAAGGAAGACTAGAGTCCTCAATGTGTGGCAGGGTGGTTCTGGGGGAGGGAGTGCAGGGGAGAGGAGGTTGGGACAGTTTAAATAAAGGCCAGATGTTCAAGGCTTGCACCGCGGTGGTGCTGATAAACAGAAGGGATGAAAGAGGCAGCTCTTGATAGAACAGGTGATAAAAAAAAAATTATCCATCTATTAGATGCATGGAGTAAGAGAGCATGTTATTCTTAGCTTCTGGGGAGACAGGGAGAGGGAGAAGTTGATGATGACATACAATGGCTAAGGAAATAATGAGAGGAGCTAGAAATCAGTGGTGGTAGAAAAGGGATTTCAGTTTCTGTCACATTTAGACTAAAGATCTAAATGAAGATACTGAGTAAAAATGCCCAATGGAGAAAAAAGTATAAATAAAAATAGATTTATAGACATGGGCAAGAAAGAGACTAGGCATGGAGTCCGAGTAAGGGTGGGAATGAAAGGGCTGGTTGTACAATTCCTTTTATATCAAGGATTCACACCTTTGGGTCCAGGAAGCAGCATTCAGGGCTCCAGAGACCCCCTAAAGCAGCATACTGTATCCATTTGTGTAGATGTGTCCAGACATTTTTCTGGTTGGAGGATTCCTAGCTTTTATCTGGGCCTCAAAATGGCCCCAGAACAGTGGCTTAGTTGGTATTAAGATCTTCAACATCTGATAGAAAATTTCTCTCCTATTTCTTGACAAATCTGCCATGTCAGAGCACATTAAGAATAAGGTGCTAAGATAGTATTTATTACCAAATTTAGGAACCAAGAAAGCTATTCTCCTTTCATCTTGTCAAAACTAAGGTATGTTGTTAACACTCCAAAGGCTAAGGACATTGGCCAGCATATTTAACAAAAACATTTTAAATTATGTTAAAAGCATATTTAGAACTTTTCAAATATAGGTTCCCTGCAAAAGGCTTAGTATGTATGGTAGGTACTTCAATACAAGGGAATCTGAATCTGCTAATATTCACAACTAGATTCAAAGACCTGCCAAAAACAGGAGCTCCTTTTAACAGTCATGACATTCTTTTTCCAAAAGGAGGTTATCAAGTAGACTGTGCAGTAATGACTATAAATACATGACATGCCTATATTGCTATAAATAAATATTGCATATTCTCCAAACCCATTTAATTACCGTTCACCTAACGCAGTACAATTAAGAAACTGTCTGTTGAATTCTGAAAATGGGAAAAGCCCTCCTGTCTCTCTCAGGCAGTTTTACAATCCTAACAATAGACTTAATGAAGCCTTTTAAAAGAAGGATGATTACATTAAAATGACCAGGGCATGTAAAAATTCATTACAGAGATCCTCCTGCTATCTGATGGATTAAATGCCTCATCACACACTAAGCAGAAGTAGGAACAAAGAAGAAAGAAAAAATCACAACTTTCTGAGTGAACATCTTATTCCTAAAATTTAATCCAGCCTCGTAAATTGGTCAGAACTTCATCCTACACCCAAAGTGGAAAGAAGATATGCTTGGTATCAGATAAACTATGAAATGGTCCTAGGAGTGCTGTTGGCTTGTTGAATATAAATTAACATTACAATTCATGTCTTGATGATACTAAGCAACAGTTATACAAAGTTGGTATCGCTTTTCCCCTTGAGAAATGATAAGGGATAAAAAATCGAGGCCACTCTGGGGAACTGTCTGGGACTGTTAGCGCCCACCCACTCTCCACTGCCCCCAGAGATAGCACCACCTGACTGGCTTTTGTTAAATGCATTCCTGTTTTATGTTTTTCTGTTAGTATTATTGATAGAATTGTTTCTTTGGCTTCATTTTACACCTATTAGCTGCTAATACATAGAAACACAATTGGTTTTGTATATTGACCTTGTATCCTGGGACTTTACTAAGTCCACTTACTAGTTCTTTCCGGTAGTGGTTTTACACATTCCTTAGGATTTGTCTACATAAGCGGTCATGTCGCCTGCAAATAAAGACTACTTGACTTCTTCCCATGAAGTCTTTATGCCTTTGATTTCTTGTCCTTGCTCTCTCCCCTTTCTTAAATACTAGCCGTAACAACCTGTTTCGCTGGCAAGAAAGTGCTTGCCGCTGCACTCCAATTTGCCTCATGCCATTTTTGGCCTTGGAAGACAGTCATGAGGAACTGTGGCCTCTGGCAGAAAGTTTCTGATTCCACTAAACCATCTGCAGAAGACCAGAGGCCTGATTCAGAGCTTCAGACTTTTAAGGGAAAAGAATTATAGTTGATGTCCTATGGTTAAAATACTTGTACTTCTCAAGATACTGGTACATTAAAAAAAAAGGAATGACTGAATCTCTGGACTTTTGAGCTAAAAGGGCCCTTAGAGATGAAACATCTTACAACAAAACTGAGGCTCAATACGTCCAGTGACTAGCATCAGGCCTGGCAGAGGCAGCGGCAGAGGCTGCTCTTCTGGACAACACATGAACTGAGAGTTCAGAGACCTGGATTCTAGCCTTGAGGAGGTCAAGGAATGTACTCCTGCCTTAGACTAAGTCTAAGGGTCTAGGGGAAACCTCAGATACTCTGAGTCCTGGTCCAAGCAGATGGGATCACTTGGTTCCATGGGAATATAGGCACCTTTTTTTGAACTTTTGCTAAAAGTGTTCCCTAAACGCAGGGCAAGATTACATTTTCCAGTGTCTGGTCAATCTGTAGCTGCCTGTTACTATCACAGAATTAATTTTCTTCTCCCAACTCAAAGTAAGCTTATGCTGAAATAAATTAGGGCCTCATAGAACATCTCTGTCCCTGTTTACACCAACTGCTGAACATGATCATCTCATATCATCTAAAGTCTCAAAGGCTCAATTTAACATCATAGGGTTCACACACAGCTCCTGGGGGTCCTGGTTGAATTCTTCTCTTACTTACAACAGTTGACCCTTGAACAAACACAGGTTTGAACTGCACTTATACGCAAACTTTTTTCAGTAAATACTATAAATGTATCTTTTCCTTGTGATTTTAAATAACTTTTTTTCTAGCTTACTTTACTGTAAAAATACAGTATATAATACATACAGATAAAAAATGTCTTACTGTTTTATGTTATCAGTAAGGCTTCCAGTCAACAATAGGCTATCAGCAGTTAAGTGTTTGGGGCGGGGGGTCAAAAGTTATACACGGATTTTTGACTTGGTGAACCTACCCCTGTGCTGTTCAAGGGTGAATTGTATTTGTACCTGTCTCTTAGAAGAACTTGGCAGAGCCAAGAAAATCACCAGCTTGTTTAGCAAGCACATAACATGTTCTCTCCTCACCAGCCAAGGGATGTTAACAAGGGGTGTTCTCAAATTAGCAAGCATATTTCTGTCAATCAAATACATATATTTGAACAGCTGAAATTGTAGGTCTTTTAGGAAGTCTAATTCTTCAAACTTCCCTTCTTATCACATAAGGGCAAGCATTCTTATTCATCAATCACTTCTCTAAAATAACCGTCAGTTGTCACTACTAAAACAGAAGTTCCAAGAGGTCAAAAGTGTTTACTGAGATCAGAGAGAGGCCCAACTGGACAAAATAGAAACGAGACATTAAAAGAGCATCACTCATGGCTGCCGGGTGTGTGCTGGGAGAGGCTTGTTTCATCAGAGAAGGGGAAACTGGGGAGGGTGGGAACCACCATAGTAGCTACTTGCATGGACAGGGGAATATTAACTTATTTGACTTGGCAACAACCCTGTGGGAATAGATATAACATCTTTAGTTCCCCAGGAAGACAGTTAATTAGATTGCCCAAGGTCAAACAGCTGGTTAATGGTAGAGTAGCAATTTGAATCCAGATTGATCGCTCTTAAGTTCATCATTTTAATTAATTTTATTATAAAAGTAATATTACCACATTAATAAACATTGAGAAGAAAATCCTATAATCTCAAAAACAACTGTTGTTAGCATTTCAGCATAATTTTTGTAGGCTTTTCCCATAGGTGCATTTTACTTTCAAAATTAAAATCATATTCCACAGACATTTTTGTATCCTGCTTTTTTTCTACTTAACAACTTAAACATTTGTCCAACTTATTTAACAATTTTTGTACTCATTATTTTAATTAACAGATAATATTCCATTGAGTAGACATGTCATAGTTTACAGAATAAGATCTTAATTTTGGAACACTGAGTTTCTTTAAAATTTTTTGGCAAATCACAAGTGTTACTTCCAGCATACATGCTACTTTCCTAAATATGTAATGCCAACACCAAAAGTTTCAAACAGACAATACCGATCAATAGATGATGAAAAACCATTATTGAAATATTTTGAAAATGCCAGCACCGCTGAGCTCTCTGGCCTGGAATCAAATAAATCTGATGAATGATGTTAATGAAGGGTGACCCAAAAATAAAAAGTTAAAAAAAGCTGCACTTCTGAGACTCCGGAGCACACATGCTTTTAATGGTTTAGTGCTCTACTTTCGTTTTCATAGGCGTGCCAACCAAAGAAATTATCCTCATTAAAATCCAGATTTGGAAGAATGAAAATTCATTGAAAAGAAAACAAATCCTATCAGCTTTACATGTCAGGGTAGTCAGAACTCACAAACAAAGCCAAATTCTCCCCTAGGACTGTGTCATATTTCATAGTTTATTTGCTATCCTAAATGCCATAGACCCATTTTTCTCAGGTCAAATGAATGAGCAATTTAAAGAGCAGCTTCAAGTTCTCATCACAAAAACCCTATGAAGTAAAAGAGAAAGCAATGAGAAACCCTATGTAAGTTTACTGAATTTATAAAAACACAAAGCATGGCTGTCAGAAAAATCTCCTGTGTTTGGAGGAAAGTAATCTCTGAAATATGTGTGTGCCTCTGGTGGATTATCTGTTTTGGAAGCTTAATTAGAATCCATGCCACCATCAGTTTGATGTGGAAATAGCACACTTACATGCCTGGCAGCATCTATCTGCTCCCCAGATAAATAATAATCTTTAGTTATTACTATAGTAATATATATATAGTAATAACTAAAAATTATTGCTGATCAGAGAAAACTGAGTGAAAATGAAGAGAACTGGGTGTTCTTTCCTACTCAGATACAATTTCCTCCCTAATGACAATGTGACTACAGTTCATGCAAGATGTTTTCTCCCTTCCCACAATGGTTCCTTAAAACCTACACTTTTCTCTTCATATCCCTAGTTCTTTCTACCACACTTTGATGGGAAATTGTAAGGCCCTGAGGACATACTCTTCCCTCTCCAATATTTAGTTAATCCTTCATTTCATCTTTCCCTTCTCTTAAAATTTAATCTGAAAAAAAAATTTAATCTGTTTACTCATGGGAATGTCAAATGGAATGTTTAAATATAATGACTTTGGAAAACTATTTGGTATTATCCAGTAAACTTGAAGATGCATATACTCTAAGACTCAGCAGTTCTTCTCTTAGGCACCTACCCTGGAGAAACTGTTGACAGCAGGATGTAAGAATGTTCATAGCAGCACTGTTTAAATAGCACAAAATTGGAAATGACCCAAATGTCCATCAAGAGGAGACTGAATACATAAATTGTGGTATACGAATGCAATGCAAGACCATATAGCGGTGAAGAGCAATGAATTTCATGCATGCCACTTCATGCATCAGTGGGGATGACTCTTATAAAACAAATGTTGATTGAAAAAAGCAAATGGCACAAGAATACCATTTATTTATAGCCCCAAGGCAAACAGAACTTAATAATAGATTGTTTAGGGAAACATACTTACACAGAAAAGCCAGGAAATGACCAGCACAAAATTCAGAACAATGGTTTCTTTTGAGGAATAGGGGTCTGGCTGGGGAGGAATACATAGGGACTCCCAAGGTACTGGTGAGATTCTAGCTCTTAAGTTGCAAAAGGGTGTGAGGAAGGGTTGTATTTCTCTCCCTCTCCACTCCTCTCTCTCTCTCTTTCTCCCCACACACACTCTATGTGTGCATGTTTCTGACATGCATGCACTCCTCTGTATGCATATGTATTCTTTTGTATACATCATCAGCAGCAGCATTTTTCATGTTACCCTGAGCCTGGCCCCACCTCAGCACCTCTTTGCCAGCTCTCTGAACCTCTGCAGAGCCCTCAGCGTGGCCCCTTGGTTTAGACTGAGTGCTTGCCCCTCCAACACTGATCCAATCAAACATGATGACCACTGAAGACCCAACATGATGTCCTTTGTTATCTACATGGACTCACCTGGAGCATTTATCCAGGCCACCACTGATGCAGCGGCCAACTCTACATGACATCTTGCTTAGAAGGTGGTGCCAACTGTGTTGCAAGGGGACATGAAATGCCACTCAGAGTGCAATGTCCATTTGCTAAATTACACCATGGAGCTGTAGGCAGCAATGCTGGCCTGGATCTCCCACACTGAACCAACTGCAGGGTCTCCTGCTATCCTAAGAAGCTTGTCACATTTGCTCCATCAAATTACTGCTGCCCAGCCTGAGTTTCCCAAACCACCCCTTCCTCATTCCCATAAAATAATCTCAGGTCCACCCATCTCTCAGACACCCAGGCTTCCAATCTTGACATAATTCTTCATATATTTTCCTCTTTTAAGAGTAAGCTCTGGTGCATATATGAATAACTCATGGACATAGACAATAGTAAGGTGAAGGCCTGAGGATGGGGTGGGGGCTGGTTGGTGGGGGGGGGTCAATGAGGAAAAAAAGGGGACATTTGTAATAATTAAAAAAAAAGTGTAAACTCTGAAATTACTTTTCTGCTCTAACCTTAGACAGACTCCTTCTAAGAGTCCCTGATCTTGGTACCACAGCCTTAATTTAGACAAAATAAGGGTTCTTATTAGATTTATTCTATTTCAGGAATGCTTATTCTAAAAGCTTCTCCCATTTTTTTTTACTCAAAAATTAAAACTGATAAAAAATTATTTCAAAAGCAAATGAATGTGGCAAAGGTGTTTGTTTGTTTTTTACGTCAGTTCTCCCATTCCCCTCCCCTCCCCATTTAGTAGACTACTTGTGAAAAAAGAAATACACAGATTATAACTACTGTCCTGGAGATGCAAGTCTAGGTAACTAGATTTTCTCCAAAAAATGTTTCATTTTACCTGTACCATAACCTGGAAACAGAAGAGCATATCTCCATTTTCACTTTAATAGCCCTATTTTCATTTGACCACAGAAGACACACCAAACTAAAGAATGAGTATTTAAAAAATCACAAAGAAAGTTTATGTAAAGAGGTGATAGGATACTGTGAAGCAACTCCACACTCAGTCCCGGGGGAGCCCGATGCTGTGTTACAGTTAGGGGCCAGGCTAGCTGCATGACTTCTATCAAGAAGTCTATATTCAGCAATAAACAGGGAGACTGAAGGACCAGTCTGAAATCCCAGGCCAGCGAAGGTGATTCCAAAGTGAGAGGAGGCAAGAACCCGACTCAGAGACCTGATTGTGGGAAAAGAGAAAGAGAAAGAAGCATGGCCTTTGCAGAAAAGCAAGTTGGTAAATTCCTTTAATTTGGGTGAAGAGAGTTCTCGATGGTCATGGGATCTAGAGATATAGTGATATAAGAGAAAATGCAAGTATCTGTCATTCACCATCTCAAATTTAAACCAAGAGATAGCAATGGGCTTTCATGGGTTAAAGCATCAGGTGAAGTGATGGCTTCCTAAAATGTACATATAAATAGGCCTATGCCCCCCACAAAAAAATAAAAAACAACTTGCAAATTTTCCAACAAAAAATACTCCTTGGTCTTTAATCACACTCCTTGGTATTTATTCAAACAAATGAAAACTTAAAGTCACACAAAAACTTGTGCATGTGTGTTTATAGCAGCTTTATTCATAATTGCCAAAACTTAAAAGCAACCAAGCTTTGTTGAATAGAGGTGAATGGATAAATAAACTGCGGGACATCCAAACAATGAAATATTATTCATCACGAAAAAGAAATGGGCTATCAAGACACAAAAAGACATGGAGGAATCTTAAATGCATATAACTAAGTGAAAGAAGCCAATCTGAAAAGGCTACACACTGTATGATTCCAAATACATTTTAGAAAAGGCAAAACTATAGAGACAGTAAAAAAGTCATTGGTTGCCAGAGATTAGAGTGAGAGAAGGATAAACAGATGGAGCACAGAGGATTTTTTAGGGCAGTGAAAATATTCTATATGATACTGCAATGGTGTATACATGTCATTATACATTTATTCAAACCCACGGAGTATTCAACATTAGGAGTAAACTCATATGTAAACTATGGACTTTGGGTGATAATGATGTGTCAATGTGCGTTCATCAGTTATAATATATATAACACTCTGATGCTGAAGGTTGACAGTGGGGGCGGCTGTGCATGTGTGGGGGTAGGGAACATAATGGAAATCTTAGTACCTTCTCCTCAATTTTGCTGTGAACTTAAAACTGCTCTAAAAATTAAAGTCTATTATTAAAAAAAGACTTGAAAACAACAACAACAAAAAACACAAGTGCTTTTTTCTGCCCTGACAAATCACACTCTGTTGGTTCTGAAATGATTGATTCTGAATCTTTTTTAAATTCAAAATACATTATATCATGTCTTGTTGTTATTGCTGTTGTTACATTTACTATCTAGAAAACACAAAAACCTAATTATATTTTCCTCTCGGACACTGTTACAATTGAATAATAATGAAGTTTTTTGATCGGCTAGTAGCCAATATTTATTAACACAAACACAAGAAAATACAGTAAATATTAAGGTAACTGTCAAAGATTTTTGTTCTACCAGTTTGTGGGTTACAAATGAAAAAAACACTACTGATATTTTGCTCATGAGACCTCCCTCACATCTGAAACTTCACCATGGATCACTATGACAACTTCTAAACTTCATGAATAGGTTTTATAGGTTATTTCATTTTCAATACCAAAAAGGTGTACAAACATTTTCCCATTATCAAATTTACTTTCTTTCAATAAGCATTACCTTGATGCATTAATCAAGCTTTTCCCCCTCATTTGATTAACAGTATAGTAGGCAAAGTGGCAGTTACTTTGTTTTTTAAATTGCTGTTTCCTCCATCCTGGTCTGTGTGGCTCAGTTGGTCAGAGCATCATCCCATATACCAAAAGGTTGTGGGTTCGGATCCCCAATCGGGGCATGTACAGGAGGCAACTGATTGATCTCTCTCTCTCTCTCTCTCTCTCTCTCTCTCTCTCCCTCTCTCCTCTCTCTTCTTTCCTCTCTCTAAAACATATCTTCAGGTGAAGATTTTAAAAAATGATTTGTTTCCCCCACCCCCAGTATGAGAGGACTATTTTTGAGAATATTCTTCTAAAGGTGGACAAAATCTTCCCCAAACACAAAAAGATTGTGTTTGTTTAAAATAATTATTTAAAACTAGAGACCCAATGCACGAAGATTTGTGCAAGAATGGGCCTTCCTTCCCCTGGCTGCCGGCAGCGCCTTCGCCCTGGCCGGAGCTGCCTTTCTGTCTTCCCACGCTGCCCAGAGGCCTGGAGCAGCTGGGGTGGTGCGGAACCTGTGTATGCAAATTAACCCACCATCTTTGTTGGGACAATTTGCATAGTCACTCCTGATTGGCTGGTGGGCGTTGTGAAGGTACAGTCAATTAGCATGTTACTCTTTTATTAGGTAGATAAAATAATGGAAAGGAATCTTCTTCCCTGGTCCAGTCTCTTACATTAAGTATGAATCTACTCCATATCATACCTGAAAGTTATCCAATCCTTGGCCAATATTGACCAAAGGGAGGACAACAAATAGAAGTTGGTAAATTATACCCTTTCTTCATCAGTGTCTTCATCTAGCTTCTATTTGGGACTCTCTTGTATGTATTTCACAGCACCCTGTACCCCACCTTCAGATACTCCCCAATGTTGCAAGTTTATACTTGATGACTATCTGCTTCCCCCACAGCCAACATCACACAGCTCTTCAGTGGCATGGTCAGGACTTAGTCAAGCCCCTGAGGCCCACACACTCTGTCTACTGCATCACATGCCTTCTGATCGACCTTGAAACCATCTCACTTTCTCTTGGTAGTCTTATTCGGAAGGACTATGCAAATGAATAAATTGGTGTGTTATCTTTTCCTCTGTTAACATAAATGATCCACACAGCATTGTCACTTCCTTTCCCTCACTTTACACTCTGACTATATCCAGTAGTGACACATTTCGCAACTTAACACATACCCTTCCATTTTCTGAGAAGTGGTGGTATTCACCCAACAGTGTGAGTCATACAGTATGTAGTCTTTTCAGCGCTCTTCATAGACCACACATAAGCCACACAGGAGGATCAGTCTTTAGCGGAGATGAGCCCTTAAAACAAAGGTTACGACTCCACATCTGAATATGGGGTTCTGTCCCTCCTTAAAAATCACCCACAGGCTAATGCCCAGAGTGAAACCCACAGACATCAATGAGAACTGGTACCTCTGCTCTGCCCTCAGAGCAGTGAATAAGTAAGCACTCCACAAAGTCCCCCTTCCCACCTCGAGGCATTTTCTCAGGACTATCAGAGTGATAGGCTGTGGACACATGTGATAGGCATGTCAGCAAAGCATCTGATAGCCACTGAAAGTGCAGCTGATCAAGATAGGGAATCCCGGGCCAAGTGACAACTCAGTTCGGTGAACTCAGAGTTGACTGAGCACCAACATCACTGAGGAACAACATCCACCTGGAAGGAGGCCCTTGCACAGCAGGAGTATCGTTCTTGGTTAATGTTTTCATCAGGGTGTGCTTATGATCACAAGTAATTCACAGGTGAAAGGGGATAGTTAATTAATTGGAAGAAAGAATAGAAATTGTAAAAGATATGAACAGACCAAAACAACAAAAGAACCCCCCAAATTAACAGAGATAAAATCCTGCTTTTAATTGTACAAAAAAATCCAGTATCTATATGTCCAATCTGCTTAGCTGGGACAACGCCCCCCTGTTCGCAAGTTCTGCGGTGACTCTGGCCCCAGGCTCTGAGTGGCTGAGGTTCCAGGCCATGGACACTCAGACTCACATCAATGTTATGACCCTGGTTTCAGACCTGGGGCTTTTATCCTTTGGGCTAAAGCTCCTGTCTTAAGCCCCACTCCCATTTCAGCAGTTGTAACTTGTTCTGGACCCAACTCTTTTCATCAGCTTCCTGGCTAGAGTCTTGTTCCTGCACACCGGATTCCTCTCTCTGGCCCTCGCCTTGCTCAGCCAAACAGTGCTGCTGCTAAACATCTGTCCCTCTAGACTGCTGCCTGCGGAAGAACCTCCTGGTGCTATGCCTTACCAAATTGTCCTAGCTGCCTCCTGTACTGCCTGCTACTGGTACCGTTCCCACGAGCATGGCCCAGCCCATGGATCTACCTCTTCTCTGGATTCCTGTCTGGACTATATTTTGGATCCCAAAGCTGATCTGATCCTTCTACTGCCAGGAACCCAGCTCTTCTACGTGGCAGGGGCAAAAGGGAAAGGTTTCAAGCAATTCATATTTTAAAGTCTTAAGGATTTTTATTGAACACAAGCTCAATGCAAGCTGACGGTGTGATAGAGTGGCTAAATGAGAGATGCAATCTTGGTCTGCATTAGTTAAGTATATAATGATGTGGAAAATATGTGCATCTCCTAAGAATTAACAGTCTAGGCATAGAGTCCTTACTCTACCCTGAGTAAGCCATCTCTGAAAAACCTTTCATGTTTGAGAGCCACATTTTCAAAGAGGCAATGACATTAAAGGGAACACATCTAGGAGGAAGTTATCAGAATGACAGAATTCCTGACACCAGGTAAGTAAGAATATTTGTAAAAACCAGGGCTGTTGCCCTAGGAAAGCAGGATTTGCAAGGTTTCAGGTGCTGAAGAGCTCTCATATGAAGGAGGACCCAGAGGCTTACATTCTGAAAGGCAGCTTGGGGATCTGTGTGCAGGAACAGAGAGGAAGGGGTGGGCTAATAGGTAAGTGCTGGTCCTATCTCTAACCTCAGTTCCCCCCAAGACTGAAAGGATCTGATTTCAAAGGCCCTTCCCACTCTCAGAACCCAGAATTCTTCATTCTTACATTAACCCCAATCTGAGAAAGAAGATAGGCATGGCCTTCCCTTTCCGAGGCCAAAGAGACAAGGTCTTAGGTCTTAGGTCTTCCTAATGGCTCCTTCCAGGAAAATCAAACTCATTAAAGTAATATGTGAAACAAGTGGTCACAAGCTTGTTTCAGGAAATGAAAAATATAGAAATTCCCTAGGAGAAGTTGTGGGAGGCAGAAAAATGTCTACTTCCTTCACCAGATATTCACTTCCTATTCCCCGCAATCTGTGCCTGTCACTTTCTATGGCATGTATGGTATGATATGATATATGATATGATATGATATGATTATGATATGATATGATAAAGTTAAGAGTCTGGAGAAGAGCAGCTTATCCTGGATTGCCTGGTGGGCTCTAGAAGCCAGCACAGGCAGCCTTATAAGAGAGATGCAGAAGGAGATGTGATAGAGACATGCAGAGGCAAAGGCCATAAGAAGGAAGAGGCAGAGACTGGAGTGATGTGGCCATAAGTCAAGGAACACCTGTAGCCACCAGGAGCTGGAGAGGCAAGTAACAGATTTCTCTAAAAGCCACTGGAGGAAATTCAGTTTTACTGATATTTTGGTGTTGGACTCTGGCCTCTAAAACCATAAGAGAATACATTTCTGTTGTTTTAAACCCCAAGTTTATGGTCATTTGTTATGGCAGCCACAAGTTAATCCAGAAACTTTTCTGCTTTAATAAAATTTTGTTGTGGCCAAAAATTGGGTAGTATTAACCTTTTTAAGGGAAAAGCTTGAATTAATGTATTTTTATGGCTTATTCCATACCAGTCTCAGAACAAGTGCAACTCTGCTTTTAAAAGAGTTTAGGGGCAGGGACAAAAGCATCTTTCAAGCCATTCTTCATACATATTTTACTAATAATCTCTCCTTCACAGGCGATTTCAGCAGACAATAAGTCTATGCAAGGCAGACAACCAAATGATCCCAATCTCTACCCAGCAGGCCTGCTGCAGTGGAACAAATTATGCAGCACCTCACAGCTATAGGAGAAAGCCTACAGAGTGGTGGAAACTCGTCTTGATTCTCTATTTTAATGTGGGCAGTATTTCTCCCCAAGCTCTCCCGGCAACATCCTGCTCTCGCCTTGTAGAATGATGAATGCTACTGAGATGAGGAATACAATGAAATGATCCCAAGACTAGAAACCAGCCATGGAAGGACAATGAGTGTCCCACAGGCCTCCCCAGACTCCCACTGCCACAGAATGCCATCCTGGGAACTCATTCTAATGCTGTTATCTAGGAGACCACCTGGTGAAACCAGATCAGGTTGGAAGAGATAGTTCCTCTTTTAAATTTTCTAATTTCTTCTTAATAAAAACATCCTTAAAACCAAAAGTAACAGAGAAAGTCTTTTAAAATTAAGTGAAGAGAAAATGAAAAATGCGTATAAAATTAACAGTTAAATACATGAAGCTGATGATGAGTCATTTGTCTTTTGCTCTGCTGAGCTTCAGAACAAGGGAACATCCACCCTGGAGTGGAAAGAGAAGAAGTGCCAGGTCCCAGGCCTCTTTTTGGAACTTGCCACTTCCTAGATGTAAGTTTTTGGGCAAATCATTTAACTTCTGTTAGACTTTACTTTCCTCACTTATAAAATAGGGTAACTGAGTAAGATAGCATGTGGACTAGTGACAGTGGTCGGCAACCGGTGGTCTGTGAGGTCCGAAAGGTTGGCGACCGCTGGACTAGAACAGTAGTTGGCCCACAGGTATTCATTAATGTTTGAGAAACGAATGATTTAACTGTTCTGCATCCCAGACAATGTTAAGTCATCAAAAGTTTTCAATTCTTTACTTGGATGACAATGTAAATACTGTTATCTGTAGCTCTTCCAAGGGTCATAAATATCTCCCTGAGTTTGTAATGTCTAGGAAAAAAATATCTTTAATTATCTTGGAAATCTGAATTGGCAGAAGGCAAGTTTTTTTCTTCTTGGACAGCAGCACTTAATTTTACAATCTAGAGATTTATGTAAAAGAAAGTTGGTCAGTTATTATGGATGATGCATAACAACTATTTTGGGTCCAGGACTAAAAATGTTTGCTCTTCAGTTTAAAACAGAATTCTAAGCAAGTTCCTCCTTCCTAAACACTATCCCCTAACCCAAAGCCATTCCCTTTCCCTGATCCCCGGTCACTAGGGAAGCAGGCTGTGTGAAGCCTGGCCTTCACTCATTGATTACCTAGTGACAGAGGCTGGTCTTTCCTGATGCCTCATCATCAGTAGAATGGGCCAATCTGTGTGTAAGGTTGGGGCAGTGGACATGAAGAATGGAAGCTGACTGGGCATCCTATAGGCTCTGGGGCTAAACTTAATATCCCATAGGCACTGGGGCTAGCAGCCCTATGCACGAACATCGGAAGAGTTCAACTCCCATGTGTGCATAGGAGTAGCCCTCTCCAGTCCCCACAAGTTCTGGTGAGCCCTCCCCTCCATTCAGGAAGCAATGGCTTCTACAGATGGCAGGGAGTTTGGCCTATGCTGTTCTTTCCTTCCTCCTCTTTTGTTAAAAAAATATTTTCATAGAATTTGAGAGAGAGAAAGGAGAGGGAGAGACAGAAACATTAATGTGAGAGAGAAACATAGATTGCCTGCCTCTGGCACGCCCCCTACTAGGGATACAGCCCACAACTCGGGTATGTGACCTGACGGGGAATCAAACCAGCAACCTTTTAGTGCACCAGAAGATGCCAAACCAACTGAGCCACACCGGCCAGGGCCTTTCCTTACTCCTCTTACTCTCCCCCTTAAATAACACACACAGTGAGATGCTGCTGTCACATACCCACCTAGACACAGCCCTATGTCTTCCAAGTAACCAGCATTCTCAAGCCTTTGGACACAGGTAAGCACTGCTGACCTTCTGATTCCTGGAAATCCTATTCCTTCCCACTCGAGAAAAATCTTATATGAATTAATTTTTCTACCTCTAAACCAGCTGTGTAGGAATCATGTACCCATGGCTTTACAACTTGATTCCAGACGCAGTCTCAAATTGAAGCCTCAACTGTTTAAAACCAGATTTTGTCTTCATAAGACTATTAGTCCCACAATAAGAATCTAATATATTTTTATCGTTTCTCTTGGGACTTTATTAAAATAAAATAAACATTGTAAACTGAGCAACTTCTACATACATTCTACATTTATAGACTAACACATTTCAAGAAACTCACAGAAAAAAGGAAACATCTCTAAAGCAAGAGATAATTTTTCTATTTATTTTTCTATTTGAATGACAATTTTTATTTGGGGAGGCCTGTGTCTATCAAATAGACAGTAGCATTTGTGGCCATAGTTGTGGCCTGAAGGCAACTATCTAAATCCTGCAAACAGTTGGAATAGCAACCAAGGAATTCTTAGTTTCAAACTACAGAAATGATGGGGCCTCTCTCAGGGCAGATGCCAAAATACTTAAAAAAATATATATATTTTTATGGATTTCAGAGAGGAAGGGAGAGGGAGAGAGAGTTAGAAACATCAATGATGAGAGAGAATCATTGATCTGCTGCCTCCTGCATGCCCCACACTGGGAATAGAGCTTGCAACCAGGCAAGTGCCCTGACCGGGAATCGAACGGTGACCTCCTGGTTCATAGGTCAATGCTCAACCACTGAGCACGCCAGCTGGGCCAAAATACTTTTAGTCACACTAGACCAAGGACATGTATAATACATGAAAACCAAACGTCTCTCCTCAGCCCTTTGAGAGTAGTTATGACCAAAGTAGATGTTATTTTAATCAAATCCATTTAAATTATGATTTAAATTACTAAACAGGATGATTCAATTTAATCAGTTTTACTTTAAAAAATGCATTTTTGTTCCTCTGACATAACCTAATTACATATTCTTTAAAATTCAGTTAAGTATGAGTTTCACTTTTAGAAGATAAACTTTATATATTTAAATCTGATTTATGGAAACCATACTCAGAAGTGTATCCCTCAACAATTCTAGAAGATTCTGTGCAAAAAGAAAGCTTTAATATTTCCTTTGTGCTTTTACTGCCCGCCCTCTTTTATCTTCAGATTCTCTTTGCTTACCCAGATTCGTTCATTTTAAAGAATTATCCATTCATTTGTCTGCTTGAAACTTTGTATTTTTGGAGAGAAAGCCAAGGAATGATTGTCTTATCATCATAAAATGCTATTAACAAGCATAGTTTCCACAGATAAAAACCATAGATGGAAAAGAGAAACATGATATCTGGCATACAAAATAATATTTTTTACTTTGCCACCTACCAAACTTGCTTTCATTGGCTCCCATTACCCCTTAATTTGGTCAGGTGCCATTCATTCATGCCTTAAGTCAACCTTTTAAGAGGAAGGCTAGGAGCCAGGCACTATGCTTAGCACATGTAAGGATTTAGTCCTGACAAAGCTTACAGTTCAATAGAGAACACAGATAATTCACAGTTATTGTACAAACAACTATACAACAATGGTAGTTAAGAAGTGCAAGGTGGTAGGGCAACTCCATGCAGATTGGGAGAGAGAGTGTCAAGGAAGTCCTCTCTAGAAAGTAACATTGCTTTTTTGATTACTTACTCATAAAACTTTTTAAAAAAGATTATACAAATATATTGTCTCAAATATTATAGCAATTCCAAGGTAAGATAGGGTATGGGAAAGAGAAGTCTGTTACTTCTGTTACTATGGTGCCTTGAGCAACTAACGGTAAGGGACATGGATGGTTCTCTCACAAGATTATTACAACGGTCAAGTGTGACACATGTAAAGTACTCAGTATGTAGTGGAAGTCCAATAAACTATAGACAATAATTAATAATTACAGAATTTATGATTTATGTCTGACTTTGGCATGTCAAAATAAAGCCAGCTTTCCATTCAGTTCTGTCTTTACAAAAATATTCAACTGAAAGAGAAAACTCAAAATTCCATTAAAAAATACACACTACGACTTCTGTGACTTTTTTCACTTGGATTGGCCAATTGTCATCATTCAGTTGTACAATGGCAGATATATAAACAGAGAAAAAAGAACAGTTGATACATCTATGCTCAACAGTATTACCAATATTAGAAAAATATTATGGAATTGGAGCTTTTGAATTAGAGCTTTTAAACAGCAAACTCCCATAGGGCAGTTAACCATTCTACTGAGAGGGTGTAGGCAGAGCCCTTCAGAGACAGTTCAAATTCACACAGCCCAAGAAGCATTTCCGACCCCATTTTTAGCTTCTCTCATTCTGAATTCCCTCAATACTTACAAACACACAACCCACATGACAGGGCTGGTCACACTGCTCATTCCCTCATTAGACACTCACTGTACCTCCAGGTACAAAACACAAGCCTGTGCCTTCGAGGAGCTCCCGACCTGTGGTGGGCCTTACTAAGCACTCTTCAGACTGGTGGCTAACGGTCCTTTATCCTTTTTGGCACAAAGTCCAAACCAGAAAAACCAAAAAATATGTGTGGTTTGTGTTTTTAAGTTAAAAAATGAAGAACTTTACTTGGTCCTGGAAAAGAGACCACTTTACTCAGGAGAAAAATGAGGCCCAGAGAAGAGGAAAGATTTGCATAAGGTCTCAGAGCAAGTGAACAGCAGAGCTGAAGTAAGAATTTAATTCATTCCACTCAGGGCTTCCCACCCCATTTACTGAGCGCTCCTGTCTGCCAGGCGTTGGGCTCGTACAGGGAATGCAAGGTAATGGGCCTGCCTCCTGCATAAATTGGACCTCCCCCGCTCATGGTTACAGGATTCACCTCAGCCTGAGCTGCACCAGGCATGGCACACCCTGCAGCCTGGAGTTGCATCAGGCATTTCCTGGACTGCTCTGGCAGAGGTTCCAGCTGTTCTGTGCTACACCAACCTGAGGTGGCTCCTGACACCCAAAAGCTTCAGCCTGCTGTGAGTCTGGCCTGGCCCGGGAGGGACACAATGCCTATTCCTCCTTCCCCAGAGGCAGCGCCTTTGCCAACCTGGGCTTCCACAGCCAAAACCTCAATGCACAGGGATTCTAAAAAGGCTCCCCTCTGCCTGGCTTTGACTAGAGCCTTTTTATTTTCCTGAGTCTCCTTGGTTTGTCTGAGCTACATGACTGAAGTAGATCACAGACCATTCTGCAGGAGCTAGGAGGTTGCATGGGTCAAAGGTCAAGAAATGCTCATAATTGTTCTAGAAGGAATTTTCAAATAATACACTTCCTCAACTTAAAGGCAGAATGTCTGCAATGGAATAGTGCTGGTTCAGGGAGAAGAATCGCTCTTCCACCCAAATTCAAAATGAGAAATAACCCCAAGTCATTCTCAGATGTTGAAGTGGCAGCCCCCGAGTGACCAGGAAATCAAGGAATGCAACTCAGAACTGCTGATAAATTACACCCAAGGCAACAGAACTGGGCAGTGGAGCTTGGGGCAGAAAAGGATCCTATAGGTGGCTAGTGAGTCTTAAATCCCGCCTTTTATGGGAACCCAAAGCACCTGGAAGATGAGAGAGAAGTACAAGCAGAGAAGATGGCCAACGTTCACAGAATGAATGCATACATGGTTCTTTCATACATTCTCTCCACCAAAGAGCTTTTCTAGAGAGCCCAGCCCTCAGTCTGAGCTTCCAGAGCCCCTTCTGCACAGCTCTAACACACTGTATAATAATTACCTGAGTACTCATCTGTCACTGTCATTCCTGTCTAATAGAGTCCAGCATGGTGTCCAACACCAGTGAGCACCAAAAAATGGTAAGTGAATGAAAGATGACCTCTTACACAGGGCTTTTATTTATTTTTATTTTTAAATATATTTTTACTTGTTTTCAGAGAGGAAGGGAGAGGGAGGGAGAGATAGAAACATCAATGATGAGAGAGAATCATTGATTGGCTGCCTTCTGCATGCCCTACACTGGGGATCAAGCCTGCAACCTGGGCATATGCCCCAACCTGGAATCGAACCGTGACCTCCTGGTTCATGCTCAACCACTGAGCCACGCCCTCCAGGTGAGTGCTTTTAATTCAAAGGTGCAAGTAGGGACAGAGGTAAGCAGTAGCCATCTGAGGCTGGAGAAATCAACAATGAATGGACTAAAGAGGACTTCCCTTAACCAGTTTGAAGAAGAGTGCTACCCATCCCACCCCAACCCTGAAGGCTCATCAGGCACAGGACAACTGCTCCATTCTGTTTCTAAGGTGAAGAGACATATCTTGTAGCTAAAACATATGTCCTCGTACTTATCAAAATTGAGTATTACAACTCAACTTTGGGAAAGGGGAAAGAGTAGGTTCACCTAAGTGAGCTAAGACTTGCTATTTCATATATTAGCTCCATCTCCAACTCTACGTCTCTCTTAGAAACCTATAGACTCAGAGTCACAATCCCAAGTTCAAAGTGGACCAAGTCTTGGGTTCCAATTGGAAACCCTTTTTAATTTATAAGGTATGTACTCTCCATGTGAAACTTAACAACTTACTTTTTCCAGTCTAGATCAGCATCCTGCTTCTTCAAAAAACTGTAGAAGAAAAAAAAAGAGACATCAAAAGAGAACTGAGCACTTTGCCTGTTAAACCACCCACAAAACACCACCATAAAATTTCCATTTGCTACAGAAAATCATTTTGCCCACAATTTTTTTTCTTGTTCACACAATTGTTGCAAAGTCATAGTTGCCACAAACACCTGCCTGAAACTGCAAAGAACTGGCCCTGTACCACCAAAAGAAGCTAGCATTAGATTTTAACTTTCAAAAGCCAGGAAAGATAAGAATGGAGGTCTTAAATGAGTACACACACACACACACACACACACACACACACACACACCTTCTTCAGGGTATCTACAAGTCATCCATAGTTGGGACACACTAAAAGTGAGTTTTTGAGTTTTCTATGGTCTTGTTCAATGTACCTCTTGGCTTAAATCTCCCCAACCCCCAGTACATGTCTGTCTCACTTCCTGTCTGACTGTGGGTGGGCCTCACTGTCAAAACAACCTTCTTGAGATGAACCCCATTTCTCATTAGCTGGGGCTCCCCCTCTCTGGGAGACTTGCCAACTCACCAGCCTGTACCAACTTGCATGGAATGCTAGCCCCAGGATTACCTTAGAACCTCGTGCCAAGGCCCTGGCAAAGCTGAGTGCTAATTCTGACAGCACCCATGCCCACTTCACATTCATCTTTAAAGTGCTAGCAAGGGGATGGCAGATTTCCAGTTTGCTCATACACTCTGTCTACAACCTGCCAAAAGTATAGTACCTCATTTATTATTTGCAATTTTAGCTGTTTAAACAAAAATGTCAGTATTAATAAGGTGTCTAAAGAGAACAATAAAAATGGTTGAATGGAATTGTGTTGACAATAATATGTTTAGGGCAGAAAGTGAAAGGTTTGAGGAATCTGAAAAACAGGAAAAAAACAGAAGCAATTTTTCCTGTCTTAGTAGAGATTCAAACTTTGCTCAATATGATTCTTAGCTTCTTTCTTCTAGGTCCATGGTTTCAAACACCCCCATCATAAATTACTATCCCCATCAAAAGCATCCCCCCACCCACATATACAAAAGAGAATTTTTGTGCCGTTTCAAAGGATACATAATTAACAGTAGCATCTTTGTTTTGTTTAATCAAAGATGACTCAGAGTGTAGGGGAAAAAATGACCATGGGGAAGAGAATTAAAAACTCATATATTGTCTTTTGCAGATGGGCATTCAAATCATGAACTCAGTGCAGACATGCAAGAGAACTAGCAAAGAGGCTGGAGGAGAGAATGTGCTAATGAGCATGCCATGACAGCCTGTACCTTAGCAACCCATGTCACTCCAGCCCTTTATTGCTCCTGAGACACGCTGTCCTGTCCTAACCAAGGAGATGTCACCAGGCATATATGCCTTTTCTTCTTTCTGGCTAACCCACTGGGAACTAGATGTTGCCAAGCTGTAAAAAATGGGAATTCTCTCTGTCCAGAAATATTAACTGGTCTCCTGATAACTAGAAAAGAGTAATACAGTACTATGAGAACTTTTCTCCAAAGGGAAGAGATATACAGAGAAAGTCTGACTTCCATTCTTGCACACTTCCACAGAGGTTTAGGAAGGTTGTCATTCTTATTTGTAGAACACAATTTTCTATTTGCAAGGTGAAATATTTCTTCACTGGCCACAGAAAGAGCAGCTAGAAAACCATTGCCCTTTTCCAAAGTATTGGGGAAACGTAACATCTCTCATGCACGCAGCACAACTGCAACCACACCGGATGCCCAATTCAACAACAGGCTGTGAGAGCATGAGCCTTCACTTCACGGCACTTTAGCAAACAGTAACAAAAGGAAAACTGGAAAACCGCTTGGAGCTACTGGCTCACCACTGCACAAGGAATCTTACCCATATATGTATATAGAGCATCATTTGATTTCTGTTTCTGGCTTACTAAACAGATGGAATTAATTAACGAAAACAATATGTATATACACATCATTATGCAGCCATAAACCAGAAGGATGTCCACAGCTTTAACTTCCAGACTCCCAGCAAGCACATACGACCTTAGATATTTTTAGGCACTGGCTCCATTGTTTCAAAGAGGGTAGGGATGGATGAAACAGAATTGCGTAAAGGTAAAATTCATATGACAACCTCATCTAGAATGAAGAGTGGCATTTGTTTTAAAAACCAGGTATATCTTTCATAAATAAAGGTTGTGTTTCTGAAAAGTTGGGAATAAATAAATTTTGGTCATGAAGTGTTTCAAGTGAAAAGAGGTATATTTGAATGACTCCTACAGCCCTAACTGGTTTGGCTCAGTGGATAGAGCGTTGGCCTGCGGACTGAAGGGTCCTGGGTTCGATTCCGGTCAAGGGCATGTGCCTTGGTTGCGGGCACATCCCCAGTGGGAGGTGTGCAGGAGGCAGCTGATTGATGTTTCTCTCCCATTGATGTTTCTGACTCTCTATCCTTCTCCCTTCCTCTCTGTAAAAAATCAATAAAATATATTTAAAATAAATAAATAAATGACTCCTACATTTTAAAAAATAATTTTTTTAAATTGACCAATTAGTCCTCTACTTTATCTTTATTTGAAATCTAGATGGTCAGAATATTCAAGTTTAAGTTTCCAAGGCTTAAGGCAAGATAGGCCTCCTCCACCCCCGTGTGTGTGTGTGTGTGTGTGTGTGTGTGTGTGTGTGTACAGGTATGGATGTGCATATTTAGTTATACAGACATTTAAAATAGTTGACTATGTAATCAATTGTGGGATTATGTGAATTTTCCATGCTTTTATTTTCTCTCTGATTTGGTGCTGATGTTTTGCTTGAGAAACATAACTGAAGTGACACAGATTCCTCAGGTTAAAAGCTGATGCATAAACGTTACAGACTTGTGATCTACTGCAGGAATAGGTGCCAAAGGACAGGCTCTGGCCAAAAAAGAACTACTGTAGTCCCCCCTTATCCATGGTTTCACTTTCTGAGGTTTCAGTTGTGTCCAGTCCTGAAATACTAGATGGAACATTACAGAAAACAACACCAACACAATTCATAAGTTTTAAATTGTGCATCATTCTGAGAAGCCTATGAAATCTTGCTCCGTCTAGCCTGAGATGTGAATCATCTCTTTGCCCAGCATGTCCATGCTATATATATTCCCCGCCTGTTTGTCACTTAGTAGCGATCTCAGTTATTAGATCAATAGTGCTTATATTCAAGTGACCCTTATTTTACTTAATAATGACCCCAAAGCGCAAGAGTAGTGGTGCTGGCAATTCAGATATGTCAAAGAGAAGATGTAAAGTGTAGTATGCATAGGAAGAAACAGCATACACTGAGTGGCCAGATTATTATGATCTCTGAATGCATAATAATCTGGCCATTCAGTGTGTGTGTGTGTGTGTGTGTGTGTGTGTGTGTGTGTGTGTGTGTTAGAGGCCCGGTGCATGAATTCGTGCATGGGTGGGGTCTGGCCAGCCTGGCCAGGGGGAGGGGACATGGGCGGTTGGCCGACCTGCCTGCTGGTCGAACTCCTGGTTGAGGGGACAATTTGCATATTAGCCTTTTATTATATAGTATATACACTGAGTGGCCAGATTATTATGCGTTCAGAGATCATAATAATCTGGCCACTCAGTGTATATGGGGTGGTTCCGACATCCATTGGGGCTCTTGGAATGTATCCCCTTGAAGATAAAGGGGGACTACTGTACTCCTAACTATTTAGATCACATCAAATCCTCCATCTTTGGAGGATTTTTATTTTTAGAGAAAAAGGTTTTTATTTTTAGAGAAAGGTTTTTATTTTTAGAGAAAAACCTGAAAATAAAACTGAGAATCCCTCAACTTTGAGCTCTCTCTTGATATGACCATCCCTCCAACCCCCACCACTCTCGTATTTCCAAATGCCTAGGGGACATCTCCAATAGGTACCTACCAAAAGCACCTTATGACTGGGCAGGGCAGGCAAAGGGATAAAGAGATCGTGAAAGAGGTGTCAGCCACATGTTCAGAGAATGGCAAGAGGCTTGGTAATGCTACCGGATTGAGAGAGGGATAACAGGATGGTGGCAGGCTGGTGGGAGAAAGGCTATAAATTAAGGTAGAGACCAGATCATAAGAGGCGGTATATGTCAGCTAAGAAGTCAGCCAGATAGGAGAACATTTTTGCTACCTTTGACCAGGTATTTTCAACCTGCCTCTATCCCAGGAAGAGGCAGAAAAATAGATGCAGCCCGAGCATATTCCTGGACTTAGCATCATCATGTCAATCTCACTAACCCTGCTGGGTCAGTAGAATTTTCTCCTAATTGGTCTTCAGGGTCCAGGACAAAAACCACCTTTTCACTCTTGTTTCCTTTGGTCCCACTTCTATGCAGAACTAGATCTCCTCTCCTCTGTTCTTACAGCACTTTATTCACTACCTATTTCACTGTCGCCCCTGCTTGAATGCCAGCCCGTCTGTGGCCAGACACACACACTGAGCACTGTGCCTCCACACAACTGGTGCCATCTCTGCTGGCGGAGGGAGTGAGGGGGATGAGGGGCTGTGACAGAGTAACTAATGAAGAAATAACTGACAGAAAGGAAAGGAGTGAAACTGTACTAAACCACGCCCACCCCATTCACTCCTACATGTAGGAGGAGGGGTGCATGTTGGGAAGAAAGGGTATACCCACAAATCACACACAGCATATCCATAACCAGAAGACAATCTTTTCTTTCAATTTAGTCCTGTGTCTTTAGATATAATTAGACAACAATGATCCCATCTGGAGAGTCTGCTGTTACAGTATCTTTAATATTCTCCAGTGTTTCCTGTTTTATTTTAAAAATGTGACTGAGAAACTGAGATTTAATAGGTTAGAGTCACAGTCACATCTCATATGTGGTGAAGGAGACTGAAGGGGGCCATGATGGATCCAAGAGTAGAATCACGATTTGAATTTTGTTTAATTATTTTAAGAAAAGAAAGGTTGAGAGAGAAATGAGGTGTACTTTTCTCTTGCCACAGATCTTCTCTATTCCCAATTCAACCCTTTTCACTACTTGCAAAAGATTTAAAATATTCATTGACCTGCCAAAAAACATCCGCACATTACTAGACACGTCCTCACACATTCACATCTGAATGGCTTCTTTCTGCTCCAACGATCATGGCTCTATTCAATCAAAATTAAAGTGAGAAACTCAGAACTGGACGTGGCGTGATGTCGTGGCGACTGAGGATAAAATAGTCATTTGATAGCAACTTCTATATAAAGCGTGTCAACGGGGGCAGTGTTCCTTCAGTTATTCTTAACTTAGGACCTAAGGCACAAAAAAGACCAGGCAGGGCCAGACTCTGCCACCATGCCAAAGAACGCTGGGATACACACAGCGTGCACACAGACGCTCCTCAATGTTCTCTGGCGCGGGGTGGCCCCTGGCTCCCAGCCTGAGGCCCAGGAACAGGCCCATTCTCACAGTGGCCTCCCAGACGCCTCCACAGCTGCACAGACACGAAGTGCAGTGTATGGGGCCATCCACGCTCAGGGTCGCCACAATCTCCTGTGTGTCTGACGGCTGGGGCAGGCCTCAGAGACAGGACCCAGCTCAGACAAGGCCCTTTGTTGCCCTGTCTCCCTAGGAAAAATGCATTTTCCTCTAGCCATTCCTTCTGGACCTAGACTAGCTCATTATCCTGTGTCCCCCTCTGCACAGACGAACCTTCTAACAGGGCTCGAGATGGCAGCACTGAAACCTCTCATCCCATCTCACTCGCCCCTGGTAACGGTGCAGTGAGTGATAAGTGCACATTCAAAACGGGGCGGGGCCCAGAGCAGTGACAAAGTTGGTAACAAGTCGATGCCACCCAACGGAATCTTCAGCACATGGACATGGTGCCAAGGGAATTCCTAGGAAAGGGTCTAATCTAGAAGAGGCCAGCAACGATGACCAGGAACATCCCGAGTCTCCCACACTGGGAGGACATCACTGGCTCAGCCAATGTCATATAAACTTTGTCCTACCGCCTTGTTTTTACCTTCTTTTCTGTAAATACTCATTTACTTCACTGGAAAGGTACTATATGCTCATTGAAAATCTGCACCCCCTAGTAAGACACTGGAGCTTTTCCCTGCTGGCCAGTTTTCTATATGCAAACAAGTGGTCACACTTGCTTGCAGTACCCCCATCTTGCACGTCACAACTGGCAGCACATACAAATTGACTTCTGATAGAAGCGAAGCAAACAAGAGTGGGAGGCACCCCAAATATGACAATGTACCCCATCAATTAACTGCATGATCTTTTGCTATTAGTAAAGTGCAAAACATAGGCTCTACCACCTAAGGGTGCCTCTTACCACTGAACTATAAATTCTCACCACTGACTTATAAATTCTGTGTCCACAGCCAGGGAGGGAGCAGTTGGTTCGGAAACCAAGTTCCAACCCTAGCCATTTATCTGCTCTGTGAATGAGTGGAGGGAAGGGGGTGCAGCAAGGGAGATATTAAAACACCCACAGGGCCAGGCCAGCAGGTAGAATAAACGATGGAGCTGATGGTCCTCCCCATCGCAAGAAGACAGCTGCTATGCTGCTTGGGTAGGCTGTTGTCAGGAGAGAATACAGGCTTAATTTTGCCAGATCTTCCAATATTTTCAAGAGAAGCTAGAAATATCAGTTTTTATACAAAACCAGTTATAGTTTACAGTTTTTTAAATGCACCATGTGGCCCAAACAAACATAAATGAGGGTATTATCCACCCCGTAGACTGACTGGTTTGCTACTATTTTATAAGTTGTAAGATCTATTCCATGATTTCTCTTTCTTTTAAATAGGACGTTGACTGCTATCTGCCCTCCACTCAGGGTTTATTAAGAGCACAGAAGGGGTTTTATTATCATATAACAAAATAATCCAAGTACATTCAGATGCAAAAAGCAGCATAACATGATCTGACCCCTCCCCCCTTTTTTTTAAACCAGGATTTATACAAATGTTCATACATGAACTTGACATTTGGTAGAATTATTTGAAATATGTACTTAGGTATGTTAGCTTCTAAATAAACAAAAGAGGAAAACTGTAATATCCTTAGAGGATGAGGGTGTGACCAACTGGTTCAAGTGGTGGGGCGAAAGCCTGGCTGGAACAGCTCTGATTTTTTAAACAAACGCTGTGTAGAGACAGGTAACGTAGACAATACCTCTCAGGAAGCACTGCCACAGAGGGCAGCAGGGAAGTGGGGTGGTTGCCAGAAGAGAATGCAATGAAGGTGAAGATAATGTATTGTAAAACTTGATGGAATTACAAATGTTTGTATGTTGATGGAATACATCCTGTTAAAGCAAACAAACAAATATGAGTACCGACTGAAGGAATTTTGTCTGCAAAATACTGGACAGTGTGAGGTGCAGTAAAAATTTTATTAGTAAGCGTTAAGAAGCCAAGATCTAATAACACAGGTTTTCCCTAAACAAGAAGTCAGAAAAAAAAAGAGAAAAAAATCTTTACTATAACACACATTGCCCCACATTTTATACTGTGCCATTTCCGTATTTGTCCTTTTTAGCCTACTTCTAGCACAGTCTCTCTTTGCTAAAATACATTAGTTGCCATGGAAACGATGTTACAGTGTGTGAAACCATTTACTGTCCTTGGAAAGGCATTCATGATAAAACTGAACAGTGGTATGTTTTAAAAAAAAGAGAGATCCAACAGAAAGCAGTTGTGTAAGAACACAAGATCTCAAAATCGTGACTTCATAGTAAGTATTCCTCTACCACCAATATCATATTCCCAGTTTGGCCCACATCCATCAGAGAAGCATTTTCCTCCTCCTTTAGCCAAGTGGTACCTAATCTCTGACCTGTTAGGGAAAACAATAGATTCCCTATAATTCCCACTTACCTCCCCATAGGGCGGGGCTGGGAGACTACAGAATCAGAATGGCTTGTAGGCTAGACAACACCTCCATAATTGGGGAGGATTTAATCCTGATACATTCTGCTGTCCAACTTTGTTATTAGAGACAGAAATGATACTTGGGACATAGAGATTTGGACTTGAATTTCCTTATTGCCATAGATTAGCAAGACACTTATTTTTTTTCTCTTTCATCTATTCGAAGTAAACCATGCTCATTCTTTTGAGAAAATATACTGAGCAGCTCTCATGCGCAATATTGGCAAAGAAAACCAAAGGAGAAGGCCCTTAACAGCTTAAAATCTAGTGGGGCCAGTGGACAAGGGTGGGAGCATGAAAAGCCTTCTGGGCCACAGTGAGGAGCTGGACTTTATGTCATAGGAAGACAATGAGGGGTTTTACCCAGGAATGTGATCTCACATAGATTTTTAAAAGCTCACCCAGCTGTTGTGGGAGTGGGATTGGAAGACAACAGTAAAGGAATGCAGAACTGTAATGTTATCAGAATAGTCCAGACCATCAAGGATGGTGCAAAGGAGATGGAGAAATGTGATCTCTAACTAGGGTACCTTTACGCCTAGGCTTGTTGGTGAAAGTGCTAGCTTACACCTATTGTTCCAACAGCCAGTTGGATTAAGCATTTGTCCAGAGGTTTCATTTTTTAAACCAAGTATTACTAATAGTTGCATTAAAATGTACCAACATTGGTGCATATGCACTTCCAGCTTCTGCCAGTCTTACCAGTGGGTGAGACAACTGCATGGAGAAGAGAATTTTCACCATAACATGTGATTAAGTCTGAAAGGTGACCAACGACAATCCATCTCTTCTGTCCTTCCCAACCTTGGCTTAAGTAAACACCCCCTTTCAAGGACAACACGCAGGATGCTCACTAATAAACAAAAAAACACTTGGACATGAGCAGCTAAGGACAGCCAACTCCTCCAACTGTCAAGTCTACTAGTCGCTGGATGCTACTGGCCAGCTGCGCTGTGACCCATGCCGCAGCCCGAGATGTCCAAAATAACAAGGCAGAGGGACCAACAGGAATCATAGAAAGTTACAGGTTAGGTTTATATAAAATATTTGTGGGAAATAGGCCTTCTCAAGAATGGTGTGAATGCTCTCATTACAGTGTTTTTGTCATTTATTGATAATTAATGCTATTTTACTCTGCAATATTTAATGAAAAATTGAATTTGTTTTTCAAGAAAGGTGATGATGAATGCTAACTGGTACAAAATGTTTACTGATATTAACTATCTACCATGGAAGCCATAGTGATATCATTTACTACATAAACCATAAGTCACACATCTACTCTAACAGCAGCAGCAACTACTGCAAATGTTAATAGTAATTGTAAATAGCACTGTGTCTGAGGATGACACGTTCTTAGAGTTCACTAACGTAGCACTCTAGGAAACCTGACTCTGCTTTTAGATTGAATGGCTGCTTTTCTAGGTTGATTCTGCTTATTTTTGAGTTCAGGTTTTTTGTGCTTATATGGAAAGTGAAGTGATACCTTTAATGTGTTGGTTTTATTAGCAGAAGGGAAAAACTTCGCAAACAGTTAAGTGATTCCAGCTTTGTGTTAGTATTAACAGGTATTTTAAAAAGAAAATAATTGTTTGATTTTTTCTATTTCCTGAGAGCAAAATAAAGCTGTGGAGGTTCATTCTGTCACAGGTAAAACATCTCATGTTATTGAGAATGCTACTGTGACTTGTGAAAAGTTTAACACAAGAGATGAAATTTTGGGGGTAACACAAATACAAATTTTGTGCTGCTAAAAGCAGTTGTCCTTACTAAATCAAAAAACCTATGGAGAAAAAAGTTACTTGGAATTGGGTATGGCATATGAACACCTCATAACTGCATTCAAACAAGTAGTTATATCCTACCAAATGAAAAATAAACTATAGGTGAAGAAATTGACAAGTTAGAAATATTGAACTACAAAATTTTTGTGACAGTGTTCTGTGAATATTCAGCATGTTCGTATATGCCTTCTGTTTTGCTGCCTGTCAGCATCAACCAGGTTTTAAAAATGTCTGAGAAACGTCTGAATCAATGTAGGTGTGTCATAATGGTATGATAGATGCATTCTATAAAGTTTGGGTGGGTTCTGTGCCAAAACAGTTGGAAATCTTTGTTCAAAGCAGTGTCACTACACTTCTGTTTCGAAAGCCTTTAGCCAATAGCAGGTATTAAAAACAAGAGCTGCTAACAGAAAGATGTTGAAATTTATCCCGAAGAAAGCAAAGGAGGAACAGAACACACTAAATTATGAGAACTCAAGTAGTGTCCAAGATTTAATTTTAATTCTGAAATTGTATTATGTTTTGGAGTATCTCAACTTGTGGTGATCTTTTGATGGTGCTCCTAGTTTTGTTGTTTTGTTTGTTTGTTGTTAATGTTTTTATTGATTTTTAGAGAATGAGGAAGGGAGAGGGAGAGATAAAGAGAAACATTGATAAAGAGAGCAATACATCGATAGGCTGCCTCCTGCATGCCCCTACCCAGGATCAAGCCCACAAGGGGCATGTACCCTGATCAGGAATCGAACCTGCAACCTCTTGGTACATGGGATGACGCCCAACCAACTGAACCTCACCAGCCAGGGCAGTGCTCCTCGTTTTAATTAAATACATTTATATTCTGTACCAGAATGAAGAGAAATTATGAAGATCTATGATTTTGTGTCATCTAACTGTGATAAAAGAATTGAAAGGACAATAGGGGAACTTATTTTCATTAGTTTTGTCTTATAAAAATACTGAGGATAAGAATTCTGAATGGGGTAAAAGACCTGTGACAATATTTGGGCTAAAATATTTATAAATTTCAATATAAAAAAATTATTCTGAGGCCTCCATTTAGCAGAACTTGCTCTCAGCTGAAGTGTATCTATAGAAAGAGCTATTTTCTCAGTTAAAAATATTATGACATACACATAAATGCCAATTGAACATAGTAACAATTTCAAATATTAACTATAAAACACAACTTTGAAGATTACAAGTAGCTCTATGAGAAAATAAAAAAACATTCTTCACAAAAAAGAATCAGTGACATGAATATTAGAGACATATGGCTAAAAAGCTGAGTAAGGTGAGTGAGTATTTACCAAGAATAACTAGTTTTATGTTCTTTTTAATGTCTAAAAAGTTCTTTTTTTTTCTAATGTATATGGGCATGATTATAATTTTTAGAAATGTTATTTTTGAGATTTCAAATAAACCTATAAATACTATAAAATGATGTTGGTTAACAAATCAACATTTAAAAAATTCTATAATTTTAATTATTTTACTTTTAAAATTTTTCATTGTTGACACTATTACAGAAATTCCCATTTTCCTCCCCTTTGTCCACTTCCACCAAGCCCCTACCGCCCCCCTCTTCCCTCTGACCATCACCACACAGTTGTCTGTGTTTATGGGCTATCCTAATATTGATCAACCAAAGGACTTGTACACACGCATATAAGCATAACCAATGGATACAAGACACTGGGGGGGGGGGGGGGGGGCGGGGCAGGTGAGGGCATGTACTGGGGGGTAGGGGAGGCCGGGGGGAGGTCAATGGGGGGAAAAAAGGAGACATATGTACTACTATTTATAATACTTCAAACAATAAAAAATAAAAAAAAATAAAATGACATAAATAAAAAAATAATAATTAAAAAAAAAAGCCAGGAGCCGCCATGACTGAAACAACCAGATGGATGACTGAACAGCAGGCTGCGTGGGGCGACCAGGCTGGTAGGGGGTGCAGTAAAGGGTGACCAGGCTGGTGGGGGGGCAGTTAGGGGCGACCAGGCCGGTGCGGGGGGCAGTTGGGGGCGATCAGGCCGCAGGCAGAGGCGGTTAGGGGCGATCAGGCAGGCATGCAGGTGAGCAGTTGGGAGCCAGTGGTCCCGGATTGTGAAAGGGATGTCCGACTGCCGGTTTAGACCCGATCCCCAGGTTCGGGCCTGAACCGGCAATCGGACATCCCCCAAGGGGTCCCGGATTAGAGAGGGTCCAGGCTGGGCTGAGGGGATCCCCCACCCCGTGCATGAATTTCGTGCACTGGGCCTCTAGTTCATATATATAGGGTGTCCCAAAAAATGCATACACACACTTTGAATAATTAGAAAGTCATGTTTATTAAAACACATTTCTTTTTCAAAATTGAACTATCAGCTGTTAAAGTGTATATACATTTTGGGGGACTCCCTGTATGTTCTTTGGCTAATCTCTTCACCTTCTTTCATCCAGCCCCCTCTTCTCCCTCCCTTCTGACAGCTGAGTGGCTCCTTTCAGTAAATGTTATGGTCCCCCATCTCTAGCTCTCTTGGCTCTCACTGACAGATGAGGGAAAATATGAAAAGTATTTACCTTTTGAGAAAATGTGCTCAAAACATCACAGTAATTTTCTAGTAGGAAAATACATAGTAGGTATCCCAACAGGCAACATCCCACCTCACTCCACCCTGCCAAACTCATGTTTTTTTAAACAAGACTAAAGATTTCTCTTCCAAAATTACTAGGCACTTCAAGAAACAACAGGGTTGAAAACATCTTCTTAAATGCAATATCATCCCTGTATGAATGTCAAAGAGGAATGAAATGTACTGAAAAAGAGCTAACTGGTCCCCCCACCCCCCTTCATTTGAGTGTTCTAGTAACTACTTATGAATTATACTTGAAAATGAATCCTTTCATAAACTCATGCTTTATTTAGTCAATGAGGATGGAATAAAAATGAAGAGCTTCTCCTCTCACAGAGACTACAATTCCTAGTATTCACTCTGATACCTTTAAAATATGAAATTGAAGGGTCACACCCAGTGAAAATGCTTGTCTTCAGCATCTCAGGATATTGATTAGAGAAAGGCCTAAAATTTGAATACTTTCCTCTGACCTGAGGCTCCATAGCAACTGAGGTCCTTCCTTCCAGGGCACTCGGAAGAACTGCCTTTTACTAAACAAGGGAAGCCCAAATCCCCACTATATTTTGGAATATCTGGTGGACAACTCTGCTCCTCCAAAGGGCAGATCGCCCCACTTCTTCTCCAAGATGAACCGACCATAGGGATGTTAACCCACAACTTACTCAAAGAAAAAAGCATACTAATAGTATGCAGCAGCAGCATACTATTAAAACACAGCTCCAATGCGGTGCGGCAGGTTTGAAATTTACACTTACTACTTAGCTGTATATACACTAAATATGTTACTTCATTTCTCTACAGTTGAATTCAACTTGATCATGACCATCGCATTTCTGCTTATGAAGAAAAAACCAATATTGCTACTTCCAGATAACTTAATCTCTTCCGATATAAAATTTTAGCTGCTTCAGGGCAATAAGTAAAATTTAATTAATCTCAAACTGCCTCTCATGGCTGTGTTCATTTCTCTCTCCCTCCTTCCCCAGGGGAAAATTATAGACCACCACAGGATGGGGAGAGAACCTGGTCCAGGTGCTGACCTGCAAGCCCTCACTGGCCTCCTCGGGAGGTGCCATCCCTTTGTCTCGGAATGTTGGCCTGGCTCTGCTGATGGGACTGGTGGATACCTGCAGTCATGATCCCAGCCCGCCTTCAGCAGAGGCTGGCACAGTCCATTCTGTGCCCGCTTCATTCTGACCCCAGGCCTCTCCCACCCGGCTCTCTCAGCACCTCCACATTTACATGAGGAGGTCTGCAGTGCCGTCAGGATGTCTCCTATGCCACAGGCAGGCACCGGGAACCATGAGGGGACACCATCTCAGGGCTAGTTTCCACAAGGTGCTTTCCTTCAAGAGTTCCAGACAGGATGCGGGGTCCAAGTGCTGCTGCTGCATGCAGATTATCCTCCACCCACCTGGGGTGGGGGATCCCAGTCACCCATTCCTTTCTCATCTCTCGTTTCATCCTAATCTCTACAAGCTCCATCCTCCAATCCAGAAAGGTATTTCCTGCTTCCTGCAGCCTCCCTCCTGCACGGCTGACTGTGCAATCTATGCCAGGCCTTCTGAGATCTGGCTCCTTGGAATAATTTTTTTTCTAACAAAGTCTGCCTCTTTTAAAGGAAGGCCTGGGCTAACTCTGATCTCTGAAACATGCTTTAAGTGCCTGTTTTAAAAGTCCACAGCTGAACAATGTCTTCTTTGTTCCAGCCTATAGTCTGTCCTCTCCCTGAAGTAATAGAATCCTTAGCCTCCATGGGGGAGACTCCCAGGGCAACAAGAATTAGGAGGGAAGTAAAGTAAATTGAATACCAGTTCAAAATATTAGCCCCAATAAATTGGCTGGTCATCATGAGAGGTCTCAGAGGTCCCAGAACACTCACTCAGAATGTTTAAGACGTGCCACATAAGACAAGACATTCTTCTGGAAGACACCGTTTATACCTATTTAAACCAAGGACTAAAGGGGCCTGTGCCTTTCAGTTTCTTGAATTCTTTGTATCTAAGGTCCTAAATTTCTATTTTATTAAGTGGAAATCCATTCAACGGGAAGTGACCCTGTGCACTATCATTTTGGATCTCTCCAATTCTATGGGTTCCCTCTTCCTAGGGCCTTCTCACCGCTGTCTCTCCTCCTCCACACCTGCTATGTTTACTCATCAGATTCCTAAAACTTCAGAGCCTTCCTTACCTTGGCCATCCTCCAGCTCAATCCCCTCTTCAGCCTGAACCTACCTTCAGGTGATGCAATTGATATTTTCTCTAGTCTCTTAGAACATCCTCCTCACTTGACCATTTAAACCAATTCTCAACTCTAGGTCACCCCCAAAGTAAGATTTTCCACTCCCAACATGATAAGTACTTTCAGGCAAAGTCACAAAACTGGGCTAAAGAGAACCATAAAAAATACCTACAGATTCTAATGGGACCTCACAATTTCTCTGCAATGCCTTCTATCCATTTATTAATAGATCATCCTATATTTTTGTTACTCTGGAGTTTTTCTGCATTCTCCAAGCCCCCATCCCATCTCTAAATCTGTGACCCTCAGATGATGGCTTAGCCTCTAATTTTACTGAAAAGTTTTAGGAAACTCCACTCCTTCAAACTTCTTTCTTTTCACATAAAAATGTCACTGTATCTTCATCTATCTCAGAGTTACAAATCACACATGTAAAGTACTGTGCCTGCACTTTCAGCACTCGAACCTATAAATACCTTTCTCTTCTGTTATTTCTCCCTCCAAGCTGGTAATTTTTATCTCTCTGAGGGCTATCATGGATTGAATGATGCCCTCCTCCCCCTACCACCCCCCCCCCTCAAAAAAAAATATGCCCATCTGGAACCTGTGTGACCTTATTTGGGAAAAGGGTCTTTAAAAATGTAATTAAGAACCTAGTGATGAGTTTATTTTGGATTAGGGTGGGTCCTAAATCCAATGACATGTATCCTTATAAGAGGAGAATGCCATATGAAGATGGAGGCAGGAATTGTTGGTCTACAAGCCAAGGAAAGCCCAGGTTTGCCAGTAGCCACCAGAAGCTAGGGAAGAGGCATGGAACAGTCTCCCTCAGAGCCTCTGGAAGGAACCAACCCTGATAGCATCTTAATTTCAAGACTTCTGGCTTCGATGTGAGAGTTTTTGTTGTTTTAAGCTACCCAGTTGGGGAAAATTTGTTTTGGCAGCCACAGAAAACTAATGCAAAGACTCCTTCTATACTCACCATCACCTTGCCCATAACAACTCTTTGTTGATTCCTTCCCATCCATTATCCCCTCTATTTCCAGCCTTACCAACATCACTCTCTTCAGGGAATAATTTCCGTATGTTCTAGCCCATTCAGGAGACACTGAGAGTGCAGTTAGGTGTTCTGCTGGGAGACACGGGGCAGGGCTCTTGCCACAGCAGCAGTTCTGGATCTTAAGTGCACAGGAGTGCTATTGTGGGGATAGAGGCCTGGAAGCCTCATCCCTGGGAACAGACTCTGTCACCTCTGGGGAGGTGAGATCAGGGAAGGCAGTGGGGCTTGCCTTCGGCCTCCCGTACTGGACTCTCCCTATGTGGCCAAGGTACAATCAGAGAATGTTTGGGGCTGCAGTTTTCCAAGTGCCAATCCTCCTGGTATCACACCCAGCTATAAACTAACCAGAACTTCCCAGGAATTACTGGCACCCACAGAGGCATCTGGGTTTGCTCCTTATACCACAGTCCTTATAGGTTCTTCCCAGCCACGCCTCACTGGCTTTCATTCGCAATTCTTGACCTCTTAGCATTCTGAAATCAAGAATCAGTTGAATAATGACTATAAGACAGTGAGAATTGTATGGTTAACCTCACTAGTATAAAAAGGGTGTGGTATGGCACATCATCTATTCTTTGAACCCAACTTGAAGATAGGACTAGGATTTGAGATCACTGCATTTCAACCTAAGGACGTGTAATATAAGGTGGAACTTAAAACATTATGCACAACCAAAATATGGATTCTAAACATGACTGAGGATCTATCAGTGCAGAGGACCCAATGTATTATCTACAAGAAGAAAATTTATTCAAGATGCATCTCATTCTACAAGTACTGAAAACACTTGGGAAACCTCCCAGTTTGCACAGTTCAGTATTACACTGAGCACAAAGCAAATTAAGTGAGGTGAGCTTCTAGCCTTCCAGTAGCTTGCTACTGAAAATGGACAATTTTGATGCTGACATGTATGAAAGTGAGTGAACGTGAACAAATTGGAAAAAGTGGTGACATTATATGCCAGCCAATGGCAAAGAGCATTTTGTCAGTAGCATATGATCTCCCACACTTAAGGCAGTGGTTCGGCAATGGGCAGGAAGGTGGGAAAAGCACTGAAATCACAGATAGTGAATGGCTGAGGAAGAAAAAACAGTTCACCACTACTTTCCAAAGACCATAATGGTACCCCTAGCCCATCTGGGCTGCAGTAATTGGTCTACACCCACAGAAAGTGTTCTTCTTGGTCTCCACCCTTCAGATATATTAAATCTGACATCTAGGTGAGGGTTGGGCAAGGGAAGCCATTAATGAGGAACCACAGAGGGCTATTTCCAGGTAGGTAAGAAGACCCTTAATGAGTGGCTGACAAACACTGCATATTGTGCTGCTGTGTCTTTTGTTACACATGTTACTTGAGTAGTGCCTCCCCTCAACCATGGCTTATTTTATAAGGCTTATTTTCAATCATTCTTTTGAAGGATATATAAACAGAGACTGTGATATTTTGGGGGATATAGTGTGAAATAATTACTTTGTAGGACTTTAAGTATATGATGGAACCCTCCCCTCCCCGCCCCTGCTAAGGAGATTCTTCAAATGGTACTACTACCAAGTGAAATAATGCATGGAAAGAAAGGCACTCCCCACAGCCGAAACTGGGGTTCATATGGCCGAGGAATGCAGTTAAATGCTACTCTGAGAAGTCCAGAAATGGGCAGGTACATAATAGGTGAGTGCCTGCCTTCTCTCATACCTCCAGGATACATTGGTGGTCCCTTTCCCATCATTCATTACTGTATTCTTCCAGTTTCCTCCAGATTTTGAAATATTCTGCATTTACCCGGGTCTTAGATGTTCTTGTGCACTGGTGACTTCCTACTGTTTTTAGTGAAAATCTTAATGAAAGTCGGACAGCACAGGGCAAAGAAGTAACTATTTCCTTGACCACCTTAAATTTTTAACAAAAAGCTCAATATTCTGAACAAAAAAAAAAAATCTTTAAACATATACCATTCTGAAATACAATGATGGGTCCTAAAACAGTCTAGGACAGTGGTCGGCAAACTCATTAGTCAACAGAGCCAAATATCAACAGTACAACGATTGAAATTTCTTTTGAGAACCAAATTTTTTAAATTTAAACTTCTTCTAACGCCACTTCTTCAAAATAGACTCGCCCAGGCCATGGTATTTTGTGGAAGAGCCACACTCAAGGGGCCAAAGAACCGCATGTGGCTCGCGAGCCGCAGTTTGCCGACCACGGGTCTAGGACAATCACGGAACCTAAATCGTGTGGGTTGGAAACTACAGAAGCTCCATATCTGAGGAGATGCCAGCCCAGCCTCACAGAGGCCGGAAACCAGCTATACATTCCAGTATCCTGCCCCAGGGCCTGTCTGAGTAAACATCTGCTGACTGTCTACACTATGAAAGACATCCTGCTACATGCTATAGGGGAACCAAAAAACAAAAGGAAGCGGGAGCAGCAAACACTATTTTTGCATACGTGAAGCCAATAGTCTCTTGAGAAAACAGGACCCATAAATATGTATTTCTAGGAAACCTAGATTCTAGTCTAAACTAAATTAATAACTGGATGTATAACCGTGGGCAAGTCACAGAATTTCTTTACAGCTTGGATTCCTCACACCAGGAATTAACTAACAACATAAGGCATCACATATTAGGAGGTAACCGAGAGACACAAATGTTCAATGCAAGAGAATGAGAAGACTAGGAGAGTCTTCCCAGATTTGGGCTTCCAACTGGACCTTGAAAAATGGATAGAATCCCGAGAGAAAGAAGGGTCAGGGAATTCCAAGAGGAAAAAAACAACAACAACCGCACAAAGGCTGGAACACATAATTCATATCAATGTTACAGTAGATTGACATCTGGCTAATCAAGTGTTAATGTCATGGTGAACGAGGTCAGCCAGGTATGACTAAGAACGTGGAGACAGTTGGAGGCATTGAATATCCAGTTAAGAAATTTGGTCTTTCTCTTATTCATTGGGTTGTTAATAAAGGAACAAGGCAAAAGAACCAATATCCAGTATCAGCCAGCACATCCATTTTCACATGGATCAAACCTCCTCATTCAATCTAGAAAATATAGGAGTAACACAACAGGAATTGTGTGTGTGTGTGTGTGTGTGTGTGTGTGTGCGTGTGTGCGCGCGCGCGCGCGCTAAACACTTTGTTTTTTAGCAACTGGAATTGTTATTTGCAAATCATGGAATCGCCTAAAGGACATAACATAGCCGAAACCGGTTTGGCTCAGTGGATAGAGCGTTGGCCTGCGGACTCAAGGGTCCCAGGTTCGATTCCGGTCAAGGGCATGTACGTTGGTTGCGGGCACATCCCCAGTGGGGGGTGTGCAAGAGGCAGCTGATCGATGTTTCTCTCTCATCGATGTTTCTAACTCTCTATCCCTCTCTCTTCCTCTCTGTAAAAAATCAATAAAATATTTTTAAAAAGGACATAATATATCAAGAGAATATAGATCAGGCAAAGGTATATACAGAGGACAGCCACAGAATTGACATTTCAAGGAGACAATAATAAAAGATACATAATGACAAAATGCTAGAGTTCATTGATATCTGAAAATAATGAGGTGCTCGCTCTGTTCTAGGAGGTTAGACAATAAACTAGACAACAAAAAAGTGAAACCCTCCAAACTCTGAGAGCAAACAAGAGAAAACATTAACAGAAATCAGCACTTTCCAAATTATCCTGCGTGCATGTGCCTAGCTATAGGCAACATATCACACAATTTCTAAAATAAAATTAAAATCAAATTTTACAAGTGACAGTATTTAAAATTGTTATTGCTTTAAAATAGACACTCCAATGTGTGGGAATGAAGGAACTTGTTCATGTTTATTTGCCTTTTCAGTAGAATTTAAATTGGGCAGGATTTCACAGAAATCCAGATTCAGTAACTTTTTCTAGGGATCAGAGAAGAAAGGATTGGAAAAAGTGCCCTGGGCTTTGTTGTGGGAAAGACGATCTGGATCATTTTTAATTTTCCACTAAAGTCCTGCTTTTCAGTATATGGCAGATGGAATCCTTATACAACTCCATGAAAAGCCTACTATTTTTGGGTACTTCAAAGATGGAAGCTCTGAAGAAAATAAGTGTTTAAATTCATCAGCACATTCAAAAGGAGCAGGTACTTAGAAATCTTAAAAATACAAGGGAAGAGGTCTTTCTGTGATGGATTTCTGATCCCCAGCCTCCTCTGGGTGCTGCTCCCCCTGGCTCCAGCTGATTGATGATTCTCTACCACTTCATGGCCTGCTCCCATCACTGTGGCTCAGACTCACTACATTTGCTTCATTCCTCGTCTCTCAGAAGCTGCCTCCCAGCCATTCTCATATACAGGCAAGATTTTGGGGTTCAATCCTGCCAGCCCCATACTTACTAAATGAGAACAGGGTCTGGGAACATGCATTCTGTAAGGTCCTCAGAGGATATTCATGCAATGATGGCCCTAAAGCTCTTTCCTTATTATGAGCTGGTTCAATAGATTATTAGTAGTTGTGCCAAGGCTGATGTTTACTGTGTGTGGACTATGAGGTACAGGGCGAGGTAGTTTATATTCTCATTTGAGAGACAGAACAAATTTAGTGATAAAAGCACAGACCCTGGAGCCAGACTGATTGCCTGGGTTCAGATCCTAGCTCTGCTGCTTACTAGCTCTGTGACCCTGACTAAATCACTTAACCTCCATGCCTCAGTTTCCCCACCTGTTAAATGGGGATAATAATGGCAGTACCTCATCAAATAGTGCTGAGTTTGTGATGGGAAAATCAAACCATGAAAAAGATATAATACCTGACTTACAAAGAGCCCACAAGTAATAATAATAATAAAAAAAGACAAGTATCTGTCCACTCTCCCACCCAGCTGACTTCACTTTGTCAGACTGTGACAAGGGTGATAATGGGGTGGTAACCAAGTGCCATGGGAGCCCAAAGGGGGGACTTCCCAGAAGGTAAGTCTTGAATGGAGCCATAAGAAGGAATGAGATTTCCACAGGCGGGGAAGGTGCCTTTGTACCACGAACACTGAACACAGAAGGAAGTGCAAAGCAAAGGCAAGGAGGCTTGAAAATAGGCAGGGAGTGAGAAACCACAGCTTTGGAACAAAAGCAAGCATGAGTTTAGGAGCCAGACAGACCTGGCTTCTCTAGTAATTAGCTGTGTGACGATGGGCAAGTTACCTTTCTGAGCCTCAGTCTTGCCATCTGACCAATGGGGATAATAATACCTGCCTCATAGAGTTATGACTAAGTAAATTACTGTAAGTAAAGCACTTAATAAGGCCTCTGGGGTTCAATAACAATGGTAGGCATTATTATTTTTATGGTGTACTTAGAGAGGCATGAGCAGCTGTGGTATGCACAGACCAGAAATAAGTACCCTTCAGAAAAAGCCTTCTGAATTGAAATAACCAATGGGTTAAAATTTTCCCATACTGTATTTTTTTTCTCCCCAAAACTTACAGTTAATAGGCACTCAATACATATTTGCCCAAACAAAGTGGGTGTTGCTTGGGGTCACAGGGTCTATAAAGATGCTCTCGGCTTCCTGCGAATACCCGGGAAAAGGACCCAAGTCTGTCTCACATCCAGAGTGAGGCAACGCAGGTCATTCTGGAAGCTGGCTCAGATGAATGGGAAAACGCTCTCACCCGAACACTACGACGCAGAGCCTTACAAACATTGTTAAAGTTTCATGAGTCAGTGAGCATTATCTTTTCTTCCCATGTTTTTATTGGGCCATAAATCCAGTTCAATTTATATCCTTCTAGGATTACTGTGTTCTAATCAAGTCCAGAGTGCCACTTATTCCTAGGTTATCTGGACTGCATGTCATCCAAGTCCATTTGGATAATACTGTTCAGGCTACTCATGTGTTTTAGCAGCTAATAATTAGATTTGTTCAACTAGATACATTAAAAAAAGATCATATTCCCCTAAATAACCCAAACCACCCCAGTTTTATAGGAACCAAGTGCATGAAAATCATAACGTGTGGGTGGTGGTGGTGGTATTTCCAACTTCATAGCTCATTCCACCTTTAGAAAATCCAACTCAAGTGATTTACACTGTAAATAGGTCAAAATTCTGATTATCTGACTAAAATAGAGAAACCCTTTTACAGGGCTAACTTCAAAGTGCTTTTGTTTTCTATTCTCAAGAATAAAAAGGCTCTGCATTTTTTAAGAACACTTGCTAAAAATGCTGTTTTCAAGCATACTATATAAATTAATTTTCTACCTTTTCCCAATAACTCTTAATCCAGAATTGGCAATCACCCATATCCCTTTCTAAAATATTCAAAATTTCTTTTTTATGCACACAATACATGTTCATCCTCCCTTCCCTAAGGGGCCATATATGCTATATGTATGTATGTGTATATATGTAAACGTTGTGTATATACACACACACTTTAACAACAGTAGCAAACACACAGCTTTTCCTGTGTGGGGGGTACTATTCTCAGTGCTTTATATTTATTAACTCATTGAATCCTAACAGCAAATATTTGAGGTACAAACCATTATCCACATTTTAAAGGTGAAGGAAGGGAGGCAGAGAAATTAGGTAACTTGATCCAGCTCACAGAGCTGGGAGGGACTGAGCCAGGACCATACCCCGGGTATGGCCCTGGGCTGAAAGGCTTGACATCTGGCTCTCAGCGGTAACTCTGCCACCTTGGTTAAGTCACTTAGTTCTCTGGAGCTCACCTTCCCTTATCAGTAAAATGGACATGTTGGACTACATGATCTCTAAGCCCTTTAGGGTTGTATGTTCTGCAGGTTTTGACATCTATTTCTACCTTGGTCTGGGGAGCAGTAGAGTTGTAGACTTCCATCCCCTATTCCCCTGATGCTGCTGCAACTGTACTTGTCATTCTTAATCTTGCTTAATATCTGAGCATACCCTCCGCCCCCTGGGGATCAGGGACACCTCGCTCCCCAGGGCCTGCCCAATCCTCCCGCTGTCCCTCTCTCACTCAGGGCCTGGGCTTCTCCTCCCCCTTCTCCTCTGTTCCCAGGCTCTCTCTCAGCCCTGACTGCTCTATCTCTATGCTCTCTCTGAGTGATACCACCCACATCTAGGGCTTGAAGTATTTTGTAATTTGCTGCTGATAGATTTACATTTCAGTCCTACTCCTCACTCCAGACCCATCTATTCAATTGCCAATGAAATACCTGGACCTGGAAGAGAGAAGTATTCATGACAAAGTCATCACTTTACACACACCAGCTTTTCCTACTGAATTGATGCGTCTCAGTGTCTCTCTTCACCCAATTCCCAAGGACCCCTCTTCTGGCCCCTCCATATCTATCTCACTCTCTCTTATTCTGCCTCTTTTGCTCCATCCAGACCCCCTCATCTACTGCTCATCTGAGTTTCCATAATTATCTTTCCTCCATCTTGACCACCACTGGTCAATAGCTCACTGTGGCCAAAGGATCTTTATAAGTTAAGATCAGATCAAGGCAGTGTCTCCACTTACAACACTTAAATGGCATTCCTGACAAAATACAAGAACATTCTCAGTTTTTCCTCCAGCCCTATCTTCTCCCTCTGTCCATCTCCCGCCCACCTACCCTGAACTTCTTGAAGTTTCCCAGAAGGTCTGTGCATTGGCCTTCTGGGCTGCTCTTTCTGGGGCAACAGCCATCACACAACACTCAACTAGGTGACTCCTACTCTTCAGACTGTTACTCTTCATCTCGAGGACACCTCCTCTACCCTCTCTTTGTGGAGGTCATGCTCCCTCCTGTATGTACCCATGCTCCTATGAGAATCCCTAGAATCGCAGATTATCATAGTGGGCAGAGTTTTCCTCCTGCAGGTAAGTTCCTTGAGGCAGGATCGTACCTTTTTGGCCCTGAATCATCTAGCTCAATGCCTGGCAAGTGGTAGATGCAATAAAGGAATGCTACTGAATGAGTACATATGTAGGACAATCCACAATCTCATAGAGACCTATCTGTGGATCACTAGAAGAACCCAGCTTAAAATAATCACACTGAGTAAAGGTATTTCCAGTATCAACATGCTGTGCTTTCTCATTTAAAAATTTTATCTTATTTTCTATTTTCTAGGTGAACAACAGATGAGGGTCTAAATCAGTGGTTTCCAACCTTTTCTTGGCCATGCCCCACCTAAGCATCTCTAATATCTTGATGCCCCCCTGTGACATATAATTCTTATTATTCAAAAAGTGAACTCCTATTCATGTGATGGAAGCCTAAAAGGCCATTAACTTGGTCTAAACAAGCTTCCAAAGAACATGGCTTCCATGAAAGAGAAAAATAAAAGGACAAAAGGTCAGCTGAAGTACTGAGGAAGAAGTCACTAAGAAATTGTTAAAAATAATAATAATAATATAAATTGATAGGAAAATTGGCAAACAAATTTTCAAAACATATAATAGAGAACTGAAATGCATAAATATGTCACAACATATATTTATATACTGTATATGTGCCCCTAGAACCATAAGAAATGCAAAAAATTCACTGTTAATAACTCATTCTCGAATTGCTCCCCTTAAAAATCAAAATGTCCCCCTATGGGGCGTGTGCCCCACGGTGGGAACCACTGGTCTAAATGGAAGGAGTGGAAGTGGGAATGAACATTTTACTTTTTATTGAAATATAAAGTCCTATTTCCCAAGCAGAGTATCAATTTCCAAAGCATTTACACCCCTCTCCACCCCTTATGGCATGTAACACATTTAATTAATATCATCATTACATCCATATATAGTATTTTGCATATTGCCTAGCGGCTAAGAGCAAAGGCTTTGAAACCAAACTAATTAGGCCTGAATCCTGACTCTACCACTTACTGGCTATATGATCTTGAGTACTTAACTTTCCTTGCTTCAATTTTCCATCTGTAAAATGGGGATTACATATGAAACTACTTCACATCATTATTGTTAGGACTAGAATTTAAACAGTGCTTGACAATAGCAAATGCTCAATAAAAGTTAGCTATTATCAATCATTTTTATCTCCTCTAGTAGACCGTGAGCTCCTGAAGAGCAAGGACAGCAGAGGTATTCATTTTCAAGGCCTTATCTCCCAGTGCCTTGCACACAATAACATCCTGGCCTAATGTTTGCTGAACAGGTGAATATAATGAACTGTTCATAGCAAAAGTATGTACATTATTAAGTATGATGACGAGTACAGACCGAATTGCTCCAATAATTTGGAGGCCTGTGGAGAACAGGGACTGTACTTTGTAGAACATTAGCAGTTCACCCTGCTCCTGGAGGTCTGGAAGCTCACTTAACCTCCTAGGAATACACAAGGCTCACAGTCACATGGTCAGGGTAGCTGTGTGACATAGGGACTCAGGTGGGACTGAAGAGCTGGGTTGACTGAGGCTGCCTTCCCATTAGCATGGCCTGGGGCAAGAAGTTTCTCCTTTGGAGTCTGCTTAATTTCCTCTTCCAATGAACAGAAGGTTGGACTCTGATTTCTAAGGACTGCCCCCGGCCCCCCCCCCCCCCCCCCGACCCCCGCAGCCACTTGGGGAGTCTCTAAAATGAGCAGATAAAAAACTAGGCCAAGAAAGGTGCTACTGGAGTAAAAAATAAAAATGAAATACCAAAGGCAACACAGGAGCTGTCACATCACACAAGGGGTTGCTGTGAGGGAACTGGCCACTTGAACTGACAAAAAGCAAAGTGTTTTGAAACATGTTCAAAATGAAATGATCTGAGCTTCTAAAACCAAAAGAACAAAAACAATGATGGGTATAGACTCCAATTAATTTGTCATCAGCCTACAAACTCCTTGAGGACCATGACTATGCCTTGTTGAGTGGCAGCATATGGCAAAGCTGCTGGCCAAAAATACATTTCTTCTTGATCTTTCATCTACTCACAGGGCTAACCTCTATTTCCCAGGCTCCCTTGCAGGTAAAAGTGGCCACAGAACTAGCCCTCATGTAAAGGATGGAAGGAGAAGTGATGGGTGTCATTTCCAGACCAAGGTAATTAAAAAGTGGGTGCACCCCCTCCACTCCCTGTTTTGTTTTCTGCCAGCTGAAAGCAGGTTACAATGGAGCACTATGAGACGGTAGAACATGGGTCCCAGAATCAACACCTGGAAGAAAGCCACCCACCGACCACAAACACCCATTTTGGACTATCACATGAAGAATAATAAATATCTATTGCTTTTGAGCCATTATATTTTTGCAGGTCTACTTGTTACAGCTACTAAAATTAGCCTAATTAATCCAGATGCCTAGCACATATCAAAGACCTAACTCACATTTGTTGAGAAAAGATAAATAAGACCAGGTCCCTTCTCTCAACGAATGAGGGAAACAGACACATGCCGAACATGTCTGCTGCTGAAGTTTGAAAACAAAATTGGAAGCATGATGTGTTTTGGAGGAGAAAGGATGGAAAGCTTCATAGAGGAGATGACTTTTGAACTGGGCCCTAAAGGTGAAATGGTACCCAAGCAAATCAGATGGGGTTGGAGATTCCATACTCAGAAGAAGGCACAGAGTGAAGGTGCAGAAAGCTGAGGGTAGATTTGTTCACATTCAACCTTATCATTAAGTCTAACTTGGTCAGCAGAATGCCTATTTCCTGTGCACTGACTTTCCTTCTTGGGTCTGGCATCAAACAAACAACTCTTTGTTTTTCTAGTACACTCATTAACCCTATTGCTTTTTTTTTTTTAATATAAAAAGTTCCACAGTGAATGTCCTTAGAAAATGCAGAAATAAATGTTTAATATTAATCTTAACCTTTTTCTAATAAAATTCTTGAAGAGCAAACTTGAGGTAGTTCTATTACTTATAACAGTTTAAGAATCACGCTCGTAGGAATCATTGGTTTCAACCTACGTTTTGACGTTATCAATTGAGCATGTAATAGTTACTGGCTTACAAAATGTAGCACTAAGCCCCCAGATTTACACTAACATTTCCTCTTTAATAGGAACATCACGCAGATGGTTCAAAGTTCAGTCAAAAGATTCTCTACATCCTTTGCTCATAGCTAACTAAGTGCCTCCAAAACCTTGAGATAGTAACAAACCACTTCCTCCAAAAGTCTGTGAATCCCTTCTTCACCGTACCCATGGGGCAGAGATCAGGAGAAAGAGAGCAGAAGGGTGGAAAGTATTGCAGTCACTCGGGTGGAGAGGAAGGATGTGGGCCTCTGAGGGCTACCCTGAGATAAGAAAGAAACAGTTTCTAGTGGTCTTCCCAATACCAATTGAATGCTGTTATCAATGCCCCAAGAACTTGTTTTACTATAAGGGCAAAGGGAAAAACACTGGGAAGACAAGATTTCATTTCCAAAGACTTCAGTTTCAGCACTCTGAAGACTGGAGAAGCGGCAGCAAGTCAGGCTGCTGCCCTCGTATCAAACACCAATTTAATTCTCTGACTCAGAAACAAAATTTTCTGCCCCCACATTAATTTATCCCACTCCAGCTCTTAGCACCGAAAGAGAGGGGGTTAAAACGGGTAGGGAGGGCTACCTTGAAAGTAAAACAACTCTTAAGATGGCTGGAATCATTTCCCCCTTGAATCTAAGAAATAACTGCAGCTGCCAGTCAACACTGCCAGTCCAGGATTACTGCAAAATGCTAGCACCTGCTACCCTGCATCTGGGGCCATTTATTTTTCTTCTTCTTCTTTTTTTTTTTTTTTTGTAAATGTGGCAGGAAAGACTGCTTTATCTGAGAGAAAGGGAAGCCCCAAGCAAGAGAAGGAAGAAGCATTGCGCCCATCCTTGGGTACTTTGTGCGTCTCTTCTCTGGGCACTGAAAGAGCTCTTTGTGTCACACACACACACACACACACACACACACACACACACACACACGGAGAGTCTGTGTGATTTATTGGGGGAGGAGGGACAAGAAGGGTGACTTTATTATCCCTCTTCTCACTGAGTCCCAGCAAAATCTCCGCCTGGGCCCAAGCTCTGTGGCCTCTTTCTGGCCCGGTCCCCTCCGCCTGTGGCCGCAGAGATAAGAGAGGGGAGGTGACCAAATAAAAACAATCATCGACCTAGGGAAGTAGATAGGAAATCCAGCGACCAGGGAAGGGGGGAGGAAGGAGCTTGGGGGAGCAAGAGTGGGGAGCAGAGGAAGAGGAGCGAAGGCTCCAGCACTGGGGACGGGGAAAGGACGGGTGGGTGGCGGCACAGGAAGAGTGAAGGGGAGGATGGGGGAAGTGCAAGGGAGGTGCCAGAAATAGGCAGGAGGATGCGCTGGGGAAGGCGCCGGCCCTCGAAGGAGGAGGCCGAAAGGTGGAGGAGTGGGGCAGGGGTGGGGTGGAGAGGGAAGCAGCACGGGGCATCAATTATTAAGTGATTACATCATCCCTGACATTAAAACAACACACAGCCCGGGTCCCCGCGGGGGGCCCCGAAAGGAGGGCGGGGGCGGAGTCTGGGCCAGCCTCGCCTCTCAGCCGATTCCCATTCTCACCCGGCTCCCGCTCGCGGACGGGAAAATGGGCCCCCATTCCTGCGCTACCGAGGCGCAGCACCCGCCTCGCGCTCGGCAGCGGGAAGACTGAGAGCCGGGCCAACTCCCCGAGCCCCGCAGGGCGCGCAGGACCCGGAGACCTTAGCGCCGGGCCCCACCGCGGGGGCAGCGCCGCGCGGGGCGCCGGCGGCCGGGTCCCCGGAGCATCCCCGCGGCCTCGCCGCGCATCCCCGGACGCTTACCTGTGCGGCACTCAGGCTCCGGAGCCCATTCACATGGTCCTCTCCCCGCCCTCCTCCCGCGCGGCCGAGGCGGCTCCTGAGGATCCGGTGGCTGCGGCGGGCTCGGGAGCCGGTGGGCCTGCCGCGGGCGCTGAGGGGGCGGCGCCGGGTATCCCCGGCCCGGAGGCCGGATCCTCTGCAGGCGCGGCCGGCGGCCGCCGGGTGGTGCGGTGCAGGCGGCGGCTTTGTGTGCGCCCGGGGAGCCCTCGGGGCGCGGGGTGAAGCGCCGCGCGCCCGGACGGCGAAGGACGCGCGGCTCCGAGGGCAGCTTCGCTTCCGTTCCCGCGGACGGCCGGCGGGCGGGCGGGTCTCGACGATCTTCGGCTCCCGACGACCCCTCCTCCTCACCCGCGGCAGCCCCCTCCCCGCCGGCTCAGCTCTGACAGATGGCGCGACTGCAACGACGCGCCGCCGCTGCTGCGGCTGCTCCCAGCTACTCGCGCTGGATGCTCCTGCCCCTCCAGCCTCAGCCCTGGGAGAAGGGGGCGGGACACACCCTAAGAGTGGCAGGCAGCGCTACCCTATCCACGGGCCCCTCGGGAGCTTCGCGCGGCGCCCATTGGTGTTGGGGCGGGGGCGGTACCGAAGTGGGTGGGGCCACCGAGTGGGTTGAGCGTTACTGTGGCAGCCGGCATCCTGGCTCACTGAGTGTTTGGAGAGACGCGAGGTTGGAGTTGTGTGTGTGTGTGTGTGTTCTTAAGGGTTGTGTGGACTTGTGAGGTACTGAGTTAGGGCGAGAGAAGGAGGGGCGAGAGTGAACTGCAGCTTCTGCTTTGCGGAAGGTTGCAGCTGTCACTGCAGAAAGACATCTGCCATTCTCTCAAACCATGGGACTGTCTGAGAAAGGGCTATCTTGCCTTTCTGGTGTCTTTTTATTGCAAGGTGGAAGGATAAATTGGGGAAGTATTAGGGTGGTGAAAGTGTTTTCTCTGATCAAACTGAAGCATACAGAACAAGGTGGAATCTCATCACAGAACCCTGAAAAGGCGAAGAGAACCTTGGAAACGCACAATTAATATTATTAATAACAAGAACGAGGAGGGGGGAATTAGGAATAATTTATTAGTCTCCTATTTTCGTGGACACACACACACACATATATTTATTTTCAAGCAAAAAGTCTGGAGGAATTATTACTGAAATGGGGGCGGGGGGGGAGGCCGAGAAGACAGGCATTGATTAAGGAATCTGCAACACTGAGTGGAGATTTGTTTGTATATATTTTTTCCAAATCATGTTTAATTGCAGCCATTGGTTGTCTTTGGCTTCTCATATCTTCTTATGTTTTTTCCCTTCACTGAATTTGAGCTTTGGCTCAGATTTTCCTTGATGGAATAATAGCCAGTTTTGCATACATTTGGGAGTGCATCAGTCTTTATTTCCTATCCAGCTTTTCTATGGCAGGATGTAACTTCACACAAAGAAACGCTTTGGCTTCCTGATTTTCTTCATAGGTAATTCCTGTTTACTGAAAGTTCTGCTTTAAGGCATGCTCAGATTCATTCTCAATGATTTTGGCAAGAACCCATCTCTCCCCCCGCCGCCCCATAAAATCTAATGTCCTGAGAAATATAAGTGAATTGGCTTCTGTCTGTGCTCAAAATCTGTAACATTGCCTTTCCTGCCCACTAATTTTTAACTGTAGCTTAAAAATATCAGTCACTTTTGCTGAGTCGTTTTTTGTACACAGTACTTTTTTAAAAAGTCGCTAATATATTAAAGGATCCCTATTTTATGGATGAGGAAACTGAGGACAAGAGAAGTTAGTAACTAAACTCAAGGTGATAGCATAGGGAGGTTACTGTGTTTTGTTTTCTCCTTCAATAAAATGATAAATGAAATTATGTGTCTGGTAATTCATTCCATAGTCCCAAGAAATGGAACCACAACCAGGACTAGCAGATTCCCACAGAAGAGAATTGTTTAACTAAAAAGAAAAGACTCCTCTTCTTCAGTACTAGCCTGCCATGGCTAGCCTAGGTGTGTTTTTTTAATTCAATTGTCTAGAGCAGTGGTCGGCAAACTCATTAGTCAACAGAGCCAAATATCAAAAGTACAACGATTGAAATTTCTTTTGAGAGCCAAATTTTTTAAACTTAAACTTCTTCTAACGCCACTTCTTCAAAGTAGACTCGCCCAGGCCATGGTGTTTTGTGGAAGAGCCACACTCAAGGGGACAAAGAGCCGCATGTGGCTCGCGAGCCGCATTTTGCCGACCACGGGTCTAGAACAATGGTTCTCAAACCTTAGTGTGTATCAGAATTACCACATGGGACTTGTTAAAACACAGATTGGTGGGTCCCACCTCCAGAGGTTCTGATTCTGTAGGTTTGGAATGGGGCTCAAGAATTTGCACTTCTAACAGTTCCCTGGTGATGGTGATGCTGCTGGTCTGGGTACCACACCTTGAGAACCACTGGTCTAGGACCAGGCTGTCCAATGTGGCAGCCAGTGGCCATACGTGGTTATTAAGCATTTGACATGTGCTTGAGTATTTGTATAGCTTATATTGAGATGTGCTGTAAACATAATAGATATATGGGTTTCAGAGATTTACTAGTAGCATGAAAAGAAAACATCTAAATTTAATATTGATTAGATGCTAAGAAGATAATAGTCGGACTATAATATGCTAGATAAAATATATTACGAAAGTTAATTCACCTATTTCTTTTAAATTTTAATGAAGCTACTAGAGAATTTAAATTAGCATATGTGGCTCACATTATGTTTCTATGGGTAGCATGGTCTAGAGTAGTTTTTTTTTTTTCTCCCATAGAAACGTAGGTTTATTTCGAAAATAACAAGAGCAATGATAAAATTAATGTTTTCTTCATGACACTTGGCATCTCTTCTCTGCTACTATCTTTCCGACTTCAGGAGAAATCTTGATCGCAGTGATTACTTTCAAAACTGACTCAAGGTGAATGTCACTAATTCTGGATCTGATAGGAGACTTATTTCCTTTCATAATTGTAAATAACTGCTCACACAGATAAGTACTTCCAAACATAAAAATAACTTCATATGCGAATTTTCAAGTATTTTCAAACCTGGAGGTAAATATTTGGAAAATTCAGGCACCCCAACCTCACTGGATTTTGCCTTCAAATCTGAATCGCACTGGATCTCAATTACCTCCATTATCATTTGGTTAGGTACTGAGATTTTACATTTTTGGAAGACAAGTTTTCTTTGTTTTCTTCGATTTTTTTCAATAAATATAGAATCAGTACCTAATCAAATGCAAATAGGATAGTTTTTGATTCCAGCTCCACAGTGCAACTGTTGAGAGCACTTAATGAGGCAAATCACATGTTCACATACGTAACATGGGGAAATAGTAAAAAGGAGCTCACATGACTTTTGTAAAGACTAAATGGACATGAAAGCTGTTTGTGCGTACTTCCTCCTTTTTAAAGATAAACTGTCAGGTATTCTCAGAAAACCACCCTTAAGATATACACCTCCTTGGAATTCTTGCCTTGGGCCAGGAGGAGTTGATCCTGGGAAATCTCATGTGGGAAGGGAAGGACTCTCTATATTCCCCACCCCAGTGTAAGCTTGGGAGAAGGTAGGGGTAGATGGTGTTAAAACTGCCTTTGGGAGAGGCCCAGCAGAGTGTCTGAAGCTGGGATTCTGGTGCTGCTTTCATACCTGCTCTTTCTTTTAAATTTTGTCCAAACTGGGTAGTTGCCTCTCTTGGGCCACAGCAGAGACCACTTGTTGTGTGGCTCTCCAGCTTTCTTCCTGTTTAAAAAGGTGGAGACTGAGATGAATAGACTTAATAGTGTTATTATGAACATGGTTTTAGAGAACTTGACCTCTGCTGGTGGGTGCTCTCAACATGCCAGTGTCCATACTAGGCAAGCTGGGCCTGTCAGGAAGGATTGGACCTACAGAACAAGAGGCCTGTATCCCAACCAGACCACAGGGAAAGTAGGAAAGGGGGTGGTGATTGACGATGGGCATCTTTGATTATTTGCCTGACTCCCCAGGGAAGGCCTGGTTTATTACCTGATATGATTTAAATGTCAGGAAATGAAACTTAGTCAACTTTGAGGGTATACATAGAAATACTACTTAATTTCACGAAGTAGTTATCTTCCAACAGATCTCTTACAGGAATCATTGTGGGATTCTAACAAAGGAGGCTTTCTTCTCATACCATGGCCTGTTCCTTTCCTTTACTCTAACTAGTTGTACCTCTCACTCTGACCCTTTCTTGATTACCCACCCTTATCTACTTCCTAGCTCCACTCTATGCAGCGATGGTGCTTGAGACTCAACCAGTGTGGCTGAGACATAAGAAAGCCCCACCCTTGTGAAGATAATTTGACCAGAGGCCTTCAGAGTCCCCTGTTTGGAGGCCTAGGTTGGCAAGGCCTGATTTTATTTGAGTGAGGTGAGCCTGATTTGCCACCTCTGGCGAGATACTCAAGAGCCACATAGTAAGGCAGTGAGGCCAATAGGTGCTGTGTGTGTGTGTGTGTGTGTGTGTGTGTGTGTGCGCGCGCACGCGCGCCCTTCGTGATCAGATGTCAAAGTCTATTGTAGTTCTAAAGAAAAAACAAAGGTAATGTTTCAGCTTTCAAATTATTTTAGGGATCTACATCTGTATGAGACATGGATTTTATAACATTATCTTACTACATTTTTTTTTTTTAGTTTTTAAAAAATATGTATATTTTTTATTTCAGAGAGGAAGGGAGAGAAATAGAGAGATAGAAACATCAATGATGAGAGGGAATCATTGATTGGCTGCCTCCTGCATGTCCCCTACTGGGGAGGAGCAAGGGGGGATCGAGGCTAGGGCATTTTACCACTTTCAAGAATTCAAATATCTTATCTGTCAGGTTGTCAAGGGGGAAAATATACAGAAGGAAGAGAAAATTATTGGTTACAAGCATTAGAAACTAACTATGTCTAATTTAAGCAGGAAAGGAATTTTTTTTTTTTATCAGGATATTAGTGGTTTATAGAATCAATGGGAAAACTTAAGGCCCAGGCTCAGAAAATGAGCAGGCTCAGATATAGCCAGAGACATATCTGAGGAGTGATTAGAATGCTCTGTGAAGACCTCACTGCCAGGGGCTTCTGCCACTACTGGAGGTGAATTCTAAACTATCTCTTCATCCTCCTCTCCTTTGCTATAGCTGTCAGCTGGGGGGGGGGGGGGGGAGTGGAGGAATGGTGAGATCTTGTCCCCAACCAACTCAGGTAATAGGATTCTTCCCAAAATAGGAGGAGAGGTTGGATGCTGGGTGGGCCAGAATTTTAAAAATGACTAATGCCCCCCTGCAATTGTTCACCCATACCTCTGCAAACGCCGATGTTACATGATTGTCACCACTCATTTAACAGGAATTTCTTCCTTTCCAAAAATGACTCTGTTCCCCACAAGAGTATGACACGCTAGGTCCCACAGCAAGGTATGCAATATCTGCTTGAACGTGTCTCACATGAGTGATCCTTTAACTTTCATTTATTCAGCATTTCCCATGGGAGAGTTGATTCTCTTTGACAGAGAAAGATTTATGATGGTTTTATAGAGATCTGAAGCTCCTGAGGAATAGGAAGATTGATGAAATTTTTACCCTTGTTCCTTCCTACCTTGAGAGCCAGCATAAAAGGCTCTGCTAGTCTTGGCCTTTTCCTGTGTGTTATCATCCTTCAGGTACAAGAACTCTTATAGTGGCTTCCCAGCTCACAGTGATTCCTGGTTTTGGAATAGCTCCCAAGGCCCAGGGGTGAGTGTCTGGAGGCCATGTCTACATGGAGTGATCCTCTAACACCCCAAGCTAGCCATAGCCATATGATCAGGGGGAGACAATTATTCCAGAATGAGCTAAGTATTATTTACTAAGAATCTGAAAATTTGATCAGAGATATACAGACCTGGGTGTATTCGTTAGGAAAAACCAACTGCTATAAACAAAGAACCTTCAAATCTCTGTGGCTTTACACAACAGAGATTTACTTTTCTCTCAAGTAGTAGTCCAATTGGGTTTTTGTTGGGGAACTTTTGACAAAATGATTGAGGGACACAGGCCACAGGCTCCCTTCAACCAGGATTTTGCTGGATTGTTTCATACCATTGGGAAATGAGAGAGAGAGAGAGAGAGAGAGAGAGAGAGAGAGGGAATTGTGAAGCTAGACCTAAAACTGAAATATATCATCATTTCTGCTCACATTCTATTGGCCACAAATAGTCATATGGCCATACCTACTCGTATATGCAAAGGAGCTGGAAATGTAGTCTCGCGGTGAGCGCACTAAATTGGCAGATGGTAAAACTGAGCAGTGCTCTGGGGAGACTATCCACAAAGCCCTGCTGCTGAGCCTCTTTCAGCATTTTGGTTTCTTACCTTCTTCTAACTTGGTTTAGTCGATTCCTTCTTGGACTCGCTGAGGCAAAGGGATGTCCAGTAAGTATCCCTTGGCAAGTAGATGGGAATATCAAAGGTATTTGGTGGGCAGGACACTGGTAGTGTCTACCACATGTTAGTAAAAGAATGAGTTGGACCTATATATAAAAACGGCACATTTCTACTGAGAATCATGAATAAAAATTCAAATGGAAAGATGGATTATATTCCTGAGAGGAAATACTTAATAACGTTAAGATTCAATTTCCCCAAAATTAAACTGTAAAACGAATACAATTCCAATTAAAATTCTACTGGAGCTTCCCCCTGCCCCCCCCCCCTTTAAGTTTATCTGGAAAGAAAAAAATGAATGAGAATAGTTTCAAAAATTTAAAAATTTTCATGTAGTCAATACTATCCTTAAAAATCCATTAGCCCAGCTGGTGTGCCTCAATGGTTGAGCATTGACCCATGAACCAGGAGAACACAGTTTGATTCCCATTCAGGACACATGCTCCAGCTGTGGGCTCAATCTCCAGTAGGGGGTGTGCAGGAGGCAACTGAAATCAATAAAAAATATTTTTAAAAATCCTTTAAATAATGAAAGGTTACTGTCCTTATCTGATAATAAAATAGAGTGGTACTGGTGCAGGAATAGACAGGCAAACAAAGGAAAAATTCTAAAGATTGCAAGAACACACCCAAACATTTATAAGCATTTAATATATACTACATGTGGTATTGCAAATCAGCCATAAATGAAAGTAATAATTATGAATATTATCGGGACAAGTTAAATGTGCAAAGGCCTTGGAATGGCAAAACATTTAGTGATTTCAATGAATGGAAAGGAGGCCAGTGTGGTAAGGGAGAGGGCAGAGAACGTGGTACGGAATGAAGTAGAAGAGGTAGACAAGGATAAAGTCATGCAGAGCCTTCTACATCATGATAACTAGTTTGGACTTTACTAGAAAAATTACGGGACTCCAATGAAGGGCTTTAAGCAGAAAAATAACGTGATCAAATTTTCCACTTATGAAGCATGTCCTGTGACTACTTTATGAACAACAGACTAGAAGAATGTGAGAGAATAAACAGGATGACAAGCTGGGAAGTTATTGTGTTTATGTAGAGTAAGCTAGGTGATGTTGACATAGATTGAAGATTATAAAGGAGATAGAGAGGAACTAAGATATATTTTGGAAGGAGAAATAATAGGACTTGCTTATGAATGAGAAAGGGAAGAGCATAATAAATGACCGTCAGGTTTCTGACCTAAGAACTTTGAAAATGGTGGTGATATTTTCTACTACAGGGAGGACTGTGTATTTAAGAATATGTGAAATTTGAGATCCAAGTAGTAATGTTACCATCAGTTGAATGTCTGATTCTGGAGCTAGGCACAGGGGTAGGGAGTTGGGAGTTTGGGCTGCCAATATAAATGTGGTAATAAGTATATGTAGTAATTATATGGGAGGTGAATGAGATAACCTTGAGAGGAGTCTGGGGACTAGGCCACAAGAGAACAGATAGAGGAGAAGAGGAGACGGAGAAGGAAAGGGTAGAGAAACAGGAAGGTGTGGTATCTCAGAAGGCAAGACAGCAGAGGGTTTTGAGGAGGAAGTGGTAAGTGGTGCCAAATATCACTAAAAGGTTTGGAGAAATGAGATCAGGAAAATGGTCTCAGCATTTGGGTGTAGGTTATTGGTGAGGGGTGGGAAGTGGGCTGAGAGGTGAGTGAACAGCAAGGTGGAGACCCAATGTCTAAGAAATGTGGCCCTGCAGAGGCACTGGAATCGGCAGCTCTCAAGGACAAAACACAAAGGTCCACAAACAAATCGAAAAGCATTTCAACTCAGTAGCAACCCATGAAAAGAAATTAAAACAAAAAAGGCAAATCTTTTTAAAACTATCAAATTGGCAAAATACTAGGTATTTTCTAAGTTTGGTGGTGGGGAGGGGACAATGTATTCTTTCACACACTACTAAAGGGGTTGTAAATTCATATAAGATGTCTGGAAACTTAGCTTTGCATTAACCATTTTGATTCAGCAATTTCATTCCTAACAAGATATCGAAAGGAAATAATCAGGAAAGTGTGCAAAAATGAGGCTATCAATGTTTTTGTCACAGTGTAAGGCATATAAAATTGTGAAATATTGGAAACAATGGGAATATTTAACAATAAGAAATTAGTTAAATTGTAATAGATCTTTACAACTGCAGCTATTAAACATCTTTGTAGCTACTAAAAATTATGTTGTTGAAGATTGTGAAATGATATGAAGAGATAACAGTATATATTACAAAATATATCATAATGGGTCACATTTATTTGGTGCTTAGCATGTACCAGCACCATTCTTAGTGCTTTACATAAATTAACTCATTTACACCAAAACTATGAAATAGGTATTATTATTCTTTTCATTTTATAAGTAAGGAAACCCAAGCTGAGATTGGTTAAAGAAACTTGCCCAAGGTTGTGTAGCTGGTAAGTAATGGAACTAGCACTCTGTTGCTGTTTTTCTAATATCCCATTTTTACTAACAACAATACCATATATTAATGAGATAATAAACCCATACAAAAATATTGCCATTGAGTATTTCTTGTGGTGGGACTATGAGTGATCTTTTTAATTTTTTTGTATTTTTTTTTCTTGTCTATATTTTATAAATTTGCTACAAAAATGTATACTGCTTTAGTCATTTAAAGAAAAATAATTTCAGAGAATGAGCAAAGGACAGGGTTTTAACATCATGAATTGTGATATACCTTAATAGACAAATGGACCTGTGGTCTAGTTTCTGCCAGAAAAAAACAGTGACCTTAATCATAATTGATCATAATTCCAAATCATCCTTTTGGGTCAGGTTCTCCTGCCTCCTCACTGATGTAGTTAATAACCCCTGTCACTGGTCCATTCATTCATCTAGTGCAGGTTATTGCAATTTATCTTAACTGTGTACCAAGAAAGACCATCAAAGGCAGACATTTTATGTGGGAAGGGTCTCCTGAGAGTTCTTTACTAGGATAAGACACAAGCAGGCGTTGATTACTTCTGCTTTCAAAGTTCTTCCAAACTAAAATTGTTAAAAATAAGACTTTATGGCACGGAACTTCAGTGCCTCAACGACCTGTTGGTGTTTGTTTCAGAAGAAGTTCAAAATTATCTCCTTAAGATAATCTTGACCTCCCCAGGGGCAATTTCAGCCCATCTCTGAAGATGGTGGTGAGATGGGTAACTATTATATGGTTTTGTTTATAGCAGAGGTCAAGTCCTATTTCTTGAAATGTAAAACAAGGCACCTCACCGAAGTGTTCACTCCCAGTGGGCGATAGTGTTAGGATGGATTTACACTGTGTTTCTCTGGGTAGGAAATGGCTTCCAAGGCAAAAAACGAGTCTTGGTTCCACACCTCAGTCGCTGTGTGAACTTGGGAATGTTACTCAGCCTCTCTCAGTCGCACTTTCTCATTTATAAAATGGGGTTAAGAGCATTCACTTTCAAGAGTTATTGGGAAAACTAAATGAGGTAATGTAGACTAAACCCTTAGCATAGAGCCAGGAAAGATTTCATGATCTGTTAGGTAGGAACTCAGAATATGTGTTTTTAATTATTTCAAAAATGTAGTCTGTTTGTTTATCTTGAAAAGCATAGTGATTTTTTGGTTTCTTATGCCTTATTTTATAAATAAGAAAACCAAGAACTTGTGAGGTCATTCGTTTTTTTTTTGTTGTTTTTTTTTTAAAGTTCATTTATTTTTGCTCAAGGTCATGTGGTGGCTTGGTTTTAACTCCTTTAGTAATTAGGAATGCTTTCAACTACAAATAATAGAAAACCTGATGAACAGTGGCTAAAGCAAATAGACTTATTGTTCTCATTTCAAGAAATCTAGAGATAGGCAGTTGCTGGCATTGGTTCATCAACTCATTGAGGTGAGAAATTCAGGAGCTTTTTATCCTTCCAACATCTTGGCTTTTCACCTGAAGACTTACGCAATAGCCTAAAGCTTCAAAACATTTGAAGGCCAGAAATGGTGGAGGATGGGTGGGGAATTAGCCTAGGAACAGCCAGGTAGAAAGCGACCTTCTACTCATACACCTTTAGCCTTTTATTAGGAGGAGAGTCCCCAGCAAACTTGCCCTTACATATATACTCAGGTCTGGGGAGAGATGAACAGGTGATCTCTTTCTTTCCAATGATATACACTGAGTGGCCAGATTATTATGATCTCTGAACGCATAATAATCTGGCCACTCAGTGTATATCCTATATAATAAAAGGCTAATATGCAAATTGTCCCCTCGACCAGGAGTTTGACCAGCAGGCAGGCCGGCCAACCGTCCATGTCCCCTCCCCCTGGCCAGGCTGGCCGGATCCCACCCATGCACGAATTCATGCACCGGGCCTCTAATATATATATACTATATATATATATACACACTGAGTGGCCAGATTATTATGCGTTCAGAGATTATAATAATCTGGCCACTCAGTGTATATCATTGGAAAGAAAGAGATCACTCGTTCATCTCTCCCCAGACCCGAGGCCAGAACTATGTTTCTTGATATCAAAGGCTCTCTGCCAATAGCTGAACACAATGAGGATCTGTTGGGAAAGCAACTATAGTGTCTGCCAGAGTTCCCGCCTATGGCACCGGAGCCACTGCACCTTTTCCCCTGTCCCGTGATGTCTCTCTGCTCTGACACCTGTCTGTCCCCCAGTACAACTTTCTATGCTCTGTTATCCTGGCTATTTCCCATAGCATTTCTGACAGGAACTCTGCAGACAAGATTGCTGAGCCCCTATTCTAGACAAATCTGCTCACCAATATATAAAAAAATACTGTTATGTGTTTTTTATTGCCCCCAGAGTTCCAAACACCAAAAAAGCAAGTAAACCCTGAATGTTTGATGAGCGTTTTTGGTTTGCAGCCAAGCTCTTAAAATTTCAATACAACTTGAAGTTTATTGAAACGTGTATAGTAGTCACACACATCCATAAAACGAATCCATCTTTGCAACCTTTAAAGGTTACATATTAAAAGCCCCCATATGCTGCCAAAGTCCACACTGGAAGACAGGGGAAAAATATACTTCTGGATGCAACTTATTTTTTTTTTGAGACATCATTTATGCTTATTCTTCTTATAGATCAACTTTTAGTGTTTTCTTTGCTATGAATATATTCTTCATGAGTTCATAAGACAGAGACTAATTACTGAGGGCACTGCTATGGTTCAGTCAAACTATAGAATTCAACATTCCTGGGCAAGTGCAGTCAGAACTTAAGACAGGCCAGGTAATATATCTATAGGAAATACTTGGTTTAAAAAAAACCAAAACACTGAAAAATTCTTACTTTGCACAGGATTTGGCTATCTGAACATTTCAGAGTATGTGAAATTATTTTAGAAATAAGGTGATACAAATTGCTTTAGCAAATACTATGCCATATTTACTCCAACTAACAAAGCAACAAGGTTGGATCTTACAGTTCCTGGTAGAGATTTGTTTACAAAAAGCCATGCATGAATTTAATAATTAATTCACTTGGAATTTCTCTTCTCCTTATTTTCTATCTCACATGCCCACTATTGTAAGTTTTCCAGGATCATGATCTTGGAATTCTGCCTCATTTTCTGGTAAATCTTTAAAGACTCAGGATTGCTCTTTTTATTCTTTTGAAATCTATTAAGAGGGTTTCCTCTCTGCTAACCCCATGGTGTGTGTTCTTTCTTTCTTTGTGTTCTCTCAGCTATTTCCACTGTGTCTTTCAACAAGCACAATGCAATGATGATGAGAGGGAAACTGGCTGAGAATTTTGAAGATTGGAAAATTGGGTCGATGCCAAAAAGTATGAGCCCGCCTGTCTCTCCAATCCCCCCCGCCCCCTGAGGCCCCTGACTTAGCTCATTTACTTGCTCAGGTCACTGAAGACTTGAAAGTCTGAGGCCAAAAAAAAAACATATGACAAAACATTATCTTTTGTCAATATAAGCAAACAAACACACAAGTGTGCACATTTTAAGCAGTATTGTAACTATTCAATATGATGAAAGAGAGCACTCTCAGCAGGTTCATGAAAAATATGTATGGAAATCATTCAGAGAATTTTTATATGTATTTTTATTGATTTCAGAGAGGAAGGGAAAGGGAGAGAGAGGATAGAAACATCAATGATGAGAGAGAATCATTGATTGGCTTCCTCCTGCACGCCCCCTACTGGTGATCAAGCCCGCAACCCAGGCATGTGCCCTTGACCAGAATCAAACCTGGGACCCTCCAGTCTGCAGGCTGACGCTCTATCTACTGAGCCAAGCCAGCTAGTGCCATTCGGATAATTTTTAAAGAATTGTTATTTTAACCAAAAACTCTGATTCTTCCTTATTTACTTTCTAGTTTGTGGTTCTTGCCATCTCAGGTCTATCCTCTTATCTCTAGAAAGGAGGATTTGGGTTTTCTATTTAACCTGATACTCAATCAAGGTAAGTCAGCAGCAGGATGCTCTCCGCATCTGAGGAGTAAGGGTCTCCTACTGGGAAAAGGACAGAGCTAGAGAGAAGCCCTAGGGGGAAGCAGAGAGAGACCTCAGTGTGGGCTTAACTTTTCAAAGTTGCTTGCCCCTTTTGGAGGAGCCAGAGGAGGATCAGAGGGTTGAAGTTTCCTCCAGCACTTCTAAAACCTACTGAGGGCTTTATCACTAACAAACCAAGACTACAATGCACAGTTGGTATGTACATTTCAGTTAATTCTGTGGAAAGGAAAAACAGGCCTACTTACTTGCAGATTTAGACAGAAGCCTAGGACTGTGGCCACATAGGGTCCAGGTGATCCTCACTCCCACCATCTTCCTTTCACATGAAATGTAATCATTTTTTTGCTCCCAATAACTACTGTCGAGGGTTACCTCTGGGGAGAGGCATGGGGCAACGAAGGAGTGGAGGAACTTTTATCTTTTATTTTTTTAAATATATTTTATTGATTTTTTACAGAGAGGAAGGGAGAGGGATAGAGAATTAGAAACATCAATGAGAGAGAAACATCGATCAGCTGCCTCCTGCACACTCCCTACTGGGGATGTGCCCACAACCAAGGTACATGCCCTTGACCGGAATCGAACCTGGGACCCTTGAGTCCGCAGGCCGACGCTCTATCCACTGAGCCAAACCGGTCAGGGAGGAACTTTTATCTTTTGCTCAATATTCTCTGTGCTGTTGGAGCTTGTTATAAAGTCCGTATGTTATTTTTTAAAATAGTGATTCAACATTTAAGTTATTAAGATATTAAAGATGAACTACTTTATTGTGGAACATAAAGATAAAGAGAAGTAAAAAGGAATTAAAGAAATTCCTTTTTTTTGAGTCCTCCCCCGACCCAAGAATGAAATACCAGACCTGTCCGGTATTTCAGGTAGAAAGATGGACAATAGAATGGTGGTACTTAGAAGCAGGGGGATTTGAACTTTAACACAGTGCTACAAACATGGATGCACTGTATTGGGTTTCTTTCTTTTTCTGTTCTGAGGTTTCTCCATTTGCTTTTGATTAGTGATATAGCCTTCCTACAACCATACAGAGCTTTGAGCCTTGCTCTCTAGAAGCCCATTGTTTCACTGGTTTCCTGGAGCTTTCCTCCCACAGGATTGCATGCTTGATTGCAATTGGATTTCTCCTTTCTGTTCCAGTTCCTACATGTAAATTGAAAACTAAAAAGCCTGTGGGTTCGGATGCAGAAGGCTGGAAATAGATGTATCTTCTTCCATTTGGCACTAGGAATACAAATGCTGGCTTAGCACTGAGGAGGGAGAGAGGACAAAATGGAGAGAGGGAGGCATAATAGATAGAATTAATGGGCATGGTCTCATTTTATAATTAAACATAGGAAACTCTAATAGATATATTGATATTTCTCATAGATAATACAGCAATACTACAATCATTTCTTAATTTCTACAACTAAAGTATTTCTTAAAAAGAAATGTAAATATAATTCTTTTGAAAATCATATAACAATTTATGGGCCCATGAGGAACTTCCCATTTAGAAGACACTAATTAGGAATGTATTTGTAAAACTCATTTTATTAGTTATCTCTTCCCTCTTATATGCCTCAGAATTTTTCATTCTACTCCTTTTTCCTTCTTATCAAATAGATAAGTTAATCTTAAAACAAAAAAAGAACCCTTTCCCCAAATGTTTCTTGCCCTGTCTCCTCCCTTTCACAGCTTACAGTCTAGTGATAGTGACTTTATTACATACTAGAGGCCCAGTGCATGAAATTCGTGCACTGGTAGGGTCCCTAGCGGCTGCCGCCTGCCGGCCGAGTACTCCTTCCCTTCCCCTGGCCGCCTGCCGCTGCTGGCCAGGGCCTCCCTCCCTTCCCCAGGCTGGCCCCGCCCCCTGGTCAAACTCCCAGATGAACTCCCGGTCAAGGGGACAATTTGCATACTACACTTTTATTGTATAGGATGTATTAATGGTCACTAGGATGAGAAATCCAACCCAGACCTTTCTTTTCAGTTGTAGACTCATAGAACCAACACCTGCTAGACATTTCTACTTGCATGACTCAGGCATTTAAAACTAAACATGCTTAAAATAGAATTGTTCCTCTTTCCATTCTTACCCAAACACTCTCTTTTTTAGAGGTTGGTGGCTGTCTACTCGGTCACCAACAGCAACTTGGGGGAAAATTTCTTGGCTCCTTCTTTTCCTTTAACCTTTGCATCCATTTGTCACCCAGGTCAGTTGTATCTTTATGAACATGGCTCATATCTGCCCTCAATGCTCTCCAATCCCAATGTGTCCACTATCACTTAAACCCTTATAATTTCTTGCCTCCTAACTCATCTTCCTGCCTCTATATCTATCCTCTTATTTCTTTACTATATGTTTCCCACATATTTCTGAAATGCAAGTGTAATCCCGTCACTTGTCCATTTAAAAACCTCTGTTCCCTGTTGCCTGCTGGACAACACCCAAACTAGGAAGCATGACGTGTTAAGCAACATACTAGGCACACGTAACAGATGATGTTCTGTGCTTCACAAACTTCCATATTTAGTGCATATTTATAAATACATACTAATGTGTCCCCAGAACATGTTGGCTGCTCTCAGGCCTTGTGCCCTTGCATAAAATCTTCCTCTTCTTGGAATGCTCTTCTTCCTCTCAACTATCTAATTCCCATTTTTTCTTGAAGAGCTAGCTCAGTGTCATGTTGACCAGGAAGCCTTGCTAAACCATCAGTCTGGATGAGGTGCCCTGCTGTGACGTTTCATCTCACATAGGACTCAGTACATACATTATATTCCGGTATACTACAGATACTCAATAAGTGTTTATTGAATGAGTAGTGACTATAATCTCCTAATTTATGTTGGAATCATAGAGTTGCAATGTCCCAAGGGACCTTATTGAGTATCTATTTTACAGAGTGAAAAACTAAAACTAGCATGTAAATCTCATCTCCTTTTCATTACTTCTGAAATTTGTATTTTCATATTTCTCAACTGATTAAAGTTAGATATCTTTGTTATGAAGTTTTAACTAGGAAGTGACCAAAGTTATCCAAAGGTATAAATATAGTGGCTGTTAGATGAGATGCATAGTATCCTTACTATTCTTCTAGGTTTAGCTCATTGATATGTATTTATAAATGCACAGGATGTCCTGCCAGTAGTTACCATGCCACTTTTCTTTGGTGATATTACCATTTAAAAACTATTCTTTATTTTTTTAAAAAGAGCAGATAATGAGTATTTCACATGTAGAATTTTCATTTTTCTTTTCCCAGTTATTTTTAGTCTTTTTTTCTAATCATCATCTTCATCATCAGTACATCATCCAAAGAAGCAAATCAGTTTGCAGAGAGGTTGCTAACACATTGGAGACCAGCCAAAAAAAACTACAATATCAGTTAAAAGGCCTATGTTTAAGAAGCAACAAAAATAATTTGGCATGCATAACTTAGAAGAATGGCAGGAAAACAAGGATATGGGGATTTATAAATAACTAAGAGCCACTAAAAAATGAGAGAGGAATGGTATATTAGATATGATCAAGGAGATAAAGTCAAGACAAGAGAAGAATGAAATAAGAAAAAAAATGTAATATATAAAAACTATGTTGGTAAATAGCTTAGCAAGAAAAGTAAGAAATTAAGCTGTAAATATTGAATGCTTACTAAATGTCAGGCACTATCCAAGAGTATTACTGTATTAACCCATTAAATTCTCTTAACTCAGTGAGGAAGGGTATTATCTCAGAGGAAAATACTGAGCCTATAGCAGCAAACATCGAAGAAGATAAATCATAACTCGGACTGGCTAACACCCAAAAGACAAGCCTGAACCCCTTTTAGCTTATCTTTTTTCACAAAAACATGTATTTAACAGCTTTATTAAGGTGCAATTCATATGTCATAACATTTTCCAATTTAAAGTATACACTTCAATGGTTTTTAGGATACTCAGAGTTGCATAAGCATCACCACAATGTAGTTTTGAAACATTTCCAGCACTCCCTCTAAAGAAACCCCATATCTATTAGCTGTTATTTCATATTCTCTCCCCCCTCCAATACCTAATAAATACAAATCAACGTTCAGTCCCTATGGATTTGGCACTTCATATAAACAAAATCATTGACTATGTGGCTTTTTGTGTCTGGCATCTTTCCACTTAACATCTTTTCAAGGTCTATTTATTTTGTAGCAATACTTCATTCCTTTTTATGGCTGAATTATATTCCATTGTATGACTGTACCACATTTTAGTTACCCATTCATTCATTAGTTGGTGGACATTTGGGTTATTTCTACTTTTGGACTAGCTACACTAATAAAAGAGAAATATGTAAATTGACCATACCTCCATGACGCCCACCAGACAATCAGGAGGGAATATGCAAATTAGCAAGACAAAGATGGAGGTGGCTCCACCCCCCCGCCGCTCCAGGCACGGAGCGGCCAGGTGGGGCAGGACGCCTGCTATGAGGGGGAGGGCGAGGGGGGGCATGGAGGGAGCTACAGGAGTGGCGCTCTGGCCGGAGCGAAGCGAAGACGCCAGCAGGAGTGAAGTGAAGACTGCAGACTCTGGCCAGAGCGAAGGTGGAAGGTGGCGGCCAGAGTGAAGGCCTGGGTCCCGGGTGCTGGAGGAAAACTGGTGCTGGCAGCCAGGTGAAGGAAGGCCTATTGCACAAATCTTCGTGCAACGGGCCTCTAGTCATGAATAAGATGCTAACGAGTGTTCATGTACAAGTTTTTGTGTGAAGGTCATGCATTTTAAAATAACTATTTTCACAAGTGTCCTAATGACTGGTCCTGGAGAGGACTGGTCCCATGAAAACAAACAGACAGACACGTTCTATGGTCAAATAAATTTTGTTAGTGCTTCAAAATGTACCTCTGTGCTCTTTTAGAGTCACATCACACAACAAAGCACCAGGAAAACCTATGCTAAGGAAACCTCCTTAATTTGTACGCCTATATCCCTCCAGCTTCTATAATGCTGGGACCTTCCCACATGATGAGGAACAGGTGCACTATGGGACACATCTAGAGAAATGCTGCCCCAAATGGTATCAAAAGGGCCTTTCAGGTAGTAGAGCAGAAAGCTTGGGATTCATTATGGGATGCCCCCTTCCCTAAATCTGATCCAGCATCCTTGTATATGACATGCATGGTATAATAATAGACAAGCATATGGCCCCATTTCTACTTCGAATTGGGGAAAATAAGTTAAAAATTTCTCTCAAAATACGGCTTTTTTGGGGTGTTTGTGTAAAAATAGTAGGTTGCTCTGTCTGCTTTGTCACCTGTTTCAGTAGAGCTCGATGTCAGTTAGTGACCAGTGAAGCCAGGAATGAAGGTTCCGTGACCACATAAGTCATGCCTTTGTCATCTCTGTGATTTTCCTAGCACCCAGCAGAGGGTTTGGCCCACAGTGGGCACCCACACTGCTGGGAAGGAGTGGGTGTCGGTGATAGAATGTGTCTTACAGATGAAAACACGAGCCCCCAATGCACGAAGTGATTTGCCGAAGGTGACACAGCTGCTACTCACTGCAGCCCCAGACAGGATCCAGGTCCTCTGACAGTTCTGTATTCTTTCTGACATGTGCAACTTGGGATTGGAAACATATATTTTAAAATTTAAATTTCAAATGAAACTTTACAAATGTTTTTACACTTTTTTTTTTTTTTAAGTGAGCTGGGCTTGAGCAAGGCTAAAGGAAATCGTGCCAAGAAATCAAGGTCTGAGTTTTCCCTTCCTTGGAATGGTGGAATCCCGAGAAGAAAGTCAGCGCTGGACCCAGCTGGAGGCTGAAACTGCCAGGGCATAAGCAATGAGCAGTTAAGAGAAATACTAAGACCGGGAGATGAGAGCTAAACTGCAAACATCATGTGGGGTTCGGTGGGGCTGCCATGCATTTTCAGCCAGTTTTTGGAGTGGCAACATGATCATGAAAAAAGAATGTGTCTAAATACAGTCTGTGCTAAACAAGCTTGCGAAGACGAGCAGCTTGCTTCTCCTTCCTGATTTTACTGGGTCGCTCACCCTTTGCGAGAGTACAGGACTCTGGTGTGCAGCCAGGGAGCAAAACAGCATCGATGTAGTCTAGGCACCTGAACTCAAAACAAATTAGACCCCGCAAAGAGGAAAGCGTCTGCTTAAATTATTCGCCGATATTCATAAGACTATTCTAAAAAAATTGCTTAGTATCAAGTTTTATAGGAAGATGCTGTCACATTGGAGAGGAAATGTAAACTCAGGAATCCCTTTTGCCTTTCGGAGGATTTATTTTGATACCCTTTGCCACACATGTGGAGAACTTCAAGTCAGTTGGTTTTGTAAAGCATTCTTTGGATCATTTTGCTCATTGTCACTAGAAGTTATGAAGGTGCCAAACAGTTCTTCTGGGCCCTTCCCTGGACCCCCCAAATATGCCCTCTTGACCTATTTTCCTGAATTGTAATGTAAACCCCTAGCTGGTTTTCTCTTTTCTGCCACGTTTAACACGGTGAACTTCCCCCTAATATTTAACTTGATCCTAACACGCTGTACTTCCATAATATTTCATTAGGATAATAATAACATAGTGATTCTCCCTAACACTGGCACACTGCTGACCTCAGTGTTTAATATAAAACACCCACTGAATATAACTGAAGGCCTAAAATAGAAGTTCCTTTTCTGGGAATGGGACTCAAGGGTGGAAAAAGATCCTTCTATCATTTGCGTGCAGAAAACTGCCAGCATGGAGGCTGTATCCCCCGGCACACGCTTCCTGACCAACTTATCTCACATAGCACCACCCCAAGTTGCTGTTTCTTACATCCTTCTGTCTCCCTTCTTGCACGTGTCACGCCTATTTCTTCGCTTGGATTGGTTTGTGTTGTGCCTGTCCCCACGCTAGGAAAGCAGTGTAACCCCCCTGCTCCAGGTGGCTGGCGTGTCCCAGAGTTCAAGTTTAAAAACTGAGGGCTCCATAACCCTCTGCGGGGGACCATGGGAACGAGTGCAAAGAAAGGGGAGATACCTGACTCAATATTTTCTCTTCAGGACACTGAATGGCTTAGGTATGAGACAGGCAGTGCCTCAGGGACCCAGAACTAGAGATTCACTTTTTTTTTTTTTCCCCTTGGGTATAAACCAGCCTCCCCCAAATCCACAACATAAGCCCTAATATGTGATTTTCAGACATTCAAATTCAATGGCTTTTCAGGAATGCATTATGTGTAAAAAGTAGGAGATGCAAAATGCCTGCCGCTAGGCACTTAGCATGGCTGGCAATGGTTGCCTGCTTTTTGATGTCGTTTATCCCAGGTTTCTACGCTGCTGGCCCTGGCTCTCAAGTCCTGCCATCGCTGGGCAGCAGAGAGAGCTTCTAACAGGAAACATACCTTCCTGACTTGGGTCCCGGCAGACAATGGCTTCCCAGGTGAGCAGGAACACGAGCATCATTTCACCTTCCAATAAATACTGCTTTTTAACCCTTTCACTGTCATTGGAGCTGCCCTAAGAGAAAGGAAAGCAACAAGAGGGAAACAAAGTCACCTGTCATAAAAAGGATGGAAACAAATTTAGGATTCAGAAGATAAGAGGAACTGATGCAAACTTACAACACTAGTTTCCTATTAAAGTTAGATTGTAAACACGTGAATGGACATATGACTCGCGGGTGAAAGAGAAACAGCAGACGAAGTATTAGGGTGCTCAAAAGGAAAGCAGGCTTAGGAAGCACTCAGTTTGTTTCCAAAATTCGGTCTTTGTAGCCGCTCCATAATTTTGGACTTAGTGGCATTTCCTTTGTATAATTATTTACCTAATAATCTTCTTTACATAGACTTATCATTTTTAACTGAAATAATTTCACTTAAATGAAAGTTTATATAATTTTCACGAATGAAAACCAGGATTACTTGCCAAAGATAGCTCATTACTGTAAAAACAAGTTAATGAAAACAAAAGAATGTTATTAAAACATAGAAGTTAACAATGAATTAAAGGTAATCATAAATCTATTTATAAAAATATATATTTAAATAGTTTCCTCAGTGGAAACAATGAGGTCATTTTTGGTTAACTGGTAACTTGCTGCTGCTGAATGTAAGACTAAATGAGATTCTATATCAATGAAAACATTTTTAAAACTTATTATTATTTTTTTTAATCCTCACCTGAGGATATGTTTTTATTGATTTTTAGAGAGGAGAAGGGAGAGAGAGAGAGAGAGAGAGAGAGAGAGAGAGAGAGAGAGAGAGAGAGAGAGAGAGAGAGAGAGAAACATCAATTGGTTGCTCTGACTTGGAGATGAACCCTAAACCTGGGTATGTTCCCTGACTGGGAAACAAACCTGAAACCTTTTGGTGCACAGGATAATGCTCCAACCAACTGAACCACTGGACCAGAGCTGGCTGAGTGGCCTTGGTTAGGAAAGCCATTGAACCTAGCTGGGCCTCTGTCTTCTCATCTTCTCTTCCATTAAGTGGTGTGTGTGTGAGGGGCATGGGGAGGGGTGGGATGGGGGTGGTGGGAGGGTGGGGAGTGAATGATACCTACCTCACAGCTTGGCTGGGAGGATTAAATGAAACTCAAAACTACTGGATTCCTTTGTAAACATTGCAGCTCTCTCCAAGAATAAAGCATTTTACTGGTGTTATAGTTGGGTCTCCCACTACAGTATCTCCAACATTTATTTCAGAAAACACTGACTTTTCATTTATTAAAAAAAGTTAACCCAAAATGGGTGAACATTTGTGCATTTTGGACAGTTGAACATGGCCCCAGAATTCAACCTATATCATGGAAGGGAGGGAATGGGCAGCCCCCAGAAAGAATCTGAAAGTGTATAAAACAGCCACTTCCTCAGATTTAAGGCAAACATTTTAACTTACTATGAACCTGCTAGTTGGTCTCAGGACTGCAGAGGGAACATTCTCTTCCCTTTCCAAGTCCTGTCTCTTATTGCCCCCCCCCCCACCTGCATCCGTCTGTCCTTCTGTCCTTGGTTACTCCTCCCGAGTCCAGTGGTTCCATCTGGCCTCTCCTGGGTGCCCGGGGCTGTCCGATGTCAGGAGAATGCAGAGGGTCCTGAACTACATGATGTCTTTTTGGGGAGCTGTGCCTGCAAAATAATCAGCCTTTCACCAGCCTGGATGAACAATCCTGCAAATGTCTTCCTGAGGCTCTGATGTCGCAACAGCTTCCTGACCCAGGTGAGCGGGTGGAAGGAGGAAGAGCTCATCCTGTGGCATAAACATTTAGTGCATGGCTGTAGTGACTGGGGGGGCGGAGGGGGGCGGGGAAAGGCTGTGACACTTGGGGGAGGAGCACCCAGTTAGGGGGAGTTTGAGGATACGCTTCAGAAAGGGTCACTTCAAAATTTAGACATTCAAGTCAGACTTGCAAATAAGTGTAGAAATATCCATCACCAGCCAAATAGGAAGTCTCTAAAATCCTTTTACTCCCTGGGTCAGTGACCTCTGAGCCATATCTGATCATTCATTCATTCATTCATTCATTCATTCATTCGGCATTTAGAAATGCCTACCAGCACCAGGTCTCTGTCAGGACTGCATTTTTTGGCTTAGCTTATAAATATCTAAGAGCTCAGCCAAATGTTGGGTTCCCGGGGCTGCTGGTCACCAACTTATTTAGAAGCCTGGTTAAAAGCGCCACATCCAAAGCTTTCCTGCTTTGAGATAATTAACTGCCTATCACCTGATGAGAATCAAAACCTGCTTCATTTCGTATTGTTAAGAACCAGCAACTGGTAAGTACTTGTTTTGTTATACAAGTGCTTTTTAATTTTGCATTTCATTTCTGAGAGTCGCTTAGATGCTATCATTTGGAAACATGACTGTAAAAATACCAAATTATACAGAAATTACAGCACAATAAGTATTTTAATCACTTTTTATGGCTTGCAATCAAGTTGACAAATAAAAAAAATTGCTTGAGTATTATTTCTTGAAAGATCCTGTAATTATCCCTCTTGTTTTCCATCTTCTTGGAAGAGGATGCGCTTTGCTGTGAATGTTGCTTAATGATCAAGAAATATGTGAGGAGAGTGGTGTCTTCTAGCCAAATAACCTTTAATTTATTTATTCAAAACTCCTCATGATGGACTAGTACTTTCTTGAAATAATTTTCAGCAGTGTTTTCTTATGGAGCTTACTTTTTTATTGTTAAACTTACTGGGGTGACATTGGTTTATAAGGAAACTTATTTTCTTAACAATAATATAATCACATAAACTCCTTAAAGGTGCCTCCACAGCCCCCACCCTGTTCATCTCTGACTGTCACAACAAGAAATGCATTGTGGGAGGGCTTGGTCATCTTTCCATGGGACTGACCCCAACTCACCCTGTTTCCCTTAACTCCCAATTATGTCTCTTCCTTCATTAATTTATCTTCTCTAACCCTTAATAAAAACAGATTTATATATTCAGCAAGAATGATTAATATTCTGGGAGGGCATCCAGTCACAGTAATTTGCAAAGTTGTTAAAAATACTTTATTTTTAGTTTATTAGGTAAACATTTACAGAGCAGGGAAATGATCTGCCATCGATGACATCAGATATGGGAGGTTCATGGTCACAGGATAATTTGAAAGTAACAGTTAGAATCTGATGAAATCACAGCGGGTATTGCAAGAGACACCCTGACAGAAATTTGAAGATTATTTTGAAACTGCTTAGTTAGTGTATTCTTTTAAATAATCCTATGTACTGCTTATGAATTATAATTAGCATGGATGTTCTGTCATATCGTAAGTATTGTCAATGGCTTTTGTAAATACACATTTGCTTCATAATTACTCCAAGTCACTGAATGCCAGCCACGTACATGGTCACCTTTAATCGCTGCACAGCTCTGCCAAAGACTTAATTACAAAGGAAAGGGTGGGATTCTTTCAACCAGCCCTGTAATCCTTTATAAGGTACATTGCATTATGGGATGTTTAAAATTTCAAGCTTATCTCAATTCTTGTTTGTGTCTTTGTATGTTTATTCATTCTCCCTCCCTTCCTTTGCCTCCTCCTTTTTCTTCTTCTTCCACTTTTTTCCTTTTTTTCTTCCTGATATCTGTATACCATGCATTGTTCTAGGTTCTAAGAGTTGGCAGAAGTGTCAGAAAACAGCTCACTCAAAATTTTCAGTCCAAATCCAATTAACCAATACCCTCAATTTGGAACAACTCAAGATGGGCCACCTATTACAGAAGGGAGCTGGCAATCAATTTTGTGAATAAGTTTATTGCTCCAAAAACTTCCATGTAGCAGCATCAGCCAGCAACTTCATGTAATCATGTGTAATCACAATTGGAAATTTATTTAAAAAGGAAAAAAATTCTGGCTTCTTTTATCTGAGGATACAATAATGTGTTATGAAATGCTGTGCAAATTATGAAATGCTACAGAAATGTATAAGGTTTTTTTTTGTTATTCATCAACATTGATATGCTCTGATTTCTGCTGTTTCTTCTGACTCTTGATTTGAATTTTGTCAAAGATTAATATAGGGGCCAAGGTGTTGGAAAATAGTATATGGATAAAAATAAATCTGCAGGGACACAACCTGGCCATGGTGAGAACTGACCTTTTCCCTTTCCTTCCTTCCTTCCTTGGACTCTTATAGTCTCATCCCCATATGCTTTCCTCAAAGATGCTATTTAAAGGGAAACTATATCTACTTGGCTCAAACCATCCCTGTGAAAAAGACACTGTCAATTCTATACTATTTTGTTTCAATAAGACAAAAATAAACACAAATTATATCCATTTAACTTTTATTTTAAATCATCTGCTGAGATTCTAGCCTTCTAGAAACATAATTGTATATCAGATAACAATCCAAGTTAGGAAGATTATAGGTATAATGTAGGACAGGGCATTAAAAAAAGAAGAAGAAAGATCTTACTCTTTGAGACAGCATAGAGGGACCTGGAGAATATTATGCTAAGTGAAATAAATATCACATGACCTCACTTATATGTGGAATCTAATGAACAAAATAAACTGATGAACAAAATAGATCCAGAGACACTGAAGCATGCAACAGACTGATGTATTTCAGAGGGAAGGGTGGCGGGGGGAGGAGGTTAACCAAAGAATTTATATGCATACTAGAGGCCCAGTGTATGAAAATTCATGCGCTGGAGGGGGGGGTCCCTCAGTCTGGTCTGCCCCCTCTCACAGTTTGGGAGCCCTCAGGGGCAGGAGGTGACCAGGCGATCAGGAAAAAGCGACGCCTCCATCACACCTCTGCTGTTGCCACTGCTGGCAGCGCAAGCCTCGGCAGGCCCTGGTTACCTGAGCCTCGAGCTTCCCTGAGCGGCTGGGCAGCCGCCATCCGAGGCTTGCCTGTGCCTTGGGCTGGCCCTGGGGAGCGAGGGGGCTGAAGGGACTGGGGGACTCTGGAGGTAGGCGTACTGGGGGTGGGCCCAGCCTTGCCGCCCTGGCCGGACTGAAGGGACTGGGCGCCACCATCTTGTGGCTGTGGGAACCGCCATCTTTGAGGGCATGGCATTCAATTAGCATATTCCCTCTTTATTAGATAGGACATGAATAACCCATGGACACAGACAATAGTGAGAGGAAGGTTTGAGGAGGGGGCAGGAATGGGGTGGAGGAGGTCAATGGGGGGGAAAAAAGGGACATTTGTAATACTTTCAACAATAGAGGTAAAAAAACAATGAAAACATAATAAAATGAATAGGAAACATTTTCTATCATTGTAAATGAAAATTAAATCTTTAGAAACAACTTTTGGCAAAGTTAAACGTTGGTCAAACCAACTGAAGTTGATAGATAATACATGTGTGTAACTGTCTAGCTCTCCAGACCAAATGTCTGTTACATATTGGGCTCTGACTATTGAACAATAATCTTATCCTTCAATTATCTATCTGTTTAGCCAGTCTAGTGATCTACCTATCTACCTTATTTTCTGGCATTCTAAGATTGGTAGATATGTCCTATGTGTTAGGATATAGGTTTGGCTGCAAGTGACGGAGACCCAAAATAACAGTGGCTTAAATATAGGAGCTCATTTTTCTTTCATATAGAAGTTCAAGATAGTTAAAGACACGGTTCCACCAAATCATCAGTGGCCCCTGCTCTTTCTGAGTAGTCCAAGGGGCTTTCCCTCCATGGCTGTATTCCAGTCAGCATGAAGGAGGAAGTTGAAGGGTCTGTGGTATCCCTTTAAGGGCACCACCTGGAGGCTGCATGCATCACTACTGCTCATATCCATGAGTCTTAACTAGATCCTGTGGTCTACAAGTGACCACCTGCTGCAAAGGATCTAAAAATTATTGTCTCTTTTTTGGTCAGCTGTGTGTTCAGCTAAGTAATCAAGGTTCTATTGCTGTGGAAGGGGAAAATAGATATTAGGGAGCAACTAGTGTTGTTGACTAAATATTCTATTAAACATTTAGTCCTCTGTCCATCCTGAAGATCCAGTGGTTCTTAACGTGTGTGGTCCCTTAACCAGCAGCATCAAAATCACCTGGGAATTTGACAAAAGTTTCACGCCACCTGCCCAAGGCACCTGAATCAGAAATTGGGGGTGGAGCCCAGCACTCGGGGTTTTAACAAGCCCTCTAGGTGCCTGCTAAAGTTGGAGAACTCCTGGTCTAGAGGATGCTTTTCCCAAAAGCCAGATGGGAGGCTGGCCATTAGAAGAGGATAGGAGTCAAGAAGGAGAGGTGCAGAAATGGTCAGCTTCGGATCCTTTACTGCTCCGTCCTAATGAAGGCACCCTGGTAAGTCCCTCTTACTGAGGCTCTTCTCAGTAACCCAGAGCCAAGGCCATCCCTTATGATGGGAAGATCATGCGACTCCCAGAAAATGGAAAATTTACCTTTCCCAGCAGCATATGTAACCTCTTGGTGACCCATTTTTATCCTACATGAAGTAAGTTGGGGTGGAGAGGGCAAGCAAATGACCTCGCCTTTCTCCTCCAGCCCTGCTGTGCCAGAGTTGCCTGCATTACTCTCCTGTCTCCCTAGGGTCACAGTTCTGTCCTGTGACCTGAGATGGTGCAGTCTGGGACGTAAAAACAAGGGCTTCAGAGTCAGGTAGGTTTGGATTTGAACCAAGGTACCCGCACTTGCTAGCTTAATGACCTTGGGCAAGTTGCTTCCTGGTAATCCTCTGGGTCTTAATTTCCTCTTAATAACCCACTGAACTGTTTTGGAAGTTAAAACAGATGTGTTTCTGTGTATGAAACACAGAGCAAAGTGCCTGGCATGAAGTAGATGCTAACTAAATGGCAGCCATTGCCATGCTGTGTATCATGTACTTAACTGGGGCACATCAATGGAAAAATTGTGTGTGTGTGTTTTCCCCAAGAATCTCTCCTTATGTGAGGGATCTTCATCATGTAATTTTTTTTCTTTTCTGAAGTCTTAGACACTTCAGAAAATAGAGACCAAACTGAAGCATAATTTTCAGGAAATGTAATGCCATCCTTCCATAGAAAAAGATACGGCCATTAGTAAAGCTACCTTACACGAACCTCTACAAACCTCTCATAGATACAGTCTCCCTTAAGCCTCCTATAAAAGAGAAGAGCCACTTTATTCCTGTTTTACTGGTAAGTAAACAAAAGCTCAGGATGATTAGATGCTGAAACAAGGTCACCCAGCTAGTCCATGGGGAGCCCAGACTCAAATACTCATGTCTGAGTTGGATGCCTCCGCAGAAACCAGGGTTTAGTTAAGCTGTAAAAAAAAAAAAAAACACCTGCTCTTCTCTGTTTCTCTCAATAGCCAATCAACTCCTCGCACCTCCCAGACCTCACATTATCTTTGGGTCCCCAGCACCCAATGTGGCCTGGCACGGAGTAGATGCTAAACAAATGTTTGTGGAATGACAAAATGAATGGAAGAAACAAAGCTGTTGGACTCCCACCCTCGGGCTCTTTGCACTCCACGGAGGACTTCTCTGTGCAAGTGTTTGAATCGTGGCACAGAACTTCTCGCCAGAAAGGCTTCCTCTGCTGCCCCTGGAGACGTGGCTCCGCCCGCCCACCACCAGCCCATCACTTGCCACAGGGAGTGGTAGGTGTGGTTCACAGGTATCTAATTCTCCACTCCTTTCCTCCTCCTCCCTTTCTTTGGGACTCACTAACCCCAGCCCTCCCCTCAGGAACCCAGAGTTATTATTGCAGGTGCTCTGCAGAGCAGGTGTCCCTGAGTGGGCATCCAACTTCTCTTACTATAATGTCTTTTGCCCAAACAGCCCATCATGCTGCTGACGTCCCTGGACACCAGAGCTGGGGGAGGGAAAAAGATGAATCAATGTAATGGGAGAATTCTGCCTTTCAGACATCACACGCTCCCCCTCCCCCCTTGCACTCTATCAGGTTCCTCCTTCCCACTGTCAACATTGGCATCTGTCAGCTGGTGGCCAGACACTTGAACAGACTTTGCCAATTAGAGAAGTCACACCTCTTGGTTGGCAGGCACACCACTGGGAGCCATATGGCTTTCGGGCAAAGGGTTTGCCAGGGAGGAACAAGGAAGTACCCCCGAGGGCAACTCCAGTAGCTGGGAGGCCCCCTCTGAAAACATCTCTCAGGTAAAGACGCAAGATGAGCTGTCTTCTTTCTCAGTTTTAATTTGAAGCTCTTGTTGCTTCACTTCCAATCATCTTGCTCCATTCCCTGGGGGTGGGGGGATAAGTGGGGGGAGGGGGGGAAAGCGGTTTACACTGAACGTGTCTTGGCAGCATTAAAGGCAGTCTGTTGTTTTGTTGTTCTTTATTACCATCCCCACACCAACTTCTTCAGTGAACTCGAAGTTTTGCTATTCTATACTGAGCAAATTTAACAATACTGATTATTTAAAAATAATGACTTCTTACAGTTTCGAAGAGTTTTGCAAAGCCCTCTCACCTCCCCAAGGTAGTCCTGAATGAATGAGAAAGAGTAAGTTGAGTTGTTCTCATTTTAGTGATAGAGACACCGAGTTCCAGGAGAATTGTCATTGGCCTGCCACACAACGAAGAAGAAAGAACGCTGGACTGAGAATCTGGATCTCGTTCCTGGTCATCCACAGGCTGGCTGTATGTCCTGGATCACTCACCCTTTTGGCATCAACTTTCTCATCTGCCGTTCAAGGGGGAAAAAATAATCCCTGAGGTTTTTAGGGCTCCAAGAGGCTTTATTTCCATGGTCACTTAGTTTATAAGTGACCTAAATGAGATTAAATCTCATATGGCCATGCCCTGGCACAGAAATTGATCCTTAAGTGAGTTCATTTTCCCCCTTAATTTTAATGACAGAAAATGTTCAAACACACACCAAGTAGAGAGAATAGTATAACAAACCCTCATAGACCAGAAACCAGCTTCAACACTGACCAACATTTTGCCGGTCTTGTTTCCTCTGGCCTTCTTTAAAAACATCGGCAGTATTTTGTACACCATAGGAAATATAGTCAATAACATTGTAATAACTACGTATCATGCCAGTTGATTACTGGAAATATCAGGGGGAACACTTTATAAAGTATATAATTGTCTAACCACCATGTTGTATAACTGACACTAAAACAAAATAATGTTGAATGTAAACTATAATTTTAAAATTTTTTTTAATTAATAAAAAAAAAACAATATCCCAGCCAGTGTGGCTCAGTGTTTGAACGTCAACTTGTGAACCAGGAAGTCATGATTTGATTTCTGGTCAGGGCACATGTTCGAGTTGTGGGCTTGGTCCCCAGTGGGGAGCGTGCAGGAGGCAGCTGATCAATGATTCTCTCTTCATCATTGATGTTTCTATCTCTCTGTCCCTCTACCTTCCTCTCTGAAATCAATAAAATTTATATTTTTAAAAATTAATTTAAAAACCTGCAGTTTTTAAAAAGTAAAGCCCTGATATCTTACTAATTAACCAGTACAAATTTTAGTATGCATCTCTAAATGATAGGAATTAAAAAAACAAACAAACCACCATGTCATTATCCCACCTAACAAAATTCACTGCTCCTTAATAGTATCCTATATAATAAAAGGGTAATAAGCAAATTGACCCTAATGGTGGAATGACCAGAGTGACTGCTTGACCAGTCACTATGAGGCGCACTGACCACCTCTCGGTCCCTTTCCCAGCCAGCAGGCTCTGATTGTCCACTGGTGAATGGAGAACTGGGGGATGGGTGGTGGTGGGGGCAGGGCCGGCTGTAGGCAGCCAGGGAAGATGGCCCTGATTGCAGGCCAGGCCTAGGGACCGTACCCGTGCACGAATTTCGTGCGCCAGGCCTCTAGTGTATTCAAATTCACTGACTGCCTCAAAGATGTCTTTTTATAGTTGACTGATTTGGATAGGGATGCAAACAAGGCCCACATATTGTGTTTGGTTGTTAAGTCCGTATCATCTCACCTCGAGCTCTTTTTCTTCTCAGGCTATTGATCTGTAGGAGAAAACAAGTCGTTTGTCTTGGAGAACGTCTCATATTCTGGATTTAGCTAATTGCTTCCTGCTGTCCTTTTACTTGTACCTCTGCCCTCTGTATTCCTATAAATCAGTAGGTAGAGCTAGAGACTTGATCAGATCCATGTTCAATTTTTTAACTTATAGCTGGTGCTAGGTACTTTCTATTGCCAATTTTGAGGCACATAGGGTCAGATTGGCCATTTTTTGGTGATTCTAAGACTAGAGTTGATTAGAAGGTTCAGATATTACCAAAGAGATCCTCCATTATAAATAGTCATTCTTTATTTGCACTCTTCTTCAGTCTACATGCCAACAGAGAAAATGTATCTGCCTTTATCCTAGTCTCTAATCTTTTTCAGTCTTTTCCTATTTCCCATGGTAGATACTCATTTTCTTCTTCTTCCACCACTAATAATAAAAAGAAAAAAAGAAAAGCAGTATTCTTAAAAACACACACACAAAAAAAAACCCCCGAAAACAAAAAACCACACCTTCAAATGTATACCCAGACATTTGACTTGGTGCAAGGACAGTCATTTCAATGTTATTGATACAAATAAATTTCACATTGCTGTTTTGTAAGCCTCTTGGTAGAAATTCTTAAAAGTAATTGAGAATTTATACCTAGGTAAATTATGTAAATGAAGAACCTGGAAAAAATGATAAATAGCACTCTCAGGAATGCAGCTAAGGATTTTTTCTTTTCAGCTAAGGGTTTTTAAAATGTCCTTTTGCTCAGCAGGCCTGCTTCTGCTTTTGTTTCCTTTCCACACCAAGACAGAACACTCCTGAGGGTGGGACATGGAGGGAGGGCAGCAGTCTGGAGGCAGGCAGGCCAGCTGGGCAGGGGTTCCTTCTCAAGGAGGGTGTGGGCATTGCTGGCCTCACACACCTGAGGTGGAATCACACACATGAATGGCGCAAAATGGCACCTCCGTAGTATTTACCACTTGCGCATTGTCATTATATTAATTTAGATCAGGGACACTGATAAACATCACAGGGTACATGCTATCATAAAGAAAGCAGCAGGAACCTGTCAGAGCTACTTCCAGTTGTCTGTAATTACAGTGGAGAACATGCATTCCCATACGTTCACTCCCCCCATAGAAAGGCAACATGCTTCTTAAAGAAAGTCTATTACAATAATAGACAGTTGAAGTTGGCTTTTAACATATAATACTGTCTCTTATGCTGCCCTGCCAGACTGGCTCCCTGCCTGTCAGCCCTTTCTTTACTTCCCTGTTCGTTCTTTTCTTCTTTCGCTGTAAGCCCTGCCTCTGCTCCCTACAGCTAGTATAGGACTTGGTGGGGAGCACAAAAGCTCTGGGAGCCTGGGTTGCCTCTTCCTCATGAAGGAGTTAATAATCCCTACCTGGGGGTCCGTCCATTGTTAGGACGAAGGAGATGGAGTCCTGTCTTCGAAGGCCTGGTAAACTGGGTCGTACTGTACATTCCGACGGCGCTGCGCCTGCCTCTTATTCTGCCCAAACTTGGGAGTTTAGAACCCTTTGGTGGCTCCCCCTTGCCCTTGATGTAGCACCGACTCTTTAAAGGGGTTCCAAGGCCTGCAGGATCCAGTTTCTCTTATCTCTCTAACCTTATCTCTCCCCACTCTGGGCTCTCTCAATCCAAACCTACAGACTTCCTGAACTTTATTTTGAATGCTTGAATGTGCTGTGCCTGCTTGTCTTCCTGTCTTTTCACATGCTGTTTCCTCGGCTTAGGTCATTGTCCCTCACCTCCTCCTCTTTGCTTGGCTAATGCAACCTCCAAGTTCATGCTTCTGTGTAGAGATTGCTTAGTCTAAGGAAGGTTTCCCTAATCTGCAAAAATTGTAGGGTACTATCAGATAGCACTTGCCACCCACGTTGTAATTATTTATTTGTCTCTTCTTCATTAAATTGTGATTGTTTTGAGCACATTGCTAAGACATTTATTTTTGTAGCTCAATTTCCTACCTTAGTGAAAAGAACATATTTAGTACTCAATTTGTGTGTGTGTGTGTGTGTGTGTGTGTGTGTGTGTGAATAAAGCAGTAAGTTCCAACTCTACTTTCTTTTTGAAAAATTGATGTCTTCCTTCTCCAACTGGTTTTTTGCATTTTAGAATTATCACTTCATTGTACACAGTCTTGTTTTCTATAGTATATAGTTTATCACCTTCGTTACTATGGTTTTATTCTCTAATGTGTGTTTGTATCTTGTTAGAGTCCCAGTATAGGTAAACCAGGAACTTTACCCATATACATATAATGCAAATAGACCAAACAGTGGAACAACCGAACAACCAAACAACCAGTGGCTGCTAGGACATGCACAGACCACCAGGGGGCACACACGGAACATGGCAGGCATCATTCACTACAGGAATGGTGGAGCAGGTGAGCGGGGGTGCCAGACCAAGGTGGGGCGCTGCCATTGGGGCGAGCCTCTGGTGGTTACTGAAAATTCTTTGCTCCCGTGCACCACGGTCCTGCCCGTGCTTGCACCTGCTGCCCGCACCTGAGCTGCTGCTCACACCCGCTGCTGGCGCCTGGTGCCGGCCCTGAACACTCAGCGCTGGCAGCCAATGCGAGTGGCGGCTGCCGGCCCCAGTCACCTCTCAGGGCTTCTCCACCTCCCCCTGCTGCTGAGGGGAGATCAGGGCAGCAGCCACCACTCGCACCCGCTGACGGTGCTGGCCTTGTTGGCACCCACTGCTGGCATCAGCCCCAATCGCTCCGTGCCATCGGTGGGTGCGAGTGGGGCTGTCAGCGCATGGGAAAGGCAGTGGGAGCGGGGCTGCCAGCAGATAGGGGACGGGGGGTGGGGGAGGGGGTGGGAGGGCAGGGGGCGTGGCAGGAGGGGGCGCACAAAGGATGGGCCTCGAGGCCCACAGTTCCTTTCAAGGTGTACGAATTCATGCACTGGGCCCCTAGTATTGTATAGTTGTCTATTGCTATGCAACATGTTTTTCCCAAATTTAGCAGCTTCAAACAACAAGGATTATCTCACAGTTCTCGTGGGTCAGGAATCCAGGAGCAGCTTAGCTGGGTGGTTCTGGTTCAGAATCTTTCAAGATGTCAGCCAGACTGCAGTCATCTGAAGGATCTGTTCCCAAGAAGGCTCACTCACTTGGCTGTTGGCTGGAGGCCTCAGTTCCTTACCACGTGCACTGCTCCCCATGGGGCTTCTCAGGTTTCCTCACAACATGGCAGCTGGCTTCCTCCAGAGAGAGTGATGCCGAGAGAGAACACAGGAAGCCACTGTGCCTTATGTGACCGATTCCTCAAAGTCTCATACCATTACTTTGTTTTTCCGATTGCTGGAAACGAGTTGTTAAGTCTAGCCCACACTCAAGAGGAAGGGAATTGTGGTCTGGGAATATAGTCTGCATGGTGTCTGTCCTTTGAAAATTCTTGAGACTTCTTTAATGGCCCTTTAGGGGTTCAATTTTGTAACTGCTCCTCCTATCTGCTTAAAAGACAGCTGTTGGGTTGAGAGTTCTATATGCGGGTTTCCCAATTGCTTGTTCAAATCTTTTATAAGCTTACCCATTTTTGTTTGTTTGCTTGATCTATTGATTACTAAAAGAATTGTGTTAAAAAAGTCCTATCATGACTGTAAATGTGCCTATTTTTGCCATATTATTCTGTCAGTTTTTCTTTGTATACTTTAAGATAATATTTTTTAAGATAATATTATTAGGTGTATATTTAGAATTATTATATTTTCCAGGTAAATTTAACCTTTTTTTTATACAGTGATTCTCTTTATAGCTAGTTATGGTTTGCCTTAGATTATATGTTGGTGATATTAATAGCATAGCTTTCTTTGGATTAGCATTTGCCTGGTATACATTTTTCTTTCCTTTCCTTTCACCTCTTTTGTATTCCTGTATTTTATGGGGATCTCTTGTTAGAAGTATATAAGTGGAATTAAAAATATTTGGTTTAACTATGTTTTTCTTTTTATGGGAACATTTTGTCTAATATAATTATTAATATATTTAGACTTATTAGTAATCTTGTTTTATGCTTTATAATATCTCATTATTTTCTATGTTTCTGTTTCTCCTCTTTCTTGCCTTCTTTTGGATTGATTTTTTTTTTCTCTTTCCTTTTTTCCTCTATGAATTTGGAAACTGAACAGTGTATTTCTATTATTTTAGCACTTACCCTGGACACTTTCACATGTTTATTTAACTTTGGTGTTCTGCAGTTTCGGTGTCCATTTCTAGGTGCATGTATCTTTTTATTTATTCTGCTTGGGTTTTATTGAGGTTCTTGAATAAATAGCATATTTTATTAGTTCTGAAGATCCTCAGCCATTATCTCTTCAAATATTGCCCCTGTCCTATAATTTTCTCTCTCTCTCTCTCTCTTTCTCTCTGTCTCTCTCTCTCTCTCTCTCTCTCTCTCATTTTCATTCTGATTATGTTAGGCATCCTTACTGTATTTTCTGTACTCGGCCTTTTTTCTTTTTTTTTCTTTTTTTTTTCTATCTCTTTATATCTCTGAGCTTCATTCTAGATAATTTATTTCACTTCCTGTTTTTTAATGATCTCCTCAACCTTGTCTTTTTTGCTGTTAACCTTATCTATTAAATTTATAACTTCAGCTGTTATATTTTTATTTATAGAAATTATATTTATTCTTTTAAAAATATGCTTGGTTATATTTTAATAGACTCTTGCTTCAGTTTCAGCTTAAGGATTTTCAGACACCTTGGTAGTGTGAATTGGGGTTAAAAATGTAGGTGAGAATCAGGACATAGTATGAATTCTCAAGTGGTATTCCCCCATTTTATTCAATGTTAAGTTCAAAACAGGTAAGTTTCCTCTTAATCTATATAGGAGTATATTTCTGATTTAGCCTGACTGACACTGAAATTATTACCTACTTCCCAAAGCCTTCCAGTCTATGAAATCTGAAGAACAGGTTGACTGGTTTAACAGAAAAAAGAAAAAATGAGAGAGAAAATATTAACTTTCAAAACATTTAGAACCAAGAACAATACACCAACTAGTTTAGATTAATAACAAGGCATTTATTTAAATTAAGTTAAAGTGATATAGGACAAAACAGCACAGAAAACAAAAACTGTAATGCAGCAACCTTAGATGGCCAAAAGTGAAATCAGGAAGATTATTATTTTATTTTTTTAAAGAAAGCTGCCAGCAGCTATTGCAGCAACCAAGTTCCTCTGAGAAAGGACGTCTGGACAAGGCGAGTTTTAGGTAAAGGGCTCAACAAATGAGAAATCATAAAGTAAACGATTCTGACACCTCAGGCTTTTTATACTGTGACTGCCTCCAGGGCAGGGACTATTTCTGGTTGGTTAATTCTGTTTGGAATTGCAAACCTGAGCACATCATGTGATTTTGGTGGAGCTAAACACCCACAGAGCTCAGGGCCCATCATGTTGACTTCTCTGGGTGCCTGCTGCCACTCAGCAGAGGCAGGGGTGGCCAACATAGCCCTTCGCTGCAGCACCCGTGGGAGGGGCCCAGGTACGGTAGTGGGATCCAGGGGTAGGTCAGCAGGCTCTTCGCTAGCAATTCTTTTTATTTTAAAATTTGTTATTTAAAAAAATAAATTTTATACCCCTGACCGGTTTGGCTCAGTGGATAGAGCATCGGCCTGCGGACTGAAGGGTCCCGGGTTCGATTCCAGTCAGGGGCATGTGCCTTGGTTGCGGGCACATCCCCAGTAGGGGGTGTGCAGGAGGCAAGCTGATCGGTGTTTCTCTCTCATCGATGTTTCTAACTCTCTATCCCTCTCCCTTCCTCTCTGTAAAAAAATCAATAAAATATATTTTTAAGAAAAAATATTATATTTATATATATCTTTTCAATTACAGTTGACAATCAATATTATATTAGTTTCAGTTGTGCAGCATAGTGGTTAGACATTTATATAACTTATGAAGTTTTCCTCTTGATAACTCTAGTAACAATCTGGCCCCATACATAATTATTATAATATTATGGACTATATTCCCTAGGCTGTACTTTACACTCCCGTGACTGTTTTGTAACTGCCAATGTGTATTTTTAATCCCCTCACCTTTTTCACCCAGCCTCTGACCCGTCTCCCATCTGGCAGCCATCAGTCTGTTCCCTGTATCTAGGAGTCTGTTTCTGTTTGGTTAGTTTATGTGTATTTCCCATGGTTATAGCAGTCGTTGTTTTCCCAGCTCTGGAAGAAGTGTCCATTGAGCTGATTTCTCCAGCCAGGCTTTTCCTTTGTGAACAAGGAACAGGTGACCTGACACCATTTGACCCTGGAAGGGACATTGAAGATTAAAAAAAAAATAGCTAACACTTTTGAGTGTTCACCATGTTCCAAGCACTGTTGTAAGTGCTTTGCTTGTATGAACTCATCTCATAAGACTTTGAGATATCACCTCATATCTGAATGGTGAAAGATGTCCCAAAGCTAGGTTTATCTAAGGTCTCCCCAAGATGACCTAGAACCAAAACCCTAATGTGCTTTCAGATTTATTATTGCTTCCACTACAAATAAATAACATTCTTCAGAGAGTAAGTTACTGTACTTGGATAATTTTGGCCCATATGTATACCTCTCTATTTATACACACATAAATATCAATGAATGGCAATTGTAATAGATGAAAATCATTGGCAAGATAATTCTTAACATTTGTAAAACTTTTTAAAAAATAGCAAATTCCCTCTCAAATTTACTTGGGAACTTGCTTAAACCAAATAGGAATTACCTTTGTCTTTTCCATTTTATTTAGGCACCTGTGCCATCCACCAGAGGTTTAAGTTAGAGGGTTTCTGGATTCTATTCTTTGCTCTCCTATTGAAATATTTATTTTATTAGACACATACAGCATTTCTCATGTATTAGGTACTAGACTACCTATATTAATGTTATGAGCTCTTTATAAAATGAACCAAGATGTCTTTTTGGTTTGGATGGGGGAAACAACCCTTCCCTCTCTTTACACTGGTAAGTCTCGTCCTCTTCAATTACCGTGCATGCTAGTTCCCAATAAACAGTACTGCTTAATGAACTGTGCTTTGTTCTGGACAGTAGCAGGCCCATCAGATCTGCTGGGCTTCACCTGAATGCAGGCTCCCTGATATAAGCATCAATCCCTTTTCTCAGCCCTGTCCGCTGGCGGGCTGGCCAGTATCTTACGCTTCTCAGTAGCAATTACTACATAGCGTCTGTAGAGGAGCTGGTGGAGGTCACTTTCAATAGCGATAATGATAATCTCCCCTTCCCCTCTCATCTCCTTGCTCTTCAGTTATTTTGTTTTAAAACAGCATTTACATTGAAAGGGAAGATAGGACATTCTGTGTCTAACTCTGCTTACTGCCTGCTACAACAGGAGGACTGACTCGCCCAAGGTGCACACCAAAGTTAACGTCCCCAGAGCTTCAGTCCCCAGACATTTTTGTCATTTAACATAGACTCTTCCATTCACCAGTGAAGGGGTTTCTATCAAGCAGGTTTAATACCAAACAGGCCTCAGGTGGGGGGAAAGAATGCCTCTTGGTAGATGGTAGAAGGAAATCTCCCTTAATTCTTCGTACAAGACTGGTTCAGATGGATGACTCCTCTTTCCCCACACTGTGCCCATCCTGGGAGATGCCTTAGAGATGACTTAAATGAGGTCTTCTGTGAAGGGTAAAGAAACTGATGTCAAAAGGGGCCAAGGGACTTGGTCAAGGAATACAAATTGGCAGCGTAATCAGAAGCGTTGGATAGCCTCTGTTTACCCTCCAGATTCATGTCCGCCCTCTTCCACCCTGCTCTCAGCCTAGGAAGCTGACCCATCCAGGCTGTATCAATACACACCCTCCCTGCTTGGCTGAGGCAGTGTGAGATCATAACTTTCACTTCTATTTCTTCAGCCGCACTCTTCACTTGCAAATGCTCCCCTGTCAATCCTCTGACTAAAATCCTTAAGAACAGGCAAGACCCCTGCATTGTGGGGCCTGGAACTGTGCCCATCTTGTTCCTGGTAACTGGCACAGCCCTGGCACACAGTGTGAATGTGTATGAGGGAATCAGTCTTTGATTTCCTATACCAAAGCTTGACACAAAGTAGGACCACAAAATATGTCTATTCAATAAAATAATTGTTTTCTCAATGCATTCAGCTCAATAAATGGAGAGATGTCCAGATACCTCTGATAGCTGTGCAAATTTTGAGGAAATTACATCTCTTTAGCTTCCTCAACTCTACAGAAAAATGAATAATATCCAATCCTGTGTTTTCCTCTTAGGAATGGCGAGAGAATTTAAATGTAATACTTGATGTGAATGGAATGCCTTGAGGTTCTTGGAAGAGAAAGAATCTGTTTTTCAGAAAAGATAGAATCCAGTAAGAATGCTATGTTGGCAAAGGGAATATTGCTTTGTTACATAGTGTATTTTACATTAAAGTGACATAATGTAAGTTAAGGTCTCAGTCTAATCTAGTGTTTGGCATAGAGAAAGCACTTAGCAAATGCTTGCTATTGTCTTTAGTGATTATTTTGCAAAACTCTACTCCAACATTAGGTAATAAGCCCCAGAATCTCTTTGTCATTATATTGTTGAAATGGAGTGTTATGTGCCTATTTGTAGTGTTCTTTGCTCATTGTATCATTGTTATATTAATAAACAATCACTTAAAAATAATTAATGTGGGTAAGGAGGTACATGGGTGGGTGTGGGATTATGGGAATGGAATTTGTTATAGAAGATCCAGCAAGGGGATAGAAAATAAAACAGGTTGCGAAAGATCCCATTCAGGGAATTTGGAAAGCTGTTTGCACTTTGAGGTTCCTGAAATGATATTTTTTTAAAAAACACAAAAATTTTCTTTGTTATAATAGCAATATCTGTCTATTACAGAAGAACTAGAAAATATCCTATATAATAAAAGCTTAATATGCTAAATGTCCAACCGTTCGTTTGACTGTTTGACCAGTCACTATGACGTGCACTGATCACTGGGGGAAGACACTCTGACCAGTAGATTAGCTTGCTACTGGGGTCCAGCCGATGGGGACTGGGCGAGACAGGCCAGACACACCCTGGAGCCCTCCCGTGGTCCCTCCCTGGCCTCTAAAATATTTCTTCTAATTAATTTTCTTTCAATGTGCACGAATCCATGCGCTGGGCCTCTAGTAATACATAAGTTGATGTTTTATGGTCTCTCAAGTTGGCAAAATAAACCTCAAAGCAAAACAGAATGCCCACCCCGTGTTGGAAAAGGCATGTTTAATACCCCTCTGGTCAGCTCACAGGATGGGACAAGCCTGGGTGGGTGGAGCTGTTCTGTCTGTCTTCCCCGAGATGAGATGGTACACGATTTTCTTGCAGGGTGACCAATGGTCGGTCTCAGATAGTAACTGGGGAGGCGAGGATAAGAAAGAATAAGTAGGCAGAGGAAGGCGTGAAGGAATAAATCATTTCAGAAGAATTTGGGAGACAGGAAGGAACATTAACCTTTGAGATCAGAGGTAAATGACGAAGAGAAAGTCACTCCCATGGGTCTTGGAGCCGTGATTCCATTGGCACTTATCCTAATCACTAGGTGCAGTATGACATGTACATGTTTAAAATGAATAAAAATAATTCATTTGACTTGGTACTTTCAGAGGGCTTGAATCATGTCTGAAGAAGCTGTTTCATTTCTTCAGACATGATTAGCATTGGGTCTGTTTCCTCCACTATTTCCCAAGGTCTCTGGTTCTTTCCTACCCTCCAGCTCTCCCCGTGACCTCTGCACAAAGTGGCACTTGGCAAATGCTACCAACTGAACATTTCCCCCCAAAATAAGTCCACCAAGGCATGTAATTCGACAATGTCTTCTGACTTTGAGAAGTCTGAATGCTACTCTACAAAAGTGGGGCACTCATTTATCACCATGCCCATAGAGAAGGCATCTGTCAAATATTCCGGAGGGCTTTGCTCCAAGAGCCTGGCTGACTCACCTCAAAGAGAACTACTATATGGGCAGCAACTTGCCTTTTGAAGTTTTCAGGATCAGAAGGATGATTTCCCCCAAATCCTGGTTTTCTTGGGCGTGGCAAACAGGCTTTGGAAACACCCTAATAAATCCAAAGGGTTTCTACTTGGTTCTGGACTGCTCCCTACTGACCCTGTTAATGGGGGTACTGTTATACACCAAAGCCCTTGGAGGGACATGGGGCGGGGGGCACACAAATCCCTACCTCTTCAGAGGAAAAACAACTAGCTCTCAGAAATGTAATTGTGAACTAAAACAAGGTACAGTTCTATTTTTTTGGTAGTGTCAACACCACGGATTTTTAACCCAGGTGGAAAACACCAGGACAAAATGTGAACACAAAGCACGCTCACGCTCCTCTTTGGCTCTGCCTGTATCAGTATTTGTGATCTTGGCCCTTCTCCCAACCATCTTCCATTCTCTCAGAGCAGCCCCTCATATCCAGGTGCTGGCCCCTCTTCTAGATGAGACTGTCCCCTGGTCACAGCTGAGGGATGGGGATGGACACCTGACCCAAACCGGCCAATCTGAGTTTCTCTCCTGAGAACTTGCAGTGGGACCCAGTTAGATAGGGACTAAAAGTTATTGGAGCTAAGTCCCAGTGTGGCAGGCAGAATTTCTAATCCCCGTCTCCCAAACTGTAATAGGTGAGATGATAAGACATCTATACCTTATGATTGCTATGTTATGTGGCAGAGTTGACCTTAAGATAGGGAGATTATCTGGGTGAGCCTCGGTTAATCATCGGGTCTCTTAAAAGCAGCAGAAGCTGGGGAGATTTGAAGCAGGAGAGAGGGGACTTTGACACCCCACTGCTGACTTGAATCAAGAAGTGGCTATATGTGCAGAAACCACAGTGGCCTCTAAGAGCTGACAGCCAGATAGGAAGCAGGGAACTCACTCCTATAATCACAAAAACATGGTTTCAGCCAACAACCTGAATGAGCTTAAAAGTGGACTCTCCCCCAGAGTTTCCAGAGAGCCCAGCCTGGCTCAGACCTTGGCTTTGGCCTCAGGAGATCCTGAGCAGAGAGCCCAGTTGAGTCATGCCAGACTTCTGACCTATAAAACTGTGAGCTAGGAAATCTATGTTGCTTTAAGCTGCTATGTTTGTGGTAATCTGTTAATGGCAACAACAGAAACCAATGCACTGGGAGGCGGCAGCCCAGGGCCTCAGCACAAACTCATTTCTTGCCTCCTTCACTTTCTTTACTTGGTTTATGAGCTATAAAAGTATTTTCCAATAAAATTCCTTCTTTCTGCTGAAGTCAGTAAATGTGCTTTTCTGTTGCTTATTACCAAAAAGGCTTACCATAAGGAGGTACAGACTTGAGTGTCCTGCTATAATGTGTATCACAGTGCCAACCTGGTACCTGGAAATGTGGCTCTGTGAAGCTGCACTGAGAGATTAGATGAACTTTGGGAAGTCTCAGAACCTTAAGTGGATTAAGGTTATTGAAAAATATCTACTATTTTTATTGAGTATTTATTGCATTTTAAAGACATTATTTAGAGGTGATGACAATATCGAATTTGATCCGTGGATATGCCCACCCATCCACATAAAGCCAAGTTACGTTGTTCACTAATAGAAGTACTTTGCAAGAGGCCTGTTCATTTGGTTAGGGCACACGCTCTGAAGCTCTGGTAGCCTGAATGTTAGTTTACAGTGAGTGAAAAGCTGGGTGAAGCCAGAGCATGGCCTGCTGCTTCAGGCATTGGTGAGGCCAGAGGTTCCTTGAGAGTCCTCCCCACCCAGCTCCAGCTGGCTGCCCACAGTGGAGCTCAGACCCCCGCAGGGCCCAGGCCAACCTGGCCTCTGGCCAGGCAGAGTGAGGGAGCAGAATGACGGAGACATACCTCCAGGTGCAGACAGCTGGCTTGGCAGAGGAGAAGGGGCTGATTGACACAGAGGAAGAGGAGGGGGAAGGCCAAGGGCACTATCCTGAGCCTGGGAATCTGCCCATGCCTGGACTCCCAGGCTGCAGAGGAGTGTCACCCTCTGTCCTTGAGGGTCAGTCAGAGGGGAGGAAGGCATGGACAGCAAGCTCCCTTTTCACTCTGCCGCTGGAGGCTGGGGCTGGGAGTGAAATAGAAGTAGGGGAGGGAGAACTAGCAGAGGGAAGATGCATCCACTTAAAATGTACCCACGGTGGAGAAAGTGTTCTTGGCGTTGCTTGCTCGGAGTGTACAGTAAGGTTGAGGTCCACAGCTGCTCCTATACATTTATTATAGTGTCACAACCTTTTTTTCTTTCTGAAATGTCCTTGGTGCAGAAAGCATGACTGCGTTGGTTACAGACAATGAAATGCAGTCCTTTCTGGGTGGAGTCGGTGGGAAAAGGAAGAGGATAAGGCCAAGGGCAGGGAGGAGGGACTGTGAAAAGCTGTGTGTAAGCAGGAACAAAGAGTAACTGGGCCTTGGACATTCTTCAGAGAAAACAATTCTAAAAGAAAGAATCCACTTAGATTTTTGGAGGGGTCTCCTTTGGGCACAAGGACAGAAAACCCGGGCTGCTTATAGAAGGTTGGCTTGGGCTCTGCTCCCTGTCCAGGCAGGCTCAGCCTGGGACCCGGGGGGACCACCTCGCTGATTTCAAGCTGCCAGCCAAGCCTCACGCATAGTTAGGTGGTTTTGGATAGAAACCCCACAAACTGATCCTACCTTTCTGCCTTCCTACACTTAGGTTTTGGCTTTTCTTTCCCCTCTAACCAGTTTCTTTAGGGTTTAGTATGTTCACTTATAGTATTTCTTCACAATGGGAAAGCAGTAATAAATTGGCTGGGTTCCTAGCTGAAAGTCAATCTTGGTATTCCATTGATAGGAAAGCCTCTTATCTCCCCTGCTCTTTTCCCAAGAGAGCCTATAGATTAGGCATTTTGCTATTTTCCAAATCTTTCCACGAACTGAAAGTAACTAGATCACCATCGTGTAAGATAAAGGGCACGTTCTCTGATGGATAGGCTAGGGGAATAAATATTTGGGATTTCCCCCCCTGCTTCTGTTCATCTACTTAACAGTGTTTCAACAATTGGCTCCTGCAACATCAGCTCTTTTTGCTGTAAAATGAAGAGTTTAATTCTAATCATTTCCTTCACAGTTCCAGAGGAGATTTAATGAAGGTTTATGGACCATAGAAACTAGTTGTTTACTGCATCCCCTCCCCCACTCCCATATCCACATACGCATTTCCTGTAATATTGGATGGAGCCTGAAAATACTCGTTCTGGCTTTAGCCCTGGCATGTTGTGCTCTTTAAGGAAGAAAATGTATTATTCACGGCTGATTTGGGTAGTCTCTTGCTCTGACGTGTCTTTGATCTTTCAGCAGCCCTTCGCTCCACTGATCACAGCCTTCCCTTAACCATGTAAAAGGCTCAATGGGCCCTCTGACACCTAGTTCAACTCGGATTTCTCAGTGCGCTCTCAGATGGTGTCTCTGGGGACATGTTCCCCTGACCCACTGCGTCAGCCCTTTCATCAGACCCAGGGCTCTGCCAGGGAGCACGGTTCCTCTTGCCTGCTCCAGCTCTTACTCACTTAATTAAGAGCAATGACAGCATGTATTTTAAGGAGAGGAGATCTCTTAGGATCTTAAAAATGGGGATTACAAAATCTGTATTTTGGTGGATAGTATTTTGGAGAGATTTTCAGTTATGAGGGAAACTAGTTTAGAGATTGCTTTACAGATGGGTAAGTAGAAAAGTGAGGGACAGATTAGCTCTGCTCTTTCTTGCTGAAGGAGGGGGCTAAGGCGGGAGGGGAAGCCCGAGATCCTAGATCCACTGCTACGCATGGAAGGGGTCCCATCTCTCTCTGCTGCCCTCCTCTGCCTGAAATATACATCAGTCGGGGTGTGCTACCCCTGCACATGTGTGGGAGCCAGCGAGAGTGTGGCATCACAACCCCCAGGGCGGTGGATGGATGGTGGGGAAATGGGGAGGGATGAATCTCACCCCAGCGCTTGTGCCATGCCTGAGCCATTGTGGGCACGCAATGCATATTTATTGAATTAATTTGATGTAGAGCCAGAAAACCTGTCCTGACTCTCTTGTTTACTGAGCCCAAGATTCCTAATCTGAGTAGGGGATGGGGAGGGGTTATTTCTTGACCTAGCTGCCTCATGAAATGGTTGTGAGGATAAATGTGAGACTTCCTGGACCATAAAAATATACCACACATATAGGGTGGTTTTCTCAAATACGGCTCCTGCTGGGGAGACAGTGGACATCATAATTGAAGACAGTTTATAAACCCCTAAACTGCCTGAGCACATGGGTATAACTCTTGCCTCCACTTCCCCACACACTAACCCCCCTCCCCAACACACACACACACACACACACACACACACACACACACACACACACACTCTTTGAGTCTGTCCTTTCACAACTGGCTTCCCTGCCAAAGGTGGTACCACAGCTAATGACATGGGGTAAGAGTCAAATGCAAACCACATTCTTCCCATGCTGCCTGCTTTTGTCTCTCTTTTTTAATGTTTGGCCCTTATCACGTTTTCTTTCATTCTAGACATATGATTGAAGGGCCATAACATGTTCTGTTGAATTAAATTTGTCCTTATTTGGACATTTTCTTATGGAGTCTAATTCATAAATTAATACATGTAATCTGATCAAAAGAGTGGCAACTAGCATGAGCTAGATGAGAGTTAGTGTCTACTAACTATTACAGATTACTAACCTACTCAAATGTCTCCTCCTCAGAAAGGCCTTCTCTGATTGCCTTATCTTAAGAGTATGGTCCACCACACTTTGTTTTTCCCCCCTATTTTATTTTTCTTAATAGCACCTATCATTATTATATATACTCCATTGCTTATTATCTGACTCCATTAAAATGTAAGCTCCTTAGATGCATATTTTGGATCTATTTTGATCACCTCTATATTTCTAATGCCTTGTATATAGTAGGCCCTTAATAAGCATTTATTGCCCAGACAACCATGCAGAATTTTGTGGTTTTTTAAAATCGACCAGTGTTATTTCTGGAGCAAGCTTGTGAAAGCCGATTTTGTGCATTTTTCTGACGTTGTTTTTGGTGACATCACATTGATCGTCTGAAATCAGCCATGGTGGGAGTGTTTACATCATGGAAATTGGCAAATACTATAAATCAACAGCCATGCCCCTCCTTCCCTCCAGTCAATGGTTAAACATTTACCAGCACAGCTCTGTTTCTAAAGAACCAAGTCAACCACAGGTCGGTTACACAGTTCAGAGGACTGGTGTGTGGGTTAGAGGTGGCCAGAAATGCTTTGTCACTACCTTGGAATCTGTTATCCACCCCCTACAATGTTGGTTAGTCCGGTGACTGTTTGACCAATAGAATACAATAGAAGTAACCTTTTGCTATTTTCAGACCCACCCTTTAAGAGGACTGGAAACTTCTATTTCCTTCTTCTTGTATCTCACCCTGCTGTGAAGAAGTCCAAGAAGCTGCAGAAAGAGAAGCTTCGTAAGAATATCTCAGCTGATTACCGTCCGCTTGCCAAGCTTGTGAGTGAAGCCAGGTTGGAGGTAGATCCACCAGCCCCAGGCCAGCTCCCCAGCAGATGCCTGTGGATCAGAGATGAGCCATTCCCACCAGAGCTACCCAAACTGTCAAACAGTGAACAAATAAATAAACCAGAGAGTGAGAAGGGGGAGATTGTGTTGGTGATTTGAGGAAAGGAGACAATGTGAAAGAGTTGTCTTAGAAAGTGAGAAAGTCAATTTCTTTGAAATATATTTTAGGATTGTATGATTAATTTGAATGAGCTGAACATATACCTGAAAGTTTTTGCCAGATGGTGTGTGTATTTCAGCTACATCAGCAGGAAGTAAAGTGTTTAACTGGGGTGGGAGCTTCATCAGACAATAAAATGAAGCAAGCAACTGAGGAATTACGGATGTAGATATAGCTATAAATATAAATGTAGATGTGTGTGTGCGTGCGCGTGTGTGTGTGTGCGCGTGTGTGTGTATGTATAAACTTGTGTAACATGGGATCAGAATGTAGTCAGGATTAAGAGCAAAGATAAAATATATGAAATTGGGTAGAAGTGCAGGCAGGGGGATTGAGAGAAGAAAGACGCTGGGACCAATGAATTGGAATTGGGATCTCATCATTGCTGGAGGGAGGATACTGGAGTAAGTGACTTGGAAGGAAGTAATGTGGTGGTCAGAGAGTGGAGGTTTTAAACGGAGATGTCAGAGGTGTTACCATTATTGGGGATAATGAAGACTGGGGGTATAACCATGCTAGTGGGTGCCTCAGGTGGGCTGTAAAAAGAGGTCTTTGGAAGTGAGGAGACCAAGAAACTGTAAAGCCGGGGTGATGGTAGATTGTTTTCAGAGAGGTTGAGGTTTCCATTAATGATGACAGAAGTATCAGAATAAGAGAAGATGGTTGAGCCAGATGCTGAAAGTCATTAAATAAAGGGAGTGACCTGGGAGTCAGTGGTGAGAGCACAGAAGAGGGGTGGGTCATGGTGCCATCATCTGATGGCCTGTTCTTCAGAAAGAGCTGAGGTTTTAAACAGAGGAGATACCAGACGTGGTCTGGAAGCAACCATGGAGGACCAGCCCGAGGCCCTGTGCCAGAGGGTGAGAGGAAAATCAGCCTCCACTTGCAAGAGCTACCTGGGGGCTTAGTGCTCATTCCTATTAGACCCAATGCTCCCCTCTTATAGCAAATCTCCTGTAACTCTCTAGCTGTAATACAATGCAAAGGCAAAAGGAAAGTAATTATACTAAGATAATTTCATCTTGACATGTAAAGTATTTGGTCATCATTTCTATAAAAGGCCTAATGCCTGGCTGGTGTGGCTCAGTGGTTGAGTGTAGACCTATGAACCAAAGGAGGTCATGGTTCAATTCCCAGTCAGGGCACATGCCTGGGTTGCCAGCTAGATCCCCAGTGTGGAGCATGCAGAGGACAGCCGATCAGTGATTCTCTCTCATCATTGATATTTCTATCTCCCTCTCCCTCTCCCTTCCTCTTAGAAATCAATAAAAATATATTAAAAAAGAATAAAAGGCCTAAAGAAGTTGCTTGTTATTTGGACCCATTAAGTGAACACTGTGATGCTACAGTGACACAGGCAGACCGTGAGAGGTGTGTTGCCTCCCCCGATGTGATTTTCCCAAATGCTGTACAACTCGGAGAAAGTGCATAAAACAAAGCACGATGTTCCGCTTATTTACACGTAAGTTTTATTTCTGGAAAATTCAGTGTATTTTAAAACTGTGAAAAATACACTTTTGGCTTATCTGTTGAAGAGAGTTAAATTCTAGCTTCAGATCATTATAAATAGTTTCCTAAATCCTGTGACAATCTGTCAGGATACAGAGCAATTCTTCATTGCGAGGGGCTGGTAGGCTCATTGCAGCAAATCTCATCACCCTGGCAGAAGCAGCACCCAATCATTTTGGTGACTAACATTTCACATTTTCAAAATGCTTCCTCATCTCTGAGTTAGAGTGACAAGGTAAGGCTCCGAGGTAAAGTTGGAGATACAAGGGTTTTGCTGATGACACCTCACGGGTTCCAGAGGGCACACTGCTCAGCTTTGGGGGATGGGAAGGTGGAAGGCTCAGTGATAGGAGGGCACGTTCAGAGCTCTGGGGATAAGAGCCCAGGTGGCAAGAAGCTGGGCTCCCCGTGGTGAGGGACAGGAACAGAGATGTGAGACCTGACAGGAGCTTCTCCTGGTGGTCTCTCAAGGGAAGCTGGGAAATCAGGTCAAATGACAGCTTCCTCCTTGGATGGCCCTGAAGGCAGTTTGCTGTGGAGAGGCAAGGCTGTGCTGAGCCTGGGCATGGCCCCCTCAAGGGAGTGTTCCCCCCCATGTTTCCTCACAGCCTTCACCGTTGTCAGCTTAATGACTGCATAATGTTCTGTGGGGCTGGTATACCATGAATTATTAAAGCATTGCCCTGATGTTGGAAATTTAGGTTGTTTCCATTTTTTAAAATTTTTTTTTTGCTATTTAGAATTTGTTGCAGAGATTGTTTATAATGCATATATTTGTGCTGCTGTTTCAATACCTCCTGAAGCTAAACCTCTAGTAGTCCATGAGTCTAAACACTTCTATAATTTTTTTTTCACTATGACCATTTGTTATTCAGAAGGAGTTTTTAAAAACCAATTTACAATACCATCAGAATTTGTGAGCATATTGGTGTCTCTGCAATCTCATCAAAATTAAGCGTCATTTAAGCTTTTTCCTCTTATACTAGTGGATAGAAAATGCAATCTCAAGATTGCTTTTAATTTAGTTTTTTTGATTATCAGCAAAAAGGATTTTTCCATGTTTGTCTACTCCTTGTATTTCTCTATCTGAATTGTTTATGATCTTTGTGCATTTCCTTTGTAAGTTCTCAATATTTTTGTTCTAAATTTAAATGAACTACTCATAGAATGTGTATATATACACATATGCGCCACCCCACCCCCCCCCACACACACACACATTGTCCTCTGCTCCTGATAAAAAATTCTATATTCTGCACTCCACCCTGCCCTATCCCAGTCTGTTTTCCTTTGGACATTCTGCTTTTGATGAAAAGCTAGGCAGTATTCAATTTATTATTAATCAGTTGTGTTCCTAAAGTAGAGTTTCTCAACTTTGGCTGCATATTGGAATCACCAGGAGAGTTTTAAAACCTACTGATGCCTGGGTTTCACTTCTGATTTAATTGGCCTGAGCATTGGGATTTTTAAAAGCTCCCCAGGTAATTCTAATATGCTGCCAAGGTTGAGAGCCATGATACTAAAATTTGTAAATTGGTTGTTGGTTTAAAATGAAGCACGAGGAGTTGGTGGGTGGATTCAGGAGAGAGAATGGGCAGGTAGGGGTGGTGGTGGGACAAGGTGCGGTTGAAGGTGGGAGGTGGGGGTGGGAGTCCAGGCTTCCACTGGTGCAGATATGTGGGCATGTGTCTTGGTGCTAGTCAATGGCTGCTTTCTTCTGACTTTATCCAGAACCAGGCTGTCTGTCTCTTCTAAACAAGTTCTTTCCTCTAAGACCCACAGTGGGATGGAGCCTACCCAATCTTGTCACACACCCTACCGTAACGCAGTCATGTGGTTTTTAAAAAAGAGAATTAGAGAGTAAAAGGCTCTCTGAGGATTTTCCAATTCCTTGTCTCTTTTTGATTTACATTTTGGATGCAGGAAGATAACGTATGTTCTGAATGTCCCAGTTCTCACTAACTGTGGATAACAATGAGATTTCATTAACTTTGAAGCTCTCCAGATAGGTGCGTGGTAAATAATTATTGAATGATCCATTGAGTCGGAGGGTTTCGCAAGTCCTTCTCCACTGCTTATCTGTTGGCTTTTCTTGCCAACCCTTCTTTTTAAAATGATTGGATTTTGCCCCAAAACTGTGTCAGGGGAAATAAAAGCAAATCACCTAAACATTGAACTGGTCATTTGCTACTTGAATCAATCAGTAACACTGTTAGCCACTCTGTGGAAGAGGAATAGTACTGGCCATTTTCACAATGCTGTGTAAAAAGTAAGAATTGTTTGGAAATAAAAACCAGAATCAATTGAAGCACACCTAGTTTATTACCCTGAATTAATCAAACACTATTTGCTCTCTCTCACCTTTTGAATTAGACGACAGTCAAATAGCACATGAACATTAGATGTGTTTGTGTATTAAATAAATACTATTTAAATTTAACAACTTCTAGAGGATACTCTGGAGTAAATAAAGATTTTTAAATACTTCTGATAGTTTTTAATAACATAAATATTATAAGAATCTGAATCATGAAACAGTATTTTGCACATTTAACTAATGTATACTTGCACGGTTAAGACTTTAATAATTAAAATAAAACAAGTTACAATTTTTTCATTGACAGTTATTACCCCCAAAATGTAACTACCCAGAATACTTTATTCTCTGCTTATTCCAGGAAGTTTAGATTTTATTGTAAAAAATAAAAGCATATAAACCATTATCTTCTAGAATTTGCCAGAACACACACCTATTATTGAATGTATTTTAAATAAAAAGTTTTATTTTTTATTTTATTATTTTTTTAATATATTTTATTGATTTTTTACAGAGAGGAAGGGAGAGGGATAGAGAGCTAGAAACATCGATGAGAGAGAAACATCGATCAGCTGCCTCCTGCACATCCCCTACTGGGGATGTGCCCGCAACCAAGATACATGCCCTTCACCGGAATCGAACCTGGGACCCTTCAGTCCGCAGGCTGACGCTCTATCCACTGAGCCAAACCGGTTTCAGCTAAATAAAAAGTTTTATAATTGATAGTAAACAACTTGGGATATTTATGGATTGAAAAAATTTAAGCAAAGTAATTTTTGTTTTTTAAAAATAGAATGATCATATGGTATCTGAGAAGTTACTACAGTTACTATAGATTTAGAGTTATATCTCTTAGAGTACAGTGGGTTAGGTATTGGCATACTCCTATTAAAAGCAATTAGAAAATATTGATGATATGTATATAAAAATACTAGAGGCCCGGTGCACAAAATTTGTGCACGGGGGGGGGGGGGGGAGGGGTGTCCTTCAGCCCAGCCTGCACCCTCTCCAATCTGGGATCCCTCTCACAATCCAGGTCTGCTGGCTCCCAACCGCTCACCTGCCTGCCTGCCTGATTGCCCCTAACCACTTCTGTCTGCCAGCCTGATCACCCCCTAACCACTCCTCTGCCAGCCTGATTGATGCCTAATTGCTCCCCTGCCGGCCTGATTGCCCCTAACTGCCCTCCCCTGCTGGTCTGGTTGCCTCCAACTGCCCTCCCCTGCAGGCCTGGTCCCCCCAACAGCCCTCCTCTGCAGGCCTGGTTGCCCTCAACTGCCCTCCCCTGCAGGCCTGGTTGTCCCCAACTGCCCTCCCCTGTAGGCCTGGTCCCCCCAACTGCTCTCCCCTGCCGGCCTGGTCACCCCAACTGCCCTCCCCTGCAGGCCTGGTCACCCCAACTGCCCTCCTCTCCTGGCCTGGTCCCTCCCAACTGCCCTCCCCTGCTGGCCTGATCATCCACAACTGCCTTCCCCTGCCGGCCATCTTGTGGCGGCCATCTTGTGTCCACATGGGGGCAGCCATCTTGTGTGTTGGAGTGATGGTCAATTTGCATATTGCCTCTTTATTATATAGGATTTTTAAAGGGTAAACATTTTGTAAAAAGTTATTAGGCTAATTTTAGGGAAGGGAAAAATGGATAAATTATTTGTCCCAAACTGCTGAACCCAGCAAATTAGATTTGTTTTAATGGTCCAAGGGGCTGAAGTGACAGAAAATAAAGTCTAGAGCCTGAACAAGGTAGAGGTCTAATGGGAAACCCTACTTGTAAAACTGAAGTTAGACTCAGGGTAAGAGCTAGACCCTCAGGATTAATGTCAACCAGAAACATACATATCATTCTTAATCACCCCCAGCTTCAATGAACTGTAAGGAAAGTAACCTTGGTTCTGAGCAGAGCCAGTGTTGGGAAAACTGGCCCTGACACATCTTAGCCACAAAAATCTACTCTTGTGAATCTTTTTTAAGAACAAATTTTATATCATTTGGATAGTTAAAAAACTTCAAGCCTAATTTTAGATTAAAGTGGGCTAGCAGAAGCTTCAGGCAACTGGGTAGAAGCAAAAGCAAATTCTGTCTGGATGAAAGCATCTTCCTAACAGGCGATAAAAAGTCCCATAGTTTCCATGCAAAATGAGCAGTTCACAGTAAGAAATAACTAAGCACACAAGGAAATTGGCACCAGGAAGTAAACCCAATAGGAAAACATATGGGAGGAAAAGATCTACAAAGGTTTCATATAATGGATTATTATTTAAGGAATATAAAATCATCATGCTATGTTGAAAGAAATAAAAGACAAGCTTGAAAATATCTACATAGAATAAGAAATTTTAAAGACTAGACAATTTTGAAAAAGGACCACATAGAACTTCTAGAAAAATCATAATTTAGATTAAAGCACATCATATGGGTTAAACATAAAGATAAAGAGAGAATTAGTAAATTGGAAGATAGGTCAGAAGAAATTACCCAGGATGATTATTTATTTATTTATTTATTTATTTAGTATTTATAGCATCAGATAGTGTCCTAGGTCTTGTATGGAAAAGATAAATGATAGCAATAGACTTTTCTACATTTGAAATTAAATGTGGCACTTATATGAATAGTGTCTCCATGAATATGTGTAATCTTGGTGAATTTGCAGTGTTAGATAAAAATTTTAACTTAATTTGAGATTAGATATGTTTGGTTTTGAACATTTACCAATTGTCTTTCAAGACACAACATGTCTGGATTTTATTCAGCCTACAAGTCGTCCTCCTTAAAGTTTTACAGACTGCAGATGCTGAAATTTGGGAGGGGATGCAAATACTAAGATAAGTCAATTAGATTCAAAATGATCTAAATTTAAAAGATGGATAGGAGAAAAATCACTTTTCACTTTGGAGAAACAAAATTATGCATCTATAGAAAAATAATTTAGGAGATGCAAAATTATCCAAGGGTGGGTGAAATCTGTAAAGAAATGAATGCCAAAAAAATGACATTAATGATGAAAAATTTTAACACTGAGATGTGCTCTAGAAACAATGAAGACACCATTTTCTTGAACAGAATAATAGTTGACCCAGCTGAGAATAATCTGAAATTTTAGATATAAGCTCAAATACTGTTAGGTACTGTCAGATAATTCATTTTTACTCACTGAAGAAGCAGGTTAGTTTTAGTGGAGTTTGATTTTGGGTGGGAGGGAAAATGTGAATGCTCACACTTCATCAACAACTATCACTCAGCATACCAGCAACAACAACAAACATCTCTAGAAAATGGCCTTTTTCACTTCTATTAAAATATATTTAGTCTACTAACAAGCAAAAAAAAAAAAATTATCTACACTAATAAAAGAGAAATATGCAAATTGACCATAACTCCACGACACCCAGCAGCCAATCAGGAACGAGTATGCAAATTAACCCAACAAAGATGGAGGGTTAATTTGCATACACAGGTGTGGAGCAGCCGGGCAGGGCAGGATGCCTGCTATGAGGGGCAGGGTGGGGGGGCGGAGGGAGCTACAAGAGTGGAGCTCTGACCAGAGCAGAGAAGACTGAAGGCTCCGGCCAGAGTGAAGACTCTGGCTGGAGCGAAGATGGAAGGTGGAGGCCAGAGCGAAGGCCTGGGTCCCGGGTGCCAGAGGAAAACCGGTGCCAGCAGCCAGGGGAAGGAAGGCCTATTACACGAATATTCGTGCAACGAACCTTTAGTGTTAATAATAACTACTACTTAGCTGAGCACTTACTATATACCAAATACTGAATTAATCACTGTCCTGAATACTCACAACCACCTTATATGTCAGGGATTAAAATATTTAAAAAAAAAAAATTGAGAAAATGAAAGATTTAAGACTACTTACTCAAGTTTGCATAGCTTCAACCCAAATCTGTGTACTTCCTAAGCCTGCACTTTCCTCTTTATCACATAACTAGAGGCCTGGTGCATGAGATTCATGCACTGGTGGGGGGTGTGGCCTGCAGGGATCGGCCCGCTGTGGGAGCGCAGCTCATCCAGGTCAGCCCAGCGGCACTCCCTCTGTAGGAGCGCACTGACCACCAGGGAGCAGCTCCTGCATTGAGTGTCTGCCCTCTGGTGGTCAGTGAGCGTCATAGCGACTAGTCGACCGATTGTTCTGGTTGTTCCATCACTTGGTCGCTGGGCTTTTATTATATAGGATTCCATCACATATAACTACAGACAGTTACAAAATGGTAACAGTTAAAAATAATTTCCCAATAAAAGTTAATCCAATTTGGAAAACTGACTTAAGATGTTTATAAAAGAGAGAAAGTCCAACCAAACACAAGAGCTGAAAATCTCACTTCCATGACCAGTTCTAGAACTGCCTCTCAGGAGATGTAGAATCAAACTTAACAAAGCAGCTGGTATACGTTGTAGGAGGAACGTGTACTGGCATTAGAAAGGCAAGAATGACTTGGTAGGTTTTAGCCAAAAATCTTTAACGTGGAAAGAATTATAATGAATAATGGCAAGAATTACTTATAACAAATAAAATAAAAAAGAGTCCATGACTCCTTGCTAACTTAAAAGTTTATAAACAGAGGAGAGGTAAAATGCTTTACAGAAGAATGCCAGCTAGTAAATGTGGAAGCAATGACGGAAGCATAAAAGCGCCACGTTACACCCACCGTGGTGTATCAATGGAGTCAGGCAAGAATCACAATGGGTGATGAAACCATTGACAATTGTGCGGAAGACGGTTGGGAAACAGAATATTTACAGAGTCTGAAAGAATCCTCCTCAGATTTCTTATTAATTACAAAGAAAAAAAGATACCTCTGCAATGGAGATATCTAGTGAACCCCACCTTAACCGCATGATCAAACTTAACATCACCAGTAATAGGACAAACAAGCATCATGTGTCCTGATGTGATGATTAAATTGAACCATATGAAATTGCTGATATTTGACTGGTTTTTTGACTTATGAAAATGACAATTTCATATTATTCAACCTAAAAGTGTTTCTGTTGTTTAGCATAAATTTAATCATGATTAAGCAATAAACCCAAACAGAGCATTCTGTAAAACAACTGGCCTGGATTCTTAAAACAAAGACAATATAATGAAAGAATAATAAATTTTAAAAACCTGAAGGACTCTTCTAGATTAGAAGAGACTAAAGAGACATGGCAACCAAATATGATGATTGCTCTTTGCTAAGATCCTGGGCGGGGCTGGTCAGCCAAGGCCTGCAGAGGCTAATGATAATAGCAAGCTCTTATAGGGAGCCACCCACTGCAGGGCCCTCTGCCAGGTGCTCTATATTTATTAAATTAATTAAAATTTTTATCCAGGAACATTGGTTATTAACATTATATAAATAACATTATATAAAAACTCAGCCCTAAAAATGTTATTGGGGTAAATGGAGAAAGTTGAATGTAGACTGTATTTTAGATAATAATATTATATCAATTATGAAATTTTGTGAGTATGATAATCATAATGTGGTTATGAAAAGGGGTGATATATGGTGAAGTATTTGGAGTGAAGGGTTATAATATCTGCAAATAACTCCCTAACTGTTCAATGGCTCTGTCAAAAGTGAATGTGTATATATGTGTATGTATATGTGTCACACACAAACAGAAGGCACCAATGTGGCAAAATATTAATAACTGACCAATCTAAGTGAATGGTAAATGGATATTCATTGTAATTTTCTTGAGACCTTCCTGTAAGTTTGAAATCTTTCAAAATAAAACAGAGGAGGGGAGAAAAAAAGAGTTGTCATCCTTTTCTTTCTGGTTGAGAATGCTGGGCTTCTGGGTGCTTTCCTGAATGGAATCTTTTGACTCTATGACTGCTGTGTAGTAACTAGGATCATTTACAAAAGGCCCAGGTGCAATAGAGATTGTCCCCTACCCACAGGAAAAGGGTGAGTTTTCCCTTTCCTGCGAATGGAACCGCGGATCGAGGTGCTCAGCACTGGTGCATCTGTGACTGGCCGCGCTTTGTATAGCACAGCTGTCCATCAGCACCTGAGAGTCCACAAATCCATCTTGATCTGTGCATTAGTGGAAAGCTCCCTCAGGGATTTAGAGGTTTTTGAAAATATTGAGTTTTACTTGGATCTTAGAGCAATTGGAAAGTTAAGATTCTGCAGAACAACTGCATCATTAGAGATAAGGGTGGCGGGAAGTAATCTCATTCCTAAAAATAGAAACGAATAGTGGGATCTCCAATTTTTAAAATGTAAGAGTCGAGTTATAATTGGAGTGTTGAGGGCTTTGGGCAGACATTGGGCTTCGGCCACCTCCTGCCCAGTGTCCCGGACCCAGAGGTGGGAGGAGGGGTACAAAGGCCTTCCCTCTTTCTCTCCTTAGAGCTGCATCTTTTCCTGAGCCTGTCAGTGTTATCTGAGCTCTAGTTTGCCACTTCTCATGCCAAGATTCCTGCCAAGATTAACCTTGGTTTTTTTTTCCTGGCCTTCAGTCCGGTTTTTGATTCTTTGTAAGCATCTCTTCCCATCTGCTCTCAAGCGTCCACTCTTCGCCTTCTGTCTTGTCAGCTTTCTCTTTGTTCTTTTGGCTTCCATGCTTGCTTTTCCTGCCAGCAAGTCTGTACTATTTCCCTCCATTCCTGATCTCATTGTCAATGTAATTACATTTCTTTGGGAGTTGGAAATAGATGGATGAAGGGGACAGTTACCCTTCATAACACACACACACACACATACACACACACACACACACACACACACACACACACACAGGATGATGGTAAAGCAAGGGATTATTAATAGAAGAAAATGTCTCTCTGCTGGAGTTTTAATTTCTTTAAAAGATTTTAATGGTCCATTTTTAAAGCATCATCTTAAACTTAAACTATTGGATGTGGGATATAGCAAACAGATCTGGGTTGAAAACTGGTTTCATCACTCACTGTGTAAACCTGGGCTAGTTACTTCACCTCTCTGTATATGTTTGTTTGTGTGTTGTTGTTTTTTTAATCTGAGAAATGAGTATGGTGATAATACCTTCCTCAAAGGGTTGCAATGAATATTAAATGAGATAATACATTTAAAGTACCTGGCAGAACAAACTCAAATGCAGAAAACAGAATAGAGGTTACAGAGGGGAGGAGTGAAGGTAGGGCAAAATGGATAAAAGGGATTAAATATATGTTAAAGAATGGAAGTTAGACTTTTGTGAGCATGCAATAGAGTATACAGATATCGAATTATAATGTTGTACCCCTGAAATTTATATGTTATTAACCAATGTTACCTCAATAAAAAATAAAAATAAATAGATGAATAAAAGTGAAGTACCTGGCAGAGGGCCCACAGAGGGCAGGCTCTCTATGGGAGAGTGGCATTATCATTAACCTCTGCAGGCCTTTGCTGACCAGCCCGCTGAGGCAGATGGTGATCTCTTCCTCCTCAAAGTCTCTGTGGCACAGCTGTTACACCATGCATCAGGCTTCCCTTTGTTGTCTTTCTGCCTGCTTTCTTCTTTCCCTCCTACCACTCTCTCTCTCTCTTTCTCCCTTCATATTTTCTTACCTTTCTTGTTTTCTTTTGCCCCTTCCACTATCCCACAAAAACTTGAAAAATATAGCCAACAGAAAAAGTTAAAATTAATAGTTGAAGAGAAAGAAAGTGAAGGAAAATGAGGAGATAGAGATAGGGTAAAGCCAGAGTTAAGAGAAAATGCATAAATGCCTACTGTGGTTAGGCATAGGTGCTAGCTGGCTCAACCATTTTACTGAGCTTCCTAGCAGCCAAAGGAAAGATGGAAACAAGTAAGAGTAGTAAGGTCTGAGAGATTAAGGAAATATACAAAAATTGGGGTTTACTTCTTGAGCACTTTTGTGGATTCTCCTAAGAGGAAATGTTGAGTGCAATAAGTAAATGCTCTCTAGTCTGCTTTTATAAAGATACGATAATGAACTTTAGAGAACTGTTTCTTATGATGCCCTTCAATAAAGACTGATGATATACAGCTGAAGTTCAATCCACTAAAAGCATTTTTTCAAGGAGCTAAAATAGTGTGCTTCTATGTATGCAATTCTCCAAGGCCTGGCATGCCGCAAGGATAAAATTTAGAATCCAGCGAGGAATAAATAGACTCACGTCCTTCAGCAATCCTCTATAGATATTGTTTCTGGCAACCAGGCTTTTGAAAAGTATATGAAAGTAGAGTTCAAGGCAAGCCCCTGAGTATGGATACCCTCTGTTGTTGATGAAAAGCAGAGAAATGTGATTGGATAATCTGTGAAGTAGAGAATAAGAACAAAGCTCTTTTTTTATGAAAATTAAGAGCCAAACAAACATACCTGTCTGGGCAGAACTAACCCATTTCTGGAAGGGCTGAGAGATTATCTATAGGCAGGGTCAAATAGTCCTCAATTCTGACACTGGGTAGTTCTTTATGGTGCATTATTAAATGACAAGAAATGTTGGATACTATTTTGGGACAAAGAACACAAACATATGAACAAAAAGAAAATGCACCAGAATGTGATGAAAGAAATCTCTGGGGGGTGGCATTTTAGGAGATGTTCTTCTTTTCTATGTATTATTCTACAACAAGCAAATATTTCTTTGGTTATAAGAAAAAAAGGAAGCAATGAAAGTTATTTTCAGAGAAAAAGAGCTACCCTGAGCTTCTTTGATCCATGGTTGAGCAGTGCCTAACCCGTAATGGGTGCCAATTTAATATTGTTGAATGACTGAGGACATTAAAAGGGGAAATAGTATATGGTTAGACCCTGATGAGCTGTGACACCTCACTCTGGTTACCTTTGTATTTTCAGCTATCCATTCACACGTGTATCAACTCTAATCTCTGCCAATTTACCAGCATGAGGAGTCTTGCATGTTTTTGTCTCGCCAACGTGTGTACATGATTCAAAACATGGAACAGAAATTGTATATGTGTGCATGTTAATTGAATATTTGTGGAAATTGAGACTCGGATGCTAAGGAGAATGGGCAGGTCCCTTACCATGTCCCCATCAATAGATGCAATAAAAAAGTTTCCCAAATAAACTCATGTTCTGCTCTTGGGACAAAATGAAAATGCTTATTACCTGTAAGTGTAGTCCTATTTTTGTGGTCTCTCTTCAGATTTAAAAAGTTAAGTTTAGTTACAAACATCTTCTCTGAATTCCTGCATCTCAAAGCTCAGAGCAAGCACAAATCAAAGGAGACGGAGCATTATTTTGTTTAGGGCTCAGCCTCAGTTACTGCTCATCGAGGCAGTTTCCAGATTCCTCTTCATCTCAGAAATCCTCAGCGGTGCGATTGGGAACATCTTGGCATTTGTTTTCCCACCAGTGATTGGCTCCAACACCAAGAAAAAGACTCGGTAGTGAAGGACATGAGGTCCAGAGGAGATGTGTTTTATCTGCGAAGGCATTTTCCACATATGGCTGGGTGGGGTTTTTCCCCCTGCATTATTTTTAAACACTTGCCCAGCAAACTGCATAGCAAGTCATTTGTGTCATTAGAATGACAGTCTTCTTCAAGGCCACAGACTAAGAATATGAATTATCTGCTAGAAATTGGCTCTAGGATATATATATATATATATATATATATATATATATATATATATAGTATATGGTTAGACCCTGATGAGCTGTGGATATATATATATCCTTCCCCTACTCCTTCCCAAAGCCACACACACACATACACACATACTTCCACACTTACAAAAATTGGATTTTCCAAAATTTCCCACTGGTTTAAGAAGAAAAACACAAAGCCAGATGAGGAAAGGTGACTCAGCCCCATAAGGTTGGTATTTACTGCCAAAGAACAGATTTTCAGGAAGAAAAATCATACTTCCCAAACCATCACTAAAGTGTTAGAAGGAATCCGGTCCCGTGTCTGCCTCAGAATCTCCATGAGGCTGCGGTCTGTGAGGGGCAGTGGCTAGTGGCTGTGTGAGGCCCAGAATGCTTTGCTTCCTCTTGTGGGACAACATTTTCTGATAGTTAACAACAATTTTCATTTCCACGTGACAGACAGAGTTCATATGGCCAAAAGAACTTGACCCAAGCCCTATAAAAGCAACAGTGTGACGTTTTTATTTGAAAGCATGTCTCTTTAGGGCAATCTGAGTGGAACCAAGAGTTTAGTGGGCTGGGGTACAAATAAACACACTTACATGGTATCTTAGAAGCAATATGTCCTTCTCTGAAGGATGGCTTAATTTAGTGGTAGTATAATAGTGTGGACTCTGGGAAGTCCAGCCTGAACAAGGACTCTGATACACGCATTTCTATGACTCTCTTTGGGTCTCGGTTTCTTACCTGTAAAATCAAATGTGGATCCTTTGTAAGCAGAACTATTGAAAGGATTCGCATTTTTGAAATGCTACATGATGTTTTCTTTAGCCCCAGCAACAACTGTGCTCAGTGACTTCTTCCTGGACTTTGAAGAATGTTGGTATGGTAATTGCAGGAAAGAAACTCTGCTTCTGGAAACCATTTGTTACTGCACATTTGTGGGGTTTCACTCCGATTCCACACCCAGAAGGACTACCCTGTAACCCAAGAGGACATCCAAACAGTTCCCATCTCTTCACTGATCACATTTGGAGGGGAGAATTTTGAATCCCTAGGTGAGCAAAGGCAGTGCTTTGCGGATGTTGGTCTTGAGTTTTGCAAAGTATGACTTATAAACTCCATTTCTCTCAGCAGTGGCTAGCTTATTCAGGAGAGAGAGAGAGAGAGAGAGAGAGAGAGAGAGAGAGAGAGAGAGAGAGAGAGAGAGGAGATATTGAAGATGCTACACTTTTAATTACATTACAAAGAGGTTTGTTCCTGGGGCACCACAGAACAATCTAGTTTGGTTATCCAAGGAAAAACATTCATAGGACCATCCTGTGGACTCTCCAAACCACTGTCTGTGTGTGCAAGGGAAGGAATCTCAGCATATTCACAAGTGGCGCTATCTTTCCACAGCGTAGTCATTGTTTTGAAAATAGGAGAAAACCTCCACAGCTCTGAAGCATGTAATTAGGCTTTCTTATTACCCAACAGGAATGTTTTCTGAGGAGTTGTTGTGATGATATGCTTGCAAGTGACTTGGCGGAGGGAAGGGTGGCTGAGGGGAAGAGTGGGAGGCGGGGAGCAGAGCTGCTTGCCTTCTTGCTTTCTAGTCTACTGATTCTGTTTTTGTGGTCTTACAGCTCTCACAGATCTGTGGCTTTTCCTCAAATAAACTAGGTAGATTTTTGGTTGTGGGTTCTCAGGCTCCATCCGGTTATCAGTCTAATAAGTGATTTCAGAGTATTAGAGCAGATTCCACTACCACTGAATCACATACAGACTCAAGGCCAGATGATGACATCAGAAACATATGTGTGAATCTGAAGGCAGAACTTGGCCTAGGAAACTGAGAGCAGATATTCAGGAGTGAGTATTAGGCTTTCATTGGCCTAGAAAGGACTCCAAGAAGTGAGCTTCCTTATCTCCAGGCAGAAAGCCACTTAAAAATCTCCCTCACATGGTTGATGTGCTGTTCTCAAATATTTTTAGGAATGCTCTTTTAGAAGGTTGGGACTTAAGTGCTTCACAAACAAGGCAAAGCTTTGGGTATGAGGGATAAACTCCGCATGCTATAACTCATAATTACAGTGATTTTATAAATCTGGAATTTCCTAACCAAGCTTTATTTTCACTCAGAGCAGCATCTGTGAGATATTTCTTCATTAATCATGTTTGCCTACCCATATAAAAAAAAAAGACATATTCAAAGATATGTGTTTGATATAGACACATCACTATATTTGGGTGTGTTAATTCCTCCAAATGCTTTTTATCAAGCCATGGGACAAATTCCAAATCACTTTATAAGTTGACATCATATTTGAGCTTTATGTAGACCCTCTGGTTTCCATAGTAACAAAATCAGTTCATAGTATAAGAAACATGTGGACGATTATGGGGGAAAAGGAGGAAATCTGAATGGAACAAAAGACAGGAGCTAAAGTCATAATTTCTTGGGATGCTGGTAAATTTTTATTACCAATTTATTCATCTCAAAAGACTAGTACAAGTCCTCTTTATGCTTCTATATGTAAATTGTGTTTGTGTTCTCATAATCTATCAAGATCCATCTTATTCCAAGCTATAGTTTTAGACACACACTCTGAACATCTGTGCTCTTTTAAAAAACTGGTATCTTCTTAGATCAGGAACTGGTAGCAAAATAACATTTCAAACGACTTACCTCATTTTCTCTCTTACCCACACACAAGCACTAAGACAAGCTGAACTTCTACTTGGATAAATAGTATGTTACTTAGCAACATTGTCCATTCATCCGCTTGCTCATTTGTTGGAGACATATTTATTGAGTATCTCTTATAACAGATAGGGTGCTCATACCAGAGACGAAGCCTTAAGGTGATAATTTTGATACCTGTAAGTGCTATGTGGGTAATGTATAAGTAGCTTAAAGGAAACCTTCCTGGTTTCTCACCTGGACCCCTCTGTGAACATAGCCCACATCCCCCAAGCAGTGGGCAGCTCAGCCAGCAGTTTGGGTCCCTTTCCTCGGGGGTTGCAAGCTCTTTTGTTAGAGAGTTGGGTTGTTGGATCTTTCACTTAACTCCCATGGTCGAGGAAACTTGTGTCCACCCTGTTTCTCCTACTACGATGATTAGATGAACACAACATAATCCTTGAAGCTTTGGCTTCAAAGTGATGAATAGTATGACAGGATTAGTTGGGAGTTTTAAGACAGCGTCTATGTTTGTGATGCATCATTAAGCAAATCCCGGCTTTCCTGGGTGATGAATTTCTCCTTTTGGTTGTGTAAGAAACTGGAAGGGAAGCCCTTCCCCCAAATCTCCTCAGAGATAGGAGTTGGGACCATTAGAAATGTCCAAACATCTCTCCAGAGACTGACAAGCAAAGTGAATTCTGATCCCTCCTTCCGGTCTCACCTAACAACCTGACTACTTTTGAGGTCTTTCTAAAGAGATGGCTCTTCTTGTGAGGGCGGGCCTGCGATGGCCCCAGGGAAGCCTTAATTGTGCTGCTGCAGCCTGTGAGATAGGTGTGCCTGAGAATGCATCAAAGGCATTAGAGCTGACCTCTGGGAAGAAGTTCTGGTCATTAAAATCTTTGCCATCTTTTCCTTTGAGAAGGGTTTTTGTTTCATGACAACATAATGGCCCTATCAAGTGTGATCTGTTATGAGTGTATGGGTGGAAAAGTACATGATGGTCAGGGACATAAAACTGCCTTTCGTGAGCCACCTCCATCTCCTGTCTGGAGCCTCTCCTATGCACTTAAGCCTTTCCCTTTGCCTCCTCCAGAACCCGGTTCTCTCAATAATTCCTTTGGTCTGCATCTTTTCTCTGGCCTCTTCCTTGTATCACAAATATGTAAAAATCACCCCAAATTTTTTAAAAATGAAATACACAAACAAGTGAAACCCTGTCAGCTCTCTCTTTTCGACCTCTTGTGGTTGAGCTTTTGCCTCATCCTTCAGCTGAAGTTCCTGCTGAGGTTACAGTTGCCTCCCAACGGCCAGATTCTTGTCTTCTGTCCTCCTACTTGTACCCTCTGCAGCATCTGAGGCTCTTGAACACCCACTCCTTTTTGATAAGTGCTCCTACTCTGGTTTCTGCACCACTACACCTTCTTGAATTTCCTCTGTATATCTTACTTTCTAACATTTTTTTTTCATAGTTTTCTTCAAATTTCTCCTTTTTCACCTGCCCTAAGAAGTCAATGTTTTCCAGATAATATTCTGGCCTCAGTACTCATTTTTTTCTCTCTTACTCTGTATATTTTCCAATATGAAAGATTCTACAAATGAAGTTGCCATTTTTGTAGGTAAAATGTGGTAAAATGTTGGAAATTTCATATGGTTCAATCCATAATAATTCCCCATACCTCTATTTTAAGGTATTCTGATCATTCCTGATCATTCTCCCAAGCTTGTAAAAATATTTCCAAAGATCAACCAGATACTTCCAACTGGACTGTCTACAGTTACCTCAAAATTGATACATCTCAAGTTGGGCCCTTATAGCCCTAACCTCTCTACCTGGAGTATTCTCAATCTTAGTTCATGGTGTCACCACTTCCTCCGTTTCCCAGGTTAGAAAATTTGGAGTCATTCTTGAACTCCTCTTCTCTTTCAGGCCCATAGCCAGTCAGTCACAAAGTAAGGGGATTTCACCTCATAAATATCCCCACTGTACTACCTTAGATCAGACCATCACCATTGTTGACCTAGGTCAGTGATGGCGAACCTATGACACGCGTGTCAGCACTGACACGCGTAGTCATTTCTGATGACACGCGGCCGCATGCCGAGGATGAAACATTTGCTGCTCCTGAGGATGAAACATTTGCGACTAGAGTCTTGGAGTTAGTTTTTTCCTCAAAGTGACACACTGCCCGAGTTATGCTCAGTTTTTTGGCGAAGTTTGACACACCAAGCTCAAAAGGTTGGCCATCACTGATCTAGGGGATTGAAATGGCTCCATCTATGGAATCTCTGCTTGTACTTGCACTGAATTCCAGTTCACCCTGTGTAATGCCACCAGAAGTGTCTTTCTAAAAAGCAAACCTGACCCTGAGACTCCAAGACTCATCACAGTCCAGTTCCAACCTCTCTATTGCTAATTTCCTTTCACTGACCTTTGACCCTACATCACCGTCATTCTGATGGAATAGATTGTTGTTTCCTGAAACACCAGACTCTTTCACAATCTTTGTTTCTTCTGTCTGAAATGTTCTCCACATTCTCTAAGAAACTCCTCAACCTCTGAGAGTCAGCTCAAAAGTCTTCTCTTATATCAAGCCTTCCCCAAAGCTCCCAAGCCAAGCTGTCCTCTGATTTCCACAGGCTTTGCTCATATTTCTTTTCTAGCTCTTTATGGGTCATCTGGAAGTTTAACTTATTCCTTTACATATTGGTCTTCTCTAATAGATTAGGAACTGAGTTCATTTCTCTCTTATGACCCACATGAGGTACTTAATAAATAATTACTAAGTAATTGAATAAGATGATTGAAAGACACTTGGGCCAAAACCCAAATTCTAGGTTGAGATGAATTAGGAGTTCTTATGTCTAGGGTTGTGTATTGCATATAAACTGTATATTGCTGCCCTGGAAACTTATCCACTCTGCTTTCCCTTATTGCAGAATGAGAAAATAAATATTCACTAAGTCTGTGGCATTAGATTAATAGAGCACTAAATATGACTTGGATCTCCAAAACAAGGCTGTAATAAGAATGCCCACATTGGCATCAAATGATACGTTTCATTTTCAGTGGAATTGCACTCTGTGAGAAATGTACACTGTTATGGCAGTATTATTTCTATATTCAGAGGTATCCATTTCATTTCGTTGAAGTGATTTCAGTGATGCTCCCCCTGGGATTTCAGAGGCAATTATAGATGAGAGAAGATACAAATAATTCAAGCTTTCATTTGGTGCTCTTTGACAAATTAGAGAGACTCCCTCTTGACACAGGATCCAGTCTAATCCTAATAACCAGAAAGAATGGGAGCCCAAAGGTGTTAGATCACTGATCCTCAGAATGCCAGCTGTTAGCAACACTCACTGAAATCCCAGTGCAGAACAGTGAAGGGAGAGAAAACCATATTCAAGTCAGTAACTCAGAGTCAATACAGTACAAAGAAGTGAACCTGTGGCTCGCTGTTACATAGTGGACATGCCCCTATATTGCTTAGCCACTGTCTAACACACTGACTGCCATTCCTTGCCTCTTGCTGGAGGCAGTACCAAATTACTTATATTTCCCTGCATATAATGTGCTCTTTCCTACCTCTTTGCTTGTGCTTATTTTGTTCTCTCTGCCTAGAATGCCACTGATTCCCCTATCCATTTTAATGAATAAATTCCTAATCAGGAGAAATCCAGCCATCACTTCTCCAAACCTACCGCTGACCCGTGCCCTTTTCTTCCAGGGTAGGTTAGATGTTGTTTTGCAGTACCACCATGTACAGTTGTGCAGGTTTTTTACTGCACAATGTCACCAGCTGACGAAAGAGAGTCCTGAATTCCAGCCCTTCCACTGCCTAGCTTGAATTTTTCCTAATTCCTAGAAAGGCAGCCTCATAACGCCCTGTGCATATTCCCCTCACTCACGACCACAGTGTACTGTGAATATCTGTTTACCTGCTTCCCCTCCTAGGCCCCCGGGGGAGGGAGCAGCTCCTTGTATTTAGTACAGTGTTTGGCACTGAGTAAATTTTTGTTGAAAAAAATGCTGGATTCTAACAATTATTGAGAAGTAGATAGTGTTCTAGGAATTTTAGATGCGTAAGTCATTTGTTTATCACAACAATGCTGATGAGAAAGTACGATTTTAGCCAATTTGCGGGAGATTGAACTGAAGCACCAGGTGATAAAGAAAGTTGGGTAAGTCACACAGTTGGTCCATGAGGAGCCAGAATGTGCTCTAGGGCTGTTAGGCTTCATAGCCCATTCTTTTTTTTTTTTAATATTTTTTTTTATTGCTTTCAAAGAGGAAGGGAGACGGACAGAGAGATAGAAACATCAATGATGAGAGAGAATAATTGATCAGCTACTTCCTGCATGCCCCATACTGGGGATTGAGCCTGCAACCCGGGCATGTGCTCTGACTGGGAATTGAACCATGACCTCCTGGTTCATAGGTCAATGCTCAACCACTGAACCACACTGGCCAAACCATAGCCCATTCTTTAGTCACTACACCACACTGTTTCTTGACACATGAAAACTTGTCAGGACTCCACTTCCTTGTGTTTCTCCTCCTTCAGGAAAAAAAAAAAAAAGTCCTTATTTGCAACATCTGGGAACCCTACTTCTAATCAAGACACTTTCCCAGGAATGCAGAAATCTCCCATGCCCTGAGAGCTGGTTACTATGGAGTATTCCTGGCTCCTCTTCTAGAGAGTGTCAGAGTGAGTCCACATACAGAAGGTAAGTGGGGGGCCAGGCCTTCTAGGCAAAGGTGTGTGCGTCTGCGGGTTTACAGGAGGAAGCAAGGCATGTACTATGTAAAGCAGAAAGGAAAGGGAGGGGACTGATTGCAAGCAGGTGATAGCAAGAAGCGGATGAAGGTTGAAAACATTCTTTTAGTCACTTAGAACAACTCAGTATAAGAGGGTCATCTTGGAGAGGGTTGAAGAAGGTTGGCTGGGTAGGGTTAGAAGGAAAACAGCACTGTGGGAGCAGGGGAAATCAACAGCCTTGTCGTATTAGTGGGTTACCTGCCTCCAATGTATGAAGGTGGGTGGAGTGTGAGAACTTTTTCTAGATTCAGGGAGGGCCCAGGCTCCAAGTTCTGTTCCAAGCAAAGACAGCAGCAGGAGAGAGTGTGCTGGGAGGGAGTTTCCAGAAGGATGATACAGAACTGAGGTAATGAAGTGCAACTTGGGGCTCTAGAAAGGCATTGTCTTAGTGTGATCTGAGAGTGGCAAGAGGAATCTGAAAGGTTCAGGGAACAACATGGGGCTTTGCGGCCGAACATTCATGCTAGAAAACTCCCAGATCAGGCCTAGATTCTTGACCATGTCTGAGGTCCTCTGTTGCTCTCTGATGTGTGTTCAACCATTGGTCTCTCCTGGGCAGAGACGTACTTGTTAGCTGGGGAATGAGAATGAGACCTCAGCGGGGAGGGGGGTTGTCTGGCTGGCTCTGGGGAAAGGGAGCGGCCTCAAATAAGAAATGCACGGGGGTGGGTGTGCGGCCTGCCAGTGGCACAAGCAGCCGGTAGTCGGGAATTTGGACTGTCCCTCTCACACTGACTCAGCCTGTGGCCTGTGGCCTGTGGGCCACAGCCTGTGGGTTTCTCAAGCCTCGAGACAGGGATAATGATACGCGCCACTTAGTAAAGGGGTGTTAATTAAAGTTTACAAACCGCGTGGCAATGCAGGGATGAAAGGGGTTAAAACTAAAGCGCAATCGTGCTGCGTGGTAGGTGGTGTCGTGTGCAGGGAAACACGCGGTCTGAGTCATGATTAGAATGGAAGGAGACAGCATTTATCTTAGCACCGGCTCTGCGGAGCACGGGTCCCATTTTAAAATGTGTATCAGGAGCCACACTGGTCCCCAGACTAAAGTCCAGAGGGAAATGTGGATGTGCACGTGGGATGTGTGTTCATGGCTGCCACTTTTCTCTGCAGTTTTGCAGTCAGTGAAGACAGCTGATTCTCAAATGTCACACATTTCAAGTTTCCCTACAGAGACTTTGCTCCTTTAATATTCAAACCCAGCAAACATCTGGCCGACAGAAAATACGGCCAGCTGAGCTCAGCTGGGCACGGGGTAGGGATAAGGCATGCCCCACGAAGGAAACCCAGCCCCTTGGCACTCTCCACACAGCCTTTCTCAGAGGCTTTCCGCCAGTGCCACCTCCTCCATTCCTGACCCCATTCCGCTGCCCCGGGGCACTGTGGGACAGGAAGCCCCAGTGATGCGTTGTGACAGCGCTGTGATTGCAGAGTGCTCTGTCCTCTCTTTGTTTTCACCTGTGCTGGCTGAGATCCTGGACCGCCTTCTGCTGAATTGGTCAGAATGATGTCATAGGTAAGGCTAATTTTCTGGAAATGAAAATCAAAATCTCTTGGGGAAACTCGAATGGCTTACAGATCACAGAAGAATGCTACAAACATCCCATCACGGTGTACATGGGGAATTCAGCTGTGGCGTGCATGGTGGATATGCTGGCCCCTGTGCCTTGATGTCTAAAGAGAATGAATAATTAAGGGGAAAAAATGTCAAAACTGTGAAATCCCGAAAATCTTTACCTTCTCCCAGGCTTGTCAAGTTAGGCAACAACTGAGCCGCCAGATCAAGGAGCTCATGTCTTTATTCAAGAGTTATATTAATTCCCTGAGCACTTCCCATGTGCCGAGCGCTGCTCTGGATGCTGGAATACAGCAGCGCACAAACCACACAAACCTTTCTCTCCTCGTGGAAATCATTGGCTATCACTCTGGTGGAGAGATGCCCAAAGTGGAGGGAAATGTTTATAGCATCACCACTTGAATAATTAATTCTGACTTTGGCTGTCCTGCCTCTATATGGGATTAAGACCTTGGTCCAATCCCAATCGCACTACATCCTTCTCTATAAATTAGCAAGGATGAAATGTCTACAATGAGGGGGATGGGAGTAGTTGTTTTTAACTTAGAAGCAGGGGTGGGAGTATTCACAATATTTAACAACCGGTATAGCACAGGTACTGACCCATCACAATGGGTACCGTGGTCCCTTCTGGGCCAACACTAACCCTTGAGTTTTTGGGTCATGCCAACGTCCAGAGTTATCAGAGGTGGGGCTGAGGTAGCTGAGATGGTGGGGGAATTCGCAGTGGAGTTGATTGGGGCATTGGCAATTTATCAAGTGGTATGGAAGTATTTCAATACTTTAATTGCAAGATGGCTGTAGCAGACAGTGCCAGATGAATATTAATCCGACTCTGGAAAGAATCTAGAAAAAGGACCTGCCCATCTAAGATCTTGGTCAATATTCATTGCTAAAATGTTCACTGGCCAACACTAGACCTATTGTTAATTTAAAAGTTTGAATTTGAATTAGGACCCACAGCTACTGAGTCTCCACAACCGTGTAAGATGATTTTGAAAACAAGGTGGACTTGTCATAAGTGATAGGCAGGTGGAGCAGAGCTGTCAGGGGCACCCAGCCCCTGTGACAATAAACAGTCTTTACTGAAAAGAATGCAACAACCCCCAGATCTGCTTTGATGTGGTGATGTTTTCCTCTGGATCTGCTCTTGTCTGGTCACTACTTGGTTTACACAGGAGTTGGCCAAGGAGGAAGCCATACCCCTTTGGCAGGTAGACTAGAAATACTGTTGGCAAAGAGCATTTGGCAAGCAATCCCAGTTGTGGTTGCCAAGGTGCTAGCATATTACTGGTCCTTCAGGTTTCTAACTTGTCATCATGGCTGGCAACATCCCCTGGCTTTTATTGAAGGCCTAATTGGAGAGTGTGTGATGCCTGAAGGTCTTTGCTAGTTGACAACCTTGAAAGTGGTGGAAGAAAGAAATTGAACCAAGGCAAGCTGTGTTCCCTGTGCACTCTTTCCCCCCTCACAGGTGGAGTCTGTAAAAAAAAAAAAATCTATCTATCTATCTATCTATCTATCTATTCTCTCTCTATGGGTTACACAGTAACACAGTAACTCCAAGGATGGCTGTTTTGATTAGAGGCTGTCAGGGAGAGTTACCCACCCACTTAAAAAGAAACATAGCCTATTCTCATCAAATTTGCTAAGAAATTGTATGGTGAAAGAGAGACGGCAATCACCTCTTTCTAAGGGAAATGCCCCTGTTGAGTGACTGCTTTTGTACCACATGACCCGTGGTGACCAGAGTGCCCCGGCGAAGCTAATTCATGGACTTGCCAGGGTACTGTAACATGGCACAAAGAGAGCTGGGCCAATCTGCTTTTGCTTAGAAATGTGACCCAGGAATTACTGAGAGTCTGGGAGGGGGAAGTGGGTGCTGTGGCTGACAATCATTGGGTGGAGTGAGAGAATGGGGTGCTTGGGGCATTCATGGCTGTGCAGGTCGGTTGGTGGGGGAGGTTGCAGAGAAGAAAACAGATAACATTGTGGTGTAACTACTTCATTGCTTCATTCAGCCATTATTAATGAGGATCTACTATGCATCAGGCACTCTTGTGGTATTGAGGAGACAGCAATGAACAAGGCAGACACAAATCCCAGCTCTCATGAAGCTGGCATTCTGCCAGGGGAGACATAAAATAACCAATAAAAATAAGGAATATATGTTAGGTAGTGATAAGTACTGGGGAGGTTTAGAAATAATGCAGGAAAAAAATGGAGGGGGAACAGATGGAACAAGATTGGTAAAATTTGGACATCTGATCAGTGATGGATAAAAAGGAGTCCATTATGCTATTTTTGAGTATGTTTAAAATTTTTCATAACAAAAAAATGTTAGAATAATGCAGGTAAGTTGGTAAGTGTTTGTGGGGTGGGTTTACAAGTTTAGACAGGGGGAATGCCTCATTGAGAAGATGACATTTGTGCAAAGACCTAAAAGAAGTGATAAGCAGATATCTGAAGATGATCATTCCAGGCAGAGGGAACAGCGAGTGCAAAACCCTGAGGCAGGAGCATCCCTGGAGCGATAAAGGACAACAAGATGGGTAGCATGGCCAAGCAGAGTGACTGAGGGGAGGTACTATGTGAGGGGAGGTGGTTGGAGAATCTGTGGGTCATAGTAAAGTTTTTGTCTTATTCGGACTGAAATGGGGAGGCACTGGAGCATTCTGAGCAGATGAGTGACATGATCTGATATGAGTTTTAGCAGATCTTGGAGCTTTTGGAATGAAGCCCCATTAACTTTTACCTCTGGGGTCCACTGAGTATCCTTGAAGCCAGCACCATCCCCTAGGGCTTTCAAGACCGAGCTGTATTATAGCTTCTGTTCTTGGATGTCCTTGGAATGTCATTTCTTATTTATCCCTACAATGATTCTCCTTTATTTGACCTAACTTCAGTGGGACCCCATTTCCCAAGTTGAAACAAACCACAGGGACAGCCATTTTATCTCATTATATGGCTGCCGCTCTTGGAGAGCAGGCAAGGTGGGCAGCAGGAGAACCTGGCCTGTTCTTCACCTCAGCTCAGGAGGTGAGAGGACATGCCACAGCTCAGGAGGTGAGAGAACATGCCACAGTTCAGGAGTCAAGGAGAGAATGCCACAGCTCAGGAGGCAAGGAGAGAATGCCACAGCTCAGGAGGTGAGGGGACAATATCACAACTCAGGAGTTACTAGTAAGAGGAGAACACCACAGCTCAGGAGGTGAGAAGTCTATTCAAGGTGACACTCCCCTCTGATTTCATGTTTCAGGTGGTCTAAATTTCTATGTTGTTGCTTTCCCTCCCCCCCCCATTTTTGTTTGTTTTACTTTCTATTTGATTGGAGAGATTTGGTGGCTCATAGGATTTCTTTTTTTTTTTTCCTTTCAATTACAGTTTATTTTCAAAATTATTTTGTATTGATTTCAGTATGGTAATTTTATCTGGAAACTTTAAAACAAAAAGTACACTTTAACCAAAGCCAAACTTAGATATATCTATTTCTTTTTAAATCTCATGTTATGAAAAATAATAAAATCCAAAGATATTCCCTATGTTCCTTAAGTTCTGAAATGTGAACCATTACCCGGAAGTCAAGAAGTATAACTAACTGAAAAAGATGGCCATTAGTAAGAGATTTTAATTATTATTCTTTGTTGCATTTGATGGTTAAATCAGATGCCTTCCTTTAGGGTCTTATTTAGTTGGCATTTATCTTATCAATAAGGTTGAAGAATTACTATCTAAACATAGCACCTCGTGCTGAGTCTGTCAGGTCTCCAAGCACTCCCGTTCCCAAAGCCAACTTCTCTCCTCATTCCCATCTAAATCCCAAAAGCCAACCCTTCCATTGCTTTCATGTGGGTCTTGCCCACAAATGACTCCCCAAATCCAGGACTCACACATGTCCATGTGACTTCCTCAAACGAGAATGTCACCAAACCAGTTTGCGATGAGCTCTCAAGCTCTTACTGATGAATGAACAAATATGAGCTGGGCAGCATCCTCTAATAACATTATTTGCCTGTGGAATCCTTTTGTACTCAGGATGGATGAGTCAAATGTCACATTCCTTTTCCATTGTAAAAGTTTTACTAAGATAGCAAAATAGAGAAAAGATTTTTTAAAAATCAACTGGACTCTTTTTACCTTGTTGTTGAAAGTGATGTCCCTAAAGTTCATTAGCATGTACGTAGTGCTTCTATAAAGTGCTCTGTATTTCTTTCTTACTTATAGTCTATAATCCGTTAATATCTATAAATTGCCCCTCCCCGTGGAAATTGGCCAATTTTATCAATCTTACTTTACAGAAAATGATGAGCAGGCAGAGAAGGTGGCCAAACGCCTTATCTTGGATCATGCAATTGCAGGGATGGGGTGAGGATTAGAACACACATGACTCAGATTTGGTGCACAGAATGTTGCTGAGCTGGATCCCACTCCAAAGCAACATGGCTAAGCCCTCATAGAGTTATTAGACATGAGCAGAGCAAGGACAATGGGCCAGAAACTCACCAGGGTGGAAAGCTCTGGATGCCTAGCAAGGGGCAAAATGGGGAAAACAAGAACCTATCCTCCCCTAGCATATCACTGGTCTTGTGGTTTGGACCCCTGATCTTTCATATTGCTAGTCAGGTGATTTAGACCTCCCTCACCTTTTCCTTCCTAAAGATAACATCTAGGCCTTGGTTGTATTTCAACTCCAGGCCCAAAAAAGCAGCAAGTGATGCTGTGGCTGCCTCAGGACCAGCTAAATTGGCCAATGACCCTCCTTGCCCTGGCACTGACCAATCAGTGCAGACCACGACCATGAAAAAGCACACCTGGAAAGCTGATGAATATTCTGTTAAGACCCTCCCCTAAGATTTCCACCTGCAAGAGAGATAAATACACTCAGGACAAAGGACCCAGTGCATGCTCTCCCTCCAAGAAGCATGCCCCTGCCATTCCCCCACAGGCATGTATCCCCCAACCTCTAAGGAATCCCAGAGACTTGCAACCAGGGGAGCAATGGGCAGTGGTAGCTCATCCCGGACTAACCTATTGAGTCTGTCCCCAAACCCCCCTTTTCTCTGGCTTCCCAGTGAGCCAAAGCAGCCCAGCCTAGGCTCTCCTATTGCTTCTTCTATGCCCTTCCTTGTTTCACTCTCCTAAGTATGTTTTTGCTGTGGTCAATAAATTATTCCTTGATTTTCTTACACTTTGTTTCTTGATTGAAATCTTTCCCTCAAGAAGACAAGAACCAAGTTTCCAGCTGGTAATCCCAATCGGTAACAGAGTGTTACCCCAGACAACCAAGCATTAATTTGTGCCTTAATCAACATTAAGTCCTTCTCTATAACATGACAGGAACATGGGGAGAAGAGGACTCTGGCCTATTCTTGTGGACATGTTCTATTTTTTTCCCTTAGACTCAGCCTGAACACCTACTCTTAGGGAGGCAAATTACAGGACTGTTTCTGAAAGTGAAGGCTCCTTTGTCACAAAGGCATTAGCTCTTCCAGGACACAAGGGTATTGAGGAGGGCACTGGGAGAGGTTCTTCTCCTGATTCTGCAGCAAATTCAGCTCAGCAAAGAACGACCTGGGGATTCGGTCTCAAATGTGACTTTTCCCCTATCTCTCTTTCCATCTGAAGGACATAAATCAAATGTTACTATGAGCAGAGAAACAATGAGAACTGTGAACCTATTCACAGGTGCCAAGACCTTTCCCAAGAAGCAAACTGGTTCTCCAAGGATGATCAGCTAATGACACCTTCTATAAATACCTGCTACTTTATGAATATGTCAAAAGCCAAATTAATTTGTTCTGGTTTTTCATCAAGGTCACCTCAAGCTTGAACCTGGTGTTCTTTACTTGGGTGTGGTTTTCACTTCAAAACAATGATGGATATCATTTTCATCTGACTCCCTGTGGAAGTATTGTTGTCATTTTACTTCCTGTATTAGCTGCTGTAACAAGTAGACCAAACACTTTTTCATGGTTAACATAGTAATAGGATTTTATTTCTCCCTCAGTTTCTGCATGGCAGCTGGCTCTCCCCCATTTGATGATCCTGAGACTCAGGCTTCTCTTATCTTACCTGGTATCCTCTAGGCCAAGTATGTTAAACTTGCGGCCGGCAGGCCACATGCCTATAAATGAGGCATGTGGCCCACCAGCCGCGAGTTTGACATGCTTGCTCTAGGCCTTACCATTATCTGCATCAAGCTGGCAGAAGGGTAAGGAGAATATAAAGAAGGTACACTCATTTCTTAAAAGCCCTGCCCTAGAAGGACAGATATAATTTCTGCTTACATCCCCTTAGTAAGAACAAGCCACATGGCCACACTTAGAGGCAAGCACAGCAGGGCACTGTGGTCCCTGGCTGGCAGCCAATTTTCAAAGACAACTCAGTACCATAAAAGGGGAGGCAAAAATGTTGGTGAATATCTAGCCATCTTCTGCCCCGTGTTCTTTAGCAATGAAATTAATGCATGTGGATTATTTTCTGTTTTAAACTGCATATCATTGTAGAACATACTTTGGTTTCCTCTGATATAAAATCTTCAAGCGTCTGTGAAAATGGTGGAGCAGGGCCGATGCTGCACACCGATCGGGTGTGTACCCAGGCCTGCCTGGGCCTGTCCAGAAGGCGGGAAGGAATTCTGTTTGCAGGAGATCTGGATGAGCTTCCAGGAGAAACAGTATGTGGCTGAGCTGGGCATGGAAATAGGGATCCTTTGCCTTCTGAGAGTGAACTGGGTGAGGAAGTCACCACTACGAGAGAAGATGGGCTGAACCTTCCAGGTCTGCAGATTCTGCATGGAAAGGGTGGGGCTAGTTGTAAGAGATTGGAGTAGACCGATCATTAAGGATAGCATTATTGGCACTATTGGGTCTTATTACTATTGAGAATCAAACCTTCTACACAGCTTACTGTTTACACATGACTTTATTATTTTGTCTTCATCACGTAACTGTTGTTCTAGGAAACACTTGCCCAGGTTGATAAACTTGCAGATAACTTTATTGATCATTATAAGAACTTCCTGATAGACCTATCAACTTTTTAATAAAAAACATTAAATGGCAGTTTATACCAAAAGACTCTTTAAATCTCTTGCCTCAAAATCCTTGTCTTGTTTTGTCCATCAATACTAAATTCTAACATCAGGATCTCTCCTTAGTCCTGCCTATGCCCCCACATCAAAACACCTGCCTTATACCAGACTTAAAAATCTCACTAAATGTATTTCCTGAGCCCTTCTGCTTTGAGATGCTTCTAAGACTCTGAGGAGGTGCTTTCTCCTTTACTACTGTAAGCAACAAACTCAGCTTTGACTTACCAACACTTTGTTTAGGTGATATTTTGCACAGCTAGCATTCCACAATATCTCCTGGTCTGAAGGATGTGCACCAACTTTTTAAAAAAATGTATCTTTACTGATTTCAGAGAGGAAGGGAGAGGGAGAGAGAGATAGAAACATCAATGATGAGAGAGAATCATTGATTGGCTGCCTCTTGCATACTTTACACTGAGGATCGAGCCCACAACCCGGGCATGTGCCCAGAATGGGAATGGAACCATGACCTCCTGGTTCATGGGTCAATGCTCAACCACTGAGCCACACTGCTGGGCTGCATCAGCTTTTGAAGGGAAGAGAAGCTGTAATGAAATAAAAGTTGTATTCAATGAAAAGGTGGTCCCATTGGCAGCACCCAGCACTGGCTAGGCCCATCTCATACTTTGGCACTAAAGGTCTTTTTAACAATGGTGGGGAAAAGACCCCACCTGTAGACCATGATTTGGAGAGAAATTGTGATTCAGATAAACACAACAAAGAAGCTAGAGTTGTTGTAGGATAGCTGGGAGGCAGAGGTCCCTACAGGGGGGATCATGATGATAGAGAGTGGCAGAAGGTCACTGTTGCTCAAAAGCACACTACAGACCCTTCAGGAGCCCTTGACCAAGCAGCAATCATGATTTCATGGATAGGGCTGGGGTCAGCCTACATCCTAGTCACTTTTCTCTACACTGTGCTCCCCAATTCTGGGAATGCATGATTATGCATGGAAGATTGGCATCTGGGAGACTGTGGTCCTAAGAAAAAAGTTCCTCTGTGATCTGTCCCCAGATACTTGAGTAGCCACCAGCAAGAGAAGGTATGGGAGGTGAGTAACACTGAGCATAAAAATGTTTGTGAGCTTCCCTGAAAATTAACAGAGAGAGAAAGAGTAAAGGCCTTCTGGCTCTGGGCTATAGGGGAAGAAAAGGAGGAAAGAAAGTGGAGAATATGTGATATCTAAAGTAGGAAGGAGTTGAGATCACAGGAGAAACTTCTACCAAAAATGAAGCCACTTTCCTGATGAACTGAGATCGTATCAGCCCCGAGGATCTTTCCCTCAATAGGATTGTGGGCCAACATCTAATTTTAGGTTGGGTTAGGGATGGAGGGAAAAAATGTGGAGGATTTATAATCTCAGCAGGGTAAAGATTTGCATTAAGTGCCTCTGATAAAACCTTTACTTTCCCTGAGAAAATGATCAGGCCATCAGCCATTCACACTATAAACTCAATTAGTGGATCAGCTTACTTTCCTCTTGTTATTTATGTGGAAGAAAATTCAAGTTTGGTGAGGTTAGGCAAGTGTGAGGTGGCTAGGGGTGTTGAGGAAAGGAGAGGGAAAGTTGTGTAGAGTGTGGCACACTTCAGAAGAAATCAGGTATGGAAGGATGTTGTAAAGGGGCCCTGAAGACAGAGGAAGTAGTATGACATTCAATGTGAATATGTGTGGGTTGTTCATGGTGAGAAAGGGACCAAACAATTCTACTTACTACTTACAAATTTATTTCCTAGACCAGAAATCCTGCATCTTTGGGCTAGTATTGGCTAGAGGGTTTAATCTGTATAATGGAAACATTTGATTAGCAGTGCCTGCATGCTTGAAAAAAAAACCTATTTGTTTAAAATATATTTTTATTGATTTCAGAGAGGAGAGGAGAGGGAGAGAGAGATAGAAATATCAATGATGAGAGAGAATCATTGATCTGCTGCCTCTGGCACGCCCCACACCAGGGATTGAGCCCAGAACCCAACTGGGAATCAAACCATGACCTCCTGGTTCATAGGTGGACACTCAACCACTGAGCCATGCCGGCTGGGCTTAAAGGTTTTAGGAAAAGAAACATTAAGAATAAAACAGTGAAACCTCAGAGTTTTGTGCTCTATACATAAAGGTAGCAGCTGCTTTTTCTATGAGTGGAGCCGATTATCTGCTTGGGAAGTAGAGCCTCTTTACTCTCAAACCCAACTGCTAAGAAACCTACACTGAAACTGAGAAGTTGGGTTTATGTCCTTAGAGAACCCTGGTGATGTTCAGCCAAGCATTTGGTTAACCGTTTTGAGACATGGTGAGAATTGTAAACTCTCCTTTCTCCTAGTTTTTTTTTTGTTGTTGTAAAAGAGAAAAGTAAAAACAAGGGTCAGAGAGTTATTTCATTTGGAGAAGGTCCCAGGGAGGACCAAGTAATTCATCAAGTGAAGCAGATGTGGTCAGACAAAAAAAAAAAAAAAAAAGACTGGCCAGAGGAAATCCATCTGAAGAGCCTGATCCTTGTTGATAGCAGGCCTGAGATACACCCTGGGATTCCTGCACCCTCTGGAAGTGGCCCATCGTCACCTGTAGCACCAGCCTCATCACAGCAAAATTTACGTATTTAACAAACAGATACAGAATGTTTGCATTAAAAATAACATTGAACTGAGCTTTAACATAGAGAGTAATGAAGAGGTAGACAAACAATAGGAGAGGTTATAATCTCACTTTGGATAAAATAGATCTGTGAACCTATCCATGGTCACAAATGCAAATATACAGAGAGGCATAATCCATGACTTATTCACTCAGCTCCTGATTGATGAACACAGTCTATTGGTTCCCCACTCCCTCTTTTTTAGTATTAAAATGTTTGTAGCTATGGCTATCCTTGTATGAACGTCTTGGTGAAATTTCACTCAGATACCCATGAGTTTAATTCCCACGACTAACATGGTGAGTTATAGGTACATGCATAAAAATCATGGTAGGTCATAGCTACCTTTTGAACAACTCCTTTGGATTGAGGAAAGTTTTATGTATTAATTTTAATTCTCACAACAGCCTTGCAAGGTCATCAACATGGTCAGTTATTACCAGGGAGGCTGAACTGAAGGTCAGACAGGAGGAAACTCCTGCCTAGGTAACAGAACTCTAAGGTCAGAGCTGGACTTCAGTCTCAAGTCTGACTTGGAACTGACACAGCCATCAGAAGTTTACAAAGAACATTTAGGAGGAGATCATCCAACTGCAAAGGCCTTGGCCATCTCCTGGTCCAAGTCTTCTAATTTCGGATGTGGCAAGGAGACCTCCATAATCTCAGTGTCTTGTCAAAGACCGTGGAGATAGGTTGGGACCCAAGGCCTAGGACAGTGAACTTCAAGCACACTAGCAGATTTGTATGTCTGGGGCCACAGAAATGCTTCTTCCAAGAAAAAGCTTCTATAAATTTACAAACTCAGAGCTACTGTGCTTGAATCAAGGGAGGAGGCCCCAAGCCTGGTTCTCCCTTATTCTCCATTCTCTCTCTCTCTCTCTCTCTCTCTCTCTCTCTCTCTCTCTCTCTCTCTCTCTCTCTCCCCCCCCACCTCCACCCCCACTTCTGTAAAGTTTTGTTTGAAACCACTGATCTATACCACAGCTTCCTTCTGCTTAGGTTGTTAATCATCCTTGTTCTACTGGGCAAACCCAAAAGCTCTGACTTCTTCCTCCAAATGGCCAGTGGGGGATCACTCTTCCTGCTGCAGGTCTCCTTGCCTCATCTTTCCACCTCGGGGAGGCCTTGGTGATGGGCTTGTTCATGCTTCTTGCTTGTCAGATGCCCTTACAGATGATGTATCTAGGACCCTGGGGTTATAAAAACCCACTCTCATTGGAATGAGAAGAAAGGGAGAAGGGAGAAAAAAATAAAACATTTCTAAAATGTGAAACTACCTTCTCCTACCCGGGTTAGCGTTGGTGGAGACGTATGCACAGCTGCTGAACTGACAAGTGCGATAAGTGTTCTTGTGCCGGATGCACTGTGAGAAGATGGGTGAAAACATCAGGAGCCATGCATCTATAGAGGAAACCAAACAGGAAATTTGATGTGACTCATCAGAAGGCAGACCACCATATAGAGAGGGGCCATGGGGTTTAGTCAGAGAGGCAGGGCATGCCGCATTGTTAAGGGGCGGCGGACAGGAGAAATCATATTAACTGAGTCTGAGATAGAGATGTAGAGCGTCTGGGTTTATGTAAAACTGATATTAATAGAGTCTGCTGCTGGAGGCAGAACAGTTCAGGAGACTGGAAATGAACTTCAGCTTCAGGCACAATGAGAAGAGGCCATATTGATTCACCAGTGACGCCAGGTGTTCTGTCTCTGAGGTTCTGTAAAAACCTTCAGCAAGGCCTGGCAGCTGTGGCTTAGTGACTGAGTGTCGACCTATGGACCAGGAGATCAGCATTCGATTCCTGGTCAGGGCACATGCCTGGGTTGCAGGCTCTATCACCAGTGGGGGGCGTGCAGGAGGCAGCCGGTCAATGATTCTCTCTTAATCATTGATGTTTCTACCTCTCCCTCAACCTTCCTATCTCTGAAATCAATAAAAATATATTCAACAACAGCAACAGAAAACCTTCAGCAGGCCATGCCGCCTCAGCTCACTTTCTGTTCATTTATCCACCTATTTCTGTGTCATCTGCCACTGTGGGGATGGGAGGGAGGGAGCATTTTTGTACCCGCTGGCAGGCACAGAATAATCAGAGATGCACAAAGATAAACAGGGCCCCATTCAGTCAGCCCATCATCTGAAGTCGGCGGGGCTGCCTGCACTCTTGGCCCCTTTCGTGGGGGTCCCAAGAGTCGTCTCTCTAGGAGGGTCCCGTAGTCCCACGTCTTCTTCTCTAAGTGGCCTCTCCCACGAACGCAGAGGTAAGAGGGAAAGGTGGGAGCCGGTCACTAAGAACTGGAATGCTGACAGAGCTGGAGTGGCCGGAGCACTGAGGAGATGCTGGGGCTCCTTTTCGCCAAAAGGAATTTTGAAGGCAACACTGCCTCTTGCTCCCACCAGCTCCCCCTCCTCGATCCTCAGAACTGACAACTTTGGCAGGCCCATGGGTACCAGCTTGTGAGGCCCAGTAGAGGACATGAAGGTGGTTTTGAAGACGTTCAGGTCATACCCCGTGAGGACATGAACACAATGCCGCAGGTTGAAACGGAAGAAAGTGTGGCAGAGAGTCCTGGACTTGGACTCTGGAGATGTGGCTTCAAGGGCCTCTCTCGCCACTGGCTCTTAGAATGGCTACTTTCAAAACAAAACAAGTGTCGGCGGAGGTGTGGAGAAATTGGAATCCTTGTGCTTTGCTGGTGGGGATGGAAAAGGGTGCAGCCTGCGGAAAACAGTTTGTAGCTCCTCAAAAAGTTCAACAGAGTAACCACGCTCATCCAGCGATTCCCCTTCCAGGTATATACCCAAAAGAATTGAAAGCAGGGACTCCCGACAGATACTTGTACACCGATGTTTATAACAACATTATTCACAATAGTCAAAAGGTGGAAGCAACCCAGTTGTTCGGGGATAGAGGAATGGGTAAGCAAAATGGCGTATTATACAACAGTGGAATATTATTGTCTTGACACATGCTATAGCATGGATGAATCTTAAAGAGCTCATGCTCAGCGAAATAAGCCAGACCCAAAAGGATGAACAAATATTGTATGATTCCACGTATACACAGTGCCTAGAATAGGCAAGTTCAGAGACAGAAAGTAGATTAGGGGTTACCACCAGGGGCTGGAGGAGGAGGAAATGGGGAGTCATTGTTTAATGGGCACAGAGTTTCTGTTTCAGATGATGAGAAAGTTCTGGAGATGGGAAGTGTTGATGGTTGCACAATAATGTGGATATATCAATGTCATTGAATTGTATATATATATACATATATATATATAAACATAGATATATATATATATATACACACAAAGATATATATATATATGTGTGTGTGTGTGTGTGTATGTATATGTGTGTGTATATATATATATATATATATATATATATATATATATAATATGCAAACTGTCCCCTTGGGAGTTCGACTGGGAAACCAGGAGCTTGATTGCTTGCTATGACGTGCACTGACCACCGGGGGCGGAGCAGAACGAAGGAAGGCCCTGGCCAGCAGCTGGCTGCCAGGGAAGGGAGGCCCCAGCTGGCAGCCAGCAGGCCCCGATCGGCCCTGATCACCAGCCAGGCCTAGGGACCCTATCCGTGCATGAATTGTGTGCACCGGGCCTCTAGTAAAATGATACTATTGGTAAATTTTATGTTCTGTATATTTTGACACAATGTTTAGAAGTATAGAGCGGACCCCTCCCCAACAGCACACACATCACGTCCCTCCTGCTGTAGCACCGTTCATCCGTGGGTCCCCTCTTCCCTTCCGTCTCAGCCGGGGACAAGAGCACCACCTTGGCTGCAGGTGGGCCCCTCTCCTCACAAAAGCCATGCTTGGGGCTCCTTCTCTGTCCCTGCTACGCAGCTTCTTGGCCCTTCGTGCTCCCAGCCTCTGCTCACTGCCTGAATGCAGAAGGGTCTCCAAGAATCCCTGGCTGTCTACACCAGTGCTTTGGGCTCTGTCTTTTAGGAATTTCCCTACGGCTTGGAGTCCTAGCTGTGATCTGAACGCTGAATTATACATCGTCTTGCACCAGTGTCTGCATGTGTGAGGACTGTGTGCCACCATCCAGATTCTACTTTAGATCTAGAGTAAAGGACAGAAGTGGAAATGCAGCAAACTATAAATAAATGGTTCGTGACTTGCCTTGAAACCATAATACCGCTGACTTCTCTGTCAACTCCGGCCTCTACATCGCCTTTGGGATTGGTCAGTGTTGAAAGAATTACAAGTTCCAAAGTTAGGACTAAAGAAGGAACAGATGGACCTAATTAGGAGAATTAGGAAAGAAATAATAAGACGCAGCCAGGTCAAGCTCTGGTTCATTAACAATGGCTTTGATTAGAAAACTGCTCTTAGAGTAGCATCTCTAGAAATCTCAGCATCAAGAGAGGCTGTAATTGCTTACACAGTCTTATCGGCTCTGTTGTCTTGTCGTTTTATTTCTTAGCTGTTTTATATTCTGGGCACAGAACCAGCTGGGAAGGATACCAACCCTGGGGCGTCGTGGTAGTGGCTAAGCTGCAAGTATGGTCTGTATTTAAACCTGGGCTTTCATTCAAGTCCTCTTCATTGTACATTCCTCAGATGGATTAACTAGTTACCTGGAAAGCAGTGGTACGTTGGGTGATGCAGGAGGGGAGGGGATAGCAATAGGGGACGTGCTTAAAGGTCACAAGTTACCCAGCATTTTAAAATAATTCTAATTCCTCTGAAGCGCCACTGTAATGAAGTGCGACAGAGCTGCAGACCCACACGTCCTGACCACCTGGCCTGGGTGTGGTCGAGCTGATTTTCTTTATGCTGAAGCCCAAGCGCGCAGGTTACGCCCTCTAATGTGGAGAGAGGCGGGCAGGCCTTCCCCCGCCCGCCTGGGGAGGTTAAGACGGACTGTAATCAACAGCGACCTCTAGCGCGTGCTTCAGGATTTGCATTTGGCTAAGAGGACAGAGTGAAAGCAGCGGAGATGGGAGTTCTCATTAGATTTCCCCACAAACAAAGGCGGGATACACACCTCCTCATTGTTTTCCAGGGCGGAGGAGCTCAGGACTGAAGGCTGAGAATTTCGCTTCATTTGCACAGCTCATCACTATCAGTGCTGGAGATGCCATTCAAAACGTTGCTCCCCCCCCCCCCCGCCCCCCTTCTGCCCATTTTCTCCAAAAACATCTCGGGGATTTACTGTATTTGCTAAAGCCTTTTCTCGGTTGCCTTAAGGCTTAGGCCAGAGCATCCATCCAGGAGAGCATCAACTTCTTTGACCGTGGGTGTGTGTGTGAGCCTGCAGAGAGGGTTGCAGACCAGAGGATGGGGGAGGGGAGCTCAGAAAGAGTGGGCAGGCAGTGCCTCCCGGGAGTTGGGGAAAAGGCCAGGGCCCTAGCTCACCCTTCTTCAGGGACAGCGACTCTCAGAGGGTTGCCAGCTCTTCACTTCTACTTGAGGCGATTGAAGACGTCCTTCCCTGGAGAGGGCTCTGCCCCGCCTCCGTCCCTGCCTGTCCTCCGCCCTCCCCGCTGCTCGGAAGCCAGGTTCTGGGCCTCCAGGGTGCCGTTAGGCCGAGTTAGTTCACAGGCGGGTGGTGTTCACGCCCCTGAAGAACGGGCCAGCGGATGACCTCTGGGCTCTGCGGGAGCCAGGAGGAGATGCTTCAGTGAAAGACTAAAATCACAGTTCCTGGCCCATGACCTTGCTGTTTTGTGATGGGAATAGGGGATTGGGGATTGGAACGGGAATACATTTTCCTGTAACTTTAACCTACTGAAGGCGGATAGTCTCACAATGCACATTTGCTGCAGTAACTGGATTTGCCCTGCTGCTGCCTTTAAATGAAGCTTCAGAGTAGAAATGCTGCATCTTTTTGCTGTTTTTTTTTTTTAATCCTCACCCAAAGATATGTTTTCTACTGACTTTAGAGAGAGAGAGAGAGAGAGAGAGAGAGAGAGAGAGAGAGAACATCCATAAGTGTACTCACCCTGACCGGGGATCGAACCTGCAAGCTTTTGGTGTACAGAGAATGTTCCAACCAACTGAGCCATCCGGCCAGGACTGCTGTTGTGTTTTAAGCTCTGAGCACATCATTGTGCTTGGGGTCTCCCAGGCTCGTCAGTGCTCCCTCGTCCCTGTGTTATTAGATCAAGGTCCTAAGCAGGAGCCATCCTTAGAGTGGACAAACTCTAGACTCACACCACATGCAGCCGTGTGTTTCCCTTACGTCACATGTATATGCCAGGGGTGGGGAGGGACTGGGGAGGGTGAGCACACAGATGTGGTGGCAGGGAGATGAAGGAGCGGCGGCAAGGGCCTGACCAGCTAGAGCCAGGGAGTCTGTGGTCTGTGCTGGATCGATTCAGCCAGTTTCCCAGATGGCGTGGCTGCGCATGCGGCACAGCTTGGGGAGAGGTTTGCAACAAGGGCAGGGGCGAGTGCAGCAGGCCCAGGGGAGGGACACGATGGGGAGGCTATGACGTCAGGGCTCTATCTTTGGTGATGTAGGAAGCTGTTAGAATCCCAGCCCAAGGAGGATAAGGAAAGCGAAATAAAAATGATGGTTCAATAAAACAGTAGCGATAGGGAAGGTACTTCTGGCTGAGGAGGTGAGGGTCAGTAGAGGAGGGTCATGGATTTAGAGGGGAAAAGTCCAAGGAGGAAGAAGGTTCCCAGGGGAAGTGACGGGTGCCTATTCCCAGGCTGTGATCACACAAAGAGAAAGACAGGCGGGAGAGGCCAAATATCAAGAAAGAAAAGGAGCAGCAGAATTTGCTCATGAACTGGAGACACGAAGCAAAGACTGAGCATGAATTGAAGATTTCTCAGAAGTTCTCTGTCATGGAGTTGGCAAAATGGTGGCATTGACGAACTGGGCACTCGGGAGGAGCTGTTTTCTCTAGAGGTAGATGGTGAACCAGGTAAGGAAGGTGCTGTGGAAGCAAAATCCCCACGGGACAAAGACCAGCTCGCCTCCGATTCTCGCTGTCCCCCTCTGCAGCGCCTCTGCCTTGCTCGGCATGGTTTCCATTCATCCGTCACGGGCTTTCACCCAGCAATGCCAGTGGCTGTTTTAGGCCTTCTCTCCTTCCTCAAACCTCCAGACTGCCTCCCCTTGTCCCTTTCATGCTCTCACCACTTACCTCCCTCAGCAGGTTAAGGCACCAGAAGAAAGCCAGGATGCTCTCCCTGTCTGTCTATTTCCAGACACTTTCCCAGATTTTACATGGCTTGCTCCCTCACTTCATCCATTATTCTGCTCAGATGTCACCTCCGTGGTGAGACTTTTCCTAGCCATCCTATCTATAATAATAAAAGCGTAATATTCTAATTAGACCAGACGTCCTTCTGGACGACCTTCCAGAGGAAGCCAGGGCTGCAAGGGAAGCCCAGGTCCCCGGTGCCTGCCGGCAGCCGGAGGGAGGCCCGGGTCCCGGGTGCCAGAGGTAAGTCAGTGCTGGCAGCCGGGGAGAAGGAAGGGCTACTCTTGCATGAATTTCGTGCATCGGGCCTCTAGTCTAAGATAACACTCCTGTCTTCATCTGTCCCCACTTCATCTTTTCTTTATAGCCATCTGATATACATTTATCTGTGCTTTCTCTTCATCCCCACTGGACTGTAACTCTTCAGGACTCTGTTATGTTTAACACTGAATTTCCAGTGCATCCAACCATGCTGGGCACATAATAGATGTTCAATAAACACTCATTCAGTGAGTGAATTACAGATATCGCTATAGTTAACCTTGTTGGCATCTCCTTCCTTCTAGAAATGCTGTCCTTTCTACAGTGTTAGTTCTTGTCTCTTACTCTTTGATTGCAGTTTCTTTGTTTTCTGGTTCTATTTTTCAAGGCTCGGGTTCTTAACCTGTACTTTTTTCTTTCTCCACTTTATTCCTTGGGGATCATATGTATTCTCAGAGCCTTATCTCTCACCTACATTTATGAGGCAGAAGAAGAAAAGGTCCGAGAAGGAGGATAAAGGCAGGAGGGGGGCGAGGAGAGTGTCAGAGAAGATAGGATGGAGTTTCAGGAAGGAGTCACTGATACTGGAAAATGCTACTAAGACATGGGGAAGGGGAAGGTTGAGAAGAAGCTGTTGGGTTTATGATCTCTGCTCCCCTTCATCCTACTCCCACTTGTATTCCCCTAGTGGAGGCCCTCACTTCATACCCCTGGGAGCCTCTCCTTCTAGCTTCTCCCAGCCTTAACGACACTGCTTTCATGATAGCACCTCTACTCTGTACAGAAGCAGAGTGATGTAGGGGGAGCAAAGTTAGATTGAAGGGTCAAGAAGCCTAGTTCTCAGGCTCTGTCACCAATTAGCCATGAGTGATTGGGCGAGGTTGTTAAATTGAAGTCAACCTAAAAATTACCTTCCTCTCCAATTCCTAGGATCTCTTTTTATCACATCAAGGGATAAAAAATCCCCTCTCCCCACGGTTTATAAGGTTCTCTCCAGAACATGCCTCAGTCTGCCTCTCCAACCTTGCTGTCCAATCTCCCCCAAGGCACCCTGCTCTAATCAGACTGGTCTCTTCTGGTCCAGCAACCAGACCACACAGCCTCCACACCTTTGTCTATTCAGCTTTCCTTGCCTGGGTGCCTTCTCATCTCTTCTGTGCCTGTGAAAATCCTCACATCTCCCCCAGGTCAGCTCATCACTCACTTCTTCCATGAAATGTTCCCTGACTCTAGCTCTCACTGATCTGTTTTTTTTTTTTTTTATAATATATTTTATTGATTTTTTACAGAGAGGAAGAGAGAGGGATAGAGAGTTAGAAACATCGATGAGAGAGAAACATCGATCAGCTGCCTCTTGCACACCCCCTACTGGGGATGTGCCCGAAACCAAGGTAAATGCCCTTGACCTGAATCGAACCTGGGACCCTTGAGTCCGAAGGCCGATGCTCTATCCACTGAGCCAAACCGGTTTCGGCAATATTTTTGTTTTTTTTTTGCTAAGCTCCTGGGAATCTACACAGAACATGTAAATTATATTTTTACTAGAGGCCTGGTGCACGAATTTGTGCACCAGTGGGGTCCCTCTGCCTGGCCTGCAGGATCAGGCCTAAACCAGCTCTCTGACATCCCCCAAGTGGTCCTGGATTGCGAGAGGGTACAGGCCAGGCCGAGGGACCCCACCAGTGCACGATTGGGTCCAGGGAGGGACCCAAAAGGTTGGCCAGCCGGGGAGGGATGCGGGAGGGCTTTAGGGCGTGTCTGGCCCATCTCACTCATTCCTGATCAGTTGGACCCCAGCAGCAAGCTAACCTACCGGATAGAGCGTCTGCCCTCTGGTGGTCAGTGCATGTCATAGTGAGTGGTTAAGTGGCCTTAGCATATCATTAGCATATTACGCTTTGATTGGTTGAATGGTTGACCGGCCAACCGGACACTTAGCATATTAGGCTTTTATTATATAGGATTATTTGTAACAATTTGCTGTTGTTTCAGGCAGTTAGTTTTGTTTCTCTTGTAAATTCTTTGGGAGAAATGGACCACATCTTACGTGTTCTTTGTGTTTCTCACAGTATATTGCTCAGCATGTCACTGAACACTTAGTGTGTCCTTTATGTGCATGTGTCAGGGTTCTTCAAAGAAATGGAATGCACATGCACACACACATACAACACACACAAGAGATTTATTTTAAGGATTGGCTAATGTGAACTTGGGGTTCTGGGAAGTCCTAAATCTGTAAGGGAGGCATGAGGCTGGAAACTCAGGCGAAAGTTGATGTTACAGTCTTGAGGCAGAATTTCTTCTTTGAGCAACCTCAGTTTTTGCTCTTAAGGCCTTCAACTGGTTAGATGAGGCCCACCCACATTACTGAGGGTCATCTCCTTTACTTAAAGTCAACTATTGAAGATCTGCCAATGCCTACACTGAAACACCTAGGTTAGTGTTTGATTAAATAACTGGACACTATAGTCTACCAAAACTGACACATAATATTGGCCATCACAGACTGCTTACTAATGGAGTCATTTTGAAGAGTAATTCATTGTACAGGATTCAATAAGGTGGAGTGTTCAGAATGAGAATGGAGAAGGGTCACTAAGAGACCTTGATGAGAAGCAGTGAATCTCCAGGGTATGCAGAGAGTAGAAGCCACATTCTCCTAGGACAGTGGTCGGCAAACTCATTAGTCAACAGAGCCAAATAGCAACAGTACAACGATTGAAATTTCTTTAGAGAGCCAAATTTTTTAAACTTAAACTTCTTCTAATGCCACTTCTTCAAAATAGACTCACCCAGGCTGTGGTATTTTGTGGAAGAGCCACACTCAAGGGGCCTAAGAGCTGCATGTGGCTCGTGAGCCGCAGTTTGCCGACCACGGTCCTAGGGGAGCTGGTTGGCAAGGTGTTTACGGATCAGCAGAAATGTACAGGTCCTGGGTATTTGAAGGTTCAAAGGAAGAGAGGAGGAGATCACTCTTATGAGGTACTGCATATCTCTATGCAAAGAAAGGAGTGGGGTTGAGGGAGAGATGGGGATTTAGAGACAGAAAGAGGAGAGAGGGAAAAAAAAAAGACGAGAGAGGGGAGAGAGAGGGAGAGCCAGAGTTTTAAAATCCCAAAGCCATTGTTTGTTGCATATGGTTACATGGAACTGAGGTGAATTTAAGTGGCTTATAAATTAGAAAGAAATGTTGCTTTCTTCTCAGGCAATAGACAGAAACTAATGATGGACGCTGGAAATAAGAGACTAACGTCAGTAGGAACCCAAGAAAGGCAAAGCAAGCGCCTCTAGTGAGGAGAGAGATTTCTTGACAGATTTTCAAATGACAAAAGGCAAATTTTTATCTGGAAATTGGCTTATTTCTAATAAATCAGTGTAGATAAAACCTTGAGGGAGTAAAAACAAAACAAAACCCGCACTCAAACAAATAGAAAGGCCAAACAAAGCCACTCACAGCAGAGATTCAGATATTTTCTGGAAAACAATTAGCATTAGCATTGCTGAAGCAGTCCCGAAATAGATGAGCTTCACCATTAGCCTTCTGTGAATTCAAGCAAAGAGGCATCATTATACAAATTATATGCCTGGAGAAGGGGCTTCTGCACGGGGATGAACTTGTAAAAAGAGCATTGAAACCAAAGGCAATTTCGCCTATCTCTAATTAGCTCTATTCCCCTTGCTATCGTTGAAGATATTTATGCTTGAGCAAATTTCTCACTCTCAATCTGATTTCTCCTTTTTCTTAATCCAGCCATGAAGTCATAAAATCCCCTGTTTGGGACAATATGATTTGCTGCCATGGAAACAATTACGATATCATACATTTATCTCGCCCCAGGAGATCAAAGAGGAAAAGCAATAATACTAACATTCTGCGGCTGGGTAGTGCCATTCATCCAGCAGTCACTGACTAGTAAATATCACCGACCTGCAGATGGGGAAACTGAAGCAGTGCGTGCTCGCGGCTTGGTCTGACGCTCTTGAATTTTAGACTGCGGCAAGAATGCCCTGAGAGTGCTAATTCCCGCCCAGAGCAGCGACTAAGGAGCCAAACACTTGGTCTCCATTCCTCTTTTTGGATGAGGAGGGCGAGTGGGCTCTTTTCCCAGCGCCTGTACTTCACCAACTGTTCCTAATTATAGGAGTATGCGATGGAACTTAGTTTTGAGACAATAAACAAAAAGCCCTTGGCAATTATTACAGTGGTGAAAACATTTATATACATAAGAACAGAAAAGAGGTCCCGGACCGTGCCTTAAAATGTAAGCACTCATCTTCAGCTCTAGCCAGGTCTTGACATCCTGTCCGCTAGTCCTACCTAGATGCTCATTCTCTTGGTTCCCAGCCATCAGCGAATTTACTTGGAAGTTAATGGTGCTTAAAGCCCAGGGTCCCTCACGCGTACAGATCGCTTCCAAGGCTCTGAGAGGGGTCAGAGCAATGTGTTCACTTGGATGGGCTTTAAAAAAAAAAAAAAAAGTCTACGCTCTAACTTCTTCTTGTGTGGGGTAGTGTTGGAGGAACCTTTTGGGATCCTGGTAAGAGGAAGTGTGTTAGGGATGTATTTGGATTAAGTGGTTTATAGCCACTTCTGTGTACAATAAAATTATTGCTAGCCATTTCTAAGTAGCAGTGGCTTCCAGCAATATTTTTATTGCCCACTTTCCCTGACCCCCATGCATGGGGAGAGGTAGAAATGTGTTTCAGGTTCCCATTACTGGGACCAGGCTTTTTTTTTCATAAAGGGATGTGCAAGATGTTATAATTTATCCTATATTTTGCAGGGTTGCCCTGGCATTCATCAGATCACTGGATACCTAAAATTTGTACTAATGTGGTAGTTTCTGAATCTTCATATGGTTTATCTCCCACCCCCCAGAATGTGTCATCTTAGCTAGGCCTACAATCTACTTCTTGCTCATCTAATAAAATTAATATAATATCATCAGTGTGATGGACCAGTGTGATATCTAACCAGTCCAGGTTTTTTTGGACTATATTCTGATAATATATGACAGAAGGTGGGAGAATTTATGTAGTCCCCAGACCAGAGTATAAACGTACATTGTTATCTATTTCTGATCCTCTTTTTTAATAGGGATGGAAAATAATGCATTTGCCAGAGCAGTGGCTGTATTCCATGTACCCAAGGCCATGTGCATCTGCTCTAATAAAGATACCACATCTGGTACAGCAGCTGCATTTGGTCTTGGATGAGTGGCAATCATTTACCATCATCCTTTAGGATCTGTCTGGTTTTTGCGAGGCCAGAATTAAACGGAGGTAAGGTTCATCAACCTTGCATTAGGGTTTTTGGTCTGTCATTCTCCCGGGAAGCTGTATTGATTTTGGTTTATTATGTTGAACTCGGTTTGAGAGGAGTGCAGTTTCAGAAGTTTGCACTTGGCTTTCCCCACAGACCAAGGAATTAATGTGTACATATGTGCCTTCAATTGTACATTTGGGGACTGTGGAAATGACCATTGGATGTATCCATGGATTGAGTGGGCCCACTGTGAGCCAGACCTGGGCCAGGCGACCTTCATTTATTACCTGGAACCCTTATGTTCTCACTCTAACAGGAGGGCCATGTTGATGTTCTGAGTCTCCACTTACCAATGTCAAGCCACACCTGTGTTTAACAGACTTCAAAATGTTTGGGTATTCCCCTCCCCTGGGTATACCCAAGGCAAATGGCCTCACATGTCTTTGGGGAAGAACTGGAGGAATCATTACCTGATACACCTGTCATGATATTGCAGGGTCCTTCCTCTCACAGAACCAACCTCTCATTCAATTATTAGGTTCCAAATTCACAAAACTTGCTCAAAACTGGAAACTGGGCAAGGGATCATGTTTTTTTTTTATAGGGTGACAACCCTCAGCCTCCTGATTATTCGTCCTTGGATTCTTTTAATTTCAGATTGAGTAATATCCTTGCTGGGTACACATTAGTTTTGTCTTAGGAATGTTAACCCTTAAGAGAGAAGAGTGGTTTTTTTCTGTAATCTCCAAGGATCACAAATCTTTTCTGAAATATACTGGTTTCTTTTCTGGGCTTTTTTATAGGGTTATCTTTGGGACAAAGCCAGGTCACATTGAGGCTAAGTGTTTTCCTGAGGATCATTCAGAATTGGGCTTCCTGATGAGGCTCTACAGATAGTCCAACTCTTCTGTACAGTCTTGTGCCCATCACCAAATTTAAAAAAAAAAAAAAGGTCCCTTACTTCATCCTTCTATTCCTTAGGACAGTTATACTGATGCGGGTGCGTGACATAATTTAGCTCTGGTGATGGGGGTGGAGTTTCTGGTAGGAAAGATAGAAAGTTCAAATACCCTGACTTCCACATAGTTGTTTTTTAATTCTCCCCTTTTGTCCTTGACCTACTTGTCACCTGGTGCCATCTCCTGCCCTGCAAAGGCCAAGCAGAATCAGGTTGGGAAATCTGGGCAGATGCTAGACCCCAGAGCCTGGGCTTTAGGGACAAATGCACTCTCCCTTTCCACTCTTTCCTCGGCCCTTCTCACCCCTGCAGGGCCCAGGTCACTGTGTTGCTGAGAGAGAGGGCCCAGGAGGCGGGCCAGCCTGTCTGCCTTTGGGACTGGCTGCTTAGGCTGCCTAATCTCAAGAATCTCAGGTGGTCAACCTCCGCTGCGGGGGCCCACAGGAAGCCATAGGTGGATTGAAGAGGTCACAAACAGGCTTCTCAGGGCCACCCCAGCCCATATGAAATAGAAACTAGTTAGGAGCTCCAGTGGCGCAATCGGTTAGCGCGCGGTACTTACAAGACAGTGATATAGAAACTAGTTGTCCATGTTTAAAAATTGAGGATTTCAGGTGAAATTCCAGATCTCTGCTTCCTCCTGAGAAATAAAGTCCTGTCAGTGTGGGACTCATAGCATCTTGGCACACGTTGGCGGAAGTCTTGGCTCCTCCTTCAGATGGTGTCATGGCTAAATGGTGTCCCCCCAAAATCATGTGCTGAAGTCCTAACCACCAATACTGCAGAATATGACTATATTTGGAGATACGATCATTCCATTAAATTAAAATGAAGTCATAGGGTAGGTATAAGAAAGAAGAGCAGATTAGGGCCTGGGTGACACAGAAGAAAGACTATGTGAGCACACAGATAACAGACAGCTATCTCTTCAGTATGGAGAGGTGTCAGGAGAAACCCAAAGTGTCAACTCCTTGATCTTGGACTTCTAGCCTCCAGAATGATGAGACAATACATTTCTGTTGTTTTAGCCTCCCAGGCTGGGGTATTTTGTCATGGCAGCCCTAGCAAATGAATACCGGTGGGCATGGTCTCCAGTTCCCATCACTCCTTCCTGGCCTGCTTTGGCTATCTGCATCACCTGTCTCATAGGAGAAACAATGTTTGTTTCCCTGGAGAAAATGTTTGTGACCCAGGTCTCATAGGAACAGAGAGTGCTTTTTCCTGATTGAGGTGAAGGGGCCTCCATTTACTTCCCTCACAGTTTTACAGAGTGGCAGGTCGACGGACTCTGAATCTTGGCCAAAAATCGATACATTTTATCCCAATGATTCTTCTGGATACTTAGGATTTATTTATATTCAAAGTGATCTTGGGTAACATGGCCAAAATGTATTCTTCGTGGATGGCAGGGTCCTGGGACTTCTGACCAGGTCTGGGACTTAGGAACCTGAACTGGCATGGAGGGCACGGAGGGTGACTCTCGGGAGACAGAGCAGGAATTCAAGGGAGATCAGAAAAGCACTGAGACAAAATCTGAAATGAGGGCCAAGCAGAGACTCCACATGAAGCATTGATATGAAGAGGTCAGGAAGTGTGCTCCCTAACCAGGTATGAGGCAACAGGACAGAGAATGAAGGTTATAGATACACTCGGTGTGAGGGAGGGGGGCGGGGTCTGGAGAGCTGGCTGAGCTGGAGAGAAGCCATCAGTTCTTCTGCAGAGTGCCTGTGGCTTTGTCTGTAGGATGGACAGAAGAGAGCCATACCGCCCTGCATTCATTCTCTTCTTTGCTTCTTTCCCCCCACCCCCAATGACTTTTAGGGAGAGTGGAAGTGAGGGGAAGAGACACAGAGAGAGAAACATTGATGTGAGAGAGACACATCGATTGGTTGACTCCTACATGCACCTGACCAGGGCTGGAGATCGAGGCTAGCAACTGAGGTACATGCCCTTGACCCTTCAGTTTATGGGCTACCTTTCTATCCATTGAGTCTAACTGGCTAGAGCTCTTCTTTGCTTCTTAAATGGTCAAGCTTCCAGGCCTATACTTGGGAGGCATAAGCCAATTCAAGTAGACAAAGTTCACAGAGGGCAGACATCCTCACTTACCCAGTATCCTAAGACCTCACCAATGTGCGCGCGCACACACACACACACACACACACACACACACACACACACACACACACACAGAGGAATAATAGAGAACGGGCGTTAGGGGTAATAGCATACACCCCCACCATATTGCTTTTTTTCTAGAAGACAATATTTTATTTTTATACTTTCTATGTGAAAGAATAGAGAACTTCCTCCTTCTGAGGTTTCTTCGGGGGTAGTTTTGCTTATGCTAATGGGGGAAAAGCAGGGTTTTTAAGCAATATGTTGAATAAAGGCCAGTCTTTGACCAAGGTGGAGCAGGCCAGGCCAATGATTGTCCTTGTTGCCCATTTTATAAGTTTATCAGTGCTCATTAAGCAGTCAACACCATGCCTTTGTTATTTTAACTGTCTGCTGTGTGGGGGGAGAATAAATCATTTTTGTCCTTTCTGCAACATAACTTTATACACTGAAAGACTCCTGGCTCCCCTTAATCTCCATCCTCACAAACCAAACATAAGGCCATCTTATTTGTATTTTCTCATAAGACATATTTTTCAAAAATTCTATTATCCTCATTTTCCTCTGAAACTTCTTTGATTATTCTATATTGATTTTGGAATTTAGAACTTGAAGAAGAATATACTTAATATCCCCACTGGGTTCATCCTCAGTGAAGGCCAAACCAAGAGTAATAAACACAAGCCTATGTGACCTTGGAGTGAAGTCCCTGCCTCCCAGCCCGACGCGGCGTGGTCTGTTGTTGCAGTGGGGCCCCTGTGGACTTCCAAACCATTTATCACTCATGTCAGCCAGACCAACAGTCCCAGTGCTCAGCTTGTTCCATGTTTGTTCATATGGGAAACACTTGATTTTTCTTTATTGAGTCTCATTTCATTGATCTGAGCCTAATCTCTAATTCTGAGAATGTATATGTTTTATTATCCTCTCTCCCACTAAATAGGCCATCATTTTCAGTGCCCTGATACTTCATCAAAATGTTTTGGTCTGACAAGAATCATGTCTTTCGAAATACACCAAATAGAATTCCAAACTACAAAATAAATGTACCAATTGTCTTATAATCAACCCCCTGGCCATGTTTATTTTATGAAATGAAGCATGAACTTCATGAAATAAATATTCAGATGTATTCTAAGGCTCCAAAGAAAGAATCACATCTTCCACGTACTCCTGCATGCTCCCCATGGGGGATCAAACCCGAAATTTGAGTATGTGTCCTGGATTATGGGTTGATGCTCAACCACTGAACCACACTGGCTGGGCTGAATATTCTTCTAATGTCATGGTTTGGATTTGATTATTATTGTTGTTTTAATTTACCTCTATAGCTTGCTTTTTTATATGGAATTATGTAGTATATGTGGTGTTTTCCACATTGTGCATGTTATTGGACATCTTTTGAGGTATCTTCCCAGGCCATGATTTCCTCTTCCTGAGAAGTGTTTCCCCTGGTCTCAGGTGAGGGCCTTACCTGCCATGTAATTCTTTCTATATATCCTATGTAATCCTTAACAAAGAAGTAACTGCTCCCTAACTTTATCAATTGATAAACCTGCATTTTCTTATGTAGGTTTTGCCTGCCAGTGGGATAAAACTTCTTACTAATACCCGGAAGAACATTGCCTTCATATTAGTAAATACATACATACATACATACATATGTATATATAATATGCTATATATTCACATATGAATTATGCATATCGGGTATAACATACATATGTTTACCAGTATTACACCTAATTATGCACATTTACTTGTTTACACTGTCAAAATTTGAGATAGCTGTATCACAAATAATTCTCAGTTAGAGTACTGAACCCTCAAGGTTTTGTTTTTTAAATTGATTTGAGAGAGAGAGAGAGAAATATCAATTTTTTGTTCCACTGATTTATGCATTCATTGGTTGATTCTTTTATGTGCTCTGACCAGGGATTGAACCCAGCAACCTTGGCATATAGGGACTGCGCTCTAACCAACTGAACTACCTGGCCAGAGCCCTCTCCCTCAATTTTAATACCGGTTCCAACTCAAGTTTTATTGAGTACTTTACTATCACAAGGCGAGGCTGGACTCAAACCAGAGAGATGAGGAGTTGCCTAACCTGGCATAGGGTGATAATCTCATCTCCTTTCTTCTTATATTCAGACTTAGGTTTATTTTTACTGCACAGTGAAGCCTCCTGAGCTATTTGAGCGGGAACCACCAGTCTACCTTGCTAAGTGCTTAACTGAAAGTGACACAAACCCAGCTGGAACTGATTTAAGCACCAAAGTGAATTCATTGGCTCATGTAACCGGGGTCAAGGGCAGCCAAGCTTCAGAAATGGCTGAGCTCAGGCACCACACTACATGATTAGGAATCTGCAGCTCTCCGTTTCTTGGCCTGCTTTCCTCTCTGTCCTCAGGCAAGCTCTCCGGACTCACGAGCTGCCCCAGCGGCCCCAGGCTTACATCCACTGGCTGGAAACTTCAGTGGAAGGAGGGCCAAGCCCAGCGCCTGGGTCTCTCTGGGATGACTGGTTCATATTCCAACGCCGCTCCCAGCACGGTGGACAGCGGCGCCCGTGCCCTTTGGCTCTATGGAGTGGGAGTGGGTAGGGAATAGTTCTCCGGTAGAAAAGTACCAGGAAGGGGTAACTGGATATCGGACCTCCTCACCAGCAGGTGCCCTATCTTAGCTTTAAGTTTCCTTCCTGCTCCCTGGAGCTCTATCCTCAGTGGACAAGCGTCTCACACTGGGGCCTGAGTTAGCAGTGCCCACTGAATTCCCGGCTCAAGACAGAAAGTGCCGTTTTTGAAAGTGAAACAATGAGGTTGTTTCTTAAGGAACTTTAAAAAGAATACTTCCTCCTCCACTCCCTGCTTGAATTTAATCTTTTATATTTCCATCAGAAATAATTTCTAGTGTTCTTTCATCTGCAAATAAGCACTGGTGTTGTCTTTGTCCACATGTATTATTTATCGTTCAATTCCTAGTGTGTCTCTGCCGATCAGCCTGTGGGTGTATGTGCATGAATTTAAATGAGAATTTATCTGTGTGGTCAGAGAAGTCCTTTAGGAAATCAACTCCCAGAAAGATGCCGTGGAAGGCAGTGGCTTGGCCTTGTGCTGGGCGGGGAGCTGAAAGCCTGCTTTGGAGCAGCAGTTGGGTCTACAGGGGGCACAGAGCCCCTCTCAGCTCTAAGACCTCCAGGCAGGTGGATCTAGAAGCACTGAGGGCATCACAGACCTAATGTAGTCTCAAGGCAGCCCATGAAGAGTTTCCAGATTACATGATGGCAGTGATGCCCACCTTGCATCTCACAACTGATGAGAACTCACTGCCCATTCTCCTGCTTTATAACTTATCATTTCCCTCACAAGGGACAACTGCAAAAAAAAAAAAAAAAGGAGCTGAAACACAGTTTGTTCATTCCCGTTAACTCTCAAGTGCTTATAGGTTTTCAGAGTTTGTTGGTAGAAATTATAGGTGTTACTTGCAAAAAAAGAATTCTTCCCTATATGTCGCCAGCAGCTGAAAATAATCGTTCTTCCCCCACTGAAGAGCTGCTGTCCCCATGGCAACAGGAAAACCTCAGATATGTCAGAGTGGCAAACACCTTGCAGACCTTTTGCTCACTCTGTGGACTCTGGGCTTGGTTTTGTTCCCCAGGGAAATGTCAGCAGGATCAGCAGCTAAGGCCCCTGGAGCCGCAGGTTAAATGTGGAGCCGACCAGACTTGATCTTGATAAACCCCTGCGTGCAGATGTGCCATTCCGATGCACTTTTGGAGAGATTTCATTAAAAGACTCGGTGCTTTTTAAAAGAATCACAAGTTGGGAGATTTCCTTTAGAGTTAAAAATAAAAATAGACATTTTTAGGCAAATCTCCACCAAGTGTTTTTTCTTTCTCTTCCCTTGTCCTTTCCTTCCCCAAGTATATTAAACAAGTGATTTAAATACAAGGCACAGCAGCAGCCAAACTGGAGAGACATGGCCCAAACGTGAATAAATACAACATGTGTCATACATACTAAATGCTGCTGCCCTGTGGCACACATGGCGATTCACACAGGTCATTGCGGCCTCATAAACTCGAAGGAATGTCAAACAACAATAATTCCCTTTGTGAATCTCATGCAAGAAAAGATTTCCACATCAAACAAACCCTTTGAGCATTGTGTGTGTGTATGTTATTAGACAAGCTGTCCCTGAAAACTCGGCCAGAGCCTGGGCTGCATGCGAATTATAACGCTGGGATATGACTCCTTTGCCTTCTCCCTTTTGTTTTCTTTTTTCTTCTGTCCCTTCCCTCTTTCATTAGCACTTTTCATAGAGCAGCTCTTTATTTCCTAACTTCATGGGGACGTATGTTCATTCCTGATGGGGAATACCCTCCCCTTGGATTCCACAACATTGTAGAACTGTGAACCCTAACTTGCAGGTTTCAGAACCTTCCTCCCAGCTTGGTGTGGCATCTATATTCTCTTTATAGAAGTCCTCTCTGGACACTTGAGTTGCTTATTATCTTTTTCCCTTTGGAGGACAATGTTCACATACAACCTCCTCTTTGCTCCACAAACACAACTTTTCTTTGACATAAGATGGGGTCCAAGTTGGTGCCTTTCAGAGCCCCCCTCAGATGCAATAGGGCTGGGTGGTTGTGGTGAAGAGTGCAGACCCCAAAGCCAGATTTCTAGGGTTCATGTCATGTTGTTGCTCTGCCATTCACACCCTGTGTTACTCTGGCAAATCACTGACTCTCTCTGTGCCTTCATTTGCTCTTCTTTCAAATGGGGACAGCAGTACTCACATCATGTTGTGAAAACTAAATGAGTTCATTGTACACCTGAAGCTAATATAATGTTGTATTCAGCCATCTATACTAATAAAAGGGTAATATGCAAATTGGTCAGGACACCTCACACTAACGACTGAACAGCAGGCTGTGTGGAGTGACCAAGACGGCAGGGGGGAGCAGTTCGGAGCAACCAGGCTGGCAGAGGGGGCAGTTGGGGGTGGCCAGGATGGCAGGGGGGTTAGTGAGGGATGACCAAATGACTGAACAGCAGGCTGCGTTGGGTGACCACGCCGGTGGGGAGGGGACTTGGGGGCAACTAGGCCAGCGGGGGGGCAGTTAGGGGCAACCAGGCTGGCAGAGGGGGCAGTTGGGGGCAACCAGGTCGGCGGGGGCGGGGCAGTTAGGGGTGACTGGGCTGGCAGGGTGGGTAGTAAGGGGCAATCAGGCCAGCAGGCAGGTGAGCAGTTAGGAACCAGCCGTCCCGGATTGTGAGAGGGATGTCTGACAGGGATTGGGCCTAAACCAGCAGTCAGACATACCCCAAGGGTCCTGGATTGGAGAGGGTGCAGGCTGGGCTGAGGGGACCCCACCCCCATGCATGAATTTCGGGCACTGGGCCTCTAGTCTATATATATAAAAGCCTAAGTGACTGTTATGACTGAAAGACCAGTCGACCGACCGGTAGCTATGATGTGCACTTACCACCAGGGGGCAGATACTCAATGCAAGAGCTTCCCCTTGGTGGTCAGTGCATTCCCACAGCCAACCTCCTGCAGCTGGCCAACCTCCCTCGGTCTCTCCCCATCAGCTGGCAGGCCCCAATCGGCCCCAATCGCCAGGCAGGCCAAGGGACCCCACCCATGCACAAATTCATGCACTGGGCCTCTAGTACTTTAATAAAACATTTAAAAAATAAATTTAAAAAGAATAAATGAGTTAATCTATGTAAAGCCCTTAGTGCTTGGCACTGGGTAAATTACGCATTACTTCTTTCAAATGTTTACTAGGAGCAAAGTATTGTACATATGAATTATCACATCTAATGTGCACAAAACCCTGTGGGTACATAGTACTATTACCTTGGTCTTATAGATGAGGCAACTTGTGGCCAAACACCAGTTAAAAACAGAAATGGCTTACTAACATGGTTCTGTGTGGTACTGAAGCACACAATTAACATGCTGGGCTGTGTAAATGAGTTTTTTTGTTTGTTTGTTTATTTTGTTTTTTTCTTTTTGTCTTACTAGTGTCTCACTTGGATTTGAGTAACTAATTCCTATTCAATAATTATTAGATCTAATTGTGAACTAATAAGGTCCTAATTGGATCCCCCTCATGAGCATCCTGGTTAGCACACACCTTCCAGGTTCTCAGGAGATGATCCGTGGCCTGGGAAAAGCTTGGCCCATTTCAGAGATGGGTCTGACGCTGGATAAAGTGGCTTGAGTCGCACACGAAAGGACTTTTTCTCCCTGAAAACATCTATTCTAGTAAATAAACAGTGAACTGACACAACTATTATTTACTAAAGCAATAAATATATTTATTAACCTAACATAATTAGTTTGGTTGTCACCTTGGAGGGAGTTAAAACACACACAACTGAGTCCAGGACACAAATTCTGATGAAAGCAAGAGGGGGCAGTGAGGGGACCCTCTGTGGGGAAAGGCCAGGGCCACTGGGGTTACTTGAGGGTGTCAGGCACCTGAGGTTGTCTGAGGGTTCCTGAATGAAGAGGTGTCACCTCTTTTTAAAAATTATTTTATTATTTACTTTATTGTTTATTTAATTTAATTTTTTTTTTTTTTTTTGCCTTTGGAGGGTAGCGTTTCTTTTACAACTTTGCCTACATCTGGTCCAGGTAGCCCATTAATGTTCTGGAATCCAACAGTATTGCCCTCAAATACCAAATCTCAGCTTCACATGCACCATTGGTTCTTTGGGAGTATTTAGTATGGGCACTGTGTTTAATTTCGCCTTGCTAAGATGCCTGCCATAATTTTTAAAAATCCTCCTGAGGGTAAGGGCTGTGAGACAATTGAAGCTGCCTTTTGTTTTTAATACGCACATTCCACCTGAGCTGATAGCCAAAGCCCAGCCTCCTTCCATCGCTCAGTGGACTGCAGTGTCCAGACAGGAGTGTCTGCACTTACAAGGTGTCCTTTACATAAGGAGCAACCCCCACCCTACACCTTCGGTGCCATTTGTGGCTCTGTCTTGAGTCACAAAGGAAACATTTCCTTTCCTTTTTCCAATAGAGAATTTTAAAGGGTGTTGGCTATTGCCAAAGCATTTTCAGATGCAGGGCAATGAAGCAGGTTGGTCTCTGGGCGCCGGACATCGCCCCAAGGCCCTGGCTCTGCCCTTCTTAGTGAACTGCAGGCATCTCATCCCCATAGCAGGTGCTCTAGCTGCCTTGCTTCTGCATTCACCTGGGATTCTGTGAGAATGGCATGAAGCCGTGTGACCTCACTAGGCCTCATTTTTCCCAACTGCCAAATGGGTCTAACAGGAGTCACCACTTCACAGGACTCCTGTGAGGTTCAAATAATCACACACACAAAGCATGTGTTGCAGTGCTTGTCACACCTTAAGCACTCCATCAATGACGGCGAGTATTATCCCTCCAGTCTTGTTGGAGCTGGGTCTTGTGTCCTCTTAAGTGCCACAGTTAAAAGGTAAATATACCAGCCCCGTATCCTCTAGAAATTCATGAGAGAACTTTATTATTTTCTTGAAATAACTCCTTGCAAACTGGTGCTAATTTACGTATGCCTCTTTTTCATTAGCACTAAAGTAATGTCTCACACTTTCTCAAACCTAGAATTAAAATCGGAGGCTGCATTGATTGCCCTCAGTTATACGAGGCATACGTGAACTTCTCTGAGAGACTTGGAAACTTGCCTAGTTCAAGGTTAATTGGCTCTATTATCTCCTGAGTGTGTGCATAATGGTGCATTGCACCCACCAACTTAGAAGCCTTGGTATTTAGGGACCTTTCAGTGCTTGGGAGTAGGCCACATAGCAGCGTGTCTTGAAGGGTCAAGGCACTTTCACTTGTACTCGGGGCTTGGGGGAGGGCCCACCTGACCACAGGGTTTGAACTCCAGGGACAAGCCTTCTGTGTGGAGTTTTCAGAACAAAGTGAGCTTTAGCAGTAGTAAGGCAGACTCAGAAGATACACTTCCGATGAACCAGTAAGTAAAGTCTCTGGCATCCATCCTATCTGTATTGGATCCCAACACTCCAGTTAAAGCAGTTCCAATGGGCATTCTCTCTGCTGCCCTGGAAGTCAGAAACCTCACACTTAAGAAAGTAAGTGTGAGGTTGCCCTAGCTGGTTTGGCTCAGTGGATAGAGCATCGGCCTGCGGACTGAAGGGTTCCGTGTTCGATTCCAGTCAAGGGCACATGCCTGGGTTGTGGGCTTGATCCCCAGTAGGAGGCATGCAGGAGGCAGTCCATCAATGATTCTTTCTCATCATTGATGTTTCTATCTCCTCTCCCTCCCTTCCTCTCTGAAACCAATAAAAATATATTTTAAAAAAAAGAAAGTGTGAGGTCAATGAGCTCTGGGATACCTACCCAGGTACTGAAGTCAATAAAATGTGGTCAGAATAATGGTTTTTGGATTTGAACTCAATATATATATATGTCTCTACTGGTAACTACTTCCTTTATATTGGCCAAATGAAGTGCAAACCAATTGGTGCAGCTAAGAAGTGTGGGATAAAGAGAAGTCACAGGCTTACACCAGTATTAAACAATGATTTAGTCACAAAGAAAACATGAAAAAGCATGGAGCCTTCATGGAAAGGCCCAGCTTCCCACTGCTTGAGTCTCATACTGTGGGAAAGGGAAGGACTGTTGTAGGAATGCCTTGCTGTTCTCTACTGCTCTGAGATTAAGAGCAGTTCAGACAAGTTTAAGAGAAAGCCATTTAAGGGAACTATGGCAAGAATCATGCGACCCATTGTGTGTAGCAGGCTCAACTCACCACGGCCCTCTTGGACAACTCCCCCTGCTGGTACTCATTGCGGACAACTTGTTTGTTAAGATAATGACCTTGGTCCAAGTAGATTTTCTCTTGTTATTATTTTGAATTTTTAAGGTTGGGTTAGTAAACAAAGTGGAAGTTGCCCTGGGACTAGTCTAAGGGTCAGGTAAATGTGCCATGGTTTGTGTCCAGAAAGAAGGCAGGTGGAGTGACAAGAGAAAACTCCCAGATGCCCACAGTTCTACTCCTGAGGAATTCAGAGGAGATTTTCTCTGCTGAAGGTTGTTTGGAAGCATCCTCCTTGGATTAGTACACCTTTCATCTGAAAGACCTTCCTGTTTAAGATTCAGAAACCATTTCACTTAGTCCTTACTACACGGATTTCTGCACAGTCTATGTCTTTGACTCTGTCAAGATGGGAAAGCTATACTAGAAAGGATTTTTAGGCTTAGGAAGGCACAAGGAATCATGGCATCTAGGACTGAGTGGTCAGCATGGACTGTCCTTTAGAGAAGTGGCCGGTTTGGCAGGGATGCAGCAGGTGTGCTGGTGAATCTACTTCCCCCAAGTCTCCATGTTCACTGAGGCTGCTGTCCCTGGGGCCATTCTTGGGCAGGAGGAGAATTTGGCAATCACAGTGGCTTCTTTCTCCTTTCACACTGCCAGGGCTGACCAGCAGACCCTGAGCGACAGATGAATAGATTATTCTCACACAACGTTTGCTGTGAAAGAGAGAGCTAAGGGACTGCCTGGCTAAATTAACCAGACAGCCTCGATTGCCTGCCTTGTTAGGCTTTTATTGTAACAGCAGTTTGAGATAAAGTTTATCATTTAGATACAATCAGCAGGGTAAGTAATATTGGGAGGACACATGTGTTTGTAATGTCCTTTAAGCAAGGACACCCAAAAGATTAAGCATAAGGATTGCAGTAAACATCCGGGGGGTCTGCACATGCACAGACTTGTTTGAAAAGGTCAAGGAATAATTAGAGGCACCACCTTCGACACTCCCCCAAGTCGGAATTCCGATAAACAGGGCAGGTGGCCTTCCACACACTTCCCTTTTCTCAGAATGTCCTCCTTACAAACTTTCCAACCAAGTCTTGTGTGCTCCCCCAATATCACACATCATTTTTCTGTTATTCAGCAACTAGTGAGGTATGCCCATTATCTACCAAGCACTGTTCTCTTTCAGCTCCCCTCCACTGTTTCCAAGTGATCACAGAGATTCAAGGAGTCAAAAGTCACTGTCTTTAGGAAAAGATTAGACCTCTATCCACCCATAATCTCAAAATAATTTTACAAAGATCTGAATATCATACTTATGTTTTGACACTCAGGACCCACTGATTTAGAAAAGATGACTGTGTCCTGGGTTTGGGGTAATGTACCCATTTAAAATCATTAATGCATGCATGCATTCAACAGATTTTGACATCTACCACACAATCCAGATTTCAATGAAAGCTTCTGACCTAATCTCCTCCTTCTTTAGGATTTTTGTGATATGCCCCCACCCTATTTACCTGACCCTACTTTTTACTCAGATACAACCTATTTCACTGTCTATACACAAGGGTATATCACAGTGTTTTGCAGCAAATCAGCAAGAAGTGTTTGTTGTCTGCTAAGCCTGTGTCTGTGATACTTACTGTTGGTCCTCATCACGCTACACCTTACCATGAGAACACCAAGATCTCCATAGTTGGCTCATTGATTCATCTGTGAAGCCACAATTTTTGAGCATTTACAAGATCATCCACAAGGAGTGTCTTGGGCTGCCTGGTATAACAGAAAATGGATATTTTGAGAAACAGGAATCTAGGGCAGTTTCTGCTTTGAATTTGGGCCCAACTCTAATTTAAAAGGTTGCCAGAAATCTGGAACTACTTTGTTGGCTGGAAGTCGTTGATGAAAGCATGAAGAAGAGTGTTTCCTTTTTCTTGAGGCCAGTTTATAACATCCTGGAAACAGTCTCTGCTTTCTGTGCTCAGATGCCTTCGTTGGGCCTCACGTCCTTTTGTTGGGCTGTCCTCTCCCCAAGACTGAAATCAACATCATTACTTTCCTTTAAGTCTTGCCCGTACACCCACCCCCATATTTAGACCAGCATCTTTAATCTTCGTCTTTCTTCTGGCTCCTGAAATTCATTACCATCCTTTTCCCTTCTCCAGAGATAACCTGAAATCTCACCACCATCAAAATTATCCTCTTCCAAAGTTTTATTAAGTGACTCTTTGCATGCAGGGCTGGGCTGGGCAAAGCACCAAGTACGTTCACGGACAAGGTCCATGTCCCTCAGTTGTATTGTCCTTCTATAAACACCAACAGGGATGGGATGGTTAGGACTTTGGGTCAGTTAATGAATACTTCTTTCTTTTCCATTTTTTTTGCACTATTATTATTTTTTCTGTAAATTGGGGGTAAGATGACTTACCTCAAAGAGCTGTTTAGAGGAATAAATGAGGTACTTTATCCAAAAGTGCTTTGAGAACTGCAAAGCCCCATGTACATGTTTGTTATTATTTCCATCCCCTGGCTTAATGCCTGATACCTTGGGTTATTGGTAATTTTTTGTGAAAAGATTCAGTGAATGAATGAATGAATGAAATAAAAAATTAGTATATAGGAAATATAGTCAATAATATTGTAATAACTATGTATGGTGCCAGGTGGGGAACACTTTGTAAAGTATGTAAGTATATGATTATCTAACCACTATGCTGTACACCTGAAACTAATACAAAATAAGAATGTAAACTTTAATTTTAAAAGTTTTTAAATTTAACAAAATTGATTGAAAAAATTGCCTCTCTCATGGAAAAAGACTCCATACTCTGCTTAGCATCAGGCTGGGAAGAAGCTACACACAGTCATGAAACACCATGAGAACAATGTATAACAGCACCTCCCTAATCCAGATGACCTTTTGGGGTAACAGCCATTATCTGGAACATTGTTAAAAGCCAGTGTCTTCAGATTAGCCAAAAAAATGTCCCTAGAAACATGTACCAAAGTGCGTGCACTTTATTCATTAAGAAGGTCTTCAAATGTAATCTATTTATTCTTATGATTTTGTTCATTTTTCTAACAAACACACTTCCCTGGGGCCCCAACCTCCCAGCAACATTTTGGAATTAATTGAAGGTGGAATTTATCGTGGGCCCTAGAGATATCACTGCAATACTGCCTAGTGTCATAAGTGATGTTTTTAATAATGACCATTTGTGATCCAGTAAAATCTAAAGTGCATTCAGTATCTTCTGAAATCATTTATGTTAAACCAGAGGCCGGGTGCATGAAATCTGTGCAAGTGTAAGCCCTCGCAGCCCTGGCTTTGTCCAGAAGGTTGATGGAAGGTCATCTGGATGGTCGTTCGGCTGTTGGGCGGTTCAGTCGATTTGCATATTATGCTTTTATTATTATAGATACTACATTTTAGAAGTGGTAAAATAAAAGAAATTTGTATATTTAAAATGTTAACCCCAGTGGTCAGGAAAATGCAGGATAGGTGCAGCATGGCCGTCACCAGAAGGTAAAGGATGCTGCCTGGTTCGGAGCATTGTGCTGAGAAGATCAAGCAGAGGCTATTTCTTTTCTTTCTTTCTTTTTTTTTTTTTACAGAGAGGAAGAGAGAGGGATAGAGAGTTAGAAACATCGATGAGAGAGAAACATCGATCAGCTGCCTCTTGCACACCCCCTACTGGGGATCGATCAGCTGCCTCTTGCACACCCCCTACTGGGGATGTACCCGCAACCAAGGCACATGCCCTTGACCGGAATCGAACCTGGGACCCTTGAGTCCACAGGCCGACGCTCTATCCACTGAGCCAAACCGGTTTCGGCAAGCAGAGGCTATTTCAGTGGCCGCCCCCTCCTAGAGGAGAGGATTTGGGCAGTGACAGCAGTTGTGGCAGCAGATGCCTCACTCTGTGCTTGGTGATATTCCAAGCGCTTTATCGTAGTAACGCATTAAACCCTCACAAGTCTATGAGGTAGCCTTGCTGGTATCATCCTTTTACAGCTGAGGGAACTGGGACACAGAGAGGTTAAGTCCTGTGGCCAAGGCCACACAACAGTGAAGAGAGGTGAATCTGGCTCCAGACTCTCTGCTTCTCACCATTGTGCTACTTGCTTCCAAGGTTTTTAAAGAGGAGAATGAATCCATTGATCTGGAGAAGAGTAACAGGAGCAATGCATTGAGAGGGGGTAATGAAGGAAAAATGAATTATTAAAATGGTACTTTAAAAATATTGTGAGATCAGAAAAAAGCTTCCCTTTATTTTTCTTTGTTAAAGAAAATTTCATGAAAAATGTGTGGTTTAGGGAATTGTCTGAATGATGCATTTGAAGAGTCTATCATTCACAAACAGGACACATCCTATACTGTGGGGTGACTCTGGCTTCATAAAGCTCTTGTTTGAGGTGTGTGTGTGTGTGTGTGTGTGTGTGTGTGTGTGTGTGTGTTGGAATGTGATGTCAAATATTTTTCTTACTGAGAGTTGCAGTCAAGAGACTCAGCAAGCCCTTACTGTGCAGAGTCCGGTGTTCCACCGGAACAGAGCTGGCTGGGGCGGACCAGCGATTAGGGCCAGGGTTGCTGCCTCATTGTCCCTCAGTCTCTTGTTACCTAATAGCTCCATTTCTGTTGCCTGCTCATCGTCCCAAAGGGAGGAACCATACCTGACCGACTAGCTTGGGAGCATCCAGAGAGTGGTTATGTTCATGAGGGGCTCTCACTGGAGGCTGTTCCCTTAGGTAGATCACACAGGGCACGAGAGACCGCTCAGGCAATACACAAACGTGGACCAAGCGCCTACTGTGTGGAGGGTCCTCTTAGGCTGCTGGGGTTCTGGCAATTTTGGTTTAATAAACATATGTCTGATATATAAATTTAAAACCAGCGGAGAAGAAAATTTGTTTTGAAGTGGGAGAAAGGAAACGAAGTCCTTCCCCTGAATATCTCCGTAGCTGGACAAGCTTCAGTTTAAGGGTTGGCTTTGACTCTGTTTTCATTTCCAGTGGGTATGCTCTGAGTTGGCACACAAATTCAATGTGTGAACGGTGTGGGAGTTGAGAGAGTTGCATTGCTATTTCTCTTTTTAAAACTAACAGTGGAATCCTTATGAGAGCAGTGTAGGCTCTGGAATGTGCCACACTCGGCTCTCTAACGGCATAATTAGGGAGTTCTCCATAACAAAATAGTCCTCATTCTTGCCAAAATTGGTACCCCCTCCTCCGTGGCCTCCTCTGGTAGGCAGCTGACTGACAGTTGCTCTGCAGGTCCTAGAATTTTGCTGTCAACATAGTATCCACACCCTGGCCATTAGGGCTTCTCAGGTGAGGGTTACAGATGTGTCTACCTGCTCGGCAGTCCTGTCGCCCTTAGCTGCCTGGCTTTTCTGAGTTCACCCTGTATGCCTCAGTCCATCTACTCTATGTGTACACACTCCCAGGCATGGTCATTCCCCAGCAGCTCACTGCTCCCTTGATAGGGAAGAGCCTTTGCACAAACATAGTCATCATGGGAGCTTGTTGGAAATGCAGATTCCCAGGCCACACTCCAGTCCTGCTGGATCAGAATAGCATTTTAGCAAGACACTTCCCCCTCCCCCACAGGTGATTCGTGTTACATTGAAGCTTGAGAAGCACTGGGGTGGACAGGTGGGAGCAGTTAAGAAGAGCTCAGAAGGCAGTCTAGATTTCTGTACAGAGTCTCAGCTAGCCAACCAACTAACCAGGCAGTCAATACCTACATTTCTATGGAACCTCTACCATGTTTACCATGATAACCAGTATGCATGATTGCCAATGGGAGAATCAGAGAAGGAAAAAAGTGCAGTTCCGGTTATAAACAGCTATTAGATGATTTTCTTGTTTCCAAAATACTTCCCCAAGCACATCTTGAAAATTCCTCCAGCTGAACAGAGTTCCTTAAGATGATGCTTATCAGGCCATTTTCCTGCTCCATAAACACGACGATATTCCACCTGAACTTGGACTTCAGAGCTTCTGGGAGCTGGTCTCATGTCCCCTGAACAAACTTACCAATTATATCCCAAAGAGCAATCAAGACTTCTCCCCTAATATCATTCCCCTGAAAAAAGAGAAGTCACGTTAGATGTAAGTCTTTACAAAGTCTGGTGCCTTTTGTAAAGAACACCTGTAATATACCCAGTTTCTCAACTACTTTGTTTGGAACAAAAATCACTGCTTAGAGAACACATATTAGAACTAATGGCAGTTCAGGATGCTTATTAGAATTATTTTTAAAAATGTAAGCAAAGAGCCGAAACCGGTTTGGCTCAGTGGATAGAGTGTCAGCCTGCGGACTGAAAGGTCCCAGGTTCGATTCCGGTCAAGGGCATGTACCTTGGTTGCGGGCACATCCCCAGTAGGGGGTGTGCAGGAGGCAGCTGATTGATGTTTCTCTCTCATCGATGTTTCCAACTCTCTATCCCTCTTGCTTCCTCTCTGTAAAAAATCAATAAAATATATTAAAAAAAATAAAATAATAAAATGTAAGCAAAGAAATGTAATATGGTTTAGTAATTATTTCTGGAGTATGACCTCACTTCTAAGAGTTTTAACGTGATTAAAAAAAACAAACAGATTACTTAGAAAAAATACAGTAAGAGGTTACTTTGGGGAGACAATGAGTATGAAACTACAGGAAGAAGGCAAAACATCAGTCTGCCCTAGTGGGATGGAACTGGTAAATGGCAGCTTGGTTAGAACATTTAGTAACACCTTTGCACCTAAGATGATTATAAAGATGGCGTGCTCTGTAAAATTGTGATGGATGACTCAAAATACAGCTGTAAATAATAATGCTGCTGATGATGCATATGAAGATATGTAAGAAGTGTTTCAAAAATTGGGTTATAAGAAGTGAAAATGGAGAAAAGCTGGGCTTGTATGTTGTGTGAAATATAATTCTGAAAAGGCACATGCATTAGCCACAGAGACGTGATGCCCAGACCATCTTTAAGGAAGAACTTGCTGCCTAGATGTCAGTGTCATCGGGGCCTCCTGGGCTGCAGCCCAAGGGCTCAATCTTGGGGTAGCCCCACCCAGTGATGGGGCAACATACAGACACAAAGGCCTGGCCCCTTTGGCTCCAGCTGCAATCACTCTGGGAGGCCACACACTCCCCCGCTCCCTGCAGGATTGGCAGATGCTTTGTCAGGCCTGTGTCACAATTTAACATCCTTCTCTGCCCAATTTGGCTTCCTCCCCTTTCCTTTCACAAGTGTTGGTTTCTAATAAACATTTTGCAACCAAACTGCCTCTCAGCATCTGCTTCTGGAGAACCCACCCTGTGACAGTAAGGATGCTACATTAATAAATATTGGAAAATTACATTGACCAGTTCATCCTTACATGTTAATACACTCGGGTTGGCCATGAAAAAATGATTTTAAAAAAACGATCTCATTGGGAAATTGGATGTCACCTTATGAGCAGGATTTTTTATTTGTACACACTCTGTACCCATCACTGTGGTATTCAGGCTGGTCCTCTCATGGTTCCTCACACCCCAAGCTCTACCCCCTCTCACATCCCACCCTACTCTTTCCTGCTTTAGGTTCTGCTTCCTGCTGTTTTTTCTGCTGTCTTACATATCTATCTAAATCTTACTCATTCTTCAAGCTCTTCAAGAAAGGTACCACTTCCTCCACTCCTTGCCTTAAGTAGTCCTCTGTTACAATTCCTTTATTTTAAAATTAAATTAAATTTTATTGTATTTTATCAATACAACTCAGTTGAGCACAGCTATTCTCTAATTATACATGTACACTAGATACCAAATTCCTACTTCCTGGTACCTGACATAACACACAGCGTAAGGTAGTTACCCATAAAACACTAGTCAATTGAGTAAAGCACATGCATGATAACATCAATATTGAAAATATTAGGAACCTTATCCAGGAAAGTTTAAAATTTAAATTATACCCTGCAGCAGTATATTTCAAAGCCTGTTTCCTGGATTGGTTATTTTTTAAAAAGTTTTTATGGTCAAATTTATGTGGAAAATGTTGCCTGCCATATCTTTCTATTGGGGATGAGCACACTGGCCTATTAAATATTAAAAGATCTGAGGAGTCCTAAAAGTAACTCAATCTGGTTGACTTTATTTAGCCTAAATTACTTTAATCAAAATACATTTATTTTCCTTTTAAAATAGCATCATTTAGCATCCTTGTGGAATTGGTGTTGTGCAGAACAGATTCTGGGAGCCATGCCCTGGCAGATAGCAAGGCCTGTGTCAGCTCTGAGAGCGTGGACAGGCCTAGATGTCAGAGAGATGAACTTTGCGTGGCCAGTGGGCAGATGGCTGCTCTTCCCAAGCCTCAGGTGGGGAACGTGGCTCTACAGGCAGGAGAAGCACCAGTCCAAGCCCAGGAGGCCAGTAGAAGGAGCCGTGCGAGGTCGAGCTGGCCGTTAATACCAATGACTCAGTAAAGGCTCACTTTGGACAGCCAGTCTCAACTGGGGCCGCACCCTGAAATCATCGGGGGAGCTTTAAAACATCCTGACGCCTGGGTCCGGCCCCTGGAGGTGCTGATGCCATTGGTGTGAGTGGGTCCTAGGCACTGGGATATTTAAAGCTCCCCAGAGATTCTAATTGCAGCCAAGGTTGAGAGCCACTGTTTCGGGGAAATGGGACTATTTAAAAGAATGTTTTCTTTTGTACTCTAGCTTTCCTTTACTGAGTCTATCTGCTGTACCAGAAATTGCTCTGGGAAATCGTCAGCTGCTGCTACGCATGTAACTGTCTGTGTTGCTCGCCTTGGAGCCTGAGCCTCCTACTTCCCAGTGGTGTCTGAGGACCACAGACTGACACCACACCAGAGCTGGATAGAAATGTCCCAGCCATATCCTGAATCATGATCCCTGCGCAATTTGTTTTTGAGAAGCTCTGATCTAGTCAGAGTTGCCCTGTGAAAAGTAGTCCACTTCACTTAAAACCTGTGACCTGGCAAGTCTACCTGTGTGGCTGCCTCTTAATTCATCTCGAACTCAAAGGCACATCCCTCCCCCTCAACATCACCCTGGCCTCCAATATTTCAGTTTTGCCACCTGCAGGATGACTGCCCACCTCTGGAAGGAGCCTACAGGGTCCTTAACTTAAATTTTTCACAGACCAGCTAGTCAATATTTTAAGTGAGGAAATCCTGAATTGGTGAACATAGGTATGTCCAAGCTGCATTCTCTGATGTGGTCAAAACAGAAAAAAACAACAACACAGAAGTGTATTTTTGTAGGTAACAAAGATGCAAGAAATGCTTCTTTTCCCTTTTTTTAATTAAATTTTTTTTAAAAAGGGGAAAAACAGAAATTAGACTCTAAGAGATTAGTCAGGCCTTTGAAATGAATCTGAGCCAGGTACAGAATAGTCTGCTCAGCCAGGTGTTCCTGGAGAGCTAAGCAGGAAGAACGAAGGGAGGGCAGTTCAGTAGAACCACCCAAATGCCAGAGACGAACTCTTCACTGTAAAGGGTTGTGTTAACACATCACATGATCCACCTCCTACATGATCGCACCTGCCCCATCAATGACTGTCTTACAGCTTGAGTCTATGTCTCCTGCTGGGTGTGCTTGTTACCTTACCAGAAGGATTTAATTGTGAATTTTCCTCACAATGAAAAACAAACAGACCAAAACAGTCTTATACTTTTGTAATGAGCAAATGCTCTGGATCAGCCTTGCTCTTTCTTTCTCCATTACGGAGCTCACGGAAGGTCTGTCATTGGGGCCAGGAGTGGCGGGGGCGGGGAGGAGTCAGCAAATGGCTGACTCCTCATTCCACTCTGAAAACAACTTACTTTCCTCTCTCCAGAGTGCTTATGTACTGACTCATTAATTAGCTCCCTTATTCATCTGTTCAACCAACACTTACTACCAACTGTTCCCTGGGAACCGTCCTAGGCACTGGGTATACATGCCCTTGTCCACCTAAAATTCAGAGAAGAACCCATAGTGGATAAACTATTGAACTAAAAGTTTCCAGGAAGAACTTTATGCAAAACCATAATATAATCCTTTATCAATAGAGAATACTAATTTATTAATCCAAATGATAAAATCGTCGTAAGATGGTCTGGCACGTCTATCTTACATAGAAGACGTAAATTCGACTTTCGGTCATTCTGAAAACAACTTACTTTCCTCTCTCCAGAGTGCATCATCAGCCCCAATTCTGATACTGGTAACGTTGGGAGCAACATCTGGTACCTGCATGGTTCTTCTGGACTCTTCCATCACAGGCTGTGCCGTGTATGGTCATCAGGCCAATGTGGCCAAGTGGCAGTCCAAGCACCATAGGACTGTGCAGGGATTGATAGAAACGTGCCCACTTTGGGGACTGGAGCAGTAATATTAGTTGCTGGTAATGCAGCAAGACCCCAAGGAGCAAGCCACGTTTGCTTTTGGTCACTGAATGACTCAAGGGGATTGAAAGGGAAAAACAAAGTTATGGGATACAACTTGAAGACCTCCTCTTGGCTAGCTTATGCAGAAGAGGAATTCGTTGGAAACATAGTGAGTAGCTTACAGAATTGGCAGGGAGGCTGCAGGCTTAGGCTTGAAAAATGGGGGGCTGGGCAGGGGGAGCCAGTGAGAGTCACGTTGAAGGAGCCATCTGATCAACACTGGCGCTGCCCCCTTTAGAGCTGGGCTCTGGACATAAACATCACAGTGACGATGGCCAGCACAAGTCATGTTGGCGGTCTCCTTCCACAAGAGCATTCCATTAGCCCATCCCAGGTCACATATTGACACGTAGCTGCCCAGGGGCAGAGAAAGGTGCCTTTCGGCAATCTTCAATTCCCAGAGGAGGAGGCAGGCCCTGTCTCCCACCAAGAGGCATATTCTGGAAGGCTTATTCCCAAATAAGAAATGGGTGTGAGTGCTGGGCAGCCAAACCCATGGCAAATGTTCACTAAAGCTAGTAACGTCAAGGTTGTGTCCGTCTGAGTCCCCTGTTCGTGCCCCTTTCCTGTGGTAAGAGACTGCAGAAGGTTATGTTCTCCTGGCCTTCTACAGAGGAAAGAGGACATGGACATCCAAACAGAATGCTGCACAAATTAGAACTCTGCTGGATACAGTTACCAGAAACCCAACCCAACCTAAATTAACTTAAGGGAAACAGAAATATTACTTTAAGAATATGGGGGAGGCGTATGTGTCATGGACCCCAAGGGCTGATAATTGCGAAGACTTTGGCCATGATACAAACCCAGTGACTTGAATGCTGCTGGAATTCTGTCCCTAATATTATTAAAACGAATAGTACTATTTCTGGGGCACTTATTATGTCCTTGCATTTATATTTTACAACAACTCTATGAAATCTGAACTAAAATCACTCCCAACCTAGGGAGGAGAATGTCTGGAGAAGTTCTTAGGATGTGTGACCACCGTCACACAGCTAGTGAGTAAGAAAGCCGGTGTAGACCCCGAGCGTTCTCCTGCCTCGGTGCAGACCACCGTCCTCTGCCCCTCAGCTTCCACGGACCCTGAATTTCACATCTGCTGTCCATCAGCCCAGGGTGAGTTAGTGTGAGTGTCCCCCCCACGTCCTGCAAAGTTCAGGGTTCAGGTTCAGGGTTCGGGCTCTGGAGGAGGCCGCACACAAATGAAAGAGACTAGAAAACACCCATTTGGAAATATTGGGGGCCAGGCGGGAGCCCAACTCAAAAGGAAGGACTTCACCCAGCTCTGGCCTTGCTATCCCTTTGGGATATACCCATAGCCTTTAGGCAGGCAATTACAATAATAGCCAATCAGCAAGAATTTACATAAAACTAAAAGGTGGAAGTTGCTTTAGCTATCATTGTCTCAACTAGACAGTGGGTGGTTGGCTCTGACCTTTCAGAGCTTCAAGGTTGACCAGCCTTCCGGGTTCCTTGTCCACACCTCTCTGCTAGTGAAGGCAATGGGCGGCTTCCAACAAGTTAGACCTTCCTGTGTCCCTAGTCTAGTCTCTCAAAGAAATGATTGTGATTGGCCAATCACTGCTGTTAGGTTAGGTGCCAGAGGTAGGGTCACCCCGAGTGGATCTGCCAGGTGAGATTTGTGAGGGTTGGGGGCTTCAAGGGCAGGTCAACCATTTCCAGAAAATAAGGGCTGCTCACAGCCAAACAATTGTTAACTACAAATCCAACCTTGCCTCCTGTGTGACTTCATGTTGCCTCACTTCCCGCAATTTAGAAACAAATTTAATTTTTAAAGGCAATGACTAACTCATTCCATATGCCAGGGAATATCTGTTTCTCTGCTCTCTTTTACACAACTGCTTTCTTCTTCTTTTATTGTTAAAATTTTTTCAAGTTTCCTATTTCATGTTGTGCTTGATATTTTGGAGCCTTTATGGAAGGAAGTGAGGTATAAATCGTAGACTAACAGAGAAAATGAGTTGTGCTGTCCAACATGCTAGCCCCCAGTCACGTATAACTATTTAAATTAAATTAGTTAAAATTAAACGATTTAAAATTCATGTCTTACTTGCGCTAGCGGTATTTTAAGTGTCCAATAGCAAACACAATACAGCTCGATGTCATGGACCATGTCCATCATCGCAGAGCATTCTCCTGGACAGCGTGCTGCAGAGGCTTCCACAATGGGAGGACTGTCTTCGGCAATAATGAGCTCCCTGCAGGAAGTGGCCGGCTGACCTCGAATGCCCTCACACTCCCAGGAGCTGTGAGGTCCAGCTTTCTTTCCCACCGCTCTGCTTCCGGCTGATTACTTTTTGACTTGCTTCTATATTTGTTTTCTCAAAGCTAACATTTGCATCACATAAACTTGAGGTACTTGTTTTCTATAGTAAAAAACCCCCACAAAAACCTGTAACAGGCCCTTTTGGGGGCTGGAGGGACATTTGTTGCTGATACTGAAAATGTAATGCACTTGCTTAATTAGAGGTGGGACCGGAGGAATATAAGAACTGGAAATGCTGGTGAATAAAATAAAATGTTTAGATGTGGACAGGCGTCAACAGCCCAACTGCAGAAACCCCATGTTCTCCATGGTGGGGCCCTTTCTGTCCCGTCTCTTTTTATAACTGCCCGGAAAAAGACAGGATACTCTTAATCAAAGCTTATTCCCATGCAGGGCCAATCCCAAACTGTTTCTACCACCCTTGGTTCTTAGGGGGTTGGTGAGCCTGTCTGGAAGGGTTACAGCGGTCACGGTTGACAGTGAATCCTCCCTTAGAGTGGGAGGGGAAAGAGGCACGTCTTTGGAAGCAGGGAGGTGGTGAGATTCCTCCCACAACTGACTGGTCAGAGGTCTTGTGATGGTGGGAGCTTCCCACCATGTCCTCCTTGGCTGTGTGCTGGGGAGATGGCAGGACGTTCCTAGGGGTGACTCTCACCAGAGAGATCAGACTCCACAAGCAGGACCACCCAATTCACCACTGATGCCTGTGCCCCAAGAAACTGCAGAGGCTCCAACCTAAAGGAACCCTGGCGGGTCTGGGACAATGTGGCCTGTGGGCTGCAGGAACCTGGAACCCTTGACACAAACCAAGATGGCGCAGTACCCAATCTATATATATAAAACCCTAATATGCAAATAGACAAACAGTGGAACAACCAAACAACTGAACAACCGGTTGCTATGACGTGTGCTGATCACCAGGGGGTGTGCACGGAACATGGCAGGCATCAGCAGCAGGCGGCAGAGCGCAGAACATGGTGGGCATCGGCTGCGGCGGGATGGTGGAGCAGGTGAGTGGGGACGCCAGACCAAGGAGGGGCGCCGGTCGCTGTCATTGGGGCGAGCCTCTGGTGGTTACTGAAAATTCTTTGCTCCAGCACATCATGGTCCTGCTGGACGCTCACACCTGCTGCCGGCACTGGAGCCACTGCTCACACCCACTGCTGGCGCCCTGTGCCAGCCCCGATCATCAGGGGATATAAGTGGCAGCTGCTGCCCCGATCGCTCCTCAGGGCTTCTCCACCTCCCCTGCTCCTGAGGGATGATTGGGGCAGCAGCCGCCACTCACACCCACTGATGGCGCCAGCCCCATTCGCACCCATTGTTGGTGCCGGCCCCAATCGCTCTGTGCTGTCAGCGTATGGGAGTGGTGTCGGGAGCTGGGCTGCCAGCAGAGAGGGGACCAGGGGGCCGCAGCAGGAGGGGCTGGGTGGGGGTGCGGAGGATGGGCTGAGACCCACCCCTGTGCCCACCGCAGCCTCGCAGCCCACAGTTACTTTCAAGGTGCACGAATTTGTGCACTGGGCCCCCAGTAAGAATTATGATTCAATTGCCCATGAGCTAAGTGGAAGGGGGACTTGGAATCACATTGAACTTAAATGAAGAAATTCTAAAAATATGTATTTCTTGTGCACCTGAGTTTCAAAACTAAAATTTCTTGTTTGCTGCAACTGGATATAGTAAGTTTTGACATAAAATCTGAGGGGCTAGTGAAGACAGTGTCTGTGTGACTGGCACAGATCACAGATGGCATGCCGACAGCCAGGACTGAAGAGTTGCTTTCACACTCTGAAGTTTTGACTCTCTTTGGGGAATCCTTTGTGGATGGGCCTCATCAACTGACAGCCCCACTGGGTGTGAGAATGAGCTCAGTTTTGTTCTGCCAGGTCAAAGTTAGGGTGGCATGTGATTTAGCAATCGATTCCATTCCATTGCCTGTGGGCTTGGCTAAGTGGTAGATTAGTACATATTTTTATTGTTTTTTTTTTTGGAAAAATGATTATTACTTTTCTGAATTCATGTAGAAGCTCTCTTAATTGACTTCCATGTAACTACTTGGCCAGATTAAGTGTCCATTTTCTTTGTGAAACAGACTGACTTCCATGGAACAAATGTTTGTATTCCTTCAAAATTCATTGGTTGAAATCCCAACCCCCAAAGTGATTGTATTAGGGGCCCCAGAGAGCTCTCTCGTCCTCTTGTCAGCGGGTGGGTGTACAGAGAGAAGACTGCCTTTGAACCAGGAGGAGGGCCCCAACCAGAATCTGACCATGACCCTGATCTCAGACTTCCGGTTTCCAGGACTGCGAGAAATAAGTTTCTGTTGGGTGTAAGTCACCCAGTCTCTGGTGTTCTCTTCCAGCAGCCTGAGCTAAGACACTGATGCCCATAGGCCACTGCGGCTGGTGGCTGCTATCACAGGGGGCTAGTGTTGTATGCTTCTTTCCTGTTCATTTCGCTTGGCTGTATTTTGAAAATGACACAATGTGCCCAGATGGTATTAAAACCAGTGATACACGAGTACACAAAGAAAGAGGGATGTATTACTAATGAAAATTAGGTGTAATGCTTGGGAAAGACTCAATGAAGGAGAGTCACAAGTAAGAGTGTCGTTGAGTTACATTTGATGGTTATCAACCAGTACAGCATCTAGGAGGATTCTTGAGTCTAGAGGCCTTACACCGTCTTTAAAGTGTCATTTCACTAAGGAAACCCAGTGAGACAACGTAGAGGATGCATTCTGTGTGTGGTTTGCAAAGAAAGAGAACAATACAGCACTCTAATAAGAAAATCCATATTCAAAGAAAAGACACTGGCCCAATAAAAGGATTGGTGAGTGAACATACATTTTAAGTTCCCTGTTACAATGTTTGATGTATGCCTGTATCTTTTGTGTGATTCTCTTTTTTGTCTCAATGGGTTATCGCCCTCTACTGGCCAGGAGGGAGGGATGCCACACACGGATCACTTGGCAGCCCCACCCACGGTTTAGTTTCAGAGCATCTATTTCTTTTGTTAGAATGTGCAGATTTCCGGTTGCCATGCAGCCTGAAACTGTAGTAAAGCCATATACTGAGATTATTTCACATCCGAAGTACTTCCATCTATTTATAAAAGATAAGAATGTTTTATGATTGGGTGATGAACACCCTCACGATTTTATTATGTTTTTTTATTTTTATTACACTCGGTAATCTTTTTTAAATAGATGTTCACTCAAAAGGCCTTCAAAAGTACAACTGCGATTCTTTGGTGTCGTTATTCACAAAGACAATGTGAAATAAAAATGATTCTGACTCTCTTGGTAGGTCGGATCTTCCTCTGAATGGGAGCAACAAATGTGTGCAACGCAGAGTTCCCTCCTCACACATCAAAGGACTTGACTGAGAAGGGCAGCAGCTCGAAGCGGCGTCCCCGATGCTGCGGGGAGACCTGGCGAGATGGCGGCGGGCTCCTCCCGCCTCTGCGGCAGCGTCGCCATCCGTACTGCAGGCTCTGCGGCAGCACCGCGGCGTCTTTCCCCGCAGCGCCCGCACCGGGAGCGGGAAGGCTGGTGCGCTAGCCCATCGCGCCACCTAGAGTCCGTCAGTGTTCATTGTAGGTTGGATCTGGAAAGTCAGAAACTGCAATCTAGACTGTGCATGGGGCAAAATAGATAGAACGTTAAAAGACAAAGGAAAGGTGAGTGAAATGTTTACTCATTTTCCTGTAAAATGAATCATTTTAAGGCTAGAAACTCCAAGTGCCAATCCTGTAAAGTGAATAAAGATGATCAAGCACCTGCCAGTCATTTTGTGGGCACCAAGGATATACCTGCAGGTCTCATCGATCTCCACTTTCATGCGACTCAGTCCAGTGATGAAAACCCGGATACACACATGCCCAGTTAAACTTGAGCATCAGGTTAACAACAAATGATTGATGTATGTCTGCTATACACTAAAAATTTTAAGTGGGCATCTTACCATGACCATGACCATTATTTTGACTAACCCAGGCAGGCAGTCCTCCATGGAGAGGCATGATTGCAGTCCAGGCTTTACAGGGCCCAGCAGGGGGGGGCGCACAAAGGGCTTGAGGAGCTTTGCTGGGGTTCTGGTTAGGGAGGTTCACAGGACCACTGATCGCTGGGCAGGTTTCTGCTGGTAGAACAGCACAGCCAAGGCCAGAGGCTGGGGGGACCCAGCATAGCAGCTCTGCACTGCTAGAGTGCAGGGGTGAGGAGGGGAGAGGCCCAAGGGGAGGTCGCTGCATCCCAGAGGGCCTTCTACCATGCTCCCAGGAGCTGGATTTTATTCCAGATGCAAGGGGGGAGTGAGAGAAAGGTTTGAGGAGGAGAGGGGCGTGGTCAGACTTGTGGCTAAGGAAGATAAATCTGGCGGCAGTGTCCAAGATGGATTAGAGAGGCTAAGCAGCCTGGAGGTGGGGAGGCCTGGAGGAGACTGTCCAAGGTCAGCGTGCTCATAAGCAGCAGAGCTTGGATGTGAGCTCGGTTCTTCTGGCTCCGAGTCCAGCATGCTCGTCACCCTGCCAAGGGCCTGTCCACCTTGGGATTACGATTCGCACAGGCAATCGTTTCTAAGATCAGGAGCAGCACAGCCCTTGGTGCATGCTTCCCCCCCCCCCCTCCCCCCGCCCCTGACAGGTGAGCTCCGCCCACCTTTGGAAATACAGCAAATACCTTGTCCTCCTCTTCTCTCCCCGCCTGCTGCTCCTGTGGCTGCTCTCAATGCCTGCATCTGATTAAGTCGGCCCTCTTTCCCACACAGGCCCCCTCCCCGCCCCCCCTGCAAACCAGACTAACAGGGCCAAGTGACAAAGTGAATTAGACCCCGCTGAGGTATTTGGCCTTGTTTTCCTTGGACCACAGCCTGACTTTTTGATGCCCTGGGAATGAGGGCACCTGTTTCTTTTCAAGGAGGCTCTGTGGTGAGGCCCACGCAGATGGCAGGGCCTGGCGTTCGCGGTTGTCAGGGGCTGCTGGTTCTTGGACCTGGTTCACTGAAAGCTGGGTGAGAGGCCAAGTAGAGCCTGGCAACTCTCCCAGCCTCCCTGTGAAGTGGGGTATTGGCAGCGCCTTCGCACGCACAACGCACGGTGCCACCCTTCGGAGAACGCACAGGTGCGGGGAAACTAGGCTCGTGGAGGAAGAAGAGAGGATACACCGACACTCTCGTGCCTGTATCACGAAAATCATGCTGACATCTTGAGGCTAGAGCTTTGTAAAAAAAAAAAAAAAATTGGAGATGCATTTAACAGAAGATATACGTATAGGAAAAAGGTGAGAGTGTAATAACTAGTAATAGAAAATGGGCACAAAAGGATGCAGTAGCTAAACAAATGTATGCAAAAGTATAGACATGCTTAGCTTTGGTGGTTATAGGGTGAACTTACAGGAGTCATTTAAAATCATCAAGTTTTTATTGCACAGCTGCCATGCTGTCCTTCAGCGCTGTTGGGCCTGCAGAAGCCACCAAGGCTGCAAGAATCCCTGAGTTATCAGAGATCTAGCCACAGGCCCTGCTGGGAGCTGACAGAGAGCCAGTGTGGATGGGACAGAGGGCCCCAGCATTGGTGTTGGCTCTGAGGCCTGTGATTTTTCAGGAGAGACTATACACTCAAGGAGAATGGTGATGTTGTAGCAATTTGTGGACTGTGACTCCACAAATCCATGAGTGTTGGAAATAACCATTTCTTCTAATTAAAGTGAAATTTTTATTTAATTAATTTTTAGTAAAAGTTAAAATGAAAGCTGGCTCCCCCATCTCCATCTGCAGATAAGTTTATTCTAAGCTCTCATTGGTGCATTCCCCTTAACACTACCACCACCACCATCAGAGGTTGCACACCAACCCAGGAGGCCTTGCTGGTGCCTAGGAAAGGGCCAGGCCTCTCTGGTCTTTTCTTTCTGAGATTTCTGCCCACACCCGACGGACCATGTGTGTGCAGGCACTAAAGGCTTTGCAAACACACAGAGTTCCTTGGACACGTGCCATTGTGGAACCCTGGCACTGGGTCGGTCTCCTGGGAGCATATGGCATGCCGGGTCCCTCTAGGCCAGGCGTCCTCAAACTACGGCCCGCGGGCCACATGCGGGTGTTTTTGCCTTTTTGTTTTTTTACTTCAAAATAAGATAGGTGCAGTGTGCATAGGAATTTGTTCATAGTTTTTTTTAAACTATAGTCCGGCCCTCCAACGGTCTGAGGGACAGTGAACTGGCCCCCTGTTTAAAAAGTTTGAGGACCCCTGCTCTAGGCTTTGCAATTGCCATGGGGACAGCTGAGTGTCCAGTCTTCACCCAGCCACGCCTTCACTCACTTCCTCCTCCTCTGCTTCCTCCTCCTCTCGGCTACCTCAAATTCCTTTCCCAGCATCACCTCTTCAGGGAGATCAAGCTTCCCCAAAAGACAAGAGAAAGCACGCCAGCAGCTTCCTTTTTCTGCTTGGAGGCTGGATGGAGGGAAATGTGAAAGGCCTCACTAACATCTTAAAATTGGAGAAGGGAGCAGGAGGCAGAAAAACGTTGAGAATACAATGCAAATTAGTAAAATAAATCATCCTACTGCAGAATGTGATGCAAATGACAGGGCATGCAGAGAAGCAGCAGAGCCTGGGGATTAAGTGCTTGGAATCTTGGTTCTACTTGCTATCCATGTGGCCTGGCCTCAGTTCCCTCATTAATAAAACAAAGATGGCATTAACACTACCTGTCTGGCGGTAGTGAGGTTGCAATGAGTCAATACATACTCAGCACTCAGCACAGTGATTGGGCGCCTTGAGCACTCACTCATTGTTAGCTGCTATTATTACAATAGCTCTAGTCTCACTGATGGACCTTACCTCATCGCTCATCCTCCGTGCATTACAGCGCCAACAATGTCTGTCTCTTCTCAGGACTAACAATAACTCCGCCTCCACAACCAATAAGAGGAAATGAAGGGAGAGGAGACAGGAAAGGAAAACTCCTTGTGTGCTAAGTGCGCTGATAGAAGGTGTGGGTTCTGGTCTCTGCCTGCTCCAAATGGCTGCTCCAACGAGGAGAAGGGGATGTTCTCGCTGTGATGATGTTCCTCGCAGAGTGATTGCAGGAATCTACAGGAAGAGCAGTGGGACACGCTGTTTGCAGATGGAGCTCGTCACCCTCAGAGGTGTGTGTTGCCAGCGGGAAGAGGACTGGACCAGCAGACTTCCCCAGCTCCTCCGCTGGTTTCCTCTCTCAACTCTCTAAGTGACATTTCCTCCCAGATGGCCTCTAAATTACCTCCTACCTGTCATTCTCTCTTTCAGTTTCTTGCTGTCTATTATTAGTCTTCATTCAATTTAATTATGGATCCTGGGTGTCTTTGTTTAGTGTCTTCTGGCCCAGTAGATGACAAAGCTCCAGAGGGCAGGGATTACGTGTTTTATTGATCAAGTTTTTAATCTGTTAAATGAGGGAGGTAATACTGCTTTTGCCTACCTCACTGAGCTGTGAAAATTTTTTAAAAAAGTTAGTACATATGAAACTTCCTTATTAATCATAAAACATGATGTAAATATTAGTTATGCTCAGTACCATGTCTATGTGAGGGTACATCGCAAGCTGAATACCTGTGAAATGCACTCCTGGACAGATTAGCATTCTGTTATATGAGGTAACAGAGGAAAGTACTTAGAACAGAATGTACACCGTGAGAGCTCTTATTGTCTGAAGTAAGAGCTATCACGGTGTACATTCTGTTCTAAGTGGCAGTCCCAACCTCTGCAAATATCACAGTCGCTTAGTCCACCCATAGTAGGTGTGGAATGGTTTAATAAGAGCACGCCTGTGGCTGGAGATGTCTAAACACATGTGACAGCAAGTAGCCTAGTGCCCATCAATTCTGTGCACTGAGATGGGGAGGGGGGGGAGGTGTTGAGGTTTTACAAGTTAGTTCTCAACTAAGATGGTCTTTTTCTACCATGAAGCAAAGATGGTGAGTAGGACCCCTTCCTCGGCCCATGGCAGAGATACTGCCGAGAGAGGGGAGCTGTTTCCGGAGCAAAGGCTGCTGCTGCCAGAAATCCACAGAGCGCAATTGGGGGGAGCATGAATCTCCTCAGTTCAAACAGTGCACAGACGTGTGCAGCATCACATTCGGAACAGCGGGAGCTGGGCAGGAGGGATGTAGTTGATGAACACACTAGTCTTGGGCTGAGGCTCTTCTGCTTTTGATGGACCAGCCAGGAAATGAGAAATGATCCATCCCCATGGACAGTGTGGTGCCTGAATCCCAGAGGCTAGGAACCTAAAGACCAATTGGTGTTAAACTAGAAAGAAATTGATCGGTTTGGACCAAAACAGACACATTTTGCTTCACGAGGCCATTCTTGGGCTTTGCCCTGTTTATTGGAGAGGCAGAATAAGGAGTTGGCACCATAAAACCACACTGCGTATTCCTTGTTGTTTGGTATGCATAATTATGGTTTAATTAACTACTTAGTAAGATGCCTAGAGTTTGTGTGCATGTTTTGTGGCGTCCTTGGCTCTCCAAGGTCCCCAGATTCCCTGTGGTTGGCAGAGAGCCCAGTTTTCCCCTACCAGTGGTCGGCAAACTCATTAGTCAACAGAACCAAATATCAACAGTACAACAATTGAAATTTCTTTTGAGAGACAAATTTTTTAAACTTAAACTTCTTCTAACGCCACTTCTTCAAAATAGACTCGCCCAGGCCATGGTATTTTGTGGAAGAGCCACACTCAAGGGGCCAAAGAGCCCCATGTGGCTCACGAGCCGCAGTTTGCCGACCACGGCCCTAGACCCTCAGCACAGGCCCTCGTGAGGTTTACTCACTGTCTCTGTACAGCTGTGGCTGCCTTGGGCAGAAACAAAGGTGAGCAGTGAGTCCAGGAGAGGTCAGGTAACGGGAAAAGATAGGCTAGGTAAAGGCCAAAGGGAATAGAAATAGACCCCGGGAGGGGGAGGAAAGGTGGACTAAAATACTCCATCCACAAGCAGACAAGGCCTCATCACAGATGCACACCAAGATACCGGAACAACGACCAAGGTCACCTAAATGGGATAAACAAAGGTCACCCAAGGCCAGACACAGGAGGAGATGGGGTGGCCACACATCCCAAGGAGGTGCGAATAGAAGGAGAAGGGGTACAAATCTGTAATAAGTTGTTTTTTTTAATCCTAATTTGTTGAAATAATGATTGCCACGAGCATAGTTGTTTTATCTTAGCCCCCAAAGAGTGGGGTTAACTTTACTCTCTGTCGTGGGACTGTGGCCACAGACCAGGGCTTCTCTGGGGCCAGGGACTGTAGGTGCCCCCATCCCCCATGGAGTTCCTGTTCCAGCTACATTTTTCCCAATCATACTCCACCTGCTGTGAGAAATGTGCTGTGATAGAGGTACTTCAGGGCACTGTGGGGGCAACAGAGGCAGAGGGGTGGGGGATCAGAAGCTGGAGGAGCCAGGGAAGGCCTGGGGAGACCTGTTGCTGATGTGAGGGGAGAACCCTGAGCAGGCTGCGGGTGGAGTGCTCCCGTGCTTCAGGGCGGTGGAAAATAAGGCAGCACGGGGAGGGCCTGGGGCAGGGCGAACCCAGACCCCAGAGGCCGAGGGTGAGGAAGATGGGTACATCTAACCTCACTGTTTGGCTACAGGCTGACTCTGCTCTTTAGGGAAAGGTAGAACCTTTACTCAAAGAAAAGTCACCTCTTGGCACCGGGAGGAAAGTGCTCTCACCCTCATGACACCCCCGCCACGATGCTGCAGAGGTAAATATGAGAAGAGTCGCGTGAAAGGAAACGGCATTAAAACAGATCCCTGAAAGCGAAAGCAGAGCCTGGGAGCATGAGCTCCAAGTCTGTGGCCTGGGAGGTGGAGGCGAGCGAGTTCTGCAGAGGAGACAGGGGGAGCTTTGTGCACCGGCCCCGGGGCGCCCGGCCTCCTATCTCTGGCTGTGCGTCCTGGGAACATGCAGGGACTCCTCCTGGCCACCTTTCTCCTGGCAGCCCTGTCACAGGTAAGTTCTCTCTCCTCCCTCCTTCCCTTCAGGAGACTGCAGCAGTTTTTATTTTTTCCGTTTAAAAATCTGGAAAGAAGAAGATGGGGGAGGAAGAGAGGGTGAATTCCTTGTGGAACTACCTCTTGAGAAATAGGGAGCCATTTTCCTCTCCAAATAAAGCGCTGTTTCAGTTTATTAGCTCCAGCAATGAAGGGGAAAGCATTTTTCCCTTTCAGGTAATGGCATTTAATCCAACTTTCGATATGTTTGAACAGCTTCACAACTTCAGTAACGTATATATTTTTACTGGAGCACAGCACACAGCGTGCCTTGGGGAAGCCGCAGCCCTACCTGGCGGGGGAATGAAGGGCGCTTCTTCATGTGGGCTCCAGGCTGGGGCTCAGCTTTCCACAGTCGTGTGCAACATGAGCAAAGAACCACTGGAAAATATGATTTTGACCACTTCGGTGAAGCCTGTTCTGGTTTGAAAGGAGCACTTTGGAAGAAACATTTACATTTTGAAAACATTCTATGACTTTGTCTTTTCCCAACCCATGTGTTTCTCACTTGTCATGAAAGGGAATCAGTCCATGGAGACTTTGGAATTTTTCAAGCAACAGACCAAAGGGAAGTTTAATTTAATATGACCGATTCATTGCCTTGGCATTTTTAAATAAGAATATTAAAACAGGGTGAATTACTTGTGGATTTATTTACATGGTGAATGTTTTTGCTTGCACAGAAGACAGGGCTTTGGAAATCTGGGGATTTAGCAAAATAGCTTAGATTTGACCATCTTAGATTCTACATATAAGTGAGATTATACAGTATTTGTCTTTCTGTGTGTACCTTATTTCACTTAGATGATGTCCTTCAGGTCCATCCATGATGTTGCAAATGGCAGGATTTCCTTCTCTTTTAAGGCTGAGTTATATTGCATTTTATGTATATAGCACATCTTCTGTATCTACTCATGCATGAATGGACATTTAGGTTGTTTCCATATATTGGCTATTGTGAATAATGCTACAATGAACATGGGAGTACAGAGTACAGCTATCTCTTTGAGATCCTGATTTCAATATTTTTGGATAAATACCCAGAGTGAAATTGCTAGATCACACGGTAGTCCGATTTTTAATTGTTTGAGAATTCTCCATATTGTTTTCCATAATGGCTGTACCAATTTACATTTCCACCAACAGTGTACCAGGGTTTTCTTTTTTCCACATACTTACCAACACATATCTTATCTTATTTATTTATTTACTTACTTACTTTAGTAGTAGTCATCCTAACAGGTGTGAGGTGATATCTTGGTGTGATTTTGATTTGCACTTCTCTGATGATTAGCGATGTTGAGCACATTTTCATGTATTGATGGCCATTTGTATGTCTTCTTTGTAGAAATGTCTATTCAGGTCCTTTGCCCATTTTTTAATTGGTTTATTATTTTTGCCATTGAGTTGTATGAGTTCTTGATATATTTTGGATATTAACCCCTTATTAGATATATAGTTTGCAAATATTTTTTCCATTATGTAGATTGACCTTTCTTTCATTTGTTTATTATTTCCTTTGCTGTATAGAGCTTTTTAGTTTTATGTAATCCCACTTATTTATTTTTGCCTTTTCTTAAAAAAAAATAAAAGAACAATTCTTCCGGGTGGAGAAGATAGAGGACAAAAGGAGAAGCAAGCAGAACCTTTACAAGACTATTATAATCATCTAAGTGAAAAATAATGATGGCTTGGATCACTATGGTAGCAATAGGGTTATTAAGAAATAGAGTGGATATATTTTGAAGATATAACCCACATGTTATACAAATGGGATTGGAAGTAAAATGTGAGAGAAAAGTCAAGAATGACCTGACTCCAAGGTATTTTGGAAAAATGAAATTGGCATTTGCTCCAACAGGGATGTGTAGGTAGAGTAGATTGGAAGGGCAAATTGGGAGCTAGTTTTGGTCATGATAAATTTACTATACCTACCAAATATCCAAGTGGAGATCTGTTTAGTAGGTAGTTTGAGTCTGAGTTCAGAAGAGAAGTCTGGGTGGGAGGTATGAGATATAGCGAGAGAAGATCGGTCTTAACCACAGGGGGTGGCAACGTTTAGAAATGAAGAGGATGAGAAGAAACCAGCAAAGGAGACTGAGAAGAAGCCATCAGTGAGAAAGGAGGAGCAAGGAAGTGATGTGTTCGAAGCTGAGTGAAGTTTAAGCTGAGAGTGACTGTGTCAAATACTGATAGATATTATTATAACTCAGCACACTGTATTCTCTCAATTTGGGGGAAATCTATTTCTATTAAACCTCTGACATTAATTTGAGCAATCATTTCTAACATCACCTTTATTATCAAATGAAGTTCTGCTGCAGGGCACAGGGCCCCGGGCCATTAGATGTGACTCGTGAAGGAAGGCCTGGCGAAGCATCAGAAGTGCAGCATCGTAAACAGGTCTGTCACTGGCCCTGTAGATGTCCTCAGAAGCCCCGTTGCCCTCCTGGAGTGAGCTTGGTGAGGGATGGCTGTGGATGCTGTAAAATCTGTGCCAAGCAACCAGGGGACGTCTGCAATGAAGCTGACCTCTGCGATCCACACAAAGGACTGTACTGTGACTACTCAGCAGACAGGCCTAGGTACGAGACTGGAGTGTGTGCATGTAAGTGTCTTCTGGATCTGCTGGGAGAGGTTGAGTCTAGACAGGATATTTTTCCTGCAGCTGTTAATTTGGAATAATCAGCTTAGTTTGGCTAACTATAAGGCGGCTTTAATTTTCACACACTAAGGGGACTGGCTTTGTCATATTAGACACCATGTGAAATTAACAGATGTTTACACACGTTCAGAAACTTGTTATTTTAATTGCATTTAAAGTGATCTCACAGTTCTTCTCAAAATAATTGCTTTTAATGATTAAAATATAAGAAATTGAGTCTGATTTCTTAAAGTGCCACAAAAGAACAGCTTTTGTTAATATTGTCAAAAGCAATCTGAATTCAGCCTTTTCTATAACTGGAAAGTAATCTTGCTTAAAATGTAAGGATGTATACCTTAGTATTCAGACATACTGCTTTAATCTCAGCCTTCCCAACTAACCATCAAGTTACTGTACTTTTTACTGGAGAGAGAGAGAGAGAGACTTTCAACCCAAATCACAACCTGACCCTCAGCTTTCTGGGTCTTAGCTCTGGAGTCTGATTGAGACCATCTAAACCTACAACATCTTGACAATAATTCAGGATGCTGACTTACTAGGATTAAGGAATCAGATTTCTAAGGGAAGAGAAATACCTATGTTATCTGGGCAGTTTAGTCACTCTGTAGAAAAGCCCAAGTGGGAAGCAAATTACTCCTAGAAGTTTGGTCATGAGCCTGTAATAAGAGCACATCTTTAGAGTTGGGATGAATGTGTAGACCCATGCAGGTCTGGTAGCCTGATTCCCCCTGTCGGCACTACTGTATTATATTGGTTAAGATGTAGGCTCTGGGTTCAAATTCTAGGCTCTATCTGCTGGGTGACCTTGATCATGTTGTTTAACCTCTCTGTGCTTCAGTTACATCATATGTACCTCCTATCTCATAGACTTGCTAGGAAGATCCAATGAAAATAATGCATATAAAACCCCAAATACCTGGCCCAATATCTGGTATGCAGTAGACCCTAAAAAATATTAGTTATTATTCATGGAAACTTGACAGAGAAACCATGACCTATGAGACTCTGGCATTCAGGACACCCCTTTCTTCCAAACAGTGCTGGGCAACAAACAGTGACCAGTAACTGGGGACACAACAGAGGGTTATAAAAGATACAAGCCCTTCCTTCACAGAGTCAAAGTATATTGTGTCAGGCAGATCTTTCCACAAATAATTTCAGATACTGTGGTGATATTTTAACACAGCTTAGACACAAGGTGGATGGCGGTGTGATCTATAACTGGGCTCACAAACTATGGCTCCGTGGCCAAATCATGGCCCTCACCTGATTTTATACAGAATGTTTTGTTGGAACTCAGCCACACCTACTCAGTTACATAGAGCCTACGGCTGCTTTCCAATGGCAGGATCCAGTCGTGGTGACAGAGGCTGCATGGTCTGTAAAGACTAAGATAGTGCTCAAAACAGGAAACAATCTGCCTGCACATATCAACACCTGACACAGCAATTTCCTTTCTGAATGCATGTATTTGTATGAAACTGGGAGCCATTTCTGAACCTAGTGTACTAGCTAGAAAATTATGCTCTTGAATAACATTTTCACAGTTTGCTAGCATTGAATGAGAGCAAATATGAGTAGTGAAGAAATCAGCTTCAACTGGATCCATTTTTTCACCCTCAACGTTTATGACTAATCAAGAAAAATGTTTCTGGTACAATCTATCTTGAATTTCATCGCAAAGGATAAATAGCCACAGGATTTCTGCAGGTTTTTAAAAAAATTAAATATATGCCAATATTATGAATTGAACTTGATTGTATATTAGCATAAATAATTCAGAACCTTTAAAAAAAAAAAAAAGACTAAGATAGTTACGATTTGGCCCTTTACAGAAAATTTGCTGGTCGATGATATGGATAAATATTTTTTAAACTTTTTGGTCCAAGGGCCCCTTGATTCTTAGAAATTAATGAGGACCCAAAGAGCTTTTGTTTGAATTATCTCTATTGGCATTTAATAGATTAGAAATTTAAAAATATTTGCTAATTTGTTTTAAAATAACAAAAATATAAATTCATAGGAATAATATATAAGCTATGAAAATTTTATTTTCTAAAACAGAAAAATAGAGTGAGAAGAATGGGATTGTTTTACATTTTTGCAAATCTAGTGTATAGCTTAACAGAAGATAGCTAGATTCTCCCATCTGTTTCTACTTTCAATCTACTGCTATGTGATGTTTTGGTTGAAATATATGAAGGGAATCCAGCTTCACACAGATGTATTATTGGAAAGGAAAGGAATATTTTAACAGACTTTTCAGATAACTGTGACTATTCTTTTTTGATATTATATTAACACTTGAGAAGTGGTAGTTTCTTAAAAATTAGCTGCATCATGGAGTCTAAAACCATATCATTGAATCACATCAATGTCAAACTCTGTGACATTAAAATACATTGGTCCATCCAAAACCTACTTGGAATGGGTCTTTTGCTGATGCATAATTTGTACTGTGCATTGGTTATTTGGAAAATAGTTTGGAACAATGGGTTATGTAGAAGTTCCAAATGACACACGTAATTATATAATATTTTTTAAAATCACATTAATTAATCCTAATTCTGTCAGAAAAGTCTATATATTGAGTAGCTATAAGGTTCTTAGAGGTGGATACGAGTTTTCCAAAATTCTAATTTTTTGCTTGAAAGCTTGTATTCTGTCATTGGCAATAAGTACTGTCAGTTGTTTTGCTTGAAGTTACAGTCTCACTTGGTTGATTTTTAAGAAAATGTCAGCCAAATACCCAGTCTGAATAAGCATGGCTTACCTGTCAGTCATTCAGGTGAAATTCCCACGAAAAAACATGGGTAGTTTGGCCCACAACTCAAACAGCAGCACAGGTACTTTCCCTAAGATAACTTTTGTACTTTGGTGCAATACCTACAGAGATGTTCTGTGTATACTTCCCATTCTGTCACAAGGAATACTAAAAATATTTGATGGTTAAGATTTAATAAAATGTTTACTTTTTACTGTGTCATTAAGGACATTCTTAAGTAAAACTAGCTTTTCTGTTAAAGTACATTTATATACAAGTGCACAGCAAGGAAAATACAGTGATTAACCTGAACAGTTTGATTCATGCTAAGATGCCAACAGCAGTTTTAGCCACCCACCATTGCTTTTGCACCATCAGTGCAAATACCAACACAGTGAAAACAGTTTCTGACCTGCAGATTCCCTGCCAAGGAGTCAGTGGCCACACTCCGAAAACTGCTGACCCAGGTCAGGAATCCTGCTCAGAGGAAGTGAAAGTTTCCTCTAGTTCTCTTAAGACGAACATCAGTTACCATGCAGTACTGTAGTTAAACAGATGATAACTTTTTTCAGCCATTCACATCTTAACTTACTAAGAATATATCCTAGCCTATGGTTGGCCATCTCGGGGAACCTCAGTCTCACCAGCCCCCAGCCCATCTCTCAAATTTACAATCTTTATCTCACTGCTGTACTCAGAGTGATTTTTTTATTTACCATACCCTAGACCAGGGCCTGTGCCTGGGTCTGAGTTCCGGAAGTGACCATTGAGGTTGCTAGCCTACTATGTCTCATTTTCACCTTCTCCAGATGTTCTGTGCAGGAGGTTCCAGATGGGGCCTAAGAAATTGAGAATGGCACTTTGTTAAGGAGAAAACGTTCCCTCTGTGGCATAGAAGGGGAGGGCTAGGCTATCAGTGATGGCTTCTTTGGCGAATCTGCTTTTTTCTCTTTTCAGACCTTGTGGCTGTGGGATGCGAGTTCAACAGGGTACATTATCATAATGGCCAAGTGTTTCAGCCCAACCCCCTGTTTAGCTGCCTCTGTGTGAGTGGGGCCATTGGATGCACCCCTTTGTTCATACCAAAGCTGGCTAACAGTCACTGCTCTGGGGCTAAAGGTGGAAAGAAGTCTGATCAACCAAACTGTGGCCTGGGACCATTACAACAGCAGCTCTCCACAACCTACAAAACAATGCCAGGTGCTCATAAGTAGAACTGGTTTTCATGTCGGACTCCTTGTGGTTTACTTCATGTTCCTCTTATGCACCATAGGTGCTTCATAGGCACTTCCTGACTGGTGGTCAGTGTGAGATTTAGTTTGAGTGCCATCTTAGTCTGTTTCAGGAAGGTGTAATCTAAGTATCTAAAAAGGAAACTTGGTAATGTTTTTCATTTTTTTCCCCAGTAAAATATTTGTTTTTAAAAACCCTACTAGGTCAGGAGAACTCTTCCTCTGCTTATTTCCACTCAACCTCTTCTCAGGAGGATTGACCAAATGTAGTTCATATGTACCCCGGAAAAACTTTTATCTGAATTGTTAGACCATGGGCAAGAAGTGTGAACCATCCAGAATAAAAAATTTTCAAAGGTGACTTTTCTATATGATAAAAGCAGAAATGGAAGGCTGCTGCTTAAAAATATTTGAGGACATGCTTTGAATTTATAAATATTATTTCTAGAAATAGAAAACTGCTGACATAAACTTATCCTAGGCATTCTTAAGTAGGCTGCCCAGGTACGTATGTAGTCAGGAACATGTAATGAGATTCTTTGTTTCTCATCTTGAACACCTGGCCATTTAGTCAGTATGCTCATAAACTTTGTATTCTGGTCTGCTCTGAGTTAGCATCTTATGTCAATGCCAGGGTGTTTTGGGGACAGGAGTTTAAAGAACGCCAGCATATGAAACACAGATAAGGAGGGCCTTACTGTAAAAAGTGCAAAGCTGATGCCTTATTATTCACATCTGTGTTTTCATCCAGAAATCAATGCCTTTTTCTTGAAATGTAGAGCTTAGGGAATGAAAGGAGCCAAGGAATTGCAGAATACTTATGCTGAAAACTCCCAAGTTCACTTGTATCCTGTGAAATGAGTTTTAGAAATTGAAAAGCCATATGAAAAGACCATCCTCAGGGATTCCAATTATGCCCATTAAACTTGGAAAAAAATTTAACAGGTTCTAGTGAATTTGCATTTACCATGCATAGTTATTCAGCTAACAGCATGCCACTACTAATGCTCTAAAAATGTAAGCCAAATTATTATTTTTTTCAGGATGTACAAGAACAGTTGGTTTTCTGCATTGAATCTGAGTGAATCAATATGAGTCCTTAGAATCTCTTTGGTGAGAGAGAACCTTAGAGAAGAAGTTTGCCACAAGTGGAGACCTTTGGATATAGTTCAAGTTGGTCTCATTTGTACGTGAGAGCAGTTTCAGTGGCTTCACTTGGTACCCGGTTGGATGTGTCAGATGGTCATTCTTAGTGATTGGTGCTTTGATGTAATAGCAAAACCAAACCAAACCCTGAGAAAATCTCTCTGGTAATTGAGTGTTGGACCTAGATATGTTTCAAAGGAAGTACATATTCAATCTAATATCTCTCCTTTGCTTAACTGTGAAACTATACTTATGGGCCCAAACAAGAGTTTGGCTTTTGAAATTAAGCACAGTGACAAATGCTCACTTTAAGATATATTTGTGATAATAATTTATATACATAGTTAATTCCAAATGGTTAGAATCTAGCTTTTGCTTGGTCAGTACGAAGCATGCAATGACATAATGCTTTTCTTACTGCTCTCCAACTCTAAACTTTGACTTTAAAAATCTCTTCTTGCCTTTTAATGAATGTCAAGCAAATTCCTGAACTGCAGCTCTTGGCTTAACTTTAAGTGGGGTTATTAGAAATACAACAATCTAACCCACCTTTATTTATTGCAGATGCGTGCCAGGCTTTTAATCTGCTTCCTGCACTGAGGTCTTTAAACTGTTGTCTACCTTCCAGGTATCTTCATGTTTCTGCTTCTTCTCCCTCAGTTCTATGTGCAATTGCAAGATCCTATTGTAATAACACTGAAAACAATATCAAAGTATCATTTCATTAAAAGATAGCACATACTTCAGTGACTGATATTCCCTATCAAGAAGGCATTTTTGGGGGTCTTTTTCAAGTTTTAAATTGACATTTTGAAGTAATGTAGCCAGTGTTCAACTGCAAACTCACATCACAACCTTATTCCCAAAACATCCTTTTTAGGATGCATATTAACCTTCAGGAAATGCTTTGAGACAATAAACCAACCTGTAGTTTGCTTAAAATTAACCAAGGGCCAGATTCATTCATGAACAGAACAAGAAGCTCCCAGTGGATTTACAAGGAGATGGAAGAATATTATGCCCTCTTTATATTTTCTTTATAGTCTCATTATTTACCCTCTTCCCCTCCTTTTGTTTCTCCTAAGGAGCAGGCAGTGGAGGGGGCTCCATCTGTCTACCCACACACCCACCCATCCATCCACTCATTCATTCTCCATGTCTTCTATACATGATTTGAAATGGCTAACCAATGGAGAGAATACTATGGGCCTGGTACCACAGGGAATGAATGAATAAATAGCTTACACCTAGCATATGAGTATTTAGATTATTTCAGTATAATGTATTTTCTAAAAGACTAGATTAAAATGGAGGGGGAAAATTCACTGGTTTTACTGATAGTTTAAGTCTCAAATATAACTTTTGTGTTTTAGATTTTAACATATGAAATTTAACATTAAAACCACATCATTCTAATTGCTATCTTAAATTCCCTAATCCTACTAATGTCTATTGGAAATATCAAGCATGAGGCAAGAACCAGGGAAAAGGCAAGGTATCTATCAGAACATAAGCTTTAGTACTCAGAGGATGGGCAAGAAGAAAGAAGCAAATGGGTATATCTATTGTGTTTTTCAAAGATAAAGAATTTTATTCCTCCCAAGAAATAGGACTGTAAGACTATTTTATTTTTTATATGATTATTTTTAATGTCCAGAGTTTATAATACAAGGACCAGAGCTTCCTCTCAGACTCAAATTTATAAATTCTCAGTTGGCTTGTGAAGCTATGAGGGATACTTCTTTTTGTCTAATTTGGTTGCTGGGAAGACTTCATTCAAATCCTCAATGGTCAGCTGGTCAATGGAATTATGTTCTTCATCTTTTCCAGCTCTTTCTAGAATTGCTCAATCCTGGTCTTTGAGAGACACAAACTTAGCACAACTTTTCACATCTTATTTTTCTTCAGCATCCACCAGGGCACCCTACTTATCCTCTGGCACAGGAACCTTCAGGGCATTAAACTTCTCAACTTAGTCATCTACTAAGCCGGCCTTTGCTACGGCCTTGTAGTAAGCCCAGTTGATTGCAGGTAGTTTCTCAGGGAGAGTAGCCAACCTGGAGGTGAGGGTCTCATTCCAGGATTTCAGGGTGTAAGCAATGGTTTTTTGGTTTCAGGGTCTGATTTCCCCAATAGCTACCCAGTCAATGGTTTTTAGAGCAAGTTTTCGCCCAGCCATCTTGAAATCCTTCACCAACCCCAGCGGCCCACAGTCCACAGAGCAAGTAATGGAAGTGTGGACTGTAAGACTTGATTCAAAAGTAATTTGGGGAGTAAGGAATGATGATTAGACCCTAAGCTTATTTTATTGAGTTATTTTATATAAAAATAAAGGTTCAGATCTATTAACTATTACTAGCTTAAAATGATTAAAAATTATATGTCTACATGAGTACATATACATGTATACACATGTACTTTCTCCTTTATTTTAGCTTATAGGAATCTCCCACTTATTTGGAAAAGAAAATGTCTTATTCAAGCTACAAAGTGGACCCCTTGCTCCAGAACATGTGGGATGGGAATTTCTAACAGGGTAACCAATGAAAATAACAAGTGCCAACTGAGAACAGAGAGAAGACTGTGCTATATTCAGCCTTGTGACAGTAATGTATTGAAGACAGTAAAGGTAAAGTTTAATTAGACTTAACTTCATTATAATTTAATATTAAAAGATTCCTGAAAAGTGTGTGCATGTATGTGTGTTTTGAAGGGATGGTGTTTGGTTCTCATAAAATCACTTTAGTGTGACTATTAAAAGTCAAACTGTCTCAGTGGAAAGCAGATGTCACTCTAATTGCACTTTGTGTGTGGGGGGGATTTTATATTAAGCAAAGGTAATATTAATCTGTTAGAAACTCTTACAGCTTATAGTGTGGATCATGGTCAGCCTGAATTGCTGCGGTACCCCACCACATATGTGGTTTTTTAAGAGTAGACTATTTTTAGATTCTAACTTCTTTTTTTTTAATATTAATTTTATGTAGTGAAATCAAAGCAATGGATAGAAGATTTTGGTTGTTAATTATGAAAACAGGTATTATAGACATCAGAGAAGTTCTGATCTTAGTTATATATTATCAGCATGGAGGGGGAACCATACCATTTCCATAATGCTCTGTGTTTAGATAGTAAACTTGCCAAATGATGATAAAATACTCTTGTTTGGTATAACTAGAGTTGGACCTACTTCTAGAATTATATAAGATGACCATCATTTTTAGAAATGCTACAACACCCTTCTCATCCCCAAGTTATTCCCTATTAGAAATTAACAACTTGGCCAGGGCCCTGTTCAGGGCACCTGCAGGAGGCAACCAAACAATGTTTCTCTCACATCGATATTCCTCTCTGTCTTCCCCTCCCTCTTCCACTCTCATAAAAATCAATCAAAAAATATCCTCCAGTGAGGATTAAAAAAAAAAAAGCTAACTCAATTTTAAAGAGATTAAGGTATTTATTCACCTATTCATCCACTCAAAACTGTCTGAGCTGTGTAAGGCAATTTGTAGGTAAATAAACATTTAATAAGACATGGCTCTTGATAGTAAACAGAATAGAGAAATTTTCATTAATTCTGGAACTAAGTGAAAAAGATAGCAAAAATATTGGGAAATGGGTCCTATAACATGATGGAGCAAGAACAGGTAGACAGACAGACTTCTGTTGAGAGAGGTTTTAAATGTAGAAAAGAGAGTGCTGAAAGTTACTAAATAGCAACTATTAATGTCCTGGAAATAATTTGTTTCTGTGTGTTTATGTTATAAAATGTTCTATGTAGAATCACTTCTCTAAACTATTATAATCAAATTTTAAAAATGACTTCTTGATGTTATGTATATTTTTAGATCCCCAAAGGAAAAACGTGCCAACCCACTTTCCAACTCTCCAAAGCTGAAAAATTCGTCCTCTCTGGATGTTCAAGCACCCAGAGTTATAAACCCACTTTCTGTGGAATATGCATGGATAAGAGATGCTGTGTTCCTAATAAGTCTAAGATGATTACCATTCAATTTGATTGCCCAAATGAAGGGTCATTTAAATGGAAGATGCTGTGGATCACATCTTGTGTATGTCAGAGAAACTGCAGAGATTCGGGAGATGTATTTTCTGAGCTCAAGATTCTCTAAAGCCAAGCACATGGGGGAAAACTCAAGGTTAGTCAATCATCAAACATCAAAACGTTAGAATGGTTTTAAAAAGGTGGCAAAACGACCTTATTGGTTTAAAATAGTAAGAATGCCTATTCTCAAAAAAAAAAAAAAAAAAAAAAAAAAGAACGCCTATTCTCAGATGACTGTATTTAAGGCATTAGGAGCTTTTAAAAAGGTTCTGCTACAAAGATATGTAGAATTTTAAAGTCTTAAAATTGAACTTACTTTAAAATGTATCTCATAATTATATAATACACAGATACTTTGTTCCACCTACATTTTCCATATATAATGGAAAAACTACACAATTTAAAAGAAAATATTTCATTTTATAAAATAATCTGGAATACTTCGTTGAAGATGTGTAAAACACATATTAAAAATTTAAAACTTTATCTGCACTTCAACAATGTAGCCTAGGTTCCACTCAGATGGTAAGCAAGGTGAGCAAGATTCTAGATTTTCTTAAATAGGAGTAAAGTTAAACTGTAAACAAATTTATAATTTCCACTGCACTATCTTGAATATCAATTTATTAAGATTTCTTTGGGAAAGAGAAAAATGGAATTTCATTGCCTACTGTTGACAATTGTAATTTAAAGTTTTTATACCAAATACTATAAAAAACAACATTTCCAAGATAAAGACCAAGAACAGTATCCTTACTTTGAAAATGAAAGGAATTTAAAAAATGTAACCCTAAAGAAAGCACACAAAAAATTATTTCGGCTAGAAAATAATTTATTCCTCAACATTACTTTCTGAAATGATAAACCCACATATGGCTTTGAAATATAAATTGTGATTAAAGATAAATAAACGTTAAAGATTTCAACTGGGAATGATAGTAACTGGAACACTTTCCCTAGACTACGATAGCCATTTACTATAAAGTTTGAAAGAAGACAAGCTTTGTAATGTTTGTATAGTGACAAGAAAAACAATGATAACAAGTGGCACTGTTAAAAAATATGGACATTTATTATTTCAAAATCAAATAGTTTGATAAAAAAGCATTATATTTAAAAAGAATTTAATACAAATACAGGTTAAAATAAATGTAAACTGTGACTCTTTTGAGTGCAAACAAGGTTATCCAAAGAAGAAACCAAAACTCAATAGATGTCATAAAATCTTTCCCTGAGGTTAGTGGATGTTACACAGAAATATTTATATTGTGGCTTCAACTCCCTGTACTTATTTCTAAAAAATCAGAAGAATTTAAACAGAATATGAAAACATAAATTATAAATAAATATAAAAATATATCTGTACAACATTTGTAACTAAGACATGATTCTTATTGTATAAATACCTAACTATGAGTATAAATAAAGTAAAATACTAAAGAACTGCATTCTCTCAATTTTAGAAAAAGGGAATTTTCTGAAGACAATGTTTGAAGTTAAGGTACTAGGACTTACTAATTTCACACACTGGTATTATCAATGGTGATTAAACGGAACTACTCTTGCAGACAAAAATACTCCCTAATAGGAAAAACACAAACTGGGCTTTCTGAATCACAAAAGTTCTGAAAAAGCAAGGTAAGATTAAAGGAAAAGGAAAAGCATTTTCGGGTCTGTTTTACACAGCGACGCTCAGTCTGGGTAAGTCTTCCACGGGCATGCTTTTTGTGGCATCCAGTTGGCTGTATTCCTGGATGAGAGCTGATAAAGACGACACCGCTTCTGTGAAACAGCTTTCCTCCATCCCTTCAATTTGCAGGTAGTGGTGAAGATGAGCCTATAAATTAAAAAAACCGAATGATGTTGACTATTTTCAGGAAATGTGATACATATAACTATCCTAAAATGTAAACATCCTGTATTAAAATGATAGTTCACTCAGATTTACAAGAGAAATGAGAACTATAAATTCATGAGATTTCTCATTTAGATGGTCTGAGTTAGCCTCTGCTCTTTAGTTATAATCAGTGCAATGAATATAGGAGATAGAATCCCCCTGATTTGTAAGAGTACAATTCTTGAGAATACATCACAAATAGCCAAAATAAACACACATAATTACAAAAGGTGCCGACAATTACCTTTTTCTTGTAGAGCCTCATGAATCTCTCTCTCAGTTCCATGAAGGTAGGCTTCACACACGTGTTATTTGCTAAAGCTAATAATGAATGGGAATGGCCCACAGGAGGAACTGAACACAGGCTGGTCTTCCAGCCTTCTTGATTCCAGGAGACAAACTGTAGAGAAGGTTTTAATCTGAGATACAAAGACCTAAGGTAAGAATTAAATGTCTGTCGTATTACAGCAGCTCACATTAGGTAAACGTTACTGCGTTACTGATGGTACCGTTAGTTTATAATGTAAGTTATCTATTTTTTACTATTAGCAGTATTGTGGTACAGTCTGACCGTGAACTAAGAAACATTTAGTAGGAGGACATTAGTTGTGTGGCGATTCATAAAGCTAGAAACACATTCCTTAACATTAGAAATCTGGGGATGAAAATAAATACAAGTATTATAATTTACTTTGTAATTCAACAGAGCAATTTTCTGAAAAACAGACTGAGAATAAATAGCAAAACATAAACTTAGAAGCAGTGTAGTGGTAGTAGTGGTAGTAATAAACACAGTAACAATAGTTAAATTTTTTGAACACTCTCAGGAAATATATCATTTAGTACTTAAAAATAACAACTCCGTACTATTGTTATTCTTATTCTTCATTTGAGGAAAATAAGGCTCAGAGAGGCTAAGCAGTTTGCTCAAGGTCATGCTTTACTTAAATGGCTAGAGTTCGAAGAGAGACTATCCTAATTATTATGCTACACTGTCACAGCAGTACACATAACAAATTATCTTGAAAAAATACAAAATCAAACCTTTCAATATTTCTGCGAAGATCTGAAATCTGGACATTTCCTCTAACCATGAGGGCACAGGCGAGGTAGAGACTGTGTTTGGGGTCGGCCTGAATTAGCTGGTGATCTTTACTAAAAGCATCTGAAAACATTTGATCCAATCTAGAACAATAAGAGTCACTGTTATACAAAATATTACATCTTTCTTCTATGTATAACTATAAAATGAAGACAGTCATCTGTAGGTAAAACTTTACATGCAAATATATTCTCAATCTCTGCTATAATTTTCTCAAAGCAATCTTTTACAGAATACGAGCACAGAGGGAATGACATATCTTTTTTTTTTTTTTTTAAATAAAAAGCTTCTACAATATATTGGTGGTTTCAGGTATCTACAAATGTTAACTATATCATTAGTGAGCTCTATGAAATGCTGATTTTGGGAACTTGTGTCATTATTACTTATTTCAGTACTAGAGGCCCGGTGCACAAATTCATGCATGGGTGGGGTCTGGCCGGCCTGCCCCGATGGCGGCTGATCAGCCACAGGAGGTTGGTAGGCCGGCACCGCCTCTGATTGGGGTCAGGGGCTGATCCGGGCCCCTATTGGGCTGGTTGGCTGCTGCAGTGTGCATCATAGCAACTGGTTGTTCTGGTCATTCCGGTCGCTTGGCTTTTATATATATAGATGCTTATCTACTTGCATAGTACCAGAACTATCAAAACTAATTAAAAGCCTACAACCGTGGTCGGCAAACTGCGGCTCGCGAGCCACATGCGGCTCTTTGGCCCCTTCAATGTGGCTCTTCCACAAAATACCATGGCCTGGGCAAGTCTATTTTGAAGAAGTGGCATTAGAAGAAGTTTAAGTTTAAAAAATTTGGCTCTCAAAAGAAATTTCAATCGTTGTACTGTTGATATTTGGCTCTGTTGACTAATGAGTTTGCCGACCACTGGCCTACAACACTAAGAGAAAATGACTTTGTCTCTTTAAAATTATCATAAATCAGGAATAATCATGAGGAAACTATCAAAGACAATGTTAGGCTCCCCTATAAAACATGAAACTCTATAGTAATGTTCCTGAAGAGGGAGACTTTTAAGTGAGTGAAGTCTTTTTTTTTTTTTTAAATTTTTTTTTTATTGATTTCAGAGAGGAAGGGAGAGGGAGAGAAACATCAATGATGAGATAATCATTGATCAGCTGCCTCCTGCACACCCCCTACTGGGAATGTGCCCGCAACCAAGGTACATGACCTTGACAGGAATCAAAACTGGGACCCTTGAGTCCGCAGGCTAATGCTCTATCCACTGAGCCAAACCGGTTAGAGCAATATTGACATTTTATTTATTTATTTTTTTTTATTTTATTGATTTTATTACAGAGAGGAAGAGAGAGGGATAGAGAGTTAGAAACATCGATCAGCTGCCTCTTGCACACCCCCTACTGGGGATGTGCCCTCAACCAAGGTACATGCCCTTGACCGGAATCGAACCTGGGACCCTTCAGTCCGCAGGCCGACGCTCTACCCACTGAGCCAAACCGGTTTCGGCAATATTGACATTTTAAAAAGCAATAATTTATAGTAAGATATGTACACATATAATACCTCAATAAAAATATTAAAAAATAAATAAATAAATAAATAAAAAGCAATAATTTCTAAATAAAGAAGCATTCATTAAATGGAAAAATGGCCACCATCAACTATATTTTATGTATTTCTCACAAAGAAATAGTTAATATAAACGTTTCTCTTAAAAAATATTTTTTTAAAGGTAACTCAAGTTCTCAAGTCATTGGAATAAAGTTACTACAGCTTACCTTCGAGGAGGAATGTTAACATCTGCCAGTGTATACAGAGGTGTTAGGCTTGACACAAGATAATGCAGTTGAGGAAAAGGAACTAAATTCATGCTGATTTCATTAAGGTCCATATTAAGGGATCCTTCAAACCTCGCAGAGCTAAAACATTATATTAAAGCATGAGAAAAAAGTTTAATTTTAAAGTTATATACTTTAAGTGTAACTTGATTTACTTAGCAGGCATTTTCTTAAATCCTCTCAATACCCTGTTCTTCAGTAGAGAATATATACTCTTTTCCCCCTGTATTAGAGAAATTCAGTATCATGAATATGATGTATAAAGATAACTAAAATATAACACAACCTCTATAGCAATTCTTATTTCTGGCTTACCTGAGGTATAACCAACACACTATTACAGTTGCTCATTACATATGTATATAAAAATATCTTACTTAAAACAGTCTTTAGATTGAGTTAAACACGTTAGTTAATAATTATTTATTTATTCATTCTGTAATCTTTACTAAATTCCTTAGGTGTCCGCTTAATAAGCTTTATGCTTTAGAATATAATAATGACAAAGCAACCTTTTAGATTAAAGTCAAGGAAATATTTTGGATCAGCTAATGAGAAGATATAGATCAGCTGGTTTTAAAGATTAAAACATTCTATATATAGCAAAAAAAGTTTGCTTTTGCCTAAACAAGAGTTTCTCAAGTGTATCTACCACAAAAACTTTTATTATTCCATGTAATATACCTAGGGAAATGCTCCTTTGGAGCCATAGAAATTAAAATTCTGGTTCTTCACTCAAGATTTGAAATCACTAGACAAAATAAAATAAAAACATAAGAAGCTTCGACAACTTAGAATAACTAAAAAATGCTATTCTAAGTACAGCTTAGTTTTGAAGTTTTGAAACTGTCCTTAGGTATAGCACCATAGGATTACCTTGTCAGGTTGAGCAGCAAATTTGCCACAATGTTGTTCATCGCATCAAAGGGCTTTTCCTGCCGCTGTTTAAAAGCCCCAGCACTTGAAGTAACCAGACTCTTTGGCTTTACAGCTGTACCCAACTTTCCAGAATTCACCACAAGGTCAATTTTGCTAATGATGTCAAATAAGGACTTTTAAGAGAAAAATATTGAGAGAGAAGTTACTAAGAAGAGTGGACACAGATAGCATTCTATCAGGAAAGAAAGAAGAGAAAGAAAACAAATTAAATTTTTAGATGGGAAGGCTGAAAAGTAAAGAATGTTTCATCTAAGCATAACACAGGAATGACTGTATATGCAATATATACATATATTACAATGTCATTTCTTACTTGGTTGTCAATGGGCAACACACAGTCTGCATGCTCATTAAGTTCCTTCATTGCCAAGATGCTATTATAAGGTGAAGTTATGACATCATCCTCACCAGAAGGATAAATTGAAGTCACAAATCTGTATACTTCTGGGAATTCATCTTCAAGTACCTTTAAAAGAAATGTGCCAAGTCCAGATCCTGTTCCTGAGGATTAAATTTCAAAAAGATAACAAATAGCATAAATGATTCAGAATATAATATGAGGAACTTGGAATTCTATGGTGTTTCTTTTTTGGTGGAAATATATATTAAGAACTTTTAAACTTATTCCTGTGATTATATATTAACTCATCTAATTTCAGATAAGGAGATTAAGACCAAATGGGTAGTGAGGCTTCAAGTTCTGAATTCAATGTCTGGCCCTTACTGTGAGGTTGAGAGGCCTTTCTATATTTCACTCTTTTTCACATTAAATTTATACCTATATGATGTCAAAGAACTGATTGAAGGACAAAAAAAAATTCAACTAAGACAGCATTCAATCCACATTTAATATTAGGCAACTTAAAACAAAAAGCAAAACTATCTTAACATCTTTGGTGGAGTACAGAATAGCTCAGTTGTTAGAGCGTAGTCCTGTCATGCCAAGGTTGCAGGTTCAATCCCTGGTCAGGGCACCTACAAAAATCAGCCAACCAAGGGAATACATAAATAAGTGGAACAACAAATCGATGTCTTTCTCTCTCTCCTTCTCTTCTGCTCTCCCCGCCTCTCTAAAACAAACAAAAAAGGTGGTGATGTTAAAAATACTAGATAAAAGTGAGGGAGGTTTTTTTGTTAATCTTTAATGAGAAAGACTTTCTAAGCATTATACAAAACCAAAGCTATTATAGAAAAGACAGTTTTGATCCATGAAAAATAAAAAAACTTCTATACATAGATAAAGAAAACCCATAAACTAATGAAAAGGCAAACTTAAGAAGAAATCTTCAACACACATGATAGAGGACTAAATTTCTTTAATAAAGAGGTCACATAAATCAACAAACAAAAAATTAAGAATAATGGGCTAAGTATATAAATATCTAACTCAAAATAAGTCAAATGAAAAAGATATGAAGATGCTCAACCTATCTTCTAAATAAATACAATTTAAAACAATATAATTTTGAACATATTAGATTTATGTCTCATACTTGGTGTTGATGATAGTATCGGGAAATAAACTTTTATAAATTGTTGCTAATAATATGGGTTGGTGCAATAATGTAAGAAGGTATTTAGTAAAGGATCAAAATTTTAAATTACATATTCTTTGGTCTCACTTTCCTTTCTAGGAATATTGCCTACAGCTATAGTGGCACAAGTGAACAGAGATGTATGTACCAGAAGTTCATTGGGGATTTTTGTAATAACTAAACACCATAAACAACTTAACATCCACTAAGGAGGACTGACTTTAAAAATTATTACCTATTTACACAATTGAAATCTCTGAGACAGTTGATATTGAAAGACATGTGAGAAAAATATAAAGTGGAAAAATTATAGAATAATACATATTGCATGATCTTGTTTATGTAAAAACTAGAGGCTCAGTGCACGAGATTCGTGCACGGGTAGGGTCCCTAGGCCTGGCCTGCAATCAGGGCCAATCAGGTTCCCTGCCTCCCCACCTCCTCCTTCCCTTGCTGCCCACACCGCCACCATCACCACACAGTTCCCCCTGCCTCCCTGCCTCCCCACCTCCTCCTTCCCTTGCTCCCTCAGCACCCCCGCCATGTTCCGCACCGCCCCCTGGTGGTCAGCACACGTCATAGAAAGTGATCAAACTCCTGTTCTCTCGGTCGAACTCCCGAGGGGAAATTTTAAATATTAGCCTTTTATATATATAGATACACACACACACACTTTTAAGAGGCATAGAAAGTATCTGGAAGGATGACACTGGCAAATTTAATTACCTGTAAAGAGACACACTAGAGATTGAATGTGGGAAAGGAGACCCTCATTTTTAACCTTCAGTATTAAATTATTTTTGTCATTTTCAGTGAATTATAATCTTCTGAGATTTTGAAGGTACCATAATGAACTATAAATCAAACTGTGTTGTTTTTTTTTAAATACTCAAACTTGCATGTTAACTATACTATCACAAAGAAAATTTGTTTCTTAATTTAATGATGGTCTTCTATAGGCATGGTTACATAGTAATTATGACTTTAATTTAAAAATCGTATGTATGTTTAACCTACTGAATAAATAGATATGTTTAACCTGCTGAATAGAAAATCTTAATCTCAGATTGGAGAAAAAAAACGCAGCAAATTTTTCTTTTAAAATTAGATAATCCTAGTATGAAATTAGCAGATTATGATCTGTTTCTATTTCATAAATAGGGAAGCAAAATACTTCACTTGCAAGGTAGACTCTCCAGGGGAAAGAGAGCAATGCAAACCACTTATTGTAGGTCAAGGTAATTGATTACCACATGAGAAATGATTTAGAGGAGTTGACTAAAATTATTTCTTTTACTTATTTCTTATTGAACAAAACAAAGGTGTGAAGGTGGTTAGAGAAAGGATGAATTCTGATATAGTGTGTAATATACACACACACACACACATATATATTTTTATCCTCACCCAAGGATATGTTTAATTTTGGAGAGAGTAGAAGGAGCGGAGGAAGGGAAGGAGGGAGAAAGAGAAAGACATAGAGACACATCATTGATTGGTTGCCTTCCATATGTTTCCAGACAGGGGATCTAACCTGAAACTTATGTATATGCCCTGACCAAGAATCGAGCTACCCGGCTAGAGTGGATTCTGATATTCTTTTGCAAGCATACCTGTGAACATGCCAGAAATACTTAGCTTTAGTTAGGATAAGGGACTGCACAAGTAAACTCTTAGGAGAAAGTCAGCATTCCCCCAAAACTCATATATAATAAAATGTAACTGGAAATCCAGTAAAAGAAACTAAAGGTAGAGGAAGAAAAAAATTTCAGATTCCATTCTATTGACTTTTTTTTTCCTACTGACTCTTAAAAAGATTAATTTTTTAATGGTAGTACTTTGATAAACATTAAGATAAAAACTTGCTATGTATATACATTCATAAACACACACTCTCTTAATTGTTCTCTCTTTATCAAGCATAGGACTGAAAACAAGACTTATGTTTGCAAAATGAATTCCCAGTTGCATTTTCACAATGTTACAGGTAAATGAATGAATAACTTTACCTCCTCCCATGGAATGTATTATAAAAAAACACTGCAAACAATCACAGTGCTCTGCTGACTTTCTGAGTTTCTCTAAAATCTGTTCTTGATAAAGACTGCCAAAAACTTTGTGCCCCACAGCCCTGGAAGAAAAAAAAAAGATTAAAAAACATTCCTTACATTTACTATTTCAAGATTTTTATTTCTGATCTAAATGAAATTATAGAAAACTCAAAGAAGTATTTTTACCATATTAAGTAACTCCTATTCCTGTTTCATATCCTATCTAATAAAAGAGTAATATGCAAATTGACCATCACTCCAAAACACAAGATGGCTGCCCCCATGTGGTCAAAGATGGCTGCCCCATGTGGACACAAGATGGCCGCCACAAGATGGCCAGCAGGGGAGGGAAGTTGGGAGGGACCAGGCCTGCAAGGGAGGGCAGTTGGGGGCGATCAAGCCTGCAGGGGAGGGCAGTTAGGGGTGACCAGGATGGCAGAGGAGGGAAGTTGGGGGTGACCGGGCCTGTAGGGAAGGGCAGTTGCGGGGGGACCCAGGCCTGCAGGGGATGGCAGTTGGGAGGGACCAGGCCTGCAGAAGAGGGCAGTTAGGGGTGACCAGGCCTTCAGGGGAGGGCAGTTAGAGGCAATAAGGCTGGCTGGGGAGTGTTTAGGGGGTGATCAGGCTGGCAGGCAGAAGCAGTTAGGGGCAATCAGGAAGGCAGGCAGGCGAGCAGTTGGGAGCCAGCAGTCCTGGATTGTGAGAGGGATGTCCCAGATTGGAGAGGGTGCAGGCTGGGCTGAGGGACACACCCCTCCCCCATGCACGAATTTTGTGCATTGGGCCTCTAGTCCATAAATAATATGATATCTCAATGAGAGTAGGTAGAAAATTTAGTAAATATATATTTATAATCCTCAGATATCCTGATAAGAGAGCTCATTATCAATGGATATTAAACTATGGTGTTCCTCTCTTATTTTTTGCTTAAGGTATAATTACAACAAAATAAGATTTTGAGTAAACTCCAATTGCAGAGAATTTTACATATTAAAAAGCAGAATGTAGTCAATTGGAAAGACAAAAAATTTAAAGCTATTTTGTTTAAAATATGAGAAAAACATTGGTCACATTACTATGTTATTACTAGAAGAAACGGCACACAGTAAAAAGTGATATTCATGAGGATCTGTAAGCCTTTTTACCTGCCCAAATTTGCAAGTTCACTATGATGAACATGATTTCCCGGCAACCGGTAGTTAGGTGTATTCATTTAGTGACTGGTTCTCTCAAAATGACTCTCCCAGAACACAAGATTCAAATTCATGCTTTAGTGAAATTATACATCATTACACATTGTGAACCTGAGGGACTGACTGCAAATATTTAAAATAAACATTAGACTTGCAAATAATTAAATGATCGTTGTTAGAGCTTTTTTCCCCCGTTAAGGAGAAGCAACCATTGTACTTTAAGGGCCAAACAGAGCCTCAGGCTGAACTTGAATACTGGGACACTGGTCTGGCTTGCATCTCTATATCAATTCTATTGGGGAACTTGATAAGAGCCAAATACTATAGGTAAGAGAACAGTTTATAACAATACTTAAAACTTCTGTCACTATTTCGTATTACGCAAGAATCAATTTACAACGAGGAATTTAGTAAATCAATTTTTCATGAATCATGTTTTTCTTTAAAAAGATGAGAAAGAATAATTTCCAAAAAGTATGAAACACCATTATTTATCAAGGAAAAGATGATGGGGGAAAGGCCTAGAGTTAGGTATGGAATGTTCTATTTTGATTTCATGTCAGCAGGACCTATTAGAATGAAGAAAAGATTGCTCTTTTTTTTCTGAAGACATTTCCATTTTAATGGTTGGCATATTCTCACCAATTATTCCCTGAGCCAGAAATATCAGTGATGAGCTGCTTGCTATCAAATACATCTCTCAAAGGTCCCTGCAGAATTTCATTGACGACCCCTTCCTCCATGTCAATCAAGACAGCCTGAAGAGAAATAAGATTGAATTAACATATTTTTCTTTAGTCACTCTGTAAGTGAAAATAACTTATGAGCTAAAAGTTGCATTGTTCTTCTAATTTAAGCTTAATCAGATCTCTATTTGATATGTAGACTCTGATATAAGAAATAAAAAATAATTTCACTCTGCTCAAAAGGTGAAATCCAATAAAAGATGGATTCTAAACTCTTACCCTACTCTAAATTACCAAGTGGAGGGAAAAAAAAATTGAATAATCCCCTCAACTGATGTTCTAACTATTCTTTTATTCATGTGCTTATGTGACTGTAAATTTCTTGAGAACAAGGTCTCAGAAATCTAGAAGGTAACCTTACCAGAAAAAATTTTCAATATAAGGTGCATTAATGCATTTGTTTACTAGGAGCAACCAAGCTGCTCTTTGTGAATCGCAGCCAGAAATTGTCAATTCAAGCCGTAAACTTATTATTATGTGCAAAGCCAAGCACTATGTAGATGTCAAAGATGACAATGGTCCCTCCCCAAGTAACTCACAATCTAATTCATTACCACAAACTTTTCTGACATGGGAGATAACCTCTATTACTAAGAAAACCAGAATAAAAAACTCATAAAATTAATTATGGAGAGAAACAGAGAAGACTAGAAGGAAATATAGCAAAATATATAGCCAAAGAAAATATAGCAGGGATAGGTTGGCAGTAGGATTATATACCCACTACCCCTGCTGTCTCGTGCTTTAGTTCCCATATTTTCCACAGTGAGGAAAAAGAGGGAAAAAGTTAAATAAATAAAGCAAAGCTGAAAAAAATATTGTGAAATAACCTTAGGGTACACTATAAAGCTATTAACTTTTTGATTCAGTGTCATAGAGGGGTTTTTAAGTGCTTGTGATCATGTCATGTTAAGCACTTACTACATATACCACTGTTCTAAGAGCTTATATATACCACCCCATTAAATCCTCACAAACCTACTTTATACACCAGGAAACTGAGGCCTGGGAAAGTTACCTAACTTGGCTATGATCACTGAGCTAGTAAGTGGTAGAGCTGAGATTCAAATCTGGATAGCCTGGGTGTAGAATACTGACTCTTAACCACCAAATTATATGCTCTACCATTTTATTGAGGAGAGACAGTCAAGTTTGATATAAAGTACTGACTCCAGTGGAGTTACAATTTGTGAATTCAATTATTTATGTAGTTAATTAACTATGCTATTGTAAACTGGCAATTAAAATAGTATTACACAGTATATTAGAAATACATGTGATATAAGAATCCAAGTGTATATATCTTACCCGTGCTTTTAAAGAACAAATTTTCCCCTTGGAAATGCTGCCACCATCACCAGCCACTCTGAAATTTGGTGATGAAAAATAATAATAAAAAAAAATCATAAGATCTTCCATGGCTATTAGTGCTATTAGGTAATCAAGTTAACTTCCATTTATATAATAAAGCTACTCATAGGCCAGGTGAGACAGACACAAAAGATAACAAAGGAGCCACCATCCCTAATCACTCCCTTACCTACCTCCCATTAGACCAAAAAAATGAGGTACTTATTTCCCTGGCTTTCTTTGTAGTTAGTGCTGGCCATGTAATCCAGTTCTGGCTAATGAGATAAAAAGGCCCAGATGCAGATGGTGCCAATTCTGCTGCCTTCCTACCTGTGCATGAATATGATGTGATTCCTAGATTGGAGGCTGCCATTTCATAGTTATGAAGTAACAAACATAAGACAAAAAAAGTCAACACACTAAGGATAATGATACGATAGTATCTTGGCGTTAAAGGCGCGTTAAAGGCACTTCTCCAAACCTAGAACATACAAATTCCCGTTTTATTTTTAATCTGAGATAACTGGATACCTTTATTGCTTAAGCCACCATTAATGAAGTTTCCTGTTATAGCTAAACACTTAACAACAAATGTACTATTGACTATATACCATTGACTACCTAAGGGTGTTCCTAGAATTTCATGTTGAACATAGTTACCAAAGTAAATAATCTAGGACCAAACATAGTATACGAGTCAATATTGTTTACAAGAAGACACAATATATGAAGGGCAGCAGAATTAAGCAGAAAATGCTGTAGGTCAAAGGTTGATAAACTATGGTCCTCTGAGCAGCTGTTTGTTCTCTTAAATAACGTTTTATTGGAACACAGCTACACCCGTTTGTTTATGAACTTTATATCTGCAAAACCTAAAATATTTGCCATCTGACCCTTTACAGGAAAGGTCTGCCAAACCCTGCTATAGGTAAATTCCTATCATGCTGCTAAAAAGGTACGATCATTTCCTTAAATAGGTAAAGAAGCATACACAAAGAAGTGGTCTTGTTTTCAAAAGGTTTTGTACTAACTTATGGAATAGTTCTAGATATGTTGATAGTAAATGGAAACAGCGATATGCCAAGCCCCTTCTCCCCTTCATCCCAAACTCAATACAGGGGAAATAAGATTGCTCGAAGGTTAATTATGAAACAGAGTAGATGACAGTATAGTTATGTGAAGTCACCTTATTCAGAGGGACTAGCTCCCAGGCTGAGTCTCAACTATGTAACATTCAATGAAGGGACTGGCCCCCAAGAAGGAGTTGGAATTTAGTAGAAGCATCTGAAAGGAAGTGTTACAACTGCAAATTTGAGTCTCTTAATAGGATTTAGGGGAGAGGATGTTCTAGTTCACAAACAAGAGGGAATCTAGTCCACGATAGGTATTTCCATATAATGAAGGTAAATGACACCAGTTATGAGGGCAATACACTGAACTACTCTTGGTCGCCATGGTCACTAAAAAAACTTCTATTACTTAACTTTTCAGGTAGATTTCCTACGGAAGAGAATGTGCTTCTGAAGGAAAATGAGTATCTAGTCTTCTTGAGTTATAGTTTCTACTGCCAATTAACACATTGACCCTCCACTTTTAGTTTGGCGCATCTGTCTGTAGTATTCAGCACTGGACTCATTCTAAAGGTGTCCACAAGGTTTCTGGGTTTGCAAGCCTGAGGGTCATACTCTGGAATTCATCATGAAGGAGGTAACTGCCTCAAAACCCAACCAATTAATTCAAATTAGAACTGGAATTTTTACGGAACTAGATTAAAACCCGATATGAAGTACATATTTTTCAGCTCAAGCCCACCACAGTTTGGCTTTAAGTGTTTTGAAAATGCATGAACTTAATAATTTAACATTAAAAGCTATGAATAAACCTTGAATGTGAAATTACTCTTTCAGATAAAAGATGATCTGAATAAACCAAAGTAATTTGACAATTGCTCTTTCCCTCTCAGCACATTCTACTCGTGGAGCATATTCCTGACCACAAATAACATACCAGAAATGTACACAATATTTTCTTTCAAAAGATAAGCCATTACTGGATGCATTAACAAGATACACTAAGAGCAATTTTTAGCAGTCCTTTAAGTGAAACTATATTTACAGGTCGAGTTTAGAAAAGGTATACTAAAGGTCCTTTTTGTTGCTTAATATAGTCTTAAGAGAAAACCCGTTGTTCTGCTCTGAAGAGTGACATGAGAATAGTAATGTTATGAGAAACATGCTTTTAATGAGAAAAACAAACAAAAAAAGCCAGACAAGTTCTTTACAGTTATCAGCTGTTTGTACTGTCCTTTGAAGAACAGGAAGAGTAATCATTACCCTATGTGATATGCACCGTCTCATCTTACCTGGTATCCACGTTTCTAAAGAAGCTGCTTATTGCCTCATCATAAATTCCTTTCTAAAAAGAAAGAACATATTGACAGCATTTCATTAAGTTTTGCCTCTTTCCCAAAGGAAGTCCTTGCCATTTAATAAGCCCACAATACTGTAATAGGTGGTATGTGACTATGAAAAGAAAAAGCAAGTTATCACAGGATGCTTAGACCCAGTCTTCCAATCCATAGAAGAGAAAATGTCCTGAGATCTAGAAGTTCAGTTCGGGGAAGGGTGGTGCAGTCCCCTAGGACCCTAGAATCAAGTGAGCTTTCTCTGAATTCTTGGTGATCATTTTAAAAGCACACTGGTTAAATCAAGGAATAATTAATGGCACACATTACCTCTTTTACATTCTCTCTCTCTCTCTCTGTTTTTTTTTTTTTTTTTTTTTTTTTTTTTTTTTGTGGCCCAGACCTCCCTCCAGGGCCCGAACCACCCTCCAAGACCAAGACATACTTCATGCCAGGGCCTAGAAGGCCATCCTGGGGCCCAGACCTTAAACCCAGAATCCAGTCTTGTATCAGCGGGCCAGATCTCCATCAGAAGTCCAGACCACCAGCACATAACCCAGACCTCCCTCTAGGGCCCAAACTACACTCCCAGGACCCAGACCTACATCCGGGTCCTAGACCTTCATGCCAGGGCCGGGAAGTCATCCCGGGCCCCGGACCTCGAACCCAGAATCCAGGCTTGTATCAGGGGGCCAGATCTCTATTCGTAGTCCAGACCACTAGTCCATAACCCAGAGGTCCAGCCCGTGAGCCAGACCTTCTCCCAGGCCCCCGACCTCCCTCTGCAGCCCGACCACTCTCCCAGGAACCAGAGCTACATCCGGGGCTCAGACCTCCATCTGGGTCCCAGACCTTCATGCCAGGGCCCAGAAGGCCATCCCGGGGTACAGACCTCCATCCTGGGCCTGAACCGCCCTCCCAGGACCCAGACCTACATCTGGGGCTCAGACCTACATCCGGGTCCCAGACCTTCATGCCAGGGCCCAGAACGCCATCCCTGGGCCCAGACTGCAAACCCAGAATCCAGGCTTGTATCGGGGGCCAGATTTCCATCCGTAGTCCAGACCACCAGTCCAGAACCCAGAGGTCCAGCGCACGAGCCAGATCTCCCTCTGGGGCCCGAATCGCCCTCTCAGGACCCAGAGCTACATCAGGGGCTCAGACCTACATCCGGGTCCCAGACCTTCATGCCAGGGCCTACTCCATTCAGGAGCCCAGACCTCGAACCCAGAATCCAGTCCTTTATTCTAGTCCAGACATCCACAGTAGTGCAGACCACCATTCCATGACCCAGAGGTCCAGCCCCTGACCCAGACCTCCACCCGGGGCCCAGACAGCCCTCCGGTGCCCAGACCTCTCTCCAGGACCTAGACCTACATCCGGGTCCCATATCTTCATGCCAGGGCCCAGAAGGCCATTCCGGTGCCCAGAACCCAAACGGAGAATCCAGTCTTGTATCAGCGGGCCAGACCTCCATCCCTAGTCCAGACCACCAGTCCATAACCCACAGGTCCAGCCCCTGACCCAGACCTCCACCCGGGGCCCAGACCTCCTTCAGGGTCCAAACCACCCTCCAAGGACCCAGACCTATGTCCTGGGTTCAGACCTACATCGGAGTCCTAGACCTTCATGCCAGGGTCCGGAAGTCATCCCGGTGCTGGACCTAGAATTCAGTATCCAGTCCTTTATCGTAGTCCAGACATCCACAGTAGTACAGACCACCATTCCATGACCCAGAGGTCCAGCCCCTGACCCAGACCTCCACCCGGGGCCCAGACAGCCCTCCGGTGCCCAGACCTCTCTCCAGGACGCAGACCTACATTTGGGCATCAGACCTACATACTATCTAATTGGTCTTCACAAGAATCCTGATAAAAGATGAGACCCTGATTATTAGGGGAAAGTGTTCGGTTTCGTTTAGTCTATTATGTATCTAAGGCCAATATACGTTTACATATCAATTAGTTCTGTAGTTTGTTCTTTACGGATAAGATTCCAAATAACGCATATCGGTCAGATAAAAGCCCAATAGAGTAAACCCTGCTCCTCTGTTGGAGGAGCCTCGTTGACAGGAGAGGGGATTCGGGGGGGGGGGGGGGGGGGGGGGGAGGAGGGGCGGTCGGCCGGTACCTGGTTGACCGCGGCGTGCTCCCTGAGCGCCAGGTCCCAAAAGCAGCAGCCGATCTGGTTTCCGCACTGGCCCACTGCGATCGGCGAGAGGAAGGAAAGAGGACAGACATTAGGCGGCTCACAAGGCCGCTGGGCTCCGCGCCGCCCGGGTCCTCCCCGGCCCGGCGCAGCTCACCCTGCACGACCACCGACTGGGTCATCCTGCGGAGCGGCGGGTCCCGCGCCCTCCGGCGCCCGCTCCGGCTTTCGAATTCCCCGCCCACCGAGGGGCCGGGCGGCCGTAAGTCACGCTGCCTCCGCACGTCGTTGCCGTGGCTGCCGGCGCGACGCCGTTCTCTAGGTTTGGTCTCTAAGCATTTCCGTCAGAGGCCGCCAAGTACGCCTGCGTCTCACTGTTACCATAGCGACGGTACCTCCGGACTGCAGATCCTCGCTGCCGTGTCAACATCCGTTAGCGTTGGCAGCGCCCGAGACCAGGGTAACGGGCGGGTAATTGGGTTTGGGAGCGGGATTTGTGCCCTAAACCTGTTAGCGGGCCCTTCTTAGAGGGTGGTCGTTCAGTCTTCGGGGGTGGGTAGGTCAAATTCCGTTTTCTCAGATTCCTCGGCGCTGCGTTCGTGTCTCTATCCCACAAGCCCTTTGTTCTAATGGAAAACGGAGAATGTCCATGAGCACCAAGACACCTCAGACCGGTAGGCGTGGCAAGATGGAACAGAAGTTCTACGCTTGGACAAAATGGCGCTTTGGAGACCCAACCAGTGTTGTTCGAAGCTCGAGGCTGCCAACTTTAACTTCTAGGCTCTCTGGAGGGTTCTAAAGAAATTAAGACATAGGCCCCGCCCCCCCCTCCCTCCCCCAGCCCCGAGAAACTTACAATCTAATGGAAGATACACACGGAATGCTCAAGTTATTGTGACTTAAAATACTGTGTAATGCTGACTGTAAGTGCGTTCAGTGGATGACGGTGGAAATGAGTAGGTAGAAATCTGATGAAAGAGATGAAATTAAAACATCTGACTTATATGCAGTGTTGGGCTTATGATCTAGGTAGAAGTGAAATATAGGACAAAAACAATAGGGTGGCCCAGCCGATGTGCTTCAGTGATTGAGCTTCAACTGTTGGATTCTGGTTAGGGCACATGCCCGGGTTGCAGGTTCAATCCCCAGTAGTGTAAGAGGCAGCGGGACAATGATCCTCTCTCATCATTGATGTTTCAATCTGTCTCCCCCTTCTCTGAAATCAATAAAAATATATTTGAAAAATAATAGGGTGGGTGAGGGGGAATGGAATATACTCTTGCAAGGTTCTGTTAGTATATATGAAGTGGTATAATGTTATTGAAGGCAGACTGAAAAGTTAAAATATACACTCTAAACCCTAAAGTAATCAAAACTAAACCAAAGCAAAGCAAAATGCAAAGATTGCATAGCAATAAACTAGTAATGAAGATAAAATAGATTCATAGAATATACTCAGTTGTTTTATAAGAACAGAATAACAAGAAAAACCAAAGAACTGATGACATAAATAGAACACAAATGGCAAGAGAACAGTTTTAAATTCATTCATACCACCTTAAATGTGAATAATCAAAACACTTGATTAATTAAAAGTCAGATCATCAAATAGATAAAAACAGCAAAACTAAGCTATATGTTTTTTATTTAAAAAGACACTTTGAATAGAGAGACCAAATAGGTTAAAAGTAAGATTGGAAAAGATACACTAGTAAATAAAAAAGTACCTATATATATTTCAGACAAAACATATTTCAGAGCAAAGAATATTACTAGGGATAAAGAAGGATATTTTATAATAAAAGTTTTAATTTATCAAGAGGACATAACACTACTAAATATTTAAAAACCTAATGGCAAAGCTTCAAAATATATAAAGCAAAAACTGGCAGAATAGAAAAGAGAAACAAAATTATTATTATGGTTGGAGATCTCATTATTTCAATAGTTCATAAACAAGTATACAGGAGATCAGTAAGAATACAGACTTGAAAAACTATATGAACCAACTAATTACATTTTTAGAATATTCTACCCAACAGCAGCAGAATATACATTTTTTTCAAGTGTACATGGAACATTTACCAGGTAGAAGTGAAATATATGACAAAAACAATAGGGTGTTTTCTGACCATAAACAAGTATCAATAAATTTTAAAATTAAAACCATACAACAATGTTCCTGACAAACAATGAAATCTAAGAAATCACTAACAGAGAAATAGCTAGGATATTCCTAAATATTTGAAAACAAAATAATGTAGTTCTAAATAACCCATAAGTCAAAGGAACTAAAAGGGAACATTTTAACTGAAGGAAATGATAATACAAAATTTCAAGACTTATGGAATGAAGGTAAAGTAGTGCTTTGATGAAAATTTATAAAATTCAATGCTGATGTTAAGAAGGTAGGTCTCAAGTCAATGACCTAAGCTTCCATTTTAAGACATTAGAAAAAGAAAAACAATCCCAAATTAAACAGAACAAAAGTATATACTAAAGATTGGAATGAAAATCAAATAGAAAACAAAATTAATAGAGAAAAATCAGTGAAACCTAAATATGTTTCCTGAGAGATTAAAATTCTTTTGTGGGCTTCCTTGCTCATAAAGTCTAAAATCTTTAACTTGGATTTATATCTCAGCATAGTTTAACTTCTACTTATCTCTCTGATATATTTCTTAATTTTCTTGATTGTCTTTTTCAGATCTTTTGTCCTCTCTACTGCCAGATGACTTTTTACATAAGCTATTTCCTTTGTTTTCCCCCTCCCCAAGGGTCTCAATGTCTTTTCTTCCCACTCATTTCCATCTAGTTGATGCCTATTTGTCTTTTATATTTAGGTTTGAGGTCCTAGTCCAGCACATACCCTGCCCTAACCCGTAAACTCCACTAGGACAGCCACTGTGTTTATCAATATTTTATTTTCAGCACTAAACACATGCCTGGCTGGTGGATTCTCAACAATTATCTGTTATATGAGTAAATGCTAATAATGGATCTATTTTCTTAGGATGTGACCAGTTCAAACACCATTCCTTTTTTGAATCTCATGAATCAATATTCTGAGGATTGAAAGATCATTATTCTTGGGTTTATGAGGAGAATATTTAGAGATTTCACCATCTCCTCCCTCCCCCCGACCCCATCATTTAGACTTCACTTACTCATTTCTTTGTGAAGATCTGCTGGAGAGTCAAGTTCACTTTGTCTTCTGGAAAGTTTTATGATTAAGGCTACTGTTTGGTTTGTTTCATGGTATCACCCATGCTAAAAGAAGAAACTTGGTACAACTTGTGCCAAATAAACTAGTAAAAAAAGGTAAATTAGAGGAATTAAAGACTATTCCACAGTAGAATATTCCACATAGAGACTTTACTTTGTAGTTTAAAGATATATTGGTCCCAAAAAAGTGAAATCATGCCTCAACAATCTAATTTCAAGAACTATGCAAAGAGATGAGAGAACATGCTGATTTAATTTTTGTATCCCAGACATTGTCTTTACTATGTTAGACTTTTTTATTCCTCAAAAACAATTCTATACAAGGAATTAATACTATTTTACAGACAAACTTTTAGTGATTTGCTCAGTCTCAGAGTTAACATGGTCTTAAAATTCAAACCTAATTCTGATGCCAAACGCATTATTTTTCCACTGCTGTCTTCACTAAAAAATGTAAACTATTACAAAATTTTTCCATCTTAAGGATCTGATGTTTAGGTCCTAATGACCTAACAATGGCCAGCAATTATTTCAGTTTGTCTGTGACACATTCAGTTAAATAGTTTCTCTAAGCTAAAATTGTGATCATTTACTCACTGATAGCACCCTAGTAAGAAAAAAAAGGTAGAGGTAAGATTTTTGTCTAACATCAACTTAATTATGTAAAATGTCAATTTCCTATAACATAATCATCTGAAAACAGAGCAGTAGGAACTTAACATAAAATGTAGGTATTGAAAAACATTTTCATTAAATGCAAAATTGCTTGCTAACATTTAATAGTTCAGTCATCAGCCTATGAAAATTGAAAAAAAAAAAAGGTTAACTGAAGAGCAAAGTTCTGTCTTAAGGTTTAAACTTAATTATTACATTCAGCAATATTACTGTTGATATAGAAATTGGGAGCGGAGGGAAGTCCAGAAGGTAAATTTCAGCTTGTTGCTGGAGCTATGAATTGAGACATTTTATTTTTTATCAGATAGAAAGCTATGTGAAAGAATCTCTGATGTGATAATTTGTGGGTGTCACTGGGACAGTTGATTATCATTCCTCTGGAAAGATGTTATTAGGAACAGAGGAGAACTTCAGGGCCCAGGGAACAGAATAGAGAGGACAGTACAAGATGTATTCTTCCTTTCTCGACTGTCATTGCAATAATTTGGGAATTTCAAGGTTCTTTTGATGATTCAGAAAAGAAGACGTAGTCCAGGCATTAGTGAGAGCTATAAAGAATCATCCACGGTAAGAGCTAGAGAGAAAACCATAGCGTTTTACATTGGAGTGGGATGAGGATACAGGTAGATAGGATTTATAATTTGTGTTATTAGTTATGGGAAAGTCTGGAAAATAAAGGTAGGGAAGAAAATGGGATATAAAGTGACAAGAATATCATGAGATTTTGTGCAGACTGATTAGATTGTCTAAAATAGGTATAGATATATTCAGAGATTAAAATATTGTATATTATTAGAAAATAAACAAGGCAGTGACAATAAGAATAAACCTTGAAACAAACTTTAGAGACACTAAATTTTTAACTAAGTTCCAAGTTGTTGGTGGAGCTATGAAATGTGATATTTTATTACTGAACAGGTAGGAAACGATGTAAAAGAATCTTCTGATGTCATAATTTCTGGGTGTCACTGGAACATTTGATCATCATTCCTTCGGCAATTCCAGGCTTCTATGGAAGGTCAGTAGAAGCAGTTGATTTATTCACCTCTACAGGAATCAGACTCGGCCTATTTTGGTAAGTCTATGTATCCTTGATCAAGTTAGCTAAAACTTAATATCTACATAAGATAGTTATACTAAACCATAGCGTTTTACTAACTTGTCATTGAGCATAAACATTTTTTTCATAGTAATTGACACCCAGTACATAAAAACCATAATATAATAACCAAATTCCTAAGCTTTATTAATTTAGCTTTTTTATTACCACAATAAACATTTACTTATTAGGTATAAGAAACAGTTGTAAGACATTTTTCATTTTTCCTGTCTTTTGCTGAAGACATGCACATTTGTACAAGATAGAGTTGTTAATTACCCACTGTGTGCCAGGCAGTGGTAAGACAGACATGGAATGGGATAAGGTTACAATGATTAAACAAAAACACTTACAAAAGAGGGCACTGGTTTGCCACAGAAGGCGATCTCCCCCTCACCCCTTCCCTCTCCACTAGAGGACATTTGGCAGTGTCTGGATGTCACAGTTTTGTGGAGGGGTGCTATTGGCATGCAGTGGGTGGGAGCCTTGGATGCTGCAAAATATCCTACAGTGCCCAGGACAGCCTCATCCCTTCCCAACAAAGATTATCTGGCCTCAAAGTCAATAGTGTCACAGTTGAGATATCCTGAATTAGAGTGATGATAACTGTTCCAAAGCAGAGATAAAGAGTGCTACGGAAACATATTATGAAAGGCTCCTCTGAGGAAGTGAAATATAAATTCAGTCAATGAATGAGTTGACTCTAACAGGTAAAGGGTGGGAGCAGTGGGGTGGGAAAAAGTGCTAAGCAGAGGCAACAGTAGGCAGTAATGAGCTTATTTTAGATAGCTCTCTCTGTGTATATATGTATGTTTGTGTGTTTTACATGTATATTATACTAGTGGCCTGGTGCATGAAATTCATGCACTCGGGGAGGGGGGAATCCCCCAGCCTGGCCTGTGCCCTGTCACAGTGTGGGAGCCCCTCAATCCATCGCCCCAAAGAGGTAAGCCCCACCCACCCATCCAGGGCTCCTCGATGGATTGCCCCAAAGAGGTAGGCTGGAGCCGGGGGCCCTGCCTCTGTGCCGCGAGGAACTGCAGGAACCCCAGTCTTTGCTGCGCGGAGCTGAGGGACCCCCAGGCCTCGCCACGCGGAGGCCTCCGCTGGGCCCCAGGCTTCCTTGTGATGGATTGTGATGGTGTGACGCAAGTCCCTGATGCTGTACATCCCCGCCCACCCATGCCTGCTGTGCACGCAGCCTCCTGCTGATCGGTTGTTACACATAAGGACGTCCCCACTATTTGCATATTACCCTTTTATTAGTATAGATTATATATACATATATATATATTTAATAATGCTCAGAGCATCTGCTTAATAATAATAAACATTTATTGAGCACTCAGTATGTGTTAGGTACCACACTTTACATGCATTATCTTATTTAATCCTTACTACTACCCTGGAAGTAGATTCTATTATTATTCTCAATTTATCTTTGGGAAGCATACTTGATTAAGTACTAGTACTCTGCCTAAGATCACATAGTCAATCCAGCTCTCCCAAGACACTTTCTTAACTAATGCACTGTAAATGTAGAGGCAGGGTACTTGGGAATGAATGATAACGAGGAACAGAAGGGTTAGCTGAAGGTACTATGGTGATATGAAACTCAGCTGTCCTTCAAAGGAAGACAAGGGCTTAGACAGGCAGAGAGATAGTGGGAGATAGGAGTAGGTAGGGGCTCAAGCTTGTTGATCACAATAACCATAAATGCAAACGGAATAGTTTTTCACACAGCCGAAATGGACTTCAGTTATGTTAATCATAGGACACAGTTTACTTTTATTGTCCAGTGGTTCTTCTGTATTTGTTGCAAGACTTAATGTTTTATGTAAGGAATTGTTGTATAATATAGTTTTTATACACTTTTATAGATATTTTAAAATGTCATTTTTAGAATACTGGAATATGCCTGTAGCAAAATAGTAACATTAAAAATTCCAAACAACTATTTGAACACAATTCACCCCCCATCCATTATTATAACTTTCTGATCTAGGTTTTCAGTGAATTATGCCTTTTCGGATTGGGACCCAGCCACGGAGGTTTCCAGTGGAAGGAGGAGATTCTACTATTGGGCTGGAACCTGGACTGAGCTCCAGTGCTGCCTATAACGGGAAAGAGATATCACCAGCCAGGTAAAGTCTTCTTATCCTGACAACTGAGAAAATGTGTAATGGCTGTCATCAGTTACAAGCTTCAGCTGATGTTCAATATTAGAAGAAAAAAGCCCAGGAACATTGCTGTTATTAAATTAGTATTAACAGATCTCAGGTTTTCTTAGCATAGAGTCTGTGTTTTATACCTCTGTAAGTCTAATGACAGGCCAATTCTTTCTCCTCCTGTTCTTCTTCTTTCTCCTTCTTCTCTCCTCCTCCTCTTCCTTCTTCTTTTTCTTTTATAAACTTTTAGATTGTTTTTGTTGATAGTTTCAAGAGTAGATAACTTTCAATTAAACAAGGAAACCGTTAGTGCTGTTATGTGCAGGGCACTGTTCTTGGCATAAGGCTAAAAATATGAAGACTCAGACCTATATTTAGTGGTACTTTGACTTTGGCAGAGGGTGATATAGGGTGTGAAGATTATATAAAACAAAATAATTTTTGCAAAATTGAAGCAAACTGTAATAGAATTTGTTCCACTTTTCTGCTTTTACCATAGCAAAACATCAAATACTACATTGTTAGATTTCTCATGAATTGAAAATCTTTAGAACACACATTTAAGCTTAATAAGGTTGGTACTTTAAAAATCAGAGTAATTCAAGGATGGAATAGGCTACTTTGGGAAGTACTGAGCACTTATCTTTAGAAATGTTTAATGTTGGGTAATTATTTGCTGGGAATGTTGGAAAGGAAATTCAAGCACTAGATGTATTTTTATATTAGACTAGTGGCCCGGTGCATGAAATTTGTGCACATTAAAAGCATATTAATTGGAGGAAATATTTTAATATTGCTACTTGCCCATTCTCTATAATAGAAGTGTCAGAGATGAAAGAAAATTAGTAAAATGTATATGAAAATAATACCTAAATTTATCACCTGCGGGGACGCAGCGTCAAGACCCCGCTGGTGCCGTAGGGGACTCCCCTGAGTCCCGGAGTCCCGCCCCATGGGGCCGGTGCCATGCGGGACTCCCCCAAGTCTCAGATTCCTTCCCTGTGGTCGGTGCTGTGGGACTTTCCCGATGCACCTCCTGGTGAAGTCCCCACCGGCACCTGCAGGGATGCAACGTCAAGTCCCCGCTCACCTGTGTGCGCCTCGCCGTGCACACAGCCCCCCCACCCGCGCCTGCTGCACACGCAGCCTCCTGGTGATCGGCCATTATGGTGTGAGGGTATCATGACCACAGGCTTTTTATAATATAGGATGTCCTGTCCTAACTGGTTTGGTTCAGTGGATAGAGCGTCGGCCTGTGGACTGTAGGGTTCCAGGTTTGATTCCGGTCAAGAGCATGTACCTTGCTTGTGGGCACATCCCAGTAGGGGGTGTGCAGGAGGCAGCTGATCATTGTTTCTAACTCTCTATCTCTCTCTCTTCCTCTCTGTAAAAAATCAATAAAATATATTAAAAAAAATAATATAGGATGTCCTCTAAGGACTCTTTTTAAATCTGAGATTCTATTAACATTTAAACGGTATATGGAATAATATGTTCAGTTTTACATTTTTCCACAAATATTCTAGTTTTTAAATAGACTCAACTGAAGTGACTTTAAGGTGCATATACATATGAATTGTCTTAGTATTATCAGTTGGGTTTAATAACTATGCACCCCTGCCTTTTTTATCTTTTAGTAATCATGGAATATCTTTCAAATTGAACATTTGGAGGGTCATCTTTGTATTTATGAATTTCTTATGATTAAATGTATGGCAATACCTATAACTCCTTTGTAACATGTGTTATACTTTGTGACATTCAAATACGTCAAAAGTATTTAAAACAGTTGAACATGCACTCAAACTGGTGCTCTGAAAAGTTTCCTTTGTGGTATCTAACTGCATGTCACTTGCTCTTTTACTCAGGCAACTGCGAAGATGCCATGGAAGTCATTGCCTGACAATAACCGATGTTCCCATCAATGTCTATGCAACAATGCGAAAGATACCTGCACAAAGCAGCAAGGACATGCATCCTAAATAACATCATTGAGTCTTTTGTAGAGGCTGACTAGGTCCAGGGTCATGTAGCAGTGGGGTCCTATAATCTGGTAAACAAATAAAAGTTGTGGCACCTTTGGATGATGACAAAAGTTGAAATATTTATTTTTAGTAGGAAGAGACAGAAATGTAGTCTGTAAAACATGTGTAGTAATAAGCATCAGTTATTTTTGATAGATAAGACAAAATAATATTTCACAATTAGCAAGTACCTTAGAGATTATCTTGCTCAGAGTGGATCCTTAATAATAATTCAGGATGTTTATTCAGTCAGGAAGGACCCATTCTAATGCTTACTGTGTTATAGGCCTGTTTCCTTTGTTTATACTTGAGTTGCTACTTAGCTGAATCTTTTTATTTGCATACCCTAAGCCAGTTTATGACTTGATATATTTTGATAACGCTCTGCTCAGTAATAATTATATGAGGTGATAAATGGAACTCGGTGGATTGTGTATTTTGGAAGAATATCCAAAATCAAAGGAAGTTCTTAGTCATGGTTAATCTGCAAAGCATATAAAATGCTTGCATATAGGGGCTCAGGTTATTGATTAAATTTACTATAATAATGTGAAGGCTATGGTTCTAACCCAATTTTTTTTCAGGAAAAATGATAGGCTATCATCACACTGTACCTCAAGTCCCAACCAGTTATCTTGAAATTGTCTACAGTTGGTATTGAGAAAGTTCAGATGGATGTTTTTATGTGATTCAACTTAAGGATCAGTTTTGAGGTCTAGGCCAGCTCTCCATGTTTTCTTTTTCTTCTTGGAATAGTCCCAAGAAACTCAGCCTAATTTCCTTTCCTCTTGATGTTTGCCACCATCCATCCCATAAAATTGTCTTCTCTATAAGACTTGACTTTAGCATCAGGTAATTTCTCTAGTTTCTTGTCTACCGTGCTGCTCCTGAAGATACACATATAAGCCTTTCAAAATGAAAGGTTTGCTAGTTTATAATTGCACGGATATAGATGCATGTGTACTACATGAGGTAAAAAAGAAAAACTGCCAGGGATTTATAAATGGAGAAATTCTGAGAGTTTTATATATTCTATATATAAACTAGAAAAGTTCACACAATGCTGGGAGGTATTTGAATTCCAATTAGCCAGATTGGAAAGACCTTGCTAAATACGTTGGGTTTTGAATAGAGAAACCTCAGAAAAGTCACGCCTTAGAAGGAGGTCTAAATGCATACACACTTTAACAAAGCTTAAAAATGAAATTTGAGACTCAAGGTGATCCCTAATTTACTTAATTACCTGCCAAATAAAAATGTATTACTCCTTAAAGGAAGAGAACAAAATCCAGAAAAGAAGTTGCCAAGGCTAGGGAAAGAATAACAGGACAGGAGAAAGGAGTGATGAAAAATTTCTGAGTGGGAAAATTTTCCCATTATTAAGGCTAGGAATAATTTATATTTAATTCATAGTGGAAAAATCTTTTAATACAGGAACATTGTATGGAGTTCTCAGCAAGATATTATTTCAGTGGGGGTGGCTGTGGGGTTGGGGATAGGAATAGCTTTAGATTGAAGGCTGCTCTGGGCCTGTGCTAACAAACCATAAGAACAAAACTTGAAAGAATCAAACTATTTCCAAGTAACTGAATTGCATTAAAGGAGGGGAAAAACACACCCTCAAAATGTAAAGAACTACAATAAAATCCAGCACCAAAAAAGGAAAATTCACAATGATCAGCATCCAATAAAAAATACCACATATGGAAAAAAGAAGGACTATACCAGTGGTTGGCAAACTGGCTCGTTAGCCACATGTGGCTCGCGAGATTTGGTTTGCCGCTCTGTTGACTCATGAGTTTGCTGACCACTGCCTTAGGGAAAAACACTTAAAAAACATTTTAATAATGTACTAATGTCTTTAACCTGAAGTCAAAACTTCTGGGTAAGGGTAATGCCTTACGCAGTGGTTGGCAAACTCAGTCAACAGAGCGGCAAACCGCGGCTCGTGAACCGCAGTTTGCCGACCACTGGACTATACAATCTTGAGTCCAGAGAATTAGTCAATAGAAACAGATTCAGAATGACAGATGATAGCATTAACAGACAATCTACCACAAATATTCCAGTAGGAGATAAAAGCATAATTATGATGAACAGAGGGGTCTCAGATTGCGAGAGGGTGCAGGCCAGGCTGAGAAACCCCCCCTGCCTGTGCACAAATTTTGTGCACCGGGCCTCTAGCCTATATATATAAAAGCCCAGTGACCCAATGGTGGAACCTACTAGAACGACCAGTCGACCAGTCGCTGTGCTGCGCACTGACCACCAGAGGGCAGACAGTGCATACCCACAGTGGGAGCAGCTGCTCAGAGGGCGGGTCCCCAGTCGCTTTGCTGACCAGGATGAGCGGTGCTCCCACATCAGGCTGATCCCCATAGGCCATGCCCCCCACCAGTGCATGAATCCGTGCACTGGGCCTCTAGTTCTTTTATAATCTTCCTCCAGATTGACATCGGCTCATTAATCGACTGTCTTAGGACATGATCATTTGAAAACATGTTCTGTTGAGGTGGCTGATTTAGCTTACTGTAAACTCACTATGTCTGGTGGGGCTGCTAAGGGACTCAATGCTGAGCAGTTACCATCACTACACTTTAGTCATTTCTTGAGGGAATAAACTGATGCTTCTGAATGGTAGTGTCATGCTACATTCCTCTGGTGCAGGTGCCTCTCTGACCCATGCTTTGGCAGATCATATCTGGCTTTCATCTCTAAACCTCAGCCTCTGCCCACCAATCCCTGTCCCCTAATAGAGTCATCTGGGAATGAAGTTTATAAACTGAAGTGGCTTTATCCATGGTAGCCAAACTTCTTTCTGACTTTTCAGGACTTCTCAGGATTTCACAGGTTACCAAAGACTTGAGGGAGTGCTTCTGTATTGATGATGGGCTACACCATTTCCCTCCTCACCTTCTCCCCAAAACCTCAGGAAAATCAGAAATCTCTGGGGCTTGGGAAAACCCAACTGGAGAAGTCAATTTTAGTTTTTCTTTTCTTCAGACTCCGAGGCACTTTACAAGTGATTGCCTTGGGAGGTGAGGTGAAGGGGTAATTTTAATGAAAACTCTGCTTTCCTGAAATTCACTCAACAAATATTTATTAAGCATATACTTCAATGTCAGGCATCATTCTAGGCCCTTATAACACATCAGGGCATAACCTAAAAACTTGTGGAGCTTACATTCTGGACAGTTCCTTCTTCCGTTGCATTTCTAGTCTCTGTATATAGACACTGTGTGTGTGTGTGTGTGTGTGTGTGTGTGTGTGTGTGTGTGTGTGATGTAGCATCATGATGTTACATTGCTGGTTGTACTGATATGGCTTCTCTGAGTCAACCCTAATGGAGAAGGGATTGGCTCTAAACCTCAGTTTGGAGAACTTAAAATGTGATGTATTTATTATTTTATGGTCCCAGCTATAGGCTGTAGTGACCAAGTTATGGAAACAGGAAGGATTACTTGACACCCTATATTACCATGTTACATACAAGGATGTGGGGGCCCAGAGAACAAATATATCCCACTATCTTCTGAAATATGTCCCCCTCCCTCAGCCCTACAAACTCTGGGCTGAGAACTGAGGTGGCTTGTGGTAGATAAAGGGCAGGCTGTGATATTCTCCTAGGTCTACAGAATGGAAAAATGCTAAGTTTTTTTTTTTCCTTTTTTTTTTTAAAGTGTGTGTCTATACATGCATGTAGTAAGCACCTAAAACCATACTTTCAGTTTCAGCTTGGCTTTAGCTTTTACTGCTAAATGCTTTATTCTTTGCATGTTTCCCAATTCAAAAATTCAAGATAAAATATTCAATTGTTGGAATTCCTCTTTTCCTACCACCAGATAATAGGGTGTTGCTTCATTGGGTATCTATAGGATGGTTCCCTCATCCAATCAGCTGTGGCCATGAGAGGAGGGGGTGGGACCCAGCCCAAATGGGGCTACTTCTTCATACTGGGGCTATGGGATGCCTCTTCTATTTTGAAGGGACTCTGAACTGACAGGGACCATGAAAACAACTGGTCAAAATTACTAGGAGCACCCAACCCATATTTCTCAATATGAAGTTTTGATATCCTATATTTAGAAGAAAAAAATCCTAGCTTTTTTTCCCTAGAAAGAAGCTGGAGAAGATGGAGTCCCATCTCAGAACTAAATCAAGCTCTTATAAATGGTAAACTCAAAGTTTCAGAAGGTCATTGTGTGGTTGGTAAGAGGTATATGGGTCAGGAGATTCTAATTTGCTAAGCATAAAAACGTGAAATACTAACTATGCAAATTCCTTCATAATTTTGTAGAAGGTAGAAAATTTTTTGTGATTTTAGTCTGTATATATGTGAGTCTGTGTTCATACCTGTGGGACCTGCTGGAGGTCCAGTTCGACTAGTTTATTTTGTGCTACTGCTGAGAATGAGGGGTAGAGTGGCCCTCCAGGATGGCTCAGGAAACTTTTGGAAAAGAAAATGGTAGGTGGTTTTAGAGCCACTTCCTCCTGCTTGCGTCTTAATGAGGGAATATTGTGAGAATTCAGTGTGTTTTAAGCACTGGTTCAATCTGTACCAGTTAAGGCCCTAGACTCTTGGATTCAGAGTTTTCAGTCCAAAAGTTATGTATTGCCCTCAGAAGGTTTTGTTTGGTCAGCCTGGTATTTTCCTGTTGTGTTTGCTGTTGCTTTTAATTACCAATTGAAAAATCAGGCCATTTCAACCTCTACCCCCACCCGACCCCATTTCACATTTCCAGCTACTTTTTTCCAAAAAAAAAGCTTCTATGGTACTTCTCTGGCTGTATAGGCATTTAGGTTTGTGACTCCAGATTTACGGATGAGCTGAGCATCGGTCTGAAGCAGATAGTCCTCTGGAGGTGGAAAGCAAGGGATAATCATGCTGTTCCTCATTCAAATTCTGGCTCTTCAGTCTAGCTGAATGACAGCTGACAGGTTACCTCAGTGTTCTAAGTTTCACATTCTCATCTGCAAATGCTGCCTTATAGGATTAGTGGGATGATGAAATGAAATTAACTTTAGCTTATTATGGAGCCTGACACTTAGTAAGTCCTCTATGAATTGATATTAGCTATTTTTATTGATATCTTCAACATTATTATTAATATACCTGAGACAGAAGGGTAGCAGGGAATTTAAGTATACATATATAACATTTCAAGGTAAAAGTTTATTTTATTCCCTTAGTAATTCTTCAAAATATTTTATCCCCCCTTTGCCCCAGTTATTCCCCGCCCCATATCTTTAACCCTATTTTGATATGAGGGCCTATTTTTGTTTTCAAGTTTGATTACCTTTTCATGTATAATTCTTTTATTTCATTTTCTGTACTTTAATATTCCACCCATTATTCAAGCCTATTTTTCTAGACTTTATTAATATATATATCTAAAATATTATAAAATTTTAGAGATAAGACTAGTTGTGTTACATATATATGAGGGTAAAAAGCTTTTACTAAAATGACTTTTATAATTTTAAATTGAATTCATTATTTTGTCCTTCTCTCTCTGCTGTCACACCCTCCAGGATTCCTATAGAACACCATAATAATATCCCACAGGAGCCTCCCCTTATGTACAATTATATTTTTATTTTAAAGACATAAGGGGAAAAAGTAGTTTAATTCCTTTTTTCTTATCTAAAATATTAAAGTATAATTTAATGTTTCTAATAATTTGTTAGAAATTTACTTTATGAAAGCTTGATAACTGCTATAAACCTAAAATATTCTTGTTATACTGATAGACCAAACAGAAGTGCTAAAAGCAAATCTGTCATCTGTTTTTAGATGTTATGTAAATCAGTAAATCTTTCTAGGATAACAAAAAGCATACCAAAGATATTTTGGTATAGATTGAACATTATCTTCCTCGAAAGAAAGATGAATCTGAGAATCTAGCCACACTTTAAAAATGTGTGCCAGTGTTTATTTGGAATCCCTTCTATTTTATTAGAAACAGGAACAGTAATTTCACCAGCAGGAAGTAATACAATACAAGTAAGTTTAACACTTCTTTGATTGCAGACATTTTAGATCCAAAGTAAGAATCCAAATGAGAAATAATAAACACCCAGTCCCTGATGATTCCTGTAGGTCGTGGCTGAAAGCTTCGGCAGGAGGAAGGGTTGCCGGTCCTCCGGCTGGCTTGGTGCTCCTCTCAGTGCTCTGAAGAACTTGGTCCTTGGGCATCTTGGCTCTGCTGTGTCAGGCTGCTGGACAGGAGTTGATGCTCACGGCGCCACTGACCAGGGCTGCTTTACTGAAGCTCACTGGGCGCCCATCAATCATAAAGTGACGGATGCAGCCTGTGAAGGGTCTGCCAGGGGCCAGGTGTGGTGTCAGCAGAGACTCTGAAGAAAGAAAGCAATCAAAGATGGCAATTGAGGCATTCCAAGCCCAGATATTACTTCATGGTAAAAATTGCTCACATCAGGATGATTTACGTGTCAAAAATGAGATACAGTTATTTACCAATATTCTTAGGAACATAGTCTGCTTTTGAAGTAATATGAACATGTGGTAATTATAAAGTTTTGCCATGTTTTTCACAAATCAATTTTCTAAGTATGTTTTAGCTGTCTTCCAAGACAGAAATTTGCCAGTTACATGCAAAGCCTCAGCAGTGAATTTTCAGGATCTACCTGTACTTTTTGGAGTTAATTTTACCCGAGCCTCACTTATTTTGTGTGTTTTCCTGAGAAGGGGAAAGAAATTTTAGTTTCCATACTATTTTTGGACTTGGTTAATGTTTCTATTTAATTGGTATCATTATTGCTCACCCTTAAGCCTCCACACTTTTGCCAAGCTCATAAAACTTAATGAGAAAATAATGAATTCGAATAAACCAAGTTTTAATTTTTCTGAGCTCAGGATTTAAGAACTATAAATAGGATAGTGATAACCAGCCTAGTCTTTGTGTGGGCAAAGGTGCCCTGCGGTATGCCAGGAGAACTTTCTTATCTTAATTAGAGATCTAGAAGAAGCCTTATGCTTATTAATTGCACAGACACAATTAAATGTGTTGGGATGGTAGAAGCAATGTAATTTAAAGCAATTTAGAGAGCTTAGAAATATTATGAAATTAAAATCCATTAAGCCAAAGTTTATTATTATGTACAAATAGCTATGTGAGCAGGAGCAGATAAAAGATGCAAAGTACTTAGAAATAAGTCAAGAAGGAACATAAAACAACACAGCAAATTAAACATCAAGCTGCTGGAATAAGTTTCCTAAGCAATGTAGATTAAGAATATACAGAAGCTTTGTACTTAAAATAAATAATGGAAATAGCATTTTATATCTAGAATGATAATTATAAAGTTTTAGATTTGGAAGCGGCCTGAAAGATCAATTCCCCTTTTCTCTAGATTAGTATGACCATATATATATTCTTTATGCCTGCTCAGTGTACATTATCAGAATAAAAATGAGCAAACATGAAAGACTATAAGGATAGAAATATCTGTGTCTTCTGCCCATTTCAGAGACTAGGTTTAGAACATGGATTTTGATTCTGCCCAAGCTTACCACTTTTTAGTTCATGGGGGACGTCATCTAGAGGAAATAATTCATACAGAAATTTATGGTGTGCATAATTCACGACACGACATACTATAGGTAATGACAATAATGAAGTGCCCCAGAACCCTAAGGTAATTGATTAATAAAATCAACACATGATTTTAAGAGTGCACATTCCTCAGTTTGAAAGCTTGGCTATATACAGGATAATTCAGGATTTTCAGGAAAGGAATGAATGGTCAGATCTGTGAGTGTGTGTGTGTGTGTGTGTGTGTGTGTGTGTGTGTGTGTACGCACGCACGTGTGAATGTGCACATATGGACTATAGTAACAAAAAAGCTTTTACTTCTAACTTTGACTTTTAAATTATCATACAGTAAAGTTGACTTATTTTGGTGTATACTTCATTGAATTTTAATGAATTAACTTTTTATTAATAGAAATAATGTCACCAGGGTTCTACATGGTATAGAACTGGTTGGGATTCTAAGAGTTTTATTTATGCCTAATTTCCTCTAGTTATTCTGTTTCATGCTCCAGTTTCTGATGTCATCTTGGTGGAATTAATCTTGAACAGCTTAAAATGATGTAATGAATGACATCCAGCTTAAATTATAATTGCTTTTGTTCTAGGTTTGCTGGCATGATCCCTAGAAGGAATTAAAAGCTCTGGGATGGTGGTTAGGCACCCCCACGCATGCTAGTTCCTGTGTGCTGGCTCATTACCTAAAATCTGCTATTCTCCCTGGCCAAGTAGCTCAGTTGGTAAGAGCATCGTCCTGATATGTCAAGGTTGCAGGTTCGATCCCCGGTCAGGGAACATATAAGAATCAACCAATGAATGCATAAACAAGTGGAACAACAAATTGATAGCTCCCCCACCCCTCTCAAAATCAATTAAATATACTTTGCTATTCATGATGTCTCAGGCAGGCTGGATTTGTCTTCTGGGCATCTTGCCCACCCAGTCTGTGGAGCTTAGCAACTGTTGTAGAGAGATGATGGTAGTATGTGATGCTAAGATCAGAATCTAAAACTAGCAAAAATCAGAGAGACAAATATTTGTTTGTATGATATAGTAAGTACTTTGGGTGCAAAGTAAAGAACAAATATAACTCCTATGAGGGAGGGCCACGCTTATTTTGTCCGTCTCCCAGAACCTAGCATGGGGCTTTATAGACTCTTAATAAATGTTCATTGTGTGTTGAATGAAGTCATGTTCCCTGGCAGCAAGGGATGTACTCCTTATTTTAACAACATTCTGTGGTAAATACTGTAACAGTGGTATGCATAGCACATTCTAGGGAGAGAGGGGGCATGCCTATGCAAGTAGAGTCTGAGCTGAGTCCTAAAGGTCAGTAAGGAGTTACATTGGGGGAGGAATGGAAGAAGTTACTTCTTGAAAAGGTACTAGGGGAGGAAAAGAAGAAGAACATTTTCCAGAAACTGAGGCCCTGGGCACCTGGGCAAAGGCCTGGAGCAAACAGAGCATCATTGCACACTCAGGAAACTGCAAGTCCCGGAAGGCGTGGGAAGACCCCAGGGGCAGGGTTAAGGGGGGGCCAGATGATCAAGGACCGTGTGTGCTATGCTCAACTTGATTCTGTAGGCCCTGGGGAAATTTGAAATATTTTAAACAATATTGTGATGTCTAGAAAGAAAGCAATGTGAAGAAATATAAGAACCGATGTGACACATCTACATGGTAATGCATGAAGTGCTGTGATGGCCTTTGCCAAGATTCCCTTTCAGAATGGAAAGCAAGAGCAGGAGGAGAGGAGAGGACTTGGGAATGGCGATGGGAAGGGATAGGGACAATAAAGGAGAGGAAGTGTTACTTTATGGGTGTCCCAAGTATTTCATCAGTAAGTTACTGCCATTGTCAATACTGGTGTTTGAAAATTTTACATTTTATAAAGCAGAGGAAAGTTTAGTTATTACTATGTTGGGAATACCCAAAATTAGATGCACAATTTTACTAGTATCTGTGCTTTCTAGCTCTCTTACTTAAAGCATTATCTGCCTTTATATGGGCCAGTCTAAAATAATTTAGTTAGGAGGCTAGGGAAACTCATGTTGTTTTTCCTTAACCTCCCAACCAAATTCCAGATATAAAAGTTTTGTTATCTTTTTCTTATATCCTTCTCTCCAGCTATCTAGCATTTGGTTTTTCCAAGTTAGTGAAATGTGTGAAAACACATTTAATGAAAGATCATGGTCCCTCCATGCTGTCTCATGGGGTACCAGTCAGAGAAAGATAAGTATCACATGATCTCACTCATAATGAACAAAATAAACTGATGAACAAACTGGATCCAGAAACATAGAAGCATGGAACAGACTGATTAATCTCAGAAGGAAAGGGGGTTGAGGGTGGGGGGATTGAGGAGTGGGGAGAGATTAATGAAAGAACTTATATGCATATATGCATAACCCATGGACACAGACAATAGTGTGGTGAAGGGCGGGGGGGCGGTGCGCAGGTTCGAGGTAGGGGGTCAGTGGGGGAAAAAAAGGAACATCTGTAATACTTTAAACAGAGTATTAAAACAGATGCAATTAAAAATAAAAGAACACTAAAACAGCTGGGGAAAAAATAGGTCATGGTGCCTGCTTCTGAGGTTTAAAACAAATGTGGGCTGTTCATATGTGTCCTCCTCTCATCATCCTGAATTACACACCATTCTTGGAAGACGACAGCAGCGGTGTTACTGAGGATGTTTACAGAATTGCACCTGGGAACCTCCCTTAGGAAATGCCACTACATAGGAACAACAGAACTTCAGGTCTCCAGCTTTTTGTGAAATTCAGCCTAATCCTGGACAGGGAGAACTGTGTATTCTCTTCTTTCCTACTAAGTAACGAAAGCAATTATCAGCACACTTTTAGTCCTCCAAGGTTCTCAGATCCTAGAGCAGTATTAGAACATGAGTTGTCTTTGTGCTAGAGATAGTGTTTCACTGTGTGTAAGGAGACTTTGTAAAGGGAAAAGAAGAAGATAAACAAATATTGCAGAGGGAGAGTAATATCTACTGGTTAGAGTGTTGGGGTATAGTTCTTCGGTGTTACTTTGTTGTAATCCTTGTGTGAGGAGTCACAGGTGTCAGTATACTTTTTCCCATGAAAGGACATTGTGAATAAAATCCTTAGAGTTATTAGGTGAATTGTGAAAACACTTGGCTCAATTCTCAATACTGTAACAGTAATGATGAGAACTTACTGTTTTTCAGATTTGGAACTTGTCCTTTTTAAACAATTCTTACCTGGAACACCTCCAACAAACACAGGCTCCCTGTGATCAACTGGTGTTGGATTCAGGGGTCCAACCACATGGTTCACTTCAGAGTCTACATCCAATTGAACCACATTTGAATCTCTAATAACTAAAATACAAGGCAAAGACTGGTCAAAGACAGCACTGGAATGATTCATTTTCACATAAACTTATTTATCACAGCAATAGGTTTTATTCAGAATAAATCCCACACGTTCTTTTATATCATTGAAAACATCAATGTCTAACCAAGCAATCATTGTGACATTTTCCTTTGAAAAGGAGGATATTTAAGATACTCTTTTCATATAGATATTTAAGAATACTTAAGATACTGCCACATTTTTGCCCCATAAGTTATGCATTATTTAAATAACTCCCCAAGACTATTTTGGCAGCATTCATATTTTCAAATAACATGTGGATTCAATATACATTTTAGTACAATAACATTTGATTCTCTTCTCAGCTACTTCTAGACTCTCATTTATCATCTATCCCATCATATAAGTTATAATCTAAGTTCTGCCCAGCATCATCCCGCAGGTGGGTGTGTGGACTCACTTTATAAGGAAACCCAGGACACACAGCTCTCCTCACCTGTAATTCTGTGCCATCTGCCATCACAGAGACTCTGCTTGGGAGTTACTGAGGTGGAAAAGTCTCTAATGCCATTGTTGACTTTGACTATGACCTGCAAAAGACCAGGTACCAGTACATTACATATCTTAATTTAATTTCTCTTCATCGTGATAAAACGAAATTTCTTAAATAACTCACAGGGAAGCAATAGTGTAACAAACATCTATGCATGCTTTGTAATTTGAACACAAGGGGTCACTCTGCAATAGGCTATGAAATAGTTTAAACCGAATGCTCTGATAAGAGAGAACAAAATAATGACAGGAGAGATGAGGAAGAGAAATAGTAAGATAACAGAATGAAGTCCTTTACTTTTTAAAGGTGTTAGACAAAGCACTTATGGTATTGGTGAAGAGCATGGGCTTTGGAGCCAAACTGCCTGGGTTCATAGCCCAGTGCTCCCACTTACTCTGTGCCAGTTTTCTCATTTGTAATGAGTTAGTCCATATGGAGCATTGAGAATAGTGCTTCGCACATAGGAAGCACCATATAAGAACTCATTTTATTATTACATTGTTTAATAGGAGGTATCAGAACTCAAAATCAGTTATATCAAGTTAGAGACACGAATAAAATATGTTGCTTTTTCTTATATTTGAATGATCTCATGGAAGTTCTTTAGTAATATTTTAGAATGAAAGTTGTATTTATAACAATTTTTAAAATTTCTAGCTTTGAACATAATACATGTATGTATATACAGCTAGTACACATAGATTCTAGATGTTTTAATGTTTGTAGGTTTTGATAGTTGGGTATGTTTGCTGCTTCTATTTGTTGTAAAAAGAAAGATGCAATTCTTTTGTTAAAACCCTTTAATTACGTGGTTATTGTTGATCTTTTTTTAAAAACCTATGTCACATTTTCATGGCTCTTTGTTCTAATCAAATCAATTCCCAGCATATACTTAAATTTGAATCTAAATATTGCCTGCATCTAAATTTCATGTTATAGCTTCCCTGTTATTGCCCCCTCCCAGTTGGGAAAGATTGATGAAAACCTCCTGTAAAATGAATCTGCTTTAGATCTAGAATCCAAGGTCACAGGAGATAGCCCATTGAGACAATCTTTAACACGCTACCTGCCCATTTTTCATGTGAACGTTTAGGTACTCCCCGTTGACACTGTGACCGTGAACAAGGGTTCCGGAACTGCTTCTGGGACGGACTTCAAAGGCAATCTCAAACTTCAGTCCAATGTTGAAAGACTCATCTATGGCGAGAAATACTAGTAGGTCTCAAGAACAGCAACCTAAATTTTGTAACTATGGTGTCACTTTATAATAATATATTTTTGTATGTATAATTGAAAGTATGATGCCTTTTTTAGTAGAAAAGTAGAAAGTGGCATTTTTTATGTCAAACACACTGTGGAAAGCTCTGTAGGGAACTGAGATAGTAGTACATCATTCTTGCGGAGTGTGGGGTGGGGACAGCATGCTGAAAATACACTATAGCTGTGGGAGATCAGGGGAGGAGGACCATTTAATATGTCCAAAGTGAGAAAGGAGGAAAGGGTACAATAAGTCCAGAGGCTGGAGTGTTTGGAGAGCACTGTGGAGGCCCGTGTGGCTGGATTGTCCTCTTAAGGGGAGGAGGAGGCTCTAGTGTGCAAATATGGAAGTCAGACTTTATTTTGAATTCATTGAATGATAAAGCTGACTTGATGAGATCTGTATTATAAAACAATTTTTAAACAAATAAAGATAGCTTCCACCAGTGCTGCAGAGCATTTTATAGGAAAGAAGAAGTGAGATCAGCAAATGCAGTTAGGAGCTGCTATTGCAGTGATGAAAGAAAATGAATTCTTCTTGAGAATAGCCATGTTCACTCCAAGAGACCCATTGCAAACTGGGGCATCTTAGTAATGTTCACTCAATGTGTCTCCTTATAAATCACTTTTTAATTTTTCCTGCTATTAATAGTTAATGTTTATGGAGAACATAAATTGTGCTAGTTGCTATGCATTTTAAGCTGTCCATGTTTCTGAGATCTTATCACTGAAATTTAATGAAGGGCGGAAAAATGTGAGTGTAGGTGCTTTAGTAGGGAAAAAGGAAAAGAAAGTAATATCATGAGCTAGACAAAGAGAGGAAATATTCCCTCTAGTTACTCTATTGGACATGGTGGTGGTTTAAGAAGGTCTACTTGGCTGCACTGGAATGTCTTTATTCAGGAGGTGCACAAAGTACCTAAGTGCCTGAGAGCAGGGAATATGTGGGACATTTTATACCTTTTTCCAATCCTCTTTCCCAACACCTACCCTGGTGCTCACACCTAATGGTTGTGCTAAGGAATGTTTGTTGGAATGTACTGGATGGTGATTATATGTAGTCAGTTAAGCTTCTATTTATTTTTAGAACTTTTATGTTCCTTCACCTGGCAGAGGGACTGTCAGACTGGAAGCATACAATAAAAATTAATGAATGAGAGAGAAGGTAATAGCCAAGGAGAATACAAATCCTATATAATAAAAGCCTAATATGCAAATCAACCGGTAGAACAACCGGTTGAACGACTGGTCGCTATGATGCACACTGACCACCAGGTGGCAGATGCTCAATGCAGGAGCTGCCCCCAGCCTGCATGCAGGCCCCAGGCCAGCCAAGGTGGGTGCCAGTGGCTCCAACCCCCTGATCGCCCCATTGGTTGCCCAGCAGAGGGAGGCAACCAGTGGCGGTGGTGGGGGGTGGGACCAGCGAGCAAGCGGTGCCAGGCTGGCCAAGGCGGGTGCCAGTGCCCCCCCCCCCCCCCATTGCCCTGCTGGTCGCCCCACAGATCAGCCCTGATCACTGGCCAAGCCTAGGGACCGTACCTGTGCAAGAATTTCGTGCACCGGGCCTCTAGTTCAGAAATAAAATTTCCGAAGATTAGCACTGTCTGCTGCTGTTGTAGCGCAAGGGGAGGAAGTGGAACTTCCTTTAGTAGGGACAATGGGTCATGCTATGAGGGAGGAGAGGAAGACCTAGAGAGCAAGGTGGTCGAGAGCTGACATGGATCAGATCACAGAGCAGCATGGACAATTCTAAAGGAGCCAAGATGGTCTACAGCCAGAGGTTTAGAAGCTGTGGAGAAGTTCTGGTTGGGGAAAGCAAACAGGGATGGGCATGGGTTTCTGGTTTGGAGAAGTAGGGAGGGAGAAAGTGGTCCTTGTGGAAATAAGCCACTTCCTAGGGCTGAGTGAGTTTGGCATTCTGAAGTTCTAACTAATGGGCCCCAATATCCCTGTTATACACTCCTAAGAAAGAAGTATTTCATGATTCATGTTTTCAGCGTAAGTCATTGTTACCTAGAACTGCGTATCCTCCTTCTGTTGAAAAGTATGTTCCTGTTTCCATTGGCCCTTCAAAACAAGGAGTCACGCTAAATGTCTGAGAAGCAGAGGTGATGGAGGCCCCATTGAGCTGGAGATTGCTGAGACAGCCACTGAAACTGTAGACTGAGTTTATCTGAGAGAAGAAGACATTTCTTAAAATCCATTTTCTCAACACTCACAGATGCACCAAAGGGAATAAAAATGTAGGAATTTGAGTCTCGAGAGAAACCAAGTAATTCCTGATTTATCTTAGCTATCTGAAATGATAAATTGCTTTCCAGGTAGTTGCCTTTTAACTAGTTCTTTCAAGCTGGAATTTTCCTTGATAATGTCAGCCTGCTGTAGTTAAGTATGAAAATGTTTACGTATACCATGACCAAATAAATTATAGTTGTGGTTTTCAAACTGAATATTAGAAATATCCTAGTTTGTTTTTCTTCAAGAATGATAACTGTGTCCAAGATCACCTAACACCGATAAGCGCTAGCAAAGCTCTTGTTAAATTTACTATGGCTAAATAAACATCAGAAAGCTCAAATTTCTGGCTTCATTGGCTGTTTTTGTGGTTGAATATTTATCATACCACAGGACATGATAACTGCTTTTGAAATCTTTTAAAGAGGTGGTCATAAAATGGGACTACTTACCTAATATTTAATTAAACACAAACCCCTCCTCCCTTTTTTTTGGTGTTATCCCATATGTTAATGAATCTTAGAAATGTATTAACTGTGTTAAAATCAAATCTGTATTTATATATGAAAATTTAGTCCTTTAAAGCAGTCACTTTATTATTAAATTGTTTTTTAAAAGTATAATATTTTAAACTTTTAAATTATAAAAATAACATGTTTCTTACTATGCCCTCACTTCTCTCGGGGTAACTATATTTCCTTGCACATGTACAAATTGTGTGTGTGTGTGTGTGTGTGTGTGTGTGTGTGTGTGTGTGTTAAGAAACAAAAATGAGATCATGGTTTACATAATTGCCCGAAAGGTTTTTTTCACTCAATAATACATAATCAAGTGACTTCCTTTTTGTTTGTTTTTGTTTACATAAAGGTATGGGTACTTGCTGGATAAATAAGAATCTTCTTTAAACATAAATTTTCATGCCAATTTATACCTCTGAAACTTTTTTCATCTCACCTCTGCCTAGAATTAAAAGATCACTTCTGACTTTGTAATGTCAGAGGGTGGCCAACACTCACTCATCTCCAGCCAAACTACCGTTTCACTCTGGCCAGTTTCTTAATCACAGAATGAGGGCTGGAGTAAATGATCTTCCAGCTCTAAAGGTCAATGACTCTACCTAGTCACAACCTGGCTTACCTGGACATTTTTCACAGCTCTCCCAGGAGCTACGCCTCCCAAATAAATGGGACCTTTGATTTTCCAGGCAGCTCTAGTAGGAGGGAGACTCTCTTCTAAGACTCGAAGACCATCAATTACCAGTCGGCCACTGCTCTTTTCCCGAATAAATATCACCTGGATGGAGAGAAGGTAAATAGCACATCTCAAGTACATCCCTAGATGAGGGGAAAGACCATGTTGCCTCCCCTCCCAACTTCCCTATTTCAATACTGTGGGAAATGTGCAGGAATCCTTTAGAAAAAGGGTCCTTCTCTGAAGGTCAGGAGTTAGTCTCTTGCTTTGAGGCTTGATTCAAAGTTACAGGCTTAACTTCTGAATGTAGCATATATTTAGCAGAATTCTCTATGAAGCTCTTCCAGCTGGCCAGCCTACATGCTGTCTCCTAAATCTATTGTAATTTATTTTAAGGCAGCTGACATTGCTTACTCTTTTCATTATAGACACACTGACTTGCTTCAATACTCAGGTAGTTCTCCCTGTTATGTCCTATCTTCCTAACAGATACACTCCTCACTTTGTATCTACCATAGCTTAGTCCAGGAAAGACATTCAGCAATTGTTGAAAATCTAGAATATGAAGGCAGTAAGAAAAACACGAGTGAAAAATCCTTAGACACCAAACTTTAGTTTATGTTGGCCATTGACTCTTCGGTTAAAATAATTGCATTAAAAATTGATTGGTCAAAAAATTATACTCAGACTGTATCTCTTTTAAAAGAGTGTGCATCAGGATTTTTATAAGAAATTAATAAAAGCTTTTGAAACGGAACTCTGAGCATATAGAAACAAGTTTAAAATAGAAGCTCCTAGAGAAACCAATAGTGGAGCATTAGTGCCAGACCATTTGCCTGTGGTGAATATTTGCTGAGAATAATATTCTCTGCCTTCAACTTACATCATGCCACAATCCATCATTGTATTTCTCTTGGCTCCTAATCTTCAGTTTCTTGTGGCCAACATTAAACATGAAAACCAAGCGGCCGTGGGCTAAGAATAGAGTCATGAAGTCATTTTCTTCCTGATCTGAGACATAGAAAATCATCCCATGGGAGGAGCGAGTTTTCAGACGAATGGAAAACTGAGATCTGGCAAATGAAAAGAAAAAGGTTGCCACCTGTAAAATGAGACTGAGGGTGATCTCTAACTTCCCAAAGCAATACAGAGTAAGGGAGAATAAATAAGTAGCCATTCTCTGTACTCCCAAGCAGCGTTTCTTCTAATGATCCTTTAGCATTATTAATGAAGTATGTATGGATAAGCACTGCTAGTGCAAAAATGTAAATCCGTCTCCATTTCCTTATACAACAGGAATACATTCCACGTTTAAGAAAGTGTTGTTTCAATTAAAGACCATATCATATCTTGCTTTAAAAATGTGGTTGCAATTAGTTTAGCAAAAATCTATATGTTGAGGAAGCTTATTCATGTGGACAAAAACTAGTGAGTGATTAATATGTATATGGAAACTTGTATATAAACAATATGATTTGTGTACTATCTAAAATACAGATGCAATTTTTCCACAGTAAAAATTAATCAATGAATATCACATATTAAACATAGCCACCAAAGTGTGTAGAAATTAAAAACTTTCTAGAACTTTAGCTCTAGGCCATAGATAAAATACATTTACTAGGCTAACTTCTACATTCTTCCTGAAGGATACAAAATACTGATTTTGCCTATTAGGCAAATAGCAAATTAGAAGTTATTAGACGTTTCTTATTGAATGTACTGCCTGTCTAAGAAAAAGAGCTATGTAAGACCTATATAAGAATATTTGGGTGCTAACATTTTATTTTTAAAAATATTTTTATTGATTTCAGAGAGGAAGGAAGAGGGATAGAGAGATAGAAACTTCAATGATGAGAGAGAATCACTGATTGGCTGCCTCCTGCATGTTCCCTACTGGGGAATGAGCCTGAAACCTGGGCATTTGCCCTGACTGGGAATGGAACCGTGACCTCCTGGTTGATAGGTCGATACTCAACCACTGAGTCACACTGGCCTTGCTTGGGTGCTAACATTTAAAAATAAACCTTTAATAATACTAAATAGCCTGAAGATTTGTGAATACCAGGAAGAAATGAGGAGCTTCAGTGATAGATTGAGGGCCAATAGAGGTTATCATCTTTTTCTTATTATCTTCCCTTTCGGTACCACATGAATCTTTTTTTTTATCATCAAAATGAATACTAAATAGTGCATGATTTATACTTTCCAATAAATTACATTCTTTGTGACTTTCTTCCCAAAAGTAAGGTGCATAAAACAGCATTATCCTAGGAGTTTGCTGTGTCTTATCAACAAGAAAAGACAATCAAAGAGAGAAAGATGGGCCCTAACTGGTTTGGCTCAGTGGATAGAGTGTTGGCCTGTGGACTGAAGGGTCCCAGGTTTGATTCCAGTCAAGGGCATGTACCTTGGTTGCGGGCACATCCCCAGTAGGGGGTGTGCAGGAGGCAGCTGATCGATGTTTCTAACTCTATCCCTCTCCCTTCCTCTCTGTAAAAAATCAATAAAATATATTAAAAAAAAAAGAGAGAGAGAAAGATGGGGCAAATTTCAAGGACTCATCTAACCTTGATATCACCTTCTCTCCCCCCTTCCCCCTCAAAAAACAAATTGCTTTCAGATAGTAAGTGGAATGCTTCTTAACTGCTGGAAGGTTGATAAGGAAAGACACTGGAAATACACATATGCAAATAAAGATGAAGGCTGGTCAGGGTATTACGTTTCTGGAGGAATAGTATGTTACTTTACTTTTCACCAAAATCTCCTTTTAAGTGTTCAAACTCTTGGCGGCTGTTGGCAGTTCCTCCGTACTGATAGGCGTGCTCTATTGCTTTAGGGCTGTTGGAGAGGTGGCAGTGAGAGTCTCTTGGAGCATTCTTCTCTAGGAATTTCAGGCCTATAGGATCCCTTGAAGGTGCGTCTTTATTTTTCTCTCCCTATAAGAATAGGGAATAAATGATACTAAGGGATAAAAGTGACATACTAATAGCAAAAATTCATTTGTTATTTCCTTACCCAACAACAACAACAACAATAATAAAACAAAGCATGTACTATTTGTGCATTTCCCATTAATGATATGGTTAATCATGCTATATGCAAATGATAGCAGGAGATGAAGCAGTAATAGCAACAAACAACAATACAGTATGTTAACAAATCCAAAATTCTAGTCTATGATAGTAAAGCAGAGTTAAACGGAAGCTATAAGGATAATGTTCTATCATTTATTTTTTATTATTTTTAAAAATATGTTTTTATTGATTTCAGAGAGGAAGGGAGATGGAGAGATAAAAACATCAATGATGAAAGAGAATCATCAATCGGTTGCCTCCTGCATGATCCCTAAAAAACGTTGGCAATAAAATAACCCTAGCATATCAATCAATAAAATCCACATATATTAGGCAACAATATCACTTTAGCACACACAATTTATTATTTAAACATGCTGTGCAAAACATTAAAATACCTAGCAACAACTTCAAAATATTTAAGAATATTTTTTGGTAATAAGCTATGTAGTAAACATTTATGGGACAGGAGATAGAACAATTTAAAAAATTACCTGTGCTTTAAAATTGCACTGCTGATTTTAAAATTTAGAGTTGTGAAATTATGGTTATTTAGTCTTACTTTTTGAAGCAAAAGTAAATGCAAATAAATCTGATCATTCAGGCATTGATTCATTTATTCAAGCAAGTGTTTATTGATTACCTAATAGTTAGAAGTGAAGGAGAAAGAAATCAATGTTTCTGTAAGCCTTCCATGGGCAGTGGTGTGTGGTGGGGAATAGAAAGGTGAGTGAGAAATGGTTCCTGTATTTTAAGAAACTGAAAATCTATTTGAAGAATGGGTATATAAATAGCAAATTGGAAGATGGGTTGTTACCAGATAGAAAGAACCTTAGATGACTTGCTGGAGCTTGGGGTTTTATTTTTTAGGTGGTGAGGAGCCCCACAGGTTTTAAAAGTGGGGAGTGGTGTGATTTGACCCACTTAGGAAGAAAGCTTGCAACAAAGGAAGAGCAGAGAGGAGAGGAAATGTTTGAAGTGGAGAGAACTGGAGAACACAGCAAGTCAGGATGAGATCCAGGGGAAAAATCCTGGTTCCAGATTATTGAATGAACTCACACCTTTAGTTTTCACCCATCCCTAATTCCCATTGAAATATCAAAAGAACTATACACATTAAAATATATCTATCATAGTCCTAAAATCTAGGAGGTTTTCTACTAGAAGAACAAAACAGTGTAAAAATTTCCAGTAGATATTTCCAGGAGATATCATAAGATTAATGGTTTGATATCTCAGTCTGGCCCTGGAGAATCTAAGGGTGGTAGTTAGATTAGAGAAAGTGGGGTGGTGCTTGGAGACTCACCCTCCTAAAGAAAAGCCCACCTGGTCACACCATCCCCTCTTCCCTTCCTCGTAGTAGTCAGGACTCAGAACCTGGGTCACGGGTACAGAAGCTAGGTTTTTCTCTTGGTGGAGGAAATACGTGCAGTTACCAATATTCTTGTGGCCCAGGCCCTCATCATCCCAGTCATGAGTGGGCAGAATGGGATGGAATCGGGCTTCCTGGAAACTTTCCCTCTAACATATCTTGGGAAACTTCCCCAAACTCCATGCTGTATTCCAACCTCAGTGGAGCAGCATGCCTTATAAATGGAGATATGATCACTTTTGTCTCATTGGAGGTGGGGGTGAGAGGTGGGTGGGGGATTGGGAGTTTTCTCCAATCCTGGTTATTCCTCATTCTCTCCATTTCTACAGAGATGATCTCACTCTTTCTCAGTCAGTGCATCCACTTAACTATGGGAGGATCGACAGTGAACTAGATCACAGGGGCTCAGCAAAGCAGGAGGTTACTGGACCATGACAGTCTCAATTCATCAGCCCTGCCTTTCTCTGCTTCAATTTGGGAATGTATAGACTAGGATCTTTCTCTTGTAAAAAGAGAAGTTATAATTTAATCAATTACTTCATTACCACTTAATAGAGACTCAGCTTATTATTTAAAGGCTATGCGTGTGGGGATTCTCCCCGAACCCCATTAGACTCTGACTTTATCAATTTAATTTCTTTTTCTGAGTCTATTAGTTGCATCCAATTGGTGGTACCAATTTCAATTTAGCAAGATTATTTTGTTTCAGTTAACAGCCAAACTAGTTAAGGTACTTAAGAAAAAGAGGGCAATGTGTTACAAAGCTATGGTAGTATCTTAAGAACACAATCCAAGGGAAGATAGTAGAGTGGGTCCTACCAGGGGCAAGAATAAGGAATTAGAAAGCTAGGAAGAATCAAGGCACTCCTTCCTGGATGTTTCGGGTATTTCAGCTTTGTTTTTCTCAGAGTGTCTGTTACCATTCTTCTTTCTCTGCAGGGCAGCTTTCTGCCTTTTTCTCTTCTTCATCTGTGCATGATTAACACAGAGCTCTTAGGTTTACGTGTTTTCTAGTCAATGACCAGCCCAGAGAAGTCTCTTTGGGTTCTGAGTTTCCAAGAAGAGACCATGATGGCTCAGCTGAGTTGACATGATCTACCCTGGTCCAATCATCTATATCAAGGTAGATGAAGTCACAAACCTAAAATACTGGGACCCCCAGGAGGGAGGGAATCAGTTCTCAGAGAGGGGAGTAGTTGGCCAGATATCTGGAATGTCTATTACAATGTAGAGAATGTTTATTATCACATTAAACACCAAACGAGGAGATGCTTTCCCAATTAAATTTGGAAACATAAATATCACAAAAAATTTTCAAGCTGGAACATAGTGGTAAGATAGGTACTCTTATATACTCATGAGGAAATATAAATTAACTTTTACCTTTTTGGAAAGTAATTTGTTTTGATTCAATAATTCTGCCTCTAGGAATATATCCTAAAAGGTTATTCAGTAATATGATTATGGATTAATGTACTATGATTTTCATCTATAAAAGAGAAGAAACTGGAAACAACTGAGAGTCTATTTGTGGTTAAATAAATTATAATAAGTGCATAAAATGGAATATTAGGAAGTTATTGTGAAAATAAATTATTATGAGCCCTAATTGCTATGATTCAGCCTTGATGAAAACTTAAACCTGAGGCCACAAGTTTTTCTTGGTAGCTATTTAAGAAGCTTTTGATAAAAGGGCAAATATAAGAGAAGATTAGCAAACACTGACATTCTAATTATTAAAAAATATAAATGAAATCTATAGTGATTTTGTATCTTATTACAAAATTGAGTTTCTAAGACTTTTTACCATAAAGACTAAGAGGTTATTATAATATTGAAAAGTTTGTGTTAATAGTTCCAATAGCAACTGTTGATTGTAACCTTGAGACTATGAATATTGTTTAGGAAATTACATTTGATAGACAGCTTCATCCAGAAAACTGTATTCACTTAAAGTGATAAACTGTATTTGCTTTAGAAGGTTGATCTTCCTCATCATCCTATGACATTAACATGCTCTCTACGATCACCTGACAGTGTTCAAGGCCCAGCTAAAAAATTCTCAGGATAAACCTTTTAGTATCAGTATATAAAGGTGACAGTAAGATTTCACCAGAATTTAATAATCTCCTCTGAAAAATCCTTCAAAGTATCCCCTAGCAAAATCCTTCATAAAAATAAATGAAATTATTTCTCTGCCTGAATCACTTTAAAAAATCTAACATGTGAAATTCAGGAAGGGATCCCGAAAAACTTCTAAGATTTGATTATACTAGTACATGAACAAAATTATTAACATCGATAAAGAAATCATGTGTGAACAAAGGGAAGTTTCATGGGGATTCTAAAAAGTGTTCTATTGTAAGCTGAACTATATGGTCAGTGAAAAACCAAGATATAATGGGCAGTGAAAAACCATCTGAAGTGAGAAGCTGGCGGGGTGCTTCCCTCTGCTGATGGTTCAAAAGCCAGCCTTGGAAGGAAATCACTTCTTCGCCTGCAAAGATGCTCAACCTCACTGGCATTCAAGAACATGTAAACCACAATCAGATGCCAACTTTGTCCATTAAATTGACTAAATTATAAAAATGTGACCATATCCAGTGTTAGCAATTGTAAGGAACAATAGGTTTTTTCAAATGTCATTTGTGAGACTCTAAGTCAGTATTGCAAATGCACATTCCCTTAATCTAAACAATTCCACTTTTAGGAATTGACCTCCAGAAACACTCCTGAGACTTTATAGAAATACTAGAGGCCCGGTGCACGAAATTTGTGCAGGGGTGGGGGTTGTGTCCCTCAGCCCCGCCTGCACCTTCTCCAATCTGGGACATCCCTCTTGCAATCCGGTACCGCTGGCTCCTAATCACTCACCTGCCTGCCTGCCTGATCGCCCCTAACTGCCTCTGCCTCCGCCCTGCCACCATGGCTTTGTCCAGAAGGACGTCTGGAAGACGTCAGGTCTATCCGGTCTAATTAGCATATTACCCTTTTATTAGTATAAATAGCAGCTCACGTTTACCAAATGTTTACTCCATGCCAGGCACTGTGTTAAGAGCATTTCATGCATCAACTCATTTAGCCCTTATAACAACTCTATGATGCAGATTGCTAAATATTGATTGAACACCTGTTAATGTGCATTGCTCTAGGCTAGGCTCTTAGGATAAATCAATGAACAAAACAAGAGCTTGTGTTCTAGCAGAGGAGACAGACAATAAACAATAACGTCTCTGGCTGCCGCCAGGTCTGCCCATCTGCAATGCATGATCATGTGGAACTGCTCCAGCTTCTGATCAACAGGAACCCAATAACCTGAAGGCCCTCAACTCCTTTCTACAACGGGCTGATTCACAGCAAGACGATGGGCGTGGAGCCGGCGCCCACGGCAAAGGTGTGGTGGTCATCATGAAGCGGAGAGGCCACCTCCTAGGTGCAGACCACCATCAACAAGAACGCCCGGGCCACCCTGAGCAGCATCCGGCACATGATCCACAAGAACAGGTACCGCCAGGATCTGCGCAGGGCAGCCCTCCGCACGGGGAGCGCCATCCAGCGCAGCCAGAAGCCGGTGATGGTGAAGAGGAAGCGGCCCGCCCATCAAGAGACCCTGAGCACCCCTTCCCCTAAGCAATAAAGGTATCAGCCAGCTCTCCTACAAACAAACAAACACCCCCATAATAAATAAAGTATATAATCAATTAAAATGTGACAAATGCTATGGGGAAAAGAACTAGAAAAAGGAGACCAGTAGTACTGTGGAAGGCAGGAGAAAGGCTGTCATATAAAGTAAGCCTCATTGAGCACAGGCGAGCTGAGTGGTCCTAGAAAGAGGAGGGGGAGGTATCTGTGCAGATACTGGGGGAAGAGTGGTCTAGGCAGAAGGACAGCTGAAGTAAAGCCCATAAGGCTGGAGTGTCCATAGTCCATTCTAGGAATAGCCAGGAGGTCAGTGTGGGGAGAAGAGCTAGTGAGGAAAAGGGGCCTGGGTCATATGAGGCCTCTTAGGACATTGTGGGAACGTGGGCTTTTGTTCTGAGTATAGCTGGGGTCCACTTTGAGCAGAGGAGTGACATAATATGACTTACATAAGGTGTTCCAAAAAATGTATACACACTTTGAATGATTATAAAAGTCAGTGTTTATTAACATACAGTTCATTTTCAGACTTTAAAAGAATCCGCAGAAATGAATACTTTGTCAACGCCTATTTTCAAACTGATGACTGTTCTGGTCCAGGCACTGCTGATAACTCAAAGCAATGGAAGCGCAAACATTAAGAATCATTTTGTTTGGTATTTGTGCACCCTCAATCCGTCAACTGTTGCCGGTTTTGTGCCGTAAATTTTATCGTTTATGTATCCCCATAAAAAAGTCTAGTGGATTAATTTTCTTTGTTCAAAGTTTAGTCTGGCTTCACCCATTATTTCAAATCAGTTAAACCTGAAAAGGAGTGAAAATTAAGCGAGTTATCACCTTATAAATACAGAGTATCCCAAAAAGTGTATACACACTTGGAATAATTATAAAGGCAGTGCTTGTACTACAAGTGTGTTTTCAAATTCCCAGTAGCATGTTAGGACGAATTTCATTTGTTCAAAACTTAATCTGGCGGAAAAGAAAGAAACATCAATTGAGCTATCAGCTGCGAAAGTGTGTACACATGTTTTTGGGATATGCTGTGTTTATAACGATCTGGCCCTTGTGTTGAGAAGAAACTGTTGGAAAACCATACAGAAGCAGGGAGGCCTGTTAAGAGGCTATTGCCATAATACAGATGTGAGATGACGGTGGCTTGGACCAGGTGGGAACATTGGAACCTGAGCTCATTGTGAAAATCGGACCAGGAAGGTGTGGGCAGTGGGTGGGAAAGGTTGGACTAAAAGAATGAGAAAGAAAAGTAGCCAGAGAATTCCATGGAAGAACTCAAGGTTCGATGATGGAGCAGCTCTGGTTGATGTCACAGATCAATGATACACGTGAGTGGTTGAAGTGAAGGTGAAGGAATGAGGGGGAAAAAAGGGTAAGGTCAGAAACTTTAACAATTTCTGTGATTTTGACAAAAGCCTGCCATTGTTACACAAAAGCAAATGATACTAGAGAATAGTAGTACTAATGATATGATCTATACATATCAATTGTTAAGCATGGAGCAATTTTAACCACACTAAGTGAAAAGTAGTTGGAAGTATGAGGAAAAGCTGATTCAAACTGTTTCTTTAGGAACAAGAATTGATGCGACAAAGCCAGTGAGTTGGAATATCTGCTACTACAAGAACCTTATCTTTGTATAGCTGCAAATTAGAGTAAATTCTACAAAGCATCAGGGTCTAAAGTTGCATGCGTGGAATACTAGGGCATTCGGGAACTTGGCACAGCATTGTCTTTTACCTTTCTATTCTGACTTGTTTTAGGCTTTGAGGAATTTTTTCCTTTTTTGTGAAGGAGCAACAATGGCGAATTTTCAATGGGACACTCATAAAGGGAAGTGTGGACCTTTTCAGAATACCGCTGGAAATCTTCGACCTCCACATCTCTGTCCAACCTGTGTTTGTAACAAAGGGGAAAAAAAAACCTTAAAAATGTTGTTCAGAGAAAGTCAGAGAAATGAGCAATTAAAACAATTTGTGTGTGTGTGTTGGATCTTTATCCATCAACCGCTACTTTAATCAGAATATTTAAAATGATCATTTAACCAATTAATTAATAACTTCCTGCTTGGTACCAGCACATTCTGACAGAGGAACATCGTTTCCCTCACCACACTCTGGATGACTGGGGCCGCCTCTGAATTACTCAGTCTGTGTCAAATTCCTCTCTTGCTAGTTCTTGTACTCAGGGAGCCCTCATTGTCTTTGTTAAGGACCTAGATTAATGGCTTTGTTTAAAGTCAGGCATTAAATTAAGAACACGTTCTTAAACCTGTAACAAGGATTTGGGTATGTTACTCTGTACTCTATCGTTAATAAGATGTACGGAAATAATCACATCTAATATTTATAGCTTGCTGTATGCCAGGGGCTTTATGCCCATTATCTCATGTAATCCTCATAACAAGCATACCAGGCATGTACTATTATTATCTGAATTTGCAGGTGAATAAAAAAGGCTTACTTTGCCAAAGTCATACAGAAATTAAAGGGCTAGAAAAGGTAACTACAAACCCAAGTATGTCAGTTGCTCAAGCATATACAAGTTTCTAATGTCTACCCTATGCCTCTGATAAATTTCATATTCTGTTTGAATAATGCAAATATTTTCATTATTGACTTGATCTTCTTTATTAACCATGTGGGTTTATAAAAAATAAAAATATTATACCTGGTAAAGTAGGCATTGCTTATACAGCCGGTAAAATTAGCATACTGGGGACTGATGGGTGAGCCGCCGAAGTAAAACTTCTTTTCATCTACATGTGTGTGTTCCTCTTTCCCTTTGGTAGGGTTCTTACTCCCAAGTCTGCTTTTATCTACTACCAGTTCATATCTGCAAGAGAAAAAACATCATTACAGAGCATACAGCTAACATTCTACCTCGAGTGCCATTCTAGGTCACAGGTTTTCTCAGGGAATTGAAATGGGACATCTGGTCAATAAAAAGACAATAGCTTCCCAGATGCTTTATGAGGCCTAGGATAAAAGGACTGAATGTTTCTGTACACAGAAAAGGCCCTCCCAACCAGGATTAGAATTTAAACTCATAAAAGCAAGAAGTTAAGATGGCTAGTCATCAGCACTGTTTTGTTGTTGTTTGCTTGTTTTTCTTTTTGGTGGAAAAAAAAAATCAGGATCTACCTTCCTCATGGTGATCATTTACACATGCTTGTGGGAGACCATTTTCATTGTAAAGCCCAGTGAATGGTTTTGGTCCTGATTGGACATGGAGTCCTGAAAAGACCTATTAACGTTTTCCTTTGATGGAGGGCTCCACGGAAGTGGACACAGAATGGGAGCCGTCTGCAACAGAGGTTCCTGTCTTATCCCAGAAAGCTTCTTACGATGGAAAAGAAGTTCAGTATCACATATTTTAAAGATAAAGTTGGAGATTTTAAAATGGGGCCATAAGTATTCCATTCTCAACCTCCAAATGTAAAATGAAATGAAACCAACATTTGCTGAGCTCCTTTGTGCAGAACACTGGCCTCCACTGAATCAGGCACTTTCCTCAAGGAGATTATAGTCTATGTTTTTTTTTAATTTTTTTTTAAAATTTTTATTGTTGAGAGCATTACAGATGTCCCCCATTTTCCTCCTTTGCCCCTCTCCATGCAGCTCTCACCCTACCCCAGGCATTCACTGCACTATTGTCTGTGTCCAGGGGCTATGAATGTATGTATATAAATTCTTTGGTTAATCTCTTCCCACCCACCCTATCTTCCTTCTGAGATCTGTCAGTCTGATCCATGCTTCCATGTTCGGGCCTATTTTGACTGGGGGGGTGGGGATGTTATATTTTTGTTAAGTAATTTCATAGTGTCTTATTTTGCATGTCTTGAAAATTAAGAGCAATTTATTTTTTTAAAGGAGGCAAGTAGCTCCTTCCGTTATTTTTTTAAACACTAGAAAAGTAATAGAATAGCCAATTATTCATAGTGGACAATTGGCAGAATCATGCCCGACAAACAAGGCCACCACATGGAAAGGATATATCGTGAGGACCTGTACCTTGCAGGGGAGACAGAGGTGATGATGAAGTGAGACAGCCCGTCGTTGTACTGCTTATCTGCTGATTGCACCTTGATTCCCTTTACGTTCATGATCACAGTGCCATTATCCAACGAAATGGAGAACACGTCTGACTGAAATGCAAGCACAAGTTTTTAAGTAGGGAGCCAGGTATCCAAAAGAACATGTTTTTAACATTTACTTAATGTTATTGCTTAAAGGAACATCCAGTATGAAGGAAGTTTGCTTGTAAAACACTTTCTATGAATAACAATAACAACAAAATACTTGATTGCTTGTATTGGTGTTGCCTATAAAATTAGACACGTTTCAATGGAAAAATAAATCTCCTATATACATTTAGAACTAAAACCTTCTGGTGATTTTGTCATGTTGAGAGTTGCCTACTCCATCATGTCTCCCTTTAATCCCTTTTGAAAGGGCTATATTTGAATCCCTTTGGGAATGTGGCTAGATTATCAGGCAAAAGTTAATTTGCTAGTTTGGCCTCTTAAATATTTCACTTTTCATCTATAGATGCAGAAGAGAAATTTTAAATAAAAGCAGGTTAACATCTCTTTTTCTGAATTTGCTTATCATTTGTCTTAAAATATTGGCAAAATGATAATCTTGCTTCTCTTCCCTTATATGGGCACCAGACTCTACAGTTAGCCCAGCACATACTACTTTTTTGGGGACCAAAGTGCTATTTAATTAACCATGGTAATCTGAGGCAGGTTATGTAACAGAGGTTCTACAAAGCGCTTTGGGTAAATTCTCACAGATGCTACTGGTTTAAATTCAATTCAATATAAATGTGATAGATACAAAGTAATAAGTATGAAAAGTGAAAGCTGCTATTATGACATGGTCCATCAGTGTATCTCTTGGTACTTTTCAGAGATAAATCGGTTGACTCTTAGGGTCATTAAACCTGTACAGATCTTATTTGATTCTTTTTAAAAAATATATATTTTTATTGATTGTAGAGAGAGGAAGGAAGAGTGATAGAGAGATAGAAACATTGATGAGAGAGAAACATCAACATCTATCCGCTGCCTCCTGCATGCCCCCGCCTAGGGATCGAGCCCCAAACCCAGGCATGTACGCTGACCAGGAATCTAACCAGGACTTTTGGGTTCATGGGTCAACGCTCAACCACTGAGCCACACCAGCTGGGCTTATTTTATTCCTCAAACAAGATGTCTTTAAGCTGAGCTCAAGTGTTCTGCAGCAAATGCACGAAGAGAAAAATATGTTCTTTTTACTATTTTATAAGTTAAATCACACATATGTTTATTCTTAACATACAGTGGTTCTTAACATTTTTGTGTGCCATGGACTCCTTTGGCAATTTGGTGACACATATAGACCCATTCATAAAATAATGTTTTAATATGCATACAACAAAATGTATAGGAACACAAAGGAAACCAATTACATTGAAACACAGTTTCAAAATATTAAAACAATAAATCTGTGATATAGTAATATAGGTACTTCTTTATTAAGGCATTAAATAATAAAATCTAGTAGCAGATCTAATAACTACTGTAATTTAGAAGTAGCAATGAGCAAAATTAATATTTTGAGATATCTGTGACAACTTAAACGTGAAATGAAAAATACTTGTCATTTCTATTAATGAAAAAGTTACAGGTACTGCTAATACTATTGTGATTTGTTGCCCACATTTATAATGGGAGAAAATGCTAAATTTTAGTTAGATAAATAAAGATGTAATTTTCCCCCACCCAAGTCTACAGACTTCCTGAATTCTTCTCATAAACCTTTGAGGAGTGGGTCTATGAATCCCAGATTACGAACCCCTGATGTACAATATATATAATCTATATATAAAAGTGTAATATGCAAATCGACTGAACGGCGGAATGACCAGAACGACCACTCGACCAGTCGTTATGAGGCGCACTGACCACCTCTCGGTCCCTTCCCCTGGCCATCAGGCTCCAATTGCCCAATGGCGAACAGGGAACGGGGGGTGGGTCCACCTGTGGCAGCTGGGGAAGATGGCCTTGATCGCAGGCCAGGCCTAGGAACCGTACCCATGCATGATTTCGTGTGCCAGGCCTCTAGTATTTTATAAAGTGTCTGAAATGGGGAATTCTGTGTGAGTACATGTAAGTCAAAATTGAAAATCACTACTAACATGCTTAACAGTATTTCTAATAGACAAAACAATTATCATAAAGAAATTTCCTCAGATAAAAACCAAATACATACCCCTGAAGCATAATAGAATAGTAATCCGTTTGGCTGTAATGTTTGGAAATTAAAGCCTCCTTCAAAGCCATCAAAGAAAGATATTTTCTGGGTTGAAGCAATGAAACTCTGTCCATTGAAATATGCTCGGCGAGATATCTGTGTGCCCAAACAGTAAATTTAGTGTTTGTAATAATTACCAAAGCTTAAATGAATTTCTCACACACCAAAGGTCTAGTTTCTATATTAATAGTTGTGTCTCTTTTTATTTAAAAAAAACTTTCTGGTTTGTACTGGAATTCAGGCATATTAACCTTCCCTCTGTGGGCCTCTAACAGGTGGGGTTTCAACGTCTTCCCTTCCTCTGCCCTGAGTACTAACAGGGCTCTCACAGCCTCTCTGGGCTTTGGAAGCCACACTGATAGAAAACTGAGCCGACTGGACAAGTCCCAGAGGCACCCCAGGAGCCTTCCTGGCTTAATGATTCCTAGAATTACAAGGAAGCTGAAAAGAGCTATATAGCTTTTGAGAGTGATAAGTGTTGTTTTTATTTACTATTATTAAAAAGCTTTTGATTGATTGGTACTTACAAGAGAGTCTTCTGGGCATCCGTAACCAACTCCCAGGGTTTCTGTCTGCTCTAATAAATTGAAGTCTTTCTTTTGGAACTGGAAACCCTTCATGCACCCCCTGAAGTTGATATCTAGGGGGAGGTGTGTTCTTAGAGTCCTGGGAAAGAAAATTAGTCTTCACTAATATAGCCCTGATGATGATGCCACCCTACATATATAGGTGATGCAATTTAATAGCATTTAAAATCATTTATAACTAACATTTAAAGGTAAAAAAATGGTCAATTCTTGCCCAGCCAGTGTGGCTTAGTGGTTGAGCGTTGACCTATGAACCAGGAGGTCACAGTTTGATTCTCCTTCAGGGCACATGCCTGAGTTGTGGGCTCGATCCCCAGTGTGGGGCATGCAGGAGGCAGCTGATCAATGATTCTCTCTCATCATTGATGTTTCTATCTTTCTCTCCCGCTCCCTTCTTCTCTGAAATCAATAAAAATATATTTGAAAACAAGGTCAATTCTTGGCAATGTCACATGTAAGCTATAAAAGTAAACTAAGAAACATTAATTTCTATGTCATAACCGGTTAAGTTAGGAAGAAAACCCAGTCTTCAGCCTTCCACTAATCCACATGGGTCATAAACTTATCTTCTTGGCTTTATTTGCAACACACTGTAATCAGCTAAGGCTAGTGTGAATGTTAGGCCTTGGGATCACTAGGAGAGTAAGAAATCCTTTATCTATAAGATCAGGGCTGGCATGTTCCTCAGTGCTGTAGTCCTACTACCTATACCATGCCCAGTATATAGGAGTGTCCAAGAACATGTTATCAAATATTGAATGGATATGAAGTTAGTTTTGATCAAATTACAATGCCTTCAGTGTACTTTATTTTTATTTTTTCACTTTTTTAAAATTCAGGTATTATATGTGTACATATCTTACCATTGTCCCCCGCCTTCAGTGTACTTTAGATGAACACTAGCCAAACTAAGGGGTAATAGTTCTCTATATTGTGCTTCGACAAGACCACCCAGGGAAGGCCGTACTGATGGACAGATTGAGGTGCACATAGTGGTAACCATGGTGGTTAAAGGTCCAATGTGGCTTGGTTGGAGGATTGAAGAGGCTATTTATTTAGAAAAGGAAGCTTGGGGAGCCTTTGAAAAATATGAAGCATTGTGATATGGAAGGGGAATGGCACTAGTTGTCATTCAAAATAAGGAAAAGCTTTATAAAATTTGAAGTCATTAAATTTTTTTTTAAATTCAGAGGTAACCATAGATTTATTCAAAGAGAGGTTTGAAGGAAGGGTTTTATTTTGTTTTTAATATTATATTGTGGCCTTATCTCAGAGCATTCAGAATTTCTGGAGAGCGGTCATGGACAATGGTGTTTATAAAAGCTACCTAGGTTATTTGAGAACCAGGGTTGAGAACCACTGGACTAAAATATGTCTCTCAGTCTAAAGGTCTCTGATGCTATGAATTGATCATTAAGAGACAGTGAATATTTTAATATTAGAATAGCTTCATTATACATAATTCACAAACCCTTAGATAAGCTTAAAATTTTTTAAAATTGATTTCAGAGAGGAAGGGAGCGGAAGAGAGAGATAGAAACATCAATGATGAGAGAGAATCATTGATTGGCTGCCTCCTGCACACCCCCTACTGGGGGTGGAGCCTGCAACCCAGGCATGTGCCCTTGACTGGAATTGAACCCGGGACAATTTAGTCTGCAGGCCAATGCTCTATCCACTGAGCCAAACCAGCTAGGGCAAACTTAAAATGTTTACCCTCAGATGCTATTTGAGAATTCAAATAAATTTAAATTAACACTAAAACAAGAGTATCAGGACATAATTAAAGAAACCTGTAGATCACATCTAGTAGATACTAATTTAAGGGGGTCATGAGGACTGGCTGCAGGGGGTCCAAAGGTGCATAAACGTGTGTGCGTGTGCCTGTGCACCTGTAGAAGTAGCAAGGGTGGAGCTTAAACATTTTACTAGATCTATTCCTGGGTGTTGCATACTCAGCCCAACACATTGTTAGGAACAAATAACCACTTAACAAAGAAAACTTACCTGGATTGTAAGATTTCTGGGGGAGCCCCTCCAATGTATATGTCTGTAAAAGGTATTTTCATCTTTTCATTGTCCATGCTCTTGACATGTCGTCTGTTAACTACCAAAATCATTTTCTTATCATTGTGGTAAATGATTGAAATCTGGGAGAAATAATAAGTAGTAAATCTTGGTCACTGTTTAACAATCAACTTTTGGAAGATGACAGTATATTGTAGTTATTCTGGTTAAAACAATTGAACTTCCATGTTCTTACGCTTGTTCACAAAATGGGGAATATATTTTCCTTTCTTACTCACAGACATGAAAGCTCTTACTGATAAATGCAGAAGTTCACATTTCCTGGAGGATTTCCTTGTGGAGAAGGGGCTAGCCCAGGAAAAATCTGTCACGAGACCAATTTGTTTATGTGGCCCCTTTGAGGAGATTTAGGAAACAGGTGCTTTCTGGACCCTAGCCTGCATGTTACCAGGTGTTATTTTTTGGTAACGTAGTGAGAAGCCTTAATAAATCTGTGAAAATGCTATACAGAGAAATAGTTAAAATAATCTTTTTTTTAAAACCATCCTCATGAAGGCTATGGAATTTTAACTGAAAAGATAAATATAGCCTCTTACTCTCTGTATTTCGCTTCAGCTTCAAAGATATTGTGCCTTTTTTACATTCTATTAAATTGTAGATTTAAAGTCACTTTTAATAAAAATAGATGAAGCATGTTATCAGTCTGCTGAACATCTATTTCAAGACTAAAGAGCATTCTTTGTGGGTTCTCTTTATGTGGAATCTGTGTTAGTATTTTCTAAGTTCTGGGTATGTGATTTAAAAGGAGATCCTCTATTTACTTATATCTATTCTTTTTACATTTACTGGGGCTCAAAGGATAAGTAAACTAATGGCTGTATATTACACCTGGCATTTTCTCTAGAAGGATTCTATCGGAGTGTCACTGTGATCACGATCTGAGTATAATTGGAGCCTTTGGATTAATGAAGCAACTAAAATGAATCTTTCAGTGACTCTTTCTTAGTAAGGCCAATCTGACCAAAAAAGCCATTTTTTAAAGCAAATGTTATCCTGGAGTTAAGTAGATGAGAACCCTTCAGCCAGTCTTTAGCTGTGAAGGTTTTTAGTTTAATTACTTTTCTACCTATCTAGGTTGACAATTGGATTAGACCAATAGATATAAGTTCAAACAAAATCAAATCAAACAGGAAAAACTACCCAAATTGCAAAGATTTGTACCTCATGGTATTTTGCATCATTAATTTGAGCTTTCTTCAAAGTGTCTTCAAGATGCACAGGGCCGTTGCTAAATCCAAAGTCATAGAACACATGCAGGTAACCATTGCGCATTTCAAGGCTAAAAAACATACTCTGCAGAGAGAAGGATGTATAAGATGTGAGCATCTGCTCTTATAAAAGCGCAGATTTAGCTGAATTTGAGAAATATAACACTGTATTCTTTATTACTGAAGTTGTTTGAAGAGTAAGGATGTCTCATGAAGTTCTTAAAAATTACAAGTACATCCACATCGTCAGTCATGTTTTATATTAGCATTCCAAAATGTTAATATTTATATACAATTTAAAACAACTATCTTCTGTTGTTTTTTAATTTAACCTATGAATTAATGAAATTTTATGTTCAGCTTATTGACCTTTAAAAATTTTAAAAAACAGAGTGTTATAGGCCATGTGTATTCAACTGCCTTTTCTGTAGGCAAATTTGAAAACAATAAAAAGCCAATACATGTGATTGCATTTCATTTTAGAGGAACATTGGTGATATTGAAAATTAATTCCAAAGTATGTAAAAAAAACCCTTAAATAATTATCAACAAATATGGATATTAAAAAAGAAGTCAATTTCTTCATTATTTTGAAGCACTGGATTTATGGTTTTTAAAAAAAAGGGTTTGGAAATTTTTCTATTGTTAAGTGAACTTGTTGAGCAGAATGAATGTATACTTCCTATAAAAACTCTCATATCTGCACTATTAAAATACTTCTGGAAAGAAATTTCTAATCTGTTTTAAAATCTTTCAAATGAAGATTTCCAATGGTCTTAAACACGAAGTGTACAAAATGACATTATCTGATCAGCTTGTAAGACTGACATCAAGAAAGCTGGAAATGTACAGACAAATTTCAAAGACAACTTTTACCCACTGGTGAATGAGATTATAAAATGGTATCATGATATAGTAAACAAAGCCAACGATACACTTCTTACAGTTTTATTTATTTTATCTTGTCCAATAAAACTTAATATTGAAATAAACTGGGCTTAGGACAAGACTTTTGAATCATTCTTTCACAAAGAGTTTAATGAGACTTTCAACAATACTTAAGCATATTTAATTACATTGTTTTAACACTGATATTAACAATAATTTTTGTATCATTAACAAATAAAACTAATTTTATCTTTATTTTAAAATAACATTTATTTTTATTCAATACTATCTTTATATAAATTGTCTTTTATTCCCAGTTTTAAGTATTATATCCATATATGGCATATGCAAATCAATAATAAATAAAGAAATGTTTATATGTATACTAGAGGCCTGATGCATGAAAATTCATGCACGGGAGGGGCGGTCCCTCAGCCTGGCATGCCCCCTCTCACGGTCCGGGAGCCCTCAGGGGTGGAAGGTAACCTGGCGATCAGGGGAAGGCGATGCCCCCATCACACCTCTGTTGCTGCCACTGCCGGCAGCGCAAGCCTTAGCTGGCCCGGGTTACCTGAGCCTCAGGCAGCCCTGGGTGGCTGAGCAGCTGCCATCTGAGGCTTGCCTGTGCCTCAGGCGTTGGCTGGGCAGCTGCCATACGAGGCTTGCCTGCACCTTGGGCTGGCCCTGGGTGGCTGGGAGGGTGAGGGCAGGTCTGGCCGCACCATCCGCCTGCTGCCTCTCCTCCCCCGGCAGGGCTGAAAGGACTGGGGGACTCTGGAGGGGCTGAGGGGACTGGGCGCCACCATCTTGTGGCTATGGGCGCCGCCACCTTTGTGATGGTATGATGGCAATTTGCATATTCCCCTCTTTATTAGATAGGATATACACATACATATATAGTAGACATGCAAAGTGTTTTTTTTTTTTTTTTTTTTTTTACTGATTAGGGCATATGATTTAAAAAGTCAGTGTTAAATTTCCATAGATACACAGTTTTCCTAATTCTTGGCACTGATTTTCTTCAAAATTCCTTCAGTATATTAAAGAGGATATATTTAATATACATCCAAAAGTGTAGTGCAGAGAAACGCATTTAGGGCTGCTTTACTTATTGCTGACATCACTTCACTGAAGGAAATAATCCAGGTTTGATTTCTAAACTAAAACCAGTTTGATGGCATGACACAACCTTGGAAGGTTCCTAGAAATATGCATAGCAGAAAGTAAAGGAAATAAAGAAAATGTAGGACTTTTGTTTTTACTCACTCCATTGACCATCAGGAGCACAAGTCCATTGTCAGCTGGTGTTCGAACTTCTATGTCAAAACGAGTCACCTGACCAAATTTCCCTCTCCTGGTGATATCCCTCACCACGGCATAACTTGAGCCATCAAAGAAATAGCTGGCAGCCCGACTCTGAGTAAAGGCCAGTTTATCTCTGAAATAAAACGCAAGGATCATATAAACATTACAATGATATGCTTCTCAAGTGAGGCCCTTTTAACCCATCTCATAACATCTTCCTTGGACCTTCCAGCACTTAAATGAAGTTGTGATGTCTGCCTGGGTGACGTACAGAGGCATTTGTTGGTAAGTTAAATGAATTGTTTTTAATGGATTTCTTCTCTAACCTTTGTGCTAAGACAACAGAAGTCTCTAGTGAAATCTCAGTCTCTGGAATCCGAAATCAAAGCTGCAAACAAGTTGTGTATCAGTTTTTATAATTGTGCATATTCATCTATGGCAGAGAAAACCTAAAAAGTGTTTTGCAGGCATGACTATTATCAGTTTCCAAACTGGTTTCCCCCAAGAAAAGACTGGGAACCTGAATATTGACCCACATGTGTCTCCCTGCTGCTCTTTCATGGCTAGCAAAGCCTTCGCACTCTTAACACTTTCTTACCTGGCACAGGGCACTGATTTGGAGGTATCCATATTATATATGTGCTTAAAGTTGTACAAGCTGATCACATCATTATTCAAAGTGGCCAATTCCAGGCAGCCAAGGAAGCCAGGCAGGTTTAAGCTGGCAGGAAGCTGTGCAACAGACAAAGCAAAGTTAATTGTCCCAGGATCACATTTCACCTGGGCCACACAGGACAGACAATGAAACAAACAGCAAGTCCAGGAGATCTGTCCATTGGTATAGATACCTTTCCAGCCCTGAGTTTCTGTCTACTCCATGCCAGATCATTTAGATCCATCATGATTTTTCTGTTGTACATATCTTAGCAGAGAGGGTGGGATTTATTGAGCATATACTATGTGCCTGTTACCCACTGGACAGTGAATTCATGACCCAAGTCAATCCTTACACCAGTCTGTGAAGTAATTATTTCTGTTCTCATAGAAAGAGGAAGTAATTCTGAGGCTCAATAATGTGCCTATAACTAGTAAATAACAGTTCTGGAAACGAATCCTAGATCAACTATCTTCTTGGTCCTTTCCTTTATTTGTCTTTCATCGTGTCTCACACTCCCCACTAGATCTCACCCTCCCTTTATATTTTATTTTATACTTATATTGGTTGAGATAACTAAATTTTTGAAACTATCATCTGTGAACCTGAAGGCTAGATACAAACTCAGAAAGTACAGATACTTCTACAGTAGGAGGGGATACTATTATTTACTTATTCATGTGTCAGAATGAAATGAATTGATAGTCCAGTGTTAGCTAAAGCTTGAATGCATCTGACACTATGAAAATGTGGGTAGCAGAGACCATATTTATAGATCCTGGTTCAGAAATCTACTACCCACTGAGCTAAGCTCTTTCTTAAAATATCAAGGTTTCTATCCCATCCCCAAATCATTGTAGGTCTTATATATTTTTGAAAACAATCACTGTAGATTCGCAATAAGCCAAAATATAACTGGAGAGCTTACCTTGAAGTTTGAAGGCACACCACCAACATAAAACACAGTATCCTCAGGGTCCAGATCCAACAAGGAGTCATCCCCTGCAAACTCCCCCTTTTTAATAAACTTCTCCTCTGCGGTACTACTGAGACTTGGGACTGTTAAAAACACCTTTCCATGTTTTCCTACCCTGTTGAGATAAAGAATTTTTACTCTTTATTAGCCTGATAATTTATAGAAAATACATATTTTTTAATGTCAAAATGTTAATGTTTTCTTGTCACAGAACTGGTGATCTGATTGTGTCACACTCATAAGCAGTTATATAATGTCAGCAATCAATGGGAAGGGGAAAAAAAAAAGACATTCCATCTCAGAATTAATTCATGGATAGACCAGATAAAAAAATCTAATAATCAGATTGCTTTTTAAAAATGATGACTATTTTTCTAACCTCTTGTTTTTCAATAAGGTATTTGGAAAGGAGTATAGGAATAATGGAAGAAAGAGGAGGAAGAATAGAGGAAAGAAAATGCTACTTAACAACTTCCGCAGGAAGACTGTGAGTGATGTGTGTGTGCCTTATACAATGTGCACACAGTCCTGTGTCATGCATTCACTTTACCTTTCAATCTTGACGATGCTGAAGTAAGCAGGCCATGAACTGACAGGCTTGGAGTCCAGGGGAATCTCTACATCCTTAGTTCCCAAATTATAGACATACACCAGGTTATCGTTTTTGATTGCAAGACCCATATACTCTTTTTTGGCCTGAAATGTCAATAAGTCACTTAAATAAAATACAAATGAGTGAATATCATCTTTTGTTTTCATTTCTTTGAAGGACAATAAGCAATTCCAATACTTGGCATGTCTGTCCTGATTTATAACCAAAGTTCCTGATAGATTACACAACATCTCTTCCTCTCCATCCTCCCTGGGGCTGCATCAGTCTGCTGTCCCCACCACTCCCCACATCCCAGCCTTGTCCAAGTGCATCTGGACAGGGAGGCAAGCACCTGCAGGCTTAAGGACATTTGATGGCTGCCGGGAGTGTGCTAGCCTTGTTTAGTTAAGCAGGGATATAATGCAGCCTGCCAATACCAATTGCTACACATCTTCAAACATAATAGGCCTCTTTATTCTGAAAGTCTTCGAAATGCTACATTCAGAGTCCTCAGAGATAGCAGTGTGAGGCTGATAGAAAGCAAGCCCAGGGGTATCCCACACAAAAGGAATCACTCGCCTTTAAATCACTATTTTAGTCTTGGCACTAAAATGCTCTATACTTTTCGAGATATCAGAATGGGAATTTTGTTGTTGGGATAGGGTAGCTTTGTTGTAAAGCAAAGGAAAAGCACCAATTTTTCCTCTTAATAGTGTTCTCTCCTTTTAAGAAGTACAAATTGGTAGTTACAAACTAGTCACAAGGGTGTAAAGTCAAGCATTGGGAACACTAGCATAGTCAATAATGTTGTGCTAACTGTGTATGGTGCCAGGTGGGTACTGGCAATGTTGGAGGAAACACTTTGTAAAGTATATGATTATCTAACCACTGTGCTGTACACCTGAAACTAATACAAAATAATATTGAATGCAAACTGTCATTGAAAAATAAGAAGAAAAAAAAAACACCCCGCAACAAATGAAAAATATAAATAAAACCTCATGCTCTTACGTTTTTGCTTCCGAGATATAGGATAAACTGATCTGCAACCCCAGCCAGTTCTGGCTGCTTCACAGGAGGTTTCACGTACAGGCTCAGGGACGTGAAGGTCCTTAAGTCATCTATCCTGGCTTTAGGGTGCACTTCGACTGCAGACTGCCCATCAAACATCATGGAGACTTGGATCTGGAGTTACAAAAATCATCCCATTAAAAGTACGCTGCAGAAATGGGCATGGTTCTCAGTGGGTCTCCCTCATTCCTGATGGGGTCTCTGAGCTCTCCTCTCCTCCATGCTTCATTTGCTTATGTCCTCACCTCCTCGAACAAAGGATTTAAGGCATATCCTACCTAATAATAGACAAATATGCAAATTGACCATACCTTCGCTATGCCCACGATTGGCCAGGAGGCGCGGGGGGGCGGGACTCGGGGTGGCCGGGGTAGCCGATTGGGCCAGTGGGACGCTGAGCTCGCGTCACCAGCGGCGGCTCGAGCTCAGCGTCTGCGCCATGGCTGTGCTGCGGCACAGAAGGGGCCTCTGGGGCAGCGAGCTCACGTCCCACCGCGGACCATCAAAAGCAGGGGAGCTGGGTGCCTGTCTGCTCAGGCACCAGGCCTTTCAGAAGCCTTCGCCGCGCCGGAGGCTTCTGAAAGGCCTGGTGCACCAGCAGACAGGCACCCAGCTCCCCTGTGATCGAAAGCGAAAGCGTGTAGGAGACCCTACACGTGCATGATTCAATCATGCACTGGGCCTCTAGTTGTAATATAATAGTTTAAGTTTAAAATATGGTGACGAAGTAAGTCTAAGAATGAGGATACATAGGAATTCCACAATGAACTACATACTTGATTGAGGTGAACTAAGCAGCTCGAAGGGATACTTAGTTATACAATTCACAAGGCCTATAAGATTAACAACAATGAATTCGTCAGGAGAAGTAAAACTAACACTGGGTACTAGGACAGTTAAGAATTTCTCCCCAGGGTCTTCAAAAGAGGAGCGTGGGGCGAGGCTGTAAGCAACACCCTTGACTGCATGTGGACAGTTGGGAGGGGCCTCGACCCAGCTTTGAAGTCTGAAACAGAGTCTTGAAACCTGGCTCTGCCGCTTACTAGCCATGTAACTCAAACAATCACTTAACCTTCAGTTTCCTCATCTGTAAAATGAGCACAATAAGTTTGCTGTGAGAATGAAATAAGACAATAACTATAAAATGCATTCCAGTGCCTGGCTCTATCATTACAATAATTCTAAGAATGAATTCATTAATATGTGTCTTATAATGATTCGCAGAAAGGCATCACAACAAAGCACAATTCAGTAAATGCATTTGTAAGATGTCCAGTATGACATGCTAAATGGATTTGAGATAATTTTCAAGTATTCAGAAGAAGATAGACTGTGTAGATCCATGCCATTTATGCAAATATTTCTGAATGATTGGATGTATTTACATCAATTAATTAATATTGATTTGGTAAATACTGATGGTGAGTGAGCTCAAGATTATATTACCAGGTGCCTACAGTACAGCTGTCCTATGTTGTCAGCTGGTTAAACATCAGTGCGTGTTAATAAACCATCAAACAGTGTGTGGGATTAACATAAAAACTGAGAGTCAGAGAAGGATGTTTTATCTACACAGAAAGATCTCACTTTGAGGAGCCACGTGGGTTCCGGAGTCATTGCCAAGACTCTCTTTAGAAAATGGTTTTAGGTTTGTAAGGCCCCCAAATTCTATTCTGTATGATTAAAACTACCAGAAACCACTCAAAGAAAACTTAGCTTTGGAAATGCCATTTCTTGATGATAAACCTTTTTTGAAATGTTCTCCATGGTATCTTAAAAAGGTAATTTGTGGTGTGAAATCAATTACCATATATCATTTAAAAGATGGGTATATTTAACAATCATTATCTCTCTCTACTACAAAATAATTGAATTCTAACTCTTTTTTTCCTGTAAGTAATTCAGGCCAATAGTCTGTTCAGGCCAATTCTCAATTGAGAAAATAACATAATATAATTTGGTTGTAAAAAATGTTGCTGGTCTATAAATCAATAAAGAACAAATTAAAAAGAATCTCAGAGGGAAGGTGGAGGAGGGTGGGTGGGTGGGAAGAGATCAACCAAAGAACTTATATGCATACTAGAGGCCCGATGCATGAAATTTGTGCATGGTAGGGTCCCTAGGCCTGGCTGGCAATCAGGGCCGATCTGCGGGGTGACTGGTGGGGCAATTGGGGGCCCCTGCTGGTACCCACCTTGGCTGGCCTGGTGCTGCCCGCTCACTGGCCTCGCGTTCCCCCCTCTCCCCAACCACTGCTGGGTCAGGGCCTGCGGGCTTCGGGCAGCTCCTGCATTGAGCATCCACCTCCTGGTGGTCAGTGCACATCATAGTGACTGGTTGTCCCACTGGTTGTTCCACAGTTCAGTCGATTTGCATATTAGGCTTTTATTATATAGGATATGAATAACCCATGGACACAGACAATAGGGTGGTGAGGTCTGGGGCAGGGGCAGGCTAGAAGAGGTCAGTGGGGGGGGATAAAGGGGACATAGGTAATACTTTCAACAATAAAGATTAAAAAAAAAAAAAGAAGGCTAAGAACAAGCCCTGTTCCACCACACTGCAAATGTTAATTGTTGTGTCAGGCTATATTCCTACCAACACTAGTGCTGGTTATACCAGTTGCAGTGTTGCTTCTGTATAAGCATCTCAGAATAGGGACTTTTTTGAGATTATTCAGTTTAGCTGGTATGTAATTCCTCAGTTAAGCCTGTGGAGGGGTCAGTAAAAGCTTTGTGTACAACACAATCCTCTGTGTTGTATCAGAAAATTCTCTGAAGGGATAGATCGGCAAGATTATTCCATATAGCAATTGCACTAAAACAACTGTTAAAATGAATAATAATAATAATAATAATAATAATAATAATTGTGTCTTTTATTGTGGTTGGCTTCACTTGATTTCTTTTGTTGTATAAACCATGTTGACTAGATTAAGTTTGTGGTCTTAAGTCGTGGCTATGCCTTAGAATCCCTGGGAAGCTTTAGGAAAACACAGGTGCTGAACCCTTTCTCTCGAGAGCCTGATCTATTGCTCTGAGCTTGGGACCAGGAAAGGGTTTAGTTTTCAAAGCTCTTCATGTGATTCTGATGAACAGAGGGAGCTGAGAACTGTGGACCCGGGAGCTGCTCTTCACGTTCTCATTGTCTCCCAGTGATCAGTAATGATGAGCCTTTTCATGGCTTACCTTGCTGGCAACACTTCTGGTCTGAGCAATGAGCTCTCGGACCCTCTGGATGCTGGCGGAAACGTTGCTTGCAGGCCGCTTCTGCTCAACTGTGCGAAGCTGATCCAGGAGCTGAGGGACAACCTCTGTCAGATTCCTTACTGCAGTTAATAAAAATTAATCACTTGCGTAAATATCTCATTATTGATTACACTTCAGGAATGAGGTGAAGAAACAAACATATGATTACTTCTGGTAGAACTATAAGAAATTATTTTTAATCCCGCAAAATGAATAGTTAAGCACAAGGCATAATTAATTTCTCTTTTGTGACATTTACAGCACATACTGATTTATAAATGTATGCAGAACAAGCTGACTTATAAAGCACATGTCTGAAGGGCAGGATCCACAATAAATATGCAGATGTTCTTTTCACCACACACCACACACAGGGTGTTCGCATTTCTCATATTACTGATATAACAGCTTTAAAAATTCAGGGCAAAAGCAGGTGGAGAGGTTGCTTCCCAGGACACTCATCCACAGGTCACACTGCTGCTGCAGCAGTCCCAGCAGATGCAGGAGACAAGGGAGCACTCAGAGAAGTGGTTGAGCATTGACCCATGCACCGAGAGGTCACTGGTTCGATTCCTGGTCAGGACTTGCCCAGGTTGTGGGCTCGGTTGTCATTGGGGGCCATATAGGAGGCAGCCGATAGATGTTTCTCTCTCATTGATATTTCTATATCTCTCTCCTTTCCTATCTCTCTAAAACTCAATAAAAACACTTTTAAGAAATATGAGTCTGGCCGAAACCGGTTTGGCTCGGTGGATAGAGCGTTGGCCTGCAGACTGAAAGGTCCCAGGTTCGATTCCGGTCAAGGACATGTACATTGGTTGCGGGCACATCCCCGGTAGGGGGTGTGCAGGAGGCAGCTGGTTGATATTTCTCTCTCATTGATGTTTCTAGCTCTCTATCCCTCTCCCTTCCTCTCTGTAAAAAATCAATAAAATAAAAAAAGAAAAAAAAGAAAAGAAATATGAGTCTGGAAAAAGAATTTCTCAAATAATATGTGGTTTTAACATCTATGTGTAACTAAATAAATGAGGTAGGCATCTAAATATTTCCTTTTCATTGCTATAAATCTGTGTTCAAGTTAGCCAACAAACTGTCTTCTTGGTGAGAAGCTTCAGCTATATTTGGCCATATTCAGTACTTGTTGGTAATAGCCTGATTTTGGGGGATAAGGATAAAGTAATGCTCTTTAGTAAAATCAATGCTGTTTAGTAAATGTTTTTCCTAAAAGCAAGATCGTGAAGATTATTTACTCCAACATGTGATTGACCTTCTTCCTGAAAGAATCAGGCTTACATTGATAAAAACAAATGCTACCATATTTTACATAGAAAATAGTCATGACTCCTAACCAATCTATTTAGTGTTTATGTGAAATATATAGATTTCATATGTACACACACATGTTGATAGACGAACTAAGCAAAAGTTTTGCTCCTTTTGTAAGCTAACTTCTACAGTATTCCAATCTGAAACCCAAAGGAAGAAAACTGCTTCTTAAAATATGTGCAGAGGTCAATGGCCAGCTCCTCCACTGGATGCACATGGAGACATTCCTAAGGGATACCTGCATCTCTGGCAGAGTCCACTGCGGTGTTGTAAGCGAAAGAGTCAAACTTTTGGAGGTTCTGTGACCAGTTGGTGAGGTGGTCGGCCATCGGGGCGGTGGCCTGCTGCACTCCCATCGTCGTCCTGTTGGCCTCCTCGGTGGCCAGCTTGGACTGACCCAGGCGCTGCTGAGCGTCACCTTCACACAGAGCACAAGGACACTCACTTTGCAGAGAAGCAGGGCACTTGTTGGGAACATTAACATCCATTTATTCACTGGGTGACACAGACCTTATTAAATGGTGAGCTTTTAAGCCAAACGAAGATATTTAAACATATGTTAATTATGATGTAAGTTAGGCGCACCAGACTACTGTAAGCAGTATTAGTATTACTAAGTGAGCTTGAAAGACTCTAAAGTCTCATTAAAATCATGTAGTGCATTGAAAACACTTTCTAGTGAGAGGTCAGTGAAAAAGTAATTAGTATTTGTTCAGGTTAGAGACCTGGTGAGAAAGTCACAGAAAATTCATATGAGAGATAACTCATAACATGTTTGTGTCTTAAATTGATTGTAAATATCACTTTCTTCTATGTGGAACAATTTTTGCCATAAAAATGATGCTCTAATACAGAAGTAAATTGATAAGAGAAGGTATTTTTGAATAAGAAAAGCAAGTTTAAAATATATAGTGAAATTCAACTTCATTAAAAACCTACATATTTAAAGTAATATGTTTACAACAAAATGCTCTTTTTCCTAGGTATGAGATTATAAAATATTTTTCTTCCCTTATTCTTTCTTCTCATCTCTATTTTCTAATTTTCCTAAAATGCTCATGTATTATTTCTGTAACAAAAACAATGAAAAATCACTCAGGACAGGTTGTAGCTTCAGTTTTTTAAAAGCGGAGAAACGTTTAATTCAACTGTATATGCTCTGAACGCTGGTGGAAGCAGCGTTGAACCCCGGGTTTGCTTCTTTGGGAACTGTGCCTTTTGGAGCAAGTTCCGTAACCTTGACAAGCCTTGGGTTCACAGCAGCCAAAAGGTTAGTTAGGGTGATACCTTCCCAAGTGAAATAATGTGGGTGACACAGCCTAGAGCCTAGCATGTGAGAGCCCTGATGGTGCTGACCACAGGGAGGGGCTGCCCGGGGATGACACCCTCCGGCAGGGCTGGGGTGAGCTAGCGCCCTGCAGCTGGATTTGTTCCTGTGGTAGGGCATCCACACCGTGAGGTCCTGTTTAGCTCTCACTGCTGGGAAGGCACATCTGCTTCCAATCACGTCTTTCTAAAACACCACTGTAGTCTCAGATTAGGCAAGATGAGCGCTCTTGTTTCTCTCTTTCGCTCACTGGCCTCCCTGCTTCACTATAAAAATGATGTGGCGTGTAACAGAGGGCAGCTGTGTGCAGTTGGGGCCAGAGAAACCCAATAACCATATTTGGATGTTCATAACAAAGTAGGTTACCGAACAGTGCGTAAAAGCAGTATGATTCGATGAACACACACACACACACACACACACACACACACACACACTTGGAGGAAAATTCTCTCAAATTTAATGGTCACCCTTAGGTGGTGTAGTTTTCTAGCATTTTCTTTTTGTGTGTGTGTAATGAACATAGTTTCTTTTGTCATCAGAAAACAATATTTATTTATAAAAAGATTGAGAAGCAAAGAATCACCTCCTTCTTCCTCAAAGGTTTATCTAATACCAGTGAACAAACAGATGAGGCTTAAGTTCTGTCCGATCCTTACCTCTTTCTGTGGCTTGTAGTTGCTTAACGGCATCATTTAATCTGCTTTTAAGGGCACTCTTTCTTGCTATGGCTCCCCCCACACGCCTGCTGGTGTCAGCCACAGCCTCATCATTGCCTGTGGAGAAGAAGCCGAAGAAAGTACCAGTGGGGCCAGAATGCCAGGAGAAAAAACTCCATTTCAACAAGAGAAATTCTGATTGTACCATGGAGTCACCTGCAGCATTGTGAATATGACATGACCATAGAACACCAGCTCTGGAAAGTGGCATTTTGATTAAGAGGTACAGGTTTGCAGAAAACCTGTAAGCTGCGTGAGAGTGATTTATGGTGATGGCTGGTTATGTAAGAGTAATTATTTTTTTCTGAATTGTTTTAATAAAATTTTAATTGATACACAACATGCATCTTGAAAAGGGCACACATTATAAATGCACATCTTGATGAATTTTCGTAAACCAAACATAAAATATAACCAGAGTCCAGGTCAAGAAAACAGAATATTATTTTAGCACCCTTACAATTTCCTGGGAATTCTGAGGTTACCCAAAGATGACCACTATTCTGATTTTCTCTCTCTCTGTTTCTAAATTTTATTAAAAGGAAATAATACAGTACTATAATTTAAAACTATTTTTTGTATCTCTGTTTTAATTTCTGTAGAGTTGTAAGTCTTGATACCTGCAGTTTGTCTTCCATCTTTGTTTTTATTCTTCAAAATTGTGCTGGCTATTCTTGTCTCCCTGTCCCATTTCTATATAAATTCTAGAATTATTCTGCATTCAGCGTCGGTATTGAATCTATAGAAAAATCTTGCAGAATTAACATTTTTACAAATTAGAATCTTCCTCTTAATTTACACAATTTCAATTCTTCTTCTTTAGATCTAAATTCTCACTTGATCTCCATTTAGACATTCTTTAATTTCTTTCAGGAGCATATTGTAGTTTTACATGTAGAGATCTTAGCATTTTTCATCAGATTTATTGCTGGGTATTGTATTGCAAATGGTGTTATTTTTAAAAGTTAATTTCTCTTTGGTATACACAGAACTAAATTGGATTTTATTCATTGAATTAGTAATATGGGGCTTCTTTGTCTTGCTTTCAATGTTGGTGGGGAAGCTTTCAATATTTCAGTTTTAATTTGCTGAATGTTATTTTATTATTCTTTATTGAATTATGGAAGCTTAAGTCTATGCCTAGTTTGCTATTAGTTTAAAAAAATATGAATGGGTATTGAATTTTGTTAAATAATTTTCCTGCATGTAGTGAGATGATCATAGAAATCTCCTACATTCTGTAAGTGTTGTAAGTTATTATTGATGTTTCAAATGTTAAACTATCCTTGAAATCAGGAATAAACTTAACTTGGTCTTGTTATGAGAGAATTTGGCTATTTGGCTTATAAGTTTTCCTTTTTGATAATGTCCTTGTCAGATTTTGGTATTTTGTTTGCTTCATAGAGGAAGTTAGAGAATATTTCCTCTTCTTCTATATTCTAGAAGAATTTATATATGAGTGGTGTCATTTTTTTTCTTTAAAAGTTTGGAAGAACCCATTGATTCCTTGAGATTTTTTGTGGGGTGGGTTTAATTACTGATTAAATTTATTATACAGTCTGTCAGAGTTTCTATTTGTTCTTGTTTCAGTTTTAATAGTCTTTTTTCTACAAAACTATTATTGAAAGTGTGCTTGTAGCATAGTCCTAAACTGTGTTATCTGGGACCAAATCCAGAAAAGTCAGGATATAATAACTTGTCATCTGAACTGAAGAATCACCTTCCCCAAAATGTGTTCATACTTTGCTTACTTTACAAACCATCAAGGAAATAATGCTTCTTGATAAACAGAAAAATACCGTTTTCACTTCCCATTATACACTTCTCTTTATTTCTAATGGGCTTGTAAATATATACTCTCTCATGGTGCACTTAGTCCCTTTTATTGTATAGTCTGGTATGCTTGGTTTATTGTTCAGTTATCTTTTTCCTCACATGTGTATAATGGGTACACGATGGGTGGTGCTTCGTTGACTCTGTCACCAAGTACAATGCAACCAAAGTACAAGCATTTCTTTCTTATTTACTCTGGGTAGGGCCCAAGAATTTCCCAGAATTCAAGGAGGGACTTAAACATTTTGTAGTTGTATTCAACTCTCTCTCTCTTTTAACTTCACCTTTTGAATATTGTGGTATAAAAAATCTTTTTTTTATCTCTTTCTTTCGGGTCCTTTGACTGCAAAAAACACTAGCTGATATACTGAGAAATAATATCTTTAGTTCTGCATTTGGAACTCGATAAAAATAGGAGGAAGAAAATCTATTTTGGGCTGGATGTTTATAAGAAGAAATGTTTCATGAAGAGTATGTCCTATTTGGAACTTGCTATCTTACATAAACATTTTTTATTTTACAAATGAATTCAATAGAAGATTTCTTTAAATAGCTGCTTCCTGAGTTTATTAACTATTTGACAATGAAGAAAAGGAAGAAAATGATTGATCATTGAAAGTCATTTGGATATAAATTAACAGTAATCTGAAATTACAATGTAACTCAGTAGATGAATATGGTTCAACTTGGAAATTTAAATGTATATCACAAACATGTGTATTGTTGAAAGGGAGGCAGGTTCTTAACCACACAGTCCTAACTTTCCTTCAGTGTCCCTTTTACAAATAAATAAATGAAGGGATTTAACCAGCAAGATCATGAAATAGGTGGCAAAATCTACAATACATTCAAAGAGACCAATGCAGAGAGACTTATCTGTATATAAAACATTGAATTTTGAAGAGATAGCATTTCTAAAATAGGAAAACTGCTTTCATGAGGTTCAGTAACTCAATAATGACAGGATTGAGACAATACTTTGCAAATTATCAAGGAAAATAAAATATTTAAGTTATTGAAGATGGAGATTGGCATATTCTGGTCTTCACATCACATGAAACACAATCAATACATTGATTTGGCAACATTTACTTAAAATATTTTACTATTCATTGAATTCTTTAGTTATTAATGTAACTCTTTTCTAAAGAGTATGGTCAAGATTGGCATAAAAGAATAGTTGTTTTGTGGTAATTAAATAGTTAAATATTCTGCATATGAAAAACAAATGCACTTATTTTCCATGTACTTCTTTGTTAAAAAAAAAAAAAAGCACAGTAGTACTCGAGATTAATTGCTTTGATAAAATTACATGAAGTGTTCAGTTTCAAGCTTAGCCTTTTGTTTTTAGGTGGTAACTAGAAGTTAGCTAGATAATGAATTTCCAATCTCATTAGTCAATGCTCGACTATCCTTAGAAATGAGTTCATTACGTCCGTGATGAATAATGTTCAGCGAAATTCTTATTCAATTCAATAGTTTTTAAGATTCAGAATTGATTAAAACTATTCACTTTAATTTTTTCCTCCCTCTCCCACTCTTGGGAGGTATTGCTTCAGCAGATGCAAACACCAGCTTTTGAAATGCTTCTTTCCTTACGGCCATTAGGCTTGTCCTAAATACAGTAACTGAAAAACACAAACTACAAGAAAGCAGAAATAACCAAACGGCTTTGTGGTACCCTAGCCTCCTGACCCTCACAGTGATGACCTAAATGGGTCATCATGGGTAAAATTTTAAGGAAACTTGTGAATTGTCCAATAAAGAATAAATGATGTTCAATATAGTTTTAGTGTTAAGTGTGTTTTATGGCATAATCTCTATAAAATTGGTATTTATGATAAGTTTGTATTAATTAGTCCATTTGATTAGCAAGAATTCCCACCACATATTTTACTATATAAAAGGTGTGTGTGTGTGTGTGTGTGTGTGTGTGTGTGTGTGTGTGTGTGTCTGTTTTGCTTTTTTGTTAATCCTCACCCACGGATATTTTTCCCATTGATTTTTTACAGAGAGTAAAAGGGAGAGGGGAAGGAGAGAGAGAGAGAGAGAGAGAGAGAGAGAGAGAGAGAGAGAGAGAAAGAAGAAACACTGATGTGAGAGACACATCTACCATTTGTCTCCCACATGCTCCCTGGCTGGGGCCAGCAATGGAACCTGAGACTCTGGTAGTTTTCAGTGCACAGGCCGATGCTCTAACCACTGACCCACGGCGGCTAGGGCAAAAGGTGTGTGTGTTTGTGTGTGTGTTTTAACCCACAATTTATTTCAAAATATCTAATCTTTGCTTTGTTACACCTTGACTCTGAGCAGGAACTATTAATGTATTATTCAGTTGAAATATCACTTATCCTTTAATCCTAGAATTTTAAAATCTGTCTACCTGCAGAAATATTATATGAAAGGAGGGAAGCAGCTACTAGTATAAACCCGAAGGAGGTGGGAAAGTGAAGATACTTACTGGGATCTGCCCTTGTTTGCAATTGTCTGGCTTGATTGAGGAGGTTCTCGCTTTCATCTTTATGGTAAATGATTTGAGTGTCAATCCCACTCACAGCCTACAAAGGAGTTGAGTGGAGAAAGTAAGAATGACGGTAGAAGAGCTATTTGTGATTTAAATGATGCAGTTTATCTGCTAAACACCAAGCAAAATTCATGCAGCTTCATTTTCATAGGTCATCTTTCAAGGTCAATGGTGAACATGAGACAACAATGTCCTTGCATTTTCAAGATAAACGATTTTTGAGGAAAATTCAGTAAACTAAGAATAGCGCCTGGCCAAGGCCCCATCGAAGTGCTTGCTGTGTAGAAACCATCAACAAATAATTTTTGAGTTGAAAAAAAATCAAAAGATGAAAGAGATTAAAAAGTAAAAATTAACAGGTATAAAAATAGTCATGGAGATGTAAAAAAGCAAAGGGAATATAGTTAATAATATTGTAATAACCATGTATGGGGCCAGGTGGGTACTAGATTTATAGGGTTGATCACTTCATACGGTACGTATGTATAAATGTCTAATCACTAAGTTGTACACCAAAACTAATATAATATTGTATGTCAACTGCAATTGAGAAATAAATTGGGGGAAAAAAGAAAAAAATATGAATTTCTGCATAAAGCATATTCTTTCTCACCAGGAACTAATCTTAAATATGTTTTATTCAGGAACTGTGGCCTCAAGCAACTGTCAAAAAAACTGGCATTTGCTGTCTGGAGTAGGGCACATCTTGAAGAAATTGCGCCATTGAAACATTCATAACATAAATAAAATGGTATTTTCTTAGTTCTGCTCTTTCTGCCATTTGTATTACATTTTGGAAGATCAAGAGATGACTTCAGAAAACAGAAAAGTCATATCTGGGAAAAGGCAACATATCAGTGAACTTTTAAAATAAGAGGATACTCACATCGTAAATTTGGTCAGTGATGTTCAAAGCCAATTCTGCCGTATCGTTGGCTTCACTAACGTAATTGGCAATGTTTTCATAGACATTGGAGGCGTCCAACGCCTTCTGCACCAGCCCATTTGCATCCGAACTGTGTAAATTCCTGCCCATGAACAAACTTGCCATTATTTTTCCGTCTCACCGCTTTGGGGAACAGGGCCACGTGTAGGGCTTGATGGGAATGCTTCCAGGACCACAGGCACTTCCTGTTATTCAGGGTCACCTGGCTTGACAAGGTTTCCCTAAGCTCATTTCCTAGAGGCTCATCTCCTTTGCATTCCTCTGCCTTTGGTGACCACAAAACCATCTTATTGTGGCTCCGTGGCAGCTGCCTGCCTGGCAGCAGCCACAGGAAAAGGAAATGATGAGTTAAAAACAGCCCTCTACACCTCTTCAAGCAGGAGTTTATGCTTGGCGGTCAGGCAGAGGAATGAACCCAGTCATTGCCATCTACTCCTGACCCAGGTCAACACCGCTATTCCCTTTCCATAAAAGAAACCAAGGCGCTCAGAGAGGTGCACAGCCTCAGCATGGTGTTAGCCATTAGCTGGGTTCACTATTCATTCAACCTTACTTTCCTTTTTTTTCTTGCATGGCCCTATTTCCCTTACATAACAGACCACATTTTTCCTTAAGAAGGGGAATAACATGCATGGAATATCTATGGACAGATACTGGGCTAGTCCCGTTCTATATATTATGTTTTTAATACTTAGCACATCCATGACCTAGATATTGTTATTCCCTTTTCATAGAAGCACGTGAGGCTCTGAGAGAGGGTTTGTCTCACTCCTGAGGCCTGGCTGCCTCCCTTAAGCACACATCTCCATTCATACCCCCCCCTCCCCTGCCCTATATACCGTGTTCTCTGCCTTTGCCCCTTTCTGGCCTCTGTAAGGTTCATCTAACATTTATTGAGTACCCATCATGCACTGAACAATCACATAGGTGCTGATAACAGCATATGCCTCAGAGGATTGATGTGAGGTCCACAGGGACAAAATATGTGAAATGATTGGCACCATGCCTGGCGCCCAGTAAACATCAGGATTTATTTTTATACCTAAGGTATTTCCTGAATTGGAATTCCAAACTAGTCAATAATTCACTTTATTGACATGTACTTCTTCCTCTAGAACATAAATGCCACCCTCTTTCTGCAGCTTATGCTCAGTCATTTGTCTCAATTTTAAATCCACCAGTTCCACCTTTTTCCTCTCAATTCCAAACACTGGTGAGTAGTACCCCTTAATTCATCAGTAACTTCCAGAAGATTCTCTGTGACCCAGTATATGAGATTGCAGATCTCATGTGGCTCATCTCTTCAAATGCCCTGACCTGTTGAGCCCAGTCAAATTGTTTCTCAGCCTTCTGCATGCCGTGTCAGGTCTTGCATGCTCCCTAAGCCCAGAGTGACTTCCTCTGCATTTCTTTGGCTAGATCCTTCTCTTTTGTTCCAGTCATTTCCCTGGCTCCTCCGCACCAGGGCTGACTCAGTAGGGAGGACAATGATAACATTCGTTTTTGTATTAAGGCAGCCATGCCACATAATTTTTAACCTTTTATGGAGGAAGGGGCCCACAGAGGCAAAAGAACCCAGGGCCCATGAAAGTCGTAATGCAGCCCTGCTCCACAGAGGTAATTCTGATCTCGCCATTTCTTCCTCCCCAGAACCCCTTGTTCTTAGAAATCGCTCAAAAAGTAAAACCCGAGGAAGTTCTTTTTTTTTTAAAGGATAAAATGAATATAATTTTGTAAATATTTATTAATATTTTAAAATGTTGCTGGCTGGAGTGGTAAGAAGATGTACCCAAGAGCTTGAAAACAAAGCCTTTGTTACTTGTTTTCATTACAAGGCACAAAACAGGTGCTACATCAATATAGAAAATAAAATGTGTTTTTGAAATGGGAGCTTCTTAATGAATTATGTGTATCTCTTTTTTGAGGCACAACATGCAAATCATTGGGTACCCAGATAGATGTTGAGGTATATTCACATTTTGAAGGAAATGTGTCTATAAATTTGGATGGTTCCCTGCATATATTTAATCAGAAATATCCTGAACACAAAAGGGCTTCAGGGTGATGGATGTTCCCCATCATGCTTCATGCAAAGCATGTGATAACTTAGAATCGCGCTGGGACACTGCTTGCCGCAGAGCAGCACTTAGGGCAGGTGTGTGCTGGGTTCCCAGTCAGGAGGATGGCCACTACAATGAGCAAAGAATCTGAAGAGTGCACAGGGATGGGTCTCAAAATAACATTCCACCAAGGCAGCACATTATCCAAAGCAGTCTTTTAGCCAAGTTCCATTTTATTGGCTTTATCAAAAGCACATTTCCTGGGAGCATGACACAGAGCTGGCTATAACACACCAAGGCTTGACAAGACCTGTCTCCCTCCCCCACCACACACACCCACTTTCTCCCCCATTTCTCTCTCTCTTCCTCTCTCTCAATTCACAGTAGATTTGTAAAGGTATTTGAAATTTTTGGCAATCAGGAATAAAAAGGTGATTTAAGTTTTGAACAGGTTACTATTGATTCTTATGTTGTTCATGACCTTGACTGATTCTTATTTCTAATGGCCGGATTTGCAGTCCTTTCTCTGTAATTATCTCATTATTTATCTATTATTTCAAGGCCATGAATTCAATTCCAATCTTTCAGTACATTTCAATGAACATGAATTGAGTGCCCAAAGGGTGCAATACTCTCTCCTAAATGCTACAAGAAAAAAAATGTCCATTGATTTTTCTCTTAACAGGTGTTGAAATCAAATAGATCCTGTTGGGCAGTGTATAAAGTATTGAGAGTATTTACCAGAAGTCAGTTGTATTACCAACTTCCAACCAGCTTTACTGAAGAAACTGGCGTATGGAAAGCTAATACTGCCAATGAAGTAAATAGGCAATTATGGTAGATTTAGACCTTGTAAAGGGATCTGATTTATTTCATATTTTGCAAATTATGCCTCTAAGCAAAATGCATTAATAACCCTAGCCGGTTTGGCTCAGTGGATAGAGTGTTGGCCTGCGGACTGAAGGGTCCAGGGCTCGATTCTGGTCAAGGGAACATGCCTAGGTTTTTTTTTTTAAGGATAAAATGAATATAATTTTATAAATATTTATTAATATTTTAAAATGTTGCTGGCTGGAGTGGTAAGAAGATGTACCCAAGAGCTTGAAACAAAGCCTATTCATAATTCATCAAGAAGCTCCCATTTCAAAAACACATTCGATCCCCAGTAGGGAGTGTGCAGGAGGCAGCCAATCAATGATTCTTTCTCATCATTGATGTTTCTCTCTCTCCCTCTCCCTTCCTCTCTGATACCAATAAAAACATATTTTAAAATCCATTAATAATTATGAAACAGAAATCCCCTCACTCCAAACACAGGTCTGTGATGTGACAGATTTTTTTTTAATTGAAAAACTGTCTTCCCGAAGTGATTACAATAAACAGTGATTGGTTCTCAGACTGCCCATCAATAAACAAATAAAAAAGCAAACCCAACCCTCAAACCAACCTGCTAACACTGAATCCCAGTAACACTGGCATATAGAATTGAATAAAAATAAGCTAATCAGCCCATGTAGATATTTGCATTTCTCAAACCAGGATATTACCTGCTTAGTTCATCGGCCTCTTGTTGAAGATTGTGTGCATGGTCAACAGCTTCTTGGACTAAACTATAACTGAGGTTACTTAGGTTGGATAGCTTTCCCTGTAGTTCATTTTTGGCTCCATCTATTTCAGCATAAATCCCTGATGCATTCTAAAGGAAATATTTTAAAAAAATGAGTTGAATTTAGAAAAACTTAAAACATTTTCCCCAGGGAGTATCAAAAGATAATCTCTATTCTTCATCATTATGAAGTTCAATAAATTCCAGGCCAGGTCTACATGATAAATATAAATCAATATCTATCTGTTTCTCTTGCATAGTCAACTCCTTCGTCTCTACTGATTGCTTCCCTAGCACTCAGACATGCTCTGTCATCTCTGATCTGAAAGCAAACAAAACTAAACTAACCGAAGCTAGCTTCTGTGAGGCTGCTCTCTGCTGGTTGGTCTCCTATTTCTCTGGCCAGGAAAGAAACCTTAAAAGCTGGTGTTCCTCAGAGTTTGACTCAACCCCTTTCTTCCAGAGAACTCTAACTCCTCTCTGTGAGCCCAGTCTTTTTGTCTTCCAACTCATTCTCTGCCATCCTGAAGGAATGCTGATCTTTCTGTTAACCAAATCTGATTATGTTATTTCCCTTCTCAAAATCAGCCATTGTTTTGCAGGTGCAAATCCAATTCCTTAACATGTCTTCATCAATGGACTCCTCCTCTCACCGAATTTCATTTCTCACCACTCCTCACCCTACTACACCTAGGGTCCACACTTGAGAAACTATTGTTGTTTCAATGCTCCATAATTTTCCTGACCCCTGTGTCCTTGTGCATACTATTTTAGCTGTCTGGGGGATACGGTTCCCTTCTTTTCTGTCTCATCCACCTGGAAAAATTCTATTCATCCTTCCAAATTCAGCTCAAATGATCACTTCCCTGATGAAGCCATCCCTGACTTCTGCAGGGTGAGTTCAGTATGGCCACATATTTTTTAAACCACGTAGTTCATTACTGTAATCTTTTCACTTGAATATTACACTCACCAGCTTACACAATCCTGGGAGACAGAAACTATGTTTATTTTTGTATTCCCAGAGTGTAGTACACTTCCTGGCACATAGGGTTTATTTTTATGAAGACAGTATTAAATGTCTAGCCATTTGGTTGCTCATATGGGGAACAATATATTGAAGAAAATATTTTTTAATTGTGTAAGCAGAAAAAATGCCATGGACATTCCACCTTTACTCATTAATTCATTCAATAAACATTCATTGTGTGCCTACTATGTGTCAGGCACTCTTTTAGGAGATAGAATAGATATCTGTGGACACATTCTCTGCTCTCAAGGAATTTACAATCTGGTGGGAAGATACAGATGATTAAAAAAAGGGATCAAATAACTGATCAAGTTAATTTCAGGGAGTAAAAGTACTTTGAATAAAATACAACAGGTCAGATGGGTTGGAGAGTGATTGAAAGTAAGAGGCCCACTTAGACTGAATGGTCATAAGGACACTAGCCATTTGAAAACTTCAGGACAGCAGGTGAAAAGGTCCTGAGGTAGGGAAAAATATGGTAGTGTGTAAGAAAATGAGAGAGGAGTTAGAGTGTAACAGTCTGGAGTGTTGTGAGGGAAGGACATTGTGGGGCATGAGGTGAGAGGGTGGGTCAGCACCAGGTCACTTAGGGTCTCATGGGCCATGGTAAAATAAGCTTGTTTCTTACTTTAAGTGTCACAGGAGGTTTTATGTGAGAGAAATAATGGGATCTGATTATGTTTTTAAAGGATTGTTCTGCAACTGCATAGAGAATAAATCTTGAGGGTCAAGAGTAGAGCCAAATGGATCAGTAGGAGGCTCTGTGGCAGATCACACTGGAGATGAGGAGACTTAGACTAAGGAGGAGTAGCAGAGAAGAGAGCAAGCATTCAATCTGGAGACAGGGCCAACAGGTCTTGCTGAAACGTGAGTGAGAAGAAAGGAGACATCAAGAATGAGTCCAGAATTTTGGTCTGAGCTATTGGGTTGTGCCATGCATTGAGGTGGGGGACACTAAGGAAAAAGCAGATTTTATTCAGAACATTTAGATTTGATATGCTTATTACATATCGAAGTGGTAGATGAAATTGTGATTTCGCTACAAACCATGCTGAGTTCATACTTGAAAATGTCAAGTAAGCATTCAGATGTAAGGATTTGGACCTCAGGGAAGGCATCAGAGTCAGAGGTATAAACTGTGGAATAATACATATAATTAATTTTTAAAGTCTTGGGATTCAATGGGAGTAAATGGAGCGTGAGTATAAATAGAAATAAGGGCCCACGACTGAGTACTGAGCCATTCATTATCCAGAGCAGGGATCAACCCAGCCCTATGCCAGGTATGGCCTGAGGCTGTTTTTTTGTATAGCTCCTGGCTAAGAATATGTTTGTTTACATTTTTAAGGGGTTATAAAAAACCAAGAAAAGAATAAGGGAGAGCAGTTGTATGTAGCCTGCAGAGCCTCAAATATTTGTCCCTGAGAGGATGTGCAGCAGTGAAGCCAGCAAAGGAGGCTGGCAAGAAATGGCCAATGAGGGGGAGGAGAGCCGGGTGAGTGGGGTATTGGAGGAGCCAAGACAGGGTCTTTCAATAAGGAAGGAAGGTTAGCGGTGCAAGGCTGAGAATGCTGAGGAGAGAGAGGCGACCATGGTTTTGGCTATGTTGAAGTTGCTGGTGACTTGGACAAGCACAGCCTCGGCGAGGGGCCGGGACTCCCATTTGGAGTGGGATGAGTACAGTAGACAGTGTGGAGCTGGGGGGGTGGGTGTGTGTGGGGGGTGGAAACAGTAACTTTAAATGGCTCAAGATATTTTGCTGTGATGCTGAGAATAATATTGAGATGTAAGTCAGGTCTGTTTTCTCCTTAATTTTTGAAAGATAGGGGCTATTAAAGCATGTCTGTATGTTGGCAGTAATGATCCAGTGAAGAGTAAAAACTGGGTGAGCCAAAAGAGAGATGACATGCTTTTGGGAGTCATACCCTACTGCCCTGTATTCAAGATGAGGAAAGATAGACTAAAGAAAACAGGTGGAGGAATGAGACTGTATCAGAAGGGACACCTTATTATTTATTACAGGAAGGAAGGTAGACATCTGGATACAGATACAGGTGAGTGGTAGATTTAGGGAGGAAATATGAGGGGGGGGGTTCTCTTTGTTCTTAATTTTTTAGTGAAGCATGAAGCAAATTTACCAGCCAGACTGATAGAAGAGGAGGTGGGTTTTCCCCCAGGCATGTTGGCTGTCCTGGATGCTGGGCATACTTGGGTTTATTGGGGATATAGGGTTAGAATTCTCGGGTGAGTACAGTAGGGGCATAGTATGGAAGTTAAGGGTGTTTGCAAAGAATGAGTATATTGACAATTTTAGCTGCTTAAGGTGGGATGAGAGGATATGAGAAGAGGATAAATGAAGTAGAGGAGGTCTCCATGTGGCTAGAGAATTGTTGGAGTGGGCATTCTAGAGTAAGATAGAGATGGTGCTTAGGGTGGGAGGTGCTTGAAACTGGGATTTGGGAGGAGGTACTGTTATTGAAGACCAGAGTATGGCCATAAGAGGGATAACAGAGGTGGACTGGAGGAAAAGCTTGTTGGACATGAGTTCAAGGAACTGGAGGTCTGAGAGCTGGTGAGCTCATCCATCTGAATTCTGATCTCTCTAGGGATAGTGATGGGAGTAGGGATGGAGAGGAAGACAGGGAGCTTGGTGCTCAAAGACTGAGATGGTGATCACACACGGCACTATTGAGCACTTGAACTACGGCTAACATAATTAAGAAATTAAAAAAGTTTTAATTTAATTTTATTTTAAATCATTTAAATTTAAGTAGCCATATATGACTAGTGGTCACCATTCAATAAAAGAAACTGAAAAATTTAGTCACCTGATCTTAGTTTTATAATGCCAGCTAAATTGATAGATTTGAATTGGATTCAATTATTCTGTGACACTGAGCTGCTGTTCTAATCTGCTGTCAGTACAAACCTGCACAGGTCACATATGTCCTTACCTTTATTATTTCATCAAGTTCTATAAGGGTCAGACGAGGCGTTACCAGAGAGTCTGAAGATGTCCTCAGGGAGGCATTCACCCCATCCATGTGTCCTCTCACTTTGTCGTGTTGTTTCTGTAGGAAGGAAGAGTAAAGGACAAAGAAGAGAAGACGGCTTTAGAGAAAGCATCAGAGAGTGGTCAATGTCCACTCGTTGTCCTTGCCCCAGGCAGATCCGGGTTCCAATCTCAGCCCCACCACCTAATTGCTGTGCGACTTTGGGGACTTCTACCCTTTGAATGCTGAGTTTCCTCACTATGACACGGATATAACAAAAGGAGGCACCTTGGGAGCTTTGAAGCTTGTAGATTAATAGTTAAAACATAATCATCTCAGAGCTAGCACTCATTTATCCATAAATGTAAAGTGGAACTATGAAGACAGGGTTGAATGCAGGCTCTATATTTGCAATAATTGGAAAATGAATTAATTCAAAAAAGTATTTATCATGTGCTAACTTGGGGGCCAAATAGCTCATTTGGGTAGGAATAAAGCATATACAGAATAATCTTAATGTCTTTTGTAAAATTTAAAATGGCTCTATTATTAAAGCACAAAATTGTGATCTTGCTTTCTCCCATTCTGAGCTCATTACGTTAGATGCTCAGAATTTTTGAGGAGGGAAACTGCCCAAGTTGCTGATATATATATTTTTAATTTAAATATATTTTATTGATTTTTTACAGAGAGGAAGGGAGAGAGATAGAGTTAGAAACATCGATGAGAGAGAAACATCGATGAGCCGCCTCCTGCACACCCCCTACCGGGGATGTGCCCACAACCAAGGTACATGCCCTTGACCGGAATTGAACCTGGGACCTTTCAGTCCGCAGGCCGACGCTCTACCCACTGAGCCAAACCGGTTTTGGCCTGATATATTTTTTTGATGAATTTTATAATTTCCACCTTCACTATTGGACAGGGATGTTGTGATTCTGAAGAAATATTATGGAGCTTCAAGTGAATTCAGAGTTTGAAAGCAAACAAGAATGAAACTTTAAGAGAGAAAAGTAAAAGATTAATTTTACAATCAGTAAAAAATGAGTTAAAGTTACTTTGAAAATGATAATTTAAGTTAAGGTTGAAATATATAAGCTATGGTATAATCTAGGATATCCTAGAAATAATTACAGAGGCTCAGATATAGTAGGACAGTCATTAAAACTTAAGTTCATCTTAATGTCTTCTTTACTTCCTGAGGTCTTTCCTGATTTAGTGGAAAGAAAGATGGAGTCCATCTTCTCCAAATATGTTGCTACAGGGGAAGATAAAGGTCTAGAGACAGAAAAGAATCTCATTTGAACATCCCCTTAATGCAACGACATTAAAAATATCAATTTCCCCTCAATATCCATCAAGCTTAATACAGTGTGACTATCTGGGGTTATTCTTATCTCCATAAGGAGCAGTGTTTAGACAGCTCTGCACAAAAGCAATATTTTAAAGCATATAAGGAAGGGAGATGGAAAACGGTTGGTATTAGTTAGCTCTATCAGAGCAGTTTTCTTTTGACAAAATCTAAGCTATAACCACATCTGGAAGCCCTGAGTCTGGGTCACCTTAAGGGAATACTGATAGCACCCCAAGGTCATAGCCAAACTTCAAAGCTGAGTGTTCACAGCACTGCATGGTAAGTTCATTTGCAGTAGTTGGAAAATGATATGCTTCAAGTTAAAGGGTTTCCCCCACTTATCATACTAGTAGCCCTGCGCACGAATTGGTGCACCAGTAGCTCTCTTCTGGGCCTGGCCGCTCTGCGCCTGCTGTCCACAGGCTCTCCACAGCCCAGAGGCCCATCTGCGGCCAGGTGTGGAACGCTTGCCTCGTTGCCGTGGTAACGAAGCAAGCATTCCATCAGGCCGCTCATGCTGCCCGCTCTCAGCAGCCACCCCCTGGGACTGGGGGACTCCGGTGGAGCTGAGAGGACTGGGCGCCATCATCTTGTGGCTATGGGTGCCACCATCTTTGTGATGGAGTGATGGTTAATTTGCAGATTACCCTTTTATTAGATAGCATACCGTTAGAATGAATAAAATTAGCTTTGGAACAAATATATTCCTACAGAAAGATGGTCAACTTGAACAAAAGGAAGTTTTCAAAATAATTATGAAAATGACATAATTAGCCCTATTCTGCATGCTAAGTATCCATTGCACATATACAAAAAAAAAAAAAAGTTTCCTGATCTTAAAATAAATGATAGAAACAGTCCTGAGAAGGCAGAGCTTTGGCTTATGAGACTCTCTAAGCAGTGCTTTTTAAAGAGTATTCAACCTACTTTTGAAATATAAAATTTTATATTTATCTGAAAAAGATTTTTATCATGCTGCTACCCTTTGGTGTTGGGAGTAGGATAGTGAGGTAAATATGTAATTATTAGTTCTGTGGCTGCTGTTAGCAGACATCAAAATGATTTTTTTAATTTTAGTTTTGTATAAAGACTGGATTTGGGGGTTATGATAATTAATAAAATTAAAATACTTTCATTGAGTGGGGGAGACAGATCCACTAACAGATGGTCACAACACAGAAGGAAATAAGCACAAGGTGTACTATGGGATGCTGGAGAGGAGCTCCTGCTCATCTGGAAGGATGGGGTAGCTTCCTGGAGGAGGTGATACCTGGGGCTCTCCAGGCAAAGGAGAAGAAGTCTGCTTTCAGGCACATGGGATTATTGGTAGAGTGAGATTGTCTGAACTGAAAGTGTGAAGCAGGGAAAAGGCAAGAAACATGGCTGAGGAGGCTGGCACGGGCCCATCAGAGAGGCATCTGTATGCCACGTGAAACAGCATAGACTTTCCTATAGGACAGTGTCTTTCACGTGTTTTTAACCATAGCCCACAATAAAAAATGTATTTTATGTTGCAATCCAGTAAACATATGTAACTAAAGTAGAAATGTGATGAAACTATTCCTTAGTCTAGTTTATGTACTTGGATATTCTCTATTTTATTTTATTTCCCCCCCTTTAAAAAAATGCTGGTTATAGCATTCAAAACTTATTTTGATTCACTAAGTCAGTGATTTTTAACTGGTGTGCTGAGGCAGGCACACTGGTGTGCCACAAGAAAATTTGAAAAATACAATATCTGACTTTCAGTCAGGGTCACTATTTTTCTCTTAGATTGTAAAAAAAAATAAAAAAATAATAAAAATAAAGGACAACAGCCAACACAACAATAGCTATCTGGTGTGAATGAATAAAAATTATACCTATTTTTTTGTTAGATTGGCAAAATATATTTTTTGGTGTCGCGGAATTTTAGTAATTAGTTTATGTGTGCCATGAGATGTACAAGGTTGAAAATCGCTGCATTGAATGGTTCACAAGCTGTGGTGTCAAAGGCACTCTGGTGAGGAGGAAATGAAGGCTTTTAGAAAGAGCAAAAGGTAATGGTCAGTGATTTAGGTGGAACACTAGCAAGATGGGGAAGATGGGTTGGAAGGGAGCAAAAATGGAGGAGAGATAGGAGGAAGCTATTTTGGTTGAGAAATGAAGGCCCAAACTAGAGAAGTTATAGAGAAATGGAAAATAGAAAGAGCTAAAATTATTCCAATGGTAAAATTGGCAGGAACCTCTGGTTGACGAGATGTGGGAGGTGAGAAAGAGGAGAAATTAAAAAATAAGGATGAAGCCCAGTAATTCTCTTGAAATCTACTTGAGGAAATTATTATTTTGTGCTATACTTATAAAATTTTGTTGTGTAAGATAATCATGCATTTACTTAACAAAGGATGCTATCTTGACCATCATTATTCTGAAAACTAGAGGGCTAGTGCAAGGATTTGTGCACAGGTGGGGTCCCTCAGCCTGGCCTGCAGGGACTGGGCTGAAACCAGCTCTCCGACATTCCCTGAGGGGCCCCGGATTGCGAGAGGGCAGTTCTCAGGTGACACACCCCAGAATCAGGCTCCCTCCTCTCTGGTTCCAGGTGCATCATCTGAGAACCACAGCTGCCAAGTCACCGCAGTTCAGCAGCGCCTGCATTGAGCATCTGCCCCCTGGTGGTCAATGTGCGTCATAGCTACCATCGGACGGTCTAAGGGTCAGATGGTCACTTAGACTTTTATATATATAGATTATTGGCTGAGGTATTGCTGCTATTAGAAACTGGTGCTGATAAGTATAATTTATTTTTATTTAGGACACTTGAGGCCTTGTGCACGAAATTTGTGCACTGGGGGGGGGGGTGTCCCTCAGCCCTGCCTGCATCCTCTCCAATCTGGGACCCCTCAGGGGATGTCTGACTGCCTGTGGGATCGGGCCTAAACAGGCAGTTGGACATCCCTCTCACAATCCGAGACTGCTGGCTCCCAACTGCTCGCCTGCCTGCAAGCCTGATCACACCCTAACCACTCCCCTGCAGGCCTGATCGACACTGAACTGTTCCCCTGCTGGCCCGCTCTCCCCCAACTGCCCTCCCCTGCCAGCCCGATCGCCCCCAACTGCCCTCCTCTGTCGGCCTGGTGGCCCCTAACTGCCCTCCCCTGCTGGCCTGGTCCCCCCCAACTGCCCTCCCTCCCCTGCAGGACCAGTTGCCCCCAACTGCCCTCCCCTGCTGGCCTGATCGCACACAACTGCCCTCCCCTGCCAGCCATCTTGTGGTGACCATCTTGTGACAACATGGGGGTGGCCATCGTGTGACAACATGGGCGTGGCCATCTTGTGACCACATGGGGGTGGCCATCTTGTGACCACATGGTGGTGGCCATCTTGTGCGAGGGTGTGACAGTCAATTTGCATATCACCTCTTTATTATATAGGATTTTATAGGGACTTACTGGGAGATAGTGATGACTGAAAATCAGGGTAGAGAGCCTAATTTAAGCTGATTTTGCCAACCATAAAAATAAACATAACTGAATTAATGAGTTTTCTCATAGCTGTTTCCTATTTTTCACTCTAATATTTATAAGTATGTCCAAAGATGCACATTTCTTCCTATCAGATGACTGCCCTCGATGGTGGTGGCTGTGAGTACCTGCCTTGCCTGAAGTACACATATGACCACAGCAGTTCTGAGCCCTGGATTTGTGGGCATACACAAATTCTGGCCCCACAGGGATAACTGCCTTTGCAAACTATGGGCACATCTGGGATTTTCCTCACCTCTTTGTATTTGCATGACCTTGGCCTGAATTAGACTCCCTATGTCTGCTGCTGCTGAGCAGCCTGGCTATGAGATTTACTTACCATGCCTTTCCAAAAATTACACACATCCTTACATGAACATAGTTTTGGGCTGCTTTGGTGTTCTAGTGCTCTCAGTATAAGAAAAAGTTAGGCATAGGAATAGTGCCATACTTCTCACTTGAAAGAGCAACACATTCATACATGTGGACCCAAGCACCAAGAATGATTGCATTCTTATCAATGCAAAAGGCAAACAATTCTAACGGTCTCTACTTGGTTTTGGGTGTACACATTTACATCAGCAAATTACAGTGGCAAAAATGTGAAAATATTTTAAAAATATGAATATTTAAATGTACCAGTATTTTTAAAAATTGTATCCAACTTTACCCTTTTGGCATACATTTGTGTTGTTCATGCCTGAAATGTATTTCCAGTTAGAGTGTCCATTGTACCTCGTGGTCCCGCTGCTTGGCTGCCGTGGCTCTGTTCATGTCTTCTGCATCCCTGATACGGTCAAGGGCCTGGTCAAGTGATTCCTGGAGGTCTGACAACTTAGCATTGTAGTCTTCCAGCTGTTCCAGGACCACAGGAAACAGAGAGCGGGTGTCATTGTACAGCCGCTGCCAACTCTCAGCCTGGCTCAACACTGGAAGAAAAATGACATGGAAATTCAGTCTGGGCTTCTCTTGTCTCCTCCCATTCCATCCAGCATTTAGCAGAGATGAAAACTTGTCAGACTATGCCTTCATTAGCAATAAAGATGGATGGTGTTGTTCACGAAATAAGTCCATGTTTCATATTTGAAGTAAAAAAAAAATACTATTTTGTAGGATTTGAGAGCACCTGGATGGCAGTCAGCCAAAAGGAGGTTTGATTAGCTTTCCTATTGAGATTACATTTTATGTGGAAACCATGCAATTATACTATGTTGATTATTACCCAGATTATTTCTAATTTTACCATATAAAATGGGTTTGGATATATTATAGTCTTATTATTAAAATAACCAAAATTATCTTGTGTGTTACTGACAAATGATGTTTACAACCATTCATTTTCTCTGTTCTCTCCAGTTAGCTCCTTTAGCTCAAACCTAAATCATTATTTTGGGTGGGAAGAAGATTAAATGGTAATGGTATATGTGTCTTAGCTTTCTGATCAAAGTTGCATGCATTGACTATGTGTCTTCATTCCACTTTTCCTTCAGGGAATATCAATCTGACTTGTTCAATTTTTTGTGTGTTTTCTTTCATCACCATGAACAGAAGACAAAAGTTCATGGCTGAGTAAAGAAAGTGGTTGAAAATGCCTTCACTAGTCCCATTTCTCCAGGGAAATCTTATTAAATTCCAAAAAAGGCAAGGAACATAGAAGTATCTGGCTGTGACATTAGACTTCAGCCTTTCTGACAACTGACTTCATCCTGACTCAGAAATGGGGCCTGAGATTCTACTTTGGTTTTACTGTTTCTATGACTTTATATGTCTGCTATGGTACTATGCCTTTATATTGAGACTATTCCTCTTCTAGAGTGTTCACATTAATTGTTAGCAGAAATTGGTAGTGACAATTGCAAGAAAATGATCTAGGGCAGGTGTTCCTAATCCTTTTTGTGCTGCAGGGCCCTTTGTAATCTAGTAAAACCTTCAGAACCCTTCTTAAAATGTTTATTAAAATGCATAAAGTAAAATACATAGAATTACAAAGGAGACCAATATATTAACAAACATTTGGTAATATATGTGCTTCTTTAGTAATGCATTAAATAACAAGATTTAGAAGTGGGACTAGTAACCGCTATAATTTTGAATTATTGATGAACTTAATGTTTTGAGATACCAGCAATAGCCATAATATGATATGCAAACCCGTTGCTTTTTTTGTTGATTGTGTAGATTAAAATGGACACAAATGCTTTGCAACTCTTCCCATCAAGAGTGGAGTCTATTTCCTCACTCCTTGAACCTGGGCTGGTCTTGACCAACAGAATGGATATGCATTGTTGGGTTCTAAGGATAGGTCTCAAGAGGCCTTACACTTTCCATCCTTGCCCTCTAGGAAGGCAGCCATCATATGAACAATCCTGGGCTAGCTTCCTAAGACACGGAGGGAGAAGCCCAGCCATCTCAGCTAAGGCCCCATACACGCGAGTCAGCTCAACCATGCCTCCTGGAGCAGAGCAGAGCAGAGCTGTCCTGGTTGAATCTAGCCCAGGTTGCCAACCCATGAAATCATGGGTAAATAAATGGTTATTGTTTTAAATGAATATGTTTGGGTGGATTGTTAGTAACTGATATAGGGACTAACTCAGAGGTTCACTAGTACTATTATGACTTGATGTCTACATGTATCATTAAAGGAAATGTTAAATTCCCATTGAGGTTAAAAGTCATTAAAAGCCATTCATGGACCTCAGAACATGAATGTTGCTGAGCGTGTAGCTTTACTGGCTTCTCAACTGTAGTTCTGGGAATTGGTTTCCATTAGCCCTCCTTCCCGTTTCTCATGTTTTCATCAACTGCTAAGTCCCTGTGTTTTTCTCCTCAGGAGTAAAATTTCTATAGATTCCTTATGGAACCTCAGCTGTTTCTCAAAAGCTTAAGGTTGGGCCTGGATCTAAAAGTTGTGGTCAGATAGTCAGGTTGTGCTGAATGACTCCCTGAGGACACATGTAAGTTCCAAGTAGCTGTGAATATTGGGAACTGGCTGTTTTGACCAAATGTTGCCCTGTGTCTCTGTGTCCTCTCCTGGACCCACAAAGAAAGCAGACATGTGCTGGGCCCCAGGGGCTGAGTGGACCTACATTCATGAGCTTCGTCTGCCTCTTCATCCACGAGCTCCCGTTGAGTGAAGAATGGTTGACGGCTTCTAATCTCTTCCAGCATCTTCTGGGCCAACACCAGCTTCTCAGAGATTTCCTCAGAGCTAAGCTCTTGCTGCTCCCCATAGTAGAGCATCTTGTTGTTGATCTCTGAAAGGAAGGACATGATGAGGGAAGGCAGCAGGGAGAGATGACTGGGCCTTTTACAGCCATGCCATTGAAAACACGGGGGAGGACGGGCATACTGATGTTCACACTGCAGATACTGATGCCGGCATCCGCGTTCCATGTTTATTCCAGGGAGAAGTAAAACCTGAGGAAATCACTCCTCTTTGCTTCCCATTTGGTGTCTTCAGAATGGGAATGGGATTAACACAACGCCTGCCCTGATTTCATGGAATCCTGTGTCTGGTTTTTGAATCACATTTACATAGTGGCTCAAAAACATTAATATTTAAGGCACACAAAACTGGGGTCTTTGATCAACCTTTTATATAAAATATATAACTTGGAGAAAATGTTCTGAGGTATCACCTGTCATATGTAGGATACATTGGAGATATTAATCAGACTTTAGCCAAGGATTTATCAAGGCTTTAAGCCAAAATTAGAGTATACTGTAGTTGTTCAAGTGAGTCTTTCAGATGGTTCTGCAGAGTAGATATACTATAAAGGTTTGTGTATTTCTTCTCATATGCATTTTTTTTTTGCAATTGCTATTAGCCTTCTGTATATGACTGTTGGTATTTTGACTCTGGGTTATTTTCACCCCATGTCCAGAAATAGGATGGAGAGTTTTAGAACTGGAGGGACTGATGAGAGTCAGAGGGATTAAATGAGTTGTCGAAATATTAGCAGAGCTGAATAGTTCTTTGACTCCCTGTTTCTACTACAGATGATCAAATTATATAATTGCCAACTTGTGCTATAGGAGCTCCAGGAGGAAGCATTCTATCTTCCTGGCATAAATGAAGCTGTGTGTCTGTGGTTTAGTGTGACATGCGGTTTGGCAGACACTGTTGTCACATAAATTATACCAAATAAGGGCTTGTATTTTCTATGGCTCATAGCTTGAAGGTCGCCAGTAGTTATTTTAGAGATGGCTGGGGATGGGAATGACACACTAGTGGTGTGGTGCAGCATTCCTGATTTGTGAAGGGAGAAAAAAAGAGGAAAGAAGTTTTAATACTAGAAATACTACTCAGAAAGTTATAGGGACACCAAGATATGCTAAAAAACTTATGAAGGGATTAAACATTCACTTTTCAAGAAAGTCTAAAACACTAACTCCTGAAATAAACTAAACATAGGTTCCCCCTCCCCTTAGAACTAGCATTTGCAAGGCTAATTCTTTGGTGTTTTGATAAAAATATTGTATTTACAATTTTGATCTGTTTTATTTTAGCCACTTCTGGTAGAGATTAGAAAAGGAAATGTAGATAATAGCTTTTTTGCCACTGGTCTTTGGAGACTGTTCATACATTATTATAAAAAGGTAAAAACTGATGGAAATTAGTTTCCCATTTACATTCTTTTGTAATTTTTTAAATCTTTTCTTATGCTTAAAGCAGTGATTTTCAACCTGTGTCACAGCACATGGCTGTGCACAAGAATTTTTAAAACATGCAATACCCATTTAGTCAGGGACACGGACCTCTTTTCCCTTAGACTGTCAAATAAAAAGATGGCAATAGCTGTCTGGTGAGAAAGAATCAAAATTATACCTTTTTTGGGGTCAAATTGGCAAAAATAGATCATATATTCTTTGGTGTGCCACGGAATTTTAGTAGTCAGTTTATGTGTGCCATTAGATGAAAAAGGTTAAAAATCGCTGGGTGAAAGGGTTTAGAAACTTTCTAAATAAGAGGGCTTAGAAACTTTCCTAATGAAATGCTTTAGAATAAAACTTTGAGTTACAAAAGCAAAAGTAAATTATTTCCCCTGAATGGCTTACTAAGATGAACGTTGGCTTTATTTGCTACCTAGAGGGACATTTATTCCTTAATTAGATGAGGTCAACTAATCTAGGTTTAATCTCACTTTTAGAACAAATCAATACTAACTCTAAAATGTTAGAGAAAAAGAGTATTTTATTGGGAGATGCAAAAGCATGCAATAATGAGGATGGGAGTGGGAAGTGCTTCAAATGTATGCCATTTGTCTTATTGTGCATTATAGGCACCAAAGGAAATATAGCAAATGATTCATTTTGGCTCAGCGTATCCATTTTCTTGGAATATGCCCCCTATACCTCAGTATAAAGATATGAATCTCCCACTGTGGGTCCCTTTACTGCCATTGTGCCCTGGGGTGCAGTTGGTCTTGTCATCCAGCTCTGAATGCATAGGATAATAAAAACCATGGGAACACACACACACACACACACTGCTTCCTTGCAGACTGTAACCCAAGGAATTTCTCTTTATCCTAGAACAAACAAAGTTGCCCGTTTTCTGTTGGTAAATGAAGGCTGGTTTTCAATGCACCAACCAGATAGGCTTTAAAATGCAACCTGTATTTACCAGAGGCTAGAGCACAAGTAAGTGAACATTCAAGGGGAAAGGTCAAATTACCACAAAGCTTCTGGGCCAAGAAATCTCACATACACCCCTCCCTGTTGTTCGTCTGGATTGGGGACCAGAGCACGTTGCCTGCCTGATTCTTGGGAAAGAGCGTCAGAGACAGCTCAGGACGATGTGGGTTAGTAGACAGTTTACTGCCTCTCTAAAAGCAGTGTGTTTGCGGCCAGTCATCAAGAAAAACGTTGAATCCTACTCAACTGCTGCATTTTAGAGACACCACTGCATGCGATTTCCTCTGCCGAAAAGATATTTTGGCATACCACTTCTGTAAAAGGCCTGCAAAGTAGGTGATTCTGTACATTTATTCTTGAAAACTTACAGATTGCAAGGAAGGATGAGTGCTCAGAAATCCCAGGTAAGTAACTTGAAATGCAGACCTCATGTAAGTTCAAACCTATAGCACTCTAACAACAGTCCTTGGCACGACCGTAAGCACTAATGGTAGCTATTAGTTTTTATTGTTGTGAATAACAGGAATGATGCCTTGACAGGGAGCTGAACCAGAAGAGGATATATTTACCTTGGATGGTATCCCTCATGTCGTGGGCTTGCTCTACGAGCTGAGTTGCGTGGTTAATGGTATCCATACTTTCCTTCTCAGCCAGCTGGCTCTTTCTTGAAGCTTGACTTTCCTATAAATAATCCGTGTAAACACCAGATTAAATTTAGGAGAAGGGAATGTTGTATATGTATGTATATGTGGGGATGGGTGGGAATAATGTATTTCAAAAACAGAGATTTCCCTGACATAGGAAAGTTCTATAACATATAGTAAAATGGTCCCGGAAACCATGCGTGAAGGCTGCTGTGATGACCAGCTTTAGGATTACAGAATGCTACAGAATGCTACAGAATGCTGCAAAATCAGATGCCATTCCTCTGCCATCCGTCACAGCTCAACCCAAACCAGCTGGCTTTCATAGGTAATTTACCCTTTGAATTTTTACTGTATCTCAAGATGCCAGACTAGGAAATTTCCCACGTGTGCTGAGCAGTTTGACATTGTACACTAGAGAGCTTAAAGCTTCAAAGGGAAAATTGTCAAGAAAGCAGGCAGATCTTGAAATGCTCCATGCATCCCGTGGCTCCTGGGTGGTCCAATCACTGGTGAAACTGAATTGCCGCAGAGATTCAAAGGCTTAGGCGCACTGGGATAAATGCTGTTTTCAGTGCTGCACTCCAGATTCCATCAACAGCGGTGGCACTTGAGTACAAATAACCGTTCAGGCAGATTGGCTCAGAGTGAATGGCGCCCTTCTCCGGGAAGCTGACTCCATTTCTCAACTCGGGAGCTTCTGTTTCGGAGTTCCCACTAAGCCTTTGTTAAAATGAAATCCCAACCCCAATGTGGCTTCTGAAGAAAGGATGTGTGGGGGTGCATGTGTATGTGTATGTCTCTGTGTGTGCAAGGACAGAAGCTGATCTAAGACAGGGTTCAAGGCCAGGACACTTGTCTACATGCAAGGCATGGGGGCCGGGCACTTCCTTTTGGCATTAGAGAGACTGACTCATGGGTCCTATTTAAGAGGAGAACTTCCGTCTCCCACTTGCTGCACCTGGTGTGGTGTGGCTTTGTTTTGGCTCAGCTCTGTCACAAAGGACTACAGCACCTGAACGGACTGCAGGGTGATCCGCCACACCGACCACTGGTAACCATTGCACAGTGGCCCAGGACAGAAAAGTGGCCGTTTCCGAATTCTCTCCTTTCATCCGGTTTTAGCCAGTGGATTATGCCATGATTATACCTGGAATGTTTTCATACTTCCCAGGCATAACCCACGCAAGTGGCCCTTGGTCAGGGAAGAGAATGTAGAAATCATATCATAGCTCTGGCCGGTGGCTCAGTGGTTAGAGTGTTGGCCTATGCACTGAATGGTACCTGGGTTGCAGGTTTGGTGTGCGTGCAAGAGGCAATCAATGGATGTGTCTCTCACATCAATGTCTCTCTCCCCCTCCCTCCCTTCCGCTCTCTACAAATCCTCAGGTGAAGATTAATAAAACAAACAAAAAACTAAACAAAAAGCAAGAACAAAAAAGAAAGAAAGAAAGCATATCATCGCAAACATAAGCTCTAGAGGCTTTTTTCCCCCGGCAAGTCTGAAATTCCCTTCACACAAAGCTCCCTGTGCAGCAGTAATACAGCCACCAGTCCCTTCCCTAAATAGCGAGCTCTCTGAATGAACACTGTGTTCTGAGCCAATGCGTTCCTTCATCCAATGCCTATCTTCCTCTTGGCTTATTCCAAGGCTTTCCAGTGACACAAAGTTGGTGGTCATTTTAAAATTAAATGATGCAGGGCATAAGATTAATATTATTCTTGATGTCACCTCTCTCCACTTTTTAAATATATGAATACAGTAGTTTAGAACATTAAAACATTTAACAAGTTGATTTTTGATCTAGTTTAAATTGAATTATATTTGAACAGCACAACATCATATTTTTGGCTTTGGCTTCAACCTTCAAGGGAAAATGCTATTGTTATTAATGTATTCATTTTAGTTATTATGGAAACGTTGAATTGAAGCAATGGAAGACAGCTGGAGGATGTCCTCTCTCTAAGAAAACCTCTTCTTCCTGACAAACACCAGAGGGCGCTTATTTATGCTTAGCAAAAGACTCCGTGCCAAAGAGGAACTGCCATTACTTTAAATTGCAAAATTTCTGGCTATAATATATAGTAGTGCCTATGTGAATGTTAAATTTTTTTCTGTAACTTTGCTTGTGGAAGGAAACTAATGATATAGACACATGATAAAACGGGTGCACCTTGCTCTAAGAAAAGCTGAGATTAAAAAATTATCTCACAACCATAAATCAGTTAATGATGAGTAAGTGTATAAAGAGTAATGTACCTAGAATACTAATTAAAAACAAATCAATAAGATTGAGGGTGATAATCAAATCTATCTAGGTCAGTGGTTCTCAACATTTCTAATGCCACGACCCTTTAATACATTTCCTCATGTTGTGGTGACCCCCAACCATAAAATTATTTTCGTTGCTACTTCATAACTGTGAGTTTGCTACTGTTAATGAATTGTAATGTAAATATCTGTGTTTTCCGATGGTCTTAGGCTCTACAGCTCTACCTGTGGTTGAGAACCGCTGCTGTAGAGCCTAAGACCATCGGAAAACACAGATATTTACATTATGATTCATAACAGTAGCAAAACCACAGTTATGAAGTAGCAACAAAAATAATTTTATGGTTGAGGGTCACCACAACATGAGGAACTGTATTAAAGGGTCGCGGCATTAGAAAGGTTGAGAACCACTGATCTAGGTGATCATATATTTTATTGTTTAAATGGGGACACTTTTGAGAGTGAAAGGAGGATCTTTTAATAATCACTCTGGGAGATAAGCATAAACAGGGACAGACAGTCTCGAACAAAACAACAGTAGGAATACTGGTTTGCCATTTCAGAATCTGTATAGTGACATCTACTTCTGTGGGTTTGCCTACCTCCTAATCATTAAGACTTCCAAATACCTGTCCAGCCTTGATGCCTTCCCTGAGCCACAGACTCAAATCTCTACCTGCCCTCTGGGTATCCATAGATACCTCATCCTTAAAATGTCCAGGGTAATCCATTCTGTACTTTTAGTCTTAGTCATCCATTTCTCCAAGCCAGAGCTTTCCTCCTTGTTCATCCTCATATCCAATTGATCACTGAATTTGTTTTGATTCCACTTGTCTTTCTGGCCCCTTCCAATTCCCCACTTCCACAGTCTCAGATCCCTGGTCACTGCAATGCTTTTCAAATGAAGACAATGTAGCAATCAACCACTCTTGTTTACACTCCTGTGCAGTCTCCTAATTTGTGTCCCTATCTTCAGATCTTTACTCACCAACCTATCACCCTTACCGAGGAGGAATGCTTCTGAAATTCCAAATCGGATCAGCCCATTGTTATAAGTAAATGCTTCAGTGTCTTCCAAAGTCCACAGGGTGAAAGTCACATGTTTTAACATGGTGGGCAAGGTTCTTCATGATCTGGCCTCTGAGAACTTCTTTAGCATTATCTCCTGCCCCTTGACTTACAGTTAATCTTCCAGAAGGCCCAGGAATACAGCATGCTTTACATCTTTCTGCTTTGTGGTAAATTTCCTTTGCTTGGAAGTATTTGATAAACTCCTAGTCATTCTTCAATGCACAGGCCAATGCTCATCTTCTCTGAGAAGTCTCCCTACGGTGCCCCTGCTGAAACAGTTATTTCCTCCTTAGAGTTATCTCTTTAGGCTGTATCATGCCTCGATTATCAAATGCTGTATATATATATATATAGACATGTATATATATAGGCATATATATATATATTTAGAGATATATATAGACATATATATAGACATGTCTATATATATAGACATATATATTTACATGTCTGTTTTCCCTACTAGACAGTGAGCTCTTTGAGAACAGGGGTCTTAATGTATTCATTTCAGTATCTATAGCATCTAGCGCAATGACCTTTATATGCCAGGTGTTAAGTAATGCTTTTGGAATTGAAACATTTTTAGTTTTTGTCCTGCCCTTTTTTTCAGGATCAGAAATGAGGCTCAGGTGCTTTTGATGTGTGGAGGTGACCTATTTTCCTTCCATTCCTAAAGATCTCTTTTCATCAAATGCATGGGTATCCCTTAGGAGGTCCCCAGAAGAAGGGGTGGGAAAGGGCTATAGCATTTCCCCAAAGGAGGTTAGAGGACTTGGACATGAACGTTGGGACAAAACCAATAATTTCAGGTTAATGTAAATTGTGAGATTTGGGTCCCATGAGATTCATGTGACAGGTAATTTGCATACAGAGGTATTTTCAAGTTCAATAGGCAACGTTAGTGTGACTTTTATCACAGTGGGAACCTACCGTGAGATCTTTCCCTCTGAAGCCAAACATTACTTTCTTTTTTTTTTTTTTTTTTTTTAATTTCTTTATTGATTAAGGTGTCACATATTTGTCCTCATCCCCCCATTCCCATCCCACCCCTCTCCCCACGCATGCCCCAATCCCCTGTTGAACTTAACCGTTGGATAGGCTTATATGCATGCATACAGGTCCTTTGGTTGAACTCTCCCCCTCCCCCCACCCTCCCCCTACCCTCCCCTATCCTCCCTCTGAGGCCCGATAGTCCGATCGATGCCTCCTTGCTTCTGGTTCTGTTCTTGTTCCTCAGTCTATGTTGTTCATCATTTCCCCTAGATGAGCGAGATCATATGTCACTAGATATATACTAATAAGCATTGAATGTGAGACGAGCAATAATAGTTATGCTGACAGGCAAATGAATCAGTCTGTAGCGAGCTTCCCCCTGGACCAACATTTCTTTTGAGACTCAATTTCAATGTCCAGTAGTTCCTTATGTGTACATGTCAGCACTGACCCCCCAGCTCTGGATGGTGGACAAATGGCGGTAACGGAGGTCCGACTCCCTCTGGTTTGGTCTCGGCCGAACCCAGGGGCACGGCGTCACCCGGACTAAGGGGCACGTGGCCTCACCCATACCCAAGGGGCGCGTGGTCTCACCCGGGCCTGGGACCCAGCCTCACCCGGATGGATCCAGGGGCACACGGCCTCACCCGGACCCAGGCTCTGGCTTCACCCGGACCCAGGGACACTTGGCCTCTCCCAGACCCAGGGCCACTTGGGCTCACCCGGGCCTAGGTGCACGAGGCCTCATCCGGATCCAGGGACGCATGGTCTCACCCGGACCCAGGGACGCTTGGCCTCTCCCAGACCCAGGGCCACTTGGGCTCACCCGGACCTAGGTGCACGAGGCCTCATCTGGATCCAGGGACACATGGTCGCACCCGGACCCAGGGACGCTTGGCCTCTCCCAGACCCAGGGCCAATTGGGCTCACCCGGGCCTAGGTGCACGAGGCCTCACCCGGATCCAGGGACACATGGTCTCACCCGGACACAGGGACGCTTGGCCTCTCCCAGACCCAGGGCCACTTGGGCTCACCCGGGCCTAGGTGCACGAGGCCTCATCCGGATCCAGGGACACATGGTCGCACCCGGACCCAGGGACGCTTGGCCTCTCCCAGACCCAGGGCCACTTGGGCTCACCCGGACCTAGGTGCACGAGGCCTCATCTGGATCCAGGGACACATGGTCGCACCCGGACCCAGGGACGCTTGGCCTCTCCCAGACCCAGGGCCACTTGGGCTCACCCGGACCTAGGTGCACGAGGCCTCATCTGGATCCAGGGACACATGGTCGCACCCGGACCCAGGGACGCTTGGCCTCTCCCAGACCCAGGGCCACTTGGGCTCACCCGGACCTAGGTGCACGAGGCCTCATCCGGATCCAGGGACACATGGTCGCACCCGGACCCAGGGACGCTTGGCCTCTCCCAGACCCAGGGTCACTTGGGCTCACCCGGGCCTAGGTGCACGAGGCCTCATCTGGATCCAGGGACACATGGTCTCACCCGGACCCAGGGACGCTTGGCCTCTCCCAGACCCAGGGCCACTTGGGCTCACCCGGGCCTAGGTGCACGAGGCCTCACCCGGATCCAGGGACACATGGTCTCACCCGGACACAGGGACGCTTGGCCTCTCCCAGACCCAGGGCCACTTGGGCTCACCCGGGCCTAGGTGCACGAGGCCTCACCCGGATCCAGGGACACATGGTCTCACCCGGACACAGGGACGCTTGGCCTCTCCTAGACCCAGGGCCACTTGGGCTCACCCGGGCCTAGGTGCACGAGGCCTCACCCGGATCCAGGGACGCATGGTCTCACCCGGACCCAGGGACACTTGGCCTCTCCCAGACCCAGGGCCACTTGGGCTCACCCGGGCCTAGGTGCACGAGGCCTCACCCGGATCCAGGGACACATGGTCTCACCCGGACCCAGGGACGCTTGGCCTCTCCCAGACCCAGGGCCACTTGGGCTCACCCGGGCCTAGGTGCACGAGGCCTCACCCGGATCCAGGGACACATGGTCTCACCTGGACCCAGGGACGCTTGGCCTCTCCCAGACCCAGGGCCACTTGGGCTCACCCGGGCCTAGGTGCACGAGGCCTCATCCGGATCCAGGGACACATGGTCGCACCCGGACCCAGGGACGCTTGGCCTCTCCCAGACCCAGGGTCACTTGGGCTCACCCGGGCCTAGGTGCACGAGGCCTCATCTGGATCCAGGGACACATGGTCTCACCCGGACCCAGGGACGCTTGGCCTCTCCCAGACCCAGGGCCACTTGGGCTCACCCGGGCCTAGGTGCACGAGGCCTCACCCGGATCCAGGGACACATGGTCTCACCCGGACACAGGGATGCTTGGCCTCTCCCAGACCCAGGGCCACTTGGGCTCACCCGGGCCTAGGTGCACGAGGCCTCACCCGGATCCAGGGACACATGGTCTCACCCGGACACAGGGACGCTTGGCCTCTCCTAGACCCAGGGCCACTTGGGCTCACCCGGGCCTAGGTGCACGAGGCCTCACCCGGATCCAGGGACGCATGGTCTCACCCGGACCCAGGGACACTTGGCCTCTCCCAGACCCAGGGCCACTTGGGCTCACCCGGGCCTAGGTGCACGAGGCCTCATCTGGATCCAGGGACGCATGGTCTCACCCGGACCCAGGGACGCTTGGCCTCTCCCAGACCCAGGGCCACTTGGGCTCACCCGGACCTAGGTGCACGAGGCCTCATCTGGATCCAGGGACACATGGTCGCACCCGGACCCAGGGACGCTTGGCCTCTCCCAGACCCAGGGCCAATTGGGCTCACCCGGGCCTAGGTGCACGAGGCCTCACCCGGATCCAGGGACACATGGTCTCACCCGGACACAGGGACTCTTGGCCTCTCCCAGACCCAGGGCCACTTGGGCTCACCCGGACCTAGGTGCACGAGGCCTCATCTGGATCCAGGGACACATGGTCGCACCCGGACCCAGGGACGCTTGGCCTCTCCCAGACCCAGGGCCACTTGGGCTCACCCGGACCTAGGTGCACGAGGCCTCATCTGGATCCAGGGACACATGGTCGCACCCGGACCCAGGGACGCTTGGCCTCTCCCAGACCCAGGGCCACTTGGGCTCACCCGGACCTAGGTGCACGAGGCCTCATCCGGATCCAGGGACACATGGTCGCACCCGGACCCAGGGACGCTTGGCCTCTCCCAGACCCAGGGTCACTTGGGCTCACCCGGGCCTAGGTGCACGAGGCCTCATCTGGATCCAGGGACACATGGTCTCACCCGGACCCAGGGACGCTTGGCCTCTCCCAGACCCAGGGCCACTTGGGCTCACCCGGGCCTAGGTGCACGAGGCCTCACCCGGATCCAGGGACACATGGTCTCACCCGGACACAGGGACGCTTGGCCTCTCCCAGACCCAGGGCCACTTGGGCTCACCCGGGCCTAGGTGCACGAGGCCTCACCCGGATCCAGGGACACATGGTCTCACCCGGACACAGGGACGCTTGGCCTCTCCTAGACCCAGGGCCACTTGGGCTCACCCGGGCCTAGGTGCACGAGGCCTCACCCGGATCCAGGGACGCATGGTCTCACCCGGACCCAGGGACACTTGGCCTCTCCCAGACCCAGGGCCACTTGGGCTCACCCGGGCCTAGGTGCACGAGGCCTCAACCGGATCCAGGGACGCATGGTCTCACCCCGACCCAGGGACGCTTGGCCTCTCCCAGACCCAGGGCCACTTGGGCTCACCCGGGCCTAGGTGCACGAGGCCTCATCTGGATCCAGGGACACATGGTCGCACCCGGACCCAGGGACGCTTGGCCTCTCCCAGACCCAGGGCCAATTGGGCTCACCCGGGCCTAGGTGCACGAGGCCTCACCCGGATCCAGGGACACATGGTCTCACCCGGACACAGGGACGCTTGGCCTCTCCCAGACCCAGGGCCACTTGGGCTCACCCGGGCCTAGGTGCACGAGGCCTCACCCGGATCCAGGGACACATGGTCTCACCCGGACCCAGGGACGCTTGGCCTCTCCCAGACCCAGGGCCACTTGGGCTCACCCGGACCTAGGTGCACGAGGCCTCATCTGGATCCAGGGACACATGGTCGCACCCGGACCCAGGGACGCTTGGCCTCTCCCAGACCCAGGGCCACTTGGGCTCACCCGGACCTAGGTGCACGAGGCCTCATCTGGATCCAGGGACACATGGTCGCACCCGGACCCAGGGACGCTTGGCCTCTCCCAGACCCAGGGCCACTTGGGCTCACCCGGACCTAGGTGCACGAGGCCTCATCCGGATCCAGGGACACATGGTCGCACCCGGACCCAGGGACGCTTGGCCTCTCCCAGACCCAGGGTCACCTGGGCTCACCCGGGCCAAGGTGCACGAGGCCTCATCTGGATCCAGGGACACATGGTCTCACCCGGACCCAGGGACGCTTGGCCTCTCCCAGACCCAGGGCCACTTGGGCTCACCCGGGCCTAGGTGCACGAGGCCTCACCCGGATCCAGGGACACATGGTCTCACCCGGACACAGGGACGCTTGGCCTCTCCCAGACCCAGGGCCACTTGGGCTCACCCGGGCCTAGGTGCACGAGGCCTCACCCGGATCCAGGGACACATGGTCTCACCCGGACACAGGGACGCTTGGCCTCTCCTAGACCCAGGGCCACTTGGGCTCACCCGGGCCTAGGTGCACGAGGCCTCACCCGGATCCAGGGACACATGGTCTCACCCGGACCCAGGGACACTTGGCCTCTCCCAGACCCAGGGCCACTTGGGCTCACCCGGGCCTAGGTGCACGAGGCCTCATCCGGATCCAGGGACGCATGGTCTCACCCGGACCCAGGGACGCTTGGCCTCTCCCAGACCCAGGGCCACTTGGGCTCACCCAGGCCTAGGTGCACGAGGCCTCACCCGGATCCAGGGACACATGGTCTCACCCGGACCCAGGGACGCTTGGCCTCTCCCAGACCCAGGGCCACTTGGGCTCACCCGGGCCTAGGTGCACGAGGCCTCATCCGGATCCAGGGACGCATGGTCTCACCCGGACCCAGGGACGCTTGGCCTCTCCCAGACCCAGGGCCACTTGGGCTCACCCGGGCCTAGGTGCACGAGGCCTCACCCGGATCCAGGGACACATGGTCTCACCTGGACCCAGGTACGCTTGGCCTCTCCCAGACCCAGGGCCACTTGGGCTCACCCGGGCCTAGGTTCACGAGGCCTCACCCGATCCAGGGACACATGGTCTCACCTGGACCCAGGGATGTTTGGCCTCTCCCAGACCCAGGGCCACTTGGGCTCACCCGGGCCTAGATGCGCGAGGCCTCACCTGGATCTATGGACCCCTGGCCTCACTCGGACCCAGGAGAGCGCGGCCTCCCCCAGACCCAGGGGCGCTTGGCACCTCCGCAAGAGTCCCGCCTCTCCCCGCAGGCATCTGGGTCTCCCACGGGTCCCCAGAAGCTGGATTTCAGTGTGATGGAGAGCTAATCTCCCCTAGGTTTGGAACAAAAGCCCCTTTCCCCCGCCACCAACCAGACCCACGCGCCTCCACACCTCATCCCCTCCGATTTCGCTGGTTTCCTCTTCCCTCTTAGCTATAAATCTACCATTCAGCCATCTCTCCTGTAGTTCTGGATGGCAGAGGCTCTGTCCTCCATTCGTGCCCCTGAAATTGCTGTGCGCGGTGGAGTTCGCAGTTCCTTTGTTTAACTTAGCCGCCTTCTTGATTCTCCTCTGTCAAAATGGCTTAAAGGGCTTGAATGTAAGATGAGAACTCCTAAGAATCCTCCAAATCGGTGTTGGCGGCCTCCGGGGCCTCGAGGATCTCACTGCGCAGTTCGGCCAGGTCGGTGGCGCGGATGCGCCCCTCCTGCAGAAAGATGGTCTCTTCCTTCACAGAGAGCCGCTGCGCCGAGTCCGCGGCCGCCGCCACAGCAGCTGCTGCGGCGCCCACGAGCCCATGGCCCCGGCTGCGGTGCTGACTGAGAGGAGCAGCCGCCCGGTCTGGGGAGACGCGAGCAGCAGTCGCCACCCTCACTAGTCCATGTTCCAGTTGTATTTCCGAAACTGCCATGTGAGGCAACACATCAGCCTTCACCTCCGCCGTCATCTTTTTCGAATTCCCCAATTTGTTCTTCTTAATCCCTTGAATTCAGTCAACTCTACTGAGGTCTAGTGGCGCCGGGAGGTGCACGGAGAGGGCGCCCGGGCCTCCGTCCGGTGTGCGGGGCGCGCGGCCCGCGGAACCAGGCACGCGGGGGCCTCGCGGCAGGGATGGGCGCTGGGCGGCCGCCGGGCTCCGGGCGCCGCTGCCGCCGCGGCGTCCCCAGTGCCCCGGGCCGGGCGGCCTGCGGGGGCGGCGCAGTTGCGAAACTGAGTGAGTATCTACAGTTAAGTCTTGATTGTTGTTGGTGTCACTAGGAGGAATTGTCCTCCAGGCCATTTGTCCATGAGGACCCTCTTTGTCTATATAGGAAGAGTTGCTGTGCAGGGGACATGAGGCTCCTGTGTCTGTGTCCCTCTGTATTCCTTGCAAACACCTCTGAGAGAAACGCGCCCTGGAGTTTCGCCCACTGCCTGGAACTGGGTTTCAATGTAGTTGGAACTGGGTCTCAGCACAGTCTGGCGCCTTTGTCTCCTTCCCAGCAGGGCCATTCAGTGGCGCAGGCAACAGTCCCTCCTCTGCGCGCCCTCCCGTGTGCGCCTCTGGAGCCGCCGCTCCTCTGTGCCTCTGCCCCACAGGCCAAATTCATTCCCCCAGCATGTGCCTGGCTTCCCAGGGTTTCGCCCGGAACTGGGGTTCAGTGCAGTCGGAACTGGGGTTCAGCACGGTCCGGAGCCCTTGTCTCCTTCCCGCTAGGGCAGTTCAGTGGCGCAGGCAACAGTCCGTCCTTTGCGCCCCTTCCTGCGCGTGCCTCTGGAGCTCTGCCTTCCGCCGCTCCTCTGTGCCTGCGCCCCACAGCCCAGATTCATTCCCCCAGCCTGCGCCTGGCTTCCCAGGGTTTCGCCCGGAACGGGGTTCAGTGCAGTCGGAGCCGGCGCTCAGCGCAATCCGGAGCCTTTATCTCCTTCCTGCCAGTGAACGCCGGCCAGGCCGTCAGCCGCCCCTTCCTCTCCGGCTCCATCCTCCCCGCAGGCGCGCGTGCTCGTGTCTCCGTCCGTTTCTCCATACCTCAGGCTTTTGCGGCTCCCCCGACTGTCCCCGTGGCCTTCTCCTTCTCCCCAGCTGTGGGCATTTCAGTCCGCCAGCTTTCCTGTGGTTCTGGACGATGACCGTTCTGACCTCTAGTTGTATTTTTGAAATTGTTGTGCCCGGCTGCGGGTTAGGTGTTTAACCTATGGCGCCATCTTGGTTTCTCCCAAACATTACTTTCTTGATAGAAATCTTTCTAAGACAAAGTTTTTCTTAAGTCCTTCTTAGAATAAACTATGGATTCTTCTAGACTAAGGGCTTGAGGATGCTTGAGAAGTCCTTACGACAAACTCCAGGCATTGATTTTGAAATGTTTAGCAGGTTCTTGTACCATCAGGACTGTTGTAGTCAGAAGGACATTATTTTCAGTTCCAGTAGCTTTTTCATCAACCTCCTGCTTTGGTGGTATTCTTGTTGTCTTGGAGCCTTTTCTACTGGGCTGTTATTCTCAAGCTTGCATTATTTCTCCCTATGAAAGCCTGCATTTGAAGTATATCCAAAGTAGAAAAGCTATACAACAAAATGATCTGTAACTCTGAGCTGTGGGAGGAATGAATCTTGGTGAAAACATGTCCTCAAGAATTGAGACATTTTTGGCAAGTTCCAACCATGATACAAATATGAAATCACAATGAATTTTTCGCAAAGATTTCTTTCTGGGTACCTCCTTTGAAACTTAAGAGATCTTACTGCTTTTCAAATGCTGGTAGTTGGATTAATATGCGGCATTGTATGGGAAACAAGGACAATTTTCATGTGCATTTCAAAGTAGTTGAATCTTCCAAGGGTCCAAGTAATTAACATTTTTAGAAGCTTAATCTCTTAAAAGTTTAAGAGCTCCAAGGTCAAAAGAGAGTATCAAAGTTATTTTAATCTTTATTTTTGTAGAAAGTGAGAATTGCTTTATGAAAAGCACTTCCACAGTTTATGTCAAATACCAGTATAGGAAAGCAAAAATTCCAGAGTACACTGGACAGCACTGGGGGAGCATAACAAGGGGGAAAAAAAGTGTTAAACATCTTAATATGTTAAATATGGCGCCTTGTGGCTTAGTTGTATTTTTTTTATTACTACAGAGGCTGGATATTTTTCCATTAGGCTGCTGGGGAGTGTATTTAATAGTCTCTCACACTGACTCTGCTCAAATTTCAATGCTTTTGTGGTTAATTTCTGAGAGCTTTTACAAGTCATATTTCCCTTAATATTTTTCTTAGTCTCATTGACTTTTTCATTTATTTAGTTGACTTACTGGGTATTTGAAATTTTATCTTGTCATATCTATTATATCTTTTTTTATTGTAATTCTTCATGCTGCATTTAAATGTATTGTCATTTTCTTTCAATTTCAAATAAATATTTAGTTCTGTTTTCTTGTGAATTTGAGATTTAAACTCAAGTCTTTAATCTGTCTGGGATTTTATTTTAGTACTAGAGGCCTGATGCACGAAATTCGTGCAAGAGTAGGCCTTCCTTCCCCCAGATGCCAGCACCAGCTTCCCTCTGGCACCTGGGACCAAGGCTTTCCCTTGCAGCCCCAGCTTTGTCAGGAAGGTCGTCCAGAAGGACATCTAGTCTAATTAGCATGTTATGCTTTTATTATTATAGATATGGTATAAGGTGAGATTTGAAAGTGATTTTTTTCCCTGCCAAAGTGCAAAATTGCTTTCTCAGCATCATTCCTCTTCTTTCTGTTTATTATTTAATGCATCCTTTAGCAGACATATAAATTTTATATTCTACATGGTAAAGCTTATTTCTGGATGCTCTATAGCTCTTAATCATAAAATGCTAAGGCAAACAGCTGAACAACTCTTCTAATTGAAATATATCAACCATATTAACCAACAGCAAATGTTAAAATAGTTCCTCATAAAGCACAGCTTTTCAAGGAAACCAGTCAAAATGGGAAGAAACAGTAGAGACCAAGTCTGCTCTTGGTTTATTGTAAGGTATTTGAGTCACTACATACTTTCTGAGCTGTGTTAAGCCTCAGTTGTTTGTGACTTGCCAGGCTCACACCAGCTAAGTCCTTTCTCTGAAGGTGGTTCCAGAACCTGAATACATACCCTTTCAGCTAATTCGTCCAGGTCAGACAGAAGGCTTTTCATTGTATTCTCAGCGTTGTTGATTTGTATCTTTCTTAGGATATACTGGTTTTCTCTTTCTGACAATTTTGTCTGTGGAAAAAAATGTTTTGAAAATAATCAGTAGATGTGCACACCAGGTTTGTAAAAATAAACACAAAACTCTTCCCATGTTAGAGGACTTGGAGTAGAATGTGAGTCTCTGTTTCCCAAATGGTGATGAGTCTGCAGGCTGTTGCAGGCTGGTAGAGAGGTTGGGGACTGCATGAGAGTTCTCAGGGCCCTATGGGCTGAAATTCTTCCAGCTCTGCTCACCAGGCAGACCCTGGGCTGTGCTGTGTTGGCCATGGGGAAAGGGTACCTTTTTCTAATTTGTACAAATGCACAATATAGACTGGTGGTGGCCTTGGGTGTCTGAGCTTTAAAATGTCAATTTTGGAAGGCTGTGGAAGGAATGATCAACCCATACAAATTAATGTAGGTGGAGTCTGGGAATTTCTTTTCCTTTTTTTCTTTTTAAGGAGAGCAATTCTCTTTATGTCAGACCATTTGCCCCTTTCTTTTTCATTTTTGAGGAGTTTAGTCCAAATGTAGCTTTACTCAGATTACTTTGGAGTAGGCTCCTCAAACTTGGCAATGTTCTGTCAGCTATAATTCTATTTATCTTGAAGTTGTGTTGTTGGGGAAAGAGGATTCAAGTGGTATCAAGAGGCCTGAATCTGGGTGACTCCCCTGAGAATTAGTGCCTTCATGCGTCCAAACAGATGAGTTTGGACAAGAAGGATTTCTAGGTTTGGAACAGAATGCTTACTAAGATTCCATCCAGCTCTACAATTTTGTCATTTTTTTGTTTTGTTTTGCATTTTGCATAATATGGACAGTTGCTGTGCATGTCATCTGCACATCCACAAGGTAATGAACACTTACTATGCTAGGTACTGTTTTAATACCCTACCCATATCAACTCACTGAATTCACTCAACAATCCATGAGATGGTTCAATAATTTCCCTCAATTCCAGATGAGAAAACTGAAGAATAAAGAGGTTACATAGCTAGTAAGTGTCAGAACCAGCATTTGAATGCAAACAATCAAAATTCAAAGTTTATGCTCTTAACTATTATACGAAATTGACTAACAAAGTTAAAAAAAAAGTACGCTGGTATTAATTCTATTGTCCTTTCAGTTAATTATTGTTTTTAAAAAATCCGTTGGTTGTGATAGAAGCCCATGATTTAGAGGGGGAAAATAAAACCACTTCTTACAGCTTAGATATACAAGCACAGTTCAACTGTTTCCTGCCTTTAACTCATTTATTAGAGATTAACCACAGGATCTATGAGGAGAAACAGCATGTGAGTATGTTGTGTGTTTGAGTGTGTGTGTGAATATGGGAAAATGGGGGGGATATGGGAAAATGAGGGGGACTATGACAGTGAGAAGGTAAGGTAAGGGTAGGAGATAGAGATAGAGATAAAAAAAATTGAGATAGAGAAACAGAGAGACAACAGAGAGAAATGTTTCTAGAGAAACTTCTCAGAAACATTGCACATTGAGCGTAAGGTAATGGTAAGTCTGTGGTAATCATTTGAATGACCAATGTACAGCTTCACCAAGGAAATAAGTGTTTCGCATCCCTCAATAGTTTTGTACATAGATATCAGTTTTTTAGTCATTTCATTTTCAGTATTAACCTCTTTGATAGATGGCTGCTCTTGGTTTAGGCTGAAGCTCATGCTTACAATGAACTTGTCATAATCTCCTAGGGCTAACAATCTGTAATATTGCCATGGGACTCAGATACCAAAACTGATAGGCGTTACTAGGAGTGACTCAGTGAAACCAGAATGAAAACACGCAGAAGGTAAACATTTCTGCATACTTTGAGGAGGTAGATGGTGGAGTTCATTTCATTCACGTGTCTATGGGCAGCGGCACCGGAGGACACACTCAACACACCGGATTTGCTTTCTTCAATGGAGAGCGCGGCTAAGCGAAGGTCATCAGTCAGATCCCAGATGCACTTATCACAGCCTAGAAGCAGAATGCGCATGTCATTTCTTCAAAATCAAAAGTCAGCTGGGAAGCATGCTGCTTTCAGTAGATCACAATATGGACTTCCTTAGTTAATTCTATTTCCATTTTTGTTTCATGAGGTGCTGGTCTGGGCCACAGAACTAGTCCTTATACTCAAAGTGGAGTAGAGTCCAAGATGAGCCAAACTACATCAAGCACTATCCCCACTTAACACCTAACAAAGAGCAAACAACACATGCAGCGGGGAAAGTAGGTTAACACGAATACTGAGTGTGAACTGAGACAGACAGAAAGCATGAAAGGGACAGCCTTCTGGGATGCCTCTCTTTATGTCAGGCTTTGGGCTGTTGCTTGGTGTTCACTGGTGAAGATGCTATTTGATAGGCACTCCTCCTTTCCTGTCATCTTTTTTCGTCTCAATTCAGATTCCAGCACTTCTTACTCCCTGGCCTCACCCCAAGGGTGACTCCCTCAGCACCTCCCCATGGCCTGACCTGTCTGGTGCAGTAGTTGCAATTTCTCATTGCTTCCCAAGTTTCACATGTGAGTTCTTCTGACCACTGTCATTACCCACCAGGATCCCAGGGCCCTCCTGGGGCACACTCACAGGTACACCCTTTGAAACTTTCCTGTTCTCTCTCAGATTGTACTTTCTTCTGGAGAACTGGTAAATGGAGACTGAAGTGTTAATAGTTGTTAGTATGTTAATTAAGTTTAACATGGTCTTACTCATATTGACTCTCAGAGGAACATCAGGCTGGGAAGGGGAAATGCTTACGGCCAGGCAGGTATCATGATGTCCTTAAAGTGACCTTGCTTTGGGGACCACCTGTTATCAGTGTGTAAACTTTACCCTGCTTGTGTCTCACATTCTGTGCCATCTTCTAAAATGTGATTCATTGGTAATATTAATCTCTTGTGTCCAGAGGACTCTGACGTCAAGATATTTTTGTTTGGGGGAGGGGATACCTAATGTTAAAAAATATATAGTCTTTAAATCACTCTACTTAAAGATAAATATTAGTTACTTTTTTAAATTAAATCTATTGGGGTGATATTGGTTCATAGGGTCATCTAGGTTTCAGGTGTACATTTCTGTGATGCATGATCTGTGTGTAGCATTGTGTGTCCACCACCCAAAGTCAAGTAATCTTTCGTCACCATATATTTGGCCCCCTTTACACTTTACTACACCCGCCCTCTTCCCTTCTGGTAAACCACCATGTTGTTGTCTGTGTCTATAAGTATCAGTTTTATATCCCACGTGAGTGAAATCATATGGTTCTTAGCTTTTTATGACTGACTTATTTTGCTTAGCATCATATTCTCAATATCCATCCATGTTGTTACAAATGGCAGTATTTCATCTTTTCTTATGGCTGAGTAGTATTCCATTGTATATATGTACCACATATTCTTTATCCAGTCCTCTATTGAAGGACACTTTGGTTGTCTCTATGTCTTGGTCACTGTGAATAATGCTGCAATGAGTATAGGGGTGCATATATCTTTGCGAATAAATGTGTGTGGTTTTTTTTGGTAAATATCTAGAAGATAGATTCCTGGGTCATATGGCAACTCTATTTTTTAATTTTTGAGGAACTGCCATACTGTTTTCCATTGTGGCTATAACAGTTTACATTCCTGCCAGCAGTGAATGAGAATTCCTTTTCTCTATAACCTCTCCAACACCTGTTACTGTATTAGCTGTCTTGTTGACAACAACCATTCTAACAGGTGTAAGGTGGTATCTCATTATACTTTTGATTTACATTTCCCTAAAAGTTAGTGGAGTTGCACATTTTTTTCATATATCTGTTGGCTATTTGTATGTCTTCTTGGGAAAGGTGTCTGTTCAGGCCCTCTGCCCATTTTTTTAATTGGATTGTTTGCTTGTTTGATGTTGAGTTGTATGAGTTTTTTATATATTTTGGATATTAACCCCTTGTCTGAATTGCTGTTTGCAAATATCATTTCCCATTCGGTTGGTTATCTTTTTATTTTGTTGTAGTTTTCTTTTGCTGTGCAGAAGCTTTTTAGTTTGATATAGTCCCATTCATTTATTTTTGCCTCTAATGTCCTTGATTTTGGGGGTTAAATTCATAAAATGTTTTTTATGACCAAGGTTCATAAGTTTAGTACCTATGTTTTCTTCTATGTACTTTATTGTCCCAAGCCCTTGGTACATTTTTATTTAATTTTTGTACAAGGGAACAAGCTATAATCTAGTTTCATTCTTTTGCATGTGGCTTTCCAATTTTCCCGGCACCATTTATTGAGGAGGCTTTCTTTTCTCCATTGTGCGTTTTTGGCTTCTTTGTCAAAATTTATTTGCCCATGTACCTGTGGTTTTATTTCTGGGCTTTCAATTCTGTTCCATTGGTCTGTATGTCTGTTCTTCTGCCAGTACCATGCTGTTTTGAGTATCTTAGCTCTGTAGTATAATTTCAAGTCAGGTAGTATGATACCTCCAACTTCTTTCTGTGGCTGTTCAGGGTATTTTGTGATTACATACAACTCGGATGACTTTTTGCTCTATTTATTAAAAAAATGACATTGGGATTTGGATGGTGATTGTATTAAATCTGTATATTGCTTTGGGCAATACGGCCATTTTAACTATGTTGATTCTTCCAATCCATGAACATGAACACGGAATATATTTCCATTCCATTTCATTGTGTTTTTTGCAATCCCTTTTAATAATGCTTTGTAGTTTTCAATATATAAGCTCTTCATCTCCTTTGTTAAGTTTATTCCTACGTATATTACTCCTTTGGTTGCAATTGCAAAAGGAGTTTCTTTTCATTTCTTTTTCTGAAGTTCCATTGTTAGTATATAGGAAAGCAATGGCTTTTTGTACATTGGTTTTGTATCCTGCAACTTCACTGTATTCATTTATTGTTTCTAATAGGTTTTTTTTTTTTTTTGGTGGAATCTTTAGATTTTTCTATATACAGAATCATGTCATCTGCAAAAAGTGACACTTTTATTTCTTCCTTCCTAATTTGGGTGTCTTTTATTTCTCTTGCCTGATTGCTCTGGCTAGGACTTCCAAAACTATGTTAAGTAAGAGTGGTGAGAGTGGGCATCCTTGTCTTGTTCCTGATTTTCACCATTGCGTATGATATTGGCTGAGGGTTTATCATAAATGGCGCTTGAAAAGTCATTAAGATTCATTCTGGAAATTTGTTTTGAAATGTTTCATCAGGTCCTTGCACCATCAGGATTGATCACTATTTGATTGATAGGAGTGACAGAAAAATCCAGGAAAGAGAGAGCAGCTCCTTTTCATAAGGCCTGCATATTTTATTTCTGGTGCCACTTCAGATTTGGAGTGATCTGGGGAAAAACACTGAAATCTCTTCGTATCTCAGTTTTCCCAGAGTTGTAAAGCATTGTCTGTATATCATATTATCTAGTGACCTGAAGAGAAAAGGGAGAAAAGGAGCTAAAATAAACCCAGTCTTTGGGAATTATGTTTCTGAATTTGCCTTTATCCACTAGGTAAGATGCTAAACTTAAAGACTTGGTAAGTTTTGTAGAGGTGTTTAAACGTAAATCACCTATTTGCAAATTAGAATCAAGTGGGCACCTGAATATTTTTTGTTTAGGGTACATTTGTTTGAGGCATAGACAGGATTAAAGCCAGGGGTGAAACTCAGGCAGTTTCTAGAGAGGGGTATTGCATAGCTCTCCTTAGTCCTCCACCTGCAGCACATTAGAGAAAGTGGGGTTAGTCAATCATGTACTGTTATTTTTACTTATGGTTGGGCAGTCCGTGCCTGTAGGGGGTTCAAAACTTTTCTCCAAGCATTTTCCGGTTACACTGTCACATGGGCCTCCTCCACAATTGCACACTGTGGGAAACAAAAACAAGAGATTAGGGATTCATTTCTTAGTGCTTAAAGTATAGCAATGTTCTCATGGTTTCTAGAAATATTGGCTATCAGTATATAACTACTCAATGGGCATTAATTATATTCTATGATACAGAGATTGTGCCCCTCACCCAATTGAGCCCCAGCCCAGTGGGATTTTCAAAGGAGACCCTTGTGTAAAAACAAATTTAAATTTTCTAGGACTCCTTTCCAAATCTTGACTATACAGCTGCTTCAGTCCAGAAAAAGCCTGGTAAATTTCACAAGATACAAGATAATCATGGAGCCCATTATTCAACTGGACTCTGAAAGCCAGCCTTTCATTGCAGCCTGATTCTCCAGTTTAATCCAACTGCGGGGTTGATCATTGCCAGGTGTGAAGGAGGAGTAGTCCAGTGAGGAGAGAGTGAGGAGGCCCAAGAGCAAATCTTGGCTTCCACAGTGCCTGACCCTTGGCAAAGCTGACTCCAAACCTCCAAGTGATAGCTCTCAGTGAGGGCTAGGAATAATGTCGTGGAAAAAATTAGGAACATATTTACATAAATTTAGAAATCCTGAGAACCCATTATTCATCTACTGAGGATTTTCAAGAAGGTCATTTGGAAAAAAACAAAAACAAAACCCCTATTTCAGAGTAGAAATTAATTTGTGATATTGAAAAAGGAATTCCTAAGCTATCCATGCTAACAATAAGCTGAAATAGAATTGTGAATTTTCCCCATCTCTTAACTGTCTTTAGAGAAAAATCATAAAAAAATTTAGCTGTAAGGAGAAATGCATTTATTACATTTCAGCTGTTTAATGTTCCACAAAATGTAGATTTATTAAACCATTCAGCAAGATCATGCTTTATTGCTTTTAGCTTTAGATCTTTTCTAAGAGTGATCTGCTTCTATGTAGTTTAAACATAAGTTTAGTAAATGTTTTGAGAATCAGAATATTCATCAATGTCTAAGGCTTTGATTTTGCAGTTTTTTAAAATTCTTGCCCCAGGGTGTGTGTGTGTGTGTGTATGTGTGTGTGTGTAAATATATATATAAGTATATATATATGTATGTGCATACACACACACACACACACACACACATACACACACACACACACACACACATTAGAAAGAGGAAGAGAGAGAGAAACATGTATGTGAAAGAGAAACATCAATTGGTTGCTTCCTGTACATGCCCCAACCAGGGAACGAACCCGCAACATTGGTATGTGACCTGACAAGGAATTGAATGCAAAATCTTTTGGTGTGAGGGACAGTGCTCTAATCAACGGAGCCACCCAGCCAGAGCTCCAGCGCTCTTTCTGTTGCCTGCTTTTCTTCTGTAGTCTGTCTGGACACAGCACGCTCTTCCCTGTGTCCTTTTCGGTATGATGCCTTTGTGCACTTTGCTTTCTTGTAGACATGTTCACTTTTATTATGATTTCTGAAGAGCACATGTGTTTTCCTCTCAATATTAACCTTTGCACTTAGAACCTTTTAAAGTGGGACTTTGTTTTAATGAGGGGATTTCCAATAGGAGCCATGCCACAAGAGTACAACACCTCTTCCTCACCCTTCTTCCCCTCAAAGTCAAGCCTTATTCCTAGAGGAGGGCAATTTAACTTTACCTATGAAGAGCTTTATTCTGTGTGGCAAATGGATTATAGAAATTATCAATGAAATGTATACATTTCAGTCTAACTGAAGTCAATTCTTATACTCTACCTGAGATAGTTGCTCTGACAATTTGAGGAAATTGGGGGGTGAGTAAGCTCTACCATTGATTTGCTCACTTATTGCACTGAAATGTCAGTTTTACCAAACATGAATGAAAAATGGGACTTAGCTTCCAGAATAAGAAAAGTGATGTGAACCATGGAGATTTTAATTCAGAATTCTGGCCAATCATAGGCTGTCCATGGAAGTCTGCTTTTCTTCTTTGATCAAAATGGGAAGGATATAAGATGGCAAGGCAAGCGCTCATTTGTGTCAGTGTCTCTTGGCTCATGAGCTAAGTTACATTAGTAGCCTTGGTAATATCCACCACGGGTGAGTTTGGAATGCACATTCCTGAGCATGTGCATTGCCCTGGAAAAGTGACAAGGGGGCACTTGTGATATTTTCCCAAGATAAATACATCTAAATCCAGGACGTGCATTGGCCAGGTGGTGTCTGAGGACTTACAGTACTGTACCTGCACAGTTCTTGGCTATCCTGGCATCCCCATAGTAGCCTGGGGCGCAGTGTTCACACTTGAATCCAGTGGTATTACGTAAGCAATTCCTACACTGGCCGGTGATCTCATCACAATCTTCAAAAATCAGGTTAGGATCAGAATTTCCACTGCAGTCACATTTCTTACAGGTGTTTCCAACAAGCAAAGGGTTTCCATAATAACCAGGAGCACATCTGAAGGGGAATCACATGTTAAAAATTTAACAGCCGTAGTTTTTTCTTCCTTTTAATCTTCTTTCCCATCTAGAACAAAAGCGTAGTTAATACTTGTGGTTTGCTTTTCCAGAATTCATTCACATCTCCCATCTTTCTAATAGAACTAGACTTTGTTTTTAAGGAACCACCCCTCCCCTATGTGTTACAGCCTATTTATCATGGCCAGCCCTCCAGATGTAGGAGTGTCTGGATATGACCAATGTGTGGGCGTTTTTGGTCATTCCAACAACTAGCGTGCACAGCTGGCATGTGATGGATGGTGCTAGATATGCTAAATGAGACGCACTACTAATGCACAGCTAGGAATTATCTTGGTCAAAATGTTAATAACGCCTTTGTTGAGAAACACTGATATAAATCACTGTCCACCTTGCTGTAGTGAACTGTTCAGGTAACCTAAATCTGAGCCAATCAATGCCTGGCACTATCCTGTCCAAAATGGATTGGCTCAGAGGTGATTCAATTGGAGTATAGCTCAGGGCTCTTGTTTGAGGGTTATGGGGAGGCATCTTTTCATCTGTAGGTAAATGAAGAGTCAGGTGGTGCTCGTAGTTCTGAAGCCATCTTGTGACCGAGGAAAGGCAATGTGGAGACAAGGCAGAGGGCAGAGCTGAGGGTACCACAGAAAAACAGAGCTGGAGCCTAAGTAGCCATTATTCTGGACATTTTAGATCTCTGGGTCTACAGAGGCCAAGGCACCTAACTACTGCATTTGTTGTGGGGGCACAGCTGGTGCCTTTGGTCATGCTGGCTGGGCCCCTCGTGAGACAGCCTAGCCCCGTTGGAGACTGGTGACTGAAATCCATCCAACCTTTGCTGGCCTGGCCAAACTGTGCACTCTAGGTGGGGCTGCCTCTGCTCAGAGGGACACATGCTTTTCTCTATTTTTCCCAAAGCTGCCCTGTGGGCCAGCTAAGGCCCTGCTGTGAGTTGTGGAACTGCAGGCCCATATAAGGGCCAGCTGCTGCTTGGTTCCTGTCAACTGTTGCCAAATTGTAGCTGTGAGGGAACGGAGGACCTGTATTGCTAAAATTTCCTATTTTTAAACAAAGAAGTTAAAATTTGGATTTTATGTTGGCTGCGGACTGCAGGCTGGAATGGGGAGACCAGGATGGGGTGTGGAGAGCCTGGGCTAGGGCATTGGCCTTGGGAATGGAAAGGAAGGGAGGACTTTCCAAGGAAATAAGTAAGGTTTAGTTTGTAGTAACAAGATACTACATTTTAAAAGCTTCCATTTAAAGAACTAAAATTATGATTCAGAACATTTGAAAAAAAATAAATGAAAAATAAAAATCACACCTGTAATCCCAAGGCCCTAATGAAATAATTGTTCAACATTTTGCATATGATCTTCCAGCCTTTATTCCTACATCTCAGTTTTTTTGGTGTAGCTGTAATGATGGTGTATGGTCAGTCTTTATATCCTTGACTTGCCTTGTATCTCATAGCTTCACCTGGGTGAGTTCACTTAGTTACCACAGACAACTGGGAGGTAGGCCACACAGGCCTGGCATTCTGAGGACCTTCTGACCCTCATGTTCTTTCCTTCACTCCACCCTGGACCACACTGTTGCTACTATAAATGAATGAGTGAATTCACCCAACAGAGGGACAATTCATGTCTATTTATGCAAGGCACAGAAAGACAGGAAGAGGAAAAATACACAGCCCATTCTGAAAGAACAGTGAACAAATGAAGCACAATCATCCATAATATCTGAATTCTAGAAATCAAGGTCTATTTAAAGATAAGAATGAATTAAAGTGTCACACAATCTACAAAGAGACATCCCCAAGAGAAAATGTGTAATGAGTTTTGTTACTCATATGCATTCATTCATGTCTTTGCACCTCAATTTACTGGCCCTCTGGTCCCCAAGCCAGCATAAATCATTCCTCTATAGAACACATGGCTGGATTGAATTTCTAACCTTTGCTGCAGTTCACCAAACAGAATATTAGACTCTTAGACTCAGTGAAATGGAACTCAGATCTACTCCCTTAATGTGCAGCTGGGAATCCTGAGGTCTAGGAATGAAGGGACTGGCCCAAGCTCGCATGAGTCAGATGCCAGTTACGTTCATTTCTCAGTTTAATTTCACTGTATTTGATCTCCATAGGTTGTCCCCTGGTCTTCCATAAGAGAAAAAAATGAGTTCTCTATCCTGTAAGTCAGAATCTCAATCACAGTGGAAACCTACTTTTTAAAAAAATATATATTTTATTGATTTTTTTACAGAGAGAAAGGGAGAGGGATAGAGAGATAGAAACATTGATGAGAAACATTGATCAGCTGCCTCCTGCACACCCCCTTCTGGGGATGTGCCCACAACCAAGGTTACATGCCCTTGACCAGAATCGAACCAGGGAGCCTTCAGTCTGCAGGCCGACGCTCTATCAACTGAGCCAAACCAGTTAGGGCTGGAAACTTACTTTAAGTTACTTTGAGTTTCAAGAACATCTTTTGGTGATAGATTTGGTGGCAACTCTGAAGTCACTGTCCAAACTTCAACACTACAGATTTGTATAGGCTCACATAGCTAGTTTCTTACTCCTGGCCCCATAAAAGCCCCTGCTCTTATAGATAAGGAAAGTAGAGCATGGAAAAGCTAAACAATGTGTTCATTGCTACAGGGCTCCAACCTATTAGGAGACTCCAAATTTAATGCTCTTTCTACTCCACTAGTCTGGCATTAATATACTAAGTAATTAACCAATTAATGATTATAATAGTTGAATAATCAAATGATATTAGTGCACCCAATTCCTACCTTCAAAAGGACAATAGGAAGGTTATAAAAGGATCAGTAGTTGGATTTAGAGTCAGTACTGGAGCTCTGGTATCCAGCAGCTTGGTCCACAATCTCATTTCTAGCTTTATTAGTGACTCGATTCACTCAGGGGAAAGGAAAGACCAGCATATGAACTTTGTCATTTCAGTTAGTGATTGTATTATTTGGGCAAAATGGAAACAAAAGATTGTTTTGAGGAAATCAGACTAAATGTTTACCAATAGTTATTGTTTGGGGAATTTTTGGAACTCTTTTCCTGTCCTCTGCTTCGCCCAGGGCCATAGGTGGCACAGAAGGCTTTCTATGTAGCTATCATTGGGATTAAATTAAATTAAATTAAATTAAAAAAAGTTCTTGTTGCATAGTAGGTGCCATAAAAATACTATCTACTTCTCAATGAAAGACAGGAAAATAAGGCTAGGAAAATGTAAGTATTCCATTGAGGTCAGAGAGTCAGAATCCAGAAGTGGAGCAAGGCAGAGAGTAGGGAGGCATAAGAATTGTACACAGATAACAGGTCTGATAGCTTAAGTTTGAAAAACTTAGTGCCTTAGAAAGAATCAAAATAAATCCCTGAGTCATAGTAAGCCTCAATAAATATTATCTTTTTATTCCTCCTGCCCTTCTTTATTATTTTCTATCATCAAGGCCATCATCAAAATCGTTATCACTATCATCATCATCTCTGATGACACTATGATTAGCCATTCTTGTTAGGGTTATAAGGTGCACTGGGATTTGCTTTAATTTGCTCCATTGTTCTCCTGATCGTTAAGCAACAAAATCCATGATGAATCCTCACATGGGTTTAGGATGTCTCTCACTTTACTGCAAAATTGAATGGATTAAGGTATTCTATTAATGCTGCCATAAAGACAATGAGGAGTACTGAGCCATTGAGATCATACATGTTTATTAACTGAAAACTTTAGATGGACTATTGAGGGCCCTGGGTTTTGGTTTCAGGTTTATCACTAGCCAGCTATGTGTCCTTAGCTTAAGCCACTTCATGGCTCTGAGTCTCTGGCTCATCATCTTTGAAATGTACTATTTAGGAGCAGAGGAAAGATCATGTTGGGATGAAAATTATAAAACTCCTATCTATACAGTTGTGCATTTTAAAATTATTTGCATCAGAAGATAACTTCCACTTGGAACCTCTATTCAGTCAGAAGGCAGTAACTTGGGCCACACTTTTCCATTTTCCTGGCATGGGATGGGAAATAGGGGGTCAAATAGGGGAAGAATTGGCTTTCCACTACATGGTGCCTTTTAAAGAAACGTTAAAGGTGTTGTTTTAGTAAAAAAAAAATTACCAAAACAAATATAACTGAGTGCTCACCATGTGCCAGATACTGTGATGGGGGAAGAGTGACTAAATAAATGAATACGATGCTATTTCTCTTGAACAACTCACAGTTTAATAGTATAGACTAAAAAGTTTTTCCCTCGGTAAAAGACAAAAGTGTATATCATAGATTTTTTAGACTTAAATGTATCATTGAATGTAAATAGTGCATGACAGACTGTAAGCACTTATTAAATGCTAGTTATTATTTTTATCATTATCATCTGACACAATGTGGTAAGCTCCACAGTTGATCTAGTGGATTTGGGGAGCAGCAGGTCCAATATGTGGGTTTTAAATTATGAGGGTAGAAAGGTCTTTAGGAAGAGACAGGTAGGGGCCAGAGCAGGCTAAGAAACATGGACCTTGCTGTGAAGACAAGATTTTGGAGCTGTTTTACATGGCACAGAAAGAGGCTCATGTGTTACGCTTTAGACCAGGGTTTCTCCAACTTGTATGTGGTATGAATCCCTGTGAAACAAAAATATTCTTATAGAATACCTCTTCCAGTATTCATTTAAATTATCTTTAAATATTTAAATATTTCAAACATAGGTAGAAACTCCTTGTGTCTGTGGCTTTTAAACATCTTGAAAACCAAGATGAATTTTCTAAATAAAACACAAAACTGGAAAATTAATCAAATTCAAATTAACAGTATTAATTCAAGACAATAGTTGATGTCTTGTTGCAAGTGACTAACCACTTGCATGACATGCTAGAGGACTGTCTGGCTCAGCATGCATGCCCTGCCGTGTGCCATGTAATGATTCTGTTTGCCTTGATGTCATGCCATTCAGCCTCCACTTGTCTATGTCATTGACACACCACTGGCTGTTATTTTCTCCTCAGCTCTGAAGAAGATCTCCCTTTATTATGAAATGGTACAGAAAGTCCAGAACATGTTCAATTAACTTTAAAAATCAAGATTATCATTAAAATTAAACACAAAGCTACTATTCACTGAGAACCCATAAAACTCCACGAATATTTTCAAGGATACAAGGGTCCTTGAGCCACGGTTAGAGAGACACTGTGTTTTATTATGCGGGTGTGGTACTGAAGACTGACATACAGCAGTAGTTCATAATGCAGAGGACTGGGAAGAGAATCCAGGGTGTAGTCAAATTACAGGTCCCCAGGCCTCACCCTTTGAGGTCCTTCTACAATGGGGCACAGAGAGGTTTTGAGGAGGGCTCAGGAATCAGAAGGTTTTCAGGGGACATTTACACACAGTCATATTTGAAATCCTTCTCTTGATTAAATCATGTCTAAGTACAAAAACACCCAGTGTTCTTTGTTTAGACCAATTTTTATTTTTGTTTGAATCGATACCCATACGAATCAACTGCATATTTTGAAAAGATCTGTGGACAAGTCCAAGTTCACAAAGACAGTGAGAGCATAGATTAGATGAAATTTAACTGGGACAATTTCACAACTTGGCTGTCAAATTCAAAACAGAAACTCCCTCTCAGGCCCAGGGTCAAACACAAATCAAAAGCAGCTAAGACCACTTTTATTTTTTTTTTTTTATGATCCAGCCCTTCCATGGGAAGAAAAAAAAATCATTCTTTCCATGACACTCTTGAAGAGTCTTTGCTTGTTTTTTATTTAGCATTTCCTTTTTTCTGCCTTGTAATGGATGGTTTTCAGGTTTGTCTCCTCCCCTAGTCTTGACTTTCATTGAGGATAATAAATCATGTCTCAGATATTTCTGCATCCCTATCTACTGCACCAAACTGCTGTATGGCCATTTCCATTTTTAGGAGGAATACCTGGATTGTAAGATCATTTTTTTATGTAAAAGACCTCAGTGCTTTATCTTTAGAACTGTAGGATGTGAGACAGGGTGGACAGAGAAGGGGAAGATAAAAAGTTGCTGGAAGTGATCCTCCCCCAATAAAGGTGAAAGGCTTTAGAAGGGATGCTTACTTCTAGCACCTTCGTAGCCTCCTGTGAAAGCAAGTGACTTCTGGGAGTAACAGATTAACAATTTTTCTCTTGCATATCAGAGACTCATCAAATTCGTTCATTGTCAATGTTTAAAATAGGAAGACATTTGGGAAAAGCAGTATGGGGACAAAAAAAGAGTCCAGATTTTTAAATTTTAATCCTCACCCAAGGATATGTGGGTTTTTTTATTGATTTATTTTTTACAGAGGGAGGAAGGTGGAGAGAGAGAGAGAGAGAGAGAGAGAGAGAGAGAGAGAGAGAGAGAGAGGAGAGAGAGAGAGAGAAACATAGATCAGTTGCCTCCCACATGCACCCTAACTGGATATCAAACTTGCAATCTAGGTATGTGCCCTGACCAGGAATCAAAGCTGCACCTTTTGGTGTAATAGATAACACTTCAACCAACCGAGTCACCAAGCCATGGCAAGAGTCCAGTTTTTAAGCTCAACTACAAATCCTGGTTCCTCCACATAGCAGAAATGTGACTTTAGACAAGTCCCATCACCTTCCATGCCCTCTGTTTCCTCACCTACACCCTCCTCTCAGGATGGTCATGAGGCTGAGAGATGAGGATGTAAAGCTATGAGACACAGGAGACAATCAATGAAGGGCACTATTTACTTGAAAGCCGTAATTTCTAGCTAAGGAAACTGAGAGTCAGGGAAATGAGCCACCATATCCCAGACACACATTATGCCAGTGGTGGAAATTGGACAATGACCACAGTGACTCAGACTGTCACCAGTTAGTTTTTATTGAGCCTGTATTAAGTACTTGGTGTCATACTAAAAACTTGGCAGCACCGCCTCACAACAGTCTCATAAAGTGGGTATTTTCATTTTCTCCATTCTGGAGATGTGGAAATAACTTAGAGGTCAAAATAACTTGCCCAGGAAGATCACAAAGGGCTAGAGTTGAGATTCAAACTGAGCCAGGCCCTCTACTTCCATTTTCCAAACTAGTGCTCTCTCCTCCATCTTATCAATCTAGGTCCATCATAAGCACCCAATCTGATCCAGCCTTACGGGGTAATGGCAGGTCCTAGGAGCCTCTGATGTGGGCCAGGGGATTTATTACCCACAGTCCCACATCTCAGGTGGGCATGCTCTGTGCCAGGACCCCCACTGTTGCAGACAGAACCTTTAGCTGCACCCTATGCGATTTTGCAGAAATGAGCTCTTAGGGCTGAGATTACTTCACTTCTGGGAGGCCTTGCATTAGGCTAGCAGGAATCTATTTAAGGTCATTAGTTCCCCTCACAAGAGCCATCGAACACCCATTATCTGGGAATACAGCTCAATCCTTATCAGACTAAATTGAGTTTAACCTCAAACACTGGTGAGAAAAAAACTCCATCCCTGGATGATTAACAATCCTCTCAGACCCCCACTGAGAAAAAAAAAAAGAATAAATCAAGTGCCTCATATTCCTGGGTCCCTCAGTAAGGAAATAATAGAATGAGTGTGTCGCCAACATCAATCAACCAAAGGTAATCTGATCATCTCTGAAAGATGAAACTCACATGGCCCTCAGCTTTTACTTTCCCTCTTCCTTTACAGCAAAAAAGGGGAAAAATCTGCCCTAGTTGGTTTGGCTCAGTGGATAGAGCGTTAGCCTGTGGACCAAAGGGTCCTGGGTTCGATTCCAGTCAAGGTTATAGGCTCCTCTTTGGCCCAGGCCCTGGTCAGGGTTCATGCAGGAGGCAACCAATTGATGTGTGTTGTGTGTTTCTCTCACATCGATATTTCTCTCTGTCTTTCCCTCTCTCTTCCACTCTCCCTAAAAATCAATGGAAAAATATCCTTGGGTGAGGATTAATAAAAAAAAAATAAAAATAAAAAAAGGGAAAAATCCCATGACCCATTCGAGAAAGAATTATTCACATTTTGCACATTTAATAATCATAATAACAATGACCTCTGAGTATAGAGATTTTCTCTGTACCATAGACATTGTGGCTTTTTATAAAAAGTTGCAGAACTACATTTTGAGAGATGGAGGGTGTTTTCTTTGGAAGTGAGCTGGCTTATCATTTAAAGTTTATGTTTTGATCTCAAGGCTAAGTCACATTCAGGCTGGTCGGGAGTGTGATGTTGTGAGGAGGTGAGTACACTGCAGATGTTGGACTGGTCCCTCCTGGCCCTTCCCTCCCTGTCTTTATGACACCACCTAACATTTTGCTGTCTAAACACCATGATGAGGCCATTGTTTATGCATTTCTGTTGAAAATTAGAAGGCCTCTCTGTGAGATTTTTTTTTGGTGAGACCATTTTATCATAGAAATCTGTGAGCAGTTGACAGGTGGGGAGAATGAAGAATGTCTTGCCAGAAATCATTCAGTGGGAAGCCTCACATCTTTAGTCCCCAAGGCCTTTCTTGATTGAGTAGAGCTCAGAGCAACTCAAAAAAAGAAAAGTTAGGTGTAGATACCAAATGGGGATTCAGAAAATGCAAACTCTCATGGAATTTTTTTTTTTTTATATTTCAGGGGAAGAAATGGTGTGAAGACTGAATTAAATAATAGATTCATGCTTATTTCAATGGATTGCTCTGATAGAGGATTTAATTTTGACTTTCAATTTTACTTCAGTGCTTTTATTTCAGTGCATTGCAATGTATTTTAAACTTAATACTCTAATAGAGGATATGATTTATTTTTTATTTACCAAGGCAGCCTCACTCTCCATCAATTATACTACTGGTTCCAAATGATAGAGAGAGAGGGGAGTGTTAACAAAACCATCCAGAGAATCTTTTTAAAATACACATTTTTTTTCCTGTGTCCATTTATCTGGATGTGGCCCTGGGCCCCTAGGGAACATATTGTTATATCTGTGTCTGGGACATGGGGTTATGAAATGCTATCTCCTACTCCTTCCTCTCAATCATCCACTTCAGCATCTATTGAAGGGGAGAAAGGCAGACCTGATGAATGCAAGCAACAGAAAGATTCCTTTGATCCACACAGAAAATGGTACATTTTATTAGCTTACCTTTCACAGTTAGGTCCAGCGTAGTTTTCTTTACAAATACACCGAACAGCTCCATTTTTTCTATAGCAGGATTCTGCAAAACTAGAATTGTAAGGGGATGTTAGAAGTCAATTCCATAAATCACTGAAGAGACCTTCTTCAAATGGGTGTGGCCATTTGCTTTATTTAAAGTAAATTCTCTTCCTTTTGGAAAAGTTTAGGCCAGCAGGCTCAGATAGAAAATGCCACTCCATTTGTGAAACCATTTTCCAGGTTCACCTTACTTATTTTTCCATAGAGGCATTTCATTATTTTTACTAGAAGCAGTGGGCATTTCAGAAAACCATTTATTATACATAAAGTCTAAAACACATATTCCAAAGGCAAATGAAATAAGCAAATTTTGCCTGCAATTTTAGATTTATGTGAGAATTTTCTCTTATTCCCATCACTTTCTGTGTATAAATTTGAAAGTTCCCCCTTTTTTATTCCCTAGATCTCTTCCACTCTTTACAGTTATGAGCCAATTCTAAACTATCCTATATAATAAAAGGCTAATAGGCAAATTGTCCCCTTGGAGTTCAACCTACTGGGAGTTCGACCACTCGCTATGATGGGCACGGACCACCAGGGAGTGGTACAGAATGAAGGAAGGCAGCCGGCAGCCAGGGGAAGGAAGTCCCCGATCAGCCTTGATCACTGGCCAGGCCTAGGGACCCCACCTGAATTTTGTGTACTGGGCCTTTAATTTCTTTTATGTGCACCTTGAAGAATGGAAATAAAGTCACAAAGCAAGTACTCAAGCAATAGGATCCACAGTAAAAGGATTCTAGTCCATGGAATGCCTCTCTTAATTTTTCATCTTAATTTTTTTTTAAGATAATAAAATCTAGGTCAGAAAAGTAATAAGAATATTAGTTCTGCAGAATAAATAACCAAATTAATTATTAAGGCAGGGGAAGTGAAATATTACTCTGCACATGTTTGGATAATTCTACACTGACACATGAATCCACCCCTATGAGGTGGGTATAAAAAGTTTTAAAGACTCTTAAATTAGTTTTGGCCTAGGTACTGTACTATCGATGGAGCATGATCTGCTATTCTCACATTACTGCATGTGTAAGCAATTTTACCCTAATGGGCTTTCCGAGGAAAGAAAATGGATGTGTTTGCTTTGTTTAAAGATATTTATAAAATCAAGTCAGAAAACAATATGTGCTTCTCAGTGAAAGGTAATACCCACAATTTACTTCCTTCAACAGTTTGATTAAAAACATTCCATGAAATTACATTTCTTTGGCCTTTACTCTTCAATTTGCTTGTTCTTATTCCTTCGCTGTCTTAAAGAAACACTGTCAGTGAAGAGGCCAGGACATTCATGTTTCTTTGAAGATGTTTCTCCCAGCAGCCTGCATACTGCTTGAAGAGCTGAAACATCTGCCAGTGTCTGGAGTCATCTGCCTTGAGCTAATGTCCTGCTGCTTCAAACAGACGACATTTTCCTTAATTGGAGCCATTACCATAGCTAATACTAGACATGGTGGATGTCTGGCCAACCCCAAAATAAATAAATGAATTCTGTGCAAATGGTCCTTGGGAATAACTGCGTGACCATTGGTCTCTGTGGTGGGAGACTCAGAGGCAATGCCAGCCGCTGAGGGTTCCTTTTTTGTTTTTCATCAGCATTAAATGTTTGTGTTTTATTCAGAGGAAAGTCTGTCTTGGCTGGGGAAACGAAAACACTGTGCCTTTCTCAGCCCGCACTAGCAGCCATGGCGCCCTTTCTAAGAGGAAAGGAGCCTTTTGCTCTTGGAAAACCCTCAAGGGAACTTAAAGAAAAATAGACTCAGCACTGTTTGTTGCTAAACTCCCTCAGACTTTATTTCCTTGCTTTCTGATGTGGCTATTGTAACTAGAAATCCAAACCCTGGGTCAAATAGCGGATCTCTGAGAGTGTGATTTAGATTCCATACTTGTGCCTTTCTGAACTCAAATCAAAGTCCTGGCAGTTTCATTTTTATAGAAAATAGAAATGTGAATTTTTAAAACAACTGAAAGAGGCAATGGTGTATTTGATTTTTGATAATATATTTAATTAGTGTTGGAGATCAGTTAACTGAGTCAATAATAAGGCCAGATCAAAGGCTAGAACTTCATAGGGTCCAAGCAAATTTGTCCTGTTTTATGATCACTGACTACCTTCCCACTCCCATTTCTGTCCCAGATTCCACCCCCCCCCCCCCCCCCCCAGGGATTTGGGAAGTAGAACTATTGCCACTACAAAGAGAGCAGGTCTCTCACACCCTTCCCAATTCCTCAACATTCCCACATATGTTCTTTACTTATTGGTGGTGTATTTTTGCTTTTGTATTCATGTTCAGCCTCAAATCTGTATTATGGAGACTTCAGTTTTCGTGTCTGTGAATATGCTCCTAACTGCAGAGCACATTCCCTAAGACCTTCACTCTTTGGAACTGGGATCCACTCACACATACAGAGAAAGAACATGGGTGAAATGGTTGTCCTTGATACCTATGGGAACTTTTTCTCTTTCAAGGCAAGAAGGTTATTACCCAATTGGCAAGTTTCTGCTTCAATTATTTAAGAGTTAACAGCCCGTCCAGAGTGGCTCAGTGGTTGAGCGTTGACCTATGAACCAGGAGGTCATAGTTTGATTCCTGGTTGGGGCACATGCTGGGTTTCGGACTCAATCCCCAGTAGGGAGCATGCAGGAAGGGGTCGATCAATGATTCTCTCTCATCATTGATGTTTCTATCTCTCTCTCCCTTTCCCTTCCTCTCTGAAATCAATAAAAAATATATTTTAAAAATAAATGATAAATAAAAGAATTAATGGCCTTCACAATAGCTTCTTGATCAACTGAAATACTGGATAATCTGGCCTAAAAGGGAAAAGGTCAGTTGCTTTAGGAGCTTCATAATACTGCTGTATTTTGACTTATTTTAGTAAAGGCATGACTTTTTGACTGTTTTATTCACTACTTTGACCAACAACTGGTACATGATTGGCACATAAGCACTCAATAAATATTTCTTGATTGCATGTAGACAAAATTTCTCAGTCCATAGAAATGAGTTCCAAAAGTCTCTTATCTCAAGACATTAATGTCAGATAATTTAGATTAAAAAGTCTTGTCATAGGAATGGAATAAAAAATGCATAAGCCAGACAATACAATTAGCATTTGGGATTGCCTTTTTAATTCTTCTGTTAGTTTCTAAAGAAACTTCAGCTCAAAGCTTATAAACCTGTTTAGAGCAGTTAATGCTTTATAACATCTTGTTTACGTGGGTAAATGAGTGATACCTGTTATTAGGAAGTTGGAGGTACATATATTTATCAAAATAACTATATCACATAAGAGAGTGACATGCTAAACATATCATCAGATATGGTTGAGACTAATGTTTAAGAGCAGAATATTAATGAACAGTAAAACAATATACTAGATGAGGCGACATAAATCAGGATACACTTGAATGGAAATAACAGAACATTTAATGTTGGAGTTTTCTACTTTCACTCTCAGTACCATTCATTTGACATGAAAAATTACAAAGCAAGGGCTGAGGCGGTTTAATGATTTCTAAAGAAAGATGGGGCTATAAAACATCTGACTTCTTCCCAGACTGTCAGAGCCTCAGAGGATTTGAACAAATCACAAGCTATTAGGTGAAATGTTAATCAGTATTGGTATTCAATTAAGGACAAAACATTAGAGAGACATTTGGTTGTTATCTCCTCTTTTTTTCTCTTTTTAAGATAGTGTGTGTGTGTGTGTGTGTGTGTGTGTGTGTGAGGTATTGAGGCCTTTTAAGTTATTTTATATGCATTGTTTAACTTAATTTTTATAACAGCTGTCAACTAAATATTACATCCAAACCTTTAGAACAGTTTCTGACATAGAGTAAGAAGAATGTAAGTATTAGGAAAAAATATAAAGTATGTGTTTACTAAAGCCAAAATCAAACATACTCCTTTCCATACTCCTTTCCATGTGTAAGGCACCAACTCAAATGGTTCACACATATTATCATAGTCTAACTCTCTGAGGCAGATTCTGACAGCAACTTTGATTTACTAAGGAAATCCTGAGATCCAGAGTGGCTAAAGGAATCAATAAATGGAACTAAGATCTGAATCTAGTCTCTTTGATGCCAATCCCATGGAAAATGAGACCTTCTCTGAGATCATATAGCTATTATGTGCCAGAGCACAGATATTGACCTAGTTTCAATTCTATTTGAAGTAATACATATATTACTTCAATTCTATTTGAAGTAATAATATATATATATATATATATATATGTAATTGGATTTTGTACAGGGTTCCTAGCACAGTGCTCCTAAAACCCTTGGAATTTCAAGACTGTCTTTTGTCCTTCATAATGAGTTCCTTTCAACCATACCAGAGTTTATGATGATGAAGTGATTCTTGATTATCTCCTACATAGCTTCTGGATGGAGGCTAGTCTGCTAGAGGAACTAACTACACAATTAGAGGATTGGAACTTTCAATCTCATCCCTCCTGCAACCTCAGGGGAGGGGAGTGGTGCTGAAGAATGAGTTTAATCACCGGTCATTTAATCAATCATGACTATGTAATGGAACTTCAATAAAGCTCTTCAACAGCAAGGATTGGGGAGCTTCTGGGCTGGTGAACATACTGATTTGCTGAAAAGATGCTGCCCCAGGAGAGTAAGCACACAGAAGCTTTGTTCCTTCCTATATCCTCATCCATACCCTGCCCTATGCATATTTTCCATTGGGCTGTCCCTGGGTTGTATCTTTTATAATAAAACTCACTTTTCTGAGTTCCGTGAGTCATTCTAGAGAATTACCAAACCTAAGTGGGGTTGAGGGATCCCTACATTTGTAGTTAGATGGAAAAAAATGTGAAAAGCCTGGGGACCCCATTTCAGCTGCTTCTGAAGTGGGAATGAACCCTTAAGCTCTGGGGTCTGCACTAACTCTGGGTAGTTAGTGTGAGAATTGATTGATTGTAAGACAGGGAGTTGGTATCAGAGAATTGAAGAATTGGTTGATATTTGGAAAACCAAATACCAGTACACCATTTTAATTCTACAGTCTATCATTTTTAAGCCAATAAAATGGCTAACCATGACTTGACTACTGAATTTATGCATATTAGCTACCTGAAAAGAAATTCATTATTTCCATTAAGAAGTATATCGATGCTCTTTAACCTCTCACTCAGGCCAAAACACAACCAGAGGTGAAAATTAGTTTTCTTGAATATCTTCTATGAGGTGATTAGCCTAAAGCATGCATTCTGTTTGTGTTCTAATTCTGATTGAAAAGCCTGTTTGGCTGCAACTTATAGGGAAATATCCACTCTGTCAGAGTCTAAAGAAAATATTGGATTATAATGAATCTATTGGCATAATCAGTTGTGATCTCTCTAGGTCAAGGGTTAGCCAAGAATAGGTGAGATTACCCTTGCTTATAAAACTTGGGAGACTTCATTAACTTTATGGTGCACCCCAATATTTTGGGAATGGAGTCATCACATATACTGCAAGCACTTAAGCTTCTCTGAAAGTATATTTAGGCTAGATATCGGTCCTGTATCTTTTTCAATCTCATCTCAGCATGAGGTACTCAGTTTTGACAATGAGAAAACCTTAGACTCTGGATAAAATTAAAAGAAAATGGGGGTGGAGTGGGGAGAGATAAGCATAGAAGGGATCATCTTCCTTTAGGACTTACTTGGCCAAGTATGGTAGGGGACAGGGGCATGGCTGACAGAATCGGGGGGGTCCCCTGATGGAATCTCCAATATAACCATCTAGGCATTTCTCACAGTGCTCTCCTGTCGTGTTCCGTCGGCAGTGCTGTAAGACAAAAGATAGGAAAATTGACAAGGACATAAAAGAAATTTTACAGACAGCAAATCTGGGAACCAAGTGATACTTCCAGTAAAGAGGATGTCAGGCTTGACAGAACAGAGGGTGTGCATTGGTACTAATCATCACGAAGAATACACGTTGCCCCAGTTAGTGCTAGAAAGTGTGCACAATGATGCATGACTTAGTCCTGGATTTCTGTGTGACACTAGCAGCCTGGGACTCTCTTTCGTGTTTGTGTGCTTGTTTCAATTCAGAATGCTAATCAGAATGATCAAATTCTGGATGTTGTAGAAGCATCAGCTTACTGACTTGGAATGAATATGAAATGGAAAAAAAAACTTTCTTATGCTCACCCATGACATTAGGAACAATTTAAGGATTTATGACAAGCATGTCAAACTCGAGGCCTGCGGGCCGCATGTGGCTCACAACGAATATTTTTGTGGCCCAGCCAATATAATGATATGTAAGAAACGTTTTAATAAAAATTTCATAACTTAATTTTTACAATATCCTGTTATACATAATTATTAATAACGAGCTACAACGTTCGCTAATGACTGATCACTATAATCATGTTGCATTCATTTCTCTTACGCGCCTTACACGCAGGCGCACCATTTCTCTCCCTAATACTAGCAGCGAATATTTTAGCAGCCGATTGCCACATCATTAGTCTTGGACTGACTTGTTTGGTGTGCACAACAGGAAATATTTCGCTTTCGGAGAACAAGAAAGATAGGTTTATTTGCAGTACGCTTATTAATCTGAGCAGTTATTCAGTGTCTGGTAAGTTAATGTTCATTTAAAAACATTAACTTTTATTAAAATGTTCTATTATTTTATGTTAACGATTACTCATTTATTTCAGCCCTTTGTATTCAGTATGTCTCTATCGAAATAAACATATGTTTCTATGAAAATTGAAGCTTTTGTTTAGTTGTGGCCCACATAAACTTAAACCTTGTTTATTTGGCCCGTGTTAGCCTTTGAGTTCGACAGGCTTGATTTATGGGCTTGGAAGAACAAAATGTGTCATTCTGAAGTATAAATGTAATGGAAAGTAGATAAAGAATATTCTGCTAATGGACTGGTATATTGTACAGTGACATACAAGAAATAGTAAGCTGGTTTATTTGTATGATTTATCCATTTGTTGTGAGGGTAATTAGAAAAGCACAAAACAGGCTGATTTTTCTGCCTAGATGCCTGTTCATCATTTGAGATCTTTATCTGGTCTCAACACTTCCAGGAATTCCTCCCTGATGCTCCTCTCCTGCCACTGCACACATTATACTGTTATCATCTGCTCCCAGCTTGTGTCTTTAACCAGTGCACTGCCATCACCTTGAATGGAGTAGGTACTCATAGCTCATTGTCCAGCTGATGGGTTGATTTCTGACTAGTACTCTGTAAGTGATGCTAGTTCACTGGTAGTTTTCTCCAACTGGACTAGCCTGGATTGCACAAGGCAATGCCATTAGCATTATGATATGTTTATCTTTACATTCACTGAAGTGTTTAAAGGTTCAATAGGGTTAGAATCAGAATGCCATTGAAGAGACACACTCCTGTTTGAGCAATTCCCTTAGTAAGACCTATGCACGAAGCTTCAACAGAATTAGTTTTTTTTCCAAATAGTGCTCTGTGAGGAAGCCTGGGGAAGGCAAAATGGAGCAATAGTAGGCTGAACTCGGAGATATTTAATCTTTACATGCTATGTTAATTTGATTTTCACAATAATTCTAAGGAAAGTTACATTTCCTCCCCCATTGTACATATGAAGAGATGACAGCACAGAGAAGTGAAGGACATCGCCCAATGTCAGGCAGATGGCTACGCTATTCATTCCCACATTATACTGCTTCTCCAGTGTGCTGGAGAAAAGGCTTCTTTCCAGAAGAGACACAAAATCATTGCATCAGAAGTTGTCAGACTATTTTATGAATAGTTTGAGCTTCAAAGAAAGTATAGCACACTAGTAAAAAAAAAAATAGAGGGATACTATTGTGCAACAAGCTATCCTAGTTGGACACCCTTTGCATACTCAATTGGTCATCGTTGGCTCCTGATTAGAATTAAGTTAGAATGGAATTTAGGGGATAGTTCAGATTGTCTGATAGGTCAGTGAAAATTCTGAAAAATAAAGTCAGATGTGCAGACAACAGGATGTTAGCATAGTTCCCTCATAGTTCTTAACACTGTGTCTTGTGCTAAGTCAGTTGTCAGGAAAAAAATGAAAGAAAAATTGGCAAAGGGCGGATTAGTCAACTGATGTCTGGAGCAAATAAAGGAAATTAACACCCACCCAAAGCCAGCTAAAAACTAGTGGCAATCTCTCATCCCATGGAAAACCAGTGAGCCTTGTCCAACCACCAGGAATCTAAGCCATAAGCAATCTGGCAGGGCTACTTGAAGACTGGGGTCAAATTTGTCTCAGTCCTTGTTGGACAGATGAAGCCCATCTGTGCAGGCCATTCTTTGTGCCTGGGATGCCTATTAAGCTGCAAAAATGAGCTAATTCCCAATTCTGTCCCCTGATGGCTCAACAGATGCTTTGGATTCCTTGTCAGGGCTCTAATTCTGCCATAGCAGCCACAGGAGCAATAACCAAATCTCTCCAGCCTCTAAATACTCAGAGTGCAAACACTGACTTTCCTCATCTGTCTCCTTTTATAAGGGTTTATAATTAAATTTCCTAAAAGGCATTGATGCACAGTCTGGGAGGTGGGCAGAGAGAATGCTGGAAGCAGGGACTGGCTCTTCCATTTTTTAGCTGGTTGATTTTGAACAAGTCACTTGGCCTTTCTGGGTCTCTATTCTCAGGATCTAGACTAGAAGGCCTATAAGGTTTCCTTTAGCTCTGAAAATTGTTTAATCTGACATTGCAAATATCCCTTTACCTTCAATGCTCTGCCACTTAAGAAACAGAAAACAAAAATGTCAACAATCAATAAGTATGCTGTTAGAAGGGAAGAGTTATTTTTAAATAAACCTGAACTCACTCACAAATGTAAAAAGCATTCTGAATCTTTGGCCAGTGGTTAAGAAAGCTGCTATGTAGACAACCAATTGCACATTGGTAATAGGAAGGATATTTGGATACCAGTTGTGCCTCCTTCACATTAGACGTGATGTCCCTTACTGATTTGGCCACAGTACCAGCATAATGTAGGAAGAAAGCCTGAAGGATCAGATTAGCCTTGGTGTGGTTTGTCACTTTCTTTGTGCAAGACTATAGTCTATCTAGATCTGTGTTTTTTGAAGTAAGCCCAGACAGGTGAAGACTATTTTCAAAATAATACCTAGATTTTATTTTGACACTCTAGTTTTCTCATGTGTGTAAGGTGGAGTCCTCCTGAGGCTACAAGACAGGAGATCTCACCACAGATTGATGCAGATGCAGATATGAGATCTAGCTGCCTCCCATTAAACCAGACATTAAATATACTTTCAATATGTAAATTTACATGCAATGGATTTATTATTGTTGTTTTTCAAATAAATTAATAGAAAAATATTAGTTAAAATTTTCCATTTCAAATTTCAGATGCTGAAAATATAGATATAATCCACATAAAGAAAAGTCATTTGGCAAGCTGAATAATTCTTACGAGTGTAAAGGGCTCACGAAACAGAAAAGTTGGAGCTATGCTGCTCTGTCTGGATCAGTGATTCTCAAACTTTAGTGTGCATACGAATTCCCCGGGCATCTTGTGAAAATGCAGGTTCTGATTAAGGAAGTCTGGACTATGGCCTGGGTGTCTGCGTTTCTAACAAGCTTCCAAGTATCATCAATGCTTTTGGCCTAGACTGTACTTTGAGAAGCAAGTGTCTGGCTAGTTCCTCAGCATTGAACCTGAGCCTGAGTCTCTAGCATAACAGACATTGTACCTTTTCCTGAAATAGTGACTCAAGTGTCTCATAAATTATAAAATCAAAGGTTTGTGCAATTAAGTTAGTTGTTTTATCAATCAATTCATTCATTCACTTAACAAACCTAGATTAAGCTGATATCCTGATAGATAATGAGCTGTGACTGTTACTAAAATGAAAAAAAGTTGGTTCCTTCCTTTCATCAGCTCACAGACTTGTGAAGGAAACAAAGATAAATAAGGAATAATATAGTGTTTGTGCTCTGAGGTATGCATTCAATACATTCCTGCTGTGGGACAAAGAGGAGGGAAAGATTCTAGCTTTTCCTGAGAAAGTCGGAGAAACTTAGTAGAGGTGGTGACATTTGAATTAGGCCTTGAGGGCTGAGCAAGAACAGGGGAGAGGCAGAAAACAGGGAAGTACAAATTGGGACACTGAGTGCAAGAGCACAGAGTGAGTTTAGACGACAGCGAGAAGCTCAGTGGGGCTGGAATAGAAAACCCTGAAGAATTTTGAAAAGGCGAATGCCTTGATTGGGTTGTGTTTTTGAAAGGTGTCTCCATTGCTAGTGAGGAACACACATCAGGGAAAGAAGAGTTTGGAGCAGGCATTCCTACCACCAGCCATCTCTCTGCCCCATAATTCCTTCCTCAGGCCTCCTTCTGGAGTTTTCCTGGGGAACCTGCCATATGCACTAGAGTTGCCTGGCTTTGGGGGCCCTGCCTGCAAGACTCAGCTGAGAACTCTTCCCAATGTGTTCCGGTTCTAATAAGATGCAAGGTGGCCTTTTCGAAAGACACCAATATATGTTGGACTGCATTAGTTAAGCCACTTTTCTGCATCTGATAACTTAACATTCCTCTTGTGAAAGAATTTCTAAGCTTTTCTGATATGTCCAAAAATGGTAATATAACTTTATCTACTCTATATTTTATTGTCAAAGGTCGTACTAGTAGTTCCTTAAAAGCAGCCTGTAAAATATAAGGTCACATTGAAAGAATTAGAAACAGTTGCGAGAGGACAAGGCAGAGGCATTATAAGCCTTTAAAATAAAATAAAATAAATAAAATAAAATAAAATAAAATAAAATAAAATAAAATAAAATAAGACCTTTTATTTTTAGTTTCTTGTGGAAGATTAAAGGCATGAGTTAGGCCAGGTGAACTGCAGCAATGGATTGAAACTCTGGTGCCTGCAGTGAGCTGCAAGAAAGTGTTCATGTGGAGCTATTGCTTCGCTGGTTCCCTGAGAACTAAGAAGGAGTTGGGGCTACAAAGCAGGAGCTGAGACACTGGCCCTGGTTGACCAGATGGCCAGAATCGGGATACAAAAGAAACAAATAAATATGAGTTTGATTCTTGTGTGATACCATAGACAATATATTTGCCAACTAAATGCCAACGTATTCTTTCTTTATTACAAGCCTCTTCTGCTACTACCCCACTTGTGCTTAATAAATTACATTTTTTGTCTTTCAAAATTAAATTTATAAGAATATATTTATATTTTAGCTCTGGGGGATGTGATAGTGCTTGATTTTTCTTTTGGATCTCATGTACAGTATATATCTGTGTAGTTATTTTGTTTGTGTTTTTTTACATATATTACTTTAATTAGGGAGAAAAATATTTCCCTCCAGGTAGGGTGGAGTGGAGGAATCACCATTAGGATGAATAGGATGGCTATTCTTTATCTCTTTTTTCCATTGTTCTGTCTTGAGAAAAGTAATTGTAGGAAGATGGGCAACTCCCCGAGTGTGCATAAAAGTGCTTTACACCGTAGCCCATCCCCAATTTTATTAGCACCTCTTACGCCCCAGGTGCTGTGAAGGAATCACAGGATGACTGTTCCTTCAGAAGCTCACGGCTAGTCAGGGGGAAACCATGATAGCTCCTCTTCCGACAAGTGTCACTGTCGGCAAGAGCGGCTTTGTCACAGCTCTCCATAGGCACTGGCAGGAGGAACTCTCTTCCCTTTAATGTATTTGTCTTCCCTCTTATTGACCGCCTGACTAAAGATAGCTGATGGACTTTCAAGTCCCTATTGACTTATATTTTAATAAACCAGATAACAAAGAGCCTTTATTTAGTCAAACTATCAGAGCTGTACATTATTAGTTCAAGTGCATCCATGGGATTTACTTTTCAAATGTCACTGGGATTAAAATAACAGGAAACCGGAGATGGAAGCATTAGAAAGGGGTAGATTTTGGCAGCTGCATGTGCCTACACTGCTACAGAGGACATCCTGGATGTAATGGCTATTTAAGAAGAGGGGGGAAGGAATACAGAAATGCCAGGACTAAGCAAAAATACAAAGACAGCGACTGTTATTGTTTGCCACTTGATTCTCTCTGTCCCTAGAACAATGGCAACTGCTAGGTTTAAAATAAATGGGAACATTCTAACTTGCATTTTAATGTAAATCATGAGTAAAATAACACCTTCATGTACACAGCTTGGAGCCCACTTATAATCAAAATGACCTGCTCAAAAGAACAATTATGTTAATTTTAAGGTAAATAGGTATACTTAATTAAGTATTCTTATATTTTATGCAAAAATACTCTTGCAGTTCTGGAAAGCCTCTTTTGCCTCATAGGAAACTGAAGAACCTAATTTTCTGCTTATGAAGGAAAAATATGATCTTAGGGCACAAGTGTTTAAAAATGCCTCCCATGACTCCCTACATAAACTATTTCTGGTAAATTTTTCAATTCCCATTTTCACTAAGTTGCCAGTCCATTTAGTCCATTTCCATTTAGAGAATCAAGTGGAAATGGAAAACATGTAGCAAGTACTTTTTTTGATAAAAGGCTTCTAAGTCTTCTTCATAAGTCTCGATCATGTTTCACTGAAGAACAGTCTATTGGAGAATTCATTTCAGTTAAGAAAAAAAAAGTCTTCTGGGGGTTTGATCACAGATTACAAAGACCACAAGGCCAAAGCTTTCATTTTTATTAGCAATTTGGTTCGAACCTAATTTTTTAAAAATGTTTGATCTGTAGACCTGACTACCTTATAAGTTATAAAATAGTCTATGAAACAACTGTTTTACTCTCCCAGTTTATGTGGAGTGAAGCCAAACATATGGCAAACTGTATTATTACAGAGGAATTTGGATGGGTGGTTTCCTCCTATGTGTGTTCTTTTCAATCTCTTGTTGGCCCACAGCAGGAAGCCAGCTGCAGAGGGTGGTGAGGCATTGACCCCGAGGGGCACGTGCACATTCAGACACACGCCTCGGTGGCCACTTACAATCATAAGCACTTTATATGGGGTGTTTTACAGGAAAAGGTGAAGGGTAAGAAAAAGAGCTTGTTAGCAGTTTGTTCCTAGGGAGCTCCAATGTCCAGGAAAAATATTTTATTCCCACCCAAGATGCAAAGGGCCAGTGAAATCTGTGAGAAGTGCCCCCGACCTACCACACAGAGTCCAGAGCCGTCCAGGCATTCGTTGGAATTCCCGTTACAGTCACAGGGCAAGCATTCTCCCGACTGGGCAAGAAAGAACCCAGCGCCACATGTCTGAAACAGACACAACCAAAGTATTTCCATTATTGAAACGATCAATTTTGGTCAATATTTTCTGAGAACAATAAGAGGATATGATTATGAAAGTATCTAACTATTTCTTTACAAAACATACAAAAGATTTATATTACTATTCACAGATAGGTGATATATATTCAATTTTCTGTTACACATTTTTCCTCTCTTCTTTCACTTTGGTGGAAATTAGGAATAACTTTAATAGTATCCCATCATTGTAAAGAAGAATAAGAAAACTTCAGGTAACAGTAAACGAGAAGAAATGTTTCTTCCGAAACAAAACAGGAAACAAAGCCATGGCTATTAGGATGGGGAACGCATCATGCTCCCTATAAAAATGTGTGGATTCAGAGATTATCAGCTATGATATAACAATTTAGAGCTGTGTCTTTAATAGCTTGGGCTTTTGAAAAATTTTTATCTTTTCAGATCCTATGTGGGCAGTGTTGCTATATATCATTTATCCTCACAACTCTGTGAGGAACACATTATTTTCCTTCATTTTAGTAATAAGATAATTAGACCCAGAGGTGGGTTGTGGCAATGTTACTGTAAACCACCTTCCAATGCACAAAGATGAATTTTCACCAGTGTTCCAGCTGAGAAACTTGGCGAGATTGTTCCTGGTTCATGCAATTGGTTTATAGATATGTATTTTGTGTTTCTGTCTCAATGATGTATGGTAGAAATGGCCTTATAGACCAGGAAGTCTACTCCCTGCCCACCAGACAGATTTACATCTAAAGAATTTCAGACAGATAAGAATCTAGGTTATCACAAACGTACAAAGTAGGAGATTTCACATCACTGCCTCACCCCCACCCCTACCCCCCAACTGACCCATTGCAGTTTGTGCTGTCTAGGCTACCAGGAAATTTTTCATTATATTTGGCGGAAATCCCTCCGACTGCTATGCAAACCCATTTCCTCTTACTTTTTTTTTTTTCTCTGTAAAGAAGGAAAAAAATCACTAGACACCATTCACAGTATAAAAACACCACCAGTTTGGATCCTAAAATTATAATATATTCCATTTGGAGAAATTTTAATAGAGGATAATGACATTAGCCCATGAAGAAAAGGCAAAGAAATACCATTTTACTAAGTGAGAGACAGTAAGGCTGAGAGAGAACAAATTTATAATATATAATTGAGAGTTTGTGGATGATAGTAAGCTTTTATCTCAGTTTCCATTAGAGAAAGAAAAAGAGGAAAAAGTGCTAAAATTGCACTGGAAGCATTTGATTTAGACCATCTAATTTAATGTTTTTGACTTTTGTTTCAAAATATAAAAAAACTGGTTTTCATTGTTATGCAGTATATACAGGGTGTCTCCCCCAAAATACACACACTTTGAATAATTATTAATTCCAATGGGTTAAATCTGAAAAAAAAAAGAAACGTTAATTAAGCTATCAAAAATGTATGTGAGTACATTTTTGGGGACATGCTATATACTTACATATATATTTTTTTCTGAGTTTTCTACATATATATCTATCTTACACTTCTTCATTTAATTTAAAAAATGTATCTTGGTTGTGAGACATAAAGTTGATTTGATGACGTTAACTGTTTTTCTTCTTGCAGTTTGACATGAAGAGCGTTTTAATTATAAGATAAATGGATAAAAGTAGTGAGGAGATTAGTATTAATCATCTTAGTAACTGCCAAAAGAGTGGCTTTTGAGCTCCCTGACCTTGTTACAGACATCTGGGGAGCTTCTGAGTCAGTAATTCTGATGGTAAAGCCAAAGAATCTGTATTTTTTAATAAGATACACTTGTATTAAAATATTATTTTAATTAATTCTTCTCCCCCAGCTTTATTGTGACATGATTGACATGTAACATTCTATAAATTTAAGGTGTACAATGTGTTGATTTGATACATGTACATACTGCAAAGTGATTACCATCACAGCATTAGCTACCATCTCTATCATGTCATGTCATCACCATTTCTTTTTCTTTTGAGAACACTTAAGATTTATTCTCTTAGCAACTTCCAAGGATTATTAACTATAATCACAGTGCTGAATATTAGATACCCAGAACTTATAACCTTCTAACTGGAAGTTTGTACACTTTGACCAGCCTCTCTCCATTTCTTTCATCCCTGGCCCCAGCCTTTGTAAGCACCATTCTGATCTCTGCTCTATGAGTTCCAATGAGTGGGGCAGAGACTGGAGGTGTATTTGCAGCAGAAAAGCACACTGATGGTGGTAAGGAGTCTGGGAGTGATGCCTGGAAACAGTACATGAGATCTATTTGTACCATCAACTACGGTAAGGACCATCAACTCAAGTTTCAGTAAAGTTGTTTTAAATTGATATTGCTTACAGTCTTTTAGGCATTCCTATAGCTTTTTCTTCTGAAGACAAAGACAAATAAGCTTGCCCTGAATAAATGCATCATTTTGATTATGACAGTGGCTAATCCCGTATATCCCCAAGGCTCTGGCTAAATCAAGACTTACTTTCTAAAAATAAAATTGTCACAACATAGAAAAAACAAACAAAAATAAACCCCCCAAAGTGGTAAATTTTGTATTTTAGAAGAGCTTTAGTTCACAGAAAATTACAACGGATCTGTTCTGGGTTTTTTGTTGGTTTGTTTGTTTTTATTGTCCGTCGGGGGCATTCTGGAAGAATGTGGGGCACTTCTGGCTTGCCATAGGGAGGGCATGCTGGGCATGGTGCAATATTTGAGAGTCCCACACAATAAAGAGTTATCTTTCATTCTACAAGATTTGGGAATGTCCAACACAATATTCCTGTAGGTTAAAAGCCTGTTCCTCTGAACGCACAAGCTAACTTCATTTTTCATGTTAAACGCAAAATGTTTTTGCAAACTTTTAATATGCAGTGCATTTTCCAAGTACACAACTACCATGTAAACCAAGGGGAAATTGTTTGGTTCTGCATCATATCTCAATACACAAGTGCTAGAGCATGACTACAGCAGGCAGAGCCCAGCGAATTGTCAGGAATACAACAGCTACAAATGCATGCGGATGCAGGTGTGTTGAACCAGTGATTCCAATACACCAGTGTTTTTAGTGTGAGTGATGGAAGTTTCCCAACATGGAAACTAACTTGGTGACATTCTGAATAAAACAAATGTCCCTCCAGGATTCCAGTGTGCGACCAGATTTGGAAGGACTGCTTCCAAGTATCACTCACAGTGCCTTGTACATGTTAATTGCTCAACGAATGCTTGTGATTTGAATGATTTGTATCAGGATAGGAAATCTGAGACATATGTGTTGTTGGAAACCAGTGGTTTTTACTGCTAATCCACTCACTGCTTGCTGTTTGTGCTGGATTTGGTCTCCAATCTTTCTCAACACAGTCCAGACAGCCAATGCGTAGACTGGATGTGTGCAAGTTGAAATCTTTATGTTATGCCAGTTTAGGAGGAAACTTCACTCTGAGAATTTGTGGTTATCCATTATTCACTCCCCAGGCCCAGGCCTTGTGTGAAAGATGACTTGGCTCCAGTCTCTTCTACTGTAGGAGATGGGAAGAAAAGGGGAGGCAGGGATAAGTTTGTGTGAAGCAGTCATTTGGCCTCCTGCCGAGAGGGTGAGGTTGAGGGGTGGAAACCTGGCCAACTCCTTTCCTGCTGGGTTTTGTGCACCTGAAAGGATTATGTTTTCTAATTCATCTATTCAGAGGGGAGGCACCATTTTTAAATTCACATAAAGGCACCACACAGGCTAATGGAAAACCTGGTCATAGGGAGCTTCTGATGCCATTACTAGAGCCCACATACTTGGATGCCTTGGACCTTGTGAGGGAGAAAGAAACTTTTCTCTACACATCTAGCTTCTTTTGGTTGGTCTGATAATCAAACAAATATGAGATAGATTAACAAGAGAAAATAACCAAAGTTAATTGCACTCTTACATATGGGAGCCCCACATACACAAAAGAGTCAGAGACCCCACATGAGAGATTCAGAGACAGAAAGGGAAAATGGAGTGATAATGATATGCTCAGCTAAGGGATACAGTAAGAGCCTTGGGGCTTAAAAGGGAAGGATAGTCATGTGCAGGATGTTCAGTAATTGGACATTTGCCCTGCCCTATATATAGGTCATAAAAGGTTCTTTCTGGTGATAACTCTTTTTAGGGGCGAAGTTCTTAATTTAAATTCTTTAAGAGAAGAGTAAAATTTTGTCATGAGATTGCAGTATCTTGATTGTCTTCAATTCAAAAGAATTTACATGTCAAAGTATCACATTTTGGGAAGGCCTGTTCTGAACCCCTCTAACCTTGTGCTGTAAAACTTTAGAGTATTCCCTGGAGTGGTAAATTATTAAGTGGTTCTGTTAGCAGTGGCAGGAAAGGCACCAGGTGCTAGACCCATAGGGTCAGACCGGACCTGGGTTCAGCAACCTCAGTACTTGAGTTCTGGCTAGGAAAGAATTCAGAGCCAAGACTCAAAACTATAAGAGGACATTTCCATTTATTTGGAAAATCGCAGAGGTGGAAGAAGTAATTTGTAGAAGAAATGAGCTTCAGAAACAAGTTATAGAGGCAAAGGAAGGGTCCTAGGAGCTTGGGAGTGAGGAAGGTAAAGGTAGTGTCTGGTGGGAGGAGGAGCGGGGAGAGGGGAAAGGGATAGGGAAAGTTGCAGGCTTGTTTCTGGAAATTGTCCTTCCCCTTAAGGGTTTTAAGGGTGGAGATTTTAGGGGAGGCCCCAAGGGAAGATCTCATTATAATATTCAGCAGCTTTCCAGGTGTGTCCTTTCAGGGTCTAGGTCTCCACTGATTGATTAATCAGTTCCAGGGCAGGGGTCATTATATTCAATACAGCTGATCCTTGGGGTGGCTGGTTTTATTGCTTTTCTGGGCCTGGAGCTGAAATACACCTGAGGCCTAGATGTTATCTCTAGGAAGGAAATGTCAGGGATCCAAACCACATGACCAATATGCCAGAGAAGTAAGGTCACGATGGGGGCAAGATTCCCCCCTTCAATTATCCTTCACTAGGCACCCAGGGCTGGTGACCTTCTGTACCTGGCCATCATCTTTGCTCTGCTCACCTACCACAGTTCAAGAAAGTCTGAGTATTCTCAAGGAAGAGCTGTTTATTTTATATAGAAAAGTTATCATTCTGAGTCCCCCCGCCCTCCCCCCCCAGAAAGTTCTGTTAATTTTTACTGAATCTCTTATTTAAATTCTATAGGAACTGGTAAAATTGACCTTTGTCATATTATTTAAAAGGTAGATCTTTTCAAGAATAAAAGAAAACACTTTTTTGTTTTAGTTTTAGTTTTGCTCCTGGTTAACAATCTCTTTGCTAAGTAATTTCAAGACCTATATTTTTTAGAGGCCCAATGAATAGTTTTAGTGTCTATCTGCTTTATTTTGGAATAGTCTCCAGAATTTACTAAACAAAGACAATGCTTACATATATTTATGTATGTGAGCAAGAGAAAAAGTCTTATAATCAGTTTTTAGATGCCATAGTCCAAAGCAAGCTGAAATGGATAAAAAATGTAAAAGCTCCCCTTTAAGCCCCAGAAAAAAATCTTACAAAATAGATACATACTTGAAACATATAAAGTTATTAATATACAAAAACCATTGAATAGGAATATTTACTTTTAAAAAGTATTTCAGCCAAATTGTCATTTGACCTATGAATTACTTTCCACTGAGTCATTTCCTAGACCTTTTACAGTTCTTCATTATTGAGCCACTTTGTTATTACACCTTATCTTCTGCTCTGACACTAAGATGGGATTAATCCATGACATTTACTTCTGCTTTTGAAGAATAAGAGTGAAAATTGCCATTTACTTACTTGGTTGTGATTAGTGTAATGTCTGGCATGGAGTAAAAATCAATGGCTGTGTACTTGACTAGTTTTACATTCATATAAATTAGAACTAGATGGAATTTTAGGAGTAAATTAGTGTGATATGTCCATGTGCCACTTATATTTAAAGAAACTGGGGATGACAATATATGTTGATATCATTGCAGAGGGCATTATTTCCAGAGGTCCAACATGCAATCATAATATTAATTATTTCATAAGATCTGATGATGTAAGATTGTTTATTTTTAACAAAGAGAATAACATTTATATAGCTGGTTGATCATTTTTGTCCTCATTTGAAGAAGTCCCCTTGGGAACACTAAACTTAAATCAGTAAAACTGTCATTGTATTAAACATTTTTGTATTTTCTTAAAATTCTTGAATTGTGCTCTTTTGAGGTATAGTTCAGTATGTATCCTTTAGGTGCAGCAAACTTGTAAAGTCAGTTGTAGTAATTAAATAAAGTGAGTGCCAAACTAAGTAATACCAATTTAGATGGAAAACTTTCACAAAAATCTCTTTGTGTTTTCCAAATATTGTCACAGAGGAGCTAATTAACTGGCCACAAGCCACTACTCTTGCATAGACACTAAATTTCTGAGAGCTTCAGAATGTCTATTATAAAGCCTGATTGACTAAATAAAATGCTCTAGGAAATTCCATTATAAAGAGCATATTTATAATCCTAGTGCCTATTCTAATAGGATCTGACCTATAATTGGAACAGATATTTGCGTTGTGTCTTCAACCAAGGATCTACAAACATTTTACAAATGTTGACTCATCTCACTTTCTGAACTATACTTCTAGAATTTTTATTCATAACATTTGCTTAATTCACTGAGGCTCAATGGGAAAGCATTAAAAAAACAAAACCTCTCCAAATTCATGCAATTGTGTCAAAGTTATTGCTACTTTCAAATTAGCATTTTTCAAATTTAACAGCACACATTCAATTATCTTTCATTTTTGAGCTTAGGTTTTTGTGTGCATATGATGAATCCATTTTCTCTTGTTTCCAGGAAACAATGATTTTAGTTCTAGTTTTAGTGAAATCAATTTTTTGTTTTATTAGATGAGTTAGCTTAAAATTTAGCCACCTTATTGTTAAATATTATGTGCAGTTGGGAGCTAAAACTTTATGCCTTTATTCAGAGTCCATGGGTCCTGCACGCTGCTGATGTCTCCATGCTTAAACGTTGGGCAGATTTAAGAATCAGATAGTATTCCGGGATCCTCCAGTAAGGTCCAATAGTTCAATTTAATTTATTACAAATAGAAATTTATCCTTTGCTGGAGAGGAGTTACTTCTAAGAACATATGCATTTATTACATGGGTAGGCACTCGCAGGCCATTTTTTCTGTGTCTATAAAAATAAAAGATAAAGTGTCTGGGATGGAAAGCAGTTCTGAATTAAGCTATTGATAACTTAGGTTCTAAATTTTTTCCTGTGGGGCTTAACAAGCCCTGATTGTTCATACACAAAGCTGTTCTCAAAGTGCCAACATAAGTTAAATGTATTATGCAACATGCTCCAGTTAGCAAAAAGTTGGCTTCTTGATTGAATTTACTTGATTATGGAGAGAATTACCCATGTATCCTCCCTTGGGTCTTTTTAAGCTCTTGTTTGCGCAATTGAAATTCCCCACATTTCAATAGGCGAAGTTAAATTTTAGATTTTGACAGTGATTTCACCATAGCTTGATTAGGAAAGTGGTTTCAGCATTCCTCAGAGGTTTATCCAGTTCAAAGGTTTTTCTTCTTAAGATAGGCATAGTAAACTAGGGCATCAGCTAAACACGACCTATGGGGCCAGTTTCTCCTAGCTGGTGCTTGGAGCTTCCTTTGTACGTATTGCTTGGGATTCGTGTCTGCCACGTGTTTGGCCAGCTTGCAGAACACTCCAGCTCTCAATTTAATCACCAAATGAAATAGAGGCAGTGATTCAGGTCCTGAGGAATTCTGAGGCATACAGAGCTGTTAAGCCAGGCCCCTTAATTTTGAAAAGCGGAGAGGTATTTATTGTGGCATTTATGTTGTATTTATGTGAACGCTCCTCAGCACTTTTCATGGGCCTTGTGCATAACCTCTCAGGCATGAAAACCAGTTCTCCCCTCAAAGATCTCAAACACTGTTCTCAAACCCTGCATTTGATCACATGCTTATTTGGACGATAGCTACCAACAGAGGCAGCCTGTGCTGAAGTACTTAGCAGGCTTGCCAATAAATAGCTCTCTTTAGTTGTATAACTAAAAGGGTCGAACAAGAAAGTTTAGAACTTTAGAGCCCCCCCCCCCCCCCCCCCCCCCCCCCGCCGCCCCACCAAACCATAAAGACTTTTGTTGTAAAATGTTGGATTTGGGATGATTATGTTCAGGAATTCTGATGAAAATATTTAAAATTTTCTCCTTGAAGAGTTACTTAAAACACTTAAGTTGCGTGTTTATAGTAGCGATTGCCACTTATATAACATAATGGGGCTTTGGTGGTGCCCTTTTTCCTGAAATAAAATCTGCTAACGTCTGGCTTTCTGCTCTGGGTCCTCCTCACACTGCCCTATGCCACCGGCTTGTTCTTTTCACCCCTCGCCTTCCAAACTGTGGTTACACAACACAGCCTCTGGCAGACTTTTTTTATATCTGAAAACTGACTCAGTTTTATTTAATTTACTAGTGCAAATGCCCTGGACACATTTCCAAGAAAGGAAGAGATGAGGACCACAGGGGCTAGCTGTCATAATGGGTAGAGAGAAATGAGTTCAGAGCTACAGACATTTAATGGATTATGATGTGACTCCTTAACCACTTAGAGCAGGAATCAATGTTGGGAGATGACAGGCATCTCTGTCATCTTCGTCTGGGTTTCTATGAGTAATCACAGCAAATATTTATTGACAGACACCAGGCACTGCGTTCAGTGCTTTTTATAGACATTCCAATTCGATCCTGACCATTTAATGGGGGAAGGAAGGGAGGATTGTTCCTTTTCCTTTGTTGTCCCTTTTGATGTTCTCCAAGATAACCTCCTTGTTCTTTTTTTTCACTCTACCCATTTTGTGTACACACTTTGTAACGTCAACCTCTCCCACAGTTTCATCCTCCATCTGTACTCTGGGGGCTCCCAAATCCCTCTATGAATCTATGATCTTGCTCTTTTATGCCACACTCTTGTTTCCAGTGCCTGTTAGACAAGTCCGTCTCCAGTTCTATAGGCAACTGGAATTGCATGCTTCCCACACTGACCTTATTGTATTCTCTCCCCACTCTTCTCCTTATGTTATTTCTCAGCTAGTGATAAAGATTATAGAACATAAAAGGAAAAAGTGATCAGTCAATACTTTTAAATGACATTAATGTATTTTGCACTAATGTAGTTTTGGGAAATGCTTCCAAAAGAGTGAATCCTGCAAGGATCAGAGAATAGTTTGCACACAGAATGACAAAATTTAAGTACTCAATTCTGTGTCTTTCTTTTCACAGTCATGGTGCTATCATTGTTTATTTCAAATCTATGGTTTTCAAGTGGTAGGGTATTTAGTTAGAAATAATCTTACACAATTCTGAACTGTTATAAATTTACTCTCTAAATTCATACCTCTACCTGTGTTGGGGTGGACTGTAGGATGGGAAGTTCACTGAGCTAATTTCTGTCTAGAATACAATGTTTATTAAAGGTGATGTAATCAGAATGTGCTAATGTGAAACTTCCATATTTGTTATATTACTAATACTCACTGGTAACCACAGCAACTGCTCAGAACTTAGACAACAAAAGATTTTTCAGGGAGGAGAATTTTGTCACTGACATTGTTTAGAATTGCTGGCATGTGGTGGTAATAAAAAGCAGACTGAGGTTTAGAAAGTTTTATTATTGTTTTCAAATTCTCTATATACAATGTGTTCCTTATTGTCTGCACCTAGGTTAGACCATTGTCAGTTTGCACTCTACATCTGAGATATTTATCAAGACAATTTTCCTTATCCCAATACCATGGTTTAGTTCAGGATAATGATGTATCACTTCTGATAATTATAATTGCTTCCACTCTACTCTCTTGATTACCAGACTTTCTTCCTTCCAGTCTAATCTTTATTACCAAAATTTAAAAAAATACACATCTGTCATATTACTTTTCTGCTTCAAATATCCCATTGGCTCTTCATTCATTGATTACCTGAGTACATACAATTCCTTTGCATGACATACAAGTTTCCTCTTTATAATGCAACCCCAACCTGTCTTTTTAGGATCATCCTCTACTCCCTCTGCTCTAATTAAACCATCGACCTTCTCCCCCCTGCCCCTACCCAAATATACCATTATCTTGCCCATGTTCACTTTGTACACGCTTTCATAGAGACTTACAATTACAGTGTTTTTCTCCCCTCCAACACTTATGAATCCTTTCCTTGGTCTCAGACTCATTTGCACATCCTCTGCGCGCACAAAGCACTTTGCCCATACTTTATTAGAGCACATGGAACATGCTATTACAACTTTTAATTCACACTCCTATGTCTCTGAAATCACTGTGAACAATTTGGGAACAGGAATAGTGTTTTATTCATCTTCCTATCCTCAACACGTACCAGAGTGATTAGCAAATAGCAAGTAGATACTGAAAATATTCAAACCATGTAAAACTTTGGCAATTTGGCAAATATCACAAGTGAAGATCTCCAATTATGGATGAATCTTTTAAATATAATATTAAGGATAAAAGCCAGCTGCAAAATAGAAACAATACAATATTTACATTGCATTCAAAAACATGTAAAATAATACTATTCAATACATTGTGTAGGGATACACAGATGTAAAGAAAAATTATAAAGAAATAAATGGGGGTCTAAGAAATCAGGCCATTTAAGGGTAAAGGAGGGGAATGAAATTAAAAGAAGGGTATATGGGCTTCCACTATATTGGCAATATTTTGTTCCTTAAGTTACATGGAGGGGATAAAATGCTTATGAAAGAAGGAAAGAAAAAAATAAAGGGAGAAAAGAGAAAAGGAAAACAAAAGATCCCACTTAGGTTGGCTGGATATTGGTTTCCCATGTCTAGACCTGGTGAGGTCTCTAAAACACCATCTCTAGGAAGTGACTAATGTGGTCTTGACAATAGATTCAGATGCTTGTGCATAATTTCCCTAACTTCCTTGTTATTCACTTATGTATCATTACCATTACACACAGTTAAAAAAATAAGCAAGAGAACATTCCTTTCTTAATTTGTTCTTCCTTTGTTTTTTCATCTTACAGCAAGCAGCGCCCCCCCTGCCCCCCCTCCCGCATGTCCCCCCCCCTCCACCCCGCCCCCACCCCCCCTCCTCGCGTAAGCCTTCCACAGGTCTGCATCTGTTCCACTGAGCAGGCATCAGGCTGCCTGTGCGGCCAGAGGACTTGGGGCACTTATTCTGGTTGAGGCTTACTCACTGAAAGCAGGGGTAAAAGATTCTCAGAGTAGTGCACACGACTCCCGTTTTCCAGTGTCTGAGAAACAAAAATGTTTGAACCCAAGTAAGAAGGTTTACAGGCTAGATTTCTGTTCTAAGAGGGGGGTTGGGGGTCCAAAACAGAGAGCCCTGTCTCCTCAGGGATTGAGACAGGTAATAATGGGAGCCCCAAGCATCCCTGGTTAGATGGGCAGAACATGGCAGAATGACCCACAAGCTCTGGTTAAAGGTTGCCCTCTCCAGCCCGTCTGCAGCTGAGAAGGGGGAACAGGGCAAGATTGTGCAATGATTCAAACCCAATGAGGCTGAATTGTGGAATTTAAGATTTTTGTTCTCATAATTTGCTAAATATTTCGCCATTATTCCCTTACTTGAAAGTAAAATAATTCGTGAACTGAAACAGCTGGTTGCAACAGATGCTTTTGGAAAAGGTTCCCTCGCCAGAAAGGAAATGAAAAAAGCCATGGATTTGTCATTGACCTAGACCAGTGGTCGACAAACTCATTAGTCAACAGAGCCAAATATCAACAGTACAACGATTGAAATTTCTTTTGAGAGCCAAATTTTTTAAACTTAAATTATATAGGTAGGTACATTGTTACTATCTTAATAAGGGTACTCCTACGCTGGCCTTTGCTAAAACCTCAAGGGGCCAAAGAGCCACATGTGGCTCAAGAGCCGCAGTTTGCTGACCACTGACCTAGTCAATCAGTTAGTCAGGGGCCAGCAGGAAGAGAATTCACTACAGAGGGCCCCAATGAAGAGAATGAAGATAGAGAACAAATGGATGGTTTGCAGAAGTATGGACAGGATAAAGCAGCAAGGAATGGAGAGGCTCCTGGGGCCCAAGAAGCAAAGGCATTTGTTACACTGACCCAGGAAGAGGCTAGAGCTGGGGAGGAGAGGCCGCCAGGGGAGCTGCAGTCTTGAGGTTATAGCTTTTGCCCAAGAGCCAGAGCTGAGGCAGAGAGGGAATAGGGAAGAACTGTCCACCTCTCTCTTCTCCTCCGTTCTGGCTCAACATGGCTCAACACAGGAGCCTGAGTGCTGCAGTCCATAGAGATTGGCCTCTGGAGAGAGAGCAAGGCAGGCAGGCAGAGCTAGAATCTATGGGGAATGAACTGGGGTAGGTGCAGAGTAACCAACACACACCCTCATTCCTGGGGGTGTGGCAGGAGTACTCAAGTAACAGTAGGCGATAACTGAGCTGCCAGCCCTTTACCTGGGACTATTCAAATGGCCCAGTAGATGTGTGAAATGACACCTGATTGACTTTCTCAGACAGTCCTAGGCTAAGGGCTCTTTCAAATTATCAAGTTGTTTTCACCAAATCTCTGATGGTTCATTAAAAGTGTTAATTTACCAATTAGGGTGGTTTTAAACCTTGAAACAGAAGCAAAATCAGTGTTTGCTGGAAACTTGTTAAAGGTGATACCAGACATTCCTGTGGCTTTGTGGATTGAGCTAGAACTGGGCCAAAAGTTTAAGATTATTCACATCCTGCTGCTTTTTAATCACAACTTCCCTGTGGCTCCACTTCTCGCTGGCTGTCTTTGTTGGTGGAGAGCAGTGTAGCTCCTTCCTGGTTTTTGCCTCCTTAGAGAGCCCTGCTCTTCAGCCTTCCTCAGGCATAAGACTCTGACACAGGCAAAACCATAACCACATCCATTAGCTCCTCCAACATCCTGATCTGACCTTTACATTTCATTTAAATTCAATCAACTCTTGGGTGATAACTATTCTTTGTTGAAGTGAAAAGGTATTTTTAGCTGTAATTAGTCCAAACATTAATTTGCTGGTGACAACAGAATTTTAAGTGGTTTCAGTAGGGGCCGTTGTCAAGACAAAACATGAATATATTGTGTGTGTGTGTATGTATATATATATATACACACACATTTTACAAGACAGATTTTTGGAATAGCTTGTAAGGGACTGAAAAGAGCTGACAAATTGAATTCTATCCATCTTAGAATTGAAACTGCAGGGTCTAAAGATGGATTGCACTTCACATATTTGGACTCTTTTTATCATGATTTATAATAATTTTTAAAAAGGTGACATACTTTTTTAAAAAAGGTGACAACTCTTTCAGTTGACAGAACATATTTTCAGGGAATCTAAATAGATAACGGTTTGTATCCAAAGGTGGGATCATTTTCAAATAATCAATTTTGATAGGTCTCTCAATATAAGGTGATAAATTACTTGTTAAATCAAGTAAATTAAGAGCATTTCATAGGCAGGGGGAAAATTGCCGTTTAAACCTATTCTTTTTCTTATTCTAACAGCTTACAACGCCCCCCCCCCCACACACACACACCAATAACACATACCTGTAGGTAATTTTTTAAAAAAGAATTTGCACCCCAAATTGTCAGAATATGATGAAAACCTACTCTTTGGCATTTTAAGAAATGCACACATGTGTATCTATGTTCAAGTCCCCATTTTCTAACTATGCATCTGGCAGCCATTCAATAAATATTTGTGGAGTAAATGAATCAATCTCTCCTCCAAGTCTGCTTGCCTTTAGGATACCCCAGCTTCTAGACCTCACTGCTTTATCTCCCATGTGCACCTATGGGATGCACTACAATCCACTCCTTACAGCGGCCATAATTCCCTGGACTTTCATCCTTTGGAGAGAACTGGAGCAGTGGGAAGCATGAGGCCATCTGGATGCCAGTTCCAGCTTTACCACTGGGTGACCCTGCCCGGGCTATTTAACTCTGGGTCTCAATTTTCCTTTCTGAAAAATAGTAGTGATCACTCTATTATCTCCCAGAGTAGTTGTGAGGATCTACTAATGTGCATTTATTTATTTATTTATTTTAAAATATATTCTTATTGATTTCAGAGAGGAAGGGAGAGGGGGAGAGAGACAGAAACATCAATGATGAGAGAGAATCAATGATTGGCTGCCTCCTGCTTGCCCCCTACTGGGGATCAAGCCCACAACCTGGGCATATGCCTTTGACCAGAATCAAACCCAAGACTCTTCAGTCTGTAGGCCAACGCTCTATCCACTGAGCCAAACCAGCTACGGCTCAACTAATGTACATTTAAAGTCCAATAGAAGGGCATGGAAGAGCTTCAGTAGCTGTTAGTTTCTTCCCTTCCTTTTGGATGTGTCTGTGCCAGTGTTACTCATTTTAACTGTAATACTTTATTTGTGGCACACAGCTTCACTATGACCCCTGAAATTACTGGCTAATTGTCTTTCTTCCTCAGAAGACTCACACCAAAAGAACAGAAACGAAATTTGTCTGATTTGTCACTATATCCTCAATGCCTTGCATAGCAGGTGCTTAATGAATATGTATTGAATGTATCTTGGCATCACAGAATCACAGGATTCTAGAGCTGGCCAGGATCTGAGTGGTTACCTCATCTAACCTCTTGTTTTAAATATTGGAAAAGTGAGATCTAGAGAAGTAAGAGACTTACCAAAAGTCATCTGCACAGAGCAGGTTAATGCCACCCTTAGTGCTCCTTCCACTAAACCACACTTTTTGATGATGGTGAAGAAGAACATAATATTGAGAATTGTAGGGTTGTGCTGTAGCTCATACATGTTCTGGGCTGCAAACAGGCACACTGTCTACTTCTGTCTTTCCCAGCACATGTGGGATAAAGATAAACTCTGCTCATGGTCATCAGATTTATCAAGAATCTAATTAAAACTTTCATGAGTGCCATTACCATCATCAAAAGATCTTACTACCTTTGGTGGTGTGCAAATCTACCCTATGCACTGCCTTGTCCCCAGGCATGGGGGGTAAGGAAATGGTAATGGGGTGGGGTGAAGAGTGGAGGTGGATTATGGGAGAGGGAACACTTTTAGGCCTCGCTCAGGTTTGCTCTGTGTGTCTCATTTAAGATAGGCAACATTGCCCCTCAGCCCCCAGTAATTGGTTTGGCATATGGCCATTATTTTTAATTTAAACATAATAATTTATAGCTGGTGTTTCAATTTTTAACAGTTTCTATGTAGGGCAGATAGAAATGGACTGCAAAGCAAGGCCTGTAGATTACTCTTTAGAGAAGGCGACCCTTGTTAGGAGCTGGTTGTATGACATACAGCTGTGTTCCTGACACCTCCTTTGTTCCGCGAGGGATCTGACAACGAGTCTTGGGAAAGGATGCCCCTTTGTGTAACATTCATCAGCATGTGTGCAGGTGTTTCCCTTATGAATCACAAGCAGATGTCTGGTTAGGCAGAATGTATGACAGCTTGATATATGTCTGATCCCACCTAAACGGGAAAACTATGACCCATAAATTGTACTAATAAAATACCATCACTACAATTTTGACTAAGCCATGAAACTAACACTTTCACCCTTCAACACTGAGGGAGGCTAGATCCCACAGAGGGTTAGTGATGGGTCCAAAACAGGATTGTGTGTTGACCCTCCATGCTACCATGGATGTATTTTATGAGACAAATTTTATGAGGCAAATAACAATGAGACTCCAAGTGTTCTTATCTGTAAAACGCAAGCAGTAGAATTCATTAAACAATATTTTGCATCCTTACTATGTGTTAAACACCTAAAGGCCTCAGAAGAATGAATCTTCAGACCAAGATCAGCATATTTGAATGGTAGTCTGTTCAGGGGCTCTGTTGACAGGGCCATTTCCAAATAGTTCATAAATATATCAAACTGCACAGCTTACAGAAAGCAAAGTAAATGGGTTACTATCCAGAAGATTTAGCTCCTTAATTTGGGGAACTAGTTTAAAAACAAGCTTCTCCAACAAGTGGTAAATCTATACTAACAAAATTTTAACTACAATATCATGAACTATTCATAAGCTACTTTATTCTTTTTAGAAAATGAATGATATTCAAGATTGGCACAGAATTTCCATTCTTTCCTTGTTATTTGGAATTATTACCTGTGATTTTTCTCCCTAACTTCCTTCCCCTAAGATTTAATTTTGTGATTCTGATAAAATACTACCTAATTTACATCTTTATTTTATTCAGTTTTACATTTATTAATGGCATAAGTAATCTGCACATTTCTTTTTAGTAAAAATTCTGGAGGATAGTTTCAGAATTACTTCACAATCTGTTATTATCTGTTTGTAGCTTTAAAATTTCCCTCCAAATACTGTTGTGATCCAAATAGTTATTCTGCTATAGAGTGTTTATAAAAGTGAAGCTAAAATACACACACTAATATGAAAAGAAAATTACTGCAAAGGAGATGGCAACGCCTCAAGTGCTACAAGTCTATTCTATGCACTGCCTTTTTAATGACAATAAAATACTACACATTTATGAAAGGAAATGGATGGGGAAGGCTGAGACTGTTTGATTTAAAGTCATTCTGTTATCTGTCCTTTGAGGGGGGAAAAATTGTGCTGATTTTAAAACAATACTCTAGTTACAGATGTTTCCAGACCCCTTCCCTGATCCAAGGAAACAAAATACCATTCAGCAACAAGCCCAGATTTAGAGATGGGGCTTGTTCCAATATAAACATTTCTCAGTTAGACCTTCTCCATGAAAGTGCATAGTCAATTTTTCCATATACAGTGGGAAAGACAACACTTTTAGCTTAAAAGGCATTCTCGCCTGCAGAGCAGAGCTCCTGGACTGGATAGCTTAGGACACCAAGGTTCTCTGTCCATGTCAAGTCGAATACTGATTTGCTCATCAGGATTATATGACAGAATTATGTCTACATGCTACAAACAGAACACTTGACACTATTTTGGCTTCCAGTATTTAGTATGGTCACACATTCATTCCATCTCTCTGTTTCATGTACCACTGTTTACCTGAGACTTGGTTTAGGGTGTGGCACAAAGCAGGCATTCAACAAATAACTGAGGAATGCATAAATTATTTGTTAGAGCACCTATGATACTGAAGGCACTTGGCCAGGCTATTTGGGCAATCAGCATATGAATAATGGACACTGCTAGCCTCCAGGAGCTTAGTGGGGACACTTAAGATGTATATATAATACGAGATAGAAAGTTCTAAGGATCATAAGGCGAGAGGCACAGAGAAATGCTGAGAGTGAGCAAGGACAAGTCACTTTTAACATGAGGGGTGGTGGTGAAGAATGGTTCTTTGGAGGAGGTAGCATGTGTGCAGGATTTTCTGGAAGGAGGAAAGCTGAAGCTGAAAGTCTGAAAAGCGTAGGGAATTTTTTAGTCACTCAGAAGGTATGTTCTTTCTGTGGTTGAACTGCATCCTTCAGTCTTGGTAATCTCCTTCAATAAAGGCACCAGATGGCCTTACTTTTGAGGATCTTCTTTGGAAGGATTACTTTAATATCAGCAATTAAACTTGTGTGACATTTTCAGCAACCTTCTGGCTTACTGTATACTCACGAGGAGATACCGCTCTCTTTCTGTACTTTATAGAAAACACTGAAGGCATGCCCCAACCCCTGAAATAACTGCTAGGTATGCCTAGAAGCCTCATTAGTTATTTGTGGTCACCAGGATTTATGAGTGACTGTCACATAGCTTACAAGTTAGGAATTCTGGAATCAACAATAACTTCCAAGTTATAGTTGATGCATAGGGAGAATGCCATCCAACTATAAAAAAGACAGTATTTTTATTTTATCCTCTTTTATTCCGCTATCTAATATATGTTGTCCAAAGCGAGAAGAGCAAAAGAATGGTGGTGGAAATACTTAGTTTTGTGGCTCTCTAAGTAGCTACTAGATTAATTTAATTGACTTAGCACGCACCAAGAATTAAAACAAGAACCTGGTGCTTGGTTTTCAATATTCTACTGTCAATAGCCCAGTTACTGAACAGCTGAAATAGAGCAAAAACTGTCCTTATTTAAAGCTTTCACTACTATTTTGTTTTCTTTCCCTTTTTTGGCAATTTGTAGATTTCTTAGGCGATTTGAACTAAGCTTATAAGAAATTCATACTGACTCATAACTTCGAAGAGAAAGCACATTTTCTAGAGGAACATGATCTTATGTTAGTAGATTAAAAAAAGAGAGATTGTAATAAAAGGAAAATCAAAACAGTTTAGATAATCTGAGATGAAGATACAATGTCTTAAAACTTAAAAAAGGATCCAACACTTTTTAGTTTTCAAAATAACTGAATGGAAGAGCAGGCAAAAAATATGCTCTAAAAAAAATCAACAAAATACTTATTTCCAATGAACATTTTGGTATATTGCAGGTCCAAAAACACGAGTCATGAGAACAATGTACTTCATCTGCCAAAATAATCACAAATACTCTTTGAGAGTAGAAAGAGCCCAGCCCTTTAATAAAATCCAGAGATTTTTAAGCACCTTTCAAAGAGTATTCTCCTTCCCTGATAGAGATTATTACTCTGATTTTATTAAGCTATTTATATCACCTTATATACAGTACTAGAGGCCTGGTGCATGAAATTCATGCACAGGGGAGGGGTGGGGGTAGGTCCCTCGACCCGGCCTGCACCCTCTCGCAATCTGGGACCACTGGCTCCTAACCACTCGCCTGCCTCCCTGCCTGATTGCCCCTAACCACTCTGCCTGCTTCATCACCCCTAACTGCTTGCCTGCCTGCCTGATTGCCCCTTACTGCCTCTGCCTCAGCCCCTGCCACTGCAGCTTCGTCTGGAAGGACGTCCGGAATGATATCCGGAAGGTCGTTCGGCTGTCTGGTCTAATTAGCATATTATGCTTTTATTATTATAGATTACTCCCACCATACTGAGGATCCTCCTCACATCAGAGACTAGGGGAGAGATCAAGGGATGAGGGTGCTGCTATTTTGAAAATAAACCATTGAGGGGGCAGCAGGTTAAAGGTGTCCTGCCTTTCAAAGACCTTCCTATTTTGCTGACCATATGGGGCTGCCCTAACCCCCTAAAATCCTTCTTATTTCCTATCCTCCATTAGACTCAGGATACATCTAAGCAGATGTTATTCATGGGGGAGTCCCTGGATTTTACCAACTATAGTTTTGCTGGGAATTGGAAGATTTTCTTTGAGAACCAGGTATTATATTATGTAGTTCCTTGTGTTGGAAGAGTCAGGGGACTTGGGCTACAAAATCAGCAGTGAAAAAGCTCCACAAATAAAATGGAGATGGTGAAACTCAGGATTGTTATCAAGTTGGTTGGGAAGGTTTCATTGGGATTTGACTGCCAGAGCAGGCCACTTTGGTGCTATCACATATTTCATATTCCTCCTTAATTTTTCAGGTTGCAATTTCTTTGCTACATGATAGGAAAGTTTCTTGAAGTCATAGGGAAACCTGAAAGGTGACTGTGTAGAGGGAATAACAGACATGATGTGATTAGGGAATTTTTAAAATTATTTCTTCATATTGTTTTAAAACAAAATCATCATTGTTCATTCTTAAAATAGTGCTTTTTTTCTTTCTTCCTTTTAAAATCCAGGATGTGTTGTTTATTTTTACATGACCAACAGAAAACTCTAGTCAGAAATTCTAAAGTCTTATTGCACTTGAAAGCTTTCTAAGTATACGTGCCGAGAGCATAGGGGTCAATAGCCATATGGACCCAAAACAAATATCCTTGAAATAAAAGGCATGAATGATGTGATCATAACTTAATTTCAAAATCGGGATAATCATAATGACTAACAGGCCAAGAAAACTTAGAATATTTTAGTAGTAAAATTACTTAGGACTCAGGCATAGATGGTGACATACTATGTAACAAGAAGGTGAACATGGATATGCTCTTGTCTGACCCAGGTGTTCCTCACCCCTATTCCGTATTCTGCATCCATGCTCTGATGCAGAAAGGCAAGAGGGCTTCTCTAAGAGCCAGGAAACGTGGTTCGGGTTCCAGTTCTAAAAACCTGGAGTTAGTGACTAAACTTCTGGCTCTGGTTTTCTCCTCTTTCAACAGCATCAGTGGCATAATGATTTCTGGGCTCTTCCCATACGAACACTCAAGAAATCTATAAAACTTCCTTCTGCCTCAATAAGGTTACATGCTATGAGACTTCAGGCAAATGATTTAATAGCTCCATGTTTCCATAAATTAGATGAATAACCACCTGGTTTGTAAGATGGTTGAAATCAAGGTGGAACTATGTAGACATTTAACTTGTAATGGAAGCTTTATAAGTAGTAACATTCTTTTTCTTTTATTTTAAGGGATTTGCATTTTTTAAAATATATATTTTTATTGATTTCAGAGAGGAAGAGAGAGGGAAAGAGAGATAGAAACATCAATGATCAGAGAGAATCATTGATTGGCTGCCTCCTGCCAGCCCTCCACTGAGGACCAAGCCAGCAACCCAGGAATGTGCCCTTACTGGGAATTGAACCGTGACCTCCTGGTTCCTAGGTTGATGCTCAACCATTGAGCCATACTGGCCAGGTTAACATTATTTTTCAACTGAGTTAGTAGTTATTGCAAATTCCAATACTTGGCAGTTTGGAATAACATTGGTGCAACATCAATAGCTAATTTTTAATGCTAAATGATTCAAGCTATAGGTTGAGACATAAAGGAAGCTTTTTTAATCAATCGAAAGATCAGTTCTCCCTTGGTGTTCTGCACGTACGTCATAAAGCAAATAAAACAAGCTGCAGCTTGCCTCATGACACTGAAACGCTTAGGGTGTTACTTTTTTATTCAAATGAAAAAATAAAGATAAAATACAGTTTTTAATATTCATTTTCTCTTAATAGACATAGTGGAAGCACTCATAGTGGAAGCATTTTGGCTTTTGGAGGTAAAGAACCACAGAGAGGTGTAATCCTGTATTGAGGGAAGAGGAGAGAAAGACTAGGAACAATCTTTTTAAGCTCAGGGTTCGGGGAATAAACTGTGGTTTAGGTTCTAGGATAAGATAATGTTCATGGTGATGGACTAATTGGTTTAGAAAAATAAGAACCAAGCAAATATCCGACCACTCCTTATGAGGTCCAACATATACTAGTTGTCTTGTCTACTCGCTACCACCCTACCCTTTTTCTAACATTCCTTTGTTGTTTTGATCAGCACTCCCAGGTAATAACTGAGACAAAAATGGAATTTCCTAATTTCCTAGGAAAGGGCCAAAAATATCCTCAGACAAGGAAAAGGAAGTGTAAAAATATCTCTCAGGAGAGCACCAATTGTTTAGAGATGGTGAGCTCCTGTTTGGAGCTGCTGCAGAGGAGCTCAAAGCAGCAGCCGCTCTGGTTATCAGCACCATGTCCTGGCCCTGAGGCAGTATCTATACTGTTGGGAAAGTGCCTTGGAGGCACTGATTTGAATAAGATTTTGGGTAACATTTTGGATATTTCATGATTTAGAATATCAACTTGGGCACTTCCAGCATAATGGTTTTCAACAGTTTTAGAACAGAGAAATCTTCTACCCCCCATCCTAGTGAAATCTCAGGTGGAATTCATCTCTAAAACAAATTTTGAAAGATGCTCTAGTAGAAGAAAGCAGAGCCCCAACTTCCTGGTGCTTAGCCTCTCTCACCCCAAGTTATACCTGAGGCATTTCAATAAAACCTTAGCTCAGAAGCCACTGATTTAGTAGGTCTTATGTTAAAATTTCTCTGAAGAGATTCCCCATGATATAATATACTTCTACAAACACCTTGACTTCATCATCTTTGCTCTCCAAATATATGGCAAGTCATCTTGATAGAATCTCTGCAATGACTCCAGTATCTGTTTTTCCCTTTCCAGACCATGGCCACCATCCAAATTAAGGCCCTTCTCTCTCTCCTGGACAACTACCAATACACAGCATAGGTTACCCTGATGCGAGGCTCTCTGTTGCCTATTGCCCAAGCCATCCAACAGCCTGTTTCCAGATTAATGTTGATGAGGCACAATTCTTATTGAATTTCTTTTTTAAAAAAATATATTTTATTGATTTCTTACAGAGAGGAAGAGAGAGGGATAGAGAGCTAGAAACATCGATGAGAGAAACATCGACCAGCTGCCTCCTGCACACCCCCCACCGGGGGATGTGCCCGCAACCAATGTACATGCCCTTGACCGGAATGGAACCTGGGACCCCTCAGTCCGCAGACCGACGCTCTATCCACTGAGCCAAACTGGTTTCGGCTGAATTTCTTTTCTCATTGAATTTCTTTTCTGCTCTGGAATCTTCAATGGCTCCCTCATGTCCAGTCCCAGTAACTGGGAATATATGCCTTTCTAGAAGAAATCCTTTGTCTTTACTAATCCAGTCTGCTCAGCTTAAATATTCTTCAATCTAAATGTTTAACTCAAATGACATCTCTCCTCTGAAGTCACCTGTGACCTTCCCATCTGCCACCTTCTAGACCCTCTAAATGTTGTTGTTGTTTTTTTTATTACATATCAATTGAGTTGTATTACACTATTAATGCACTTGTTTTATCTCTTTGATCATGTTTATTCATTTTTGTAGAATACATGGTACTTATTTTAAAAAAGGCAGTGGGTACCTTTTTTAAAAAACAAGAGAATATATTTATGCTGGTCAATCAAGTGTCCCTGGACACCTAAGGAATACAAAGTGACAATATAGGACCCAGCATACTATTTTCCGTATTTTAAAATATCTAATTAGAATTAATTGTGACATACTGTTTAAAAATGTACAACTAAAATTAAATGCTAAATTTTGTTTTTACTTTTGACCAAAGTAAATATAGAATCAGAACACTGAACATCTAATTTTACCAGAAGCTCTCTTTTGCAGTTATAAATTACTTTGCCTCATTTAAAAAATGAGTTATTGCTTAACATACTTCACTTGGTAGGCATGGACTCAGTTTTGCTCCCCACTCCCTTCCCCAGTTCCTACGTGTCTGATACCCAACATATTTGGAGACAGGACCTCAAAAGAGAGAATAAAGGTTAAGTGAGATCATAGGATGAGGCCTTATTCTGATAGAACTGGTGTCAGTATAACAAAGGAAGAGACATCAGAGGTCCTCTTTCCCTCTCTGTATGTGCACAGAAGAAAGGCCGTAAGGCCCTGTGAAGACTCAGAATGAAGATCATTATCACCAAGTCAGGAGGAGAGCAATCACCAGAAACCAACCCTGAGGGCACCTTGATCTTGAATTTCTAGCCTCCAGAACTGTGAGAATACAAATTCCTGCCGTTAAAGCTTCCTAGTCTGTGGTATGTTATTATGGCAACCCTAGTAAACTAATATAGTACACAATATTTTAAAACATGAGGCTAGAAGAATAGAAGAAACAGTAAAGATTCTTGGGCATGAAAATTTGGGGGAACCACTACTGTAATAAATACAGTCCCCCTCTCAGATTAACAATGGCCTTCATGGGTGACCACTGCTACCACAGCTAGTCTCCTAGCCCAGAGGGCAGAGTCTACCTGTGTCCCATCACATGGGATCATCAGTGCCTTGCGCATGTGCCTCTCAGCTCGTAATCATCAAGTGTTGAATCAATAGCTCACTTATTTCAGACCTATTGTTTTTGAAATTTTCAAAAATCTTGAAAATTTCTAAGAAAGGAGCTAACAGCCTATGTTTCGTTTAGATCTGATAAATCCTTGCTGTTGTTAAACTCCCTTTCTTTTTATATTGTCTTTTATAGAAAAAATTTAAAAATAAACTGTTTCTAAACCTTCACTCAGTTTCCCTATGATTGACATTCTCTGTCTAATCATGTCCCCTGAGGTTCTGCTTTTATTGCATTTCAAATTCTTTCCTTATCCTTCTATCAAGTTCTTTTTAGTAGTAAGTCCCTATAGTAAACTCAGGATTCCACTGAAATGACTAATGCTTAGCACTGATTTACATGTTCTTTACAGATTCCTCAACTACTAAGACCATTCTGGCATTTCTGGATGATACGAGGGACTCTTGTTAGCTGAGATAGTCTAAGGCACTCTGAGATTTAAAAGAAAAAAGAAAAAAAGATGTTAGAGGGTCATTACAGGACAAAGTTTAAGAGCTTAGAGCCAGATTTCTTAAACTGTGACCTTGGGTAAATTACTCAACTTATATATGACTCCATTTCCTCATCTGTAAAATGGTGCTAATAGTACTGGTCTTCCTTATTATATTATGAGAAAATAGATGAATTAATAATACATTTATTAATAATACATTTAAAATAGTTAGAACAATGCCTAGCAAGTGCTAATCAAGGGCTTAGGAATGAAAGCTACAAGGATCTTCGAAATCAGCCAGTTAGCCGCCCTGAATGGGTTCAAGGATAGCTGCAGTCCTTTAAGGCTGTTATGAAATAGCAAGGGGCCCTCCCGGGGCTGAGGCAGCATTAAGGAGACCTGGAATCTGCCAGGAGAATGTCAAGGCCTCCTCTGATGCAGGAGGCCGCACAGACCTCGACTTCAGAGCACTTTCTTGCAGATCTTAATCTGTCCAGAAAAGTTCCAGCTTGAGGTCTAGCCTGGGCAATTTTCATCGTGAGGAACTAGCTCTGCCATATTTGTTAACGTTATTTTTCTAGTGTAGGACCATAGACCACACTCCTCACTCCCTAAAGATACATTAAACTGAATTAGAAAGCCTCCCTTGTTAGTAAGAAAAACATCACAAGCTCACTATTTTCTGAAGAGTCGGAGCAACACCCTATTTCCAAGCAAATTCCACAAATATATTCTTCCCTGCCTCCTCTCCCCTCAAGGACACAGGGTCTCCAGAGGCTGTATGTCTAGGCTATGGGTGCTGGGAAGTAGGCAAGAGGAGGAAACCTCCTCTTTCATTTCATGTTTTCCTTAAAACCCCTTCTGAATACCTACTATGTGCAGGCCAGTAAGTGACATAACCTTTTCAGCGTGACATAACCTTTTCAGCTTCTTCAGATGTCTTAAAGCAGCAGTTTGCTTTGAAGCTTTTTAAATTTTTATTCTAAAGTGTAACTTTTCAGGCCAGAGGCTAGTACCTGTGAGCCCCTCAGAAACTTGATTTGGTTTTATGTTCTAAGCCTCCCTATAATCGCAGTGTATCCAAAAAGCTTCCCTTTTCTTGGTTACCAATTTCTCCTGAGTCCATTAAAATTCAAGCCCAGCGGCATTTTAGAGGCTAACACTTCTCACACTTTAACGTGCATGTGAACAACCTGGGGATCTGGTGAAAATGCAGATTCTGATTCAGCAGCGGACGCTGTCTGCATCTCTCACACATGCCCTGTGGTGCTGATGCTGCCGTCCTGGGGCCACACTACGAGTCACTATGATTTAGACTCCTCTTCCCCACAGCCAGGAACAATCAGGGCATTCACACACCAGGGCAGGTTCCCTCACCTACTGACAATTCTGACAACCAGAAAGGTCCTTGAAAATATCGGCTTCTAAATGTTGCATTCTGACCAGTCTAGAGCAGATTATCGAGTTAGACTTCCTCTTTGCCTTATCATTGACAGCTATCCCGTGAATGCTACAAGGCAGTGATTTTAATGGATGTGTATAATGAACCAATAATCTGTCCCCAGCCTTCCTTTCCTTCTGCACTGCATGAAATACGTCCTCCTCTCTGGGCCTTCTGTCATGTTCCGCTTAACTGTTAGGAGACGCATTGACTTGAGTCTCCTCTCAGGAGTTCTCCATGCGCCTTACCTCTTCCATTGCCATGCTTCCTGTTTCTCTGTGGGGAGCTTTATGTTTAGAGTCATCCAGGAACAGTGTCTTCTGACTTCTAGCACTGCTGCTAATGAGCTTTGTGTCCTTGAGTGCAGAACCCCAACCCCTACCTGCTACTCAGTTTCCTCACCTACAGAATGAGGGGGTTGAATCTCAGAACATCCTTTCTAGAGAAAACATCCTATGATTCCTTTGATTTCATGGTTCCCACCGCAAGGTACCATAGGGTTATCCATCCAGTGATAGCCACCCACTGGCTCTGCGTGCAAACAGGTCCCCGTTAGGCTGATTCTGTGATGCAGCAAAGGCTTCAGGGGTGCCTTTTATGAATGTGATTTCAGGGTGTCTACTGACATTGATCATGACAGACAACAATTCCAAGGGACCAAAAAGGAATGAGGCAATAATCATGCACCACAGAGAGACACTGGTCCATCTCCAGGCATTCAGACGCGTTCAATCTTCAAATAACAGGCATTTAGCACCTCACCTGTGACCTGAGAATTGACAGAATCACCGATGACAGAATCACTCTGATGCTCCCAGGACTCAAGTCATATCAGCAGGAAGGGAGGCTATACTCAGGGCACCCAGCTTGTCAAATTGTGTCTCTGTTGGTCAAAGGGAATCACACACATTGTGGCTGTGAAGTTTGAAGGGCACCGTAGAGCCACTCTGCTGTGCAAGAAGAGGCCAGGCATGAATTTAAGCTCAAGACTCTCAATATGTGCTCTGGCTCTTATTGTCATTCTAGATGGTTCTACAGCCCTAGCATCCGACAATACGGGGCTCACTAGACATTTCTCTTGCCTTCTGCTGGTGTCTATAGTATGCGTTTCTTTGGGCTGGCATTTGGCTTTACGGAGCTGCTTAATTCAGTATGCTGTGCTGCAATTCACTTTGTAACTAGCCAACAGTATTGCATGTAACAGTCGAGTTTGAGGTGAGTTTTAGTAAGAACATCTTTGATCTCTGGACTCCCTGATTTCCATTAAAGTAATCATGCCACTCCATCTAAAGGAGGGTATCATTTCCAAGTAAATAGTAATACACAAAAATCTGCACTGTGCTCAAGGGTCCTTTTAACTGTGGTGTACAGCATGGATTACTGGTCTAGGCTACAAGAGAACTGTGCTAATGCAACTGTTATTGTTATGGGGTTTCTCTAACTCATCAGTTCCCATGCAGTCATAAATGGAGATGTTTCACTCCATTTAAGTAAACACCAGCTCTCCAGCTCCCACCAGAATATGTCACACAAACTAAGAAGTCCTGGAAGTGAAAAGAGGGTCATGTTGCACATTACTCAAAGTACATCTGACCACTCCTCTCTCCTTTTGTTTCTTTATGTCTTTTTTTCTTTATGCAGAGGATTTGGGTTTGTAGATGAACATTTTCCCACTACCATTCAGCCTCGGAATGCTGTTTCCCTCAAGTTTCTCATGAAAACGACTTGATTCAGAGCCGAACTGCTGGCAGCTGAATTTCATTAAGACTTTGATGGGAAACTTAAGTTGGAATTACAAACATCTGTGGTTAAACTTCCCTTTAGTAAAGCATTTCCCAGAATTTAACTTTACCACACTAGAAGCAAAAAGAGAAACAGTTGGAAAAAAAAATACTGCTCTTTGGCAAATGCTGGAGTAGATATATAAATTTTCTTGTATGTGGTCACTGCATCTTGATGAACTAGCAAATTTACTTGTTTTAGAAAACAAATAAGTAATTGTCTGCAAATGCTAAGTTTTGGAACTTACAGCATGTATTGGCAATCTAATTTTAATGGTTTCTAATTGATCAAATGTTTCAAAATCATGTCTGGCCATCATTATCATTATATTTATATAATTACTTTGAACAAGGAAAATCCCTAAAGAAGAGGACCGTTTTTGGCATTATATACGTCAAGAAATTGGGACAAGTCGGGTTTGAGAACTCAATTGAGAAAGAGGAAAAAAGGCTATAGTCCTTGTTATATCAAAGCTACTATTTTTTTTTTGTTTGTTTGTTTGCTTGTTTGTTCTTAGGTTTTTGGGGATTTAGAAAAACTCATTCATTTATCTTAACTGCTCAGATAATCCTAAGGCTATGGTCAAAGAACCATGAGGGATACACTAATTATAAAAACTAAACCAACAGCCTCTTGTTTCTCAAATGTTGGATAATCAGCAAATTTGTAAGCAAAAATGGAAAGTAATCAAATTTACAGAATAAAAAAACTTAGATAAAAATAGACCGATACTACAAATCTTAACTTGCAGATAGATAAAAACAAAGTAGAAGAGAGAGAGGGGTGAGGCGAAAGGAACAGGAGAGAGAACTAAGGTCAGACTTTGAGTTAGGCAGTTTATGTATATTTTATTTCACAACAATCTTGCAAGGCAAATGCACTTCTGCTCAGTTTACAATCAAACAAACAGAGTCTGTGAAAGATGAACAAATTTGCCCAAAGTCAAACAGCTAAAAAGTAGTGGAGCTGGGTTCATAGTACATTTGTCTGGCTAGATGCCCACATTGTGCCTTTGATGAAAGGTGAACTTAAAATGTTTTAATTCAGACACTGCAAATAAACTGCCCTCAGGCTGCATTGGGCCATCAGATGTACTTTCCACAGAGCATTTTTAAGAATTGAATCAACAGTTTCACTTAAGAATCCAGATTCTGTCTTCTCTTGAAAAAACAGAAAACCTGGCAACACGGCGAGGTGGCTGCCCCTCTGGCAGAGGACCCCCTTCCTCTCCTGTTGCTTTGGCTCCATCGCTCACAGGATGTGTTCCTTTCACTGCCTACTTATTTTTTTTTATGCTTTAATTTTTTTTGTTAATTCTCACTCGAGGATATTTTTTCATTGACTTTTAGGGAGAGTGGGAGAGGGAAAGACAAAGAGAAACATTGATGTGAGAGAAACAAAACGATTGGTTGCCTCCTACACAAGCCCTGACCAGGGTCTGGGCCGGGGAGGAACCTGCAACCAAGGTACATGCCCTTGGTCAGAATCGAACCCAGGACTATTTGGTCCGTAGGCTGGCGCTCTCTCCACTGAGCAAAACTGGCTAGGGCTGCCCACTTATTTTTTGCTTGGCCTCTACAAGAATTTGAGTTTTATAACTTTCTCTGTACCATGTGATCAGCAATTCCACTTCTGGGTATATACCAAAAGAACTGGAAGCAGGGACTCAAACAAATATATGTGTACACTAATGTTCAGAGCAGCACTATTCACAGTAGCCAAAAGGTAAGAACAACCCAGAGTGAAATTTGGACACATGATATGTAGAGGGCCGCCTGGGAGGCACCTGGGCATTTCCTTATTCATCAGCTGAACTTGGCTTAGGCCTAGTCATGCCCTGGGAACATGCTTCCCCAATGAGGCTGGACATGTTAATCAGTTCTGACTTCATAGCAGCCCAGGTGTCAGCAGGGGCGGGTCTAGATATGTAAATCCAGTAATGCTAGGGCCTAGTTAAGAATGCAAATAAGCTCCTTTGATCCTAAGTTTTGGTGTTACTTCCTGGATTTTGGGATATAAAATAAACCTGCTGGGTGGCTCAGGGTCGTCGTCGTCGTCGTCGTCGTCGTCATGCTGCCTCTCCATCAGAGAGAAAAGATGGCGTCCCACCCAGCTCCCAGCTTCATGAATCTATTTTTGCGTCTTGTTTTCTTTATTTCTATTATTTCTCAATCCCTGGCCGCCTCCACTTAGAACCGATTCGTTCATCTCTCTTTCCGTGCTGGACACGGAAAAGGGAGATCCCCGCCATGTTTGGCCCCCGCCGCTTCAGGCCTCCGCAATGCTAAAACATAGATGAGCCTTGAATACACTATATTAGGTGAAATAAAGCTCACAAAGGACAAGTACGGGCACAAAAGAACAAATATTATAGATTCCACTTATATGAGATACCTAGATTAGTCAAATTCATGACACAGAAAATAGAATAGTGGTTGCCAGGGCCTGGGGAAAGGGGTTAATGAAAAGTTGTTGTTAATAAGTATTGAGTTTCAGTTTGGGAAGATGAAAAAAGTTTTGAAGATGGATGGTGGTAATGGTTGCAAAACAATGTGAATGGGCCTAATGCCACTTAAAATGGTTAAAATGCTAAATTTTATGCTATGTGAACTTTATGACAACTAAAAACCTTCTTTTGGTTAACGCAGAGAACTCTGGAACTATAGTAAAAGCTAGTCTTTATATTCCAGGAATTTTATAAAAGTTCTGTAAGATAGACCATGTATGTATTGCTGTAGATGTTTTTTTGTTTGTTTGTTTTTAATTCTCTACCTGTTAATCTAAATCATGAGCTTCTAATGTAGACTGTAGCATTATGTAGAGGAAACATACTAGAACATGCTTATAAAAACAAAACAAGATACAAGAAAATTCTATAGTTTAAAAAAAAGAAATAAATCTATCAGGCAAACTCAGTGATATGCTGGGAAAAGAGAATAGAATTTGGAAACCCCATAAAATTAACACAAGTCTTTTGCAGGCTAGTCCAGTAATCCATGCTGTAGACCAGGCGTCCTCAAACTACGGCCTGCAGGCCACATGCGGGTGTTTTTGCCGTTTTGTTTTTTTACTTCAAAATAAGATATGTGCAGTGTGCATAGGAATTTGTTCATAATTTTTTTTAAACTATAGTCCGGCCCTCCAACGGTCTGAGGGACAGTGAACTGGCCCCCTATTTAAAAAGTTTGAGGACCCCTGCTGTAGACCATCTCCATCAATTTGCTCATCTGTAAAATGTGTATAATTTTCACTATTGAGTACTAAATAAGATAACACATGTAGGTTCATGGGACATTATGATGCTCTACATAATGCTACAGAGTCTATAAGTGTTAATTATTTCCTTTTCTATTTGAGTAGTAGTTTAAAAAGTAGTTAATAGACAGGGAAGGGAAGTTATTGCAATTCTTTGGTAATCCTAAAATTTTATGCTCCCTATGCTACTCATCTAGCAAGTACTACGTAAATGGCATTTTATATATCTTCATTTTAAGAAATTCCCAAAACGTAGGCTAAAATTATGCCTGCAGAGAGTTCTACTTACCTAACTACCTTTTTCTAGATACTCCTGCATAATCAAAATTACCCTTATAAACTCCTATGTAGCAGTGTTACCTACCAGGTAGGGTGCCAGGGCAAGTGTTTTGTGCCTCAGTTTCCAGGTTTGCAAAGTGAGAAAATAACTATATTAGTCCCATTAAGTTGTCATAGGGTTAAAGGAAATAACTCATGAAAAGTGCTTAGACCAGTGTCTGGCACGTGGTAAATACTCAATGGGTGTTAGCTATAAGCCATGCTATTATTATTACTACTGCCATGACTATATTCCGGTCCTTCTAAAATAATGTTTTTAGGAATCTTCTTTGGTGTTTGGTGAGTAGGTGATTGTATCCTACTGGTCTATCTTAAGAGTAATGCTTTTCCCACATTGCTATCATGGCACTAGGTTGTAGCCACTCTTACAGAACGTTGACTCATTCTTCTTCATACAGTGACTATGTATGTATTTTTCTTTCTTAGAATGCTTACTCCTTGAGGGTAGGGATGTGACTGCCTTCTTTTTGTCCCTCCAGGCACCTTCTTTTTTGCTCTGTATGAGATAAGGGTTCAAACCTGCTCATTGGATGAGTATTAAGTGAGTGAAATGATGACTGAATATGGGGGGTTCAAATGACCTAATTACTCTGCTGAACAGCAGTATAGAATGATGGCCCAGGCCAGTGACTGGAGGTCTTAGTATGATTCTGAATGTCCTTTTTCAAAGTAAGGGGCCAAGAGAAGGAACAGGAAAGCAGATAGTGAAAGAGATCTAAACTGTCTTTCAATAAACATTCTGCAATCCTTTAGTGGCCTGGCGCCCACTTACGTGCTGGAGAATGGGAATCGCATATCAATAGTGGAAAGAGTCCAGAGGAAAAGTCCCTCAGAACCAGTCTAGTTCACGTGCTTGTTTTTAGTAGGTACGTTTGTCTAGTGTGGGGAAAATCAGGGGCCAATAGATTTTCTTGGAGGGAAGCCAACAACAACAGCAACACCCAGTCAGTTGCCAGGAAATGAATTCCGGTTTTCCCCTCTCAGGAAAGTTTGCTCATACTGTCAGCTATGTCCCTTATTTTCTCAATTATCTACCAAAGGCAGTAACAGCACCAGGGCCGCCCCCCTGCCTCCCACCTTGCTCTTCCAGCAAAGTCCCCACCCTCTCCTTCTGAGTCTCTGTGTGGCTTCTTTCCAGCTATGCAGTCTGGACCTCTAGCCTAGTGTTCTTGACCTTGTTTAACTCCTGCTTCTTTTTGATAAATCAGAATGTCACTTCTTCCAAGGACACTCTGACATTCTGTCCTTGGGAACTGTTCCCATCTCCATCCCTCCAGTTGCACATCTATGTCGTCAAGAAGATTTAGTTTTACTTGCAATATCCAAGTCTTGCTATGACAAAATAAAGACTTCCTTAAATGTGAAATATCAGAATACTGAATATACTTTTTAAAATTGCCCACCCCCCACCTCCTAAGAATCACTGCTCTCCCCATAAACTCATCAATAATGGACTCAGTGAATTGCTTGTAAAAAAGCAGAAGGCGAGAACATCCCCCCAGTGAGCCCAGAGTTACCCTTGGGTGCTCTTTTAAAAAATTCTTTGCCTCCCAGGGAGAGCTGGGGTGTTTTGGAAGGAAAGGAAGGACCTTTCTCCTTGGACAGTCAGTGCTCTCCAACGTTTTACTCAATGCGTATTTCATGCATTTGTTCCCCTAACTCTCACTGTGCACCACAGTGTGCTGGAGTCCATGTCACAGGCTGAGGACCAGGGGTGGAGAGGACACAAGCCCTCCTATTGAGGAGCTTGGGAGCTTTAGGAAGGCCTTCAGCCAAGTGCCTCCCACTGCTGCATGTTGGCTTTAGTACTTTTCTTCCTTCCCTTTGAAGGACAATTGAGGAATAACCATTCATACAAATCCAATTGAAATAAAGTGAATTTATTTTTAGAATATCCTTCCAGTCACATCTCCAACCTCTCAGGAACAACATATTAGACGTGTCCATGTTCTCGCTCTCTCTCTGTAGATATAAATACAATCTCCTGAACCAACTCAGTAGGGTGGTTGTACCGTGTTGTTAAATCTCCGGGATGTATTTGGTTTCAAGTCTCCATACTGGCTCTAAAGAGCATGGGAAACCCGACGGTGGGGGTGTTGGGATCCTGTGGGACTGCAGGCTAACTGGAGGCATTATGCGAAACTATGCAGTGGGAACGTAATTATTCCAATCCCTCCCTTTCTACATCATATATTTTGACCCTCCTGGAATGACTAATCGTTTCTGTCTGTTTCCCTAAACCAAAGGCTCAGGTATCCTGAACGTATGAGACTAACAGCATTACAAATTTAACTCACTATAAGGTGTTCTTTCTGGCTGGAAGAATATAGACAGAGATATAGCAATATTAACTAAAACAGCACCGTAAAAAAATTTCTAAGAACTATTCCCAGATAAGCGTTTCTTTTTATCCAATCATCCATGTATTTTATAATAACAACAACAACACTTAGGGTATATAAAGCATTTATACTATATCGGGCACTGCGTTAAGCACTCTATATGTTTTATCTGGTTTCATCACAATAACTGAATGTGACGTAGAAATCAGTAACTCCTCTAAGCCTCAGTTTCTTTATCTGCAACTTGTGCATCTATAATTTGCCCAAGGTAAGGAGCAGATAAGTTGAAATTTGAACTTGGGATCATTAGACCACAAAGCCTGCAAGTAAACACTTCAGTGTGCCACCTTTCTATTATTTTACTGGACAAACGGGTATATAAAAAATTGTTCAGGGTCTTAACAATAAACTTAAGGTTCCCTAAAAATCCAATAATTATTTTGTTATTTTTTTGTGTGTGTGAAGAAAGCTACAAAAGTATGCCTCTCTCTTTAGAATTAGCAGACAAAAATACAGGATGTCCATATAAATTTGAATTTCAGATACCCAATGAATAATTTTTTTAGTTTAAATACTTCTCATGCAATATTTGAGACATAACCAAAAATCTATTTGTTGTTTATCTGAAATTCAAATTTAATTGAGCAGCTTGCATTTTTTCTGGCAACTCTATTCTTAAGTTAAGCATTTCAGGGACTTTCCATGCTCAAAGCAACAGGTGGAGACAATGCCTCTCGGGGTGAAATCCAAGCCTGTAGAGAAGGGATGCTTCCTAGGACTGACTTCCCAGGAGTCTCTGCTGGGCCCCAGGTCTGAGTGCTAAGGTGACCAGAAGCCCAGCCCTCTTTCTCCCTGAGGTTGCAGTTTGCATCACAATAGGGCATCGGTATGCTCCACTCCTCCCCACCCTCCCCCCTTTCTTGGGTGTGGGTAAGGCTCACTCCTGGAGAAGGGGCATCTTCATGCACCTTATCTTATCAGTAATAACTAATAACTACAGTTACACTGACAATTAGTAGACTTAATAGCAATAATCCAGACTTCTACTCTGTTAGAAATGGTGTAAATCCACATAACAGCTTTGGTTCTATCGTTGCTGTAACTATAGCTATAGGGTGTGTGTGTGTGTGTGTGTGTGTGTGTGTGTGTGTGTGCGCGCGCGCGTGCCTGTGTGTGTGCTGTTAGGTCCATTGCTCCTTCCTTTCCCATGAACTTCAATGACTTCATTTTCCTCCTACTGAGCATCTCCCACACCCTGGACAAGCTGTCGACCGTCTCGCCTCAGGGGCTCCCAAATAAATCACTTTGGGTTCATTTTCCTTTACCCAATTTCTACCCTTTGCTTACGTCTTCAACATAAAAGCTATTGTAATTTAGCACAATAAACAGCAACTCTGAATAAACATATCATCAACGGCATGTCTTTATCTGCTGGCAGTTTCCTAACCGCTGCTCTAGTGCCCATCACCCCCACCCACCCCTTCCCTCTCCAGGGAGGATCTTCTGTTTAGTTTGTGACAAAAGGATTGGTCCTGCTTATTGTCCCCCCTGTCCTAACCCGACAGAGCGGCAGGAAGCATGTGCAGGACGCCGGCACCAAGCGCTGAGGCCTGGCAAACACCACTCCCCCGGGCACCAAGGGCAGAAAGTCGCAGCGGGGCGAGCAGACGGACTCCGAGGAGGCACTTCTGCCACTTTGAACCGTGGCACGTTCCAAAGCCTCAACTCGCAGCTCACAACGTCCCAATGCAACTTACAAAGTAAACTCTTTTATTTCAGAAGTGTCTGAACTGACCTCATCCAGGTGCAGCTGAAGGCGGACGGGGGAGGGGAGGGGGGAGGGGGGAGGGGCAGGGGCGCGGCCCGCACAGCCGCGGGCAGGTGCCCGGGGGTGACAATGGCAGGGACACTGTACCTCTGCGGCAGGCGGCAGCCTTCCGGGAGCCACGCGGGGCGGGCTGGTCTCGGGCGGGTCCTGTCGGCCAAGCGCTGAGCTCCCTTCAAAGTCCGAGGGAAAGGCGTTGTCGTCCCTGGACGCCGCGCGGGAGCAGGCAGCGCCCCAGAGGAGCCACAGACGCAGGACCGCACGCCAGGCCGAGCTCCGAGCCATCTGGCCGCTGGCATCCAGCAAGGCTTTCGGCTCCGCAAACGTTCCTCCTCGCCGGGACCCCCGCGGTGCAGAGGTGCCTCCTCACTTCACCTTCTCCGCGTCGGCAGGAGCCAGATGTGGGAACCCAAGGCAGCCCAAGCAGCAACTTAGTAAAAAAAAAAGAAAAAAGGGGAGTGAGAGAGTGAGGGAGTAAGGGAGAGCCTCTCTCTCTCTCTCTCTCTCTCTCTCTCTCTCTCTCTCTCTCTCTCTTCCTTCCTCCCTCCTTTCCCCCTCCCTCCCTCCCTCTCTCTCCTCTCTTTCCCCACGGTTTGCCTCTCTCACTTTCTCTCTCTCCCCAGAGGTGCTGGCTGAAGAACATACAGATGGATGGAACTCAAAGCTGAGCATCAAAAGGCAGACTGAACTGGGCGAGCCCGGCCGGCCCGGCCACCTCCTGTCCCCCGCGGAGCTGGACTGAGGGCTGCGGTCCTGGCTGCCTTCCCACGCCCGCCTCACCACTCCCTCCTCACCTCTCCCTCCCAGGCCCTCCCCCTCCAAGCCGGTCTTGCACACACCCTGATTCGGCTGTGCTCCCCCTCAGTCCAGAGCCCCTCCAGGGAACCCAGATGAGTATTCAGCTTCTGCCATTGCTTGCTCACATCTCTTAGTTATTTAGCCAAGGTGACTGGGTAGTTTTCTCTGTATTTAGATAGATCTTGTAGGTACCCCTCTGGGCCCCTAGTTTGCAGGAACGTGGGTGAACAGGGATTCTGGGAGCAGGAGCCAGAGGTAGATGATTTCAGTTGGCAGAGGGGAAGGGCACCCACCTTCTCGGGCAAGGTTTCTCAATTGTCAGAGCTGGGCCGCTGCACTCTGTGCTAATATCATCCCTGGGGGCTGACTGGCTACCCCGCTTCCTCCTGACAGTCCTCACCCAGAGGCTTGGGAGAAGAATATCTTTCACTGCAGCCCTGGAAAATGACTTCATTACTCAAATGCATGAACTTTTATTTACAAAGAACATCTTGTTTTCATCCTAAAGAGGTGCTTTGTGAGGGACCCAGAACAAGGCTTGCAGTGTCTGAGCCTGTCAAATATACTGCCCACAGCCCCGACCTCTTCCTCTTGGCCTGTAACCTCATGCCTACCACATCTGTCTGTAACCTTTCCAAGACTTTGGGGGAGAAATCGGGCTCTAGTTTTGCTGGGGTACCCCGATGGCTGGGTCAGTGGCCACTATAGCTGACGGGTATCTCTACTCACATGGTCCTCACGATAGAGCTTTAAACATTCCCACAAGACAAAAACATGACTTTAAAAGGATTAGATGAGACAACCATGAAGCGATGCCCAGGTCAGTGTCTAGGTGTTTGAAATCACCCACAATTATGTAATAGAGCAATAAAACCTAATCATTAGCTCTATTTTATAGAACAACAGTCATTTTCTCCAAGGATAAAGGAAGCAACAATTTTGTACTAACTATATATCAGATACTTTGCACAGGTTACCTGTGAACCTCACAGCATTCCTGCAAAATAGGAAAGTTCTGAGAGACTAGGACACTTGCCCAAGGTCACACAGTTGGGCAAAAGCTGAGTTGAGGTTTGAACCCGGGCTTCACTGATTCCAAACTGCCTTTCATATCTATACTGCTTGAAACTCACAGAATAAAGGCCATGAGTTTGGAGGAAGGAGAGATGGCACACCCATGTTTGAATCCCTTCTATGTGGCCCCAAATTTGCATAAAGTATCTCATTTCATTTCATCTTCACTATAATCGCATGAGATAGGTATTGTTATACAGGTTTGGTAAGTGGTAAAAGTACTACCAGAATCCAGTAAATCTGATGCTAAAGTCACTGGTTTTAAAGAATAAAATGGTGCGATACGATAGAGCCAAAGCTGGAACGAGCCACAAGTTTTCATATATTCCAAAACATTTGTAATGTTTTCATTTTAAGATATAAAAATAGCATTGCAATGAACTAGTAAGCCAAAGTATGATCATTTTCTTCCATATAAACTGATTAACCCACTTGATTAAGTGAAAGAACTTAACAACTTGGTTTGGTTATAAGAAACATCCAAACCTGTAGAACATTTTTGTGAATTTATTTGAGCCAAATTGATGACAATTTCTGGGAAGCAAAAATCTCAATGGGTTGAGAAAATACTCTGAAGAATGGCAGTTTTGCAGCTTATTTTGTACATTATAATCAAGGAAGAGACTTGAGGGTTACATGAAATCCATTGGTGGTTGATTAAGGGGCTCAGAGAAAGCAAGGCAGGGAAATCTCTGGGATTGGATAAAAAGCAAAACGGAGAGACACAGACTACTCTCACAGTGGTGGGTACAGGATAGTTAATAACATTTACCTCACATAGGATTGGCATTTGGAAATAAGATAACAGTGAGGGGTTCAGTGGTCTCTGCTCTGGTAGAGGGTGTGCCCTGAGAGTGTCTGGGAAAGACTACTCTGACATTTCAAAGGTATGTTTGTCTTAGACGCAAAAAGACAATACACAGGCTCACTTAGGTAAGACTGACCTTTGTCAAGGAAGCTGCAGGCCTAGGATGTGGCTACCTGCCTTGACAGGCTTTCTGTGAGGAATTTTCATTTCAGACCATCCTATGTGGTTACTTTCAGTTTCTGAGTTAGTAGGGTTCACCATGCTGGCCTCCCCTAAGCTTGTCAGCTTTTGTATGTCACCTCTTTTATAGCCACAGTTGGGTCTTTTCAAAGCTTATTGGGAGACAAGATGGCTAGAGTCTGAAGAGGGAAAATAATTCTCAATTATCCTGCCCTCCTGTCCCTTTAAAAGAACTATAAGTAATAATGATGATGATAAATGTATACATCATATTCTGACGTCAGAGATAGACCTCTTCAGTGCACAAACTGCTTCCATTTGTTTTCTGAAGGACTAGGTCCTGTTCTTCATTAACCGTCAATTAATCATACACTTTTTTTTTTTAATTTGACACAGGGCCTCCTCTCCCTGCTCACCAGGTGGTGCTGGGATTATGTGAGAGGCGTGGACCTATGGATTTTTTATTTTTTATTAGATATATGCTTCTCACTCTTCCTTCTTGGATTCTATCATTATTTTTGAGGCAAAACAGCATCATACACAGGAGCATGGGTTTTGTATAAAAGGATAAATTTTAGATTGGCTTAAAGAAGTTCTGAGACCTTGACACTTAACTTAGTTTCCCTGAATGTCACTTTCCTCATCTGTAAAATGGGGAAACTGATACCTCTTCCACTGAGTTAATTATGAATAGTAAATGAAATAATATAAAGTGTTAACACATGTTGGCATATAGTCCGTGCTCAATATATACTCTTTCACTATACTGTTTTTTTTAAAGTCTTAAAAAAGAACAGAATAACTATTTTTAAAAAGAAAAAATAGCCATGTTTATTTATTCTGTGACTTGGGTAACCTCCCATTTGCTGAAAATAGCCTTTCGCATTTCTGGCTGCTACGTGGGCCTTCCCTGTGTTAACCATGAATGAGGCAGTCACGGACCATAGAGTAATAGGGCGGGCAGGGCAGGAGAGAGTACGGCTGACTATTTTACAGCAAAGAGCTGCCCCAGACCATCAAAGGCCTGAGTCGGGGAGGATTTCATTCTTGCTAAAACTACAACTGGGGAGTGTCTCCAGGGTGGCTGCTTTCTTATCACAACCCTCTCTCTTTCCTGAGATTGAGGCCAGGCGGTCACCAAGTACTTTCATGTCCATTATCTCCTTTGGGATTCCTACCTACCCCAGGACCCAAGGAGTCTGCTCCATCATCCCCGATGCATCGTAGAGAGCACCTATGTTCAGAGAGGCTAAGAGGTTAAATGACAAGGACACTAAGGTAGTTTGTGCAAAATGAGGGCCCCACATCTTCTGACGCCCACACCAATGCTTTTCCTGCTAGACCAAGCTATTTTTAGTTTTGGCAGCAGCAGATCTGGTGGTTTGAAGGCTTTATCAAAAGAAGGTTCTGGAATTCCCTTCTGAGTTTCCCGATACAGTTATCAGCAGATAAATATCAAGTTGGCCCATTTCCTTCAGCACTTGGCTGTTGGGCCTGTCCACAGCGTCCAGGAATCTAGTGAGGGTGTTGCTAATGCATCCCGGGTGCCCTTCTATAAATAAAAAGTCATGTCAGATGCTATTTTGGATGTTTAGGTGCTAATCTTGGACATAATTAGACAGAGGATTGTTGTGTATTAGTGACAACAAAAGATGGGTCAGAGGAGCAAGCAGGAGCGATTCCCAGCCATGAGATCTCTCGCTGATAATCAAGTGGCAGGAAGGTAAGGTAGAAGACAGCATCTCCTTTTCTGCTCACGCTCCTCTCCTCTCTGGCCTGAGCTTCTCTGGGAAGGACTCTGGTAGAAGTTCAGGCTATCTGAGGGGGAGCAACAGCAAGGGTGCAGGGTGAGGATGGGAACCGCCTAAATGTTGCTCTTCTGCCCATTATTTTCTCAGGCTTTTGTTCAGGATGTGGATAGTATGTAGCTATCCATGCTTCCTCTCCTGACTGTGACACTGTCACAGCCTCCTTTGGTTATTAGCATGCTCTCCTTGCATCCTTCCCACCCATCCCTCCGTCCGTTTATTCATTTGTTTAATCAGTTCCTATTGAACTCAGTATTGCAGGTTGGATGCTGAGGGTAAAATGATGAAAATCACGATGGTAACTCTCAAGGAGCTAAGAGTCTGGTGGGACAGATCGTAAATAGACCCTGCAAAGAATGCGAAGTGATTAACAGGAGTTCAAAGGGAAAGTCCAGACATGCTGCTAATAAAATGCACAGAACAAGCCCTTTACCTGGACTCGGTTAGGGGGAGTCAGGAAAAGTTCCAGGAAAAGGGGGCAAAGGAGAGTGCTCCAGGAAGGCGCTGCTTACACAGAGGGAACTGGTGCCACAGGAGGGGTGAGGAAGCCATGTGGTTCCCAAATGTTCTCTGAACCCCCCCTATTCACAGTGCACAGTCAATGCCTTCGGGGCCGGGTGATGAACCTGTGTGAGAAGAAAGGGCTTCCCAGCCTCCTCCAGGTCTCAGCGCTGCCCTGCAGTCCAGGCCTCTGTGCAACCAAGAGATCCTCCCAAGATTCAAATTTGAATACTGGGAGCTCTTCACAGTCATACTTACAGCCTGAACAAAAGCCTGATAAACCTAATGGGAGGAAAAACAATTGTTTAAAATTAACAAATAAATTTTAAACTTTATTGTGGTAAGAACAGGTAACACGAGATATACCTTCTTAACTAGTTTGGAAGTGTATGGCATTATTACCTACAGGCACGATGTGTACAGCAAAGAACAACTGTTAAGCGGTCCCCTCCTCACCTAGCACCCTTGCTGTTGCTAGTCCATAGCCTGAACTTCAGCCAGAGCCTTTCACAGAGGAGGAGCTTGGCCTGAGGGGAGCAGAGTGAGCAGAAAAGGAGACACTCTCTTCCACCTTACCTTCCTGCCACTTGATTGTCAGTTAGAGACCATATGGGGGGTGGGGGGTTGGGTGGGGAGAGTCGTTCCTGCTGGCTTCTCTGATCAATCTCATCATAAAATTGTTGTTCCTTTTGTTTTTAAGTGAAGAAATTTAAGCCCAGGAATGACATGATCATATTTGTGTTTAAAGAATTTAAAATGTACTAGGTATTATAATGATAGGAAAGTCAGAAATTCAGGATATTATAAAGGGGGAATAATTGTTACTCCACTGTGGGGTATTGACTTTTCAACACTGAAAATGATTGGGTGGAAATACCTTCAGGCTTCTGTTGCATCAATATACATGTGTTCCACCTATTTTTAAATATTTTGTATATATAAAATACATTTTATATGTTTATTTTATATATTTCATCCATTATTTTCTTAGAAAAATTAATCAAATATACATAACATTTTAAACTTTCCCTCTAGGTCAATGTAACTCCGTTATGTTACTGTGAATAGCTCCCAGCATTCAGGTTTGCATTTTGGGAGGACCATCTGTGTGGATGGGGCCTGGACTGGAGGGCCCTGCTGTGAGACCAACAGGAGGCTGGGAAGCCCTTTCTTCTCACAGGGCTCTGTAAGCCCCACACTCAGGGACCATCCCTGTGACAGGTAGGGGGCTATGTGGTTAAATTATGTAGGACCATTGAGATAATGATACAGACCTGGGCATGTGCCCTGAGTAAGATGGGAAGTATTTGCAGGGCTCTGTGCAGAGGAGTGACATGATCCAACTTAATTTGTCTGTAATGTGAAGAATAGATTGTAGGGAAGGAGATGAGAGAGGAAGCAGGGAGACCATTTAGAGGCTATTGCAATATTATAGGTAAGAGATGATGGTGGCTTGCTCCACGATATTAGCATTAGGCGTACAGAGCCATCAAATTCTGGATTTATTTTGAATGTAGGACTCCGTTAGGGGGAGTCAGGAAATTGAGATTTGCTGAATATGGGAAATGAGAGAGGAAAGTACTCAAGGCTGATGTCCATGTTTTTGGTCTGAGCAAACTTGAGTGATGGATTTGCCATTACTATAATAGGAAGTACTTTGGGAAGAACAGGTTGGCGGAGAATAGAGACAATCAAGAGTTTTGTTTTGGAAAAAAAAATAATAAATAATATATATATATATATATATATTAGATTCCTCTTAGATCAGATTCTTACATTGTATTCCTTTTTTAAAATACTTTTTTGGAAAACATTATATATCCATACTACGTAATGCACAATGCACAAACTGTCATTTTGCTGGGATCTATTATGTACCAGATACTGTGGATTATACTAGGGACAGCCTTATAATCTAATAAGGGAGATTTATAACAAGTAGTTAACAGCAACACGTACAATTCAACTTAGTACTCAAGATAAGCACATATCCATCGTACTTGGGGATAGAAGCAAGAAAAGATCCCTTTGAGTGAGTTCAATGAGAAGAGAAGGTATTACATATAGACTGGAGCTGGATCTCTGCACAAGTATAGAAATTAGGTATGGGAAGACAGGTGGGGAGGCCTAGAGGAGGGAATTTCAGGCAAATGGAACAACATAGACATAGGCATCTGAGTGGGGAAACACCTGTATATTCAGGCAAGGGCAAGGGCAGGCTGGCCGAAGCCTTGCACAGAGTTCATTTGGGTGAACAATGGGAGATAGTATGAAACAGGTAGGTAAGGTGCTGTTTATAGTTTACTACTAGAAGAGAGAGAGAAGCACAGGGGAGTTAGGAAGGATTAATTGAATAACCATGTGGAGGGTGCACTGGAGTGGAGAGACTGGAGCCTGGGGGACCAGCTGGAGATGGGTACAATAACAGTCTAGGCCTCAGGTGACAAACACAGAATATGAACTGTCACTATGTCCTCTGAACACGACTCCCCATCCCTGGCACAATACAGATGCAACACAGACACCTCAATTCGTAAAACTAATATTTAACTTGACGCTGAAGTGAATTTTAGCTTCAATAGTGTCATCCCCTCCTGTTGCAGGGGAAGGATAGGCCTGGAAAGAAAAGAACATTTGTTTCTGTGTTTCTCAGCCAACACATACTGTTCCAAATTTACCAAACCACAGCACGTTGGGGTCCTCTGCCAGTGGCAGGTGTTGCCTAACAGTAAGTCCTATGAGACAACTTCTATCCATTACACATTTTATCCCTTAGTAAAGTTCACGCATTGCTGGCCCCAGGGTCTACTCTGACTACTTCTAAATAAACCCCTAGTCATTCTCTTTTTCTCTGTCTCTCAGTCTTGCTTTCTTTTCTTCTTTATTTAGCCCTCATTTGTTTTCTCAAAAGTCTCACACTAACTTTAATTATATTTATCTCAAGCAAAGTGCATACGTATTTTCTTTATTTAATAAAAATATATATTTTTCTATTAAACCAGCTCCTAAGGCCTCTTTTTATTTTATTACATTTTAAAATATATTTTCATTTATTTCAGAGAGGAAGGGAGAGGGAGCAAGAGATAGAAACATCAATGACGAAAGAGAATAATAGATAGGCTGCCTCCTGCACACCCCACACTGGGAACTGAGGCCACAGCTAAGGCATGTGCCCTGTTCTAGAATAGACCCGTGACCTTCTAGTCCATAGGTCAATGTGCAACCACTGAGCCATGCTGGCTGGACAGGTCTCTTTTCTTTTTAATTATTAAATAGGAATATGTGTGTATATACATATGTAAAAATAAACAATTATGGTATTTGGGATTGTAATCTATGTAGTTTCTTACTAATAAATTAACCCATAAACATAGGTTCTCACCTTTAAATAAAGTCAGATTTCTCTGTGGGAATTTCTAGACGAATTCTCACCCTGACATCACTGGGACCTAGAGATGCTGATGAAAACTAGCGGATTTAAAGAGAGCTCTGGGTAACTACCCTATTTTCATATCTCCTCCACACAGCACCTGTGCTAGGGTCTCATTGCTGCAATTGTTATTACTAGTAATTTTCATGTTATTGCTGTTGTTATGTGACTAATATATTCTGGAGAAGAAGACAGAGAGATAAGTTAATAATTATAGAAAGTTAATAGAATTCTGTTATCTATAGCATAATACAGTAAGTATTTTTCACTTTTCTTTCAATCATTTTAATATTCAGAGCTATGACAAAATTGCAGATGCTTTATTATCAATGTAGAATTTAATAGCTGTTAACATTTCCCATGGAGGTTGCTATCCAGGCTATCACATGGTTATGGTCTCATTGTCAACGTAAGACAACATCGAGTCCTTTATTAAAGGTTCCATATTAACCATTAGCACCATCTAGACAATCCATGGCCCCAACTACTCTGTCCTTAATTACTTGGCTCTTTCAGTCCAAAGTGATTTGAGTATGAATTATGTCCTTAACTGACTCAGTTCTCTATTTCAATTTCATTTGTAGACTCTGACATAGTAAAACTTGGTAGAATTAGTACCTAGAAGTGAGTCTAGGCAACTAGACCGTAATTTAAGGGACAATGTCCTATCTAGAATTCTTAGGGACTCAAATTCACACTCTATAGTTACTAAAGTTTTTAGTACTCTGGGATTTTACATTGGTCTTTATTTTTTCAACCTTTTGAATTATGTAGATGCTGTCACCTACACTTTCCCAAGTAATTCTCCTGACAACTCTGTGGAATGAGTGGCATCATCCAAGTTGGAGCTGAGAGAGAGGGAAGCATTAGTAAGTAGTAGACCATGGCCCGAAGGCTGATCTTCAAGTTCTCAGCCAGGCATGATTTATTTCATTACACCTGGCTTGCGAAGTCATCGGTCTATGACATTTTTACTTGTACAACCCATATTAAGACATAGCTGAGCCACAGGATATCAAAAGAGCAGCATTCAAGATTGCTATCAGATTTTGAGAAATAATTCACTTATTGTTATTCTTAATTTAGTATTTATTAGAAAATAAAAATAGTGGTGGCAAAAATGGATTATGGGATAGGAGGAAAGAGGAGCATGTTTGGAAGGAGACATTTATTTTTATTTTATTTATTCATTTTTAAGTCAAAAGGCCCATTTATTATCTCCTGCAAATGACGCAAACACCCCCTTCAGTGACCCTGGGCTGGAGTCACTGTTTATGGAGATGGGCCCAACCACATGGCCAGTGTTCTTCCCTTTATAGCTTGACTTTTGGCCAAGGCTTCGAGAAGGGGCCAGCTGGGGCCACAGGGTAGAGCAGCCATGTACTGCACAATGTGGGTGTCCATGGGCTCCACTGAGGGGGACCCTGCAGCTTGGGAGGGGGAAACTGCCCTCCAACTCTTCAACCCTCAGTTTGATGAAGGAGTCTTAGGCTGGGCAGGTAGGGGCAGAGTGGGCCTTAGGCCAGGCCCTGGGGCTGAGCCGGCCTCAGGTCAGGCCCTGGGTAAACGGCCCTTGTGGCCAGTCCCACCGGCCTTCTGCCGCTGCAACGTGTGCTCTCCCTGCTCCTTGAAGCGCCGGTTCTTCTGCTTGATCTTAGCCAGCTCAGCCTTGCGCTTGGCCTCCAGGTCAGGGTCCTTTCCCTCCAGGATCAGCTGCTTCCGCTTGTTAATTTCCTTCTTTTCATCAAAGTTGGCTGCCTCAAGTTTAATCTCACATTCCCTCCGCACCACGCTGACCTGTGTGAGAATCTGCAGCACCTCAGCCTCCTCCAAGAACTCCAGCTTCTTCTTGATTTGCTCCTCGATGGCATGAACCAGGTGGATGTCATACTGTATCACCAGTGTAATGGCCTGCCCCTGCCGCCCTGCCCGGGCTGTCCGGCCAACTCGGTGGATGTAGATCTTTGGGAGCCCAGGGGTATTGTGGTTAATGACCACCTGCACTGTGGGAGGCCACATCTGTTGCGATCAGGATCCGATAGATGCTGGACTTAAACTTGGCCAGGGCAGCAAAGCGTTCTTTCTGTTTCATCATAGAATGCAGAGCCACAGTGGGGCAGTTGAACATGTGTAGCATCATGCACAGGACCTGGCAGGTCTTGCATGTGTTGGTGAAGGTGATGATGGACCAGTCTTCATGCTCATCCTGGAACTTCTGGATCAGGTGGACCAAGTAGGCGTCCTTGACCTTCTCAGGCACCAGCAGGTAGCGCTGGTCTAGCTGTTGTGCGGTGCGCACCGGGGCTTGAGCCTCCCAGAAGAAGGGCTGGTTGGTGGCCAGGCCCTGCAGCTCCCTTAGTGTGTCAGTCAGGGTGGCTTGAAGAGCAGCGTCTGCCTGCGGGCCGGCACAGCTGCCGGAGGGCTTCCAGGTCTAGGATAGAGTCAGTGCAGCCCTGCTCCAACAGCCGGGCTGCCTCATCCATCACCAGGAAGAGGATTTTCTTGATGCTGAACGTGTTGGAGCTGCGGAGGTGGTCAGCCAGGCGCCCTGGTGTGGCGATGACCACATGTGGTTTCCGGGAGAGCTCCAGGGCCTGGGCCACCATGTCTGGTGGGTGTCAGGACAAGGCAGAAGATACCATAGGGATCCTCAGAGAGCTTCTTCCAGGATGGCGGGGGGGAGGAGGGGGTGCAGCCAAGCTGCACGGGTGTGGGCTGCTTCAAACCCAGCTGCCGACATTGTTCCATAAGCCACGAGGACAGACCGAGCTCAGCGAACCCAACCATCCCCGCTGCCTGCCACTCTGGAAGGAGACATTTAATTCACAAAGGCTTCTTTTCTCTCTTTATTAACTAGTATACCTGAGCCTAGGCAATTTAAGCACTGGGCTTACCATGGCTCAGGCTTGTATTCTAAGAGAAGAGATCTCCAGGGTGAAACTGATTCTGTACCAAAGCCCTTGAAATAAGCATCTCTTCCAGCTGGCTACTGAAGATGGGTCCTATGTATAGCTTTTGGGAAAGGTTTAGTGTGATTTTTAACCTGCTATTATGATGAGTGATGACCATCAGCTCCATGGAGGGCCTGGGAAAGAGCACAAGGAAGAGAAAAGGACGCCTGGTGTTCTTATCCCAGGGCTGCCCCTCACTAGTCACAACCTAGAGGTAGTCTCTTAAGCTCTCTGGCTTTCGCACTTTCCTTTAATAAAATGAAATGTGAGACAAGATGAGCCTAGGGTCCCATTCAGCTTCAAGGCTCTCATGTTCTAGGAAAGGAAGAATCCCCAGACACTCTGACTGTGAAGGCCATGGCCAAGAACAGATGGATGGCTCAGAAAGCAACACTCAGAGGAATTCCATGGCCTTCCCTGCTGGAGTAATTAAGCACAGGGCCTGGTAATTTGTGCCTGAAGCTATATTTTAGGTGCCTTAGGAAAATCTGTGGATTGTCATGTAACAAATCAAATGCAACCAAGGAAAGAGAAATTGAGTTATTATTTTAAACCCTGCCAGATACAGAACCGTGGCCCGGGGGGGGGGGGGGGGGGGGGGGGGGGGCGGAAGGGGAATGCTGCTAGAGACCACAAAAGGAAAAGAATTTGGAAATATGTCTTCTGTCCTTGATTCAACCCCTTATACAGCCCTTCACTGGCCCTTCCTAGAACAATAGGCCATCAAAACATGTAGTGCTGGAGATGGAAAAGACCAGGCAAACGTCACAGGACAGTGCAACAGGAAATTGTGACTCTACTGGCAGAAAAGGGTAGTAGCTCCCAGCCCTTAGGTCACCTGAAGGGCCACTCAAAAATTTTATTGAGTTATAATGTTCAAAAGTTGAATTCCATTCATTTCTTTTAGCCCCTGTTTTTTATTAGCTGTGAATCATTTTTATCCTTGTGCTTTGAGGAAGATGATAAATGTATAAATACAATTGGTAAAAAGCAAAAGGGCAAACTATGACAAAATACATGTGACGTTCATAAAGCCCAAGGCCAAGTATAGACACAAGCCTGACTGAACTGAGTAGAACAAGGAACATCTGTTTGTGTGCAGAGTGCTGAGAAATGTGGGGGAACAATATTATGAAATTTAGGCTGTGGATTACTTATTTACTCAGATTTTATGTAATCTATTACATAGACTAAGTAGAACTCAGTCTTCATGAAAAATGTTATTACTTAACCCGATAAGACAGTAATGAATTTGAGACCATTTGGTAGCTCTGAGTAGCACATATGGCCAAAGTAAGACACAGGCAAACTCCGCAGTTCTGATCTACATGTGATGCAGACATGTGGGTAAACTAAAAAAGGAGAAGAAATTTAAAAATAAGAAGCAAAAGGCCAGAAGCATTAAAACACAAAGCAATCTCAGAGAGATCAGAAGAACATTGTCTGTGCCTTCTGTCTCCCTAGCTCCATCTCCTTTTAATAACTTAAACAACTGTTTCGGATCCCTTCTTGGACAATACCATATGCTCTGGTCCCCCCACCCCACCCTCACCCCTATCCTGACAATTCCCTTACCGCAGCATGGCTGGACATCATGATAGGACATCAGTCTGGGAGAAGTCAGTTCGAGTTGGGCAGAAGGCATAATATCAGCAGGTTATCCAGCAGATTTAGACTTGATTAACCACTGCTTTAATGAAGGTCTGATGCTGTAGCTAAACCTGCTCAAAATAGCAGGTCAGGATTCATCCCGACGATTCTGGGAACCAGCAGACATTTTGATTCACTGCTTTATTACGCTAGTATGTACTGCCTTTACAATTGGAGCAGCACCTCCCTCTACTTACCTAATCATAACATTAGGTAAAGAAGCATAGCTATGATTCTTTGAATGAAAGTGGATGACAATAGTGTGGTGAAGGCCTGGGGTGTGTGTGTGTGTGAGTGTGGGGTGGAGGGGGTCAGTGGGGGAAAAAGGAGGACATCTGTAATACTTTCAAAAATAAATATAAGTTAAAAAAAGAAGTGGAGCAACCAAGTGGCCTGTCACTCATTTGAGTCAATCAGCCTAAAGGCCAAACATTCAATCATTAGAGCAACAGTCAGTCTCCCATTTTGCTGCCATTTTCCTAAGTTCAGAATTTTTCTCATTAGCTGACAAGTTCCAGCCCCTTTTTCTGCTTATTTATTTATTGCTGTGAAACAGTTTTTGCCTCTCAGGACTCATCACCATCTCCCCTCACCAGTTTGCCTTTTTGGCACCTATTTCTCCTTTCCTCTACTCCAGCTCACAGGGTACCTGGCATTAACATGGAATGCCATAGTATAGGGCAGACTCTATGTCACAAGTCCTTCCTTATCAGGGTCCTCAGAAATGCCCAGCAATCCATGAGTTCATCTGTTTTGAATCCTTTTTGCATATTTTTAGAAGCTCTTGTACTGGACTGACACTATCACTCACAAACCATGTGTTCTTTGGCAAAGCCTTTTGTCAAGTGAGTGGCTGGATTCCCTGACTCAAAAACTGAGTACATGTTCTGAACTTTCTCCACCTTTCTCAAATGCCAGTCTGTCACCCCTGCTCTCACTCTCATGGATGACACAGGTTCCTACTTTATTGAGACAATTGGGTTTTCTAGTTTTTCCTACTTTATGAAACTTTACCATCATTCACTATTGTCTTTCAGGAAAAATCAGCTCTTGAACCTTGCCTAGGCTAACTCACTGTACTGCACTTTTCTTCCATTTTCTTTAGTGATTTTATATATTTTATTGACAGAATTAAATGAGCAATAAATGAATGCACATAAAAATTTAAGACTAGAGGAGTAATTAGAATAAAAGCAGATGTATTTCTCTTCCTCCATTTCCAATCCAATCTTACTCCCCAAAGATAACTAATTTGTTGAGTATTCTTCCAGAATTTTTTCTATACATACATATACATATACATATACATATAACAAATATATAAATACATAAAACAAACATGAATTTTTCACATTATAAATGTTATTCTGCAACATGTTTTTAAAACTCAAAAGCTATTCTATTCAACAGCTATTTATTGAGCACCTACCCATTGTGGGTCAAGCTCTATGGTTGGGTGTGGGTATACAAAGGTGAGAAAACAGACATGGTTCTTGCCCCAGTAGAGCTTAAAGAGAGGTGGAAAAATATTTTAAGTTTTAATCTATTTCAGTATATACATATTTTGCTTATTATTTCTAATAGCTGTAGGGAATTCTATGGAAGAGGCCTTCATAATTCATTTAAGTCTTCCTTTGTTGAAGGACACTTAGGTTCTCCATATTTTTCCATTATAACTAATATTATAATGAATATTTTTGTATACTTGCACTAGTTTTTCTGTGGGGCAGAAGTGAAATTGCTGGGTTGAAGGGAATATACATTTAAAATTTTGATAGATAGTGCTACCTTGCTCTCTAAAAAGACTATATCAATTTACCTTCTACCAATAGCAACCAGACTCCTGACCTCAGTCCTCCAGTCTCTTCCACTCTTTATCAACTATCTCCCATTTTACTTGCATTTGTAAGCACTTCCTTTGTCTACAAAATGGTAAGGCCATTTTACATCTTAAAAATGTAAATATTCCTTCTATTCTGCTATTTCTTAAGTTATCAATCTATCTTTTCCATTCCCTTCATAACTGACAAAGTCAGTGCTCCTGTTCGTCACTTCCTCTGTACTCTTTCAACTCTTAAGCCTTTGCATGAGTTTTAGGTTTTCACCTTAGTGTCATAATGCTTTCTGAAAGGCCCCTAGTCACCTCAAATCACTACATTCAATGAGCTCATCTCAGGTCTAAACCTCTGGCCAGCTCTTTTATTTCCTTGTGAAGACTGTCTCCTCTTCTGGCTCCAAAGGAACATAAAAAAACACAGGAGGTAAGTGAGAGGACAGAGAGAAAGAGGTAGGTCAGATGGTGAACTTTTATAATAAAAACCCTGCTCATCCAACTATTAAAAACATCTGAAAATCTTTTTTATGAGGACAGAGATATATGCAGATACTAAAAGATCTCCAGACACACACGAACAAAACTGACATTTTAAGGTAGTAAGTTCACAGCTATTCCCAAATCTGCATTCTCCAAAAGGTTGGTTTGATGAACCCAGAGGCTGACTCCATGTCCTCTATTGCGTATCAGAAGCCCAGCCACATCCATTCTGGGTGTGCCTGTGACCCTGACACCCAGGGTCACAGTGTCACACATTGAAGTGTCAATGTGTCCCACTCCTCTCTGAAGCATGCTGGAGATAAAGAATGACATGAGCAAGAATAAGTCTAATTAGCACATGCCTTGTAATATCCCTCCCCTCCACCCCCTGCCAAGGATTGACTGTGCTTTTCTCATTTGGGATCAAATCAAATCCAAGTTTTTAAAAGCAGCTTATTTTCTGAATCTATTTCTAGATTCATTTTCAGCGTCAGCACATTAGGCAAAGATCTAAGCAACAGATATTTTGCACAGTCCAAGGCGGAGAGCATTACATGTCTTTTTACCTCTCTCTACAGTTTATGAGCGATATGGCAGCCAGAGCAGTACTCTAGACCTCTGGAGAGAAATGTTCCTGCTAAAATAAAAAGGGAAAGGGCAGTAGGAGAGAGAGAACTGTGAAGTCTTGGTCATGTCTCTCCCCACACTGTGCTGCTCCATCCCTGGAAGAGGCTGCAACAGCAAGGGACAGCCTTGGCCCAGGAGCTGCTCGTCTTGTACAGCACATTTGACTTCCATGATTTGGGACTAAAGTTATATCTTTTCCCTCTCCACCCAGATGAAATCATTTCCTTTCACCATCCTGCAGCTTAGATCTTGTGGAAGAGAGGAGTTAGGGTAATAAAAGAGAAAGGGAGGGAAGGGCAGGGAAAAACAGCCAGCTTATACACATGCCAGGAATTCATATGAGAGCTGAAAAGAAAGCTCACACTTGCAGAAAGACATGGTACTTACAGACTTGAACTGGCCACATTGATGAGTAAACTTTCCCATCTTTGCTGAGCCAGACCCTGGCAAGGTACCTATGCCATTCCCTGAAAGGATCCTGTTAGTAAGCTATATTTTGCTTTTGCTTTTCAGAGATTATTAGGGCTTTATAATAATAAAATCTTGTTAGAAGCTAACAGAAAAATTTCAAAGTCATATTAAATCATGGGGTGGAGAAAATACTCCCTAATCCTCATAAATTTGCAAAAATGGAAAATGGCAAGTTTTGCCTTTTCCCCACAGCACACGCAATTTGAAAAATAGCATGAAGACTGCATCCAAACTCTCTCTCTGCCCTAAAAATGGCATAGCAATCTAAAGAATGAGTATATGCACTAGCATATGTTGTCAGCTGTCTTAATAGAAGGATGTTTCCATAATATAGTGTTATTTCTTCAAATCATATTCAATATTTTTGGCTGCCAGAGGACAGCAAGGGGGGAAAAACAAGACACATTTGGGGCAGAGGAGGAAGATTCAAGAACTGTTGAGGGTGAGGGAAGTGGGGTAGGAAGGGAAGAAAAAGGTAATTTGATATTTGTTGCTCCTCTGCCTGTCTAATTTAATTTTTGAGATGGGTGGGGAAGAGAGAAAATGTAGTGGTTTGGGGAAGACCAATGCCTCAAGGTTGGCAGTGATATTCTTATTTATTTTTCATATCAAATGCTCCATTAACCAAAGGGCCAAAATTGGGTGAACATGGACTAACATCAGGAGAGAAAGACCATGCTACTATCAGACTGTCCCCAGGGAAGTACTAGGGCTGGCCTCTCAGAGAGTTCTCTTTCAAAAAGGGCAGTCAAGATTGGAATGAATATTGGCTTAAAATATGTGATAAGGACATGGTAGAATCTCTTTAGTATTATATTCAAGCTCTGGCCTCTCTCAACACACACACACACACACACACACACACACACACACACACACACACCCTTCCACGGTTCAATTCAGGTTAAGAGAGAGCTTTTTTTTTTTTTCATTTTGTTACATAATGTGGCAAAGATGAGTAGCTTGAGAAGCTGGTCAGTGAGGCCTTTTTGATGTCCCCTTCCATCAGAGTTCTGAGCCCTCAAAGGATTTGTAAATTATGGGAAAAAAGATAGTTGGTTGAGAATATAAATTCTTTTTTTAAAATCTTTTAAAAAATATATATCTTTATTGATTTCAGAGAGGAAGGGAGAGGGAAAGAGAGATAGAAACATCAATGATGAGAGAGAATCATTGATTGGCTATCTCCTGCATGTCCCCTAATGGGGATCAAGCCCGCAACCCAGGCATGTGCCCTTGACTGGAATCAAACCTGGGACCCTTCAGTCTGCAGGCTGACGCTCTATCAACTGAGCCAAACCAGCTAGGGCGAGAATATAAATTCTTAACCATTCTTACTTCATGTTCAAGGATTAATATTCATTTCACCTCATGTTTACCCACATCAACATGGTTTAGATTGTAAGTCAATACAGGGCAGCAGCAGTGACCTGATGCCCTAGATTTTCTAAGATAGCCTTGATTTCAGATGTCCTGCTCTGTGATCCTCTGAAATACCCTCAAGTTCATTACAATATCTGCACCATTGCTATGTTGTCTACATGGCCTCATTTCCAGAAAGGTGCGTCATTAAAACTTTGTGGTGTGGACCAAAAGGGGCCACATACTGCACCTGGAAATCTCAGGGGAGGCCTGCATGGTGGGCCTTACAAACTCAGAGACCTGAAGTAACCACAGGATGGTTTGAAATTAAAACTTTCTAGCTGAAAGTGAGTCAAGGCAAGTAGTGATGTCCTAGGCTGGAATGTGTCTTGACAAAGGTCAATCTTTGCTGTAACTGAGCCTTTCTACTGTCTTTTTGCATCTATGATAACATCCCTTTGGAATGTCATCATTTTTCCAGACCCCTCAAGGCACAATCACTGCACAGGAGCAGAGACCACAAAACCCCTTATTGTGATCGGTTTTTGTGTTAATTGTTAACTGTCCTGTACCCACCAATGTAAGAGAAGCATTTGTCTCTTCATTTTCCTTCTTATCCAATCTCAAAGATTCAACCCTTCTCCCCCATCCTTTGCTTTCTCTTGCCTCTCTAATCTATCAACAATGGCTTTCATGTAATCCTCCTTATACCTTCTCCTTTGATTATAATCTACAATAATAAAAGAGAAACATGCAAATTAACCATCACTTCGCTATGCCCACCAGCCAATCAGAGGGAGTATGCAAATTAACCCAACAAAGATGGAAGTTAATTTGCATACGCAGGCTTGGAGCAAAGACTGAAAACAGTGTACAAGGAAGAGGGAGGGAAAGTGGAAAGCGGGGCAGGGCAGCAGAGGCAGTGGGATTCGCTCCCTTCTCTGCTTCGCTCAGGCTGCAGGAAGCCCTATTCTTGCAGGAATCTTCCTGCAATGGGCCTCTAGTATATAAAATAAGGTGCAAAACTCTCATTCATTCTCTGGAGCAGTTTTTCAATACCTTGAGAGTTTGTTTTCCAGCAATTGTCATCAGTTTGGCTCAAATAAACCCATAAAAAGTCTTATAGGTTTGGACGTTTCTTATGTTCATATGGTGATGGTAGTGGCAAGTCCTAATCTGTAGCTGGTCAGTGGTGACATCCCCGTCAGGGTCTCCAACTGCAGAATTGTTTCCATAAGTGGACACCATGGTTTTATTGTTCCCAGAGATCCAGAGAAAGGAGAAAAGTCCCTTCAGAGCATCTGAAATAATTTTTTTAAATTGTAAGCCTGGTCAATTTTGCTTGACAAAGTGAAATTTACCTCAGTGTTGGCAGTGACTGTCCGAATATCTTATTTTCAGGAAATGATCTGTAGCTCATAAATTTTGCCAAAACATGAATAAAGTTAAAATATCCTGAAGTGAACTTGAACTCATATTGGAACAATGAAGCTCCCCAGTGAGATGGACTTGCCTGTAAAAAAACAACAACTATACTTTGAGAATGAAATTTTATTTTATTTTTCTCTTTAGTTTTCTTGATACATTTTTAAGCAATTCATTGGAAGAATTTGTCTCCTTTGGTTCCCATCAAGTATTGTGGTAATTTTAGCCATTGGAAGTGATTTGATTTAAATCATATGTTTTAATCCCCACTATGCCCTCCCAAATATACACTCACTGCTGGGAGGGCAGCTTCTCTGAGTCTGCAGGCAGCAGAATGACATCTGCTGGGGATGCTCAGCCACACAGCCAACATGTATTTGAAAAGTGAAGTGTTAGTGTCATTTAGGGGGCAGAGATGAACACTTGGATTAAGAGAGAGTACTTAGTTCCCATAAAAGTTAAGGTCTGAAATAAGTGCCTGAAGCAAATCTCTTGACCCTGACATTGAGGCCAACCATCCCAGGGCAGGGTCAGAAGCTTAAAAAAATACTGTTAATAGAGTTTAATGAAGTGAGGACTATTTCCAATGGAATCTTCAAAAACCCTTCAAGCTGCAATTAGTATTTCCTGTTTGTTTTAGAACAGTGACTTAACCCATTCACAGCCATTGATTCTTATGCATTGGTCTTTCCTTATTAGAGAAGTAATATAATTACGGCATTTGAACATTCAGTGTTAATCTTTATTCATTTCCCTTCCTGCTCCAGCCATACCAAAGGTCTTAAAAATGTTCTGAACAAGACATGTCATTTTATTATTAGCCTTTAAGCATGCTCTTTTCTTTTAGAAAAACTCTATCCTTTCCTCTGCTTCTCTTTCCCAGCTAATTCCTACCTACCTGCTCTTCAACCCTCAAGCTACATCTACTGACTCTGTAACTGGGTGGAGTGCCAGTCCTGTGAGCTCCCTGAACCCCTGTCCTAATTCACCACTTGTCACATCTGCCAGGACCTTCCACCACTGACCAGAAGCTATTCTCTCCAGTGTCTTGTTCATATGAAGTACTCAATATTTGTTTGATGAGTAAATAAATGAAAAATAGAGGAATGAACAAATAACTAACTCACTTGGTAATTTGTGGCAATATAGTATCTTTCAGATATTGTGTATCAGGATCACTTGGAGTACTCGCTAAAAACGCACATCTCAGGTTCTAACTGCAGAAATTCTGCATAAAATGTAATGGTACATGTGACAAGCTACAAATACTTCGTTACTACCAGAACTTAAAATGGGAGACAGAAAGTGGAGGTTGATGAGGCTCGAGGGACAAGCAGGGAGTAAGATCTGGAGAAGCCTGATGATGAGATGGGGCTTTATCTGCAGTACAGGTTGTGTGGAGCCAGCAAAGTATGATTAGATTTCTGGTGTCTATGTACTAATTAGATTCCATACTGGTTCTCAACATTGGGTGCATATTAACAAGTAAATAATGATGCCTGGGCCTACCCTGCCTGAGAGATTTGGATTTAATTGGCCTGAGGTATGGTCTGGGCTTTCAGATGGTTTTAAAGCCTCCAAGGTGATTCTACATAAAGTCAATACTGAGAGCTACCAAAATGCAAGAGAAAAATGTGTCCATATAATTTGGAAATCAATGGATTCTTTTGCAACATCTCTTAAATTGGAATTGTGTATTGAGGGAGAGCAAATTAAGAACCACAATGAAATATCACCACACATCTGCCAGAATGCCTAAAATAAAAAACTAGTAGTAAACCTAAACACTGGAGGGCACACAGAGCAACTGGCTCTCTCCTGCATAACTGGTAGGAATGTATGGCAGTTTCTTATAAATCATGCGCCCACCATGCAACATAGTATTTGTGCTCCTGGGCACTTAACACAGAGAAATGGGAATGGAAACTGACAAAATCCCATATACATGAATGCTCATAGCAGCTTCAATTTTAATAGCCCCACATTGGAAACAAACCAAGTGTCCTTTAATGGGAAAATGGTTAAACAGATATTGGTATGTGCATTCTATGGGCTGTTACTCAGCAATAAAAAAAGAATAAACTGTTGACACAAGCAATAATTTGGATGGATCTCAAGGGCATTATGCTTAGTAAAAAAAGCCAATCTTGACAGGTCACATACTATCTGATTCTATTTACATAATATTGAAATTAAGAAACAATAGAAATGGAGGACAGATTAGTAGTTACCAGAGGACATGAATGGGTATGATTACAAAGAGGTATCCTGAAGGATTTTCTTTGTGATGGTTACACAAATCTGTACATGGTATTAACTTGTATGGAACTACATTCACACACACACACACACACACACACACACACACACTCACTCACACTCACACTCACACTCAAATGAGTGGCAGGTAAAAAGTGGTGAAAACTGAATATATTGTACTACAACCATATCAGATGGCACCGTGAAAGCTGTGTAATGGGCTCATGGAATTCCATGTACTATTTTTGCAACTTCCTGTGGGTCTACTATTATTTCAAATTTTTTAAAATTATAGTGTATATTGTTATTCATTAATTGTATTATTTAAAATTTCATGCATTTATATTTTGATTTCTTAGCTAGATTAGAGATCTATACTAATAAAAGGATAATATGCTAATTAGACCAGGAGACCTTCCGGGAGACCTTCCGGATGTCCTTCCAGACAAAGCCTTGGTGGTGGGGCTGAGGCAGAGGCGGTTAGGGGAGAGCAGGCCGGCAGGGGGGGGGGGACAGTTGGGGGTGAGCAGGCCAGCAGGTAGGACAGTTGGGTGCGAGCAGGCCGGCAGGGGGGTGCAGTTAGGGGTGATCAGACCAGAAGAGGAGCAGTTGGGGATGATCAGGCCAGCATGCAGAGTGGTTAGGGCAATCAGGAAGGCAGGCAGGTGAGTGGTTAGAAGCCAGCGGTCCCAGATTGCGAGAGAGATGTCCGACTGCTGATTTAAACTGGCAGTCGGACATCCCCCAAGTAGTCCCAGATTGGAGAGGGTGCAGGAAGGGCTGAGGAATACCCCCCCACCTGCACACATTTCATGCGCTGGGCCACTAGTTTAAGTATAATCACAGTGTCTCATAATTGTCCTAAGGCAATTCAATATGCAGTGAAACTCAATTCATCCCAATAAATATTTCAGGGCCTTCTAGATGCAACATTAATGAGGTTTAATCTTCTTACCCTTAATATTATATTGTCTATCCAGCCTAGCACAGTGACATATACACAGTAAGATCTCAAAAAATGCTATCATTTGACTGGCCTTATAAATTTTTTATGGTGATGTGTGATAGGTTCCTTATTTATGTAAATGCTGCATTTTATTTACTGTGTTTTCTTTCTCTGATGGCTACCAAATGACATTCATGGTGTGTGTGTGTGTGTGTGCGTGTGTGTGTGTGTGTGTGTGTGTGTGTGTTTTAAATAATCACCAAGCTTAAATTTGTGGGGAGGAGGGCAATTTTCTTAATGCTTTCTACTTGGTTCAACATTCCCAGACAGCAATTACAAGCTAAATATCATTTCAGTAAATGAGAAATTCTTGTTTTCATGTCCTGATTGGCTTTATAACACAAGAAGGTTAATTGGGAGGCTTCTGTAGCTTATCTGGGTAATGATGAGCAGCTGCATAGATTATACTCCCCTGCACCCCCCACATCATTTTGACCCAACAGCACCCCAACATTGAACTGCACTGCAGTCCCTGGTTGCAGTTATTTCTGGGTGAGCATCATGGGAAGCCAGAGGGAAACATAAAGCCTGAGAGGAAATGCCCAAACTGGCAGTGGTTTCCCCCCTTCCCCACAACAATTGGAGCTGTATGATTTGATTACTGGAGTTCCAACGAAGTGTATGTACTTAACTGGATCTTTATCCCACATAAGTGGTGCCACCCATGGCAAAACTGTGCTTGCCTAATACAAAGACACTAAAGGGCAGAATTTTATATCCCCAATATCAGAATAACATTGCTGATTTCAGTAGAAAAGAGAAAAAATGCTTTGAAGAGCTTATAAAGAGCTTTACTTGTCATATCATCTCTTTAATAACAACAGCTAATATGCTCGAACACTTATTATGGGCATTGCACTAAGCATTGTACTAAGTGTTTCACATGTATCAACTCAGTTAATCCATTCCATAACGATAGGATAGGATTGTTATGCCTCTGCTAGAGATATTGCCTAGAGCACTTACAAAGGGTCACAAAGCCAATAGGTAGTCAAGCCTGGACTCTATTGAATCCAGGTCCATCCTTCCCCAGAGACTGCACTCATCCTAATAAGTAGGTTTACAGAGAATGCTGTATAGGGAACTCATTGAGAGGCAGTTGCCTGGTAGAGTAGTTATTAGGCAGCAGATGTTTTTCTAGTTTAGTTACCAATTGGCCAGGTCACCAAGTGGAAACCAGCACTCTCTCTGGTTATCTACATGCATATTTGAGGTGGCCTGCTTTTTACTGTGTGGTGTTGTGATGCTGCGGTGTTTGCTAGGGAGACGAAGTTTTCAGGTAAATGCAACTTGCTTAGTAATAAAGGAAGACTGTGTTAGTGAGGCTGTAGATGGAAGATGGATGTGTGACTTTGGTGCCCCTCTTGCTGGCTTCTCCTTATCCAAGGCTCCTCTTCCCCAGTTTTTCATCCCACTGTCTGTTTTTAAAATGGTCCCTTTTACCTCTCTTATCTTTTCCACAAGAAGTAGAAAAATAGGTTAAGAGGGACCTTTGGAATCAGACAGACCTGGCTTCAAGTCCCAGTAGAGGCACTTGCTGACTCTTAGATCCACATTTGGTCAAATAAATGTCTCTAAGTGTCAGTTTCCTCATCTGTAAAATGTGAGTAACAACGACACAACCTTTCGGGTTATTGTGAGAGCTAAATGAGATGGTTCCTGTAAAGCCCTAGTCCCAGCAAGTGAAAGTGCTCAAATGTTAGTCACAGATAATTGTCAACAGAACACTTCAACTCCACTCATTTCTAATCTATTATACCTGCTCTCCCCATCATTTGGAATTACGTTTTTCTTCACTACTCTCTGAGCTTCCTTAAGCTCAACATACACTATTTGGCAGCCATGAAGACCTTGTGTGTGTAGTTCTATGCAATTTCAAACTTACATAGCTCTGTATTCTAGTTGCCAAGCACTGTAAGAACCACCACTTATTTAATTTTTCCTTCTCGATATATTATTTAGCACCTGTGTAAACCTATGCAGCTGTGCTCAGCTATGTATAAATATCCGTCCACGTGCTTCTGTTACATTTATTTATATGGTTCTGTGTACAGCCAGTTGTGCTATTAAATTATAAACTCCCCAGGGCTGAGGGCCATGCTTTCTTCTGCAACTGGTCTGGATGTCTTTCCAAGAATAGCTTTCGGGCAGACTGAAATTTCAACATATAGTACTGTTTTAATAAGATGTTAATGACAAGTTTCTGAACATTATGTTCTTATCTAAAGCATATTTCTTTTAAAAAGTCAGCAATAGCCAGTATTCTATAGAAATGTCAACTTGGGGACCTTGAGTTGGTGACTTCTCACATTAAAAAATTCAAAGAACAAGTCTACAATTTGAGGGGAAAAAGTCCACAAAAAAGAAAAAGAAAAAAAGGTTTAGTATTTGTTACCTTCAAGAAAACTTTAGACCATATTTCCTTTGGTCCATGAAGTAATTGATATAGTGGATTAAGAAAATATCATCATGCATGATAGTCATAATAATAATAACTACACTTTTAGAGCACTGAGTAGGTGCTAGGTGCCTTGCTAGGAGCTTGGTTTGTCTTGTCTCATTCAGTCTTCCAGCACTCCCATGAGAAGGCGCCATGTTCCTCCTCATTTCACTTACAAGGAAACTAAGGCTGAGAAAGGTTTACCCATTGTTCAGGATGCAGCTAAAAAGTAGTGGAGCCAGGCATGTTAATTGCTGACCTATACTGCCTCTTCAACAGAGAAACAGTTTTCATATGAGCTATAAAGATAATTGCAATGTTCCTCTTTTATTCTTCCACAAGACCACCTCCTTCTCAACTGCCCCCCTTCCCCCAAAGGAAAGGAAACTCAGTCAGTATATTCATGATTAAGCTTGCTTAGTATAGATAAATAATGACAACTGCAAGGGTTATGGATGGTTTGCAAGGAAAACTAAGGGAAAAAAATAAAAAAAGAAGTTTCTCCCAGGTTATTTGCTTCCATATGGGCCTGTTCTCCAATGGCCTGGCTCGCCATTCACTGCTAGCTGGTGACAGCCTCAAGGGAGTCTTGTCTTGTCACAGGAAAGCCATGAGGGAACATGCCTCACTGCCTTTCAAGAGGAAAGACAGGAAATACCTTTTGCTTTCTCTCTCTTTTATCCTTCTCCCCTTCCCCTCCTCCTCAGCTCTATTCTTGTGGAATAAGTAACAGCTAACTTCACTCAGGCGTTCGGTAACTTGAGCCCTCCCAGAAAACTGTCTGAGAATGCTGGCTCTAAACACACGCACCACACGCAGCTGCTCAGGGCCGGCTCCCTGGCAGCCTCACAGCTCCGCCTGGTTCTCAGGACCCAGCGATTCCAGAGCTAGCCTCTGGCCTGCAGGGAAAGCCAGCTCTAACCATACAAGCATCCAGCAGGTCTCTCCCAACGCCAAGCATCCTGTGAGTCTCTCAGCCTTGAGCTGTAGGGCATCTAAGAACCTCGCAGTGCAGTCAGGGCTATGTTGTGGCTGATTTTCAGAATTCTTACAGTTGTTCTGTTTTACAAGAGTACGGAGAGTTCCCAAGTCACAGCAACGTGCTGTATTCTACAATGTGACCTTGGAGGGCAGCAGAGGGATATATGAAGATGCTAATGAGGTTTAAACTTCAGGCTCCTCAAATGCCTGGCTCCCAACAGGGGCTCTGCTGCATTCATAATTCATAATTGTGTTCCGTGTTCTAGTTTCATACAGAGGTCTCCCAAATTGTATAATCTTCAGGCCACTTAAAATCTGGATCTAGCCCAGGTTGTGTGACTTTTTGATCACCAGTTCTACACCAGATTTGACTTAAGAAATTCAAACCCTTGAAGGTTAAATATGAAAAAGTGCAGATAATATGAGCAGCTACCGCTTCTTGAGACTTCACATGTATTGGGCACTGTTTTAAGCATCTTTCTTATATTAACTCCTTCAATCCTTACATCAGTGCTAGGCAGTAAGGTCCACTGTCAGCCCATTTTTAGGATGGGGATACTGATGTTACATAATGCCCCCAGGGTCTAGCTAGTAAGTGACAAAGATTGGATTGGAGCCCAGGGGCTCCGAATCCTGAGCCTGTGCTGTTGGCCGCTGTACTCTGCCGGTTGGTGTGAAGTGAGAGTTTCTATCTTAATGCCGGTTCTTTTGATGTCTTTGTTTGTTATCTTCAGTAAGTCGATACATTTCTTTTTCCTTCCTCTACTCATCAAAAGATTCTATCTCTCTGCTTTCCAGAGATGAAAATGGATTTACACATGTTTAACGTAGGAGAGTAATTAAAGAATGTGCAAAATGTCCTCTGACAAAATCCAGGGAAAGCAAGTGATTTGTCACTTGGCAACAGAACTTGGGTTGTGACTCAAGACTCTGTCACTCCTCGCCATGAAGGCTCTTCTGCAGAATATACTTACACTGTAATAGGTACAGAGTAGAGTAGAGTGTAATATGTATGGTAGAGTATAGTAATATACTAAATACAGAGTATAGAGTAGAATTTATATATGCATTCAAAGTTGGATTTAAACCAGTGTTTTTATTTTAATTAAAAAATTTTTAAAATGTTTAATTGTAAAGAAATGCATCTGTTCACATGAAAAGAAATACCAGGTTGTAATCCAAAAGGAAATAGCTAACTTCTTGTGACTAACATTATTTTTTAAAGAGTGGTTCAATAAATAAACCATTATATTTCAGTGCAGTGTTATTTATGTTTTTAATACATTCCTCCATGAAATGCAGCATAAATAAAGTTGAAGTTGTTTTGATGAATCTAAAACATTTACTCCCACCCGAGGAATGAATGTAGATTTTTCTTTTTGAGGTTTAGATTTTTCTCACAGTATTATAATGGCTAACTGGAGTTCTGTCCATACTCAAGGTTCTTACATGTCTGAAACCTACAGGAAACACAATTTATTATTTATTGTTCTTGAACCACTGGGCTTTATGGATTGACTGAGTTGAGAAACCATATCATGGGTAAAAAGCACAAAGTTGTGTAATTGTTTGTGTGTGTTTTTTAAGTAATGCCAGAATTTTTAACGCTTGCTCTAATTATATATAACAACTAGAGGCCCGGTGCACGAAATTCATGCACGGGGGGAGGGGGGTGTCCCTCAGCCCAGCCTGCACCCTCTCCAATCTGGGACCCACCAGGATCGGGCCTAAAAGGGCAGTCGGACATCCCTCTCACAATCCAGGACTGCTGGCTCCCAACTGCTCGCCTGCCTGCCTTCCTAATTGCCCCTAACCACTTCTGCCTGCCAGCCTGATCACCACCTAACCACTCCGATGCCAGCATGATTGATGCCTAACTGCTCCCCTGCCAGACTGTTTGCCCCCAACTTTCCTCCTCTGCCAGCCTGGTCACCCCTAACTGCCCTCCCCTGCACAGTTGATCACCTCCAACTGCCCTCCCTTGCAGGCCTGGTCCCTCCCAACTGCCCTCCCCTGCTGGCCATCTTGTGGTGGCCATCTTGTGTCCACATGGGGGCAGGATCTTTGACCACATGGGGGCAGCCATATTTTGTGTTGGAGTGATGGTCAATTTGCATATTACTCTTTTATTAGATAGGATAGAGGCCTGGTGCACGGGTGGGGGCCAGCTGGTTTGCCCTGAAGGGTGTCCCGGATCAAGATGTGGGGCGGCCTGGGTGAAAGGCCTGTGGTGGTTTGCAGGCCGGCCATGCCCCCTGGTGACCCAAGCAGAGGCCCTGGTATCTGGGATTTATGTATCTTCTATAATTGAAACTTTGTAGCCTGGAGCAGAGCCAAGCCTCCTGCTCACTCCATGGCTGGCAGCCATTTCTCTTGGGATTGATGTATCTTCTATAATTGAAACTTTGTAGCCTGGAGCAGAGGCTTAGGCCAGCCAGGGCTGCAGAAGCTTTGCTTCCTCCATTGCCGGGGGCAACCCTTGCCTCCTGCTCTTTCCAGCTCCGTAGCTGCCACCATTTCTGTTTGGATTTGTTTACCTTCTATAATTGAAACTTTGTAGCCTTGAGTGGAAGCTTAGGCTGGTAAGGGCAGGCGGAAAGCTTAGCTTCCTCTGTTGCCAGGAAAACCCAAGCCTCCCTCCTGCTCTCTGTAGCTGTAGCCATCTTGATTGGGTTTATTTGCATATTTGCTCCTGATTGGCTGGTGGGCATGGCTGGTGGGCATGGCTTGTGGGTGTAGTGGAGTTAGGGTCAATTTGCATATTACTCTTTTATTAGGTAGGATACTTCCCCCAAACACTATTTTAAAGAAATTACCTTCTTTATTATTTCTTCTTGCATTCTCCACGTGTAAATTGTGAAGGCTCACACTATTTTCTGTCAGCTCTGCCCTCACTTGACCCATACTAAAAACTCCCATTTTCTTCACATTTCACAATAATTCCTCACTAGGCCTGTGGGCTATAAAGGTAACTGGCCCAGTCATATTTCAGTAACCTTCAGTCTTGCCTTTGGGCCTTCAGTCTTGCTATCCTAATAAGGAGAAAAAGAAAGAGACAATACCTCTCATGCAATGTAATTTCTCTTCAAAATACCACACTATGTTTTTGCTTCCCCCCCCTTCACATCGTTGGAAGGTGAATTGACATGTTACTTCAACATTCTTGCCTCTTTCAGTCCAGTCCTTAGACACCTCCCCCTCATTTGTGGCTATGGCACTGACAGAGTTGACCACTCCTTCTTTGAGCTCTCTACACTTTTTACTTTCTAGACACCACTTCCATTTGGCTTTTATTTTAGCTCTTGGACCACTTTTCCCCCTGTTGGTCTTTGCTGACTCAACTGGCTCAGTTGGTTGAATTTGAGAAAAAAACAAGTTGTATTATAATTCTAAAAATTAAAAATAAATCCCTAGTTTCATACTAGTATAAATAACTGTCTGAGTAAACAACAACAAAAAAAAATAAATAAAGAAGAAGAAGCAAGTCTTTCTTGGAGAAGAATTCCTAATAATAGATGTAGATAACTACTTCCCTCTCGAGGAAATCAGCTTACTTGTCCTTGCCTTCAGTGTAGGCTAGACCTAGTCAACTTGTCATTAGAGGAGAGATTGTCCCTGCAGAGTGGAGAAACTTAGCAGATGGCACTTTAACCACATTAACAAGGTTGACATCACCAGCGATAAGTGATTTTGACATTATGTCCCCATATGGTGCAATGAGTGGGGCATGTCACTTCTGGGATACTTTCTCTGAATTATGAGAAAACATCAGACAAACTGAAATTGAGGGATGTTCTGCAACATACCTGACCAGTATTCTTCAAAAGTGTCAAGGTCATAAAAACTTGAGAGACTAAGAAACTTTCACAGATTAGAGGAGACTAAGGAGACATAACGACTAAACACAAAATGGTCCCCAGGATTGGATCCTGGAGCAGAAAAAGGACATTACTGGAAATACTGGTGAAATCGGAATGAAGTCTGTAGTTTGACTAATGGCAATGTGCCAATGTTAATTTCCTAGTTTTGACAAGCATTCAGGGATGTGTAAAGTGTTAAGATTAGGGGAAGCTGGGTGCAAGGCATATGGGAATCTGTACTATTTTAACAACTTTCCTATAAATCAAATATTATTCCAAAATAAAAGCTAAAAAGAGGGAAAAAAGCATGGCTTCCCACCGTCTGTGTAGTGCTTATCAACTTATCTTGAAAAACTCATCTGGAGGTTTATCAGTCTACATGTCTGGGCCCCACCTGGGAGATTCTGATGCAATGGCTCTATTGTTGAGACAGGGAAGCTGCATAATTGTGGCACAGGAGTGCCTCATACACTCCAAGTGTTACAAAATCACTTGTCTATAGGACAAACAGAGTGCCTATGACATTTCCCTATACAGACTTCTAAGTCTTTATAATAAACAGTTGCTCAGGGACCATAACCAGTAAGTATAAGGAATATAATTGTTAGGTTGAGTAGCTTTTCACACAAATTGCATAAAACCTGTGCTTTTTATTTATAAATACAGAATATTGTAAGTTTTCCACTTGACAACCATGAGCCCCAAAGCTTATTAAATATTTATAGATGAGGGAATTATTTCCACATCTTCATCTTGCATTCCATTTGCTTTGAAGTGAAAATTTATACATGATACAGTTCAAGCAGGATTTTCATATGGTCGCCTTGTACTTGCAAGCTTCTTGTGAAACTGAAGCACTCTAAAGTTATTTCAATAAACAGACCAAACCCAAACCAACTTAGTCACATGTGGCAGAAAATTAAAAGAAAGAAAAATGTACTGCTAAAAAAATATTGAAAAAAGATAGAAATCAGAGAGATCGTGTAAATTAAATCCTAAGTGTATGTACCTGTCTCTGTAAGGGTATGTGTTCATGACATTTCTTATTGAGGCCCATGAATATGTAGAGATTCATGAAGAGGTATCAGGGGTTCCCTAGATTCTCTGAAATAAAAAAAAAAAGTATATGTACATTTTCCTAGGAATTCTCAATGAGGACAGTTAGCCAAAAAGAATGAAGGAGCACAGACCATGAGTAATCTTTTGAGAAGCAATAGCATACTTTTATATTAACCACATTATACTTTTTAATCTAAGAACTGAAACATTTATGCATTGTGACATGATATCATAACAAGACCTATTGAAAATGTAGAGCTTAATTTTTCCCAAAAAGGGTTGAGAAAAGTCTTAGAATGCAATGAACATTCCCAGAAAGGATGACCAAAATCAAAGCCTTGGTATAAAGATAGTTTTTTAATCATTAATGTTTACAAAGCCAGGTACAGTTCTAGGATTTTGGAATATATATGTCGATAAAATAGACAAACATTTGTCTCTCATAGAGTTTTCTTTTAAGTAGAGAAGATGGAAAAGAAAGAATAAACAAATTAAATAGAGTGTTAGAGGGTGATATAAATGCTATGAAAAATAGAAAAAAATAGAGCAGGGGTTGAAACAATCAATTAGGTGTGGGGAACAATTGTATATTAAAAAAAAGCTGAGCTGGTAGCCTTAGTGAAGAGGTGAGATTTGATCAGAGATTTGAAGGAGATGAGGGAATTAGCCATGTGGCTCCTGAGGAAGAGCATTCTAAGCAGAGGAAACAGAGTAAAGGTCATGTTTGGGGAACAGCAAGGAGAGTTCTGGAAGGAATTGAGAAAGTGTTGAGAGGGGAGAAGGATAAGTGTAGGAGAAAAGGAGAGAGGGGTGATGAGACAGTGGGTGCACTGTAGGCACAATAAGGACTTGGGTTTTCTCTCTGTGTGAAATGGGAGCTACCACTGGTATTCTATTTTGTTTTATTTTTACAGATTTATAAGTATAAGCCTTAATGTACTTTTGTCAGAAATTGAAAAATCAAGTCAACACAAAATATGGAAGGCTAGAGGAAATTTGTTAAACCAAATTAACATATTAACCAGCTCAAAAAGTAGAGAATGCATTTTCTTTCCAAACATGCAGGAAACAGTTATAAATATTGTCCAGATATTAGACTATACATAAAATCTTAATACAGTTAAGAAAGAAATAAGAAACCATCAAAACATATTATCTCACAACAGTACAACAAAAGCTGACAATTAATAGAATAGAATAGTTTTTAAAAATATACATGCATTCAGAAATTTAAAAGTACTCTTTCAAACAAGGATTTAACCAGGATATCTTGGTTGAACAAGGATATCAAACCAAATCACAAACTAGGCAACAATTAATGACAAGAAACCTAGGTGACATAATTAATATGTTAACCAGAAGCAATAAATTGAATTGAAACCCTCTTAGGATTTCTTATGTTGAAGTTATGGCATTGATTGGGAAGTAGTAGACCCTGAAAATTGGGATAGGAACATGCAGGTGGATCTAATGTAGCTGAAGAAATGGAACATCTAAATTCTGCTCATTTTGCCTGTAGAAGCAGCTTTTCTTCTGTGACTCGGGAAGCTAGTCTCAGCTTGGAGAGCCTGCAGTGGCCTCCCTTGAGGTAGTTGTCCTGCAGGGGAATGCTGAGGACTGTAGGGTTTTACACAGCTTATGTTTCAAATTAATTGCTCTGTCTGCTGTATTGCAAAATATACTAGACAGCAACAGTGGATACCAGGAGACTATTTAGGAGGCTAATATAGTAATTCAGATGTGAGAGAACAGTGACTGTTTAGTCCCATGTTTCTTCTCATTTAGCTGTCAGGTCTGTTTAGGAGGAATGGGGTTGATGAGTAGTGGTCAGAGTCTTGATATATTTTGAAGGTAAAGCCAGCATGATCTGATGACTGGTTGTATGGGGCATGTGGGGAAAGAGAAGAGCCAAGGATGACGTCACTGTTTTTGGGTTTAGCAAATAGAAGGATGGAGTTGCCCCACCACCATATGAGATTGAGGAGGCTGCAGGTGGAGCAGGTTGAAGGTCAGTTCAATTTTGGAAGTTAAATTTGAGAGATTAGACATCCTAGTGAAGATACAGAGGAGGCAGTTGGTTATATAAGCCTAGCATTGGTGAGAGGTTTGCATTGGAGATCTACATTTGGGAGTCATCAACATATAAATGAGGGTGTCCTGGACTTAATGAGACCACTAAGGGAGTGAGGGTAGATGGAGAAGGGATGAAGAGTTCAAAGACTGAGCTTGGGACTCTCCAATTCTAACTCTTCAGGGAAAAGCAGAAGAACCAATCAGGGAAACTTGGAAGGAGTGACTAGTGAGGGAGAAAGACAACTGGAAGTGTTGAATCCTGGAAACCATGTAAAGAGGAGCAAGCAATCAACCCTGTCATATGCTGAGCTGACAGATAAGTAGGACTGACCATTGGGTTTAGTAACTTGGAATCTACTGATGACTTTTTAAAAAACATTCTCAGTGGAGGGGTGAGGGCAAAAGCTTGATTGAGTGGATCCAAGATACAATGAGGAAAGGAAGTATAGACAGACAGAAAATGTGCTGCACAGGAAGGGAGTTGGTAGGGTAAGTGGGTTCAAAACAAGCACTTTTTTCTTTTTGAGATGGGACAAATGATAGCATGTTTGAATCCTGATAGAAATGATTCAATGGTTAGTGAAATATTAATGGTTGAAGAGATAGAGAAAATAATTGGTGGACTGACATCCTTGGTTAGGCAGGAAGGTTGGGATCCAGCAAACACAGAGAGAAGGGCAGATGCTTAGGAGAATGGAAATTTCATCTGTGGAGGAGGTGAGAACACAGAGAATATCCTATCTAATAAAAGAGCAATATGCAAATTAACCACCACTCCGCTACACCCACAAGCCATGCTCACCAGCCATGCCCACCAGCCAATCAGGAGCAATTATGCAAATTAATCCAACCAAGATGGCTGTGGCCATGGAGAGAGCAGGAGGGAGGCTTGGGTTTCCCTGGCAATGGAGGAAGCCAAGCTTTCCGCACACCCTGGCTAGCCCAGGCCTCCACTTAAGGCTACAAAGTTTCAATTATAGAAGATAAATCCCAACAAAAATGGTGGCAGCCACGGAGCTCGAGAGAGAAGGCTAGGGTTGTCCCGGGCGACAGAGGAAGCCAAGCTTTCTACCTGCCCTGGCCGGCCTAGGCCTCCACTCCCGGCTACAAAGCTTCAATTATAGAAGGTGAATAAACCCCAACAGAAATGGCTGCTACCATGGAGCAAGCAGAAGGCTTGGCTCCGCTCCAGGCTACAAAGTTTCAATTGTAGAAGATAAATATATCCCAGATACCAGGACCTCTGCTTGGGTCACCGGGGGGCATGGCCGGCCTGAAAACCACCACAGGCCCCTCGCTCAGGCCGCCCCACACTCCAAGGGAACCCCCACCCTGATCCGGACACCCTTCAGGGCAAACCAGCTGGCCCCCACCCATGAACTAGGCCTCTATCCTATCTAATAAAAGAGTAATATGCAGATTGACCATCACTACAACACACAAGATCAAGATAGCTGTCCCCATGTGGTCAAAGATCCTGCCCCTATGTGGACAAAAGATGGCCACTACAAGATGGCCAGCAGGGGAGGGCAGTTGGGAGGGACCAGGCATGCAAGGGAGGGCAGTTGGGGGCAATCAAGCCTGCAGGGGAGGGTAGTTAGGGGTGACCAGGCCAGCAGAGGAGGGAAGACAGGCTGGCAGGGGAGCAGTTAGACATCAATCAGGCTGGCAGGGGAGTGGTTAGGGGATGATCAGGCTGACAGGCAGAAGTGGTTAGGGGCAATCAGGAAGGCAGGCAGGCGAGCAGTTGGGAGCCAGCAGTCCTGGATTGTGAGAGGGATCACAGATTGGAGAGGGTGCAGGTTGGGCTGAGGGACCCCCCCCCCATGCACGAATTTCGTGCACCGGGCCTCTAGTAGGTAGATATTTTGGTAGAAGCCTGTGGAGATGTTCTTCTAATTGCTTCTGTTTTCTTATTTAAGTGAGTATTAAGGTCAGCAGCTAAAAGTAAGGATAGTCCAAAATTCTATGAAGATATACATATATCAATGAAACTTATTACTTTTGAGCTCCTTCTATTAAGAGTTGTTTATTTGCTAGAGTTGCAGTCGAATGGAATCAGTGGAGGCAGGGGTTCAGTTTGAGAAGTGCCATAATAATGTGTACAAAAAGCAGCTACCATGTGCAGCTCATGTCCAACTGTTTGATGTTTAACTCACATTGATATTCTTCCAGAGCTAGGCATACATGGAAGGAAATTTCAGGGCTCCAATCCCTTGGCAAATGTTTTAAAAGGGAGGTAACCCATGGCAACTGCACAAATGCTCCCAGATAACTCACCAGAGAATTTAGGAGTGGAAATCCAGGGGAAATAGTATAGACTCATCTTGACCCCAGAGGTCCAGCTCCACCCAAAGTTTAAATGTCTTTCCTCTTCTGCATCCTGTGAGTTTCCTGAAGCAAATATTCATGCTCTGTCCCACGTTTCTTCTCGTTTACCTGTCAGGTCTGTTTAGGAGTGCAGAGCCACTCGGTTCTCACTGCCTTTGCAATCTGATGTTTTTTTCCCCTGGTGTCTCCTGAGATGTCTTAGAGCAGCTTGCCTCCTGTGAGCCTTAACTAGGGAAGCAGTGCTAGGCAGGGGCTTCCTGACACACTGGCAGCACTTTCAAACAGAGAAGCATGTTAGGAAATTGGCTTTTCATTTAATCATTCATTTGTATATTTGGAGCTTTGGAATTTATGAGAAACCCCATTCATTTTGAGAAAAGAGGAGACTATTAAGAAATAGTAAGGAAGCACAAAATGATAGCACTGTATTTTTATCACTATTATGAATAGTTAACCTACAGAGAAAATCTATTTTGTTAGCACATTATGAGTGTGTTCTGTGTGTGTGTGTATGTGTGGGGGGGGTGGGGGAGGGTTAGCAGGTGCATATGAGTCTGTGCATGAAAATCTGGTTTGATCCATGACCTTTCACCTACCTTTGTATAATAGGCAATTCTTCATTTTCTTAAGTCACAAACATGGCATCTCAACTCTCTATAACAATCCAGTAGGAGATATTAACCAACACTTCAATCTCCCTTCAGGGTTAAGTCTCTTCTCACCCCCTCCCCACTGGAGACGGGTTGTTGATATCAGGCTTCTGCTCTCTCCCCTCACTCTCCTTCTCCTTTGGCTGGCTGAGCCCTCCAGGGTAGAAGAAAGGGGGTGGAGGAAGTAGGGGCAGCAGTGTGGGCTACAACACTAGCTCCCAAGAGCCAATTGTTAAATATCTGGAAAATAATCAGTTGGTTGTTAAACTGTTGGTAGCTTAAGATCAGTTATGGTAGGCAAATCTATAGGACAGAAATTGGCAAATCTACACTAATAAAAGAGTAAGATGCAAATTGACTGTACCTTCACAACACCCACCAGCCAATCAGGAGTGAGTATGCAAATTAAGCCAACAAAGATTAATTTGCGTACGAAGGTGTCCAGCGGCTGGGCTAGGGCAGGATGCTTGTGTCATCTCAATGGTGACGACACAGGCATTCCACCCCGCCCCAGCCACTCTGGGCCTCTGGGCAGCATGGGAACGTGGAAAGGCGACTCTGGCCAGAGCGAAGGTGGTGCCGGCAGCCAGGGTAAGGAAGGCCCATTCTTGCATGAATCTTCATGCATTGGGCCTCTAGTACTATATAAATCAGAATTCTCCCCCTCTGGATAGTTGTTTTACTAACACACTACTGGGTTAGGGAATGAATGGCCTTTGGTGGCTTTGTGCTCTCTAGACTTTGTCAGTCAGTTCACCTCTCCTGCCCTGACCTGGAGATCCTGTCATCAGGCACCTCGGCCATGGTGGGCAGTGAATGTTGTCCTGTGGTGGGACACTCAGAATCTTTATTAAACTTCTGGTTTTAGATGATTACCCACAGCCCTCCTGTGCTTTGGACAGGATCCCTTCTGGTATCACCTCAGAGCAGCATTCTGATCATATTAGCTTTCTACTGATGCTTAAAAAAAATTACCAGAAACTTAGTGGCTTATAATAACACACATTAATTATCTCAGTGGGGTCCTCTGTTCAGGGTCTCACAAAGGGGTGGTCAAATTGTCTGATGGGCTCAGGGTACTCTTCCAAGCTAATGTGAATGTTGGCAGAATTCAGTTATGAGTGGTTATAGAATGGTGATCTCTGTTTTCTTGCTGACCATCAGCCAGGGGCTGTTCTCAGCTCCAAGAAGCCACTTGCAGTTCTTTGCATGTGTCCCTACCATAGGCCCTTGACAGCACGACAACGACTCTTTCAAAGAGAGAAGGAGAATCTCTCTCCAGTTTACAAAGAGGGAGTTATATAATGACAGGAGTCACTATCCCACCATCTTTACCTAATCAAGGTAGGGACATACTTCGCCATATGCTATCAGCTAGAAGCAAGACACAGGTTCTCCCCACATTCTATGAGAGGGATTGTGCAGGGATGTGACTCATTGGCGGTCACCTTAGATAGTATTAACCACACCGCCGTAGGTTCTACACCTGACCCTGAGTTTTACAGACATTTGACCCATTGTCAGAGAGGAGCACAATTTCTTCCCAACATAGACTCAGCTTTTTCTGTGTCTTACTGTCAAAGCAGCCTTCTGGCTGCTCTTCCCCTCAGGATTTCCTGGACAGAAGTTAGAGACATGTTTTTTTGTGTTCCACTGCAGGGACCATGTGGGAGTCCCTCTGATGATCACTTTGAAGCCCATTGTCTTTGGACTTCAAGCAAAGGAAGTTGAAACTGACCTTGCATCCCTACCTTTTGGGTGGAAAAAACAACAACAAAAAACGGTGGTCTAGCATAAATGTCTCCAAAGAATTCTCCTCAAACCTTCTTTTCTCTTCATATTCTGACTTCTTTGTATAAATTTAATCTTGTTGATGGATTCAAGAGTCTGGTAGAAACTTCAACTTCCATGATAGGAAACCAATAGATTACAGTGTAAACAAAGAATGGTAGTGTGTATATATTATTTTTAAATGTGTATGAATATTAGAAGAAATAGTTAAAAGAATGATACGTGGGTGGACATTGGAAAGCATGTAGATATAGGCGAGGGTGAGGCAATCTGCTGCTATTTTCCTTTATAATCTTTGTAGCTCTTAGTTTTTAAAGACTATCTACCTGTATGATTTGGATTTTAAACAAAATAAGCTCAGAGTCACTACTTTCATATGGTCTTTGTCCTTGTGTATCCTTGTGGAGGAGTGAACATAGGAATTTTTACTCTTTAGTTTACTCATCTGCTAAGTGAGCACAACAATGTTTTTAAAAATTAAGAAATAAAAACTCTGGTAAAATGTTTGGAGACTCTCTCGTGAAATATGCTTAAAAATGTTAGTTGTGATGAGCCAATTTGCCATCCTCAAACCTTCAAAATGTTGAATCAAATACTCTTTGTCTGAGCTATTTCTATCCCAAAGTTTTGGTCCATTTGAGATGATTTGGTCTCAGCTGAAAATGTATTTGCTGAACACAAACTACGTTGATGCCTTGTATTTAATATGGCTTAAAGTTGAATTATTGATTGCATGTTTGGCATTCCTGGAAGCCAGTGCTCACGTTAGTGGAATACAGTCTGTCTGAAATGTTCACTAATCTTCCTCATTAGACTAATCTTCTGCATTAATATTCTAGGCATATTAATATATGGACACATGGGAACATATAAACTGTGCAAGATAGAAAATCAAAGCAAATGCCGAAGTGCTGAAAGCAGCATTCATAGCTGGAAGCAACTGGTGAATGTAGCATGAAGCAACGTGTGTCAGTGATCCTGAGGATTAGACTGAAGTCACAGCAGGGATGGTCCCTGTAATCAGCAGCGAGGATTGTCAGTGTTCAGGCTTGAGAGGCCTGGAGCTCAGGGAACTCTCTTCTGAGCTGTACTTTTCAACATTTGAAAAGCAAATTAGAAAGCAGAGGCTGCTCTTCCTATTAAACTTAATTATGTATCTCTTATAAACTGACCCAGACCATTTTGGAAATGCACAACTCTGAAGTCACTTTTGGTGGATAATAGGACATTCCAGAAGTTTGATGGCAGCTCCCATCTCACCACTCTGATGAGAGTTGATGATAAAAGAAATTCTCAAAGAAAATTCTGAGTCACATACAGACATTTGATACCATTTGATACTCAGTGGGGCCAGGCCAGCTTACTCTTAAAGCTGAGGAAGTCCTGTTACCGGGAAACCACTAAGTATATGATTCAACCCCAATAACGAAGTCAGGGTTGAATCATATAAGGCGTTTATTGAGAAGGCTAACCAACCGAGAAGACAGGGTGCTTACAAGCATGCAAATCCTGTCGTACAGCAAGATGCAGGGGACAGGATTATAAAGGGGAAGGGGCTAGGTGAAGCCTTGGCGCTCCACAGATGTCAGCTATTGTCCTTTAGTCATCAGGCGATGAGATGATATTGATGAGATGATGTTTTGACTCCTGGTGGGTCAGTCTGAATGTGCTTATCGGTTCTGCTTGCTGGAGTCACAGCTGAGTCACCTCCCTAATTGCTTCGCACAGGCCTTGAAAAAGAAACTTAAGAAAAACTTAACCCCCTATTCACATATAAGAAACTTATCCCCCTATTCACATAAGTATATGTGTTCTAATATTTAAAATAATATGATTATTTTTCAGATTAATGCAGGTGCTCTGTCTATCAGGTTATTAGTCCCCTTATCAGTCCTAGCTCTGTGTCTTTAGGTGAATCAACTACATGTGACATGGGAGGTTTAGTGGAGGCAGACACAATGATTTCCTGGATGCAGGATTCCATTATCCTGAGAGTTGACATCAAGTAAACAGAAGTCTTTTGACCTTTCAGCTGCATATAGGACAAGGGGCACAGGCCAGAGAGGTCATGTTAAATTCTTACTCTAGAGTAGGAAGTTTCTTGAAACTTTCATTTGAGCTCTTCCATATATCCAGTGTCATCAATTTAATAACAGACAGCCCATTTCTAATATGCTTTATACTAACTTCCCAGCCTCTGGGGTGGACGGAGTAAAAGAAACCTGAAGACTTGTGCTGGCCTCTGGAGTATGGGCCTCCCAACTAACTACTAACTAACTAGCTTACTAACCATCCCTGGGGTGTGAATTTCTGCTTAGCACAACAGAGGACACCTAAGGCTTTACTCAGCACATCCTGTTTATGTTGAATTATTTTAAAGAAAAACAAAGACACCAAAACAATGCCTGTTAGTTGGATTATATACGGTTGCATTTTCTCCTAAATAGCAGTGCCCCAGGAGCAGGCAAGCACATATTTGAAAACGAAAACACTTGAAAAATATTGCATTAATCTCTCACACTGGAGCTTGATGTTTCAGCTGTGGACCGGGGGTGGGGGGGGAGGTGGAGGGTGTGGGGGGGTGGACACATACATTTTGTTGTTTCACTTCATTCTTTTTCCATTTCTGAGATAAATTTGGCAAATGGACTGTAGGCTCCTGGTCATCACTGAGCTGCCCCCAAACCATTGGAAGCTCTTCATCTTTTCTCAGTGGCATTAGCAGAAAATTGATGTCTTATACGTGGCATTAGTTCAAACATAATGCCACCTCTCAAGTAAGAGGCATATTCTTTTCCATGGCTTTGTACTCTCAGGTTAGCTCTAAAGGAAGAAATCTGTCTCTCTCCTATTTCCTGCATTTAAAAAAATCTCTTTCAATAAGATAATTGATTGCTTGGTTCTTTGTATTAAACAGGACTAAGCTATTTACACAAAGAAAGTTGAGTTTTCATTGTTCTAAGAAAGATCTAGCAATAGCAACTTTTACTGTTTCTGCTTTAATTTAAAATGTTATAAATCTATGAGTTATCCTTTGGCCAAAAATATCTCACCTGAGTAGACCAGCCCTCTGCTGAGCCTTTGTCTCCTTTCTCCAGGTGCCAAAGGTTCTTAGTTCCTGCAGGCAGGAGCATAAGCACTCAGGTTGCCTTAGGACATTTATTTTTTCATTCATCCATTAAATATTTACTGATCACCACTTGTCAAGGGAAAGAGGATACATATAAAAATGAGGGAAATGCATCATTTAACCACAGTGTGATCCTTAATGATGGCTCTTTAACGGTAATGCTTGAATATTCCTCTGGAGCTCCTTCCCCTACAAAATTGAGTATCTGTAGAATGGCATATTAATTCCACTTCAAAAGGTCATGGGTTAAGCTATAAACATAGGGGTTGAATTAACCTTACCCCCTTCCCTTTTTTTTTCTCTCCTTTAAAAAAAAAAATCTAGACTGGACTGACAGCTCAATTAAGTGAAGCAAGCAAGAATTTCCTAGCTGGTGCCAACTCGAAATAAATTACATCAAGAAAGAGAAAGCAGATTTCCTCTCTAGAAAGCAATGATTGGCCCTGCACAACATGGACCAGTGCAATGACAGGGATGGACAAGGCATTGAGAACTTGGCCAAACCACCATATCTGTCCACAGTGCTTTTTGAAAACATGGATAGAAAATATTTCTGGCTCACAGAGAAATTATATTGAGCAATAAAGTATAACCCCTGCACAGAGCTCTGTATAGAGCAAGTGCTCATAAACCCTTGCTTGCTGAAGTGATATTTGACTTACATTGCCTCAAAAGCACCTTCATCTGACCCAGTAGTATTTATGAACCAGATTCTGGACACCACCATGCACTGGTTTCTCAGAGTAGTGTCTCCACACAGGCAGACCTTCTAATCCCCAGTAAAATAAAAAATTGCATAAATATTCAGTAACTTGATTTAAGGATGTAAACACTCAGTGTCCTCCCTACCTCTAAACATGTCTGCAAATGATCTTGGTTTGCTTCTTGGAGATGAACCAAATGCTGCAGCTATTGGTAGAACATTCTCTCTCCCTTTGCTTGTATAGACCTGGCCTAACTGCAAAATAAATGTTTAGTTTAGATGATTTCCAACTTGGCCTTTCTGGAGGTGTCCATGGTTATAGGTTGGAATGTCTTGATGTTGGTGGAACAGTGTTCCCAAGGAAAGTTCTTCCTCATTTATTAGCTGTTCAAAGTGTTAATGCCCTTTAATGCTTGCTCATTGCTCAACAAGTCAATATCTGTGGAGGTGTGGTAGGCAGTAGCACATGAGCAAAGCAGGGATAATGGGTCAGGTACAGCAGGTCACCAAGGCAGAAAGCCCTGGATGTCTAGCAATGGGCAAAAATGGGGGAAAAGGACCTCGCTCCCAGGGTAACCTTTCCTCCCCTAGCATATTGCTGTTTATGTAGTTCTTACTTCCTCTTGACCTTTCCTCCCCTGGCATGTTGTCAGTCATTTTGAGTTAGACCTCCTTAGAGGAAGAATGAACAAGGGGGCGGGAGAATAGCCCTTAGGCATTAAGCCACCAGGACAATGAGGTTCTGATATGCATTTAATACATCTAGGCCTCAGTTATGTTTCAGCTCTAGGCCCAGAAAAGCAGCAAAACAGACACAGGATGACAGGCTGACATCAGGACCAGCCACATTGACTAATGACCCCCTGCCCTGAAGCCAACCAATTAGTGGAGATCATGAGCCTGAAAGGACACACTTGGAAAGCTGATGAATATTCTATTGAGATCCTCCCCTGTGACTTCCCCTAAAATCCCTCCCTTTAAAAGCCCTCAGATGGAGGACGAAGCATAGCTCTCTCTATGGAGCATACCTATGCCTTTCCACACGCACTTCCCCCAGGTGTACTTGTTTCTCTCTTTGTCCTAAGCTCCAAGAACCCATCTTTGCCTCTGTAACTTATTCCCTGAGCCCATTTCTTCTAAAGTTCACTTCTACCTCTGTGACTTTCTAAATAAGCTTTCTCTTATACTTTTGAGTCTTGGCTCTGAATTCTTTCTTAACCAGAACTCAAGTACCAAGGTTGCTTAATCAAGGTCTGGTCTGACTCCACTGGTCTAACACCTGGCTCCATTTCACCATCATCAGGGGGTAACAGATACAATGTATAATGGGGAGCGGATTTTACTATTTCTCTTAAACCAACACAACGCATTGATGTGCTTGTAACTGATGAGTAAGTTAGCTTATTCAGTACTATGGCTAGTTGTATCAGTTTGTAGTATTTACTGGGAAAAACCGATGGCTGTGCTTACAAAATATGGCTGTTTCCTCTAATTTTTCTGCAGTCAGGTAGTTCAAAGCTTTCAAGTTATGGGCAGGTATATCGATTTATCAAGAACCAATGGGAGGAGCGTGGTGTTGGTATTTAAATTCATATCTTTTTTTGATAATGAGCAAACATCTTCCCTGTTTTGAGAATTAATTTCTTGATTTTGTAACAGTGCAACATCAAGTCTAAGTGGGATTTTGCCTATTGTCCAGAGTCATCAGTAAAACCCAAAGCTGAGAATGTACCCCAGATTTTAATCACTAAGAAATGCACATACTGGGACCTGCTATCTCCTTACAGAGCTCACTGAGAAGGACTATTCCAGCAGATGTGGCAATACCACCCCACTATTCCTCACCCCTGCTAATATAAGAAAACTGACAAGAAAAGCCTTTTGAGGGAGTGAATTGCTCATTTCTGCTTCTAATCTCATGAGTGTGTGTGGTGTGTGAACACATGCTCACAGATGTGCATGCACATGCACTTGCATGTTGGGGAAGAGTCCATTGGTTGGACATGTAACCTTTTTCAAGAGATACTGAGATGGCTCCCATATGTATGTGTTGTAGGTCTAGGAACTGGCCAAGGAAGTTAGAGTTTGGAGGCAACTGTCTCTAGAGGAATACCACAGTGAGGGAAAAAGAATGTGACACAGCAATGCCATCCAGGGCCAGCCAGAGATGAGGTCCCATTTTGCACTTAGAGGGACTGTGTTGGTGAGGGGAAAGCATGTGGAACCACAGCCATGCAGGGCATGGTGATTAAGGGGGGGCGGTATGCAACCTCACTCTGTCCTGCCCCAAGTCTAGATGACAAATTACAGGGGAGAGGAGGAAGGGGCAAGGCATCTGCTAAAGACCATGCCCCTGGCTGGGAAAAGGGAGAAGAAAGTGATGACTTAGATATAACATTAAATCTTAATCAAATAAAGTGACTGAAGTGGAGTAGGGCTAAGATGTTGTTGGGGGAGGGGGTCTTGTTCTAGCATAGTTGGGTACAGTTATTGGAAGAAAATAAAATGGTTTCATATTCATAGCCTAATGAGTCCAGACCCTTCAGTATTCTCCTCAAATAGTCCACTGTTTTTTTCTTGTTGTCTGGTGTCCTTGGCTAAATATTGTCTCTCTCATAACCCAATACTGTTCAGAACATATTGAATATTTGACCTTACCTCTCTCATATCTCAGCTATACAAACCTTTGAGATTTGAGTCAGATCCTACCTCTTCTCTGAAGTCTTACTTAACAACCTCAGGCCCACTTTCTACCCTATCCTCTTCCCAATTTCCCTCCATCATTTTGGCATTTTCTGGAATCCAATCTTGTTTTTCATTCCAATTGACAACACCCTAGCTCACATCTTATCTCTGAAGTTGCCACATACTGCCTAAGGAGACCTGGCTGAGGACCTGTTGCCTTTGGCCTTGCACTCTGAAACAGGGCAGCAGGAGCCTGGAGGAATATGTTTTTCTAAATTGCACAAAACTCTGTTAGATCACCAGGTGCGCATCTACGAGGTCATGAATGCTCAGAGGGAGTATCATTTTCTCAGTTGCATCAAAGTGACCCTGCATTTTGCAACCATTCCTCTCCCCAACCTAGTTTCTTCTAATTTAAAATTATCCTGTTCATGGCCAACAGATCAACTTTTTTTTTTTTTTTTTAAACTCGAGAAAACCTATTTTTTTTTATACATAGAAGTCACCATCAAGGGCACCGCCAGCATTATATACGTCAGATATTGTTGTCGAAGGGCCAAGAAGAGACTCAGCCTGGGTGTGCAGTGAAATGAAAAGCTTCCTAGCACCACCATTCTCAAACTTTATTGTGTACACCAATCAATAGCAAATCTCATTAAAATGCACATTCTGATTCAGAAGGTCTGGGTGGGACATGAGATTTTGCATTTCTAACAAGTGCTTAGGAGATGCTGACGATGCTAGTCTGAGGACCACACTTTAACTAGTGAGCAAGTCTCACTTAATCCTTATTTTTAATCCTACGTATGAATGAAGAAATTAATGGTCAAACTAATTAAATAATTTGTTCAAGATCACAAATCTTGTAAGTAGAAGGACAGGGACTTAAATTCAGGTCTGCCTGATTCAAGACCTCTTTTTAACCACTAGAGAGTATTACTTATAGAAGGGGTGGACAGATGAGCATGGACTTAAGGAAGGAATTTCATTCAGAAAGTGATACATTCAGGCTTGGTGATGAATTGGCTTTGATCTTCTCAGTCAAGTTGATGAGAAGGTCATTTGTGAGTAGAAATGGAGCCTGGGGGAGTGAAAATGAAGGCATATGGAGAATTTGGAGGGTTGGGAGCAGCTATGGTGGGCCATGTGCTGAGAAATCAGCAAGAGGAACAACAGGGCTGTCTGCAGAAGGGAGGGCCCAGGTCAAGTTGGGTAGAATCTAATGTAGCTCCCAAACTCCACCTTAGAATCACCTATGCATCTTTTACAACTTTTAATGCTGAGGAAATAAGCAAAACCAATGAAGTCGCAATCTCTGGGGTTGGGATATAGGTGTCAATATATTTTAAAGCTACCCAGATGATTCTAAAGTACAGATAATTTTGCCAACCACTACTGTAGACTATTTGCTTCTAACACTAAAAGGTCAAAGTCTTTAATTATTTATAAAGAGTCTAAAATCATTAAATAATGGTCTTGGGGTTTGGAATAGTTCAGGGTTTGGCAAAACATTTTTTTTTTGTATAGAGCCAGGTAGTAAATAAAATATTTTAGGCTATGTAGGTTAAGAAACAAAATTGAGGATGTCATATAGGTACTTATATAACAAAAGAGAAAATAAATATGTACAATATTTCTATTAATAAAATTTAAATCTTTATAGATCCTGAACTTTGAATTTCATATGATTTCTATGTTGCAAAATAATATATATATATATATTTTTTCCAACCATTTAAAAATGTAAAAATTATTCTTAGCTTGGTCATACAAAAATTCTAGTAGGCAGTGAGCTGGATTTGGCCCCAGAGTTGAAGGAGCAAAATTTGCTGACTCCTAGTGTGACTAATGACATACCTTGTGGAAGCCAATGAAGTTATAAAAAAAAAAGTGCATTTAAATAAAAATACATTGGTATTCAAAAGAGTGCCCTACTTGGCTGGCAGAAACTGTCCTTTGAAAAATCATTGTGCTTTCTAAAGACAAGGTACGAATCAAATGGCAACATTTTGAGACAAAGCCTACTTTTACACATATTTTTCATAATGATTTGAAAATAGCTGGCTGAAAATATGGACAAACTACACAGTTTATTGCCTTGAATAGTAGGTCTGCCAGTGTGGTTTGTAAATGATTCAAAAATACTTTAATTTAAAAATTAAAGACTACAAATAGAATTTTGATTTCATTGTAGAACATCTTGGTGTTTCACCAGCTGTTGGTTCTCTCCCGGCCCCACTTTGTTAGAGCCCTGGCTGCAGAGCACAGCCCTCTTGTTTTTCTGTTTTGTGTGTTTGGATACAGACATTATAGGCCAAGAAATTGCAATTTGATGGAAATGCTGTCTGTGTCATCAGGTGAATAGTCTGAAATACATTAGCAAGGTCATATAAATCACTCTGCTGTCTTGATGCATTTTATAACTAGATCATCCTGATTTATTGTATTAATAACTTCAGATAAAGTTTCTCATTAGTAAAAAGCACAGAAAGAATGCAAAGAATGGGGACTTAGGACCTGAGGGTCTAACTATTGTGTTTATGATTTATTTACAAAGGCATAGTTATTTTTCTTCTTCTTGTGTATGAAAATGTTCTATTGCTAGCAGAAGTTCCCAGAAAATAAAAAGCTCCTCCCTTTGGAGCTTGTCTACCTTGAGTTTGCCAGGCGTTGAAGAGTGCCCTCTGCTGTTAATTATATTTATTACAGTAAAATTTGGTTTATTGTACCCTGCCTTGAACCTACTCAGGTTGTTAATGTTTCTGTTATGATTGTGCATGTCACATAACATAGAAAACATAAATCCCACAATGCCAGCTGGTATGGTTAATAATCTGTCAAATCTGCCCATTTTGAACTATACCACAGCATGGGAACATCTGGCAGTTTCCAATTTCCATGTCAGAGTGGGGTTTTGACCTCTATTTCACTTTCAAATGGGTCTCTTTGGCAGAACAACTCTGCTTTCTTGATTAACTTCACCGTTGACACCCTTTACAGTGCCTTTGAGGCTTTAAAGCTAATGCTTTAGGAGTTAATTGTGCAGTTGTCAGAGGAGACTACACTCTCCCCTGCTCCTTTAATCGCCTTTGTTATTTTCCTCTATCCACTAACTGCGAATGCTCCTTGAATCCTACTTCTCGGGCCTTTAATTAAAAAAAAAATCTATGTTCATTGCATCTGAAGGCTCATCTATTCTCACAATCTAATTATCATCTCTAGACTCTTTTTAAAATATATATATTTATTTATTGATTTCAGAGAGGAAAGGAGGGAAGAGAGATAGAAACAGCAATGATGAGAGAGAATCATCAATCGACTGCCTCCTGCATGCCCCCCCACTGGTAACCCAGGTATGTGCCCTTGACCAGAATCGAACATGGGACCCTTCAGTCCGCAAGCTGACGCTCTATCCACTGAGCCAAACCAGCTAGAGCTCTACACTCTTAAGCTGTGTCATCTCCTGGGTCCTGGAGGGGGAGAAGAGAACAGCACTTCATTGGGTGCCTGCAACCTTAGCACAGTGGTATGTATGCATATATTAATATAGTAAATATAATAATGATATTATATAATTAATATAATATATCTACTATAGGAAAAACTATACTACATGAAAAGTACATCTATAATAATAAAAGCGTCATATGCTAATTAGACCAGACGACCTTCCAGATGACCTTCTGGATGAAGCCGCAGTGGTGGGGGCCAAACCCCTTGCACAAATTTCATGCATCAGGCCTCTAGATACTATATATAAAATGTATCCCTTTGCCTCTCTTTGTTCACTGGCATTAGACTATCTTCACTCCCTGATACTGTTCTTAGGAAGTAAGTAGTTTTTCAGCATCTGTGATTCTGAATTTATTCCTGGGCCTTCTATCCCCACAATCATCATAAAGACCTCATCACCTCAAATGTGGATGGTGGTTTTAGCATTTTAGCATTTTAACTCTTCTTTCTCACCTCCACCATCTTTTCCTTCTATCTGCTCTGCATGATCTTGTCACACCACTCTTCCTAAAAAGCACTTCTTTGATCATTTCCTTTCTCTTTGAAAATACCTGCAAGATTCTACATCACTTAAATATTCAGTTTTAAACATTTCACACTGCTATTCTAGGTCCTTCAAATTTGGGCTTTATCTCTCCAGCCTAATATCCTGCTCCTAACGAGGCTATTTCTACAGGCCAGCCTCTTCATTACCTCCCCTTTTTTTTCCATACCAGGCCTTACAGTCCTACCTTCATTCTTTCTCATTATGTTCCTGTCTGAAATGTTTTCTTTCTCTCTACTTGCCAAAATACAACTCTCATTTGAAACACTAATATTTCCATTATCCTATATAATTAAAGCCTAATATGTAAATTGACTGAATGGAGGAACGACCCGGGGAACGACCGGTTGCTATGATGGGCACTGACCCCCTGGGACACTCAATGCAGGAACTGTCCCCAGCCTGCAGGCCCCAGGCTGGCCAAGGCGGGTGCCAGCAGGGGCCCCCTGGATTGTCCCTCCGGTCGCTGCACAGATAGGTCCTGATCGCTGGCCAGGCCTACAGACCCTGCCCGTGCACGAATTTCATGCACCGGGCCTCTAGTATCTTATCAAAGCTTCCAGAAGTATCCCTTGAGCAATACCAATGATTTGTACTACAAAAGTGATTAAAAATTTACTATAAGGAAAATATATAATAGTCAGCCAATATTGAAATGACCCTTTCTCAGCTACCTGTTTGGTATCTATTATTAGTTCCAGGCATTATAATATTATATTGTATTTAATTTGATACTAGTATGTATTCTCTTGGGAACTCTTAGTTGTTTCTTTAATATACCTGTGTCACTCACAAGACTATATGTATCTGAGGATAAGAATGTTGTCTGGTATTTCACACTGAGGAACCACACTGGGCCTAGTCAGTTACTTAAATGCTCTGAAATTAATTTCTTCTATGAATGATACCTTTCCACTTATCTCATTTTGACACTTAAAGCTAAAATGAAATGATGTGGATAAATGGTTCAAACTCATTTGTTACCACTACTGATGATGCATAACTTCCTTTTTTCCTGAGGTATCACCTAATACAGGGTCATGGAATTTCTTCTGGAGGATAGAACTCATCACCAAAGAGGGTCACAGCCACCATGAGAAAAGGACACCATCTCTCTGAAGGCATGCGATCTGCCAGAGTAAAAGACTGAGGTCAGTATTCTTCCCATCCATACACTTTGCTAGTGTTTACTCCATTCTCACAAAGTCTCTTGAAATACCAGGCTGTACTTGCTGTTTGTACTCTAACAATATGGGGTCCAAACTCACAAGTTTACAGAAATTGCTCTCTAAATTCAATCAAAGACATTCTAATTGTTTGATCAAATAGTTCTTCAGTCCTCATCCTTCTAGACCTCTTTGGAGCATTAGATGCCATTAAGTAAAATTATGAAATAAGATTTGATGTTTCACTGAAAGAGATTACAATGAAAAAGACAGATTTGACTACATTATAATGAAGGATGTCTCTACAGGGTTTTTTCAATGATAGTAAATGCCATAAAGGTGAACCCTTCCCAATTCTTAATTTCTCTAAAATAATTTATTATGGTTCCAGGAAGAAATCTGCTCCAAGTCCAGGATTTTGCTCTTAGAACCTCTTTTGTTTGTGGGCTCATAACTAAGAAAAAAGTTATCCTTAAAAACACACACAACCCGCCCCCCCCCTCCAACAAAAACAAAACAATCTGATCCATAGCAATTTGTTCACCATATTGTAATACATTTTTATTTATCTTATTTCAGTGAATTGTGAAGTTGGTAAGGATAAATTGTGTTTTATTGAATTTGTATCTTGTGGACTTCATGCATAGTCAGGACCAAGCAAGTGTTTTATTGAATAATGAATCAATAAATGAATGCGGAAAACAAGACGAGCAGAAATACCTGATACATGAGACACACGGACAGACACTTTGCCTTGGGTGAATATTGCTCAAGGCCGCGGCAGGCTGGGACATTGAAGGTTTTAGTATTCACTAGTTACCTTTGAGGACTCATGGCAAGTCAAAATTTGTAATCAATTTGAATGTCACTGGCTGTGACAAAGGCAGGATCGTGGGAACAAACCTCTTAGTGAGAGTGAGCCTAATTGGCCACCTGTCAATGTCATTTGAAAGTTAGTGTGCAAGCATCTCCTAGCCTCTCACTGAGGAAAGAGAAAGGAAATAATTACTTGTAATTAACTGTATTACAGATTTTGGAAATTTTAGAAGGCTTTCGGAAGTATCCCTTGAGAAATACCACAAAAGTGCTTAAAAATTACTATAAGGTAAATATGAAATTGGGTCGTGATGGGATTAGGTAGATTAGGAGACAAATGCCTAGACAAGTTGCTCAGAGAGTGAGCAGACCCCCTCCACCTGAGCAACCTGCAGTGTGTGTTGTGGCCTCATTGGAAGCCCCTGACACTTCAGGTCACCCCGTTTATTTGGGTTTGTTCAGCTGCATCACATGCCCTGAGGCCATAGTCCACTGCGCCAACCCCAATCCTCCCCCGCTGCCTGAAAGGGTATGGGTGAAACTTGGCCCAAAAAGAGGATCGAAAAGGGTTAAATCCCAAAGGTGCCCACGTCTGGCAGCAGAAGGGCCTCTGTGGGGTCCGGAGTAGATTGTGAAGCAGCACAGTTCACAGTCGTCCGACCCTTGTCTCTCTCTAGCTTTTTCCACACCTTGGACAACAGAGTGCTGTGTGAGAATTTCTTTCTCTTTGGTTTTCCTCCTCAAGAAAGAATAAAACTCTGCATTTCTCCCTTTATTATCTGGCTCCCTGTGTATAGATGAGAGCAGTATCCCCCTTTCTACATTTTCAGAGCAGTCACTGACCGGCTGAGGCATGTGAAGATTTCCTAAGTGTGCACACCTGCTCATGGGGGACACTGGATTTGCCTTTATTTTTAACTTTTGGCTAACTTATCCTGAGTTAGCTTGTACATGCTGGCCTAGTAACTTAATGAGCTTTTGACATAGTGAGAGATTGGAGTTTCTTCAACACTATTATACATACCCAAATTGTGCTGGGATATGGCCTAAGCAGCCCCTCTCATTCATAATTCCTTTCTTATTCAAAGTTGCTTCTCACTGGACAGGGACGTTCAAGGAACTAGCTGGAAATCAGGACACGTTGGATGGAAGAGAAGCAGGGGGTGCAACCGTCTGGCCTGCCCTCCTTCTTCAACTCTCTCTGTGCAGATGCCTCAGTTCAATCAGCCAAAGTGCCCATTAGCTAATCGAGAACTGAAGCTGAGTGTTCCAAAGAGCCGAAGCACCAGGCAAGGCTGGGCAGGACCTGCTCTTATTAATTCATCATGAACATTTATTTGTTATCTAAAGGCTGGGAATACTAATAGGAGTGAAATTAATTTTTTGCCCTTGAGGCACTCATGATGCATTGAGGAAGACAGATAAAAATCAACAATGGTGCCAGGTGCTGTGAGAGAGGTGAGCTGTGAGCATTCCTAGGGCGTGAGGTGGGCTGGGAGTACCTCATGCCAGATGTGGAGACGGAGAGAGGAGAGGCAGGCGAACGGAGGGAGCACCCCCCTCCCCCCACCACCTGGTGGTTAAAAGGCAAATAAAACATCTTTAACTTAAACCTTAGCATTTGGAGATATTGCAGACTTGATGTCTTTGCATCTCAAATGTAAAGAACATGATCTCAGAGATGAAGTTCTCCCTGCTGATTCACAGGAAGCCAGCTCTGAGCCCCCTGACAGCTTTTGCTCAGGGAAGTAAGCTCTGTTTGTTTTCTCTGTAATCACAGAGAATTGAAGCAAAGTCTTTTCATAACAACTGTGCCAGTAATAGCTGTTCTTTTAAAGATTCCCTGCATTTCAGATTCTCTGTTAGGTACTTTGCATATACATTTTTTAGCAAAACCTTGTAAAATAGTATTCCTCTACCTATTCTACAGAAAAAAAATAGACATATAAAGAGGTTAACTTAATAATTTAGTCACTCAGTAAGTTTTGGAATAAGGGTGTTAGTCTGATATTCTGCCTCTTTATACATCCCTGCTTTCAGTTATATTAAACCTGCAAGCTACAATCTCTTTGTCTAAGTTGTCAGAATATACTTCCTGAGTGATGTCTCTAGGTGGCTTCTAAAATGCTTATTTTCAAGTTTTTCAGATTAAGAGTCATTAAACAATTTTAAAGAAAGGAAACACCACCAGCAAAAAAAAGGAGTTGAGTTCTAACTTCAGGGATGGGAGGGTATAAGAGCAGGATGCGATTCTTATCATGATTCTTGCTACAAAATGCTTTAACCCCCTTGGACTGCAGTTTCTTTCTCTGAAAATGAAAAGAGGTCACTTAAATAATCTCAAAGCTGTCTTCCACTTTGAAGATTCTTTTATCTCAGGTAAGGAAATGTGACATTTCTGTCAATGATATGAACCAAGAGAGGGCGTTGTTACATTAGAGTGACTGTCAAAACTGGACACATTCTTGACTATGACAGTCAGGGGATAAATTCCCTCCAAGGACCACACTACAGCTGTTGTTTAGGATTCAGAGTCATCCCCATTGGTTTTCTTTGCCGCATGGGTAGAGGTTAGCATGTATTTCCTGGTTTCTGATGTTTTGCTATAAGGGTCTGATTTAAAAGTCCGTCCTTACACATCAGGAGCAGTGTTTGTAGGTCAAGCTTCCAATCTGTGAAGCACTCGAACTCTGTAGGAAATATTCTAGGCATAGGATCTAACTTCTGGCTGACTAGGTCTTGAATGGGGGCATTAGAAAATATGTGACAGGGAGACAGGACCGCACCAACAACTGGCGCAAGGGCCTCATTTCATTTCTGGCCTGAATAGCATAGTGGAGAATCTTAACGATTTTTGTCAGTTGTGTTACTGCTTCATCACTAAATCGTTTCACTGCTTCTGCACAAAATGGAGTCCTGAGTCTATCTGCCTCCTCTGCTCCGGAGCTCAGAAGAGTCAACACTCAGGATGGAAAGCCACGTCGCCTAGCAGATCAAGGACACTGCCAGCCGTTGGTCCCCAGTCTCAGGTGCATCCTCACGAGTTCCAGCCAATGCTTTCACTTGTTCCCACACTCTCACTAGGACCCTTCAGACCCCCTCTGCGTGCCATCTTCCTCTGTCTCAGCGGTGACCTTGCTGTTCCTACCCCAAGGACAGTAAGGTCCCAGGGCAGCCCTTCATCCACCACTAGCTGGGTATCTACATGCTTCCCTCTGTCCACACCCTCACTGATTCCCACAATCTGCCTTCCTGTCTCAGAAGAAGTTTGTATCTTTCTCAAGTTCAAGTCCTCTAGGCCACTGACCTAAGTCACAACCTCCAAGCCTCTCAGAACTGCCCGGTTTCTCAATCCTAAAGTCATTGTCCCAACCCTTCCCACTCTCCGACCTCTCCCTTCCATAGGTTCCTAAATAAGTAAACTGGCTTTGAGGCCATTTCTCTCTCTAGCCACCATCAAGTCTCTCACCTTTTATTGAGAACTTAAATTTTTCAAAGAAACGGGCTAGACCCTTAACTCTGCTTTCTTAACTCACAGGTATCTGGCTTTTGCCCCACTGTTCCTTAACTGCTCTTGCTAAAGTTGCCAAAATTGCCCTCATTACTGAGATGCAATTGAACTTTTTAGTCCTTATCTATCTGGGTCTGTGTGTTGCACTTGGTAAAGTTCGTAACCAGGTTGGGATGGAGAGAACCAGGATATAGTGTTGGAGAAACCAAAGTAATGTTTGCTGTAGGCAAGATTAAGTGGTAATTAAGAGTGAGGGTTTTTGAGTTAGATTGTCTCTCTTTTTTTTAAAAAAAAATATATATTTTATTGATTTTTTACAGAGAGGAAGGGAGAGAGATAGAGAGTTAGAAACATCGATGAGAGAGAAATATTGATCAGCTGCCTCCTGCACACTTCCTACAGGGGATGTGCCCGCAACCCAGGTACATGCCCTTGACCTGAATCGAACCTGGGACCTTTCAGTCTGCAGGCCAACGTTCTATCCACTGAGCCAAACCAGTTAGGGCTAGATTGTCTCTTATTATTTGTGCTTCCATAGATTCTTAACCCTTCTATGCCCCAGTTCCCTTATCTTTTAAGTAGGAATAATATTTTTCATTGTTATGAGGATTAAATCAGATAATATATGTAAAGCGTTTATTATGGATTTTTCATTTCAAAAAGAAAATTTAATTGTTATAAGCTAACTTAATTATATAAAGAAATGAAATACTAAGTTTCCAATTAGCAATAGCAGCTCACCAATATCCCATTTCCAACTGTAAATGCCCTAGGAACTATAGATGCTCCCTGACTTAACAATGTTTGACTTGCAACTTTTTGACTTCATGAAAAAGTGATATGCACTCAATAGAAACCATACTTGTTGAATTTTGATCTTTTCTTATGCTAGCAATATGCAGTATGAGACTCTCTTGTGATTCTGAGCAGTGGCAGCCTAGCCATAGTTCCCATTCTAGCCATGTGCTCATGAGGGTAAACAACCGATACTGTATGTACCATGTTGCCAGCATTTTTTGCACACTGTGTTCTGTGTTTTAGCATCCCATCATGTCTACAAAATGCCCATCTGTATCTCTTGCTTCTGGTGAGAAGAGGAAAGCAATTATTCTTGAGATGAAACTCAAGATAATTGCCCAATTGTAGGCTAGTGTAAGAGTGAACACCTTTAAGGTAGACTAGGCTAAGCTATAATATTCAGTAGATTAGATGTATTAAATGCATTTTCGACTTAGGGTATTTTCAACTTATAATGGTTTTTATCAGGACACTAGTGGCCCAGTGCATGAAATTTGTGCATGGGGGGGGGGGTGTCCCTCAGTCCGGCCTGCTCCCTCTCCAATCTGGGACTCCTTGGGGGATGTCCGACTGTGCCGGTTTAGTGTGTTAAACCGGCACAGTTGGACATCCCTCTCGCAATCTGGGACTGCTGGCTCCTAACAGCTCACCTGCCTGCCTGCCTGATTGCCCTTAACCACTCTGCCTGCTGGCCTGTTCACCCTCCATTGTCCCCCCTGCCAGCCTGATCACCCCCAACTGCCCCCCTGCCAGCCTGATCACCCCCAACTGCCCCCCCTGCCAGCCTGCTTGCCCCCAACTGCCACCCCTGCTGGCCTGCTCACCCCCGCCTGCCCTCCCCGCTGGCCTGATGACCCCCGATCAGCCTGATCATCCACAACTGCCGTTCCATCCTGACCTGATCACCCACAACTGCCCTCCCCTTTTGGCCCCTAACTGCCTCTACCTTGGCCCCGCCACCATGGCTTTGTCCAGAAGAATGTCCAGAAGGTCTTTTGGAAAGTCTCCCAGTCTAATTAGCATATTACCCTTTTATTAGTATAGATAGAGGCCTGGTGCACGGGTGGGGGCCAGCTGGTTTGCCCTGAAGGGTGTCTCAGATCAGGGTGGGGGTTCCCTTGGGGGCCGGGGTGGCCTGGACAAGGGGCCTGTGGTGGTTTTCAGGCTGGCCATGCTCCCATTGGGGATGGTGCCAGCCTGGGTGAGGGGCTGAGAACTGTTTTCAGGCTGCCCACACCCCCTTCATGGTGGGGGTCCCCGCTGGGGTGCCTGGCCATCCTGGGTGAGGGGCTGAGGCCTGTTTTTAGGCCCCTCCCTCGGCGGCCAGCCCAAGCAAACCAAGCCTCCTGCGCGCTCAGGCTGGCTCCATGGACACTGCCCACAGGCTCCTCCTTCAGCGGCTGGCTCAGGCGGGTGAGAAGCTTGGCTTTCTCCATCATTGGGAGCTACCCAAGCCTCCCGCATGCTCCAGCTAGCTCCATGGCTGCCACCATCTTTGTCCTGCTAATTTGCATATTCCCTCCTGATTGGCTGTGGGAGTCGGGGAGTGATGGTTAATTACCATATTTCTCTCTTATTAGTATAGATAACTCCATTGTAAGCTGAGAAGCACTTGTATTTGAAAACTGAAAAAAAGTGCTTTTCTTAATTTGTCAATGACAGAGTTAATTCAAATTTTAGGTATAGAGGAACATTTAGCAGAGTTTTAGGGCATCTGAGACTTAAAATAACTGGGTTAAATGGATATCTAGTTTTGTTTATCTAACAGATTTTTTTAAGGTGCTAAAACTAAAAAGAAGATTAAAAAATGCATAAAATCGCAAAAGCACTTGAATTTTTGGAATCACAACATTTTAAAAAACTCATCCTTATAATTAAAGCAAGCCTTTATTTAGATTAAAAATAGGTAAATTCAAACTTCATTTCTGATAAGTTAATACAGTTACTAGGAATTTATTGGCTCCTATATACAAATATAATAATATATATTTTAACTAATTTAGTTTGATTTCATATTTATGTGTGGAGCCCATCATAAATTAGTGCAAGTCACTGCTCACATGCTCATAAAATTTAGATACATGGGTAAAATCTTACAGTTGTAATTGGATATTTCTTTTATTTTTATTTGGCTATTCTAGAAAATTTAAAACCTATGTCAATATTTCAGATTCCTGATGAACGTTTTCACCCCAAATCCCAACTTCACTAGTTTTAATCAGAAGTTTATAGATTCTCCTAACTGTGCATTAATCTTTTGGAATATTAAGATATTGTTTAGTGACTTGTTATTCACTGAAGAGTGAGCACTTTGTTTCTCTAAATTCCTTGGTCTGAATATCAGATCAACAGGACAAGACAAAGCAACCCATGTTTTAGGTGCTGTGCACAGGCTTGCCCAGTGACCAGGACTGTCCTGGTTTTAGCCCCGTAAACCCCTTGTCCTGAGAAATTCCTTAGGCCCAGGCAACCAGGACGATTGGCACCTGAAGCTTGGCTAAATCCACCATGTAGCCTGGTCAAAATTTTCTCCTTGTTTCAAATGTAAAACAAAACCAAAACCAAGAAACAAACAAAAAAAAAAACAAAGAACAAAACAAAAACAAAACCCTAGGCTTTCAACTCATGTGTCCGTAATTAGAAATGGTTCCACTCATTGGCTTCACGTTTGAAGAGGCTCAGCCAGGTTTATTTACATGCTTTATATCATGCTTCTTTTTCCTGCAACCTGATGCTGAATGTTAAAGGTAAACATTTTCAGACCAAAATGGATTAAGTTGGGTCTAGTCTTGACCATCAGATGTCCGGATCGATTCCATGTCTGTATCAAGTGCACTTTCATCTTTACTATTCACTCAGGACTTAGAAATTGGACTGATGAGCATCTTTGCCTCTGTTAATAGAGGACCATAGGAATGTGAGAGTAGATCCATCTCTGGCTTTTTAGGGTAAAATACTCACGTTTTAGCTTGAGTATTTCACCTATGGATTACTGACCCATTGAGAGATGTATTTTTTCCTCCCCCTGGAGGAGGAGGCTGGAAACTGCATCAGTTTCTAGGACATCCCACGTCAAGGAGACAAACAATAAAAACTGGCAGCAAGTGGCAGGGCCATTTAGTGACTACCCCGGCCATCGCTGCTGCATGGTGCAATTGAAGGTAGATGAATGGCTCACTCTGGGCTCCAGGCCAAGTAAGTGGTCCTGGGGAAAATCATTCTCACACCCACGCTTGCTGCACACACATCCTACAACTCTCTTTCTTGCCCTGCAGCCCCCCCCGCCCCCCCCCCCAAATAAAATCCTTACAGTCAAGGAAGCAGCAGGTTCTTTCATTGCCGTCTCTGGGCTACCAGAATCAAAGAGCGAAATGGATGTTTTCCTCTGAGAGCTGGCACTGAGCAGAAGGAAGGAAACGACTACTCCAATTCAAGCATGTATTAATCTCTGGAGAAGTGGGGACTGGGGATGGGCAAAATTGGCCGAGGATTCAGTGGGAAAGTCGTAAATTTTGTCTCTTATCCCAGCAATGAAGATCCTTCCTTTACAGTGCCGCCTACTCTTTTTTCTCTTTTAAAAAGAATTTGGATAATGAACAATCACTTTCCAAACTCTCAAGTTCAAAAAAGTTCTCAGTAAAGGAAGAAAAGAGGGTTTTTGAGTAAATGTGGATGAATCATTTGAAAACATGCTCAGAAATTTCAAGATTCACACACATCGCATGACTATACTGTTCTAACCCAACCTAAAGAATCTGGTACTAAAACAAATCAACAATACTTCTCTTTGATACTTTAAATATTTAAAAAGATCAACTCATGTTTTTTTATTTCTTTTTAAGAATTGTCTGTCCTTCAAAGATACAGTGAGCAGTAAACACTGTTGTGGTCCATTTTTAAAAACGATGACACTGCTTGACCTGAACCTAATCACGAGGACACAACCCAGAAGGAGGAACACTCTACAAGTCAACTGGCATGGACTTATCAGAATGTCAGTGTCCTGGAAAACTTTAAAAACAGGTGGTGGTGGTAGTGGGCTGTTGTAAAATAAAAGAGGTTTAAGAGACATGCCAAGCAAATAGAATGTAGAGCCTTTTAGCTTGATTATTTTTAAAATTATCACCTGAGGATATGTTTATTGATTTTAGAGAGAGAGGAAGGGAGAGAGAGAGAGAGAGAGAGAGAGAGAGAGAGAGAGAGAGAGAGAGAGAGAGAGAGAAGTTGATGTGAGAGAGAAACATTGATCACTTACCTCCTGTATGCACCCTGACTAGGGATTGAACCCACAACCTATGACCAGGAATTGAACTTGTAACCATCGTTTTGGTGCATAGGATGATGCCCCAATCAACAGAGCCACCTGGCCAGGCTACACCTTAATTCATAATTGTGATAATGATATTGTGATTATGAAGGAAAATTTCTTTTTTCTTAGGAGCCACATGCTAAAGTATGTGACAAAAGTAGAGACAAAATGCCTTGATGTCTCCAAATTATTATTATTTTTTTAATCAGCAGGGGGCGGGGAGAGAGAGAAAGAGAGAGAGAGAGAGAGAGCGAGCAAATGTTAAACAAACAAACACTCTCATGCCCACCTGGTGTGTCTCAGTGGTTGAGTGTCTACCTAAGAATCAGGAGGTCATGGTTTGATTCCTGGTCAGGACACATGCCCTGGTTGTGGGCTTGATCCCCACTAGGGGGCGTGCATATGGCAGCCAATCAATGATTCTTTCTCATCGTTGATGTTTCTCTCTCTCTCTTTCCCTCTCCCTTTCTCTCTGAAATCAATAAAAATATATTTTAAAAAACAAAATAAAACAAAACAAACACACTCTAGTCTAAATATTGAGGCACTCACATTAGAAAAATTCCCTGTTGCTTGGTGGTTCAAGGCCAGGCAAGCCTACAAGTTCCCCATTTGGACTCAGAGTATAAATCTGGCTATTCTGACATATTCTAGAGATCTGCCTTTAGTCTGGCTTCCGCTCAAGTTTTAGCTTACAGGAAGAAGAGCTTTACTGTCTGAAGAGTATCTCAGAGCATAAGAACTTCTTACAGATGTCCCTCACAGAAGTATTCCAAATTTGTTTCTCTCAATTAATTTTGCAATCAGTTTCTACACCCACTTTATTTTAGTTTGAATTTAATTTGCAAATAAAATGGCATTTGCATTTTCTTGAGTAACTTTGTCCTTTCAATTACTTCTCATTTCCATTTCTAGAATCACAATTATGATATGATATGTGCCACCATAATGACATTGTAAAAAGTCATGAACCATGATAATAGGGAAATGATTCATAAAGAAATCCCCTCACTGTCTTTTCACAGTAAGGCCTTGATTCATAAATTTGAAATAAAAATTCCATGACTATTTGAGTTAGTGGAGAATCTTTGTGTTTTAATAGGTCAAATAGCCCAGGGTACTAGGCCTGTTCACATGTGGCAGTTTTGAAATTGGTTTTAAAGCAAGCCTCTGAGGCTTCTTTCTTTAAAAATATCAAAAGCAGTTGGATATAAATTCACTTTTTAAAAAAAGAATGCTCAGTCATAAATTTGACCATTCTACTCTTCTGTTGGGTCATCATTTTTGAGTATCTTTATGGGTTCATAAAGATTGATTTCAGCAGCTTCTTGGCAAGAGAAATAACATTAAAGTTTTGCCCTGATTCTTTGATACCTTTGAAAAGCTCTTCTTTCTAACCATCACTCAACTTTTTGCCAAGTACAAGTATCAATTTTTTTTTTCAAATAGTGCCTGTAATTTAACCAATTTCAATAGGAACTTTAATACATTGCTGGGTACTGTGCTGTGCATGTAGTGGGAAGACGGAGGAGTACAATGTCCCCTCTTGGTTTCTAAGGAGATTGTGAGCCATCAGGGAACAGAGGACATACACATTATTCTTATGTTACAAAGAGTACGGTTATTACATACAGGAGTTATAAACAAAGTGTTGTCCTAGCTTCCTTACTCATTATTTGAGCATAATCCTCCCTCATGTTTCAAATGTTCTCTCCCCCAGCCCCCCACATCAAGAGTAGTGCAACTACACATTAAAATTATGGTTAGTAGGGTTACCTGTTTAGAGTGTGACTTTCTTTACCCAATTCCATGACACTTTATGTAATACCTTCAGCACCTATCAAACCTTGTGGTATATAGAGCCTTCAAAATTATTGTTGCATAAGATGAATGATGGATGGGTAGATGATGATTAAAAAAGCCTGGATGTCTATTAATTTTTTCATGATCAAATTGATACAAGCTTCAGGGTTTGAAGGCCTTTGATTTCAATATGTTACTGGTTTTGCTTTGTGAATCCAGGGATAAGGCCTTCCCATTGCACAGGAAATTCATGAGACTGTAATCTTTTGTAAGATTGGCTGCATAATCACCTGTGTATTAATCATTCTAAGTGTAGTTTTTCTTTAATTATTGCTGAGAATACATTTATTGAGTACCTTCCATGTGTCAAGCATTATGCTAGCTGCAGGATCAGGTACATAACTTGCAGGCTCAAGTTCAAGGTAAAAATGTGAAGAGCTCTTGTTAAAAAATTAAGAATTTTAAGAAGAGCAGGTGTGGAGTCTTTCCAAACTTTCTATGAAACCGCATCGATCACAACCTGGCTAGAGGCTCAGGATGTAAAGGGGAGCAGAAACTGTTCTTGTCTTCCTGGAATTCATCGTCTACTAGAAGAAACAGAATATGAATAAATAATCATATTACATAATTTTATTATTTGGTAATAATAAAAACACAATATTAATAATAATCATATGCTAAGTGCTCCAAAAGAAAAGAATAAGATTCTCTGAGGCAGTTTATCAAAGGAATGAGACTTAGGCGGGGGCTCAGGGAAAACTTTGTTTAAAGAATGAGGAGAAGTAAAGCAGGGATGAAGGGAAGGAGGGGCCTCTCAGGCCAAAAGAACATTTCATCAGTACATGCTCAGACACTGGGAGGGCCGTAGGACCTCACAGATGTGAATGCAGGACCCTGCATGAGAATATAGGGGGAGCGTGGTAGGTGCTCAGACCAAGAGGTAGACAAGGTCTAGACACTGGGCAATGCATGGCCTGGGTAAGGATTGTGGTCTTTATCTTGGGGACAATGGGGATATACTGGAGAGTTTTAACGAAGGGTTAAGGAATGGTGGGTTCTCAGTAACAGAAAGACTGGGAGAGGGACAGATAGATGCAAGGCCACCTTGCAGTTAGGACCAGAGAAAGGGGTGTCTTAGCCTGGGACAATGGTAGAGTGTTAGGGGATGTGGCTGGCTGTGACAGGTGAGCAAACTGGGTAAGCACATGCAGAGGGGAGAGGATGGCAGGAGGCTTGGAGGGTTTCAGACTTAAGTTGTATGAGCATCATTCTAGCAGATGTTTAAAATTAGGGGATCCAAATGACATTTTGCTTGGCCTAGCCCTTCCTAAAAACAATTCAGAAATATGATGAAATAAATAGATATTTGGAGCATGAGAAAGGATGAAAAACTTCTCTCATCTATAAGCCCATCTTACTTCAGGAGAGAGGAATTGGCGACTTTTGTTCAGTCCCTTGAGGAGTGAGAGCAGTGGATGGTCACAGGGAGAGGTCTGAAGCCTCCTCGAACTCTATGGGAGCTGGTTTGTTCCGAAGTGCTGGATCAGTCCAGAGGGAAACAAATGGGCAGAACAGCCAAAGCACTGAGTTTTTGCCTTATTCTCCCCGCCCTAAGGGGCAGCTTTGCCTTTGCAACTGTTAGCTTTCCTTAAAAAGGGAGTTCAAATTGTTTCTGGAATATCTGTAGAGATCCAAAGTTTCAAAAACAAGTCCTTCTTGCAAAAGTTCTTTAAAATGAACTTTTAAAATGAATTTTGCCGCCAAAATGCAAAACAAATCAAAACAAAACAGCTCATTCCTTTTATATAACAAATTTAAAAATTGTCATGGAGCCTTGTCAATGTTTGGGCTGACGAACAAGAGAGTAAGAACCAATATGAAGGAAATTGCACAGCAGGACTGACACCTCTCTCCTCTTTCTAACACTTCCTTTCCTACCCACCAGGCTGTGGTGACTATTTCTTTTCCAACACTTCCCAGGGACTGAATTCTTACTTACCTACTCAAGGAATCATCCCACATTGTTATTCTGCCCAGAGTAATTGTTGCAAGACCATGCCTATCATGTCGGGAAAAAATGTATTTGGAACTGTGTCATTTCAGGCTCTCTGCTAATGCACAATGCCTCTCAGTAGCCAGCTGGTGCCTTGCAAATCTGGCTTTACCCAGGGGTCAATAGAATTAGGTACAAGTTGTGTGTCAACTATGCAGTAGTCAGATTATAATTACCTCTTAAATTGAAATCCAGTATTCAGTTAGTAGTATTAGTGATTTGGTCAATTAAATTCATAATGGAATTGTATTTGAATTTCAAAACCTCTTTCCCCACTGACCTAACAGAATCGCTCACAAACTCGGCTAATGTGTGAGACAATTCAGCGATGTGGATGTGTGTTATCTCCTTTCCTTTGGCCTCACTATTGCAGAGAAATGACCAGAAGTTAGGTCCCAACTGAAAATAGGAGAGGATGGAACAAAGTAGACTGTTTATATTTGAACAATTGATGCCTGATGATGCTAGAAGAGCAAATAAAACAGACTTGTATTAATATTTTTCTTCTCCACATACATAATCCAGTCATCCTAATTAGAGTTGTATGTTTTTGGATTTATTTTTTTAAAACCTGACTACCTTATTATCTGTTCTCTTTGATGCCAAGAAAAGTATTTATAAATTTTATAAGTTGATTCCCCCTCAGTGAAACAATTTCTTATCTAATTTTACCATAAAATTCCTAAAATCATAATCCTGTGGGTCTCAATGAATCTAACAGCATAAGTGTGCACATACCATTTTTATTTTGAAATAATACTTATAAAACCTCCCACAAGCTAAAGGCAAGTGGTGTTCGTTCATTGGTTGGGTTTCTACTTGCCTTCAAGATTAAGATCATAATGAAGACTGGGGCTGCAGTTCTGAAAAAGACCCAGTAGATGGCGATATGCAACACAAATTCCGGAGCATCTCAACCTTGCAGGGCTCCTGACTGGGAAGACATTGAATCTACGGACACCAATGTTGTTGTTTTTTAGCCCTGTCTCAGGAAGAACTTGGTTTTGCTGAATCAGTACAGTAAACTGCAGTGATTTGAACTACTTTGACCCCAAAGAATGCTAAGCTTCTCTAATTTCAGTCTGAAAAAATCTGTACTTCTTCTTCAAAGTTAAAACTCTTCTTCAATGCATGGCATACTAGTAATCTTTCAGTTATATGATGTGCTGACCTCCCTGTGCTTCATAGCTTATTAGTCCCTAGAAAAAGATGACGCCGGGTAACACGCAGATAAGCCATTTCATAAGCACATGCTGAAAATACCAGGACTTTGTGGTTTGACTTTCCAACATCATGGGTCGACTAAGTTGAGCATCAGTGTGTATTCACAAGGCCATGTTTAATTAGTCAACTATGTTGTTTGATTACTTGAAAACATTTTTATATTTTTGCATAACATCTCCTCTAAACTGAGCCATCGTTTTCCAATAGGCTTAAAAGGTATGCAATGCACCAGTGGACAGCTTCAGACCATGTCAAAGCATCACCACCCAACCACCTCCATAAGCAACACACTCAGGGGTGAACTCAGCAGGCACCAGAGCCCTGCTGAAGTAAGTCCTGCTCGGTGGGGTAGGCCCCTGCACAGCTGGTCCTCCACGCTGGTCAGAGGACCATGGTCACAGCCAGTCCTTGCAGCTGATTGCCTGAGGGTAAATCCCTCCCATTGATGTGACACAGCAATCAAGACTCAACTGCAAGAAGAGGGTGTACACAGCCCACAGGGGGTGTGTACCTTGAGGATTGGGAAAGCTGTGTCTCTGGATCCTACAGAGCACCTACTACATTAGGCCATGCCACCTGGAAAATGTGGCAGCTATACCTGATACATAGAAACAAACACAGGGAGGCTGCCAAAAAGAGGAGATGAAGAAACATGTCCCAAATGAAGAACAGAACAAAACTCCATAAAATAACACTAAACAAAATGGAGACAAGCAATCTACTAGATGCAGAGCTCAAAACACTGGTTATAAGGATGCTCAATGAACATGGGGGCCTATGCAAGAGGTAATTGATCCATGTGTTTCTCTCACATGGAAGTTTTTCCTTGGGTAAGAATTAATGAAAAAACAAAAACCAAAAAAACACACACAAAAACACACACAACACAATCAAATGACAATAAATAAATATTTATCAACAATTGAATCTAAAAATCAAAATAAGCGAACAAACAGAACAGAACAGACTCAGACACAGAGAATGTTTTGAGGGTGGTTGAGGGAAAATGGGTGAAAAAGGTGAAGGGATTAAAGAAGTACAAATTGGTTGTCAGAGAATAGTCACTGGGATGTAAAATACAGCATAGGGAATATAGTCAATAATACTCTAATAATTATGTATGGTGGCAGATAAGTACTAGATTTATCAGAATGATCACTTAGCAAGTTATGTAAGGTCTAATCACTGGGGTATACACCTGAAACCGATATAATAATGTATGTTGAGTGTAATAAAAAAATTAAAAAATAATTAAAAAGAAATAAATAAACAGTTGATCAAGAAAAAAATCTATATAATAAAGAGCCAGGGTCATAAGGACCATTACCACCAAAGGCTCGACCAGACCAGAAGTCAGTGCTGGGTTGCCGTGGTGACCCAGCACTGATTGGGGCCGCTGCCTGCACCCCGACCCATCGCTGACTGCCTAGGAGGCTGTGGATCAGGCCCGGAGAGAGGCCTGCAGAGAGAGAGAGGCAGGGTCTGATCTATAGCCTCTATGGCAGCCATTGATCAGAACTTGCCTCTCTTTCTCTGATGGACTGGCCAATAGCCACGCCTCCATTTCTCTCCAGGCCGTTGATAGGCCCAGAGATGCTGACTGGCATAGAAACTGGCCAATCAGAACCATATTGGCCAGCAGAGGAGGGGAGTTGGGGGCGAGATCAGGTCGGCAGGGGCGGGCAGTTAGGGTTGATCAGGCAGGCAGAGGCAGTTAGAGGTGATCAAGCCAGCAGGGGAGAGCAGTTAGGAGTAAGATCAGGCCAGCAAGGGAGGGCAGTTAAGGGTGATCAGGCAGGCAGAGGCAGTTGGGGGTGAGATCAGGCCAGAAGGGGAGAGCAGTTGGGGGCTTGATAAGGCCAGCAGGGGAGGGCAGTTAGGGGTGATCAGGCAGGCAGGCAGAGAGGTTAGGGGAGATCAGACAGGCAGGCAGAGAGGTTAGGGGCAATCAGGCAGGCAGGTGAGTGGTTAGGAGCCATCAGTCCCAGATTGTGAGAGGGGTGTCTGAGTGGCGGTTGGACATCCCCCGTGGGGTCCCAAATTGGAGTGGGTGCAGGCTGGGCTGAGGGAACTCCCCTCCATGCACAAATTTCATGCACTGGGCCTCTAGTAAATAAATAAAAGGTATGCAGGATAAGTTAAATATTTTATTTCAGAAGAGACAGGCATCTGGGTAGTTTTGCTAAAGATTTAAAAATGTAGTAAGCTAAGAAATAATTTCTAATATACTGCTCATTATTAAATGGTAACAAAGAGACCTTGGTCAACACCAGTAACAGACATTTTTTTAAAAAAGTGTTTTCCTAGAATAAGAGTTCTTAGAGAAAAGGAGAGATGTTATATGTAATTGTGTGCAGCACTACATTACACTGAGATTTCATAATTTAAGTAGACATGCCCACATTCACACTTTCCCAACTTCCTTCCTGTCTGGATTTGTGTCCTTTAGATTGGAGGTTTTGCTCTGACCTCTGTTTTGCTGAGTGTGTGGCCTGCCTAGCCTTTAGCACTTGGACAAATATACTACATCATATTTATTTTTCCGGACTTCTTTGTCCATTTAGATTTCAGAACTCTGTCCAATTCCACAATCTCCTGGAATTCCTAGCTTTGACTTTTCCTGGCTGGACTCACTCTGCTGGCACCTAAGGCCCAGTAAGACTGAACTGCCAGGCATCCTCAGAGGTGCCCTCAATGGACTGTTGATTGTAGGGGGTCTCTTTCCCCATGGTCTTTGACACAATCTGTTTTGGGGATTGCTTTTTCTGCCAGGGGACATTTGGCTATGTATAACATCATTCTCCGGCCATACAAAATTATCAACTTAAAACTTAGTCTGTTGGCCTTATCAGCTTGAATCAGTGGTTAGAGCTGGGAATGGGTCCGGGATTCCATTCTGGTCAAGGAAGTGTACCTCGGTTGCAGGCTTGATCCTGGTCCCCAGGATGCATGCAGGAGGCAACCAATAGATGTGTCTCTCTCACATTGATGTTTCCCTGTCTCTGTCTCTCCCGCTTTCTTCCACTCTAAAAAAAAAAAATCAATGGGGAAAATATCCCTGGGTGAGGATTAACAACAACCAAAAACAATTAGCCTGCTATATTTGGTCAGACATTTAATTAGCTCACCTCTAATGCTTTGGCAGGGACAGAGCAAATGATTTCACTGGCCTGCAGGCTGGACGTTCCCCACCTCTACTCTAAATGCTGCTATTTCTAAGGGCTCTGCCCTAGTCCCTCCTTTCTCACTCTGCACAGCTTGCACAGGCAATCCCACTCACTTTGCTCTCTCCCAGTAAATGTACATGCTAACCCCTTCCGCATCCATGTCTGTAGCCCAGATCCTTCTCCTAAGTTTTAGAAATATACATACCTCACATGATACTTATATGTCTTGCTAGCACCTATAGTAGAAGCATAGGATACCGGGATATAGTAGTACATTATTTGTGGTAGGATTAAATGTATTAATAAATAAATTCTTTATGAATTATCAATTCATACTTGTTGGACATATCCTGTGGATAGTCATGGATAATTGGAATTGTTTTACTTGGGAAGAGGGCTTGAATAGAAAAGTAAAGCTATACCAATTTCCTCCATTTCTTTCACATAGGATAGATTAGCTGATACCCATTTCAGAGGTTTTTGGTGTTATTTTAAGACATGAGCATTAAAATGTTCTAAAAAGAGGATATCTAAAAACAAACCAAAATATATTCTCCTTTGTATCTATGTGAAGATGTGGCTAAGAGGATATATGTGGACCCTGGCTGGCATGGCTCAGTAGTTGGAGCATCCACCTGAGAAATGAAGGGTCTTGGGTTCCATTTTTGATCAAGGGCAAGTACCTGGGTTGTAGGTCAGGGCAAGTGCTGGTGCAGGAGGCAACCAATGAATGTGTCTCTCAGGTGGATGTTTTGATGTTTCTCTCTCTTCCTCTATTGCTCCCCCCCCCCTCCCCGCCCCATCCCTCCCTCACTCCTTCCTTTCCACTTTTTCTAAAAATATATGGAAAAAGTACCCTTGGGTGAGGAATTACAATAACAAAAAAACCATACACTATTTTGTTTACTTCATGACATTGTTTACCTTCTCATAGATTTCTCTGACCTCCCTTAATTATGCTGTAACTAACAGGGCATTGACTCTATTTTTCTTCGATTTCCCTCAGTATTTAACAGAGAATCTCAAAGATAACAGACATTTGTGTGCAAGGCTTGGTGTGTTGCTGGCTCATCTGAAGGTGGACAGTTATTTTGATTAGTTTGTTTGGACTTACCCCATGACCATGGTCAGCATGCTGCTAAGATGATGTGTTTTGTGTATATGATAGTTAATAGAAAGATTCGACTGCACCAGGCATCCTCTGCTGAGTTCACAGGACTGTGCTGACTCAGCTAAATTAGTCATTACATTTCCTGTTTTGCAATGATGCCATGTGAAGGAACTCACTAATAGAATTGTAAAAAACAACAACAACAACAACAACAACAAAACACACAAGAGCTAATGTGCAGCTGACAAGTACTGGCAGGACATTTAGAAGTATAGAAAATCTAATGAGTCATACCTGTCTCTTGAGTTAGGTGAGAAACCATCAGTGAAATGCAAAATATAGTAGAAAATGTAGATTGGATCCAGGGTTTTTAATCCCTGAATGAAGTTTGATGAATTACTATGGACTCCCAAGACCGCATGGATCCATAGCTCCAGAAAGGAAAGAATTAGGTTAGCACCTATTTTAATTAGACTTCAATTGGATTGGATTGGATTTGTAAAAGAAAAATCCCTAAGCTACACTGATTTCAATAGGATAGAAGTTTATTACTGTCTCATGTGAAAGATGAGCAGAGATAGGCAATCCAGAGATATTTAGTAACACGCTGAGGACTTATAGCTTGGTGGTAGTCGAGTCTTCAATGTATCATCTGAGAGGTTAAACTGATAACAGCACCTACTTCATAGACCTACAAAAAATCAGTGTGAGAAAAGATGTAAAGTACTTAGAAAAATGCCTAGCACAGAGTAAGTGCTTAGTAGGGGTGATATACTAATGTGAGGGAGCCACATGTGAATCATGTGCTCCAATTGATAAATGCATTACATTGTGACAATTTACCTGGAGGAAGAATGAAGGGTGCAATGAGGGTATAATAGGGGTTTCTGACCCTAGTCTGGGGAACACTCCCTTGAAGGACTGACACATCCATTGTATGTGAATGATGGATGAATAGGTGTTAGTTTGGCTGCTGGCTGGGACTGATTCTGGTCAGCGAGAACCCGTATGAATTGGGAGGGAGTATGGGGGGAGGAATGAAAGGAGGCTCTGTGTCTGGACTTCAGATGAGGCTGGAGAGGGTGGGAACCAGGAGGACATGGTAGAGATTTTGGTGTACAACTGAAGAGCAGTGGGCAGCCACCAAGGATAAATTGGTGGAAGAGGGCGTTATGGCACCTAGATCCTTGTCTAGTCTCTGACCTCTGTGAGGCTGGTAAGTGGGAGGGGAGGCAGTTGCCTTGAAGTACCTCTATTTTCAGAGTAGGGGTGAGGCTCAAATTGGTTTAAGAGATTCCCAGGTTGCATTCGGTAATACATTAAATGTCAATTAATTAGGTGGAAAGGAAATTTATTTTGACTCAGACTTTGTCACCTACACAAAAATATTTCAACAGCCCTAAGCCAGAGGAGAAAACATGGATAATTTGAGAACTATTTGGCTCTGGAAACCACAAGGTAAATGGCTCCGTGGCAGGGTCAATGTGTGTACTTATTCTTGCACTCACCACTCACTCAAATTCACACTGTCCCCCACTGGGCTCTGCTCAGGATCTGGTCCTGAGGGGAAAGAAGGGTGGGCCCACTTGAGTGACTAAGCGTATAGCACTACTGTATGTGAGACTGGGTAGCCTATGGTCATTGAAACTTACATAAAGCCTCAGGTGGGAGCTTGTTATTTTTACAGATAATTTGCTGTAGGTACAGAATTCTGTTGCCTGTCATTATACAGACAGGAACACACGTTGTAAATAAAATATGTAAACATTATTTTTCTGCCAATATATTTGACCAAAAATATAAACCAATTCAGAAGAAAAATAAGAGCTCCATAAATAGGACCAGAGAAGGAATTATATATTACATGCAACTCTAGAGCAGTGGTCAGCAAATCGCGGTTCGCAAGCCACATGCGGCTCTTTGGCCTCTTGAGTTTTTAGCAAAGGCCAGCTTAGGAGTACCCTAATTAAGTTAATAACAATGTACCTACCTATATAGTTTAAGTTTAAAAAATTTGGCTCTCAAAAGAAATTTCAATTGTTGTACTGTTGGTATTTGGCTCTATTGACTAATGAGTTTGCCGACCACTGCTCTAGAGTCTAACCATCCCTAACATTTAAAAAATATATATATTTTTACTGATTTCAGAGAGGTAGAACGATCAATAGATAGAAAGAAAGAAAGAAAGAAAGAAAGAAAGAAAGAAAGAAAGAAAGAAAGAAAGGAAGAAAGAAAGAAAGAAAGGAAGGAAGGAAGTAAGAAAGGAAGGAAGGAAGGAAGAAAGATCAATGATGAGAGAGAATCATTGACCGGCTGCCTCCTGATGGTCCCACACTGGAGATCTAGCACCAAAACCGGTCATGTGCCCTGACCGGGAATTTAACTGTGACCTCCTGGTTAACAGGTCGAGGCTCAATCACAGCTACACCAGCCAATCATCCCTAACTTTTTTTTTAGTAGCGTCTGTCCTTTAAAATAAGTGTAGAAGTGGAACTTTCTACATATTCCAAATGCCAAAAATATTATGTTTCTGGAACTCCACAGGGGAGAGTGGGAGTGCCATTACCAGGCTTTGGTGGCATTCATAATTCAGAGTGGCAGACAGACAGAAGGTCCATTTTAATGTGTAGCCAGGTAGCAGAGTGGATGGGAAGGTGAGGATTGCAGAGAAGTGGAGGCTGCAAAGTCATCTCACTACAGCTGCTGCCTTTTGAAAAGTACAAATAGTGTTTTGAGCAAATATATCATTTGCTTGTAAAGAAATCAGATTCCTGAGAGGGCAAACATGCAACCCTCCCTCACCAGTAGCCAAATCTTATATCACTAGCTTGTGTGAAAGAGAGAGAGAGAGAGAGAGAGAGAGAGAGAGAGAGAGAGAGAGAGAGAGTCCAGATTATTATGACCACCTGACATTTGTAGGCAAATTAGCCGTACACTGCATCGTATGGGACATGGAAGCCGAACACCTCTGCTGTCTGCAGTTACCAAGATAAAACGTTTCCAATTCGCACAGGAACACAAGGATTGGACAGTCGAGCATTGGATAAAAGTCATGTGGTCCGATGAATCACATTCCCAGTTGCATTATGCAGATGGCAGAGTGAGAATTTCGTGGAAATAGCATGAAAGCATGCATCCCACATGCATGAGTACAACCCTTCAAGCTGGTGAGGGCAGTGTTATGGTTTGGGGCATGTTTTCCTGGCATGATTTGGTCCCTTTAATTTGTGTGGAACAATGTCTGAATAGCAAAACATACCTAAGTATCGTTGTTGATCAAGTTCATCCTATCATGTTGATGGTGTATCCCAAAGGAGATGGCTTCTTCCAACAAGACAGTGAGCCATGCCACGGTGCTCGTATTGTGCAGCAGTGATTTCAAGAACATGAGGGAGACTTTACCTTGCTTTGGTGGCCCCCACAATCACCAGATCTCAATCCAATTGAGCATTTGTGGGACGAAGTTAAAAGAGCCATCAGGCAGCTGGTTCCACAACCATCAGATCTCACAGAACTGGACAGTGCTATTCATCAGGCATGGTGTCAGATTCCTCACATCACCTTTCAACATCTCGTGGAGTCAATGCCTCAGTATTGAAGGCAAAAGGCGGCCCAACTAAGTACTGATGGGGTGGTCATAATAATCTGGCCACTCAGTGTATTTATTAGAGAGGAAGGGAGAGGAAAAGAGAGGTAGAAACATCAATAATGAGAGAGAATCACTGATAGGCTGCCTCCTGCAAACCCCACACTGGGGATTAAGCCTGCAACCCAGGCATATGCCCTGATTGGGAATCGAACCATGACCTCCTGGTTCATAGGAGGACACTCAACCACTGAGTCATGCCAGATGGGCTGAAATCCATTTCATTTTTAATCAGGAACCTATGGAATTAAATTTTGTGATTTAGTCTTACCTTATAGAAGGATTAATAATTAAAATTTATTCAAAATTATAAAATCCTTTATCCTTATTGTTTTATGTTGTAATGCGGTATTAAGATATTACAGTGTAGGGTTTGGAGAGCTGGGTGAAAAAGTCAAAGGAATTGAGACTGTCAAATTGGCAGTTACAAAATAATCCCAAGGATGTACAATACAGCATAGTCAATAATATTGCCATAACTATGTATGATTTCACATGGGTACTAGAGTTATAGGAGGATCACTTCATAAGTTATATGATGTCTAACCATTATGCTGTACATCTGAAACTAATATAATATTGACTATAAATTCTAATTGAAAATTTAAAAAAATCATGACAGATATTGATTCCAAATTTGAAAAGATTAAGATGGAGTTTACTTGATTGGATGTAGTTAAGCTGATTATTTGAGGTCACAACCCACATTGTGGGTGGAGACTGTGTGTCTTAAGGACTATAAAAGCCAGAGTATCTGAGCTCAAATCACTTCAGAGTGAAACAAAGGCCAAGGGAGATGGAGTAGAGAGCTCAGTCCTTCTGGCTCTTCATTGAAAGTCCCTGGCTCCTGACCACTTGCCTGCCTGCCTGCTCACCCCTAACCGCCTTTGCCTGCCTGCCTGATTGCCCCTAACTGCCCTCCCCTGCTGACCTGATTGTCCCCAACTGCCCTCCCCTGCCAGCCTGATTGTCTCTAACCAACTCTGCCTCACCCCCACCACTGTGGCTTTGTCTGGAAGGAAGTCGGATGTATGGAAGATGTCCAGTCGATCTGGTCTAATTAACATATTACCCTTTTATTAATATAGATTTTTTTGTATTGCACTTAGGCACATCCTGATTGTTGAAGAGCAGAAACTGTACGGAGGCTCCTGATCACTCCCGGAAGCTAATAAAGGACCATTTCAGCTGTTTACTGCTAAGGCGTGACTTTGAGAAACCATGATAAGTCTGCAAGAGGAAGCAATCTGTCCAGTTTGTCTCGGACCCTTCTTCACTCCCATTTCTCTCTCCTGTCTGCATATATTCTGCTATGATTGCATCCAAAAATGGCTGCTGAAAAGGGAGGATCTGAAATTGATTTGCCCCTTATGTCGAAAAGCAATCTCAAAACTTCCTTTGGTGGAATGGCAAGTTGGAATCCTCACTGTTTGCATCAAACAGCACAGTTTTCTACTGGAGCAAAGTCTGTCCGTGAGAGATGTGTTCCGGAGGTTCCAGAAGCATATGACTCTGGATGCAGCCACAGCCAACTCTAGCCTAGTCCTCTCTGATGACCTGAGACAAGTCCACTGTGGGAAGACCCGCCACAACCCGATGGGAGATACCTACATGGCCTTCGTTCTAGGCACCCCGTGCTTCTCATCTGGTCGCCATTATTGGGAGGTAGAAGTGGAAGAGGGGAGAGGGTGGGCTCTGGGAGTCTGCAAGGAATCAGTGGACAGAAGGAGGAAGAGCGGCTTTTCCTCTGAGCAAGGCTTCTGGGTCATCAGCATGAAGGCAGGAACAATCCTTTTCAGCTCCATTCCAGAAACCACCATTTCTGCAAGCCCCGGACTTAGCCGGGTAGGGATTTTTCTAGACGTTGAGATGGAAGAAATCAAGTTTTTTGATGTTAGAAATGATGCCCTCATCTATAAGTGCAGTAATTTCTTTAGGGAACCTTTACGCCCTTTGTTCTGTCCTGAGTTGCCTGGAGAAGAAGGCAATGGTGGCCTCCTGAGCATCTGCTTGTGAGAAATTCACAATGTTCTTTCTGACACAGAATTCTTGGATAAAACCCATTAAGTGCCTTTTCGAACCTGCCTCGATTGGCATGACTGACCAAAACTATGGCTAGGTGGGGAAGAGGAACCCAAAAAGCCAAGGAGATACCAGAAAAGAAAGATAAGAGCTGGGCTGAGCTCCCACCAAGGCCAGAGTCCGAGCAACTCAGTCCTACCCACCAGGGCCAGAAAGTGAGTAAGTCAGGGAAAAAAAAAACTTATACAGACCCCAAAAATCTCTATTTGGGAGGGAGGTTAGTCCCCATCCCATTATCACACTCCTAGAATGTAGTTGATCTGAGTGACTATATTGGACCAGTGGTTTTCAGTCCTGGCTTCTCATTATGAGCACGTGAGGGAATTAAAAAAAATTCCCACACCCATAACCACACCCTGAACTAATAAAATTAGAATCTCTGGGGATGATGGGTCACAGACCGGGTACTTTTCCAACTTTTTAGGTGAATTCAAGGTACAGCCAGGATTAAGGGTCACTGGACTAGAATGTAGGTTTCAAAACTTGGTTGTGCATCAGAATCCCTGGATGAATTTGCATTTGCAATGAGTTCCCAAGGGATGATGGTGGGGACTAAAGGACATTGTGTATTTTAATTTTATTTTTGTATGAAAATAAATTAATTAAATGTTAATAAATTAATTTAAAATTAATTTTTACTTCATTTTAATGTAATTTAAATATCTGCATTAAAACAAACAACTCCTGGAACAATTGAAAAAAAGGGAGGAGAGAATGAGGGAGGAGGGGTGGTCTTAGCTGGGATTAGTTCCCTGTGTTAACCAAACAGACATTTTTGTCTACTACTGTTTCCCACTTCCTCACATTGATCACAAGATTTCCATCATCAATTCTGATACCCTGATCATATCCCAAAGTGTATATTGAAGCGATTGTGCACTATGGTGACCCAAGTCCGTGTTCTTCTTAATATTTGGTTCTAGAATTTTCTGTAAGTAAAATACCAGCTTTTTTTCTTAGCAAGCAACAAGGCAAAATGTGAAAATTTCTGCTTCTTAAAGGTTACTGCCTTTGAACAGCCCCTTTGTCTTAGAGTTCGCTGAATGCTGATGATCCCAGGATATTCACCTTCATGTTCTGTGTCCTAAGTGCCCTGCTTCTGCTCTGGCCTTTGCAGGGAGGTTAAAGTGGGAGAGAAGAATGGATTCTGGGACTCTGCTGGGCCTTCATCACAGAATCCTTTAAGGACACCTCTGCCTGTCCACAGGCCAGAATTTCTGCCAGCCCTTCCCTCTACCATGTGGGAATTTTCCTAGATACTGAGTTGAGGAAAATTAAGTTGTTTGTGTGTGTTTTTTTTTGAAATTCTGTTTTGTTTTTAAAATATGTTTTATTAATTTTAGACAGAGAGAGAACATTGATTGGCTGACTCCTGCATGCCACCTACTGGGGATAAAGCCAGAAACCTGACCATGTGCCCTGACTGGGAATCGAACCAGCTATCTTTTGGTGCATGGAAGACACTCAACCAACTGAGTGAGTCACATCGGCCAGGGCAAAAGTGATGTTTTTTTTCTGTCATTGATGGTTCCTTCACTACACACAGTTCAGCCAGGAGAAGGCAACATTGAAACCCCATTCAGCATCTGATCTCTCTCTAAAGTATTCTAAACATAATGCTAAATGTCTAGTGAGTTTTCCATTTTTAGGATGACTGACTGAATATGTGTGATGAATCCTACAACCAAATCCCGGATATTAGATATTGAGGCTTTGTAAAAATCTCATAACCATTCTAGCTGACCTTGATCCCAGATCACAATCACAGCCTGTAGCCATTGCTTTTGCCTTGGCCACCTCGTTGCCCATCCAAAAAGACAGCTTCCTTTCCTGCCCAGGAAATTCAGAAAACTCAATCTGCAGAAAACTCAAATTCTGACTTTTTATGTAGGATAACTTAGGTTTCTTTGCCTTTATGTTCTTGAGAGAGACAAACTTCTTCAGTCAGTTCTGGTTTCAAATAGTACTGCTCTATTCACCAGTATTAGAAGGGCTTAAATTATTTTTTGTTTGCTGTCTTAATTTTTTTCCTTAGTCATAAAATGAGGTACATTGCCTTGATCAGGGTGTTTTGTATTGGCTGAAAGGGTGTTTCCCTGGAGAGCAAGTGGGAGTGGCTGTCAGTGAGATAATGGGAGGGGCCAGGAGGGACCTAATGATGAGCAGTAGGTGCTGTGTGGGGAGTTTACCTCGGATTCTGGATTTCGGATCTGAGCTCAGAGGTAGCCCAGAAGGGCTGGACAGACCATGCAGTGCCAGCAAGAGAGGAGCTTTTGGAGGCACAATCCTTCCCCCCTCCGGGGCCTGTGCCTTCCTTCACTGAACCTAGTTCATAGGTCCTTTTGGATACGGACACTTACCCCGGGCTGAGGTGTCGGAGAAGGTGTGGCCTTGTGGAATCTGGGGAGAGTAGTTGGTCTAGGAGAGGTGGTAGCAAGTCTGGTGCTGAGTCATACTAAGCTTGGGCTGCCATTTTCTCCTGAGAGATAGCCCCTCCCTCCAGTCTCCAGGCAACTAATACAGCCACACCCAGATCCCACCCTGAATGACACAAAGGAATCTAAATACTCCCTGAGGGGTCACAGGAACTGGCCTAAAGAGAAATCTACAGCCCCAGCAACGGGAAACTGAGAAACAGTCCAACACAGACATCTGGATCATAAGCCAGCCAAAGGAAGCACACTTCACTTTTTTCGCTTTTATTTTTATTTTTTTTATTATTTTGTTATTCCTTTTTTTTCTTCTTTTCTTCTTGGTTTTTCTGTTTCTGTTTGTTGCTTTATTTTCTATTTCTTTTTGCATTATTTTTACATCACTATATATTTTTTATTTGCTATTTTAAATTTTTTTATACCATTTTTGAGATCAGTTTTTTGTAAATGTATTATTATTATTTTCTTCTCATTCTCTTTCTTCTTATCCACTTATTCCCTTTCTAATTCCTCAATTCTAAATTGAGGTCCTCCCTATATTCATCCAATTCTTAATCTTATTTTCAGTATATAATCTCAGCCTCTACAGATTCTGCCCCAACCCTCTTTGCTGGGTGTACATAATTAACAAACACTTGGCATAAGAATATGGGAGTATTATCAGTATCAGTATTAACCCATTACGTTTGATGGCTAGCTTGCAAGGTCAGACAGTTAAGTTTTTGTCTTCTCTATTGTTCAAACTAAAACAGTTATTTTACAGAATAAGGGACCGTCTAAAAAACAACAGAGTTGACTACATAGAACAAGGGATCATTTAAAACCAGCAGAGGATTTTAAACAGTAATTTTACAAAATAGAGATTATTATGATTCAAAAGTACAAATATTAAATATTTTAGATTGGGAGCCAATGGAGAAAGAGATACATTGGATTATATAGGATGAAGGAGGTAAAACTCAATAAAATAAAATAAAGAACAAATGAAGATATTATGTCATGAGTTGATGGCATGACCAATTCCATTCTGTTCATTGACATCTCTACAATAAACAAATTTACAGACAAGCCAGTTTCTCTTGAGAAATGAGAAGATTTGATAACCTAAGATCTGGCTCTATGGGAGCCAGGAGGTGGACAAATGTGAAGCAATCCCCCACAGTTTACCTTCCACAGCTGCGTTTCAGCCTAAGCCATTTGTCTGCTGGCCTCTGCAAACATCTGCATTAAAGCCTCTGCTCAGCCCTCACCGGTTTGGCTCTTTGGATAGAGCGTTGGCCTGCGGACTGAAGGGTCTCAGGTTCGATTCTGGTCAAGGGCATGTACCTTGGTTGCGGGCACATCCCCAGAAGTGGGTGTATAGGAGGCAGCTGATCAATATTTCTCTCTCATCGATGTTTCTAACTCTCTATCCCTCTCCCCTCCTCTCTGTAAAAAATCAATAAAATATATATTTTTAAAAAGCCTCTGCTCTACAGAATTTTGTTCCAGATGGGGGTCTCAGGAGCAAGGGACCCGTGGGCATGGGCCATTTTAATATGCTTTGCAGGGTGAGTTAGTTTCTTCTAAAAGCCACTGTTGTTCTGATGAGTTGCCTGAACTGAGAATCCCAAAGACAAAGCCGCTTAGAAGATTTTGCAGACCCTGAAATCAATATTTGCCCTAAGCAGGATTCTCTTGGAAGATTCAGATAGACTGAGAGAAAAGGTTCTAATGAAGTCCATGAAGAAACTTTTATAAGAGTTTAATATCTTCTTCCTTCATTAATAATTCAGTTAAAAGACCCATGAAGAGCACAGCTGAGGTGAATGTCTTTCCACCTTTGACTTCTCTACTCTTGGGGAATGGTCAGATTCTCAGACCCTGATCAAAATTTTCAATTTGCCCTGTTGAAAATGCGCCAATGAATTCTGATTCCTGTAGACTTTTGTCAAAAAACAGCAGCTTTTAAATCATAACCTTCCATGATTAAAATATTAAGCACATTTTATTTTAGAATAGCCAATTACTTGAGCCCAGCTTTAAAAATTAAAACCCTTTGATATGAAGTAATAGAATTATCTCGAACAGCTTAATTTAAAAAAGATATTCTTTATAGAAAAAAAGGTTTATCTGTAAACTATGCATGAAATAACAAATTTAACTTTTGCATTGATAACTGATATATAATTGAAAAAAAAATTAGGCAGGCTGTAATAAAATGTCCTACTTCAGACAAAGTGAAAGTCAAAGGAAACCCAGGACCTCTATACTCATTGATCAACTGTATAGAATAAATATTATATCCCAGGATGCTCACAGGGCAGTAATGGTGAGAACAGTGAGACTAATGGGTTTAATTTTTTTTGTTAATTGAGAACCAAGGGATATTTTGCCAGAGTGTGTTAATAACATTTTCTATACTGTACTTGATAATGTAGGAAGAAATTAACAAAAAATGTATTTGGTTATGTGTAGATTTGGACACATTATGCATTTCTACCAGTTTAGAGGACTCAGATTTTGTTTTTGAACCTATTTGACTGCTACGAGGAGATCAACATGCATTGCAGTGCATGTTGCATAACAATCCTAATAAATGCCAATTTGTTCATATACATAGCTGAATTATTGACTATGAAAGTATACTCCTGTGTTACTAAAGTCACTTACATAGATTCTATTATTAGGTAGTTTACTGCCAGGGATGGTATGAACGATATAAAATCCAGATTTCAGAACTTTATACTATCTCTCTCCAAAATGAGTCAGGTCTCCTTTGAGGGTAGCTACTGCTAAATTTGGGGCCAGGAAATGCAAGGTAGGTTTGGAATATCTTAGTGGATGGGGAACAATGATAGTTTCTGGGATAGTATCGAGAGGAGAAGTGAGGGCAGCCCTATAAAAGTGAATAGTGATGACAAACAAAAGTCAATTACTACCATAAAGTGAAACAGGTTGAGTTCTTTTTAAAAAAAAAAATATTTTATTGATTTTTTACAGAGAGGAGGGGAGAGGGATAGAGAGTTAGAAACATCGATAAGCTGCTTCCTGCACACCCCCTACTGGGGATGTGCCCGCAACCAAGGTACATGCCCTTGACCGGAATCGAACCTGGGACCCTTGAGTCCACAGGCCGATGCTCTATCCACTGAGCCAAACCTGTTTCAGGCATAGGTTGAGTTCTTACAGGAGCTTTGGTTTCATAATATTATTTTAAAAAGAAAAACAGGGTGCTCACAGGCTATGGAAAGACAATTGTATTAAGCACATGAATTCCCAGTTGAAGAAAAGGTATTACAGTCCTGTGCCTCAATAATAGACTATATATAAGACAGTAGTCCTATCTATATAATAAAAGCCCAGTGGTCATAACGCTGTAATGAACAAAGACAAGGAGGTGCATTGAGCACCTCTCAGTCCCACACTGCCCCCTTCCACCTGACCTGTGAGCAGCGGCTCTCATGGTGGCCAGGGTGGGGCATGAGCTACTAGAAGTGGAGAGCCACTAGCGGTGGAGAGCTACGAGCAGCGGAGGGCTATGAGTGGTGGAGGGCTACAAGTGGCAGAGGGTGGGGTGTGAGCTATGAGCAACCATGGGCGAGGTGCCAGCTGAGGCAAGTGGAAACAAGCTACTCGTGCACAATTTCATGTGCACTGGGCCTCTAGTAAAATTATAATGGAGCGCAAAATTTCCTATGGCCTAGTGACACTGTAGCTGTCCTAACATTTTAGTACAATGCATCACTCCCATGTTTGAGGTGATGCTGATGTAAACAAACCTTCTGCTCTGCCAGTCATATAAAAGTATAGCACATTCAATATGTGTAGTCCATAATACTTACTGATAATAAATGACCATGTTACTGGTTTATATATTTACTACACTATACTTTTTATTGTTACTTTAGAATGTACTCTTTCCACTTATTAAAAAATTTGCTGTAAAACAGTAGCTGTGTTTTGCATGTAGTGGCCTCATATATCTGGTGCTTACTGCAAGTCTTGATTGCATCATTTTCTCTTGTGCTGGATTTAGTTTCATGTTGTTTTGTTCATTGTGTCTCCTAAACATTCATACAATGATGAAATCCCCTAACAACACATTTTTCACAAGTATCTCCCCACCATTCAGTGGCACATGACTGTATATTGAATGAATAATATTGTCAGCATTACATTAAAATTGCTACTGAGACAAAAAAGTCCATTTGTATTTCCTTAATAATTAATATGAATAATCTCAGTTTTCTGGCTTTGGAGTTTGCCCTTTCCCAGCTCTCCTTATGAAAGATTTTGTGTAGTAATAGTCACACTGACCTTCTGACATTAATGCCGACTTCTGGTGGCCATGTAGTGAATTAATTGCAAGACATGAAACAAACTCATGAAACAACCATCCTGCTCTGATAAATAGTAGCAGAGAAACAGGCTACTCATAAAAGAGCTGAGCTCTGGTGGCCAAAGGACTGTTGTACTTGTCATAATTATCCTGTTTGGTTACCAACCGGAAATTCATCTCTAACCCTTCATCTTTTCCTCAAGAACCTTGCCATAACTGGGTAGTGTATGAGTGTGTGTGTGTGTGTGTGTGTGTGTGTAGGTAGCACAGACTAAGTTTAACTCATTAACCAATTTATTTAACAATTACTTATATTGCGGGTCATTGAGGACAAAACTGAATGCATGATCCATACCTTGAGGAGCTTCCAGTCTAATAACTAAATAACAGGCAGTTATTATGGAACAGCTACTCAAGTACAGAGTGTTTGTTAATTTGGTTTAAATTCTTATAGTTATGACGCAAATGGGTATTACTATCACCAATACACTAATGAGGAAACTGTATAGCTCATATAGTTTAGATAACTAGACCAAAACTACTCAGGCATTAGAAGCTTTGGTCCTCAGTCCACCATTGACTATTACTTGAGGGACCCTTGCTTTCCTCAGAGTCAAATGTCTGTCTGTCTGTCTCTCTTTTTCTCCAGCCAGACATCTGAACTACCCAGTCCCAAGAGCACTCCACAGCCTACATCACTGCCACTGAAGCCTGGGTTAAACTCCAACCTCTGAAATATCCCTATGGGAACATGGAGCAGAAACCAAGAGGTGAGATGTCTATCTTGCCTTTTAGAAAACTACTTTCAGAAAACTCCAGAAACTTTGGTGACAGATAACAGGGTTCATAACCAAATCCTGGGTGAAAGTTTAGGAAAACATGTAGAATTGAGGTGATTAATGACATGAATAACTTGAGAATGAACAGGGGCCAAATTGTTTTGCCCCTATGGACAGGCAATAGCCAACTCTGGATGTGAAAAAGACTCCTGGATGTAAAACCCTAAGGCCAAGGTTAAATTTCTCACATTTGAAAATGTTATGAACTTTAAAAAGTGTATTTGATTTTATACACTCACAACCTAAAATGGCTTTCCAACTCTTATTTGCATATAATTCAATTTGCAGTCAAGAGTGGGTGACACAAAATAAAAACAACAACAACACCATCTCTCTATATAAAAGCCTGAGTGACCAAACAACTGGTCTACCTGTCGCTATGATGCACACTGACCACCAGGGGCAGATGCTCAATGCAAGAGCTGACCCCTGGTGGTCAGTGCACTCCCACAGCCAACCTCCTGTGGCTTCTCCCCCCAGCCAGCCAACCTCCCACGGCCCCTCCCCCTGGCTGGCCAAATTCCTGCGGGACCTCCCATGCCAACCTCCCACCACCCTGATTGGCCCCGATCGCTGGCCAGGCTGAGGGACCCCACCTGTGCACGAATTCACACACCGGGCCTCTAGTATATAGATATACATACTTATGTATATTTACATATATATCTATATATAGATATTTTATATATACACATATTTGATGCAATTAGCTTTCCAACTCTGTAGATACCAAGAAGGCAGATGAAGATACTTTAAATATTTGATTTATCTAAATTAACAATATTAATTGAGGAAATGACTTTTTTTGTGGGTCATGCTGAGACACATAGAAAGGAAACTCCCTACTCAAACACACGCTCAACTAATTTGTTAGGGATAATGTTACACAATTTAGGAGTCTATATAATAAAACCCTAATATGCAAATTGATTGAACGGCCGAACGACCGGCAGAATGACTTGTCACTATGGTGCTCACTGACCACCAGGGGGCACACACTCAATGCAGGAGCTGCCTCCTGGTGGTCAGTGCGCTCCCACAGGGGGAGTGCCACTCAACCAGAAGCTGGGCTCATGGCTGGCGAACACAGCGGCGGTAGTGGAAGCCTCTTCCTCCTCTGTGGCAGTGCTAAGGGGTAGAGAGGCCGGTTTCTGGCTGAGTGGCGCTCCCACCGGGGGAGCGCCACTCAGCCAGAAGCTGGGCTCACGGCTGGTGAGCACAGCAGCGGTGGAGGGAGCCTATCCCGCCTCTGCTGCAGGCAGGCGGTAGGAATGAGGGGTCCCAGACTGTGAGAGCCCCAAACTGCGAGAGGGATGTCTGACTGCTGGCTTAGGCCCGATCCCTAGGGTATCGGGCTTAAGCTGTCAGGCAGACATTACCCAAGGAGTCCTGGACTGTGAGAGGGCACAGGCCAGGCTGGGGGACACCCCCCAAGTGCACGAATTTCATGAACTGGGCCTCTAGTCTATCTATATAAAACTCTAATATGTAAGTCAACTGAATGGTGGAACGACTGGTGGAACAACTGGTCATTATGACATGCACTGATCACCAGGGGGCAGACGCTTAATGTAGGACCTGCACCCAGCCTGTAGGCCGTGACCAGCAAGACCCCCAATCACCCTGCTGGTTGCCCCACAGAAGGAGGTGACCGGTAGCGGCGGTGGGGGACAGGCCCGGCAAGCAGGTGATGCCAGGCTTGCCAAGGCAAGTTCTAGTGGAGACCTCCAATTGCCCCCAGTGGTCACCCCATAGATTGGCCCTGATTGCTGGCCAGGCCTAGGGACCCTACCCATGCATCAGTTTCATACACCAGGCCTCTAGTGTGTAATGATGTTCTGCTAAGAATACAGACACTTTCATGGGTCAGAGTTGTTGTTGTTTTTTTTAATGTTTAAATTGAGCCTAATACACATGCAGAAAAGTGTGTAAATTATAAGTGTAAAGTCTGATAAGTTTTTTCAAAATAAATTCATCTGCATAAACTAAGACCCAGAATAGAAATCATTAAGAACTCCACATAAATGAAATAAGTATTTACTCTTGTATCTAGCTTCCTTCACCTGGACTTATGTTTGAGAATTATTTGTACTGTTGTGATTAGTTGTGTATCCTTCTGAATAGTATCATTGAAGAGTATAACTAAATAGTATTCCATTATGTGAATATACCACAATTTATTTTTTATTCCATTTTTGATGGGCATTTGGGTAATTCCCAGTTTTGGGCTATTATAAAAGTGCTGCTATGTTCATGATTTTTGTTTCTTTTGGTGAACATATGTACACACATCTTTTGTGTATATAGGCTTATAAGAAAGGCATATGTTCAGCAATAATAGATATTGCCAGATAATTTTCCAAAGTGTTTGTATTAATTAACACTCCCACGATCAGTGTATGAGATTTTTGATTGTGCTACATTCTTACCAACATTAGATATTTTCCTTCTTTGAGGATATATAGTGGTATTGCATTTTCTTTTAATTTGTATAATCATGATGCCTAATCAAGTTGTATACTTTAAATGCTTATTTAAGTAATTTTCCCATTTTCAATTGAGTTCTTTGTCTTATTGATTTATAGTTCTTTATATATTTTGGATTCAGATCTTTTACTGGGTGCATATATCATAAGTACCTTCCACTCTATAGAATAAAATGTAAGTTCAAGGAGAGAAGAAATGTAAAATTTCTGACTATTAAAGATGGACATGTTCATGCATTTTTTAAGTGAGTGGTGATAGATGTAAAATCTCCATGGTGTTACAGTCCATTGGATACAGTTGAGAGTAATCTAACAGTTTTATTTTATTTAAAATACTAATACTGGCAATATGCCAAGAATTAGATTACTTTAATCATTGAAATTTATTATGGGAAATGTTAGACAATTATGTATTTTTAGTTTAAGATGTCAATATTTATGATATACCAGGGATTATATTATTTGCAACAAGTTACATTTATTATGAAAGACAATAAATGACAATATCTGTAATAATAAAAGGGTAATATGCTAATTAGACCAGATATCATTCCGGATGTCCTTTTTGACGAAGCCAGGCCCAGAGGGAAGCCAGCTGGGTCCTGGGTGCCTGCCGGTGGACGGAGAAGGGAAACCTGGGTCCCGGGTGCTGGAGGGAAGCTGGTGCTGGCAGCGGGGGGAAGGAAGGCCTACTCTTGCATGAATTTTCATGCATTGGGTCTCTAGTTAATTAATGATATTAAATGCCAGGGTACATAACTTTAAAAAATTTTAAGAGTATAAAATGGTTTGAAGACCACTGAAATACATGACAGGACCTGAAAATCTCATGGGCATCTCTGAGCCTGTCTTTTGGCCACCCTAGGGTCCACTTACCAGCACACAGTCCTTTTCTACTATCCTCAAGGTCATTGTGAAGGGGCATGAGGGTCAATTTTTCTGCTCAGGCTGTGTTGACTTGACAGACGCTTCCTACTGGTCAAGCCACTTAAACTTTGGTATTGCCTGGCTTGTTCAACAATCACAGACTTGTTATTGTTGTCTCCCTTTGGCAGTACAACTTAATATCCTAGTCAATTTCTTGTCAACTTAAACTTGGAGAGTTGCATAATCTAATAATGCTAGAAATTATATTCAGCTAAGCCTTTTGAATCTGTATCTGTATTCTGCAGAGTTTCCATTTCTTAATACTAAGCTTGAGGGCTCTGCCATTCATAGATCATAGAAGGAAGACCAGAGGCTGGGGTGGGGAGAATGGAGGGCTCTGGAATGTTGCCACTCAAGGTCCTAGTTGAATGAAATTCACATAATTTCATTTTTATCCTTATCACAGTAATGGCATCACATAGTTTTAAATCAAAGAATTACTAAAAAGTTCATGTTTAAGATTTTCCTCCTAAGCTCTTCCCATCTTTAGCCCTACCTCTACAGGTAGATACTTTTAACTCTCAGTTATTTCTCCTGGGACTTACCTCTGTGGGAGATTTCTTGAAATTATCTTTAAAATCTTCTATTGCATTCTGAATTATGGTTAGCATATTTTCATTTCTAAGAGCTGTTCTAACCACTTAAAGTGCTTAGAACTGTGCCTGATCTATAGCTAGAGCCTCCATAAGCATTTGCCACTCTCATTATCTATCTGAGGTTATTAATTATAAGATTACTTTTTTATGGTTTCATGGTTTTTTCTTCTTCTGAGTTCCTTTTGTTTAATTTGGTGTTCATCTTAGATATTTCAAGATTTCCTCAAATGTCTGGTAATCCTTAGCTGTTTGTTTATAATTAAGAGTGAATCACTAAAAAGTGTACTGGAAGTTGTATACTTGTACATCAAGCTGCTTGACTCATATAGTTTACTGTAGGATGTACAGATATTGCATTTGTCTTCTTGTTGGAGGATTCCAAAAATCACTAAGTATATATCTTTTATTTCAAGCAATTCAGTTTCTTTAGAGAATTCTGGTCACCATATCAGGTCTTCGAGTCCAACAGTTCAATAAGTACAGTTTAATTCATTCTTATATTTTGCCACAGTCTGCATTCTTCAGTATGGATCCTTTCTCCTTAGGTTTCCTCAAGGAATATATCTTTCATTTTATTTTGGGAAATTAGTGAAGTGGTAGTTATTTGTTCTGCTTGATTGGGGAGGAGAACTGGGAAGTCAACTACTCTATCTAAACTGTCAGTAAATCTACCTGTGTTCAATTTCACACTAACACTTACCTGGTATCTCTAAGCCCTTCATGGGTGCTCTGGGGGTGTTGTTGGTTTATTTCCTGTCAGTATTCTCTTTCTTAAGTGCTTAAGTTAAAAATTTATCAACTCTGCTAAGTCAGTTAGTTACTGACGCCATTTTTATCCTCAAAAATTTTATTAAATCTTCCCTTGAAATTGTCTTGCCTCTCATTCTCTTTCCTTTTGAGATTATGTCCTTTTATCCCCTTTAACTATCACGTTATTAGGGTTCAAGGAGAAAGTAGAGCCTACGGTTAATCTGCCATGTTTAACTGAACTCAAATAAAATTTTGTTGTTGTTGTTAATCATTACCTGAGGATATTTTTTTCCATTGATTTTTAGAGGGAGTGGAAAGGAGGGCAAAAGTAGAGAGAGAGGGAAACATCAGTGAGAGAGATACATTGATTGGTTGCCTTCTTCACACACCCAACCATGACCCTTAGCTGCCCAGCCCAATGCTCTAACCACTAAGCACCTCAACCAGGGCTCAAATTAATATTTTTATTGGAGGAGGCTTTAATCAAATTTTTTTGGTGGTAGGTACATAGGAAGTGCCAAAAATCAGGTATTGCTTATAACCCTGGACTTCCGGAATATACCCATTCCAATTACTGGGAGCCAGTGTTTTGTCTTTTAGTTCACCACTTAGGGTGAGACAGAATTTGTAGCAGCTCATCAGATTGTATCATTAGCTGAACTTCGGAGGCCTCAGTTTATTGGAGGCCATGGAGAGTTGTATTTCTTTAACAAAACTACATCAACTGTCCTTTTGTTTCCTGTCAACTTTCAGGTAAGTCACCATGCGTCTTTGTGACTCATTTTTAAGAATGCTGAAATAAGTAGCCAGCACCCTATGGCAAGGACAAAAACATTTTCCTAAGGCTCAAGCTTTGGTGATTACTTGATTTGAATCAAAGAGGGGACAGGTGGTAGTTTAATCTGCTTCATCACCTTGAATAAGCATATATATTAATGTAAGTTATCTATTGAACTGTTGGAATCCAATGCTGGACCTACAAAAAGATACTCCCACCTGAATTGGATTCAGTCATATCAAAATTTTAGTTCCTAAAGAACCAGACTCTTCGGTTGTAACTGACCATAATCAAATTCAGAATCACTTCCCAGAATCCATGGAAGAATTGAACAACTAAGCTTTAGAGAAGCAGTTGGTTCTCACAAGACCAGGCATTTGAATGCCACTCAGATATAATGTCTCTCATATCTGATGTTTGTATGTTACCATCATCCTTTTTCATTTGCTCCACAAAATGTTAAATAGAGGCACCAATGGTTCATCAGTTTTCCGTAATATATCTTCTCCCAACACAAAAGAGTGACCTACTTCCTCAGTTTCAGTCCAAAAACATTCTTGGGAAGGGCTTTACTTGGCCCAGCTTAGATGAGGTAGCCAAACCTGGGGCAATCAACTGGGGCCATGGGATGAGGTCAGGCAAGAATGTCACCTCCCTAGGGAGCCATTTGGATGGGATGGCTGTGGTGACAGTAGCACAGGCTTGTAAATGTACGACAGTGCTGGTAAAATAGTATCTTAGATGTTCCCAACAAACTAACCTTGAGTTGTGGAGCAAAATTTGTCTTAATTCAAAATATATGTAATACTTTCTCCTTATATACATTAACTTAAATTGTAGCTATTAGACACAAAGCTAACCCATTTTCCAGTGTCATTTCAAACCTTTAACTCTCTTTCACCCTGATGTAACCAGCTTATAGCAGCAAGGCTGATAGCTCACTTTAAGAACAGCAATCTCATAGCATTTATTGACATTTTCAATGGAAAAAATCTCTTGCTGTATTTAACAACCTGAGTTATAAGCAAGAGAGTAAAGAATGTTTGAATGAAAGACACTTTTAACATAATAGACCTCAATAAATATTTTGAATATTGGTGGAAGGGAATTGTTGAACCTGGAATTAGAATCACTTTGAAGCATGATATATAGCAATCAAATAAGGCACTAAAGTGATTTTTTATCAAATATATATATGTATACATATATATATATGTGATAAAAAATTGATTGCTATATATCATGCTTCAAAGTGATTCTATATATATATCAGCCATATATATATATATATAAATATATATATATATACTGTATATGAATCCTATCTAATAATAGACAAATATGCAAATTGACCATACCTCCGACACACCCACAAAGCCACGCCCACAAGCCACGCCGATCATCCAATCAGAGCGAGTATGCAAATTAACCCAAACCAAGATGGCTACAGCCACAGAGAGCAAGGTTTCCCAGGTAACAAAGGAAGCCAAGCTTTCCAATAGCCGTTGCAGGCCTAAGCCTCCACTCAAGCTACAAAGTTTCAATTATAGAAGGTAAACAAATTCAAACAAATGGCAGCAGAATGGAGCTTGAGAGAGCAGGCTAGGGTTGCCGCCGGCAACAGGGGAAGCAAAGCTTTCTGCACACCCTGGCCGGGCCCACCCGCTTAAGGCAACAAAGTTTCAATTATAACCCCAAAACAAATGGCTGCCGGCCTCTGAGGGAGCCCCAGGCTTGGCTCCGCTCCAGGCTACAAAGTTTCAATTGTAGAAGGAAAACAAATTCCAGATACCAGGGCCTCTGCTTGGGTTGCCAGGGGACGTGGCCGGCCTGCAAACCACCACAGGCCCCTCGCTCAGGCTGCCCCACACCCCAAGGGAACCCCCACCTGATCTGGGATGCCCTTCAGGGCAAACCAGCTGGCCCCCACCCCTGTACCAGGCCTCTATCCTATCTAATAAAAGAGTAATATGCAGATTGACCATCACTGCAACACACAATATAGCTGCCCCCATGTGGTCAAAGATCTTGCCCCCATGTGGACACAAGATGGCCACCACAAGATGGCCAGCAGGAGAGGGCAGTTGGGAGGCACCCGGCCTGCAAGGGAGGGCAGTTGGGAGGCACCCTGCCTGCAAGGGAGGGCAGTTGAGAGGGACCAAGCCTGCAAGGGAGGGCAGTTGGAGGTGATCAACCCTGCAGGAGAGGGCAGTTAGGGGTGACCAGGCCAGGCAGAGGAGGGAAGTTGGGGGCAAACAGGCTGGCAGCAGAGTGGTTAGGGGGTGATCAGTCTGGCAGGCAGAAGCGGTTAAGGGCAATCAGGAAGGCAGGCAGGCAAGCAGTTGGGAGCCAGCAGTCCTGGATTGTGAGAGGGATGTCCGACTGCCCGTTTAGGATCGGGCCTAAACGGGCAATCGGACATCCCTCTCACAATCCAGGGCAGTCGGACATCCCTGGATTGCAGTCGGACATCCCTCCAGGGGTTCCATATTGGAGAGGGTACAGGCTGGGCTGAGGGACAACCCCCCTCCGTGCACGAATTTCGTGCACTGGGCCTCTAGTGGTTTAATAAAATTACATAATTGAAAGGGAATAGTGGCATGATTTGCCTCAGCATGTACAGTTTATCAGAGTTAGTTATTGATGTATTTCAAAGGACTTGACACAAACTTGTATTTGACACAAAATTGAATCCTTCAATTGATTTGCTGCCATTCAGTGACTTTTACATTCTGGTTGTTTAAAAATATAAGAATTACACATTTCACTTGAGGGCTTATTTTAATTAAAGTCTCAAGACTGAATTATACTTTCTTGCATTCTGATTATAAGGACATTTAATCATTTACTTTGTGCTCTGTGCAGATACCACAGACCTGATTTATTGCTGGTAATGATACTCAATCATAGACAAGCACTCTGAATATTCAAAATTTATAACACATCTTAGTAAATAATTGTTGAAGTCTTCTGAGAACTAATGCTTAATTTTAAAAAGTAAAAAAGCATACTTTGGTTTGATAGATGCAGATTTTAAAAATGTTAATGTAGAATAGTTAGAAGTGCTCACTACTGTTATAATTTGCTCTGCTTCAAAATTTCAGAAACTCTCTGACCCCAAATATAGAGAGTGCTCAATGATTGCAGATAATTTACCTGTGTGTAAAGAATGATTGGTAGTTTTAAATTCAGACACCTTATTTAAAAACACCTCTTTTGATATATTCTCTTTAGCATGATGCATTAGTATTCTCTTTTAAAGAATGCATGCATATTTATATAGATTGGATTGTATACTTGTCTAATATAAATGGAGATGATAGAGTCATTAGGATCTTATTCATTTAAATTCACATTAAAATGACTGAAATTTAAAACATTCAGAGATGAAACAGAACGTGGGTTATGAGAACAGAAAAGTGTGAGGATGTACCTTCTCCCATTTCTGCTGCAGCTTAAATTTAATGGCTTCCCAGTGTCCACAGAATGGAAGGAGCGATTTAGAGAGATGCTATGTGCCAGAGTACTGTTTATTTTTATTTTTTTGCCTTCCTGTGTGGGATGTGAGCGGTGTTAAAACTGAGGGACTTCAAATAAAGTCACAATATACCAGACTGTGGAGGGAGAATTCCAGAAGGATGACTTGTAAGAGATAAATAATTTTATCATATATACTAAAGTCCTATATAATAAAAGGGTAATATGCAAATTGACCCTAATGGCAGAACGGCCAGGAACAACCAGTCGCTATGATGTGCACTGACCACTAGGGGGCAGACGGTCGATGCAGGAGCTGCCCCCTGGTGGTCAGTGCATTCCCACTGCGTGAGCTCCACTCAGCCACAAGCTGGGCTGATGGCTGCGAGCACAGAGGCTGTGGCAGGAGCCTCTCTTGCCACCTTGGCAGCGCTAAGGATGTCTGACTGCGGCGTAGGCCTGCTCCCTGCAGGGAGCAGGCCTAAGCCATCAGTTGAACATCCCCCAAGGTCTCCTGGGCTGCCAGAGGGATGTCTGACTGCCAGCTCAGGCCTGGTCCCCTGGGAAGCGGGCCTAAGCCGGCAGGTGGACATCCCCTAAGGGGTCCTGGACTGTGAGAGGGCACAGGCCAGGCTGAGGGACCCCCCAAGTGCACAAATTTTCATGCACCGGACCTCTAGTTATTTATAACTGTTTCTTCAAGTCCCTATGTGCATTAGGTTTTAAAGGTGTAGAAGAAACTAGGTCAAATGAGGCTGAACATGATTTAACCCAGGTTAGTAAATACAGAGGATGTAATATCAGCCCCCTGTGTTGTGAGGGCAGGATGCTCAGGACCATTTAATTGAGAGATGGTGGTTTTCAGAATTAAGCTTTAGGAGTGGGTAATATCAGATATCTGATACAAGTAGTCATAGAAGACAAGATGCCTTAGGGTACTTCCTGTGTCACAGCTTGCTGGTGACAAAGATGAGAGATATGGAAGGCTTGGGAATGAGAGTGAACCTTAACTATATTTTGGTGCTCATGGTTTTGTACGAGCCCAAGCAATACCTTGTTAAGGGAATAAAGTCTAATGTCAGGGAAATATGTGGGCTGAATATCAAGAGGAATAAGCACTCCTTTAAAGATTTGTGTGCCCATCACTGGCCTTTACCAAATTCAGGGGCTACAACATTTTTAGAGTTTAATAGGTCCAGCCTTTTCTATGATGTAATCTGTATCTCTCTTCACTGTATCCCATCCAGGCAGAGTACTCTGAAGTTTCTTTAAATCCATTATGCTTGTTCATACATCTATGATTTTATTCTTTTTTTAAAAAAATATATATTTTATTGGTTTTTTACAGAGAGGAAGGGAGAGGGATAGAGAGTTAGAAACATTGATGAGAGAGAAACATCGATCAGCTGCCTCTTGTACACCTCCTACTGGGGATGTGCCCGCAACCAAGGTACATGCCCTTGACCAGAATTGAACCTGGGACCTTTCAGTCTGCAGGCTGATGCTCTAACCACTGAGCCAAACCGGCTAGGGATATGATTTTATTCTTTTTTTTTTCTTTTTTTTTTTTTCTCTGTCTTCTGAATCTTCTCATATCAGCTTCTTCTCATTTTTTTCAGGTCTCTGTTCAAATTTATTCCTCAGAGAGGTCTTCCCTAACCACCTTATATAAACTTGTGCTCTCCCCACTTTTATCCTTTCTTATTTTAATTCATAGCATTTACCACTGTTTATATGCTGTAATAGTTATTGTCTATTTTCCTCACTAGAATTTAAGCTACATAATGTCAGGAACGTTACTGTATTTATCACAGCTTTCCCAGTGATTATCATAGTGCCTGGCGTGTAGTTGTCATTTAATAAAAACTTTTGCATACACTAATGTATGAATGAGTAAATCTCATACTTTTGTTGTATTCTCGTAGAGTCTATAGAGTAAGGAGGGGTTGGGCAAACAAAATTAATCAAAATTCATAGGTTCAAAATAATTTATTTTTGCCTTATTTATCTTCCAGAAAGGACTTTTCTGCCTCATTAATTTTCTATTACTAACTCAAAGAATTTTGATTCTTCACATTTTTATATTTATTTTATTGTTTCTGCTTAAATATTTTTTGGTACAGCTTCATGGACCACAGTTTTCAGCTACTATTGTATGAGGACACCATTGTTTTTCAATATCTTAGCTAGTCCCCGGCCTTAAAAAAAAAAGTGGTGTAACACACACATGTAATTCAAATAAGGATATATTTTTTTCCTGATGGGTTACTGGTTTAATAAATATAAATATTGTATTATAAATCCAGCTTTCACTTTTTTTTGTTCCATTCTCTGTACTATGGCTTTTATTATTAGATAACATGTTCATTTCTTTTCATGACTTTTTCTTCTTCATGCTAAGTGACCCCTGTTAGTGTAGCATTGCTTCATGGTGGGTGATCATCAAAAGAGCAAACTCTCTGACCTTTCATCATTGAACAAGCATTCCATTTTAAAATTTGATGAAAATATTTCCTGATATAGTTATGACCAAATCAGAATTGGTCATAATTTTTTTTTTTCTTGACCAAAGTTCTAATTCCAGTGAATTAGATGAAAAAATTCTCAAGAACACAGTCTTTGGAGTTGGCCAATTTGGGTCCAAATTTAGTGTTGCCACCTATACCTATAATAAGGAGAAAGCTTTTCAACTTTGTTGAACCTCAGCTCTTCTTCCCCTCTAAAATGGCTAACAAAGTGCAAGAGTTTTGCTGTGAACATGAATAGTAATGCACGTAAGATACCTGGCAGATTCTTTCTGGGGCTGACCAGCAGACCCTGAGCAATGGATGAATGGATTACTTCGACACAACCTTTGCTGTGAAAGAGAGAGCTAAGGGACTGCCTGGCTAAAGGAACCAGACAGCCTCAATTGCCTGCCTCATTAGGCTTTTATTATAACAGCAGTTTGAGATAAAGTTTATCTTTCAGATACAATCAGTAGGGTAAGTAATTTTGGGAGAACACATGGGTTTGTAGTGTCCTTTAAGCAAGGACACCCAAATTATAAGTATAAGGATTCCAGTAAACACCGGGGGTGTGCACATGCACAGACTTGTTTGGAAAGGACAAGGAATAATTAGGAACATCGCCTTCGGCACTCCCCTAAGTCGGAATTCTGATAAATAGGGCAGGCGGCCTTTCACACACTTCCCTTTTCTTGGAATGTCCTCCTTACAAACTTTCCAACCAAGTCTCATGTGATCCCCAATAGATTCTAGCTGGTAAGAATGTAACAGATAACTGACATTGTTGCACTGGCTATAATTCTTGAAGGTTTTACGTTACACTCATAAGCTCCATATAAATCTAGGCAAATTCTGGTTAACAATCTTTAAAAATTAGGATTCCTTTCTTTTTCTTTTTTTTTTTAACCAAGACATAAGCTTGTTGACTATTTTTCTAACCACTCTCCCCACCCTCTTGAATTGCTTTCTATATGTAAAGAAACAGATGAGCAGAAAAGATTGTATATTTGCAGTTTTTAAATGTGACATTGTAAGATAAAAAACAGCAGGTATTGATCTAGACAGATGGAAGAGAAGGAGCAAAAACATTGAGGTGACACAGATTGTGTAACATGGTGTGATTAGATCTCAAGCTGCTCTGGGGTGTGGAAGGAGATGTGGTTACAAGGTGGCCAGGTCTCACTGGGCTCATCAGCCATGCCAAAGAGTTGGGATTTGTCTCTAAAAAGCATGGCCAAGAATGGAATGATTTTGCAATGAATAATGGTATGCTCACACTGCTGTCTTAAAATAATTGTTATGGCAACAATGTGGAGGCTGTGAGATAGGGAAGCCAGTTGAGCACTTATGGGAAAGAAAGCTTTAGTGGTTACAGCATCAGCCCACACACCAAAGGGTTGTGGGTTCAATTCCTGGTCAAGGGCATGTACCTAGGTTGCAGGTTTGATCCTGGCCCCTCCCCACCCCTCACCCCTGTCCAGGAGAGTACAGGAAGCAACCAATCAATTGATGTTTCTCTTTCTCTCCCTCTTTTTTCTTTTTTTTAATCCTCACCTGAGTATATTTTTTCCATTGACTTTTAGAGATAGTGGAAGAGAGAGGGAAAGACAGAGAAATATCGATGTGAGAGAAACACATCGATTGGTTGCTTTCTGCTCACACCCTGACCAAGGCCCGGGCTGGGAGGGGCTTGCAATTGAGGTACATGCCCTTGACTGGAATCAAACCTGGGACCCTTTGGTCTGCAGTCTGACTCTCTATCCACTGAGCCAAACTGGCTAGGTCTCTCTTTCCCTTTCAATTTCTCTAAATATCAATGGGGAAAAAAAAAAAAAATCCTCAGGTGATTTAACAACAACAACAACAACAACAAATTAAACAAACAAACAGATAAATAAAAGAGTTTCTTTTTCTTCAAACTATTGTCTGGTTTTATATGAGGAAAGGATATTTTTTTCTTTGTGAAATAATAACCATAGACTGGTGGTACTCAGGTGCATGTAAATCTTTTTTGACTTTGGCTTTTTTTGTGTGTGTTTTTTTAAATTGTGGTAAAATATACATAACATAAGATTGACCATCTTAACCATTTTCAGCATACAGTTTAGTAGTGTTAAGTGCATTTATATTGTTGTGGAACTACATTTCAGAACTGAATATGTTTTCATCACTGTCTTAGTACTTCTCATCTGTAAGTGGCCTTGTTTAGCCCCTGGGCAGGGTAGCTCTTGCTCTAACTGAATTTGTCCCGATGCCCTAGAGAGTGGTCTCTTTCGATTTATTTGGCACCGTATTAAATTTCATGACTGAAAACATAAATTATCACTAGTTCAGTGGCTTAGAACAATACACATTTATTATCATACATTTCTGGAGGTCAGAAGTCCAAACCATGTCTCACTGGGTTAAAGTCAAGGTATCGGCAAGCTGCACTCCTTTCTGGAGACTCCAGGAAGAGATCCATTTCCATGCTTTTTCCAGTTTTGAGAGGCCACTCACATTCCTTGGCTTGTGAGCTTCTTCCTCCATCACCAAAACCACCATCATAGCATCTCTTTGACCTGCTTTCATCACCACATTTTTCTCCCTCCCATTCTCCTTTTCAGCTTCTTTTTTTTTTTTTAATAAATATATTTTTATTGATTTCAGAGAGGAAGGAAGAGGGAAAGAGAGATAGAAACATCAATGATGAGAGAGAGTCATTGATTGGCTGCCTTCTGCATGACCCCACTGGGGATCGAGCCCACAACCTGGGCATGTGCCCCTGACCGGAATCGAACCTGGGACCCTTCAGTCCGCAGGCTGATGCTCTATCCACTGAGCCAAGCCGGGTAAGGCTCAGCTTCTTTTTTATACTTCTCACACTTGTGATTATATTAGGCCCACTCTGATAATCTAGGACAGTGGTCGGCAAACTCATTAGTCAACAGGACCAAATATCAACAGTACAATGATTGAAATTTCTTTTGAGAGCCAAATTTTTTAAACTTAAACTTCTTCTAATGCCATTTCTTCAAAATAGACTCACCCAGGCCGTGGTATTTTATGGAAGAGCCACACTCAAGGGGCCAAAGAGCCACATGTGGCTTGCAAGCTGCAGTTTGCCGACCACGGATCTAGGACAATCTCTCTATTTTAAGGTCCATTTATTAGCAACCTTAATTTCATCTGCAACTTGACTTCCCCTTTGCCATGTAACCTAACGTCCTCACTGATTCTAAATATTAGGATGTGAACATCTTTGGGATACCATTATTCTCCCTACCACAAGCACCACTTCCTGGCAACTAATTCTATTCTTACTTGTGAAGTGGCTTCTCTACTACTTGCTCAGTCAACCTTTCCCCATCCCATCCCATCCCAAGACAAAGTAAATATCAAAAACGGAAAATGGGTTTAAAGCTATTTAGTTTGTGTAGATAAAAATCCAATTTTATAAAAAACATAAATGGAATCTATAACCGTTGTGAAGTATAATGTTACTACTTAGAAAACATAGTAGACTGTATTCAGTCCAGGGATGGAAAACTATGGTTTATCTTTTTTTCGGGATGTGAAATACCTCATAAATAAAAGTCTACAAAGGACAAAAAGCCCACCTACCATGGTATCTTTTTCTGTATAAATGCTTCTAATATTTGAAAAATTGCTTACATTTTATAACTATAAAACTGATGGACAGAGTTAATAAATAATTCTTACAAAAATAGCTTATTATTATACATTTATAATTTTTCTTCATCTTAAGACTGGAAAACTGGGTAGAGTTCTAAATCATAAGCTACTTGAAATGAGATACATGGTATGTGCTGTCTAAGAATATGTAGGTGCTACCAAGGAGACAAAACTGAACCTCACGTCACCCTGCTTGGCCCCGGAGGATGGCTGGTTAGCCAGAGACGGGTAAGATTCCTCAAGGAAGGAACAACCTAAGACAGGCACAGTCGCAGAGGGGCCATCAGGAGAGAATTTGGGGATCAACAGAGGTGGGGCACAGACCCTCACCCCCACAAGTTTGCAGGGGCCTGAACCCTAGCCCCTTCTGAGGGAGGTCTTCTGCCCCCATGGGTGCTTCGTGCTTCCCCTGCCAGCTCAGATCAGGACCCAGGTGACCAACAGAGACTTGGCCGACAGCAGCTGCCCTCTCACTCCAACAAGAATTGTTTGAATTGTCTTGTACCCATGGTGTGGGGAAGTGGGTTTATGATATCTAAATCCAGCCTACCACCAGGAATGCTCAGGACCTACTCAAGAAGGCAAATAATCCCTTCCACTAATATTTACAGGGTAAAATAAGATTGTTGTTAGAGTAATAAATTTGACAGTAAAATAGTAGTCAAGTTTTCAGGCAAATTTAAATTGGCTAATTGAAACAAGCAAATATTCTAGAAAAATTAATTGTACTGGACAAAAAGGTGTTCCTAAAGTGTTAACTAAAATTTTTATTGCTACTTCATCTCATGATAAAATTGTGCACCATGTAATGAACCTAAAACAGTAATATTATAGTGCAAAAAATTAAAATTTAAAAGCCATCAAGACTACATTATAAAATTTTCAAAAACCTCCTAACATTTAAATCAAAAAAGGAGGGGATAGTAGAAGAATATCATGTAAGGAAACATATCCTGTAAGTAAATTATATCTAGAAAATTAATACTTTAGAAAAGTAATTGTAAGGCTAAAAGCAAGACACCCATGAAAAACACACAAGGTGTCAAAACAAGCCAGAGGAAAATCATTTGGGCAAAAAATGAAATAGGATCCCAAGTCAAATTTATAGAAAATATTCCTTTATTAACTTTTGGTCGAAAATATGTTTGTATATTTTCAGAAAACAACTCTGAGACCATGTGGATTCCAGCAACAGAGTGGAATCGACAGGACTACTCCAGCCATGAAGACAGAAGAGAAGCAGTCCAGAGATAGAAGACGCTGACGTGGCCTTCCCATACTAGCAGTTAGCAGCTGTGCATCACTGCAGGTTGCCCAGGACCAAACCAGAGAGAGTCGGACCTGCATTACCACCATTTGTCCACCATCCAGAACTGTAATGTCAGTGCTGACATGTACACATAAGGAACTGTTGGACATTGAAATTGGGTCTCAAAGAAATGTTGTCCCAGAAAGAAACTCACTACAGACTGATTCATTTGCCTGTCAGCATAACCATTATTGCTCGTCTCATTTTCAGTTCTTATAAGTGTATTTCTAATAGCACATGATCTCACTCATCTAGGGGAAATAATGAACAACATGGACTGATGAACAAGAACAGACCCAGAAACAAGGAGGCACGGATCAGACTGTCGGGCCTCAGAGGGAGGGTAGGGGAGGATAGGGGTAAAGGGGAGAGATCAACCAAAGGACTTGTGTGCAAGCATATGAGCCTAACCAGCGGTTAAGGACAACGGGGAGGTGGGGGCATGTGTGGGGAGGGGTATGGGATGGGAATGGGGGGATGAGGACAAATATGTGATACTTTAATCAATAAAGAAATTAAAAAAAAAAGAATATGTAGGTCATCTCTGACAGCCATAGCTTTATAAATTAATTAAAAGGGAAGAGACCTTTTAAAATATATCTATGAGGGCAGAGAATAAATATTGAAATACGTAGTAAATTAGGATTCTTTTATCTGACACAAGTTCCAGCTACCCAACAATGGACTACCTTGGTATTTAAAGATGATACGGTCAACTCACCATCAGTAGCAAAGATATTCTAAGCTAATACTAACTGAACTCCAGTGTCCCCTCCTCCTACTGTTTTACCAGAACTAAAGGTCAGCAAGTCAATCAGACAATATTGCTGAGGACATCTATAAGCAAGCCACTGTGTTTAATTCAGAAAAGTAAATGGAAAAAAAGTCTTTTAGAAGATTCTTGCTAAAATAATTCTATGTCATATATTGAAGATGTGTAGGTGGAAAGAATATCTCCTGGTTTAACTTAATAGTTATTCCCAGACGTGCCCCCCAAACCAAATTAGGATGTTTTCAAATTCTTATCTTTGGCCACCGGCAATGGGAAAAAAAGACCTGGAGTTTATTCTGAAAAGAGAATGATCACCTGTAACCCAAGTTTGTACAGAAGAAAGGAGGCAGATATTCTCATTCTATCATCAAATTTAATATCTCTTGGATTTGACATGTGGCACAGGCCTTAGGAGTGCAGGTTAATTTGGGTAACTAATGTACACCCTGTGAAAGAAAGGCAACATGAAGATTGCTACTTAAAAACTCCAGTGTCCGTGTTAAAAAGCACTGTACCTGCCAAGATTCTTTTGAAGTGTGATTATTATTATTCAATTAAAAATGCTCTTAGGTTTTTATGAATTTATAAAATGATTTATCAACTTGACTCTGGGTTGCTCCAGATGTTGCTTTCCAGGCTGTAACTTTTATGAGCCTATTTTATGGGCAAAGAGCTGTGAGTCAGGGTGAGCAGTTATAGCCTCAAGTCTGGAGGTGATACTTAATCATTTAGGGGGCAGGGAAGCAATGAAATGGCCATTTATAAATTTTGTATTTTAATAAGTGAATGAGATAATAACTGCCAGTGACAACAGGCCCAGGTCACCTAGGAACTGGGAATATTGCCTGAAGAGTCTTTCATCTTTTCTTATTGTAAAAAATAAACCTGAACCCAGTGGAGGTGGTAAGCAAAGTCCTGTGATCAAACTTCAACTTATGGCTTTACCACAACCTCTTATTTTCAACACGAGGCACTGATGTCTGGAGAAAGCGAGCCGCTGAGCCTTCTAAACAATGGGACTGAAGTTGACTCATGGATTCAGTATGAATTAATTCATTAATTCATTCATTAATTCATTAATTCATTCAGCAAACATTAAAGGAGCACTCACAGGGTGGCAGACAAAGATACTGGGACAACAACCCTATTCTCTAGGAGCAAACAATTTCCTAATTTAGAGGCAGAGCAAAGGTGACTGGGACCACAGTGAAGGTAAAGACAAAGTATCAGGAAAGTACTCAAGAGAGGCAGCTGGGTTTTGAAGACCATCAGGATAACTGCATTTCACTGCAAAGGAAGCAAGACAGGGTAGAGGCTAAGCCATGGGTTTTAGTCAGATAGACCTGAGTTTGGATTCTGCTTCTTTAACTTTCAAATATATATGACCTTGATTTATTTAGCTTATCTAAGCCTTTTTTTTTTTTTTTTGGACATAATGATAATGACTTCATATAGTTCTTGTGGCGATCAATAATACTATTCTGAAAAAAATCACAAAAACACTTCAAAGCTTGGCACATAAAGAGTGATTACCAAGAGGCAGCTGCCATTTTTATTGTTGTTTTTATCTAAGACTGTTCAGAGGTTTGAACTACTTTTTGCATGGGGCAGAGAAATGGAGTCAGGGAGACTTCCCGGCCAGTGGTGTGACAGATCTATGCCACCAGCTCATGATAGCTCACTGTCAAGTCTTCAGCAATTTTACAAGCTGTTTGTTCAACACAGCCATCTTCCAAACAGGCTATGGTGGGAAAATTTACACTAAAAAAATTAGCAAATGCCACAAAGTAGAGCTCCCCAGTGTCCACCCAATTTATCAGCACATCATTGTAAGGGAATGTCAATCCTACCACAAGTATAGGGCTCTTGGGGCTGGGGGTGGAGGTGCAGGGTAGGGTGGAGAGAGAGCCTCCATATAACTCAGGTTTTAAAGTCCTGTCCTGAGGGAACCTAACCAGGGTCAAAGGTAATGGCAGGATGATAAGAAAAACATGAGAGAACATACCCTCCCTCATTTAAACATTTTATCTAGGGTTTTGAACGACTGTTTAAATGCCATATTTATTGGTGCATTCTGGAGTTGAAAATCACAGCCCCAGAACGACCCAAATGTTTGTTTCTGGATAGCAGCTGCTTTTAATATAATTGGAAGAAATAGAGCACACATGTAGTATGATATTTATAAACACTCCTTTATTGCTAGCCAGATTCCTGAAGCGAATAAGAGTGTTCATGGTGCCCAAGTAGCACCCTGGTCAATCTCCTTCCTGTTTTTTTGAACTATAACAGGAGGATTCTTAAGTATTTAAAATCCAGCCTGGTCCTTATTACAGAGAACGTATTTCTTTTTAAATTTTATTTTAAAATATATCTTTATTGATTTTAGAGAGGAATGGAGAGGAAGAGAGATAGAAACATCAATGATAAGAGAGAATAATTGATCGGCTGCCTCCTGCATGCCCCACACTGGGGATCGAGCCCACAATCTGGGCATGTGCCCTGACTGGGAATCGAACCGTGACCTCCTGGTTCATAGGTTGATGCTCAATCACTGAGCCATGCCAGGTGGACGAGAAAATATTTCTTACATGATCCCGGCTGCATGATCACTTCTGTCTTTGCCTTCATTAGAGATGGGCAAGAACAAGCAGTGCCCTCCTTCTTCCATTTCTGAAGCCAGTGAATCTGTATTTAAGCCCCCCAAGTCCAGGCTACTTTTAGTCTTTTGAAATTTCTCTCTTTAATACTGTTTTATGAAATTTTCAACTATCTATATTTATCCCCTATATTTTTCTTTAACTATTTTTTCTTCTTCCTCTATTTCTTCCCTGGACGTTAACGCTCATGACCTCTCCAACTGAAAAAGCATTCTTTGCTTCCCGAAGTCCCTTATTTGGGGCTGCCACCTGACTAGTGAAGTAATGGAGCTCCATCTGATGCATCACTGACCCACTGATCCTCTTCTACTGTCCACAGCTGTCTCTGGACAGCCAGGCCCATTTTTGAAGGACCTCCATGCACCTCTGAGGTTAGGAGCCAGGCATTTACTTATCATGCTTTTAGTTCATTGGCCTGCTCAGTTATGCAGTTTTCAGCTATAGAGTTCCAAACTTTAGGGACCAATGAGGTGTGAAGTCATCAAAAGTCTCTTAATTTTCTCCCTGAGTGAACCTGGCACTCAAAAGTTCAGAGTTATTAATGGTTGTTCTGTAAACGACTAAATTGTGCTTACTTGGCATGGAAGACCTTTGAGGGCAGCGTAGACATGCTGTTATGATTTCAAGGTCTAGGTTTTCCACCAGCTGACAGATGAGTGCCAGTGCAAATGGAGGTAAAATCTCCAAAGAATGTTCTTCCAGTCCTACAGTACACGATCCCTCCCCATGTATCCTCAGATCCCCCGTCCAATGTTTTGTACTACCTAAGCTTTCTGGAGCTTAGGTATAACCCTGGGAAAAGGGATTTGATGTAACTGACATTGTTTCTGCCATTCAGTGAAATGGGCACTGAAAACTAAAATTAAGTTTAAAGGAAGAAAAGGGTAATCCTCTCCAATAAAAAGATAATATGCAAATTAACCATCACTTTGCTACACAAGCCACGCCCACCAGCCAATCAGGGCGAGTATGCAAATTAACCTCAGCCAAGATGGCTACCATTGGGTTTCCCCGGCAACAGAAGAAGTCAAGCTTTCCACACACTCTGGCGGGCCCAGGCCTCCACTCAAGGATACAAAGTTTCAATTATAGAAATGGCGGCAGCCACTGATTAGCAGGAGGCTTGGCTCCGCTCCAGGCTACAAAGTTTCAATTGTAGAAGGTAAATAAATTCCAGATACCAGGGCCTCTGCTTGGGTCACCAGGGGCGTGGCTGACCTGCAAACCACCATAGGCCCCTCGCCCAGGCCTCTCCACACCCCAAGGGAACCCCACCCTGATCCAGGACACCCTTCAGGGCAAACCAGCTGGTCCCCACCCCTGTACCAGGCCTCTATCATATCTAATAAAAGAGTAATATGCAGATTGACCATCACTCCAACACACAAGATCAAGATAGCTGCCCCTATGTGGTCAAAGATCCTGCCCCCATGTGGACACAAGATGGCCACCACAAGATGGCCAGCAGGGGAGGACAGTTGGGAGGCACCAGGCCTGCAAGGGAGGGCAGTTGGAGGCAATCAACCCTGCAGGGGATGGCAATTAGGGGTGACCAGGCTGGCAGAGGAGGGAAGTTGAGGGTAAACAGGCTGGCAGGGGAGCAGTTAGACATCAATCAGGCTGGCATGGGAGTGGTTAGGGGGTGATCAGGCTGGCAGACAGAAGCGATTTAGGGGCAATCAGGAAGGCAGGCAGGCGAGCAGTTGGGAGCCAGCAGTCCTGGATTGTGAGAGGGATCAGGCCTAAATGGGCAATCGGACATCCCTTGAGGGGACCCAGATTGGAGAGGGTGCAGGCTGGGCTGAGGGACACCCCCCCTCTGTGCACGAATTTTGTGCACCGGGCCTCTAGTATTAAATATTTAGCAACTGTATAACACTGGTACCAACCAATCAGAACAGGTGTTGGCCTAAAAAGCCTGAAGGCTGCCTGCTGTGTCTGGCATAATCTCTTAAATTTTCTGGAACATTCAGAGGGCTGGGGTTTATGGAGTAGAGCCTAGGATGGTATTTAACATTTTGATCTCCGACCTCTAGCCTCAAACTGTGAGACAATATATTTCTGTTGTTTAAGCCACCCAGACTATAGTGCTTTGTTATAGTAATCCTAGCAGACTAATACACATATTGACTAGCCAAGTTCTTTACTTGGTTTACTCTTTATGTATAAAAACATCCAAGTATCACTAGTCAGTTGAGGAAAACTAATGGCATGGATGAAAGGTACTAAGATGAATAAATATAATTAACCTCAGAGGAGACAGACAACTCCAGAAACAGGAAAGAATATGTAAAATAATTGTTAATCATGAAGCTTGAAGATGCTTTTATACTAAAGATAAGAACTGCTTGAGACCTTAGAAAATATGGAAAACTCTCAGCTCCTCAAACAAGTCCATCAGACAACTGCAGCAAAAAAATAAAAATAAAAAAGTAAAAATTGGAACTGGAAAAAGAAATTCAAAACTCAGCAGTGGCAAGGTATTGACCTACAGGCCAAATGTGGCCATGAGAGGTATGTTGTTGTACAATATTCTAAAATTTTTAAGTGTGAATGAGTTTAGACATGATATATATCCTCCAGTTCACCATAGTCACATTGCTTCATCTCCCACAGAAAGTTTAACTTTCTTGTATTAATAATCTGGGCCTCGAAGAAATTTGCCTTTTTTAATTCTTGCAATAGAATGATCTCACGTATGAATATGGATACAAATCCTAAATACACTGTTATTTTATCCAATCCAAGATCAAATTGAAAGAACTGGACATTTTATGACATTGGCAAGACTCCCAATATCTATACAACTACATTTCGTAGATACTTTGCAGGATGGTCATGTCTTGGCTGAAGAGATGTAAGTGTAAATCATTAAACAAGGGCTTTGAAAGATGGTACACTTAGCTGACTGGTACTTTTTTCCCTTTACTCCTTCCCCTTCTTCTTGTTTATTTGCAATGGTTGGAGCTCATAATCTGGCATAGTGGTTGAGAACCGCTGCTGTAGAGCCTAAGACCATTGGAAAACACAGATGTTTACATTATGATTCACTAACAGTAGCAAAATTACAGTTATGAAGTAGCAAGAAAAATAATTTTATGTTTGGGGGTCACCACAACGTGAGGAACTGTTTTAAAGGGTCACAGCATTAGAAAGGTTGAGAACCACTGTGCTACATTATCTAATTGAGTCAACATTATTTAGGTTTTCTATTACATGCACTCAAAAGCAGTTCCTCATTTGCACACTATTGTATAGTTATGAAGATTGAATTTGATGAAACAGGTAAAGTGCTTAGTACCATTCTAGCACAAAGAATAAAAAGATGGTTAGCTACTGTTACATCAGTATAGGAGGAGTGTTTTTTCTCATTGACCTAGAAAGAGGATGGATGTTTCCTTTCCTTTAAATTTACATTTCAAAATATCCCTTTTCAGCTCAGAGTTCTTCAAACCTATGGTCTTTTAAAACATAATTCCTTAAAGTGCTTATTATAATCAGCCATATATTTGAAATGAAGATAGTAAATAGGCTTCTTGAACTAATGTAACCACATCAGCTTTTAGTGAATAATTACTGTTCTAAAAGTCAGAATGATTTATGAAGTTATAAAAATGATGATCAAGTATGCTGGGTGAATCCAAATATACAAAAAATTGTGTATGAGTAATAAATGGGCTCAATACATAAAAGAAGTATAAGTATCAGTGTCTGTAAAATGCTAGCAAGCTGGTTGTATAAATAATGCAATATATAAAAGGGCAATTTTATATATTTCTTTTGCTATACAATAGCAAAGCAATATGTACATATGCTTAACCTGATTTGAAATAAAATAAATCTAGTATGGTTGCATTCCAAAGTCAGAAATTATCTTAAAAACATATAATATTTCTTGATTATAAGTACTAGCCAAAGTTTTGTTTAATTTATGATCTGTACTAAGATGTTACCAATATCTGGATATAATATACCTCATAGAGTAATCTTTCTTTCTTTAAGTTCCTGTTCAGAGACTGCCTATGTGAATAAGAATCTCTCTATATAAACAGAGTATTGTGTGACTAGCAAACAAGATTTTTAACTGGTGGTGAAGTAGAATCCCTATTGAGTTTCCAACACTTTATTATTCAAGTCTTGTAATACAGAGATACCACACCAATTTTTAAACTAAGGAATCTGATTATCTATTCCATAGCATATAACACGTTCACTGTTGCATGTAATGAAAATTTGTTATTGAACCAATGAATTATAAGAACAAACATCTTGAATGCCAAGGAAGTGCCTAGCTCTACATGCATTAATCTTTTCATTCTTCACAATAACCCTGGGAGGTGGGTGTGATTCTCCCTTTTTGTATGGGCTGGGGAACTGAAGTCAGAGCTTCAGTAGGAAGCAGATGGGACCCTCACATTAGGATAAATCAAGGATGGCTTAATAAAGGGATTCTTTATGAAGGTGTCCTCAGGATGAGAAACCCATAGGGGATAGTGTACTCTCCCAGGTCTAGTCATAACACAGCTGCTACCCCCGGGCTCAAAGGACAAGGGGAGGAAGTGGGAGTGGACTCTGCACCATGGAAGGAGACTGGTAGAACAGGATGGCTAAAGAAAGCTTGTGGCCTTTAATCAAATGACAGAACTGACTGAAGGGGACATTGCAGGAAGGGAACTGGAGAGTAAATACTGGACTTCACTTCCTTCCCTCCAATCTCCCACCAGGATCCCCACAGATGAACTTGAAGAGAAGCCACTGGACAAGGATGTCTGATGACATAGTCCTTGTGGGTCAGCCTCCTGTGATAAAAGAGTAGAGTGGAGGAGTGGACAGTGCATCTGGGAGGACAAGTAGAAAGTATCCAGCTCAGGAATTGAAGTTCAAAGAAACTAGGTTCTTTATTAGAAGTCATACAAGTAGGAAGTTGAGGAGCCTTGACTGGATTTCCTATCTGACCTTCAAAAAGCTTTATTCTTTCCATTGTATCAAGTGATGGCTCCTACCTTTTTGGAAATGAGCAATGTAATTATATTGGCCATGTCTTCTCTAATCATCATGAAGAAACTGATATAGAGCCTTAATATGTTTATGTGGATACATCCATTTATTTAATAAAACATCATAAGGAGAACATAATGCAAAAGGCCATGGTTTATGTTGTGATGGAGTAGATGAATTTTCTGTGGATATAAGTAGCCTAAGTTCAGATAATTGACAAACAGAACAATTTTATTCTTTCAACCATGTATTTGATTCTTCTTTATTGCATATGTCTCTAGAATTATTAAAGTTCAGGTAAAGTTACAAACCAATGTCTCCAAAAGAACATCATCATTAGTTTGTTAAGGTCTCAACAAATAATAGAAAATTTATTTATGTACTTTGGAAATGGTTTCAAAATTTCCAAAAGAATAAGTAACTTTTTGAAAAACAATGAAATTGCAAGTCAGAGGATAATTTTCCATCTTCATGAGCATCAGTCATTGTCACTGATAATTGTTTAGTAAAACTGAAATGATATGCTTGCTATATGCAGGAACCATTGAAAAAAGAATCACATGGTTTTGCAAGTTTTCACCAGAGGTAAAGGATTTTCCTTTAATCACTACCAGAGTCATAGTCTGGAAACATGAGAATACAATCATGGTAATGGTGTCCCAGGCCATTGTACGTTTTATTTTAATTAATAGAGTGATTGAAGGTATAAAGGATGTTTTTTTGGGGGGGTAATCCCCAAACTGAATCACTTAACATCTCAATGGAATGACCTAATTTAAAAAAATGTGGGTGAATTTCCAGAGTTTATAATCCATAATTAATCATTTTTAATGTTAGTTAATATGTGATAGGATATGGAAACAATACTGACACAAATGTGAAAAGTAACTATTTAGCTTATAGCTAAAATTTCATCCAAGTTAATGTTGAATTCTGTATGTTATTCAACAGAATGATTGAAAATCCATTTAACAAAGGGTGATAATGACATTTGAAAATATTTGTGAAATGTTAACCACCTGGGTTCAAATGTAAAATTAAGGCAATAATAGTACCTACTCCACTGTATTCTATGAAGAGTGAGAAAGTTAATGTATGTGGAGCCTTTAAAATAGCCCTTATCACATGGGAGGCTTCAATAACTGTCACAAATATATGATCTGTAGATAAAGCCACTTCACTGCTCATATTCTGGTGTGGGTCATATTTCCATTGGCATGCCAATCTCTTATATTCTACATATAATTAGTACTTTTTACAAAAACTATGCAAAAATTTTATCACAAGGAAGTTAGGGTTTTAGGGTTTTAAATTTGCATGTTTAATATTGCTGTTGTTTTCAGAAGTAAAGAATAGAGAAATTGGAAAAAGTTTTTGAAGACTGATGGAAGAGGAAAGATGATAGAATATAGTCCTGCAGCTGGGAAACCTGTGTTTTATTCCGAGCCCAACCATTAATTAACTACATCATTGGGAAAATCACTTAATATCTCAGGTCTCAGTACTGCTATCTATGAAATGGGCATCATGATACCTTTGAGATAATGCATATGCTCCTACTCAATGTGTCCTTATCATTGAAGACCACTTATAATACATTTCGTATCTCCGAATGCCTGGAAACCTTTTTATTCTTTTCCTAAATGTTGGGATGTGTAAAGAATAGCCAGCTTCCTATTACATTCCCATTCATTAGGTCATATGAGTTGAGAACCAGGGAAGGGACTCAAGAGAAGGAGCCTGGAGAACCACTTTGATTGCAACTAGAAAAGCATTTGGTTCTTTAGATGTGCGACACTAAGGGGCTCTCCAGCCAGACACAGCAATCTAAGAGGCAGAAACCACTCTGTTAGCCTTGCTGGACACAGTCATTTCTCACTTCATTAGTCCGAACTTCATTCTGATCTGGGAGTCCCACGCCAGGAACACAGTTCATTCCACTTCTAATGCAAAACACCTGGACTCCTTTGGCCAGAGGCCACATCCTGGGGCTGGCTCATCTCTGTGTGGCGACCTGATCCTGCCTCTAGCCTTCACTACAGCCGCAAGCACATCACAAGGAAAGATTAATTTTAGTGGAACAAGGCCAAGAAAAACAAACATAACTGAGAAGTTAAAATATTAAAAACCTATTAGCTGAGACAATGGGAAGCCTACATTAGCCTTGAAGTCAGAAACATGCCTAATTAGAGAAGCAAGAGCTATTAGAAGCCGTCTGTGAATTAGTAGGAATTCGAGCAAGACACCTAGGAGGGTAAAGTGATTGTAATAAAAGTGTTGTCAGAGTTTCGTTCTGTGAATGCAAGCACCTATTTTGTTTTCATGTCGATACTTTGCTATTGATGCTGTTCCTGTCCTGGGAGTTTCAGAGGTGTCTGAAGGGCTGTGGGTTGTGTGGCCCTGATTTAACTTCTTGAAGACAGAGACAATGAAAGAGCAGGGGGCGTGAACGTGGATTCGTTAGTGCCAGCAGGTTTTCGGCTGGACATCTGCCTTCATAGGTTGTGATGTATAGAGCACTTGCAGTGTGATGATTTCCTAGCTTGTGTTTTGTTAGTTTATCCCTGACTCATTACTGTTCTTTTCTGCTTGTCTCTGTTCTGGTTTTTCTTGGCCTTTCCCTATAGTAAAGAGAAAAAGCAGGGCAGGAAATGGCATTCCAATTAGTAACATTGCTCTACCAGGATTCAATTACAGGTTCACTTAAGTTCAACAAGCCTTTTTCTTTCTTCTGTCAGACACGGTGCTGAGAGCTGCAGAGAAAAATGGACCTTTATTTTAAATGAACCATACCCAAGGACCTTCTACACACCTTGGGATTGGCCACCCTGCTTGTCTAAGCTACTGTTCCTCACTCACACAAGGACCTAGAGTGCTCACACTAGCCTTAATATAAGGTCCCAACAGAATTATTCATCATCAGTAGTACTGATACTAGAAATTGAGGAACATAATGGCTCAAATACAATGGCTTTAGCATGTGTAATAGATTGAATTTTCTATAAAAATGGACAACTGTCCCTGGCCAGTGTGGCTCAGTTGGTTGGGTATTGTCCTGTGCACTGAAAGGTTGCCAGTTTGATTCCTGGTACATGCCCAGGTTGAGGAACAGTAGATTAGACAAGCAGGGTGGCCAATCCCATGCAGGAGGCAGCTGATGGATGTTTCACTTTCACATTGATGTTTCTCCCTCTCTCTCCCTCTCCCTTTCTCTCTCTCTAAAAGTCAATAAAATATTTTTAAAAATTGACAACTGATAGTGACATTTTCATAAAAAAGATATTATAATACTTTCCATGAAGACGCTATTCTTCTATATTGGAAATACGACAAACCAAAATTTTGTGTCTAGGACACAGAACAACTAATATAAAAAAGTACATAAGAAGTTAGTTTTATAATAGGTAGGAAAGAAGTAAATGTTTAAGCTCCTACCAAGTTTCAGGTACAATGCTTTGCATTGATATTATTCTGTAGGTGGGTATGAGTCAGACTGTAATGGTGATGAAAATATTATCCTGTACCAACTGGAAATAATTGCTTCCCTGAGCTCCTTGAGCATATTCTTCCATCCAGCCTCCTAAGGACTTCTTAGGGGTATATCCCCAACTTCCCAGGATCTGGTGACTGAAGGACAAAGACCTGGCTCAATGGATGCTTCCAATACTTGTTCTGGCATGAAAGTTACCATCTCTTGTGATTGTTTTGTACCCAGGCAGTGATAGATGTGCTTTATTTGAATATTATCCCTATTATTTTACTTACTAGTACAATGGGAAAGGCAAAGCTGAGTATATTACAATGACTCGCTGGAGGGGGCAAAGATAATTAGAGGCTGGGCTGAATTTTAAGTCCAGACCTGACTCCAAACCTTTCCTACTAAGCCACTTGCCACTCATGGAAGTATAGTGGGGGCCACAGAAATTTAGGGCATGCAAGAGAATATCCACTTCCCCTTGGCCCTCTGCTTTTTTTTCCTCACTAGTGGCATGTTAGTCATCACTTTTGAAGATTTAACTAGTACCTTTTATATGTGGGAAACATGCTTATAATCAGGCTGGGAAATCATGACTGAGAAGGAAGTGCTCTGTAGAGTACCAATAAGAAATGTGCAGTGCTTTTCTAATGGGAATTTAAATATACGTAAAGGAAGGCATGATCAATATTTACCTAATAGCAAACTATTGAATACGGAAACTATTGAAATGCACATCAACGGGGAGTGATTAAAGCCATTAAAACAAAACAAAACAAAAAAACCCTTCCAAGAGTGGAATATTATGTAACCCTTAAAAAGATGGAGTGGATCTCTATGTTCTGATATCGAAAATGTGTGCAAGATAAATTAAAAAGCAGACAATAAGTGTAGCATTTTCCCATTTGGGAGACAGTGAAATGGTGGAGTGAAGGGATCAGTCACCGAGTGGCAGGTATGAGAAGTGGAAAGTTCTCAGGAGATCTTTAGGCTGAGGGAGCAAATGTCCCGAAGGCACCACAGAGAGCTGGATTCATGCTCAGAGTCTTTTCATGGATGATATTTTCCAACTCAATGATTACATAAAGGTAGGTCTGCTAGAGTAGCATATTCACACTTCACCATAATGAGACACCTCCACATACTTATTAAAATGGCTAAAATTAAAAATACTGACTATACCAAGTGTTGGTGAGTATGTGGAGTAACTGGAACTTTCATACACTACTTGTGTGAATAAATAATGGTACAATCACTTTGGTAAATAGCTTGACAATCTCTTAAAAATCTAATCATGTACCTATGATATGATTCAGCTGTTAGGTAATTAACCACTCAGGTAATTAGTAAGAGAAATGAAAGCATATTTCTATATAGACTTGTACACAAATATTTATAGCAGTTTTATCTCAAACCATCAAAAATTGGAAAGATCCCAAATGTTTAGAAATTGGTGAATGGATAAAGAGATTATAATATATCCATATAATAGATTACTACTCGGAAATAAAAAGGAATAAACTATACAATACAAATTAATCTCAAAATAATTATGCTATGTGAAATAATCCAAATAAAAATAAATTATATACTGTATTACTCTATTTATATAAAACTCTAGAAATTACAAACTAATCTATAGTGATAGGGATCAGCTCAGTGGTTGCCTAGGGGGAAGAGGGTGCAGTGTAAGAAAGAGAAAGGAATTGAAAAGAGGCAAGAAATAAATTTAGAGGGTGATGAAAATTTTTATTATCTTGATTTTGGTGATGGTTTTATTTTGATATACATACTTGAAAATAATTGACTGTATGCCAACTATCTAATCTAATAATAGACAAATATGCAAATTGACCACACCTCCGACACACCCACAAGCCATGCCCACAAGCCACGCCCACCATCCAATCAGAGCAAGTATGCAAATTAACCCAAACCAAGATGGCTACAGCCACAGAGAGCAAGGTTCCCTAGGTAACAGAGGAAGCCAAGCTTTCTGCCAGCCGTTGCAGGCCTAAGCCTCCACTCAAGCTACAAAGTTTCAATTATAGAAGGTAAACAAATTCAAACAAATGGCGGCAGAATGGAGCTTGAGAGAGCAGGCCAGGGTTGCCGCCGGCAACAGGGGTAGCAAAGCTTTCTGCACACCCTGGCCGGGCCCACCTGCTTAAGGCAACAAAGTTTCAATTATAACCCCAACACAAATGGATTTGGGCCTCGGAGGGAGCCCCAGGCTTGGCTCTGCTCTAGGCTACAAAGTTTCAGTTGTAGAAGGAAAATAAATTCCAGATACCAGGGTCTCCGCTTGCATCCCAGGGGGCGTGGCCAGCCTGCAAACCACCACAGGCCCCTCGCTCAGGCCGCCCCATGCCCCAAGGGAACCCCACCCTGATCAGGGACACCCTTCAGGGCAAACCAGCTGACCCCCACCCCTGTACCAGGCCTCTATCCTATCTAATAAAAGAGAACTATGCAGATTGATCATCACTGCAACACACAATATAGCTGCCCCCATGTGGTCAAAGATCCTGCCCCCATGTGGACACAAGATGGCCACCACAGGATGGCCAGCAGGAGAGGGCAGTTGGGAGGCACCCAGCCTGCAAGGGAGGGCAGTTGGGAGGCACCCTGCCTGCAAGGGAGGGCAGTTGAGAGGGACCAGGCTTGCAAGGGAGGGCAGTTGAGAGGGATCAGGCCTGCAAGGAAGGGCAGTTGGAGGTGATCAACCCTGCAGGAGAGGGCAATTAGGGGTGACCAGGCCAGCAGAGGAGGGAAGTTGGGGGCAAACAGGCTGGCATGGGAGTGATTAGGGGGTGATCAGGCTGGCAAGCAGAAGCAGTTAGGGGCAATCAGGAAGGCAGGCAGGCAAGCAGTTGGGAGCCAGCAGTCCTGGATTATGAGAGGGATGTCCGACTGCCCGTTTAGGCCCGATCCCAGGGATCGGGCCTAAACGGGCAGTTGGACATCCTTTGAGGGGTCCAAGATTGGAGAGGGTACAGGCTGGCCTGAGGGACAACCCCCCTCCGTGCACGAATTTCGTGCACCGGGCCTCTAGTATCTCAATAAAACTGTTCTAAAAAGTGAAAACGAAAGCAGAATTTAAGCAGACTCTAGACTCTCTTTGGGTAGAGCAGAAAACTACTATATACTTCTCTGTAAATTTATAAATGTAAAGTGGGTGTGAAAGGTGGGGCTGGGGCGGGGGACTAGAGAATATTTACAAAGTCTTTTAGAGATCTGAATATGACATGTCACTGATGCAAAGAAGGATCTAAATGGACATTAAAGGCCCCAAATATTTTACTAAAATTCTGACTTTGTTCTTAGTGACATGCCTCGGAGCAAATACCTGAGAGTGTTTTTCTTGTTACTGGACAATTAAAAGCACAATCTGAGTTTGTAGTTCAGGAAGAACATGTTTGGCATCTAGTGGTGAGGTTGGCAATTGAATCTCTTAGGAACATTTTAAGGCTTATTTATGATTTGATTCCTTACTTTTCATGCATATGGAAAATAAGCTTATAAGTTTTTAGCAGTCCACTTTCCTCTTCATAAGACTGAATTTTATCACACTAGACTTTTTTGTAGAATTCTTTAATGTCTTAGCACCAGCTGAGCCAGCTGGTGGCTTAAAGCTTTGGTTGGAATAATTGGATCATTTGTTTTTCTCAAACACAGCGTTTAGGAGCTTTTCTGATAGAACCCCTCAACATATTAGCCTGCTTTAAAGCACCATCAGCAGAAAACAGAGCTCTACTATTTTTTTATTTCCCCCAACAAATTTCAGAGAGTAAAAGATATTTTCCTTTTCGGTGTCATTTCTCCACTCCCTCTGGATTGTTCTCTCAGAAGTGCATAAATTCATTTCAACTGTTGTAACATCAATGACTCTAAAAGTGCTCATGGCAAAGGCGATGATTTCATCCCATGTGGAATACAGCCTTGGAAAACACCAAATGCTGATGGTGCTTCAGTAGCAATGTGCTGTATCCTTCATTTCTGCATCTGAGTTCCCCTAATGGGACCACATACAGAAAAATAATGCAGGATTCAGGGTCGTGGTATAAGACTGGGAGCAATGGACTATATTCACACAGGTTGCAAGAGAGCTAACTATGACAGCTAAACAATCTTGGTTACTTTGACATTTATCTCCAGAAATTGCTAATGCTAATCTTGCTCTGCTTATCTTGTAAAAAATGAATTAACTTTTGTCAACATAGAGAATGAGTTTAGTCATTGGCTATCAGTCTATGCCAGTTCCACAGATTTTTGACATAGGAGAGTTACTTCGGAATGCTTTTTATTGAATAGTTCAGCCCTCAGTGGGAGATTATTGCTCCCAGCTCACACCTTGACAAAAATGTCCTTTTTCATACAGTGTTCTCAAGGATCTTGTCAATGGTACAAATAGAGAAGTATTTTTTTTCTTTTTGAAGAAAATTCAGGTAGAATTTTCAAGGAAGAGGAAATTCCTTGATGTACAAAATCAGTCTTATGAAGATTATTAATATGTTAAGGAGCTCCTTTTCACAGTTCCACTTTCTCAAAATAATTGTGCACCTGCTGCCATGGAAGAATTTAAGACTCATCATCCAGGCAAGTAGCTTAATTCTAATGTCTTCCATAGGTTCCGGCTCAGAGACTTCTCAGCTAGGGCCCTTTGCAATTTCAGGTCAGAATTGTAATAGATAATAAGCACATAATGTGAACAAAGTAAAAAGGAGTGGGAAGAGGCATGAAAAAAAGACCAAAAATATGGCTTCTGGGGAGACCATCACAAGATGAGGCTTCCCCACCCTAGGACTGGGTATGGCACCTTTTCACTTTGTAGGGTTGAGCCAGTGTCATTGTAACAAAAGACATTTTCTTCCCAGAGGGTATTCTCCCCTATGTCAGGTGCTAGAAAATAACTTAGATTTGGAATTCACGATGTACATAGCACAATTTCCATATATACTTGCCCTAAATCTTCACAACTAGGTTGAAGTAGGAGCCATTGTTACCCTAATTTGCAAAGGAGGGATCAGGTTCAAGGCTGTGAGGTCAGGGCACAAGGCTGGAGAATGGAAGAGCCTAAATTTGAATCTGTGTTCTCTGATGCCAAATCCAGATATTCTGTTAGTTGTTTAGTTTAACATTATATCACCTTAGAGAATTAGATTCCCTTTTAGAACATATTACAGCAATGCATTTCCAAGTAATGAAAATGCTTATCCTAAGAGGAGGTTTAGCATGATAATAAAGTGAGTGGCCTCTAGAGTAAAAATGCTGGCATTTAAATCCAAGTTCTATCACTCACAACTTTGTGATCTTGGGCCATATTTGTAGCCTCGCTGTTAATAATGTTATTTATTTCATAGAGTTGCAGTCAGAGTTAATAAGTTAACAAGCATAAAGCATTTAGAACACTGCTGGGCACCTTTTAAAGGCTGCCTATTAGCTCTAACCATAGCAACAAACACCATTGTGATCATAATTGATGCTTATTATAATAGTAATGGAAAACATTTATTACATTTCTTCCAGCTATTTAAGAATAAAAATTAGGTCTAAATGACATGCTTTAATGTTGATTTGAATCCTGCCAGGAATACATTAGACATTGGGGAGCTGTATTACTCTAGTAAATTCTTGTTTCCATTCCCAGCCAAGTACTTTTAGAACCAGAAAATGTATGCTTATTTTTTAATGTTTCTGGCTTATATCCCCTAACCCTATACCTAAGAATTACTGGACTCACTGATACTATTTTGAGTCCTATACTACTTGGGAGGACAAGTATTAGAAGTGGCTACTCAATTCACATGTGCACCTTCCCTATCAGATGGCCTCAATGACAAGTCTCTGAGCAGGAACTGTTTGTTGTTATTTTATCTTCTTTCTAATGGTTGACTCCTTGGCATCTCTCCTAGCTGCATCTACATTTTTATAGTTCTCATCTAGTCACATGGTTTTAAATGCCAATGCTCTGCTAATAATTCCCAAATTCATATCCAGGCTGATTTCTCCTCTGAACTCCAGACTTATATGTCCAACTGCCTATTCCAGATCAGCTCTTGGAAGTCCAATAGACATCATGAACTTAACATAAGCAAAACCACTTCCAACTTGCTGCACCTTTATATCCTCCTATTTTAGATGTGATGTGTCCATCCTTCCAACTATTCAGGTCACAAATCCTGTAGTCATTCCTCTTTCTCATACACACATCCAATTTGTTAAGCAATCCTACTGACTCTATCTTCAAAATCTATTCATAATCTGACTATTTTTTCACCATCTCCATTACCATGACCCTACTCCGAACCACTATCCTCTCATATGGATTATTGCAATACCTTCCCAAAAGGTCTCCATGATGCTACCTTGATTTTCCTACAGCTCATTTTCAAAACAGCAGCTGGAATGATACTTTTAAAATATATCACTTCTCTTCTCAAAACCCCAAAGTGGCTTATTGATTGTATATGATTTGATCACCTATCACTCCTCTGATCTCTTATACTCTTTGCTTGTTCATGTTTTTGGGTTTCCTTACAGCTCCTCAGATGTCCCAGGTGCTCTACTGTGTCGTGGGCCTTTGCTCCCCTATTTCTGCTGCCCGAAACACTCTGGCCCTGGCTGTCTGCTTGGCTGAGCCCCTCTGTCAGTGAAGGTGCTTAAATCTCACTTTCCCAATGAGTCCTACTAACCACTCTATTTAATACAGCTACCCTTCCTGTCCCCCTGTCCTCCAGATTCCCCAACCCTGTTTTTCGTTTTCTTTTTACCATGGGCATTGTTCCTAACAACATGTGTAGGTCCACAATTCCATCCAAAGCCCTTGGAACCAGATGCATTTCAGAATTCAGCCTCTTTCAGATTTTAGTAGAGAAGGTGGTGCATATACTAGCATATGCTATTATTACATCTCATTCATGTCTCACACAGACCTGTAATCAAACATATTAATATTTATGAAGCAGTATACAGAAATATGCATATTAACTAGAACAAGGACTATATATAACCGTTCGACTTAGATCAGGTTTACTGACAAATAAATTTAGGAAAGCCTTAAACTTTTTAGACTTTTTCGACTTTGTTTTGCAATTAAGGAATTGTGAACCTGTATATAATTGTCAGGTTTACTCTTCCACTGGAGGGTGAACTCCATGAGGGCAGTGTTCATTGTCTAGCACTGACATATCCCAAGCGCTGAGAACAGTGCCCACCAGATAATGCATGCTCAGTGTATATTGCTTGAATTAATGAGTTGTCCCACAAGCCTATTCCTTTTCTTTTTCCAGATTTAATCAGCCAGTCATTATTTGTTAAACATGTCTTCTATGTATGCCTTTCCATCTGGACCTTTTCTTTCTTCTATCCTTCAAAATTCTGCCTGTGTTCTCTTTTTATTCAGGTAGTCCAGCCTTTCACACTTTAGGCTTAATCTCATCCCAACATGAACCCTTCTGGCTATGTGATTTGTAATACCCTTTTTCTATCAACTATTATAGCATTTTTTATTAACATAGAATTTTTATCCAATACTCATATGTCTCATTTTTTAATACTGATTTTTTAAGATGAATTATCATTACTCCATCTAAGTGGCAAGTTCCTTGAGAATAAGGGTTATGTTACTATCACCACTAGCAGGGTATTAAGTAAAGCTCTTATTTCACACTGATAGGTTCATCCTTTAATAAATCATTAAATTTTGTCTTTCTGTATGAGACTCTGTACTAGATGCTGAGACTATCATGATTTAATAGATTTACTCTTCATCTTAAAGAAATCTATATCTTGACTACTGAGGGGGAAAAAAGAAAAAAGACCATTACAATTTAATTAATTGGTACAGTTGAATTGATGAGGGCTATGAGTATTTAATCCAACCTCGGAGGACCAGGGATCCTGCCTAAATCAATGGCAGCTAAGGTGAGACACAAAAAACAGGAATCACCTAAAGGAGAAAAGACAAGGAGAGAGAATGACGAAAGCAGAGGGGACTGCACATGCAAAGATCTGGAGGTGGTGTGAGGGGGATGTCATTATATGAGGCACTCCTGGGTGAACTTACAGCATTTTGGTATGGTTGGTATACAGTTGCCAGGGAGGTGGGGAGTGCATTGAAAGGTAAAGCAAAAGCCAGATCATAAGGTGTTATACATCTTGCCAAGGCACTTAGGCTTATGAGAGGAGTGTTGAATTATTCAGGGATTTTAAGCTGGGGTATATCATGTGCTCAGATTTGCATTTCTGAAAAATGAATTGAGCAGCATGTGTAGAATGAGTCAGAGAGAGCAAGACTGGTAATGGAGAGAGCCATGCAATTATTTTTCTAGTATCTGTGGCAATGTCTTCTTGAAGAGTTTGTTCAATGAATGTGCTTGCTGTTCATCTCCTGTAGGATGAAAAATAAATCTTCATGATTATGCCGAGGGGCAATATGGTAACACATTCATTGATTAAACTGTATTGGCTTTTGTTTCATGATCTTTGGGAAATGGATTCCCCAAAATAAAAAATACATCTAAGAAATATTTGAGTGGCAGTTTTGTGTTCTGCAAACTAGGATGTGATGAGGGCTGAGCCGTCCCTCTGAGAGAAGATACAGGAATTCAGAGGGCAAGGAAAGGACAGACTAGAGAAGTGATAGAAGGATGGGCTGTGACACATTGGGTGTGAGCTCTGGGAGAATGAAGAGCCTGATGCACCCCTAATGAAAGCAGCCTTCACAGACCCTTAAAGAAATGAATCTGTTAAACAGATGCCTTCAGCATGTCACTTGCAGACAAAGATTCCTTTGCTAAAAGCCCTCTCAGAAAGGTGGATAATGGATAAGTCTGGTGAGAGGAATAATTTGTCAAACTAATTTATTATTGTCCAAGAAAGTGTCTGAATAATACAAGACTCTAGGGACTAGAAGGCTGTCATCTAGTGGTGTTACTGACTCTCCTCCCACAGACTAGGGTCTGTTTGCTTATTTGTTCTTGGTTTTATTACATGGCTGAGGCTACTATTGTTCCCAGTTCTTTGGTTCTGTTAATAATAGTCCATTCTTTGTTCATTTTGAAAATGAGAAAATATGAGCCCATGTGTGGGAATGCTGGGTTTCAAACAGGATTCACCAGGGAAAATTGGATCTAGGAGTTGAAGCTATGCATAAAATAGGAACTGGATCACCCTATGGTGGTTCTGCTGCTTGGCTGTGATTCTATAGGATCCTTAGGGGAAAGACAACCCCAACCCAAACTGAGCTCCTAAGGCAATCGCTTATGCCTCCATACTCCCCCAGAAGAGCTCACAACCCAAACCCAAAAGACTAAGCAGTATGGGAGAACTTTTATTTTCTGCCTTTATAAAATAAAAAGAAAAATCACCCAGCCAAACTTCCCTCTCTCACAAAATGCACTTCAGCAATAACTAAATGAAAAAATGATCACCATTCTGATAGAAATGGTCATTTCTCAAGAGAAAGTGCGAAACTTCGTATTTCTAATGTAATAGGTATCAGGCTATACATTTCTGGAAGAATTATTTTTCCTGGTCTTGATAATAACTGTATTTGTCAAATTATTACAAAGAAAAAAATAAAGAGAGGGAGAAATAAAGTAAGAAGGGAGAAAGGCATATACTAGAATGAGCTTAGTCTGATGAAAGACCCTCTGGGAGCACTGTTTTCATGGCCGGGCTATCCACAATGCACCACAGCAGTTCTCAGAACCTTTTGTTGGCCTCAGTTTCCTAACATGCACCTAATGATCTATCTCCATATTAGCATTTTAGGATTTAAAAAATAAATGTCCCATTAAACGCATTGCAGAGGAATTTAACCATTTCAGAGATTAATAGAAACCTGAAACAAAACCATTCCTTAACCATCAGCGCAAGCAATATCATAGTAATGATCATAAGGGAATTTTTACAGCATGGTAAAAAGAGGCCAGGAATCTGAATCTGCCACTTATTAGAATAATTTTAGAATAATATTCCACTTTTTATCACCGTTTCTTACTTTGACAAATGAGAAGTTTGGTCTAGAAAATCTCTCTGTCCTGATTTAGATATAAAATTCTAATGAACACATTTAAATTCAGACAGTGAATATTTTTATTGCCAAGTTTGGGGGATCTCAATATAACTAGGATGTGATCCTTATTTTTTCAGAGTCCACATTATACTCCATGCTATTCTCACTTGTGTAAAGTGAGTATAATTTTTTGCTATTTGTTTCTGAGACACATGAATATAACCAATGCAAAGATTTTGCACTGAAATATATAAATAGATGCAAATCAATAGGGCCCATTGATGAATATAAGGCACATAGATGTGAGGTTATAGGTATCTTTTCAGCCTGTAATGTTGAAAGGCTAGAGGTGAAATTTTAGAGTAACTCAATAGATATTAGTTTATGGAGGCTTGTTTGTACATGTTTGCACAAACATACAAAAATCCACTTTTTTTATTTGGCACAAGCTCTCCCAGTGCAGAATTGTACTCATGGCCACTCCTTCCACCCACACACATATTTTCAGCACAAAAATTCATTGAACTCAACCCTGGATGGTCAAGTGCTGGAACAGATGACTCAATCGGTAAAAAGAGAAATATACATTTTCATCCTGGTTCCCAAGTGGAGTGCTGACACAGGTGGGGAAGAACGTTCCCATCCTAAGTATGAGAGCTTTACCTGTTTGCTCCCTGCCAGGCACAGGTGTGAGTAGATGGTACCATTGTCAGTACCAGCTTGGCACAGTCACTGTCTAGATTTGTCAGTCAGCTGCGGCTGCCAGTGGTTTATATGGCTCTAAGCTGAGCTTCCTTTGATGGCACATTTCAATGTCCACACCACAATAAACTCAATCAAAGGACTTGTATGCATGCGTATACTAACCAATGGACTAACCAAAATGCATGCGTATACAATCAAAGGACTTGTATGCATGCGTATACTAGTAAGCATAACCAATGGACACCAACACTAGGGGAGTGAGGGCATGTGTTGGGGGGTGTGGGTGGCCAGGGAGAGCTCAATGGGGGAAAAAGGAGACATAATGTAATACTATATGTAATACTTTAAACAATAAAGAATTAAAAACACTGATTCATTTGCCTGTCACCATAATCATTATTGCTTGTCTCATTTTCGGTTCTTATAAGTGTATTTCTAATAGCACATGATCTCACTCATCTAGGGGAAATAATAAACAACATAGACTGATGAACAAGAACAGACCCAGAAACAAGGAGGCATGGATCAGACTGTCGGGCCTCAGAGGGAGGGCAGGGGAGGGTGGGGGTAAAGGAGAGAGATCAACCAAAGGACTTGTGTGCAAGCATATGAGCCTAACCAGCGGTTAAGGACAACAGTGGGGTGGGGGCATGTGTGGGGAGGGGTGTGGGATGGGAATGGGGGGATGAGGACAAATATGTGATACCTTAATCAATAAAGAAATTAAAAAAAAGAATTAAACACACACACACAATAAACTCACCATACTGATCAAAGTCTTTTATTCTACTCTTCCATTTTCAGGATGTTCTGACTTTCATGAAACATCACAGGGCCTTTTCTCTGAAAATCCATTTCTGAGAAACTGCTTAATACTCCATGTTACTTTTCTTCAAAAAGTCCACTTCAGATGATAGCCCAGACCTTTTGGACTTTTAACATTCCTTAGCCAGATGTTCAACAGCAAATATTTTCTCAGCTGGGAAATAGAAGAAAAAAAACAGTGAAACTTGTCAGCAGTAGTGGGAATTATCAGTATCAATGAACACTTATTTTTTCGCTTTTGCATGGGAGACTGGCAGAAATATTTGAAATATGAACCTCAGCCCTATCCTTAATATACCTTAATAAATTCCAGCTCTGGAGTAGCAAACGAAAACCGATACTGAAGACTACAGAGTGTGCAAAAATATGGAACATATTCAGAAGTTATTTCTATTCATTCTCCTCCAAATCATAGGTTCACTCAACCTGTATATGATAAATGAACCTTCAGGGTATGTTAGCATTGACATTTATGAGTTTCAGGAATAAGTGACTTGATTTATTTATTTTTGGAGGGGCATTCTCTAGAGGGCTTAAAGGTAACTGAAATATCTTTGGCCCGGAATATTTCTTAAGTGGCTTTGAAGGAAGATAATTTAATTAAATTTGAAAACCCACCTAGGAATAAAAAATCTAAAGGCTCTTTGGGCATTTTATTATGGGGCTACGCCAAATATTTCAAAACTATTTAATTTCAAATGAAATTTTCATTCATTTGGCTAGTTTATTAACTATGATGTTTTTTCCCCCCTGAATTTTCCTGAATAGTTAATAGCTCTTTGGATGCATGGTATTAAACAGTATACTAAGTAAATTGGAACACAAGAGGACTTTGGTTTGGGACAACTTTGAAAAGTAACAGCTTCTTATCAAGGAAATAAACATGTTCATTCCTTTGATCTGTTCCTTCCTTCGTTTGCCTTGATGTTATTAGGGCTCCCTTTATAGTCTCTCCCAGCCTGGACGGTCACTTACCCGGCAGTGAAAGTGATTGGAAAGGAATGTATAATGAACCCTGCTGCTTCCTCCCAAGGTCCTCAGACTTTAAAAGTGTTCTCAGGTAAGATTTAGCAAATCCGTGTCCACTTAACTCAGAATATCTTTGGATTCAGACCAGGGTTTTTTTTTTTTCTTCTTTCAATTATTGACTTGGAATCTCTTCAAGAAATTGGTTCATCATATGGGAAAATCTCCTCCTCCGTGACATGGTAAATTATTTTGTAATTGAAGACTAAACTTTTATCTTAGAAGCACTTTTAAGATACAGCATTCAAATCTGGCATACCACGACACTATGGACCACCATGCATTTTTCTAAAATAATTCCTTCATTTGAAGTTTTGGCATTTTAACTTGGAGAATGTGGCATTGGGGTGTACACTGAATAGGCTACTTAAAAAGTTGAATGTTAAAATTTAAATCTTAGAAAATTTTGGCTTAAAGAGCAGTTTCAACCTATAAAACAATAGACTTTACTTTTCTTTTGGTGGAAGATAAAATCCTTTAAGATCTTTTCCTTAGTTTAATGAATATGAATTTTTAATACAAAAGTTTCAAATAAACACTTCTCATTTAAATCACTAGGACTGATGATGCTCAAGTTCCATAGGGAGATATGGTCCAGTGAGTCACTTGCCCGGTCAAATCATTCTTATGGTAAAAGTGAGTGTGGGAAACTACTCTCCCTTAGTGAAAAAGAATGCTTTCTTTTTTATTATTTATTTACATAACTTAAGTGGAAAAATCAAAAGGCTTAGTTATTTTGAAATCTCATTATTATATTGTCCAATCTTTAAGTAACACTGGTGTCTGTAACTTGATTAAAAAAGAACTTTTTGGCTAAAATCAAAACATCTAAAATCAGTAAATTTGGATCAAATTGTATTTTTATTATAACACTTTGATATTAGAGATGGGCTGGGAATGTCAGCCAAATAATTCACATGCAGGTAATTGGACATTCATTTGCTGTTCACAAGAACCTGAGGCCTAATGCCTTATTAGAGAGTCACTTTCCACTTCCCCTGAACCATTTTCAAACACCTTTCAACATCAGCATTGGTCCAACGGCAAGAGCCAAAAGCACAGAGTGTCCTGCCAGAAAATCGCTTTGCATCTCTGTTTCTGAAAACCAATAGGCTTGAAATAAAGAAATCTTCTTAGGGAAATTGTAAAGGACTTACCACCCAAATATTGGACCAAATAAATGAACTGAAGATAATATTTTGAATGAGGATTATTTTACCTGCCAACAATTAAGAACATTCTTCGTTACTCAAGGGGATGTTTAAAGTAGAGCTGCATACAATTATTAAATTTCAGACTGACACACTCTCCTGGTTCCAAACTGTAATTGTTTACAAAGTGGGCCAATTACTAGTATCACTTAGATGGAAGTAAAAAATGAAGGTCTTTTTTTTTTTTTCTTTTCTTTCTCTCTTCTCATTTCCTTCTTGAGAGTTTTGATTCATTAATATTGGAGAGGGTCCCAAGGGACCATGTTTTTATGAAAGATCTCTGGTGGTTCTGAAGATCAACCGAATTTCCTATCTCCTCACTTAGGCCCCTGTTAATCTGGTCCCTCAGTTCTCAGAGATGGAGTGGATAAAGTGAACACTCTGCCTGAATACCAAATCCTAATGTGGGCTGCCTTAAGATTAAGCTCTAGTAGTCACACTTACTTCTGTAGGTATTTCTAATTAATGCTGAAAAAAGAACAACCACTAATAGTTACACTAAATGGGAAATCCACTCCTGGAGCTATTCTGAACAGTCTTCAATCTTAGAAGTAGCTGAAAATGTCTTCTTAGAGCAGTGTAAATATCTGTGTTTTCTGATGGTCTTAGGCTCTACAGCAGCGGTTCTCAACCTGTAGGTCGTGACTCACAGGTTGAGAACCGCTAGCTGGGTCGCCTAAGACCATCGGAAAACACAGATATTTACATTACGATTCATTAACAGTAGCAACATTACAGTTATGAAGTAGCAACGAAAATAATTTTATGGTTGGGGGTCACCACAACATGAGGAACTGTATTAAACTAGAAAGGTTGAGAACCACTGTCGTAGAGGAATCAAGTTCAGATACACACAGTGAAAGTTGTCCCTCAGAGAAGAGCAAAGAGAGATCAGATTCCGGCTTGCTAAGGGGCATGGCACGAAGGTGTCCTGGGGGACAACATGCCCAAATTAGAACTTTAACTTATTCACTATCATTTATTTCCTTATGAAATATTATTTAAAAATATGGAAAATAGGAAAAAATGCTATACCCAGAGATAAACAATAGCTTGTGGTCCTCCCTTTTGTTTTAAAATGTGCATATCTATGTATCTACAATGAAATGCACACGGATGTTTACACAATATTAAGTGAGTTTCTCTAGCTGACACCACTGCTGTAAAAATGCTCTTTTAGCTGGGACAATGGTCCAATTAAATTAAATTATACAGTAGACTACGTGCTTGGCACATACTAAAATTTCCACTCTTTGGAACAGTGAGGTAGATACTCTCTTATGTCCCATTTTATTGATGAGGAAAAGAGGGACGGAGGCTTTGCTTTTGCTGTGTGGATGCCTTCTGGAGAGTTGTTCTTCAGAGTGCCCACGTGGGATGCGTGCACAGGACATGGACAAGCACTTGCAGTTCCGTGAAACTCTCTGCTGCTGCCTTCCTGTGGTGGGAAATTAACTAGGGGATTTTAAGGTTCTTTGCAGACATGCTGCGGTGCTACTAGTATAAAGACAGCTGAGGAACGAGCCACCTGAATGTTGCTCTTAGGTTGGGTTTGTGCTGCAGCTTTTATTTCTTAACCAAGAGAGAAGAGAAAAGAGAGAATGTCACAAGTAAATAAAAACTTTTACCTGAAGCATATCTCATTTTCCTTTTCTTAGTAAAATGGCTCGGATTTTTTTTTTCTTCAGATCTGAAAAACAACTCTAAATGGCCGCTGAAAAATTCTGCAAGGCACATTTTTAAATCCATGCAAATGAGTCAAGAAAATATCTTAATTTTTTTTTAAGGATAATTTACCAGTTGAATACCTGACTCTGATAAACAGTAGGTTTTAATTTAGACTGTAAATTAAGACAGGAGGAATCTCAGATCCTTCAATAGCGTTTGCTATTTTAAGACAGTCTCCGAAGCTTTTGTGCTCTGTCGTGCTTAGCTAACACAAAGCTCTCTCCCTGGGAAATCAGCCTTCTTAATTGCTCAAGCTTCTGTTGAAGGATATCTAAAGTGACAAGAGCTCAGAGAGGCAGAGCCGTAATGAAGAAGGTTTACCGCTATTCTTTACATCCTCATTGTTCAGTGACATACAGAACCATCTCTGCTGTTTAGCATCATATAATCAGTGTCAAATTATTTTGAATGCCGTCTCAGTGAAACCTTGACCTTATTGCTATTAAATCACAGACACTCTGTTAGATGATTTCCAAGCTGCCCAGCTTAGCTTTGTTTTTTACATCTCTCCAGTGATTGCATTTTCATTTCATAACAACAAACTTATAGGTCAAAGACAGCATCCTCTCAAGGAGGTCAAATTCCCTTTTATTTCACCTTCAATTTAATGGAACAGGATAGGAAGTCACTGTTTCTGGAGCATCATTGCCAGTGCTCTGTAACATGGCAGCCCAGCACTCTTGAGTGATGGAAACCTCTTGGCTGACATCTGGTGTTGGGTGATTTCAGACACACAAAGGGAATCCACTTGTTCTGAGGCTTCTGTGGAGGCAGCTGGCCTGCAGAGTTAAACCACAGCATAAACATCATGCTTGCCCAACTTCTGAATTGAGAGAGAGAGAGAGAGAGAGAGAGAGAGAGAGAGAGAGAGAGAGAGAGAGAGAGAGAAGTAAGGAAAAGAAAAAAAAAAAGGTGAGGGGTAACATCTGCCCAGCATCTGTGGTTAGCAACTTTCTCTCTCTTAATGAACCTTAGACTGTGTGTTCCGAGAAATGTCAGGTGATACCACTAATACAAGTGTAATATGGGATGATGGTAATGTGGAAAAATGAAGTATTAACAATGGATATCTTGTCCTTTTCGAGGTAAAATCCTGTCCTGTCCATCTGAGGTACAGAGATCCAGTTTTGTTTTGGGGCACACATCAAGGCATCTGGCTTAACTGACCTTTGATTTAGTCTCAGGATTCCCCTAAATAGTCTTTGCTATACCCGCAACACATAGTTTTCCTTATTCCCAGTACCTTGCATGGCTTTTCATACATAGCTGATGTTTAATAAATGACTTTGGAAAGATACCTAATCCATTAAAGTTGTCAAACACTTTAGAAAAGCTTTGCTCTTCTCTTAGATCTTTTTTTTTCCTTATGGAAAATTTCCAACAATCTGTAGTTTATATTGCATTTGAGAAAAACTTTGATTAACTTTTATGTGTTTTATTATGAGACATTTCAAATATAAGAAAAGATAAGGAATAATAGAATGAATATCCATATACTCCCAAGCCAGGGAGTTTACATTTTGCCATGTTTGCTTTATATATATATTTTAAAAGAAACAAAACATTGAAGATACAGTTAGACCCCCTACCCCCTTCCACAGAGAGTACCATTCTCATGCATGTCTCATCAGTACATACTTATACATGTTACTATATAAGTTGTGCATATTTTACTACTTCATTTTATTATATATCTAATATATATTTTATTATGTGTCTATTTATAAAATCATTGGGAATACACTGTACATATATTTTTCAAATTTTCTCTTCACTCACTATTACATATTTGAGATTTACTTATGTTTACTCACCTAAAGATCTGCTTTCTTAAACTTTCAATTTATTATGAACCATATATCAAATTAAAACATAATAAAAATAATTGTTAGAAAATATAATAACACAAGGATGTACTAACCATAAGTACCACTGTGTTGTTGTTGTTGATTTCAGAGAGGAAGGGAGAGGGAGGGAGAGATAGAAACATCAATGATGAGAGAGAATCATCAGTTGGCTGCCTCCTGCGCACCCCACACGGGGGATCAAGCCTGCAACCCGGGCATGTGCCCTGACAGGGAATGGAACTGGGACCTCCTGGTTCATAGGCTGACCCTCAACCACTGAGCAATGCCTGTCAAGCCCATAGGTACCACTTTTTATTACACTAGAGGCCCGGTGCATGAAATTTGTGCACAGGCAGGGTCCCTAGGCCTGGCTGGCAATCAGGGCCAATCATGGCCTTCCTTGCCCTGGCTTCCAGCTGCCGTCCAGGGCCTTCCTTCATTCCATGCCGCCCCCTGGTGGTTAGTGCACATCATAGCGAGTGGTCAGTCAAACTCCCAAGAGGACAATTTGCATATTAGCCTTTTATTATATAGGATTTAACAGATAAAAATACTTCCTCCAGTTTCTATGGAATGTTCTAAATTTTAGTACTCATCCTGACACAGATTGGTAACAAATAGTTTATCAACTGACACTGGTCCACAGACTGCACTTTGAGTAACATTGCTCTAAATAATTTATTTTCACCACTATGGATTTTCTTCTTTGTCTGTAGTCTTACCATTTATTTATTCATTACTCCTTTGGTAAATATTTGATGTCAGTTTTTGCTATCACAAACAGTGGTGTAATGAATATCCTGATCAATCACATCTCTTTGTGCACGAGATGCAATTGTTTAGTCAAAAGAAATGATCATCATTGCCCTGGCCGGTGGTGCTAAGTGGTTAGAGCATTGGCCAGGGAACCTAAGGGTCCTAGGTTTGATTCCTGGTTAAGGGCATATACCTGGATTGGAGGTTCAATCCCCCAGGGTTCAATTGATTGATGTGTCTCTCTCCCCAACTATTTCCTGCCCTTCTACTCTCTCTGAAAATCAATGGAAAAAATATCCTTGGGTGAGGATAAAAGAGAGAGAGAGAGAGAGAGAGAGAGAGAGAGAGAGAGAGAGAGAGAGAGAGACTTCTTCCTCAGTGTTTCTTATACATTTTGCTTGCATTTCCCCTAACAATTTTGAAATCCTAAATAATGTTAAAAAAAAACTAAACTAAAAACTAAACTAAACCCCTCACATATTTTAATCTGATATTTAAAATTTTTTTGGCATGAGTTCAATTAGTTGCAAAAGATATGAATTCTGGTATCTTATAAATAGTTTTGAAAATGCTAGTAGTTTGGATAAAATATTTCTACCTTATCATGTGCTTTAAATAATTATGTCACTATCTTAGAGACATAGACATAAACCATGACATAAGGGATTGAAAATACTTACTTTTTCATCAGTCAATGATTAGCATGCAGAAAAGAGCACTCAGTGGCCGATTGGTATTTCCTAGCTGTTCACTGATCTTGGATATTCTGCTGTGTGACACTTGCAGTGCCTTGGGTGGCTGTCCTGGATAGTGCTAGATACATGACTAAAGCCATTTTGGACCATCCATCCCCAGAAGAGATCTCACTGCCAGCAACTGCATGAGGGACTTCAGGTGAGAATAGCAGAAAAACTACCCAATGAAGGTCAGCCCAAATTACAGAAATGTGAACAAATAAATGTTATTTTAGCCTCAGTTTTATACGTTTGAAATGTCCCAGTAGGTAACAGATACACATTTTAATTTCCCACTTCATTTTAAAAAATATATATTTTTATTGATTTTTTACAGAGAGGAAGAGAGAGGGATAGAGAGTTAGAAACATCGATGAGAGAGAAACATCTATCAGCTGCCTCTTGCACACCCCCTACTGGGGATGTGCCTGCAACCAAGGTACATGCCCTTGACCAGAATCGAACCTGGGACCCTTGAGTCCGCAGGCTGACACTCTATCCACTGAGCCAAACCGGTTTCGGCTCCCACTTCATTTTAAGGTTAAATAATTTCCTCAATATCTCACTAACTGGAATTTTGCATTCTCCAAGAATATTTTACTCTCTCATCTGTAATTTGTGTTTGAATCTATACTTTAGTCATCATTCTGATCACACAAGTGTCTATGAAGATATAAAAAACACACATAAAAACTCAAAACTAAAAATTGACAAATTATTGGAAGATGAGTGAACACATTTTTCTACTAATTAAATAGAGGACAGACCCGTATTTTGAACAAACAATGGCTCACCTGTTTTTCACCCCAGATGCCCTGGTCATCTGAAAGTAAGTTACTCTTATCTTTTCCCAGTCATACTGCCAGTCCTTGTACCCTCTCAGCCCCACTCTCTAGAAACCTGATATTAGTACCAAATAAATCATGTCATTCTGCACAGAAGTTTGTCAGTTTTTATTTGTAATATAAATTTAGATTGATTATAAAAGACAAATGCTGCCTTGGGAAATTTACCAGAATAAAATAGGATAATCAGCATTTCTAAATCAGTAGCTATCATTTTCATGTAGCCAAATATATTTTACTTTATTTCTCAATTATGCATAAAAATGTTCTAAAGTCCAAAATTTTAAGTGTACTCACATACAGATGTCTTTTGGTACTATGCCCCTTACTTGCTGTGTGACATTTTATTTCAGGATTTAGGAAAAAGGATAACTAACAAACTTTGGGAAGTCAAGAATAAAATTAAGAACAACACAGGAATAGATTGGAATTTTCCTTAAAGTAGTTCCTGCAATAAAAACAATCAGAAAGGCTGATCTCTGGCATGTTTAAAAAGGAAAATCCTAGGAAATAAACAAAATTAAGAGTGATAAAGTTGTTTGGCAATAGTTACAGAAAAGATGGTCCAATAACTCAACCACAGGATATATGACATTTTAAGCTTTTGCATTGGATAAGAAAAGTTATCTGAAATTAAGTCCTCCAAATCAAAAATTTCATATTTCTCCAATTTTCAGCATTAGAATTATTTTATAAAGAAAAATATTATTTAAAATAACAGTGAATTTAGTTCTGCTCCTTACGATAATTTTCCATTTCTTACTATTGTTTTTTAGATGTCAATCATGAGAAAGATCTTCTTATAATTTATCTGAGAAAGTGCAATCCTATATTCTTCTAAATCAAGATGAGATGGCAATGTTCTTTTGTCCAATCTCACTAAGGAAAACCTTACAGGAACACAATATAATTTGATGACTTAATTTGATTTTTTGCCACATATGCCTTTTCCAGAAGTGAATGGCACACTATTCCCCCTCCTCTACTTTTGTTTAACGTACTAACAGAGATTACCAGCAAGAAAGAGGCCAGGGCAAGGTAGCTGTGTATACCCATGTTGGCCTCCAAATGCTTTCTCACTTCAGGCCTGGCAAGGTGAAACCAATCAGGTCTTGGAGGCTGAGGAGGTCTGTGAGGCTGCCTTGGGTGAGGAGACTTGCTGTCTTAGCCTGTAGATGAAGGCTTCCTTACCTGTCTCCATGTACCTTCCCCCTTAGCCGTCTTACAAAACAACATAGTTACAGGGGATTAAAGAAATCACAAAAATGTACAGGCAGCCTTTAAAAAAAATCATTGGTCATACAAGCAGGAATGATTTCATCTTCTGTGTGTGAGTTGGATATAAAATACCCATTTAATTTTAACCATCATTATTGTGAACCAGATTTGTGGACGTGGGAGAGAGCCATCTGCTGCAGAAAGGTGATTATGAATAACAAGTAATGATGTCTCATTCAGCCAGTACTCATTGGGGCAGAATTACATGGTTATCAATGACAGAGTTTGTAGATCAGGAAACTTAAGTTTGAATAGGGACTCTCCCACTTACCTCCATTCTGCCCTTAGATAATTGTTTAATCTCTTTTAGTCTTTGTCCTTTCATCTTCAAAATGAAGATAATATCTACTTCATAAAGCTTTTGTGAGGATTAAATAAGAAAAGGCATGTAAAAACATTGTGCCTGGCACGTAATAACCTTTCAATAAGTGGTTGCTATTAAAAAAAAAATAGAAACAATTTCAGAAGCAAGATTTCCTACTGATTCAAGAGCTCTTAGATGATTTAAAACATTTTTGTTCTTTGCTTTAAAATAAACACATACTGTGAATATATTTATTTGTTACACTGCTACTGTTAAATCATTATAGAACCTTCCAATCCTATATTCCTTACTTCTTTCCTAGTCCACAATTCTGGATGTTTCACCAAATTGCCCCAAATCGTAACTATTTTACTCCAAGAAAAAGTCTATTTGTTACTCTTCTGCCCAGTGTCTTCAGACCCTGATTCCTGCAAACTTGATTTTCTACACCCTCTTTTGCCAATTATTTTCTGGATAGATATGGCCAATGGGAGACAAAATTGGGAAATTGGAGGACTCCGAGAGGGAAGCCAGGTTACTTCAACTTCTCTCTTGGTGTTGGGCTGCATTTCTAGTATAGATTGAGTCTCCTCTCTCTCTGACAGATCTTCTCTCTGTGGTTTCAATTTCTGTTGGGCAGATTCCTGCCATGATCCTAATTGCCAGTTGGACCCCACTTCCATGAGTGGCTGCTCCCCTGTTGTTTCAGCTTCCGTCTGGATGATCTGTGTTCTGGGGCCTCTGATAGCACCATCTCCTTTGTCTCTCCAGTTCTAGAAGAACTTTTGACTGACACTGATATCTGGGTATTTATGCAAAACTCTGGGTATCCTCACATTCCGTGATTGTCTTTTAGCTCTTGCAATTCCTTTGTAACTGATAACCTCTATTGAACTACTCCATTGAACTTTTGGCCTGGGTTCTCTTCCTGATTAGACCTGATTCAATACTGGCAATTCCACAGCTATTTTCTAAGCAACTGACCTAGTGTAGAAATTTAATTTAGAGTGAGTTTTGAATTCCAGAGGACATTTTAAAAAGGTAAATAATGAACTATGACTCATTTCTTTTTTATTTAAGAAAGTTAAAAATATCTGATATAGACTTTGATAACTAATTTTATTAGCTATATAAAAGTTCTGCACGTAAGACATATGGATGAAAAAATATAGTGAAGCCCATTTCTAGAAGAGGGAGAAAAAATATTTTCTTCATTCTCTCTCTTATTATCATAGTACTATAGATATTTAACCCTTTGCAGTCGCTTGCTTTTTTCTCAATTCCTTTATTCTACTCGGGATTTAATTTTTTAAATACCCCAGATTTTACAAAGCATGACGGTAGAATAAAAAACTGGAGTTTCTTTTCATACAAACTTATTTATTTGGATTTTTTTCATATTTCAAATTATTGATACATTCAGAGTATAAAAAGAGCTGTTACCGATGCTAACCGTGTCGAGTCACACTCGACATGCGAGTGCAAAAGGTTAAGAGTTTGAAGAAGGAAGGATTCAATTAGTTTCAAGTTTATCCTAAATAAAAGAGCTTAGAATTCTAAGCTGAACCTCAAACTTAATATATTAAGACTAGGGGCCCAGTGCACGAATTCGTGCACCGTGAAAGGAACTGTGGGCTGCGAGGCTGCAGTGGGCACAGGGGTGGGTCTGGGCCCATCCTCCATGCCCCCGCCCGGCCCCTCCCACCATGGCCCCAGGTCCCCTGTCTGCTGGCAGCCCTGCTCCCGCTGCCACCGCTCCCACACGCTGATGGTGCCAGCCCCGCTTGCACCCACTGACAGTGCGGAGCGATTGGGGCCAACACCAGCAGCAGGTGCAAGCAGTGGTTGCTGCCCTGGTTGCCCCTCAGGAGCAGGGGGAGGTGGAGAAGCCCTCAGGGGCAATCAGGGACAGTAGCCACTGCTCGCACTTGCTGATGGCGCCAAGTGATCAGGACTGGCACCGGCTGCTGGCAGCAGGTGCAAGCAGCAGCTCCAGCTCCGGCAGTGGGTGTGAGCGGGGCTGTCACCAGCAGCAGGCGTGAGAGGCGGGTGCCAGCCCCAATCACCCCTCAGGAGCAGGGGGAGGTAGAGAAGCCCTGAGGGGTGATCAGGGCCAGCAGCCGCCCCTTGCACCCGCTGACAGCACTGAGCGATTGGGGCCATCACTGGGTGCCGGCAGTGGGTGTGAGTGGTGGGTGGGACCGTGGCACATGGGAGCAAAGAATTTTCAGAAACCACCAGAGGCTTGCCCCAATGATAGCGACTGGCACCTCGCCTTGGTCTGGTGCCCCCACTCACCTAGTTCACCATCTGCTGTGGCCGACGCTCATGTTCCATGCTCTGCCGCCTGCTACCAATGCCTGCCATGTTCCACGCGTGCCCCCTGGTGGTCAGCACACATCATAGCAACCAGTTGTTCGTTTGTTCTGCCATTTGGTCTATTTGCATATTAGCCTTTTATTATATAGGATAGTTTCTTTTTCTCTGTCCTTCACCCATATAATTTCCCAAAATTAAATAAACAGAAGAATAATATTTATCAAATGCTAATAAATGATAACTAATATTAGTAAATAAATGTTATGCTTAATTATAAAATAATCCTGGTACTTCCAAATTGCTGCTTAAGTCAATGCAAAAGAATCAAACTATGATTTTCTTCAACTTTGTAGATCATCTGTAATTCAAGGATTAAATTGATGACCACAGGAAAAAAAGGTAGATTAAATTCTAAAGTTTAGGAAAATCATATTAATCTAACATCTCAAATAAAACAATGCCAGATTCTCTGAGGCAATCAGAGGGCCACATACATGAGCTTTCATCTTTGTGCAAGTGGGTTGTATTCAATAGAGAAAAGAGCATGGACCACTCGTGTCCTGAGACATATGTCTTTGTTTAATTGCCTGAGTTGGTTCTTTTCTGTTTTTCATGATCACTGGGGAAATGCCATCCATCTGTCAAGGTTCTGGGACTTACCCAAGGATGTGGAATATCTGCTCTGAGAAATTTATGTGACCACTATGTTCACATAAATAAATAAATTTATTAAATTGGCCATTTCAGGCAATTGTGCACTGAGGTAAGCTGAGAATTATCTATCTGAGTTGGTACAGCTGGTGCTTAGCAAATATTATTGACCTTGAAAAATATCAGTTTGCCAACAATAATGAAGTTCTAATTTAAAAAAAGATTATTCAGTAAGGAAAGCTACATTAATGAGAACATTTATCAAAACTGTCTGTCAAAGTAATAAACCCACAAAAATGATTCAATTAAGAAAAAATGTAATGTTTTAATGATACATAAAGAGTTTATAAAAGAAGAAATCGGGTGCAGGACTTAGATAGCTTTGGATTCCATTATTACACAAATGCAATCTATTAATGGAAAAATATGTTTGAAGGTTGATGCAATAATAAAAGAAACTAGGAAACATCATATGTGTGCGTGTTACATGCCATTGAGGCAGCTCTGACTCTTGGTGCCCCTATGAATGAACGATGTCCACAATGTCCTGTCCTCAACAGCCCTGCCCAGCTCCTGTAGACTCCTGCCTTTGGTATCTTTTGTGGAGTCAATCCATCTCATATTTGGTTTTCCTCTTTTTCTGCTACCTCCTAGTTTTCCCAGCATTATTGTCTTTTCCAAAGGACCCTGCCTTCCCATGGTGTACCCAGAGTAGGACAGCTTCAGCTTTGTCATTTGTGCATTGGGGACTCTAGGGAGCAAACAATGGGAATTGCGTAGAGCAGTGGTCAGCAAACCGCGGCTCGCGAGCCACATGTGGCTCTTTGGCCCCTTGAGTGTGGCTCTTCCACAAAATACCACGTGCGGGCGCACACGTACAGTGTGATTGAAACTTCGTGACCCATGCACAGAAGTCAGTTTTCGGCTCTCAAAAGAAATTTCAATCATTGTACTGTTGATATTTGGCTCTGTTGACTAATGAGTTTGCCGACCACTGGCGTAGAGGGTCTTTACTAGAGTTGACGCTGCCAGAGCAGTTACCCAGGAGCTGCTGCTGTCAGCAGAGCTCGAGCTGCCCTCCTGGACATAATTGCCCTAATAAAGGCAGGGACTTATTGTTGAAGAGCTCCAATTCCTCCAGTTGCCATCCACGCCACAAAGGAGAGTCACAGTTTGCCTCTTATAGCTGTGAATTGCTCATACCATCAAATCTTTGTTCTTAGATATAATTATCCTGTACCTAGAACAGATGAAATGAAAATACTACAAGGAATTGTTATCAAATACTATCAGGACAGTTTTTGGGTGATGTGAACTATCTAAAAGGATCTTAACCAAAGTTTGTGATTTTTTTAATCCATTCTTATATTGAATGCTTAAAACACACTTTGTGAAGTGGGTAAATCAAGTGCTATTGTATTAGGATTTTGCAGCTGTGTAAGCTGGCTCAGAGGGTCATAGCATCTGCTTCTTCTGAAGACCAATAATTAGTAAATCTAAGATTCAGAAAAGAAATCCGAGGATTCCGAATACAAATTACTTTCCCCTAGTCATCCAAAAAAGCAAAACCTCAGCTTGAGAAAGAAAGTTTTGTTTCAAAGTCAGAAGTGTAGTTGTGGGCCAGCAGGGAGAAAGTTTGTGTGAAGATACTTGTAAAACTCAACAGCTTATTTGCTAACTTCTTTTCAGAAGCATTTCAGGGCAGACACTGACTGAGACATACTTGTAGAAAAGTCTTTCAGAGTTTTTCTTTCTTTTTTTTTTTTTCTTTTTAAATTTCTTTATTGATTAAGGTGTCACATATTTGTCCTCATCCCCCCATTCTCATCCCCCCCCCTCCCCACGCATGCCCCAACTCCCTGTTGAACTTAACAGTTGGATAGGCTCATAAGCATGCATACAAGTCCTTTGGTTGAACTCTCCCCCTCCCCCTACCCTCCCCTATCCTCCCTCTGAGGCCCGATAGTCCGATCGATGCCTCCTTGCTTCTGGTTCTGTTCTTGTTCCTCAGTCTATGTTGTTCATCATTTCCCCTAGATGAGCGAGATCATATGTCACTAGATATATACTTATGAGAACTGAATGTGAGACAAGCAATAATAGTTATGCTGACAGACAAATGAATCAGTCTGTAGTGAGTTTCTTTCTGGACCAACAGTTCTTTTGAGACCCAATTTCAATGTCCACTAGTTCCTTATGTGTACATGTCAGCACTGACCCCTCAGCTCTGGATGGTGGACAAATGGTGGTACCGGAGGTCCAACTCCCTCTGGTTTGGTCTCACTCGGACCCAGGGGCACGGCTTCACCCGGACTAAGGGGCACGTGGCCTCACCCGGATCTAGGGAAACATGGTCTCACCCGGACCCAGGGACGCTTGGCCTCTCCCAGACCCAGGGGCACGTGGCCTCACCCGGGCCTAGGTGCACGAGGCCTCACCCGGATCCAGGGACACATGGTCTCACCTGGACCCAGGGACGCTTGTCCTCTCCCAGACCCAGGGGCACGTGGCCTCACCCGGGCCTAGGTGCACGAGGCCTCACCCGGATCCAGGGACACATGGTCTCACCCAGACCCAGGCGCGCTTGGCCTCCTCCAGACCCAGGGGCACGTGACCTCACCCGGGCCTAGGTGCATGAGGCCTCACCCAGATCCAGGGACACATGGTCTCACCCGGACCCAGGGACGCTTGGCCTCTCCCAGCCCCAGGGGCACGTGGCCTCACCCGGGCCTAGGTGCACGAGGCCTCACCCGGATCCAGGGACACATGGTCTCACCCGGACCCAGGGACGCTTGGCCTCTCCCAGCCCCAGGGGCACGTGGCCTCACCCGGGCCTAGGTGCACGAGGCCTCACCTGGATCCAGGGACACATGGTCTCGCCCGGACCCAGGGGCGCATGGCCTCTCCCAGACCCAGGGGCACGTGGCCTCACCCGGGCCTAGGTGTACGAGGCCTCACCCGGATCCAGGGACACATGGTCTCACCCGGACCCAGGGACGCTTGGCCTCTCCCAGACCCAGGGGCACGTGGCCTCACCCGGGCCTAGGCGCACGAGGCCTCACCCGGATCCAGGGACACACGGTCTCACCCGGACCCAGGGACGCCTGGCCTCCCCCAGACCCAGGGGCACGCGGCCCCACCTGGGCCTAGGTGCACGAGGCCCCACCCGGATCCAGGGACACATGGTCTCGCCCGGACCTAGGGGTGCGTGGCCTCTCCCAGACCCAGGGGCACGTGGCCTCACCTGGACCTAGGTGCACGAAGCCACCCGGACCCAGGGGCGCGTTACCTCTCTCAGACCCCTGGTCGCGTGGTCTCACCCGGATCCAGGGGCGCACGGCCTCACCCGGACTCGGGACCCAGCCTTACCCGGATCCAGGGGCCCACGGCCTCACCCGGACCCAGGGTTCAGCTTCACCCGGACCCAGGGGCACATGGCCTCACCCGAACCCGGAATCCAGCTTCACCTGGACCCAGGGGCGCGTGGCCTCACCCAAACCCAGGGGCGTGAGGCCTCACCTAGACCCAGAGGCGTGTGACCACATCTAAGCCCAGGGGCTCGCAGCCTCGCCTGGACTCGGGTCTCAGCGGGGTTTCGTCTTCTTGATCCCAATTCCTGTTGGTCAATTCCCTCTCAGCAATTCCTTCGGTCATTTTCTCAGAGCTCCAGGGCGGCTGCCGCAGAACTCGTTGGGCGGCGGGCTCGGCAAGGCTCCGGTGTGCCTGGTGCACGGCGGTGGGCTGGTCCGGTGTCGCTGCGTCGGCCCTTGGGTCTGCAACGGTGGCCGGTCGCCAAGCGTGCGCACCTGGCCGCTTTGGGGCATTGAGATTCTTGAAGGACTCGGAGGTCAGCAAGCACGGAGTCTCCCACCCCATGTCTCCCAGGGGCTCGTCTGTCCGTGCTCGGCAGCGAGTGGAGCTGTCCCCTCAGCCGGAGACCGCCGGGGGAACTGCGCCGAGCACGTTCCAGGCCGCCATTGTGTCGCCTGAGCCATAGTTCTTAAAGTGTGGACTTTGGGTCACCGGCATCAGCATCATCCTGCGTACCCCTCTCTTTTATTCTAGTTGTAGAGCATCTGCTCAGCCAGCCCCCCGGTGGTTCTGGCTGGTGTCTGCTCTGCTCTCCCGTCGTAGTCTCAATATTGTTGTGGTAGGCAACGATCAGGCTGCCGCCCTATGTCTCCATCTTGGTCCTCCTTTGTACAGTTAAGTCTTGATTGTTGTTGGTGTCACTAGGAGGAATTGTCCTCCAGGCCAATTGGCCGTGAGGACCCTCTTTGTCTATATAGGAAGAGTTGCTGTGCAGGAGACATGTTTGTGGGCCGGGTCTTGATGCAGCAATGCCTTGGCGCTCACTGAGTCTGCCTCTAGAATGCCTCCCTTATGCGAGTGGTTGAAATCTGGTGTCATCTCATACCAACCACTAGATGCCCTCGTTTCTGGGTCTCCAATGCAGTGTGGGTCAGCCACTACCTGAGGCACTCAGCAGGAAAAAGCTTCTGCTCAGCTTGGCTGGGGTGGAGCTACAGGGTGGAGCCTACAACCTTGGCTTCCTGTCAGCCCCGCCCTATGAGGCTCCTGCGTCTGTGTCCCTCTGTATTCCTTGCAAACACCTCTGAGAGAAACGCGCCCTGGAGTTTCGCCCACTGCCAAACAGTCCAGTCCCTCCCCTAATGAATCTGGACTCCCAGATTCTCGCCTGGAACTGGGTTTCAGTGTAGTTGGAACTGGGTCTCAGCGCAGTCTGGTGCCCCTGTCTCCTTCCCAGCAGGGCCACCCAGTGGCGCAGGCAAAAGTCTGTCCTCTGCGTGCCTTCCAGTGCGCGCGTCTGGAGCCTCTGCTTCTCTGTGCCTCCGCCACCACAGCCCAAATTCATTCCACCCGGGGTGCACCTGGCTTCCCAGGGTTTCGCCCGGAACTGGGGTTCAGTGCAGTCGGAACTGGGGTTCAGCACGGTCCTGAGCTTATGTCTCCTTCCCGCTAGGGCAGTTCAGTGGCGCAGGCAACAGTCCGTCCTTTGCGCCCCTTCCCGTGCGCACCTCTGGAACTCTGCCTTCCGCGGCTCCTCTGTGCCTGAGCCCCACAGCCCAGATTCATTCCCCCAGCCTGCGCCTGGCTTCCCAGGGTTTCGCCCGGAACTGGCGCTCAGTGCAGTCGGAGCCGGCACTTAGAGCACTCCGGAGCCTTTATCTCCTTCCTGCCAGTGCACGCCGGCCAGGCCGTCAGCCGCCCCTTCCTCTCCGGCTCCGTCCTCCCCGCAGGCACGCGTGCTCCTGTCTCCGCCAGTTTCTCCATACCTCAGGCTTTTACGGCTCCCCCGATTGTCCCCGTGGCCTTCTACTTCCCCCCAGCTGTGGGCATTTCAGTCTGCCAGCTCTCCTGTGGTTCTGGACGATGTCCGTTCTGACCTCTAGTTGTGCCTTTGAAATTGTTGTGCCCGGCTGCAGGTTAGGTGTTTAACCTATGCCGCCATCTTGGTTTCTCCCTCAGAGTTTTTCTTTACATTTAGCTTAACACATATTTGTAAGGGGGTTGATACTGAATTTATGGTAGTAATATGATGAGATTTTGGCTTATATTTTCCAAACTTCTCAACTGAAATACATATTAACCTCTGAGAACCTCACTTTAAACTTGTGTTGTATTTTTTTAAGGTTGAAGAAAAATTGGCATTATTTGTTGGCAAGAAGTTAAGTGACTTTTTAACCATCAAAGTTCTTTAAAGTGCTTTGAAAATACAATTACACTATTTATTCATCTGTTTTCCTTCTAGAAGCAGTGTATCATGCATGCCAGCTATGGTACTGTGCCTTGGATAGGATGCTAAGATGTAATCTCAGTTGAAATAACTTGAAGGGCCTCATTAGATACTAAACAGAAGCATGAGGGAAATTGGTTTCCTTTAATTTTCCACATAAGGAAGCAATCACTGTATATGCAAGTAATGAATTTTGCATTTTGATTATATTTTTGTTGATTGAACTTACACATTTTTAGGCTAAATGTCATTCTTTAAAAAGAAGGTGCAGGGTAAATATCTATTTTCATTATTTCATCTAATAAGTTACTACTGCAGCATGTCAAACACTCTTAATAGCATAATTCACATCTTCTTCTCTCATCCTAATCCTACTACTCATACTATTGGTTTTATGCTTCCATAAACACATAATTCTTAGCATTCATAATTCTTAGCATTCAGACAGCAAAGAAACTCCTCTCTTCCAAGACCAATGTAAACTTTCTTGAGGGTTAGTGTGACCAACTTGTCCTGGTTTCCCTGGAACTTTCCTGGTTGTAGTGATGAAAGTTTGCACCCAAGGAAAACTTAATCCTGGGCAAATGGATTTACCAAATCATGACTGTTGGTAATTTGAGGCGCTGATCTTGGCATGTGTTTTTTATTTACTTTTAAATTTGCATCTAATTTCAAATTTTTAGAGAAGTTGAAAGAATACACACAAACACACACACACCTTTTACCCTTATTAGTATTGTTTAATTTTTAATTTTTCCCCATTTGGTTAATTTCTCTCTCTCTCTCCATATATATATATATATATATATATATCCTATATAATAAAGAAGTAACATGCAAATTGACCATCACACCCTCACAAGATGGTTGCATACAACCAGCCCGGCAGGGGGGTTAGTGAGGGATGACCAAACGACTGAACAAGCAGGTTGTGTGGGGCGACCAGGCTGGCAGGGGGGTTAGTGAGGGACAACCAAACGACTGAACAAGCAGGTTGTGTGGGGCGACCAGGCTGATGGGGGGGCCATGAGGGGCAACTAGGCTGGCAGGGGGTACAGTTGGGGGCAATTAGGCTGGCAGGGGGGGCAGTGAGGCACAACTAGGCCAGTGGGGAGGGCAGTTGGGGTTGACAAGGCCAGCACGGGGGGGGCAGATAGGGGCGACCAGGCTGGCAGTGGGGGGCAGTTAGGGGTAACTAGGCCATCGGACGGGGGGGGCAGCCATCCTGTCCCACCCTGGCTGCTCTGTGCCTGCATGGACACGCTTCCCAGAGGCCCGGAGCAGCCAGGGTGGAATGGAATGCCTGCGTTGTCGCCATGGTGATGACGCAAGCATCCTGGCCCAGCCGCCGCCATCTTTGTCACATCAATTTGCATATTCCCTTCTTATTGGCTGTGGGTGCCACCATCTTTGTTGCGGAGTGATGGTCAATTTGCATATTCTGTCTTTATTAGATAGGATGATTTCCCTTTGCTGTGAATAGATCATCAGAAGAAATGCTTACAAATAAGTTAGTTTGAAGGCAATCAGTGCTCATCTTGTGCATAAAAGAGTGGATTCTCAGAATTGGAAATATGATTTGTTTTGTTTCTGAAAGTGTTTTTAGTTGATTGTTTTGACATCCATCAGTATACTTAACTCAGAAGGTGGCCATGAAACTGTACTAGTTGCTCGGTGACAGGTTGAAAAGCTCTTAATTCAGTATATGACATGGGTCTTTTATATCTAGGGTTAGCTAAAGGAATAAAGTCCTGACTTTTGAGTTCTAAAACTCAGGTGACCTCCTTGGATATGAGTATTTATAAGTTCAACAAAAACCATGATTCAGTTTTCTAAGAGATGTGAGACATTAAAACAATTCCTCTAACTCATTTTCTATACTAAAATGGGAAGTAGAATCCATTTCTTCATCAGTAAAATAAAAACCAATGAATACATTGTTGAACCAGATGAGATCTATGTTTGCTTTCAGCTAAAAAATACTATATTTTTAATTGTCAAATGCTTAATGACACGCTTTTATACCTAGCACACTAGGTTTAGAGTAAATTAAAGAAAGTCCATTGTCTTTGTCTGGAAGCTCACTTTATAGTAGATTATAATCATCAGTATAAATTATACTCTTAACATTTATTTCTTAGGACTTAGTACTTCACTCTCTGTTTTAGTATTTTATATTATTGTATCTTCACTTTAATAGCATATTGTTGGTCATGTTTATGATTCACATGAGGTTGATTCTTAAGACATAAAAACCCCCCAAAGTATATTGTTCCTATGGGAAACTGTCATCTGCTTGAGAGTGATTCATTTTAAGATGTGGATTCCAAACTCCATTGTGGTGAGAATTTGGAACTGAAGTCATCTGCTTACATCTAAATATACTGAGATTAACCCACAGATAGACTTCCCATGAAAGATCCTATGGGAAAGAAGAGAAAAAAATAACCTTAAAGCAGAGGTCTCCAATATTGAGAGAAAAACAGAAAAAAAAAATAGTAAAGAAAGAAAAAGTTATCTCAAAGCACAGGAGAGTGGAGAGAGAAAGAATACAGAGAAATGCAGATTGGTTTATGGGTAAAAGAAAAAAAAAACTTCAGGGAAACAACTTATATATCCACAGAAACTTAGTTTACTTTTTTATAAGAACTTTTCTATATTTTTTTTTTATTGATTTTGGGAGAGAGAGAACAGGAGAGGGATAGAGAGGTAAAGACATTTATGAGAGAGAAATATAATTGTTTGGCTGCTCCCTGCACATCCCCTACTGGGGACTGAGCTCACAGCTCGGGCAAGTGCCCTGAATGGGAATTGAACAGGTAACCTCTTGGTTCATGGGTCAACCATCAACCACTGAGCCACACTGGCCAGTCAGAACTTTTCTATTTTAAAAATTACCTCTATTTATTCTTCATAATCACTTCTTATTCAGCCATTTTGTTTTATGGCACCATATAAAGAAAAAGGGAAGGGAATGGATACTGTATATTGGGCATTGTGCAAAATGTCATAATGATAAATGTATTAGATGCATATTACATGCCAGGGTTCTTGTTCCAGCATTACAAAGGGTTCAGCAATCAGGAGAAAGGCTGTGCATAGATTAAATAAGATTCCAAAGATGAAAGGTCATTTTGAAAAGCATTGGTGGTCAGAGGAGCTTCAGCTAAAGGAGCTAAAGTTTTTTTCCTTGTCTCAGGACCCTTGCCTTTTATTAACACAATTTGTCCTAAGGCAAGATGGAGATAATACACTTCAAAGGGTTGGGTACAGAAGCATTGTCAGATTGAGGAATAGCTTATGGTTGTTCAGGTGTTTGGCCAATAGGAGGCAATAACATGTAGATTAAGATGCCCTGAGCTGTCTGGAAGCAAACAATCATCCTATTCAGGTTTGGGGGAAGTGCCTTTTAGCCATTCCAACAGGTGATTACATATGTTACTCAGCCCTTGTTCAGCCCCCAAGTTTCATCAACCTTTTGATGAAACTTGTAATTATGACATGCTAGAATTGGCTTCTGGCAATTACATATGAGAAAGAAGAAACTTAAACAAAAGATTAAAACATTTTTAATTACTTGGATTGATAAGGAATAAATCATGCAGCTCATGGAGATATATAGGCTTTATTGATTTTTATTTTTGTTGTAATACCAATGTTTTATGGGCATGTTTGAGAAGAAAGGCATGTAGCTAGACCAAGGTGAGGTGTATGTGCAGGGTTAATATAAATATGCACACAACTTCCATTTTGATGGAAAGTCTGTCAATAGTAAAATACCCTAATAAAATAGTCTCTCTCAAATATGGCAAGATGGCAAGATGGACTGAATACCAGAAATTGTCCTTTATTTTGATTAATCTATTTTACCTGCTCAGCTAGGGATCACTTTATTTCCTTTCTCTCTCTCTCTCTCTCTCTCTCTCTCTCTCTCTCTCTCTCCAATATAAATATAATTATAAATTATAATAGAATATATATATATATATATATATATATATATATATATTAGAATATATATATATTCTAAACAATTCTAGCCATCTCCTTTTGGTGTAGTCCTATTTCTTCTCTTTACATCATCACGGAAATGCTATAGAATGAGAGCATCATAAAAAGATTAGCACATGAAATATGGTACATTGATGTAGCATATTCATACAAAGCCTGTTTTGAGGATTTGTACAAACAGTTTGGTCAATGCCATAATGCTCAGATGTTCCTATTCTTGGACAATAAATGTTATCTCTGAGGATGTAATTTATACATCTAATCTGTGAAAGCAGGTTCCTCATTACCTCTTGATCACTGTCATTATGGTGCTGTGGTTTATTTCCAAATTGGGCACCCTTCCTTAGGCTACTACAGAACACAGAAATAGCGGGTAATAAACACCCAGTCCTTCCATTATTCCTAGCAGGGTGTCTAGCCTAGAATGGGGATTTAAAATCACAGATAACTCCACAGCTTTACAAATCCCAGTTGTTCCATTTTCCTCCCTAAGGCTATCGTGTTGAGGTCATAGAGGAGACAGACATTGATTGGCTTCAATTTGGGGTCTGTTTTGAGCAGGGAGGTGATTTGTGCTTTAACTTTCCTGGGAAAAGTCCCATTCATCCCCGGGAAAGAAAAGTATGAGTTTGGAAAGTAAATTACCTTCTAACCACTGGGGGAGTGGTGAGGTGGAATGGGGAGTGGTTGAGGCTAAGAGAAGAGTATAACAATTGACTACGGTTTTTCTCTTTCCCATTCCCATAGGTTATTCACAGAATAATTACCTTCATATTGTGATGTACAAACTTTAAAAATCCTGTGACCTAGCCTTAGCTGGTTTGGCTCAGTAGATAGAGTGTCTGCCTGTGGACCAAAGGGTCCCAGGTTTAATTCTGATCAAGGGCACAGTTGTGATGTGTTTTCTCACATAGATATTTCTCTTTGTCATTCTCTCTCTCTTCCACTCTCTCTAAAAAAATCAATGGAAAAATATTCTTGGGTGAGGAGTAAAAAAATTTTTTCTCAGTGAATGATAGCAATATATTTCTAGTGCCTAAAACTTACTATATATACCTCTCATCTATTATTTTTATTTGATCCTCACAAGAATTGTATAAATTGTCACTTATTCCCTTTTGAGGGAGGGGAACAAAGACTGAGAAACTGTGATGCTCTGCATTCTATAGAGTAAATCAATAATTTTTATCCAAGTTGATGTGTACATGCAGGGTTAATATTAATATGTATACAACCTACTATGTGTTGGCATGATCCAAGTCAGTAAGGGTGGAGCCAAGATGGGGACTAAGGCTTTAGAATTCCAACTCTCCTATCCTGTCTTAGTCCCTGGAGCTAACTTCCAGAAAGGTGGGTTGATAGACCTCTTCTTGATCTTCCAACTGCATTTCTTTCCTCCTGGGAAAAACTTCCCCTTCTTCCTCATTAAGACTTGTTCATAGTCAGAGCTATTTTTATTTTTGACTGTTACTTCACTTATTAGAATGTAAACTCCCTGAGAACAAGGATCATTTTTGGCTTTTTTGTTGTTTTTATTTTATAGCATTGATGGAACAGTTTTACTCACATAAGTTATGCAATATAAAATTTCTGTGACATATAAAGTTCCATAAATATAATCTTTAGCCTTTGGATAATTTTAAAGTTAATCATGATATTTTGAGGGGAGGGGATGAAAACTATGAGCTGCCTTTTCCCATGCACTTAATTATTTTAATTGATTTGCGTTTAATCTAATCTGAAGAATAAATGAGGTGGTAGTGTCAGATTTGTCACAATATGTGGAACAAATATAATCTTAGTCATAAAAATAGATTTAGATTAAATATTCAGATTTGTGGGTTGCACATGTTGATACGCTGTGTGTGTGTGTGTGTGTGTGTGTGTGTGTGTGTGTGTGTGTGTGAAGGAAAAGAATGTAATACTCATTAAATCCAGAAATGGAAGAAATAAGAACACTAGGGACAGGGAGGCTGCAGCATTTTTTCATCCAAAACAATCTAAACTCAACCGAGAAACTTTATGAGAGTTCAGTTTTCTGGGTGAGCTATTCACTTTGCTTTCCAAATTACACAGCTGAAACACATTGTTAATAGAAACACCCTGTTCAGTCAGTGATTCACACACCCTACCTATTAGTTTTTGTTCCTAACATGTCATTTTAACTGTTAAACCTTTGGGAAAATCAACATGACATTCCAAACACAGTCCCTGAAGTTTCATGTGTTAACACTCAGTTGCAAAAAGTTTCTGAGTTATATGTAATTACCGCACCCAAAGGGACCTGACAAAATTTGAGGTATTTCCTGTCCACACTCCGCATCTCAGCCTGTTAAACACTTAAAACCAGGAAGCCTGATTCCTGAACACTGACAAACAGAATTTGGGGTTTGAGAGACCTAAAATAGAAGTTCTGAGAGTATATGTGTTGGGATGAAAAGCCAGAAAAGGGGGGTAACAAGGAAGCAGGAAAAAAAGCCTTTTATATGGAAATTTATTTAATAATGAAATTTAAAAGAGTACATTGAAAATAAAATTTGAATATTCAGCTGATGTTAAAATGAATAACTACGTCTACGTATCAATAAGGATAGATTAGATATAAAATAACAGTCAATAAAAATCCAAGCTGCACAAAAATATTTAGCAATGACATCCTTTAAGTAAATTTTTAAAATACCCAAATTATATATAAATACATATATGTGTAGTATGATTATTTTTAAATGCCTGGACACACACACACACACACACACACACACACACACACACACACAGTGAATTCTGATTAATGGTTTTCTGGGGAAAGGAGGAGTAGGGAATAAAACTGTGGAAAGGTAAACTTAGTTTTAATAATTTATTTCTTTTAATGAAGAAACATTAGTGTCAAATGTTTCAGACTAAAAATATTTTAAAATTATGAGTGATGGTTCCATGGGCAGTGGTTGTTTTATTATTTTCTATGCATATATACTGAAATAGAAAATTAATTAAAATTCACAATATAAAAATATATTAAAATTCACAAAAAAGTGAATTTTAATTATTTAACAAAAATTCATATATTGAGAAAATCAGTAGTAATAAAAATTTGAAGGTTTAAGGTATACATTACAAAAAGGAGTAATTGGTTTCATTTTTAAGTATCCTAATACCATTTCAGTAATTTAAGGTGTAACAATATTTTCTTTAAAAATGTCCACCATATTAATTACTATTTGAGGCCCAATTTTAATACTTTAAAATTGTGTTCAAGATATTCAATATTAACTTTAGTGTTCAGTGCTGATGCATTAACTTCTGAGTGTTTTGTTTGAGATTTTTATTCCTGAAAAAGTTGATAATGCAGTTTCATTTTTATATATCATTTTCTCATCATTTGTGCATTTGTGGGATTTGCAATAAGTTTAGACATAAAAAGAAATTCTCCTTTCTTTGTTCTAAAAAGAGTGAGGGTTGGGCCTAATTTTGTCTCCACTGACTAAGTCTTGGTTTATGAACGACTTCATATCCCTCTGGGTGGGCTGAATGAATGAACTGGGATGCTTCATGGTCTGCTTACTCCTTTACTTTTTATTTCCTTGTTTGATATGTTAATTCCTCAAACTTAAAAAATTTTAAGCGATTTAAATTATTTTATTTAAATATACTTTCATTGTTCAAAAATGAAAACTAATTCTAGACAACAACAATTATCTGTCTCTCTAGTGTCCTTTTTTAATTGAATTTATCAGGGTGACATTGGTTAATAAAATCACATAGGCTTCAGGTGTACAATTCTATACTACATCAACTGTATATTATATTGTGTGTTCACCACCCCAAGTCAAGCCTCCTTCCATAACCATTTGTCCCCCATATACCTTCTTCTTTCCCCTTAGGTAATTACCAGGATTTGTTTGTGTCTTTGGTACATTTACACAATGGAAATCTTAGCCTTTGCGATAGAATAGATGGACCTGGAGAACATTATGCTAAGTGAAATAAGCCAGTGAGAGAAAAACAAGTACCATATGATTTCATGCATATGTGGAATCTAATGAACAAAATAAATTAAAAAACAAAATAGGAACAGCCTAGCTGGTGTGGGTCAGTGGTTGAGCATTGACCTATGATCTAGGACAGTGATGGCGAACCTATGACACGCATGTCAGCACTGACACGTGTAGCCATTTCTGATGACACGCGGCCACTGAGGCGGCCGCATGCCGAGGATGAAACATTTGCTGCTCCTGAGGATGAAACATTTGCGAAATAATGTTTTTTCCTCAAAGTGACACACTACCCGAGTTATGCTCAGTTTTTTGGCGAAGTTTGACACACCAAGCTCAAAAGGTTGCCCATCACTGATCTAGGAAGTAATGGTTTGATTCCAGGTTCGGGCACATGCCTGGGTTGTGGGCTCAATCCCCAGTAGGGGTGGTTGAGCATATACTTATGATCTAGGAGGTCATGGTCGATTCTAGGTCAGGGCACATGCCTGGGGTGCAGTCTTGATCCTCAGTAGGGGTGTGCAAGAGGCAGTCAATCAATTATTTTCTCTCATTATTGCGCTCTCTCTCTCTCTCTCTCTCTCTCTCTCTCTCTCTCTTTCTTTCTCTGAGACTCTGAGAGAGAACAGACTGAGAGCTGTCAATAGGGGAGGGAGTTTTTTGGGCTGGGTGAAAAAGGTGAAGGGATTAAGCAAAACAAACAAACAAACAAACAAAAATTTCCAGTGTCTTTCTTGCAATCTTATTTGCCATTAATTGTTCTGTAGTTTGAAAATTCTTGTGTCCACAGGGAGGAAGTTTTCTAAGAGCTAAAGCTTCTCTTCTGTACCTTTTATTTCCCTATGATCTCTCCTTTCTCCCTTCTGCCTTTTCATCCTTTCTAGTCACAGGGTCTTGTTCTTAGTTGACTTCTATTGTTTGACATCACTTCTACCATAGAGCATTTGTATTTCTAATAGTATATGATTCATGACAGAATCTTCTTCAGTATCCAAAGGAATAATGCTATTTATAATGGTAAAGAGATGGGCAATAGGGTCAAATTTCAGGTCACTGGCACTGCTCAGAGACTGCTCAAATCCCACCTTAAGTGTGGATGTATCTCTCTCCTTTGGACCCCACAGAAATATTTGAAGAAGGTACATCAAATTTTACCTGAGGGTTTTATGATATTTGTTGTAACTAAGACCTCATGAGACAAGAAAAGGTGTTTCACCTTGCTGCCTTGAAATATTATGTAAGACATTTTTAAATAAATTATGTTTCTTAAGTTCCTTCACATTTCGTACTGTGACCAATAGGTGAACATTTGTTCATGTTTTTATTTATTTGCTTGGCACATGGTATAAACAAATTTAATACAAATTCAATAATTTGATATAATATATATGGGGATAATATATTTTTAAGCTGCAGCCCTCCAGTTTCCCAGTAGATTTTTAAAGAATCTTAGGAAACATAAACAACTGTTGATAGAAAAAATAAATCAATGAGCCAGTTGGAGACCTACTCTGTTTAAAGAGAGCCAGTGTTTTAGTTTTGTTTTTGTTATAGATACTACTAACACTGTACTTTAAGAATTTAAATAATTTTAATGGAAAGGAAAACCTTTTCACATACTACTTATGTCTGTGTTAACATATTTTACAGAAAAATGGAAGTAGCTAGATGCTGTTGGTAAAGACAAAAGTTAATAAAACCAATTAACTTTAGAGGTGATATTGATGGTAAATAGGATGTGTTGCCTGTCACCCTGCTTCATCTCTTCCCAGCAATGTCCTTTTCTGTACTGACCATCTTCAGGGTCATTGCAATGGGAATAAATCCTTAAATAATAATGGCACCTAACTTACCCACTGCTAGACATTGTATAATTAGAAATCATTTTAGTTTATAATAGTAGTTTGTAGAACATACTGATTATCTCTGCATTTCTCAGTGTGTGCTCTACAGAGTGTTAGAACTGAGAGCAATTCCACTCTTTGTTGGGAAATAGTTCATATTATGTTTTTCTCTTGGAAATTCATAACAAACTTTAGTATAATTAAAAAAACTTAGAACTGGGCTATAAAAAGCTATTTAACTTGTCTTGTTACTCATTTTTCAAACAATAGACCTGTGGCTTTTACTGTTATGTTTCCAAGACCCACCATTTAGAAAGCAGAGGATTAACTAGACTTACATATGAATGGTTTTGGAAGTTAATATTTCAGGCTATTTGTCTTAACGTGCACTTTGTTTATTCTCTCGTTTTAGTTGTAAATTAACGTGGGGAAATTATTTCTAGCAAAATGTAATTGAAAGAAAATACCTCATTCTCAGTATTTACTAAGCTACAATGTGCAGAAATGAATCTAAAAGAAGAATCAATAATATCATCAAAAGCAAGAATTTCCATTAAAAAACTTTCTATTAGTGCAGTTTAAAAAAATTAGGATAACAGAATTTGAAACTTTAAAACTTTCATAGTAATAAATATGACATGATTAAAAATGCAAAAAATAATTGAAGATGAAAGTATCACAAATTATACCCTAGAAAGGTTTCTAGAAAGAAGTAACTACCTATTTCTTGAACTTCCTAGTAGGATTTAAATCCCATTATTTTCATATGTGAAACAGGGAATATGTTATGATTAAAAAGCATTACCAGGAAAGAAACAAAACTGAAAACTTTAGCCTGGCCTTCCTAAAAGTTAAATAATTTTAATTTGATATGCCTTACAGGATAAAGAAACTATAACATCAAGGAGAATAATTTGAAGAATGATAATAGATTCATAAAGTGGGTAAATGGGTTCCATGTTAGTGCAGTTCCTTCTTAGTTCCATGGGAAGAAAATAAGGCCTATTGAAAAGAATTAAAAGCTAACACAAGAGTAAATGAAGACAAACCTAAAAAGTTTTAATTTATGAAAAATGTGAGCAAGATTCTTAATGCATCAAATGCAGAAGAGGCTCTCTGAATCCTGAAAGTTGAAATATTAGTAGTATCAAATGAGATATCCTATATCTTATATAATAAAGATGGAATATGCAAATTGACCATCATGCTGTCAGAAAGATGGCAGCACCCATAGCCACAAGATGGCGCCCAGTCCCCTCAGCCCCGCTGGAGTCCCCCAGTCCTTTCACAGAATATGGGTTGCCTCAAAAGTTGGGTAAGCTTCTTAGGACAAAAAGCATTCAAAATCTTTGAAAAGGGAATTCCAATGTTTATAAAAGTTTGGACTAGACAATTAAAAGTTATTTCCACTACAACCTTCTGTGATTTTGTGATATTAACATTCTGAATTCACATAGTACCAGCTGTATTGTATGTAAGCAGATATTATTTAAAGGAATGGCCATTATTATTAAAACAACCCATAAAACCACACTGTATGTCAAGGACATTCTGTGTGATTTTCCTAATGGCTGGAGTTAATGCCCCTAAACTGGCAGTCGGGCATCCCCCGAGGGGTCCCAGATTGAAGAGGGTGGCAGGCCGGGCTGAGGGACACCCCCCTGCATGAATTTTGTGCACCTGGCCTCTAGACCTATATAATAAAAGCCCAGAGACCATAAGGGCAAAATGACCAGAATGACTACTCGACCAGTCACTATGAGGTGCACTGACCACCTCTTGGTCCCTTTCCCCAGTTGACATGCTCCCATAGACCAATGGCGAATGGGTGGCGGGGGATGCGGGCAGTGCCAGGCCAAGGCCCCCACTCTGCCTGTTGCCCCACACACAGAGGGCGACCCATGGTGAGGGTGGGGCCGGTGAGCAGGCGGGAACGGCTGACCTCTTGGTCCCTCCCCCAGGCCAGCAGGCTCCCATTGCCCAATGGCAAACGGGACCTGGGGTAGTGGCAGCAGGGGTCGGGACTGGTGAGTGGGTGGAACGGCCGACCTCTCAGTCCCCCCCCAACCCCGCCCCCTCCCCGGCCCTCAGGTTCCAATGGGAAACTAGGAACCAGGGTGGGTGGCGGCTGGGGGCAGGGCTGGCTGCTGGCAGCCAGGGAAGATGGCCCTGATTGCAGGCTAGGCCTAGGGACCGTACCTGTGCACGATTTCATGCGCTGGGCCTCTAGTTTTATATAACAACTAGAGGCCCGATGCACAAAATTTGTGCAAGGAACTCAGCCCTCGAAGCCCCGGCTGCCTTATGGCCCAGGCTACCTCACAGCCCCGTCCACTGATTGTTCTGCCATCTGGTCTAATTAGCATATTAGCTCTTTATTATATAGGATTACAATGGACATCTGTGTACAAATCCTTGTGTGAACAAATGTTATGATTTATTGATTTATTTTAAATACCAAGAGGTAACATTGCTGGGTCTATGGTAAGGGAATGTTTACCTTTCTAAGAAACTGTCAATACATTTTCCAAAGTGGGTGCAACAGTTTATACTCCCACCTACATGAGAGTTGTAGTGGCTCCTCATACTTGCCAATACTTGTTATTGTCAGTCTTTTTAATTTTAGCCTTTCTAGTGTGTTTTGTAGAAAATCACTGAGGCTTAATCCACATTTCCCTTATGACTAATGATATTAATCATCACATGATGGTATAGATCTTATTTTTGTGATGTGTCTGTTCAAATCTTTTGCACATTTTGAACATTGGGTTGTCTGTATTCTTACCATTGAATTGTAAGACTGCTTCATAGATATTCTCCATAAAAGTCTGTTTCAGACATACGTATTGTGAATAATTTCTCCCCATGACTTGCCTTTTTATTTTCATAATGGTGTCTTTTTTCAAGAGAAGATGTTAATTTTAACAAATCTAACAATTACTTTTTTATGGTTAGTGTTTCCTATATCCTTCTAAGCTATCTAGCTACCTCCAAAGTAGCAAAGATTTTCTCCTATTTCTTTACCTGTAAGTTTCATAGTTATAGTTTTTGAGTCCTTTCCTTAGTAGTGGTTTCTTTCTTGGCATCTTATAGTCTCTCCTTATGCACAGAGAGACACCCAGCTCCCCGCTTTTGATGGCAGGGGAGCTGGGTGTTCGCTCGTGCACCCGGCCAAAAGCCTCCAGTGCCTCTCAACAGCCCGATAGGCCCGCCCCCTGTGCCTCTCAACAGCCAGATAGGCCACCCCGAGTCCCACCCCCCAGCCTCCCGCTGGCCCAATCGTGGGCGTAGCGGAGTGATGGTTATTTGCATATTACCCTTTTATTAGGTAGGATCACTGTAGGCTGAAAATGTAAATGAATTTAAGAAAGATTTTAAGATATTCATGAATAAACTGTGATTTTAAAAAAACGTAGTTCTTTCACGTGACTATTGGAAAAGGGCAGTGTTAAAATGAATAAGAATCCCAACTTTCTGAAGTGATATAATGAAATATTTAAGAGTATAACTGCCTAGTTTGTCATCACAACTTTTCCACTTAATGTGTGACGTTTGAATGTTATTTAACCTTTCTAAATCTCATTATTTTCATCTGTGAAACAAGCAATAACAGAATGTATCTCTCAGGACTTATATAAAGTTCTTAGCACAGTGCTAGGTATACAAAAAGTAAATTTTAAATGCTAGCTATTGTGACACATTACAAAATGCATATTTGGTGATACCTTACTGAACTTTTGAGGACAAAAGATCCCCAAACACTCCTCAGAATTATACTAAAAAACAGATATCAAGCTTGAAGAAAACTGGCAAGATCTAACATATTTTAACCTCTTATGTAATATTCCCAATGGTACAATTTTGAAATTATGTAACTATTTGAAATTTATTATATATCCAAATCTGTCATCAGTTGTGTTTGATGATATTCTTTGCCCCATAATTTTGTCAACTCAAGTATTTATTATAAGAAACATTTCTGAATATTTTAACTTAACTGTTATTACTTCGTTGCAAATATTTTCTTATCTCTGGACTGAAAGAGAATTATTTGCCTTTCCCTAGTGATCAAATTCTTTCATTTTTAATTTTTTCTGATGTTGCTTTTTCTTAACTATTGGAGTTTTCTGAGTGTATTTATTGCAAGTAATAAACTTTAATTACTTTTGCAATTACAGCTTATTTGATTGAATTTTCCACTGACTGCACAAAACATCTGTCCTACTGGGACCATGCATAGTCTCTGATCTGGGTACAATGTGCTGTTAAAATATAGTAACATCTGCAGTCCATTAATTTCCAAAGCAATAGGCAAGTTTGGCTTTCAAATGGGTTCAGCCAAGTTTATACTTAGGAATTCTGTTTCTTTGCTTTCCATCTAAATGGACTGAGGTAACTCATACTTACTTTCTGCCTTACTTTAGTCTTTACTTCTTATTGAGTATACAGATATAAAAAAATGGCATGGTATCTGATTTGATGCTGTTTTATTCTGACTACACTAACTTTCCTCAGAGATAACAGAAATAACAACGATGAGAAGGCACTTCATTATAATTTTTCTGACACCAGGATGCTGTTACTGGACTGCTAAGCAACTTGAAGATAGTTTGTGATAATAGCACATTCATGTGGATTCCTTTGAAGACTAAGTATAAGGATACTTCAAAGGTAGGCAATAGGCTCCTAAGAATACAAGAGTTTTTAATTTTGTCTGAAAGTATAATGAAAGGCTATCATCATTATCCTTGTTTCTTATTCCTTTCTAAAATTCTGATTAACACAGAAATATTTCTCTAATAAAATTTAAAGATTATTGTATGCACTCATATTTTAGGAAAAACAAACAGGTGGGGCATAAGTTAATCACAGAGAAGTAATAATGTTGACATAATGAGGCTCAATGCACCCACAAATTAAAGGTCATTCATTTGTCATGTAGATTTTGCAGCCACCCTGTCATTTTACCCAAGTTTGATTTGTATTTCTCTATCAATAGCAATGTTCACTTAAATTTTCAAAATAGATAACACTGTTCATGCAAGTGTCTATTAGAAAAGTATAGTTGTAGAAACTACTCATGTTTGCCTGTGATTGCCATGATTCCCTGCAGTCCTAGTTGCCTTGGGACTGTTTTCTGGCCAATGAGATGTGTTTGGATGGAATGCATGCTATTCCTATAGTTGGGCTGTCTCTTCAGAGTTCTTTGTTCCTCTCCAGGTCAAATGTGGAGGTCAAATGCTCCAGACAACAAAATTACAAGACAAGGGGGCTGCTTTACTCACATCCGACAGGGCCATCAATAAAAATAATACTTAGTATTAAATTTCTGAGAGTCAGGTCTATTGCAGCACCCATATTAAATCATCTCAATGTCATTACTAAGTATAATGTATAATCCTAGTTAGGTAGTTACTATTGTATCGATGAGAGTGAATAAAGAGAAATTATTCTGGAATCTTTGAATCTTTGGCACTCCCTAAATTAACATTATATCTATTCCTTAGTCCAGAAAGATACAGCATTTATAGTCACACACATCTGAAAATGGCTTATTCAATGCCAACATAATACAACTTTCATAAAGGACAGGAGAGAGCCTAAGAGTAGGCCAGAGAAGCCCCCGCATCTTGTAAATGTACAGGCATAAAAACTAGAGACTCACCAAGAGTCAAGAAAGGGCGGGAACACCCTCCTGAAGAGCATTCCTAGATAGAAGGCTTTTAGCAGCGCAGAACAGCCGTGCGGCCCAGAGGAAAAACTGTGGCCGTGTCATTGTCACTTTGGGGCCGGCTGAGTACAAACTGCCAGATTCTTCCTGAATGCTCTCTCCTCCTCCTTATGACAGATATGGATGAAAACACACTGATGGAGAAGGAGTGAGCCCCTTGAGGTAATCTGATGCACTCTCTCTACCACTTTTGCACATCTTAAATGGGTTTTAGACATTCCAAAATGTCTACACTGTGTTCATTTCCTGTGGTGGATTTACAGTGTGTGACAGGAAATCCATTTCTTTTCCTGTGGATGCTAAATTCATTACCTTGACAGAATTCAGACTCACTCTTTGCACTTGCTGCCATAGCAACCAGTATCTGACATTTTTTTTTTCTTTCTATTTTTTCTTCCACTGGCAACAGGGTAGTCACATGTTTCAGCAAGAACTGTACTCCAATAAAACATCATTTTAAATGCACATAACACTGTTATATACCAAGGGTCTCTTCACACTTTCACCTCAGTAGATCACATACTTCATAAATCTATAATCACATATTACACCACAGTATTCTAAATTAGCAGAGTATGGTATTCTTTTAAGATCTTTCAGGAGTAGATTTCTTTTTCTCTTTTTTAAATTTTTTCACAACGAGAGCTATTTGAAATAATTGGCATAATGGATTGATTTCTCCATCTAACAAAATACTCTCCAGAGCAGCGATTATTATTGGAGGAAAGTTCTGGACAGGTACTTGACTTAAATGATCTAAATGCTGTTACAGCTCTGAATAAGGTCATATTACAATTCCACATGAGCTGGAGTGTCATCTGCTTTCTGCTTCAAAAAAGAGACCACAAACACATCATACGAAGACGTTGTCCTGGTTTCCTATGGCAGAGGAAATAATTACAAAAAGCAAAATAAAGTTAATGATTTTGCCTGCCCTGAATATTGGTAGGGTTGGTTTGGTGTGGTGACTGAAAAGGGAAGAGAAAAACACCTGGTGTGCTTGGCTGAGTATTAGGAGGTCTTGATTTTGAGGGTCCCACATGCAATATACTCAACACACATCCTATTGGTAGGATTTTGAATATACCTACATCAGTGTCACAGAGAAAATCATATGAGCACTGGGAAATTATAAGGCCGTGTCAATGCCAGGCTAGTTACTATATAGCAACAATCATCAGAACTGTATATACATGGGTTCAAACCATAGAATCCATGAGGTTTAATTTCCTCTGGTTATTTATCTTTCATTTTACATGTAGCACCCAGAAGCTACTCTGATATGCTGGAAGGTTCAAAGAAGAAAGATCCATTAAGTTCCACAGTTCAAAGAAGACACGTCACAGAGCCTGAAGGACAGTGATGGTTTACACTCCTTTTTACCATTTTTTTCCCTGGCCACTTCAGATTCTCTCTTACCTTCCTTCACAACTGAGATATTTTTCATTTAATGATTATCTCATTTTCCTCTTAGTTTTAGTTCTGAAATAAATGCAGGTCTATAAAATAATGTTCCACTGTTGCATATTTCCATTTGTTTAATCCTCAAATTATTTCCCTTATTAAATATATTTTGTTCACTCACTACATTAGGGTTGTACTCTTAGTAATGTATTTTAGTAAGGCAAAGCCACACATAATCCAGATAATGAAAATATTATTTAAAAGCTTTGCATTGGAATTATATTCAGCTATCCACATTTTACTAAGGCATTGCATGGATAAGGAAATATTTCATTGAAATAGTGTGAGAAAAACTTTGAGCAATAAAATTGAAATATACAAGGCAGATAAAAAAAATCAAGAAAAATATGAGGAGAATAAACTCAGAATTAATAAGAGCTGGAAGATCTATAAACTAGGCAGAAACAGCAGCAGATACAAATTGTAACAACTATTGGACCTTTCCTCAGGCAGCTGGTCTAATGCACAAGAATTGAAATAGTAAAGATTTATATTATGTGCTGATTATATGTGCTAGCAAGAGGAGAGGTACCCTCCTAAGAACTGACTAAATTGGAAATATTTCATAGGGGACTGGGACTTGATAGATGGAAGTAAAGGAAGGGTTCAGCATTGAAAGCAGAAGTTGATAAGGGAGAGGCATTCCAGGTGAGGAGAAATGTGAGCACTATGACACTTGCCAGAAAGCAGGCTTTGACTAGGGCAGGGTACGTGTGAAAGTGACGCTTTAGGAAAGGGAATGAAGAGGAGTCAGTCCATTTGCCATCTGGGGAAGTCTGAAGGGATTGAATATTGAGGGAAGTCTGAATGGGTTGACTATTGAAGGACTGTACTAGAATAGTGAACATGAAATGGTGAGTGAAGGAGAGATATTCATTACTTTCAGAAAAATAAAAGTTTACAGAACTGAATGATTAATTAAATCTAAGACATACATACAGTAATTAATTTCAAAGTCAATAGTTGTAATAAAAAGCTATGTATAGTTGATTATATTTTGTTTTCATTGAAAAGCATTATTTACCCCTATACTTCAGGAAATAGCTCTCATCTTCCCTTCAGAACCTTCTTCTCCTTGATTCCAATCAAGTAGTTTTGGTGGTGGCTCTCCTGGCCTCCTTCCTTCTTGTTCCCATTTTAGGAGTGGCTATGGGACTTAAACTTGTCTGAGTTGGGTGCCTCACTTCCTAGCTTCATTTTGGTTAAAAGGGTGGATGTACCGTATGTCCCAAGAGGGGCCTTTCCACTTTGTGCTGGAGAAAAAACCTCTTTGCTGGAGATGTAAGGATTGCAACTCAGAGCTGCTGATGGCTGTGTTCTCTGGTAAAAATAAGAAGTCTCAGAGAATAGAGCGGACAAGCAGTGTGCAGCCAAGGTTGGGTATGCATGTCCATGCTCACATACAGAGAAAGAGGGATAAAGAGACAGAGAGAGAGAGAGAGAGAGAGAGAGAGAGAGAGAGAGAGCCTTCAGTGTTTGAATCTTTCATTGCAGTCCTCATAGTCCATAAAACTGTCTCGATTTCTGCATTTCTTTCTTACTTCAGTAAATTGGCCCAGTATCCACCCTATAAACTTTATTATTTTCTTAAGATAGCTTGAGCTGGGTTAATGTAATTTGTAACTAGAATTCTAATTAATATATTTACCAATTAGGTTGTGAGCACATTGTCAGAAAAAGGTAAAACTTTAAAAACATTTATTAATTGGGAGTGATTCATCAGCAGATATGTCAATCAATTTGAAACTTGTAAACAGCTAATATTTGGGGAAGAGAGTATAAGGTAATATTTGGGAGCAAAGGCCTAGACTTTACCAATTCAATCAAGTTTTTAAAATGTCTGTGGTTGTTGTTGGTGGTGAGATAGAAGGTGATTTCTAGAAGATATGTATCAGAAATAGCTATTAATAACTTATAAGATTTGACAATTCTACAAATAAAAAGACTGTGTTCTGAGGAAATGTCTATTATATAGTTATTTTCCAATAACTATAATAAACATGAGAACTGCTACTGCTTTGCAAGGTATTAGTTATGTAGTTTTACCTGTCAGTGTGGACAGTATACTAGTAGAGTCAAGCACATTGATCAATGAATGACAACCTCCATGATCAATTCTGAAAAGGGTCAGTGTAAACTGGGAGTGGTCATAGTGGTGAAAACAAGATATGTTTTCATTGAGCTTTATAAGAAAACCCTCACTCCCCAGCCCCCACCAATTTTAAGCATGCCTATTTTATATTACACAAGTTATATAATACTTATCAAATGCTCTTTCTTTACCCCTTCCCCTTGTTGTTACGTGCAGTCTTTAGAATGTCCACTGAGACATTGTACTGTGATAATTATAGGTGACACAAGGATTAGTCTAAGTAACATGATAATTTTGCCTTGATAATCTTGGAAATAAAAATAGGCAATAACCTGAAACTGGCAAATAATTGCATTTAACTTAACTTATAAAACACAGAGACATTACCTTTCATACCGATAGCACAATAGAAATGTGGTAGTTATAGTTTTTATTTATGTAGGGAATTCATCTGGAGTCAATTAGCTAGGAATGCTCATGAGGAACATATATTAGAAAACAAACTAAATTCCTTCATATGCCTCTCAATGTAATTGTCTCAGGGCAGAAAATGCTTGAGAGATCACGTTCATACAGATTGCATAGCAGAATGAAATATTTCTCGAATTCATTACAAACCAATAGTACTCTGAAAAAGGAGCTCTTGTGAGGAAAGGGCATAGAGTGGGGAGACAGCAACTCATTCCAGTCACCTCAAAGATGCAACCCACGGATTCTCCTTGAGAGGCCAGTCTTATATCCCATCAGATACAGGGCTAGATGTTTACCCATGCTGGGTCTTTGTGTGATGTTGGGAGGACTTCCCACTGGTTAATGTTCAGGTTTCCCAAGCCTCAAGATTATTTTGGATACTCAAATGGGCAGTCAACAAAATAATGAGGTCAAAGTGTCAAGGTCATAAAAAACAATGAAAGGTGGAAGAACTGTTCCAGATGAAGGCGACTAAGAAAACATGACAATTATACGTACTATTTAGCCTGGAATTGGATCATGGGTCAGAAAATGGACTTTAGTGGCAAAATTTGAAAAATATTGGAAGATAAAAACTATATTAATTTAATTAATATTGTATTAATGTTAACTTTCTGATTTTATTAATTGTGCCATGGGAGTCTCGGTGCAGGTGATATGGAAATTACTTATATTATTTTTGTAACTTTCCTGTAAGTATGAAATTATTTAATTTTTTTAAAATATAGGTAAAAATCAATATAGCTATGAAGGTATCTACTAATGAACCTATATCTCAGAAAGGGTAGTGATGCAGGTTGTGGCATGGGAACTCCTGGGTTCGAATCATAGCTCCATTAACTGCTAACTGTATAAGTTTCAAATTAATTAATATCTAAGTGCTTCAGTTTCCTAATATTAAAATGGAGAAAATAATGCTTTCTACTTTGCAATGTAGTTGTGAATATTGAACAAAATTAATGTAAATAAAATTCTTAGAAAAGTGCCTGTTTCCACAAATGTTTGTTAGAAGTATGGAAATTATTTGTGCAGTGACAATTGTTATGTAAGAAATATTAGAGTGAAATTCAGTATTATTAATTCTGTCTCCAGGTGATAAACTAAGTATAAAGCCATATAATTGTCATATATGAAGGAAATTAGACAAGTTATTGATTAAGGAAGAATCAAATATATGGAATGATGGAATGTCTGATATTGCAACAGAGGATCACAATGGTAGAGAAGAGGTCAGGGGAAACCATTCATGTGATATTACTAAGGTATTTGAATATCTGACAAAGCATCTAGCTAGTAGCTTAAGATAGAAATAATGTGATATACAAGAAATAAATACTTTTCAGTAAGTTGGCCCAAGAAAAGTGAGTTTTGTTTCTCAAAAATGTTATAGTTTTACATATTCATCTGCTTTGAACCATCCCAGGGCAACACACAGAGGAGAGAATGTGGTTAAGATTAACATTAGAAACCTCAACATTCCAACACAGCAAAGTCTGCAGGAGTGGGGGAAGAGTTTCAAGTCATGTAAGCCATTAGCTGTGGGAAGATATGTTGTGGGAAAACCGGCCCTGGGATCATAAAACACAGTTGGTCTGGTGCAGTGTAGCTCAATGCATGTGATTTCCACCCTGCAGCTTTGTTATTAAGACCAGCTGTGGGGCATTGGACTCACCAAATTTTATGTCCCCAAATTTTGCTCATTCTATGAACTCAGCTGAGGTTAAAATAAATAAATGTGAGATGGCACTCATCAACATGACTATATTCTTTCTTCAGTAGTATTCATGGTTCGGGGGGTGGGGGTGGGAGTGAGTGCTTAAACTGATCCATCATTGTAGAATGGTCTAGCAGGTGAACACGCTGGTTAGAGAGCAAACCACCTAGAGCTTCCCTAACGTAAGGCAGAGGGAATTGCTAGTGTCTGAGAAGGGGAGCAAAGCATAGAGTCTGTTTAGGGTTTAAATTGAGGTGAGATAAAAATATTGGAAAAAGTGAATGAATAAAAGGTTAAGATAAAATAATGTGATTTTAAAGGTTAAGTGCTCAGGACTATAATCCAATATAGTAGCCACAAGTCACATGCAGTCAAATTGAGATGTGCTGTAAGTGTACAATATGGTCCAGATTTTGAACACTTAAAATGAAAAAAGAAATGAAAAATATCTTCATATTTTAAAAAATTTTAAATATTTATTCCTTGTTGAAATGATAATTTGGAGATATATTTAGTTAAATAAATATATTATTCAGAATAACTTCAATTGTTACTTTTTACTTTTTAATGTGGCTACTATAAAAGTGAAGACCACATTTATGGCTTGCATTCTATTTCTATTGGATGGTGCTGTTTTAGCGGTTGTGTAGTTATAGATTCAAAACAGAGCTTAATAAAATGTAGGTTATTTAATGGATACATGGAGCATAACAGACCAATATTTTGAAATGAGTAGAAAAATTATCACAGCATAAAACAGGCGTCCTCAAACTACGGCCCGTGGGCCACATGCGGGTGTTTTGGTTTTTTACTTCAAAATAAGATATGTGCAGTGTGCATAGGAATTTGTTCATAGTTTTTTTTTAAACTATAGTCCAGCCCTCCAACGGTCTGAGGGACAGTGAACTGGCCCCATGTTTAAAAAGTTTGAGACCCCTGGCATAAAATATAAAAAATAAACAATATTTTAATGTGTGTTAAAAAGAAGGATCATTGCTTAACATAGGAGAATTGTCCTAACTTTTCACTAAAGTTTGGTATCAAGCTCAGCTGTAGATAGCTTAATACATAAGATTAGCAACCACACTCAACAGTTTTCTCTTCTTACTCTTTATTTGTATTAAGTTAGTCCTGTACTTACAAACATGAGTTTGCACCATGGAAATGATTATTTGATAAACTGTCAAATAGTGCTAAATATTCATATTGAATATGTGTCTAGTAATTTAAAGAGATTTTTCACTTAAACTAATTCCAGTGCTATTAACAAACATTTTCTACTCAAAGTAGAAGTTGGGAAATAAAAGCAAATAAGTTTATTACCAATTTCTTAGTTGCATTTATCTCTGGAAATTGTATTTTCATTTTTATAGAATTTGAATGTAATTTAAAAACAAAACCCTTTCATATACAGTTAAATGATCTTTGACAAGGGTGTCAAGAACACAATGGGAAAGAACAGTCTTTTCAACAAATAGTGAAAAAAAAAACCTCTATTCTTCCATGCAGAAGAATAGAGTTAGACCCTTACCTACATCATAAACAAAAATTAAATAAAAATAGATTAAAGATCTAAATGTAATCCTGAAATTATAAAACTCCTAGAAGAAAACAGGGTAAATGGTTCATGACATTGGATTTTACAATGATTTCTTGGATATTACAACAAAAGCAAATAGACAAATGGGACTAAAACAATAGTAACAACTGCACATGAAAAGAAACAACAGAGTGAAAAGGCAACCTACAGTATGGGTAAGTTATTTGCAAATCATATAGGTGAAAAGTGGTTATTATCCAGAATATAGAAAGAACTCCTAAATTCAACAACAACAAAGAATCAAACAACCCAATTAAAAATGAGCCAATGACTTGAACAGACAATTTTCCAAAGAAAACATACTAGTAGAAAGGCCAACAGCCAAGAAAAGATGTTAATTGAGGAAATACATATCAAAACCATTGTGAATTATTACTTCATACCCATTAGATGACTACCATAAAGAAAAAACAGAAAATAACAAGTTTGGTGAGGATGTGGAGAAATTGTTGCACTGCAATTAAAAAGAGTATGGAAAATCCTCAGAAAAGTTCAAAATATAATTACGATATGATCCCACATTTACACTCTAGGTGTGCATCCAAAAGAACTAAAGCAGTATCTCAAGAGATATTTGCACACCCATGTTCATTGCAGCATTAAACACAGTAGCCAAAAGGTGAAAGAAACATAAATGTCCACTGATGAATGAATGGATAGACAAAATGTGTTATATACATTCAATGGAATATTATTCAGTCTTAAAAAAGAAAGGGGTCCTATTACATTCTATAATATAGATAAACTTTGAGAACATTACACCAAGTTGAATAAGCCAGTCACAAAAAGACCAATACTATATTATTACACTTATGTGAGGTATTTAAAGTAGTCAAACACATAGAAAGTCCAATGATGGTTGTTGCCAGGGGCAGGGAGGAGAGAAAATGGGGAGCTGTTTTTTAATAGGTATAGACTTTTAATTTTGCAAGATGAAAAATTTCTGGATATCTGTTGCACAACAACATGAATATATTTAACCTATTGAATTGTACACTTAAAATGGTTAAGATGGTAAATTTTATGTTATGCGATTTTTACCATAATTTTTAAAAAGCTTAATAATATGGTATCAATTTCTCCAATGACTGAAAAAATCATGAAAGGCTGGGGAAGCATGAAACATTCAGCACTTGACCTATTCCATCTTTGTAAGAAATCCTGGGAGTTTTTCAAATTATTCTCAACATTAGAATGTATGTGATTGTTAAGTGACAAATGCAGATTATTTAAGGTAAAACACTGGAGAGAGCCACTTGAAATAGTACGAGCAGTACCAGTGTCAATATGAAGAATTTGCATTGTATTGCTAATTCAAAAATACATATATTTTCCCTTCAACACCCAGTGAGCTTTCTTTTTCTTAAACATATTTTTATTAATTTCAGAGAGGAAGGAAGAGGGAGATAGAGATAGAAACATCCACGATGAGAGATAATCAGGGATCGGCTGCCTCCTGAAAATCCCCCACTGGAGATCAAGCCCACAACCGGGGCATGTGCCCTTGACCGGAATCGAACCTGGGACCTTTCAGTTCGCAAGCTGATGCTCTATCCACTGAGCCAAATCATCTAGGGCCCAGTGAGCTTTCTTATATTACTGCCCTACTGATTTCTCTTTAAAGTATTAAAAACATAATACATTCAGTGCCCATCGAATTACGTTCACAAAGTTTCGTGTTTCTTTCAATACTGAATCTACTTCAGGAGAAATGGTGTTCATTATCAAGAGTTCTCTGTCAATAAAGATGTGTATTGATTGATATGCAGGTGCAATTAGTTTTATTTGTGTGGCAACATATCCTGTTGCCACACATATAGTTGGTATTTGTCAGCATTGATCTACATGAACTTTGTCAGACTATATCTTGTTTGAAAAGTAATCAGTACTTGCTAAAAACCACATCTCTGTCTTCAGATTTTCAACAATAAATAGAACAAATAATCACCTAGTACTTTCCCCTCATATGTATCCCACACATTCTAGGACCTAATTCAGGCCTTATGTATTGGTGCCATTTGTTGCACTGATCTAACAAATAAAATGATCAGTTAGTGCACAAATATAACAACAATTGTTTTTCTAAATTATACACCATTGATGTTATACAAAATACACTAGTATATTTGGTATGCAACTTATTTTGCTTTCTTTGCAACACACACACACACACACACACACACACACACACACACACACACAACTGACTGCTGACTGCCTTATAAACTTCTCAGCAATAGTATGTATTAATACCTATTTGTATTATGAGGCATATGACTTTGAATTTTACCTCTGTTGTTTTAGTGTCTTCTCTGCTTTTGGTAAGCAAGCTTATCAATTCTATACTACAAACCATTATTTGTTCCACATTCTAGAAAAACTCAGTTGGTTTATTAGAGAAGTCACTGTGCTTTTTTGAGAAAAATATAAAAAGCTTTTAAGGCTTTGTACTATTATTTGATATACTTTCAACAGAAAATGCACTGAGACTAATTGATCACTGGTTCAATACAATTGAATTTTCAGATACTCATTATCATTTAGTCTATTCTCATTTTATCTTTCTCTGTGTGAAATGGTTACACTTGCAGATTCACTTGCCTTGCACATAGAGGCTCACATCAGATGTTATCCTGGAGTTTGGCTCACTATGACTTTCTTTGTTATAGTAATTTGTTGATTATTTCTGCCACTTTTATGCTTCAATGAACACATTTTGAGTCATTGATACATTTCTTTTCTGACTTTGAAATATGTTATAGGATAGTAGCACTGCAAACAAAACCATGTAGGTTCTGAAACAATATATTAGATAAGAAGACTTTAAACTTGAATGTTAGATAAAACCTACTGACTGTTTCTGTTGTTGTTGCATATGTGCACCCTTATGCAGAACATCATAGAATATCTGGCACTTCTTATTCTTCAGCTCGCAAATCTTCTCTTTCTGAAGGGCCTTCTTCCAGCATCATAGTTATTATCTTCCTCCTGGACCTCAAATCCTAACTCTCACCTCTATCACATTATTATGTATGTTAAATTTCTTCATGCCCTATACTTTGAAATACATTTATTTATTATTATTTACTTACTAGATGCCCAGTGCACGGATTTGTGCACAGGTGGGGTCCCTTGGCCTGGCAGGCGATTAGGGCCGATTGGGGCTGTCTTGCCCAGTTCGGGGGGAGGGACTGCGGGAGGTTGGCTGGCTGTGGGAGGTTGGCTGTGGGAATGCACTGACCACCAGGGGGCAGCTCCTGTGTTGAGCATCTGCCCCCTGGTGGTCAGTGAGTACCATAGCAACTGGTCGACCGGTCATTCGGTCAACTGGTCATAACAGTTGCTTAAGCTGTTATATATATACTAGAGGCCCGGTGCACGAAATTCGTGCACGGAGGGGGGTTGTCCCTCAGCCCAGCCTGTACCCTCTCCAATCTGGGACCCCTCAAGGGATGTCCGACTGCCCGTTTAGGCCCGATCCCTGGGATCGGGCCTAAACGGGCAGTCAGACATCCCTCTCACAATCCAGGACTGCTGGCTCTCAACTGCTTGCCTGCCTGCCAGCCTGATCACCCCCTAACCACTCTGCTGCCAGCCTGTTTGCCCCCAACTTCCCTCCTCTGCCGGCCTGGTTACCCCTAACTGCCCTCTCCTGCAGGGTTGATCACCTCCAACTGCCCTCCCTTGCAGGCCGGGTGCCTCCCAACTGCCCTCTCCTGCTGGCCATCTTGTGGTGGCCATCTTGTGTCCACATGGGGGCAGGATCTTTGACCACATGGGGGCAGCTATATTGTGTGTTGCAGTGATGATCAATCTGCATAGTACACTTTTATTAGGTAGGATAGAGGCCTGGTACAGGGGTGGGGGCCAGCTGGTTTGCCCTGAAGGGCGTCCCGGATCAGGGTGGGGTTCCCTTGGGGCATGGGGTGGCCTGAGCGAGGGGCCTGTGGTGGTTTGCAGGCGGGCCATGCCCCCTGGCAATGCAAGCAGAGGCCTTGGTTTCTGGAATTTATTTTCCTTCTACAATTGAAACTTTGTAGCCTGGAGCAGAGCCAAGCCTGGGGCTCCCTCCGAGGCCGGCCGGCAGCCATTTGTGTTGGGGTTATAATTGAAACTTTGTTGCCTTAAGCGGGTGGGCCCGGCCAGGGTGTGTGGAAAGCTTTGCTTCCTCTGTTGCCGGCGGCAACCCTGGCCTGCTCTCTCAAGCTCCATTCTGCCGCCATTTGTTTGAATTTGTTTACCTTCTATAATTGAAACTTTGTAGCTTGAGTGGAGGCTTAGGCCTGCAACGGCTGGCAGAAAGCTTGGCTTCCTCTGTTACCTAGGAAACCTTGCTCTCTGTGGCTGTAGCCATCTTGGTTTGGGTTAATTTGCATACTCGCTCTGATTGGATGGTGGGTGTGGCTTGTGGGCGTGGCTTGTGGGTGTGTCGGAGGTATGGTCAATTTGCATATTTGTCTATTATTAGATTAGATGTGTATATATATATATATATATATATATATATATATATATATATATGATTTCTCACCCACCATCACCCCCACTACCAAAAAGATATCTCCAAGAGAATAAAGGCATTGATAATTCTGGAGAAAAAAAATGAATAAAAACCACCTTTTTCAGTAGATAAGAAACTCTAGGCTTACCCAATTGTATGGCCAATGAAACTCATGCTTCCAAGGAGTTCTCAGTTGAGCACATGAGCAAACACCATTATACACACAAAAAAGAACAGATGATTATATGAACACTAGTGTGTTTTAATCCCAGACACCTTAGCACTGATATGGAATAGGTTCTTTCAATATATTGAAGCCTGGGTCTTGGACCAACTGTGGCTAAAATCAAATGATAAACTTCATACCATTTTCTTTCCTGGGGGTAAATATTTCTCTGGCTTTATAATTTTAGGATTATTGCTTGATTTCCTCTGTGTACAACAGTGACTAAAAGAAAGCAGGAACTCAAGAAATATTTGTTGAATGGATGTTGGTTACATGTGACTGCTTGATAATGTTGCTCTTCTTTCTTTTATAAGTTTTTCTACTTCTCTCTTTTTCTACTCAAACTCATGAGTCTTATGAGAACAGGAACTTGTCTGTCTTGTTCATTGCTGTATCTTCATTGCCTATAATAGTGACTGGCAATTAGTTTATTCATAGGGATATTTATGGACAAAATGAATAAGATTTGTGAAATGAAAGTAAACAAAAAGGTTTTATTGTTTTTTGCTTTAAACAGCCAGGTGTTTGCTGACATCATTGGTGATCATCAAAGGTCTCTAGGACACATTTTGAGAAACTGGTTGGGGTAAGCCCATAAGATGGGTTTCTGACACACACAAAAAGATGATTGGGGCAGAAGTTAGAGTTGGACATGAGCATGCCCCATAATATTGGCAATTAAGAGGAAAACTATGAGTCGATCATCAGAGTCCTCAGTGACTGTGGAAATTGCATGGAGATAGACAATGAAAAGGCAGAGAGGATCTATGATTCTGTGAAGAGAGCCTGGTTTGGGGGTTTAATCCCCACTCCAAAAGCTGGGTCATGTATTTAATCTACTAAAACTTACTTTCAAAGAAATGTTATATGGGGACAAAAATCACTACTTTATAGAGTTGAACTGAAATTTATGGAAAATAAACCAATGTCTTCAGATAGTGCCTGTCACATTATCTCTGCTCACAATATATGGGCACATAAATAAAGGTGTATCACATCTTTTTTAAACACTGGTGAAAGAATAATGGTCTGAAAATATTGTTGGGAATTTGGGAGTGTTTTGGCTCTTGAAATACAGGGAGAAGAAAAATAAACAGCTTATTTTTTTTTTCAGAGGAAAGAGAAAATCATGAAGATGTAGTGGAGAGATTATTCTATGAAGAGACTAAGTTCATAATAAAATATATTGATAATGGAATGTAGGTTCCAATGGATTCACTGGAACTAATTTTTTAAAACAAGGTTGATAGAGGGAGGATAAGAAAGGGAACAGGTTGAGATGAATCTGGGTAAAGCTTTGCTGATTCAGAGGGGCTCACTCTAGGCAAAGACTGAATCATACTATGTATAAAACAGCACATTAGAATAGACAGAAATGTGGGCTGTGCCAAGATTGCATTAAAACTTAAGGTTGCAAATATTTTTATTTCTACAGAGCTCTAACCCTGCTTATATATGAAGTACTGAGAGTTATAGCTGGTTACTTCAACTTTGGATTTTGGGTCCTGGCCTCTTCTGACTTCCAAGGGCAGGGCTGATGGGAGATCTGAAGCATTGTTCCCTGTGCTTTCAGAGAGGTCCTGAGGAGGAGGAGGAGTCTGGTGAGTGAATACTTGGCATGCTACATTTTCTGATTAGACCAAAGTGGGAGTTAGTCAGCACTATCTAGTAAAGTAAGCAGTATGAAAAAATTGAAAGATCATGAGTGGCATTATGTACTTAGGAATGGATTTGAGTTTCAACTTTGTTAATGGTGTCAATCTGGGAAAGTACCCGAGCTTTCCAGCAATTCTCCTTTCTCATTTGTAAAATGGGGATGATAATACCTACCTTTCCAGGAATAGGTGAGTATTAAATAAGATAACATGAGCATGCTGCCTATTATATTGGAGGTGAATCGAGGTTTCTTTCTTTCCTGTGCATTTACAAGTTGTGCCTCACAATTATAAAAAACATATTTTTATTGATTTTTAGAGAGACAGTAAGAGAGAGGAAGAGAAAAACATCAATGTGAGAGCAAAACACTGATCACCTCCTGCACGTCCCCCACTGGGATACAGCCCCCAACCCAGACGCGTGCCCTGATGGGGAATCTAACTGGCAACCTTTCAATGCAGAGATGATGCTCAACCAACTGAGCCACACAGGCCAGGGTGTGTCTCACAATTTTGAAAAATGGTTTACCTTATTCTTTCATTGTCAACAAATATGCATTGAACATCTGCTCTATGTAGGCTCTGAGGGTGAGGTATGCTGGGAATATTATGTGCAAAGGTAGACAGTCACTGCCCTCACGGAGTTTATGGACCAGCGTATATTCTGATCCAGACTTTTGTTGTTAAAACCATCAGGCGATGGTGTAAATGTAACTCCTGTGTAACAGAGCTCATATTTTATCAGGGCACTTGTACTCAGTGCTAATTTGCAATATTGCCTGACCTGTAATGAAAAGGTTTCTTCAGTGGTAGTGTGTGTATTTCCCGAGCATGGAGGAGAGTTAGCTCTCCATCTGTCACGGCTTCTTGGTGCCATTACTGTTTTAATCCTTACACTGAGCCATTTATAATGAGATGAACATGCTAATAGTGATCATTTTAATCAGATAAAAAACAGAGCTTTTATAAAGTCTTATTCTTTAGGAATAAAATACTGCCTCGTGACACATGAAACACAGTTGTCAGGATTGTGACTTAGAGTTTCACAGGCAAAAGTATGAGAAACCACATCTATCTGCCCTTGAATGCTAAGAGAAGGAAATAAAAGCCCCTTTTCCATATAAACTTGAGTTCCTGGTAAAATGCTGAAGAAAATGACATACAAAGGTCTAGTCTAGTCACCTCATGTCATTTTATTGTGAAGGCAGAAGATAATGTATGCATCAAGATGAATTCAATATCTTTATATATTCAAACTGGAAATTGAAAGACAAATATATATTCCCAGGCAAAGTGAGCTTTAATCACCGAAGCAGTACATTACCAGAGATGTCAGCTCTCTCAGAACACACAGTCTTATGTGGATCACATCACAGCTTCACACCAAACACTTATTCAGCATAAACTAGCTGTTCAGAAGCCGCCACTGCCCTTCCCCCTTCATTTCCAGTTTCCATACTCTCTTCCTCCCTTGGGAAGATGCATGCTTGCTTCATTTGCTTTCGGCACCAGTGTTGTCATGGAAACTCGCCTCCTTTTCTTCCCCCTCCTCAGTTACCAAGTACAGCTTCTGGACTCAGTGCCAAGACCTCCTCTGTACAACCTCAATATTCTTTCAATGTTTAGACAAATCTGGTGGAAAATGTTGTTTACATTTTTACACAGTACTATAGCTGCATGTTTTGTGCAATCCATTTCCCATGGACCTACCCCTGTTCTAAAAGAGACCCCTTTCCCCTTTTCCACCATAGTTTAAAAAAATATATCATATTATTTGGTCTGACTTTTAATAGGGCATAAAAGATAACTTAAGATGATAGAGATTCCATCTTTGTGGTCAGTTTCATTAAATTCGGAATTTAATGCAAAGCACGTATTATTCCTGTACTTTTGGAGATGATTTCTGTTTTGCAAACACTGTAGCATTAATGCTCATTTAAAGAAATCCTAAACAGTTATGTAATTACCTCTCGTATTTCAGAAGTGCATTAAAGTATATCAGTGGACTTTAGGTTATTTTAGCCACTGTAATTCAGATGTTTAAATAATATATTGGCATTCCCAATTACTTGAACGTAGATGCCTTTAAGTTTTATGCAGACTTGTATTGTGTCTGATTTAATTAGTCATTCTAACACTGTGCTGGCAAAATGTTTTGTTGGTATGAACTGACTTTTTGTCCCTATCCCATCTTTAAAATGTCAATTTTGCTTATAAATTTCTCAAACATGACAAAGTGGGCTCAGCGAAGTATTTATTGATTTAACATTTTTATTATAAATAAATCACATAAGCTATACTGGCTGTCCTACCATGCTGACACTGCCATTATTTTTTCATTATAAACATTTATATTTAAAAATTTCAAAAGATAGATCTTCTGTTCTGAATAAAAATTCCTTTGATAAACAGAAGAGGGAGCAATATTTCTTTCTTTTTGACAGAATGCAGTGTTGTTTTTTAAATTCCTATTTTACTTCTCCCCCTCCCCCTTCAAAACATAAACCTCCTCTGTCATAATCTCTGCTGTTGGTTTTCTTTTCCTTTCTTTCTATTTTTTATGGGGGCAGGGGTGTCTGGCAGTGGTGGGAGTAGGACCACCCATTTTGGTCAGGGGAACAAAGGTTAAATTCTTTTTGGTTTGCTACTTTCTCTTAGGATATGGTTAAATATCAGAAATCTTTGTCTTCTACTGTATATTTTTACTTGCAACAATACTTAAAAAAAAAAAATCTACTGCACCACTTTAGAAAGAAACCCCGGTATTGTGTAGTCCACTGGAGTGAATGTGTGCATTCTCCAGGCTGCCCTGTGAGAGACTGCCTTCCCGTTGTTCTCACTCTGGACTGAGTAGGAGCTGTGCACATCTGAATAACAGAGCCTTTTCTGCCTGGTGCAATCCTGGATTGTTACAGTCTAGAGGCCAGCCATGCTGTCACCGGCACAAATTGATTTAACCATCAATTGCTGTGGTCATTAAAGCTGCTAAAAGTCCTCGCCAAACTGATGAATTGCAACTGAATGTGAAATGAGTTTCTAAGTCCGTTTCCCACCATCTCATATCAAAGGCTATTGTATCCCTGCAAAGTAAAGGGTCGGAGGTTCAGGCTGGAGTTCAACAATGGGCTCTGTCAAAGGATAGAGCTCCATTCACGCTGGTGCTCCCAATTACAGTTTGCTTTCCATACCTTATTGTATAAAATTTGCATCCAACTAATACATTGAATTATTGGCATGCTTTGGGTGTCAAAAGAGTCATTGAATGGTTTGTCCTTAAAATACGTGGAATTCTAAGCATCTGGGGGCTACTGGGTCAGGACAATGAAATGATTCCTTGGTTTTTCACTGTTTGCAAAAGAACTCACTTTCTCTCAGCTCAAATTTAACACTTTTAAGCATTATGTATAGCTATTTCCACATTCACAACCATGAACCCATTTCTGGGTTTTTAAACTTTTTAAAGAGGAGATATAAGGGAGGAATGATACTGTTCATGCCTAACAATAATGAGCAAAACTGAAATTACAATTTTTTTTTCCTGAAGAAAAATTGGTAATAAAATAATAGTGACACAAATTAAAATGACATTTAGGCATAGATTTTAATGCCCAGAGAACTTTGTTAATTATTTTCAGGGGGTTGGGGGAGAGGTCAGATGTTGGGTTTTCATGGTTAAGCGAAAGAGCTATGAATCAATTGGACAATGAACATGTCTATGTTGCTACTAATGATTACTTTCCTTAGTTCAATAACTAGGTCTGCACAGATGAACCATCATAGAAAATGATATTCTTCAAGCTCTGTTATTGCAATAAACGTAGAGAATTTCAGGAGATTTCAAGTTTTGTAGCAACATTAATATGCTCCTGTTGATGATAGATTCTTCTTCTTATCAAATAATCATTTGACTAGCACTAACATTTTAGTCTAGTTAACTATGCCAAATAATTTTATTTATGCATGCCCTTGCATATGAAATTTGTACAAATTCACTTTTTTAATGTTTAGGTTAACATTTAAAGAGTTGTTTTTAATTCCAGGGTTCTTGTTGCCTGTTTTTCTTTTCTCTCCCCAAACTTTCTAATAGTGTGACTTTGGCATCTAAAGTTTTCCAAGATGTGTAAAGGAAGCTTTGTAGGAGAAACATGACTTTGGGATGAAAGGAAGAGAGCTCTCGTTTTGCTCCCATAACCCCACATGCTCTGGTTATTTTCTTTAGCTAACTCATCTTGTCACAAAGTATCGATAGGGTTGAGAAGAACAGCTGTGGAAAACAAAATAAATCTGACTTAATACTGTGATGGGGGTTACATGCATCTAAAGTATAGGAGAAAGTAAGCAAAGCCAGCAACAACCTCAGTGCCACAGAGAAGAGAGAGTGAGAAGGAAAGTTGTGCTTAAAGATTCAGTGCATAGGTCAGGGGTTCGGGCCATTCAGATGTATTAATAATGAGCTGGCAGACAGATCCAGGTTTGTGTTTCCCTAAACTGTAGTTGCCATAGACTTTGAGTCTCCAGTAACTGGGAGTGGAAATCCATCAGTAAGAACTGTTACATTTTGCCTAAGGTTCCAAATGACCCTTGAAGAAGGTCACTGGATTCTTGTCTTTAAAAGATCTATTGTTCAAAACAAGGAAAAAAGCTAAGCTCCCTTGGCAAAAAAAAAGAAGAAAAAAAAAACCTGACTCCAAATTGCTTAAGCATTGTAAACCAAATGGAATGTCTATGGTTTATGACCCAAAGAACTATAGTACATTTTAGATGGAATTTAATATGAAAATCAATTCTTTTTACAATCTCACTCACGGAACTGCATTAGAAATATTGTACTTCTCTGTCAGATAAATGTAAGATAATGTAATCTCTCAAAATCTCTTAAAGATAATGTGCTTCTGGTTATTTATTCTGGACCAACTGTTTATAACTGTTTTTTTTTTTAACAATATGGAAGCAAAATTTCTACATTTATCATGATTATTAATTTATATCCTGATTTACTCAAAAGTTCTTAAGCCAGATTGAAATGAGAAAGTCCTACTTTAGTGTTATATACCATAAATAACTTTAGATTACCTAGTACCTCTAAAAGCATACATTGAAATATATGTGCTTATTAGAAACACTGGGGTAGTATAGCACAAGAGCTTTGTAACACCTAAAGTCAGCTTAATTTTAACTTAAATTTAAAAATAATATTTACTTGCATGTACATTTTAAAACAATTTAAGAGGATTTTAATGAGACTTTTATCATTACGTTTTTCCACTAGAAGGAAGAATAGCAAGTCTATCTATCTATCATCTATCTATCTATCATCTATCTATCTATCTATCTATCTATTTCAGAGAGGAAGGGAGAGAGAGAGAGCGATAGAAACATCTATCATGAGAGAGATTCATTGATTGGCTGCCTCCTGCAGGCCCTCTACTGGGAATTGAGCCCCACAACCTGAGCATGTGCCCTGGCCAGGAATTGAACCCAGACATCCTGGTTCATAGAACAATAATTAACCACTGAGACACACCGGCCAGGCCTATGTTTTTTGTGTGATTAATTATGTGTAGTGCATATAATATACTAGAGGCCCAGTGCATGAAATTCGTATGTGGGTATGGTCCCTAGGCCTGGTCTGCTATCAGGGCCATCTTCCCCGGCTGCCCGCAGCAGGCCCTGCCCCCTGCCGCTACCCACCCCCGGTTCCCCATTCGCCATTGGACGATTGGAGCCTGCTGGCCAGGGAAAGGGATCAAGAGGTAGTCAGTGTGCCTCATAGTGACTGGTCGAGTGGTTGTTCTGGTCGTTCTGCTGTTAGGGTCAATTTGCATATTACCCTTTTATTATATAGGATTATTATATAGGATACCTGATAGCTGTGTTGAGTGAATGAATACAGCCTCACAGTACTGCTATAAAATAGTCAGACCAGATATTTAAACCCATTTTACAGCTGTGGAAACTAAGAATCAAAATTTTGACTGGTGGTTTCCTTGGGAGTGCAAAGTTGCAGCTTCCTGGTGGGGCCGTCCAAATAGCCAAGCCTATAAAGTCTGGCGTTCCCTTTGCTCCTTCACTATTATTAATAACTAGCTCATTACAATGCTATCACTGTCATGTTGCAGCTGAGAGAACAAAGTTTCAGATAGTTATATAACTTGTCTGGCTGTCTACCTACTACTTGCTCCTTTCTGTTATAGAATCAAAGCGTTAAAATTTGAGAAGAGGTTTCTATATATGGTTTACCATTCTGTCCCATCAAAGCAGAGAGAATCTTAGCTATTGGGTATAGTTTTGTGTGACATCAGGGTTAGAAGCAGTGAAAACAAGGACTACTTACCCTTTTAGGCTCCATCCTGTCATTTTACAGGGTTTTCTTACCTACTCACCCTTATCATTGTTTTTTTCCCTCTCTCTGAGGAGGACATTTTTTTTCTGTGTGAAAGGCAAAAAGAGACACTGACTCTGATGGCTTAATGAGTCATTCTGCTTTTGAAAGCCTTTGATAACGGCAAGGGACTTGAGTTTTTCCCTGTAGGTGTATATTTCTGAAGGAACTGAAGAACGTAAAGCCAACTGAGGTGGAATGAAAGGATCCATGGATCTGATCCTCTACCCCCCCCCCCCCCCCACCCCCGCCGCCCCCATGGAGCTTTAAAGGGGAAGAGAACAGCTTAGGGGATGGTGAGGCAATCTGACTCCAGAGGGGAGGCCCCCAGAGACCTGTTTGCAGGTACAGTTTGCCTTTGCAGAGCTAAACTACTCAGACTTGTAAGCACATCAACAAGAGTGTTAATGTGAATGCTTTTTACTTATTAGTTAGCAAGTGTAAATGAAAGGAAAAGAATACCATTTCTAATTAGAGAATATACAACAAAACATCTAGTCTTAATTACTGATAGCCCTAAGATTCTGATTCACTGTGGGCATTTTAGAACAGATAAAGAGTTATCCAATGCCATAGGTTACTGTGGTCGCAAGTTTAGCATTTCTAGCAAGAAAAAAATTTACCAAGAGAGAGAATTGAAACCTGAAAGCCTCTGGAGGACCCACGGCTGAAGGGTCACAGGCCTAGAACGCTGAGGCTCTTCCTTTTTACATCTTCCTCATGTTGAGGCAAGTTATATCTGAAGGAAAGGGACCAAGTGCCAGCTAAGAAAAAGCAGAGTCAGCTGATCAATCAGCCAAGTTAGCCTTCTGGAAAATAACAGTCCACACGTTAGTGAAAGAGCATGTCTTTTCGTATAAAAGGCAGCTTGAGACCAACCAAGGATGACTTTAATGCAAGGATAGAAAGGATTACAAACATATTGCTGGATGATACGATACTGCTGCCTTAAAAGGTGATTATCTTCTGTTATTAGGCAAAAAAAAAAAAATCAACTGTTAATCAGGAGGGTGGGAATTAGGTTACGATGGAGTTAAACAGCATGTAATTGAGTTCATAATTACTTGATTTGTTTAAATCACTTTATATCTGTTTCTGTTTAAAAGTTTATAACTATACTTAGACATGAAAATAGAATTATAGCCTTTTTTGGGATGAAATTAAAACAGATGAAAAATTCAGAAGATATAGAAAAGTGTAAAGAAAAAGACAAAAATCACCTTTAATCACATCTTCAGAGATAAAAGCTATCAATAAAATATTTATGCATAAATATGTGTGTTCAAACAAGAATAGAGCTATTTTTATATGCTTTTTGTAGTTTACTATTTTTATTTGTTATATTCTGCATTTTCTGTAGATCAACAGAGATCATTATTTTAATAGTTTTGTTTTATTTCATCATATGTCTGTACCATAATGCTTTTTAACAAATGCTGTCTTAAAATGATCAGTCTCTGTCATTCAATCATCCTATTCTTGGCTTCCTCTCTCTACCCACAGACACATGTGGCTGGGATTCAAGCCTACTTGTTGCCTAAGGCCAACATAGATATTAATCAGAGTCCTTTATTTTTCCATCTATATGGCTTAAAAGAAGATTTCTTCCTACTGATAAAATATAGGAAAACAATGGCTGATTAGGTAGACATTATCATGAACAATACTCTCTAAATAGGAAAGTTCAAAACAAGTTACCAAAAAACAAAATCAATGAATTATATTTAAAGAGAATAAAACACTGAAGTTGTATATATTCCTGAAAGTGTCCTTAAATAGAAAACAAACTATTCTGGAAAAGTTTATAAAAGCATTCAAGCATGGGGAAAATAAAAATTAAAGTAAGCAATAATATCTTGTAATGAAGGATTAGTTATAGAGGGGAGGAGGGAAATACAAAAGCTACTTGAATTTTCCTAATTTGGTTCTATTTGCAACAACTGTTGTAATATCTTGTTTGGAATTATTTATATTTTTATTTAGTTGTATTAACATAGAAATGTACTCTTACTTTGTATAAAAGCATTGGTTGAAAAGAAAAAAGTAAAAAAAAAATAATTATTTACTTTCCAAGTTAATGCCTATAGTGAGCTTGATAATTCACTATGAGGCAGTTCTTCTAGTTCATAACCTTTTCATGAATTTCCCTACAAAGGACAGTAGCTACAAATCTCTCTGATTTTCTCATGTTTAACTAATTCATTTTCTTTTCCCCTTTCTACCCTCCACAAACCCTGTCACACTGCATAATTTTCTAGCCACAAATGGCCATTCGGATTCATGCTCCTAACACCCTGATGTGCTGAACTATCTCAGATGGCTGGAGGACCAGGTGACGCCATGTTCAATGGCACAGAGTTATTGGCTTATTTTTTGTTACTTTCTCATGGGAAATTCTCATGGAGCATTTCTAGTGAATACAATGCTCTACTTCATTTTAATGTTTCATAAATCCATCTCTGAAATCTTCCATACCAAGAGGAATGATAATTCTTCGGACCACTTTGGGACTCCTTTTAATTAGAGTATATCTCCCCCATCCCCCCCCCCCCCCACACACACACCCATGGTCCTTCTCCTTCAGGTGAACATAATTTCTCTTAAGGGTTTTGGAGATAGTGCCATGTTCATGCCATGGTCTTCAAATTTCTATGTTCAAATCTTAGATCTGAGGGGTGGAGAATACCTGGAGAGCCAAGTTCCTCTCTTCCAACATTGATTTTTTTGGTTATAGCAGGAACAAATGCTTTGGATAAATTAAACACTAAATGTCTTTGTCACTAGCAAAGTCAAGCTGTTGGAAGTTCAGGTTGTATCCCATGCATGTTGGAGTCTGAAAAGTTCTAAGAGATAAGAGGACGAACAAGGCAGTAATGTAGCATATATACCACTATGCCATACATACTAGAAGCAAATTTGTGTGTAATCTTCAACCAAGATAGGAGTACAATTTTTATAGCCATGAACTGGGACCCGCTTGTTGGGCTTCTGTCTTCAAGGCATATACTTGTTTTACTTCCTTTCCTCCCAAAATACCAGTGTCTCAGGCCTGGTTTCCATTTGTCAGTTCTTCTCTTTGATGTCTGATTAAATCCTTTTTGTCCTCCTCCTTCGTTGACTTTATCATCAATGAAAATTTTGAAACCTGTAGGGTGACCATGCAATTAATATAGTTATTTTCTGTGTGCCAATCATCCTTGTATGAACTAAACTTCTGAGACTCCAAGTCTCTTTCCACTGATCTGGAATAGAGAGCTTCACGGAATTATCCTTCTACTCTGAACATGAAGACAAAGTATATGTATTTTTAAAATATATTTTTATTGATTTCTGAGAGGAAGGGAGAGATAAAAACATCAATGATGAGAGAGAATCATTGATAATCATTGATTGGCTGCCTCCTTCATGCCTCCCCCTCCTCCCCCGCACACACAGGGAATCCAGCCCACAAACCCGGAATGTGCCCTGACCAGGAATCTAACCATGATCTCCTGGTTCACAGGTTGACACTTAACCATTGAGCAACACCAGCCAGGCAGGAATATATTTTTCACACTTACTACACAAGGATATGAATTATTGAACTTTCTGACCATAACCTCCTTTTAGGATAGTAAGAGAATCCTGAACAGAGATAGTTATCTTCAAGACTTTGAATCCATATAAACTCTCAGTGCCTGGCCTTTCACATAAATGGCAGCCTATCTTGGCCTTTAAATCTATCCATCTCTGTGCTGTTTCTACATGTTACACTGAGTGGCCAGATTATTATGATCTCTGAACACACAATAATCTGGCCACTCAGTGTGTGTGTGTGTGTGTGTGTGTGTGTGTGTGTGTGTGTGTGTGTTAGAGGCCCAGTGCATGCATTCGTGCATGGGTTGGGTCTGGCCAGCCTGGCTAGGAGGAGGGGACATGGGCGGTTGGCCGGCCTGTCTGCTGGTCAAACTCCTGGTTGAGGGGACAATTTGCATATTAGGCCTTTTATTATATAGGATATACACTGAGTAGCCAGATTGTTATGCATTCAGAGATCATAATAATCTGGCCACTCAGTGTATAACACCATTCAAGGTTTTTTTTTTCCTCTTGCCTCTGGCACAGCACTATACATGAATTGATCAATTTTATGACTGTGTTCAGTCCATCTTAGAAGGTTCAAGGTCTCCTTAATTCTAGACCCTGCATTGTGACTAACCCTGGGAACCCAGTGCAGCTAGTGGAGCTAGGTAGAAGACTCTAGAAAACATAAGCAAATCAGAAATTAATCTGTTTCCATCACCCAGTTTTTACAGAAACCAGGTACCATGGAGGAAGGGCAAACAATTAGACAAAATTCCAGTTTGAGGTTCCATGGGGAATTTTCTATAGATTTCTACACTTAGTAAAAACTCACATACTACTGCCTAGGTTTGATTTTATGGCTAGTCCCTACAGTTCTGACAGCATTCCCCAAAGGTTGTAATCTCAATTTCAGTGTGGTCTCCATGATATTCCTTTGAGTTGCTTCTGTTATTCCAATAATCACTATGGTTGGGCTTACCTGGATCCCACTCTTGTTATATTATCCCAACAGTTTGATGGTCATGCTGAAAGCATACTCTTGGGCTGCCTGATAGTTTAAATCCATTGCCTCTAGATTTTGGTTGCCCAGGCCCCACTTAGACCGATGGAATAATTATCTTTAAGGATGAAGGTTTGTTATATTTTTTAAAAGTTCTCATGTGATTCCAATGTACAACAAAGTTTAACATTTAATTCAAGTTACTGCAGAGTGAGGAGATTTAGATGCAAAATCCTTGATAATCACTACTCCCCAACCTACTATCAACAAATATGCAATGAATTCTCCCCTAAATAAATCTAGGATGGATTCTGGCTGAGATCATATATAAAGAAGAAAAGGGTGGCAAATGGAATGTATAATGTTCATGATTGCAACTGGTTTTATGAAAAGGAGCTGCCTGTGGTTTTCCATGATGTGTCCCACAGAAAGCTCCCCAGATTTCTTTCTAAATATTATTGCTTTTCTCCGAAGTTTCATATTCACAGAAACCACAAAGAAAAAAATCCTTCGTTCTCTCTCTCTCTCTCTCTCTCTCTCTCTCTCTCTCTCTCTCTCATTTACTATTCCCTGATTTATTTATTCCTTCCTGATTTATTCCTCTCACCCCCACTCCAGTTATCTAGCACTGTCAGTGCCTTAGGAGACCTGGAGGAACCACACGGCTTCATGTCTCCTGATTCAGAATGCCATGGAAAAATGGGGTCTTTTATTTTTGTGTGTGCGGTACAAAATTCTTGTGGAACATTTCTGGTGAGTGGAATTCTCCAACTCTAGATTTTTGTTTCTTCTCCATATTCCACAGTTTTGAGGAATCAACATGTGCCCCTGAGCATTTTCCAGTGGAGTATATGAACACTTCTCCTGCAAAAAGTGCTAAGGCCTTTTGTCCAAGTCCTTTCTTAGCAGTGAAAGCCAAAGAAGCCTCCCACCTCTCTGAGGCTTCAAAGTCATTTCTGTCATATACTGAGAAAAGGTAAGAGCAAAATTAAGGTACTCGCCAAAGCAATGGAGAAAAACATCATGTGATCCTACTGGTTTAGAAGTGTATGTCTTCACAACCAAGGAACAAATTGCTAATAGCCCTTTATAGGCTAAAGTTGTGATACAGACATACAGTTAAATTTGAATTCCAGATAAACAATGACCATTTCTTTGTGTATGTCTCATGCAATATATGGAATATGCTTATACTAATCATGTATTTGTGGTTTATCTAAAATTCATATGTAACTGGGAATCCTGCATTTTTTCTGGCAACCTTAAATTTTAGATAGGTCACCTAAATTCTATTACGAAAACTTTATTTCACTATTTTTTCCTGGGTTGTTTTCTTAAAAGTTCATAGTGGTACGTGTCTTTTGTCTCAGTGATTGTCAAAGTATGGTCCCTGAGGATTTATTAGAAATGTAAGTTTTCAGGCTCCACTTAGACCTATTAAAACAAAACAAAACCAATTCAGCAAGTTTTGTTTGTTAGGCCCTCCAGGTGCTTCTGAGGCACATTTGAATTTGAGAACTACTCATGTATCTCAATCCAGGTTGTCATTCTACCAGAACAATTAACTTCTACAGATGTCTATCTTCCAAAAGCCAAGTTAAAATAGTATGAGTGTGGAATTCGCACAACTTGAACTATCAAGGAAATCCTCTCAATGTTTGGCCAAATAAATCATATAATAGGATTGATTTCAAATAATTCAAAATTCAAAATGTTTTATAGCGCTCATCACAAAATTGGCACTCAGTAACTGAGTAGAGCTGCTTTATTGTGACCATCCTTATCATTCTGTATGAGGAATTATTTGCATTCTTTGGTGAATTGTATGAAATTGCCCAGCACATGGACTTTTCTCCAACAGGCAATACTTAATTGTAAACTATAGCAAAGAACATTTGACTCTAAGACATACCTTGCTTGAGTGAATGAGACCCTTTAGGTCTCTGCTCTTAACACCTAAGTTTCAAGAAGAAGCATCATGGCCAAGTCCCAAATTATGATTTCATTTTCAAACGGAAAAAATGAATGATTGAAAATGAACATAATAGGTTAAATACATGTTGACTTTAATAAAGTGAGTTTTTCAGAAAAGTATATTAAATTACCTAACAAAATAGGTTTGTTTATTTTTCATTTGTTCATTGTTCAATTCTTTTTATAAGGCAAGTACCCTGGGCAACTCAGAGATTCACTGTGAACTGTGAGAAATCAGAGGACAGTAGACTTTGGGTCACTGTTTAAGTTGTGGGGACACACACAGCAACCAATGTGAAGTAGTTTCAACTACATACAAGAGCTGAAAATAATGTGTTCTGAATTAGACTAGATGAGTTAGAAAGAGGATGCTAGAACTTATGCTAATTTAATTTAGATAACAAAAACAGGCACGTTTCTTAATTTGTGTCTCTGCAATATCTCTATCTGTAAAAATGAACAGAATATTATATTTGCTATCTATTTCATAAACATATTGTTAAGATAAAGGAGATTATTGGAAAAGATGTTATTGTTTCAATTTTGGGGCAATTTTAGAGCATTGAGACTAGCATAGCATCTGTTCTCAGATGAAATATGGATATGGATTTTCAAGATGTTTTATGAAATCTTATGTGGTTCCAGTGGCTCTGGCGTGTAGGGCTTCTAGGATATTCAGATTTTCTGAGCAGAAGCAGACCCATTGAATGAGGGCCAGAATGGACTGAAGGGAGGATGACTAAAGAGGGATGTCAGCATTATTAAGTTTCATTATCATTAAACTGAATTCATGAAATTGCATTTAACTAGTTCATCAGCCCTATCTCCTCCCATATCCAAGGTGATGCTGTAAACCAGGAGCCAGGATATCCTTTGGATGGTCAGGTGGACATTTCCTATAAAAAAAATCAGAATTGTCTCCAGAACCTTGATATTGCTTCAAATATATACAAGCAGTCTTTGGGTTACATCGAACTTGACTTACATCATTACGTTGCCATCTCCCATTTATTTATTAAAAAAAAAGTTTCATCATTTTGATGTATGTACATATGTGCTTTATGTTTTTTATTATTTATTTACCACAAGTAAAGGTCAGGAATTGTTATCTTTCTTTAAATTATTTTTACTGTGTCACTTCATTACTGCTGTGTATGTGCTCCATGTGAGTGACGTAGGTGCTTATGTAGGTGGTTCTGACTTATGGTGAAAATCGCATTACATTGTGCCATAGGAACGGATCTCCAACATAACCCAACAACCTACAGTATATGTTTGGGGTCATTGGAGTTTAATTTTTTCTTGGCCTTGGATTCTTTTATCTATAATTAACTTTATTTTACAAAATAAGTCCCTAACCTAAGTGAGCATTATACCACATATCTTTGCAGCTGGAATCTGAGGTAAGGGAGGGGTTATTGGTTTCAAATGGGTAATCTATATATATAAAAGCCTAAGTGACCGAACAACCGAATGACTGGTTGACTGATTGCTATGATGCACACTGATCACCAGGGGGGAGATGCCAAATGCAGGAGCTGCCCTCTGGTGTCAGTGTGCTCCCACAGCAGGAGCGCTACTCAGCTGACTGATGGGCATTAGACGCTGGGCTCACAGCTGGTGAACGCAACTGTGGTGGCACAAGCCTCTCCACCTCCATGGCAGTGCGCTACTGAGCAGTGGCAGGTAAAGTGGGGCCGGGATGAGCAGGAGTCGCATGGCACCCGGCCCCCCTACTAAATCCCTTGGGGCCAGGATTGCGAGACGGAGCAGGCCAGGCTGAGGGACCCCACCAGTGCACAAATTCATGCACCAGGCCTCTAGTGGTTTTCATAACATATGTCAGAGATTGAACATTGTGATAGCAAATTAAAGAAAGCCTTTCTCCATATATGCAGTCAGAACATTTTTCAGAGTTACATTCTTAGAATTAACATAACTTCAAATGGGAAATGTGGTTATGAATAAAAATAATTAAATTAAATCAGAACTGTGTGCTAACATAATTTCCTTAAGTAATACCCAAGGCTATAGATTTTGGAGAGATTCCTCCAACTAGCAGTAGAGATAATTACTAAAGACAAATAATTACTACCATAGAAAAAACACACAATCCATTGTCATGCCTTAAAGTTTTGGATTTCAGTTTAGTTTCCATGAAGATGAAAATTATTTAAGTCCAAATATGAGAGGATAGGATTAAAGCAATCTGATCATTTTAAGGAAAGGATTTAATTACAAAGCCATGTTTATAAATTTGGATTTTCATTTATTTATTTTTGCCAATTCTTTCACCACTCAAGTATACTTTTCATATTGGGAAAATTTAAACTCTAATCTTTGTCCTCTAAAGAGTTTTGCTAATTTTTCATCCAAATGTTGGGAAAAAGAAAATAAAGTCATGTTTATTTGAGTCTAACATGTGCAGGTAATTTGAGAACACTTTATTTAATGTAAAGGTTTTATATAACATCATTATTAGCTCTGAGAATGGAAGTGGACACTGATTTCTGTACTTACATATTAATATGATTAGGCTTTTTCCTAGTTACATTTTCTTTGGTTTTGCTGAAATTAAGCCAATACTCCATTATTCCATTATTTTAGAATTCCTTCCTTGTATTAGGACATATGCTGTGATTTTTTTTTTTTTTAAAGTGTATCCCACGGTTAATGATGTGCTTCCAAAATAGACTTGTAGGCCTGACTTGGTAATGAGCAGAACATATGGTGCACATCTACCGGAGTTCTTGGACAGGCAGAGGGACACATGGCCACAGGCAGTTGTGAAGTCTGCCAGGACCTTAAGACACTTAGGATGAAATCTTGCATTGATTATAAAAATTGATGTCCCTGGCTTTCAATTTTCCTGTGAACCTAAGATTTTTATGCAGCAAATATACATCAATCTTTCAAAATTGTCAGAGGATTCTTGAGATTCTTCTAGGCCACATTTCCATAGAAACTTCAGTAACCCTATATATTGCTTATATTCATTTTATACATCAGTTTTCCCAATTCTGACTCAGCCTCAAACCCATTAAAACATTGAAAAACATTCTTTACTGTTAGGTTTTTTTGAGGGGAGGAGTGGGGCTACTATGTGTAAAAATATTTTACTATTGAAGTAGTTTAACTTCATACTAACAATTCTTAAAAGGCTTCATAGTGAGTATAAAGAACACATTTAATGTTGGATTGGGTGTTTATGGCCATGTAACCTAATCAAACACAAAGGTCAGTCAGTTCATTTGACAACAAGTAACAATAATCTGCTTGAGTTACTTTAAGCAAAAATGGAGACTGTATTGTTAGGATATTAAACGTTTTCTTAGAGCCCAAGGGACGAAAGTGGAAAGATAAAGATTAAAACTATAGAGTCGTCCGCACCTAACACATTTATTGTCTCAAACTCTTTCCACTAAGACTCTTGCTCACTAGCCTGCTTTTCTCTATAAAACTAGTTCATTCTCCAATCTCTCTCTGCTGAATAGCTCTATGTTCTTTTCTATATGTACATAACCAGTCACACCCAGTTCATTAAGACCTATTTCCAGTCCTAGTCAGGTTGGCTCAGTGGATAGAGCATTGATCCATGGATTGAAGGGTCCTGGGTTCGAGGCTTCTATTCCAGTCACCGTACCTTGGTTGCAGGCTCAATCCCCAGCTCTGGTCTGGCGCTTGCAGGAGGCAACCAATTGATATGTCTCTCTCACATCCATGTTTCTCTGTCTCTGTCTCTTCCACTCTCTCTAAAAATCAATGGAAAAATATCCCCCGGTGAGGATTAACAACAACAACTCCGCCCCACAAAAAGCCTATTTCCACATGTTAACAATTATTAGTGTGGGAAGAATGTATTAATATACAGAATTCTTAATTAGAGCTCTATCATAGGTTTCCATTATCCCTTATAGAGAGAGGACTTTTTTAAGATCAGAGAAGGTCAATTTTGTAATGAAAATGTTGGAACTAGTGGTGAATGTGATAACATCAGCCACATGCCTTTAGATAGACGTGAGGACAAAATAAATGGACTGGCATGAATCTTCTTTATTGTCATAAAACACCAAGTAAAAAAGTAAAATTTCTTACAAATATGATAAACATTATTTAATGTCTGAATTTTTATTAACTGGTAACAGAGTGAACATATTCCTTCGTTGGGGACACTCGCTCTCAAATGCTAGTATAAATCCATCCAAATTCAAGTGCAATTTTGAAACACAATAGACACAGAAGAAAACTATAGAAATTTTTTTTTTAGCAAAATCAAAGGATCAACAGTCAAGCCTTCTGATAAGTAATGTACAATATGATTCAGATGAAATGCAAAATCCATAGCAACCTCATTTATAGTGTAGCATACAAGTAAAGACTACTAATGACCATAAATCCAATGAAAACTGGAAATATAATCCCTATCCTGTCATTTTTTTTGTTTATTGGGTGGGAAAGGGGGGTTGTAGATTATTAAAAACTAGCATAAACTTTAAATGGAATTACTTAAAACTTCTGATTGATCTACATTTACAAATAATATTAGTGAGACACATCAAAACTTCTAGAAAATAAATGCTGGAAAAGATGATCTGGTAATTTTATAAAATTCCACAGATTGTGGTAACCTTAAAATTATGGCCTAAAATAAAATTTTATGCCATAAACCATTACACTGATGGGCCTATTTACGTTATGAAGTCGGTGTAATCCTATATATTAAAAGGCTAATATGCAAATTGACCAAAGGACGGAACAACCAGTTGCTATGATGCGCACTGACCACCAGGGGGTAGACGCTCAACACAGGAGCTGCCCCCTGGTGGTCAGTGCACTCCCACAGGGGGAGTGCCACTCAGCCAGAAGCCGGGCTCTTGGGTGGTGAGTGCAGTGGTGGTGGCGGGAGCCTCTCCAGCCTCCACAGCAGGCGGACATCCCCGAAGGGCTCATGGACTACAAGAGGGCTCAGGCCTGGCTGAAATTTCGTGCACCAGGCCTCTAGTAAATAATATTTTTCTTTCAAATACAAGCTGAATACAAGGTCAACTATTTAAATATGTTGTTTTGCCACTCCCTGACCAGTGTTGCTCTATGGTTAGAGCATCAGCCAGAATACTGAAGGGTCTCTGGTTTGATTCCCAATCATTTAGATGCCATCTACCATTTTAGAATACAAGAGACAAAATTCTCAATGATGAGTAACAGTCAAACTAAAATTGGAATTATCATATTGATATAAAACCTTATTTTATCTTAAACTGAAATCAAGCTGTTATCTTTTCATTACAGAATAATCTTATTTTTATCATTGAGAAACGCATTTTTTTCATGTTGACCAATGTCACCCCAAAAACTTAATAAATAAAAATTTTAAAAATGTTTTCTGCTATAACAAGTATTTGATTTTTTTGTATAACTTCTGCAAAGGAGAAAAAACTTAAAAATGCTTTTTCCATGGGGACTGGGTGGAGGTGGGCAAAGGGAGAGAAAATGGGGACATCTGTAATAGTGTCAACAATAAAAATAAAGTTAAATAAAATAAACAGTTTGGGAAAAACAATAGGGGCTTTGGAATTAGGTAGATGGAGGATCAAATCCCAGCACACCCACAAACTAGAAGTTAGATTTTATGAACCTCAGTTTCTCCATTTGTGAAATGGGTATAATGATAATTATTGCCGAGAGGGTTGTTGTGGTAATTAGAATTGACATATGTTAAAGTACTCTTGTCCAATAAATGCTCTTTTTCAGGCAGTTAAATCTTAACTTAAAAAGTTTATTTTTAAAAATAAAATGTAATATGTTTGACATCTATATATTCACCTTTTTAATGCCAGAATTAGCTAAATTAAAGACTAGTCATAAAACTCCTGGTGATTTTAGAAAGTAATTAGAATGGAATAGATGAGTTAAATGTGATCAAAAGTAAAAAAAAAAAAAAGCTAGGATAGTGGCAAGTGAATATAGTTTTAAGAGTGTTCTCCCATAGGACTTGAAATGAGATGCAATACTTAAGTTAGTTGTGATAATTAATTGGAGATAAATTAGAATCTTGGATTGAACCAAGTAGTGGAAGCCAAGAGCTTGATATTCAGTGTCAGCTCTGAAATTGAACCCTAGTTCTCAATGTCAAAGTGATTATAAAGAAGTTCTTTGTTTTTATGTCTGAGTAGGTATTAACTCACAGGAACATCATACAATTTCTCTCCTTTTTCAGCATTAGCCATGCTTCCCCACCCACCCCCATTGAGGGTATCATATAAATAAAGAACACGTGATAATCATTTTAAAATTTTAAGAGAAGCAACGACAAGGCCTTTCACATTAGGAAGCCAGGCATTGGTTCCACCATGAAATTTAAAGAAACCTATACTTATTCTGTCTGGATATCTAACAAAATAGTTACATGTTTATAAAGCTTGAGCCTCAAAATGGGGCCCCAGTGATGGTCACATTATACTTGTCATTTCTTACTAAGTTTTTATAGTCTTAAATATTTCTGAAATTCGCTTCCCCATAATTTGGGCCTGTTATTGCCAATGACAGATTCCAGACCAGGCTATATACTGCTTTCATTCAATAAACATTTATTTGCCCTGAACTCTTGGGTATCAAGTGACTGTAACACTGGCCCCGAATAAAGCTGCTTTATCTGTGGTGGGGCAGCTAATTAGACTGGGGAACAAGGAGGTAGGATCCAGGTGGATGGCCTGATTTGCTCTGGCTTCATCTTGACACCAAATCGGCCATTGATCCTGGAGCCCGTGAGGCAGCAGGGCTGAGTGGCAGATTCCAGATTCCCTTTAGGGCCTGCCCTTCCTCCTTAGAAGCAGAATTGGGAGCACCACCCACCTCAGAACATGCTTAGCCCATCCCTTGGATCTTGCTTGTTAGAAATTCTACTTAGAGGCAGCACACTAAGATAGTCCGGTTGTTCCTCAAATCACACATACACCCATGCACACATACACACAATGGATCAAATAAATGTTTTTAAAACACCATATAAAGCATAGAAAAATATTATTGGTGAAGGATTTCTGTGAAATGATGGTGACTTCATTATTCCCACACAGCAAGCTTTTTGTAAATCATCTTGAATTGAATTTATTGGAGTGACCTCTATAATAATAAAAGGGTAATATGCTAATTAGACCAGATGTCTTCTGGATGTCATTCTGGATGTTATCCTTCCTGATGAAGCTGGGGCTGGAGGGAAGAAGCTGGGGTCCCGGGTGCCTGCAGGCAGCCGGAGGAGGGAAGCCCAGGTCCCAGGTGCCGGAGGGAAGTTGGTGCTGGCAGCCAGGGGAAGGAAGGCCTACTCCTGCACAAATTTTTGTGCATCAAGCCTCTAGTTGGTAAATAAAATTATATAGGTTTCAGGTGTACAATTCTATAAATACATCATCTATATATTGCATTGTGTGTTTACCACCCCAAGTCAATTCTCCTTCCATCACCATTTATCCCCCTTTTACCCTCTTCTATCCCCCCTATTCCCTTTCCCTCTGGCAATCACTATACTATTGTCTATGTCCATAGGTCTTTCTTTTTTTTTTCTTTGCTTAACCCCTTCACCCATCTCACCCAGCCCTCTCCCCTCTCCCCCATGACAGTTGTCAGTCTGTTTTCTGTTCCCCTGAGTCTTCTTACCTTTTGCAACAACATGGATGGACCTGGAAATTATTAGGCTAAGTGAAATAAACCAGTCAGAGAAAGATAAGTACCAAATGATTTCACTTATATGTGGAATCTAATTAACAAAATAAATCACCTTTAAGTAGCTGATATTTTTTCTTATTTGACTGTTAGTTTCTTAAGAATACCTTCTTTCTAACTCCTCTCTCCAATCTCTAAAAGCTGTCCCTCTCCATTTATCTGTTGTCCCAAGCAACCTCACTGTTCTCCTCGGCCTGCCTATTCCTCTCAGCAAACATAACATACTTGGTAGCTGAACTAGGACTACCTGCAGTGTCTTAGCACATGGCAATCTCAGCTCTTCCTGCCATAAATACTATGGTTGGGTTTTACATGATGCCATGGGAAGACAGACAGGAGCATGTAAATTGCCCTGAAGGAAGTGAAGTGAGTAAGAGTAAAAAAGGAAAAACATGTGTAAAGTCATGTAATCAGAACATTCCTTATGAGTAGACTTGAAAGTGAGAATGTGAGAACATTCTGTTAATCCTAGATACCTCCACAGGAAGCAAGAAGAGCTTTTATACTAAACCAAACAATGTGAACTTTATCACTAAAGATAAATAAGACCAGTAAAGAGTTTGAAGCAAGTAGATGGCATAGCATGAAGTTTGGGTTTTAGAAAGTTCACTTGGCTATAGAAGGGTATGGATCTTTGGTGAACAAGACCAGAGGCTGATGCCAGTCAGGAGGCCAGGGCAGTAATCCAGGTGAAAAATGGCCAAATGTGTGAATTAATAATTAACATTTTAGAAGTAGGGATGGAGAGAGAGGGGCAGATGGGGAAGATGATGAAGAGGAAATATTGGCAGGTTTGGAAACTTGACCATTTGAAGGAGGGGTTAGTGAAGGTAGTTAAGGCATCTAAAAAGGCCTGAAGATCAATGCAGAAGAGAAGGAGCAGTTTTGATATGTGAGATGGTGGATTTAGTAAAGAGCTTTATCTTATTAGATTTTTAATACCTAATTTTATTTCAATATGTTTTTTAATTGATTATAGAGAGAGAGAGGAAGGGAGAGTGAGAGAGAGAAAGAAACATTAGTATGAGAGAGAAACATCAATTGGCTGCCTCCTGCACACTCCCCACTGGGGATTGAGCCCACAACATAACCCAGGCATGTGCCCTGATCAGGAATCCAACTGGCAAACCTTCAGTGCATAGGACAGGCTCAACCAAATGAGCAACAGTGACCAGGGCTATCCAATTCCTTTTAAACGTCAATTTAATGCATAGGAAAGAGAATATAGAAGTTTTTGCTATTAGAATTCACTGATTCTGTGGAGCAATTTAATTATAGCATAGACTCAACCTAAAAACAAAGTCATATATTTTACATTTTTTAGCAAAAATTATTAGCTGCAGGAATATTACTTATTTCAAAATAAAAACAATTATCTTAAGAATTCAGAAATTTCTTGTAATTCTACTAACAGAGATGATGATTTAAATGAGAAAAAAAGCTTTTTTCTACCCTAGCCCGGTTTGGCTCAGTGGATAGAGCATTGGCCTGCGAACTGGGAGGTCTCAGGTTTGATTCCAGTCAAGGGCACATGCCCGGGTTGTGGGCTCAGTCCCCAGTGTGGGGCTTGCAGGAGGCAGCCAATCAATGATTCTCTCAACATTGATATTTCTATCTCTTCCTTCCTCTCTGAAACCAATCAAAAGAAAAAAGCATTTTTTTCCTATTTTCAGGCAACCTTTTCACAGAATAAGGGTTCAGGCACGATGAAGAACATGAAAAGAATTGGTTTTGGTTCAACTGAATTTGTCAAAAACAAACAAAAAAATGCACAAAATCTAATTAGGACAGTTCACTTATAAAAATGTAGAACTGAAAGTAGACTTGAAATTATGAGAGTCATTAAGAGAATTTGAACTAAAAATATTAACATTTTAGATTCTTTATATGCACCATAGTGCCTTTCACAGAGTAGGAGCTTTAAAAATATTTTTTGTCTTGTTTCCTTTTATGTTTGTTTGAAAAGGAAATTTTTTTCTAAATTTATTCTGAAGCTTATAGTTTTTGTTTTGTGGATGTTTTTATTTATTCTTTCAACAAGTATTTGTTAAGTGCCCACCAAATGCCCAGCACAGATCTAGGTATTTGGGAATACAATCAAGTTCCTGCCTTCATAAAGTTGATATTCTTGGGTAGCAGATAATAAATAAGTAAAAATATAACATGCCAGCTGTGATAGCTCTAGGAAAAATAAAGCAATAACAGGGGAGGAGGGTTTGAAAAGGAAAGTCAGGGGTTGGGTAGGGAAGGTCTGACTGTTAAGTGACATTGAAATCTGACCGCAGGGAGGGAGCCACACAGATCTGGGGGTAAAATGTCTCAGGCAACAGAACAGTGTAAAGCAAATCCTTAAGTTGTAATAGTGTGTTTAGTTAACTTTGGAATTATTTAGCATTTATGCTTGAAGCTAGGTACATCTGGCCATTTGCAATGCCTCCAACAAAATAATGAATATGAGGTCACTATTGCAAGAAGGTTCTGTGCTTCTCTTTCCTCCCACCTTCACTTTTCTGTCTCTCTTGAGTCCCACATCCTGCTAGCATCACCTTTGCATCTGGTTTCATGCCCAAATGCCAATTTTTTTCTAAACACAGCTTGAAAAGGGTTTTTAATTCTGTAGCATGAAATAGACTTTCTATTTGGATTGAGTTTAGGATAAAACATGTGATCTTCATTATCCAACCTGATTTTGCTCCCAGCTTCCATAGGATAAAATTCTCTTTGAAGAGTAAGAATTAATGAGTTGGTGAAAACATCATCAGAGAACTGAATTCAAAATAACTCTGAAGCTATAAATTCTACAACTGAGATGTAATGGCATAGCATCAACTTTAATTAGGCAAGAGATCTAATAATAATATTTTAAAAAATACACTCAACACATTTTTTTTTTGTTCTGGAGATTATTTTAAATTAAACTGATTGCTGTTATTCTGAAATATCAAAGCCATTCTCATATTCATGTTAATTTCTTTTCTTCCTTCCTCTCCATTATTCTGTCACTGCCAGAGTCCAGGCAGTGACATCCTCTGTTGTTTAGTCAATTGAAAGATTCTCTTAAGGATTGTCAAGGTCTCTTTTCAAGTCAAGGGACCAAGCCAGATGGATCTTAATTATACCTCCTATCATGCATGCTACATAAGCATACAAAGTGTTTACTGACCTGCTACCTATCAAAAATATATCCCTATGTTTTCATTTGCAAGGGAGACAGTGTGTAAAATAGGGATTTCTCATATGTACATGCAATAGTTGGGTAGTAAACAACCTGTCCCCTCTCAAATTTCAATGACTTCTCTTTTTTATTTTAATTTTTTTATTGTTGACAGTATTACAGATGTTCCCCCTTTTCTCCCCTCTACCCATCTCCACCCAGCCCACACCCCCCCTTTCCTGACCTTCAGCATTGTCTGTGTCTATGGGCTATGCATAATATACTATGGTCTTTGGTTAATTTCTTCACCTTCTTTCATCCAGTCCCCCCAATCCCTCTCCCCTCTGACTTCTGTCAGTCTGTTCCATGTATCCATGTCTCTGGTTCTATTTTGTTCCTCAGTTTATTTTGTTCATTAGATTCCACATATAAGTGAGATCCATATGGTATTTGTCTTTCTCTGTCTGACTTATTTAGTTTAGCATAATACTCTCCAGGTCCGTTCCTGCTGTCGCAAAAGGTAAGAGTGATTTTTAAAAAACACCATTTATTTTTTGCTCAAGCTACATGTTAGTAGCTTCTATGGATCTGGTCCATGTGTCTTTACCTTTTGGTACCCAGGTTGAAGGAAGCAATCTGTCTGGAAATGGGAAATGAGCAAACACTCTAGCTACATCAGTTTCCTAGAAGCTCCTGCTCAGAACTGGCACACTGCCACTTATACTCACATTCCACTGACCTAAGCAAGTTATATGTCTAAGGAGGAACAGATCAATGAGCCTCTTACATAGAAGGGGGTAAATGTGTGGAGACAAGGTTAATGAGTAATTATGATTATTATTACTAGTCTTTCCCTATACCTGCCAAGGAAATTCCCAACTATCAGTGTTACTATCTACTTTATCTTTCTTCTACCCAATCAGTAGAAAACTGCAGAGAAAACTATATAAGCCTGCAGAATGGTATCCCTATAAAATGTAGACATCAGCTAGATCCCCAGTGCTTCTCAACAATAATTTTATTTTTCCTGCTTCAAGTTCTCCCTCTACTCCCATCAATGTCTATATCAAACATTTACCATTTTCCTCCAAGTTACCACAAGATCCTCTTATACCCATCACCCTGCAGATAACTTGCCTACTGGATAAGTATAATTGGAAAAATTGAGCCCATCACATGGGATCTCATTTTGATTTCTTGGCTTGTCCAACCAACCTACAAATTTGGCAAAGGCCATTCTCATCCTTAATGCCTTTCATCTTGGATCCAATAATTAAATGTCTATTCGTCTGGTTCAAGGCCAACTACTCCATCTGTGCTCTTCATGCTATTTCTGCCTTCTCTTATACATGATCATTTATGCCCCATTTTCTCCTATGTTTTCAACTTTGTTCTTATTATTTTCCTAAAGAATATTTGGACCATGTCATATTCATCTTTATACCTTCTCTACTTCTTAGCACAGTACTGTAGGTATGACCTCTGTTTCATACATAGCTGTTGGGTAAGTACAGTAACCCTCAGAAGCTTACAATAGGCAGCAATGTCTTCTCAGGAGCAGGCTACTTGTGGCCAGTCCTTCTTTTAACTGTAACTGTTAACTGTACTTTAGGTTGACAATGTGAATGACTATGATCTGATTTGCTAGTGATAAAGTTAATACTTATATAGCAGTTACTGTGTCAGACACCATTGTTTTTTATCTATTAACAAACTTAATATTTATAACAATCCTATGGAATAGGTATAATTATCATCCCTAGTTTACAACCAAGAAAATTCAGACACAGAGGGGTTATTAATATATAGACACTGGGTCTTTTCCATATGAAGATGAAGAGAAATAGAAAATATAGACAGATAGGCAGATAGATAGATAGATAGATAGGAGGTGAACTTAATCTGATTCTAGATAGTAAACAAACCACAGGATTTTTTCTTTTAACAGCTGATGAAATCCATAAATAGGTAGTCTGAAGGAGCCAAAACATTAGCAGAGATCATCACTTAGCTGGTAGGTGCATCAGAATATAAATGAAACACCCCTCCCCCTCCACTCCTGGCTCCTGATGAAGCTTGAGCATTTAAATTTCCTGTTGCTTTAACTCATTCTGCTGTTACCACAGCAACTGAAGAATGTCATTCCACTGCTCTTGTAGGTAACTTACAAATAATTTTTTTGAAAAAGGCAATGAATCATATTTAAAAAAAACAACAAGTGGTCATCATTGAAATGTACTATTTATGGGTTTCTTAGAAATCAATGAATGGATCTCATTTTTTTTTTCTTGGAAAAATTCTGTTCATTTGTAGGACACATTATGTCCTGTATAGTATTGAAAGCTGAAAAATCATGTTTTTATTAGCCTAGAATTAAGGCAACTATGAAGCCCCCAAATTTACTTACCTATAACTTATCTATACTTCATCTTGAATAGGGAGATACCTCTCTGAAAATCTGGTTTTACATTCCCATGTTCTACATTTTAGGGAAAATGCATATATATTTCCTTCATTATTTTCAAGGTTTTTATCTTCACTTAACCATTTAAATGTTTTCTAGTGTACTAATAAATTCAAAAGTTGAGACAAATGATAGCTAAAATACTGTTGTTTCAGTCAGGGCTCTCTTGATTTCAAATGACACAAATACAGCCCAAGCTTAATTGATGTATTATAAACCAACTTGGGTACCTAACAGAAACCAAGGTAAAAACATGGTAATGATAGAAAGGAAAAGTCTAAAGAGGATCTCAGGCAACATCTGGATGTTCTTTATCACTCATCTCCATTTCTCTTTGCTCTTTGGCTCCATGCTCCTCTCTCACTGCAGAGTGGCATTAGTCCCAAAATGGAAACATGGGATAAGCATCTGAATGTTATCTCTTATGGCCTAAGTCAGTGCAAATATCGGCACTAACTTTTTTTCTCCTCAATCTAAAATAAATAACAAACAAAATCAAAGGGATGACTATTCATTGACCCTGTATGGATCAGATGAACAATAGAACAATCAGTACTAGCCAGGAGTCAGGATCAAGTAACAACTTACTTGGTTTATCTAGAGCAGATTTGACCTTCCTGACCTGAATAGTGGTTAGAGCATCCACCTGCAGTGTAAGGCATTCAATTGAGGTATGATAAAAAAAAAAAGTGTTTGGAGAATGCATGAACTAAGTATAAGAATGAAACAAACATGTTTTGTTGAAGATGCCTAGGTAAAGCTTTACAGAAGAAATACAAAATAAGCTGGATTTTGAGAGATGATTAAGAGTTTAAAAACAAACAAATAGGGACTAGGGTGATAAGGGAAAGGTATTCTAGGTGAATGGAATGGAATATATAAAGTTACATAATGAGCTACTCCATACCTGTGGTTACCTCTAGCTATATTTGATTCTCTCTTCCTGGGGAGGCACCATGAACACCATCAGCACCTCAATTGCTGCATGGTGGAGTAGTCAAATGATTTTTCTGGGTAGCTGTTACATTGGATAGCCTACACGAACTCCCCATTCTTTATCCTCTTCCAGGATTTCTCATGGTACCATATTAATCTCAAATAAGGGCAGTGGTAAAATTGGTTAACAAACTCAACTTTACAGATATTACACAGATTATTTATAATTACAGACACAAGGGGGACTTTTGAAGTCTGTATTTTAAGATGCTCAAACAATAGTCTTTGAGGGGAACTTACCAAACACATTAGAGGAAGTCATTTGGAATCCTCTTTATTGCTTTCAGAAACAAGAGAATTGAACTTCTCTTTTGCAGCCAATTCTCCTCAGCCACACACACACACAAATGGAGGTTTACTGACACTCTTTCTCCTGGGAACACTATCTACTGTGAGCAGTGCCAACAGCTGAAAGCCTTGAGCCTGCCCTTGCACTGTGAGAACACAGCTCTCTCCCAGGGTCTGCCCAGATGCTCATTAAAATCCAATGAGTACCCCCACAAGGATGTGTTTTTTCACCCAACATCATAGCTTTCAGAAAGAAAAGGATTTCAACTTGGTGTGGGAAGACAGACAAAGTTGAACACCATGGTAACTGGGTCAAATTAACTCTTTAAACAGGAGCTACCAACAAGTGTATGGATGCTGACCATGCATAACCATTTAAAGCATTATGATTTAACTTGCTTCTGCTCTGTATAACTTCTACTATTCCCCCAACTTGACAGCATTCATTTTCCTTCTGTGCTCACTCCATCTTTGTACCTTTCCTCCTCTACTCTTCACCTTTTATTCCATCTCTGGAACTAATTGATGTTTCCCCTACCCGGTTGATCATTCTGAAATACCTCACAGACAGGTCTAGTCAACATGTTTACTTCTTTCACAACTACCATGTCCATAAACAATAACCACTTCTTCCTTTGTTTATACCACTCATGGGAAAAACTCACTCACACTCATGTCAAACAACACATGTCCCCACAGGAATGCTCTCTTCTTCAACAAAGTAGAAGCCAGGAAAAGTGGCTAGAGACAAGGGCACTAAAATGTCTCCATATTTTAAGGAGCTTAAGATCCATATGGCTGTTACAAAGAAGACTTTTATTAGGTCTCACTGTGTGAAGAAAATGTTTATTTCTCCTAAAAAATTGCTATGTTTTCTTTTGTCAGATATTAGAAATTATAGTATTTAGAATCTTTCTCTTGTTTGCTTTTGCTGCCAGAATGCTTAGTGTAACATTCACAGACTGTAATTACATAAGCTCTAATTGTTTCCTTTTCTTTGTAATGCCATGACTTTATATGCTTATTACCAATTGATAGATATTATTGTGAGGTTGAACTCTCTTAAGTTTTTTTTGCGACAAAGGGTGTAAATAACTAAGCAAAGATTTTTAGCTGTGACTTGGATAAAGATATAAAAGAAATGCTCATCAAATTTGTACATGAGAAGAAGCTAGACAAGAGCATTGCATTATTTAGGATGATGCTGGATAGAAAGAAAAGAAAGTGGATTTATTTCTCAGAATTCCACAGAACTGCCACAATGAGAAAATCAGAGTGGGATGAAGCCAAGGTCACAAAGCAGTGATGGGCTTTGAAGGAGTGTCAGTGGGTAAAGAACTTTGTGGAGAGAGCTGGGAGCTGCATGAAGTGAATCATAGAGGTGTGTGGGCCAGAAGTGAATTTTTAAGGTATAGATGGTGTGATTTGTAGTACTTACCATAGTGTAATATTTTGGGGAAGGGAGATGTTATTGGTAAAGATTTTAGAGAAGTATTTCTATGTGATGCTTTTTCTTTAAGACTCTTGGGATCATGCTGATGTTTATTTGAATTTGGAGATGCATTCAGATGACAAGAAGGCTGTTTGGCTTTGTGACATTAACAGTACATAGACTCAGAATGTAGAGACATTTCAGGAGGCTAGAAGGACAGGGTGACTGTTACATGGAATACTCACAGGAAAAACAACACATTGAAGTTTCAGGTTGAAACTCCAACTGAAAAATTATGGATTGTGGTAGATATAGGAGAGACTTAGTGGTTTCATTAACATGAATTAAAAGTGCGATGTGGGTTTCAAAGAACAGGTGCTCTTAGACATCGTGCTCAGATGGTATCATGTAAGACAAAAGGGTGGTGGTCCTAGGTGAACTGCATTCACTTATGAACACAAAACAAAAAAAGAGTTTATATTTTTGTAAGTGTCCACAGAACAATATAGTGGCCAAATGGGAAAGTGATTAAAATCAATGTTACACAGGAATGGTTAAGCAACTGCATTCTTTTAACATAAAGGAGAAAACAATGGGTGGGAGGCAAGATAATTCTTTCATATATTTGAAGAGAAACCGAATGGCTTCAGGAAGGAGAGTATGATGTGAAGGCAGAGAAACTGACCTATGTGACTCTCTGCTTTGACATCCACTTCCGGGGTGCACACAGGGGATGTGAACTAGCCAGTGTTTCCTCAACAATTTCCCTGGGCTCAGTGGTAAATGGAGAGTAAGTACCCTGTGCATCATTTGGCAAGTAGTAGGGCCTCAACAGATGTTAATTACTTCCTGTAATTAAGGGGATATGTGAATGTTCCAAAGTGCCAAGTCTAGAGTCAATACACTGAGTCTACAAAAAAAACCCAACAGACTTTGGCTTTTTAAAAACTAAAATATGTACTTTTGAAAAGAAAGTGAGCTTTCTCAGCAGTTGTTCTCATTTCCCAGCCAAAAAAAAAAAAAAGTGTTCAAACCTATGCTCTCAATGTAACCTAAGAACTCTGTGACCTAAGTGGCAGCTCCTATTTTGAGATTTCCATTGGATGTAGGCAACAAGGACTGTTTTTGTTTTCTCTTAGAAATTAGGATGGAAGAAGTGGAGAAGAGATGGAACTGTGCAGGTAGGAACACAAGTTAGCTGATATCAGGAAAAAGAAATGTGCTGCTCCATCAATTGGATATTAATAAGGAAAAAACCCACTTGAAATAGGTTAATTTGCAGGAAGTTTTTACAATGTTTCCATCTACGGACTTAAGAGAGGAAGAATTATAGTCCCGCATTAGGAACAGAAGGGATGACCTAAACCTGGGAAAGGAGCCTCAGGTAGAGATCACCTTAAAAAGAGCAGGGATAACTGGTCAAGGGATGCTGACAAGCTTAGGAGACCTTGCAGGGAGAGAGCCATGGGAAAAAGTACCCGGCCTACTCTTCTCTCTCCCTTGGATCTCTTGGGCTCCCCATTGGCCAAAGACAAGTAAAAGTTGGAGGTCACGGAAACAGGTTGATATTTTTCAAATGGATTTTCATCTTTCTAGGGAAGGGAGAAAAGTAGATCTTATTACGCAGTGAGAAATGTTTAAACAGGATAATACAACCCCTTTTTCATGCCTTCTAAAATTCCTTTATAAAGGCATTTTAACTAGAAACAAGGAGTGAAATCTCTCTTAACAAAAGCAAAATTGTCTTTATGTTTACTCCCCTTTCCTTTCTCCATGCTATACTCTTCCTGAATCAGTGAATACCATCAGCTCTACACTGTCTTGGAAGCTCAGTGGCTCTGTCTACAGATGGGCCACCACAGCTGATCCACGTCTGTAGCTGTTCCTGAGAAATATCTGATGGAGCCAGGCTGGGTATCTGTGAGTTCTTTACTACGACTCATGCCCTGTTTATAGTTGGCTAGTCACAGGGTACTATTTTGTGTTTGTGATTCATTAAAAATGTGTCCCTGCATTTCAGAGATGATTCCTGAAAGCCATGTAGTTCCTCCTTCTTCTTCTTGTTGTTACTGCCATTCATTCATTTATTCCTCAATTTATTCTTTTAAAAAAGAGTGAGAACCTACAATTTATACACATTGGGAATATAGTGAGAAACATGCCAGTCATGGTCTTTAATTTAATGTAACTTATGTTATCTTATTAATCTGAGGGGATATAGCAATAGACATGGAATTTACATTCTAGTGTAGAAATGAGAAAAAGGATCTAAGAAAAAAATGTCTTAGAAATTGTTAACATTTCAGCGTACTTGAAGACTTTCTTTTATAACTTAAGAAATGCAAATGTTCCTTTCAGACCAGATATTCGAATTGTTGACATGAAAAATGTGTTCCTATAGCTATTTGAAGAGCAAAAGGCAGAATCAGAGTTGAAATTTTCTGCATTGGTAGTCAAGCAATAGTTTAAAATGCATACTCTCTAACTAATAAATAGTCATTGATAGCTAATCGTTTTATTTAGTTTGATTACAATGATAAGTAAAGTGTATATTTAATTGAAGTGCTATAAATTGGAATATTTTAAAAAGGATATTCACTTTTTAAATATATACATATATATGTAAAAAATAGAAAGTAATTTCATTAAAATGAATGAGTTAGATTTATTTACATTGTTCAAGTATAAAAGTAATATAAAGTAAACTGTCTTCCACCAGATAAGAATTAATATTTCTTAGTAATGATATTATACAAATGTATTTATAATTCTTGAAGAAACCAATTACAGTTTTGCTTAAGGTTAACTTATAAAAGTGAGAAATATACTCTCTAAGCATTCAAGTAAAATGAATGTATAATAAATATTTTTTATGTTCCTGTGCATAACTTCAAGAGTTTTATCACTCTAATATGATACATGTAGCAAAATAATTTATGACTGGCAACCAGCAGTTCTCAGAGTTTGTAAATACACTCACAGTTATGTAAAAAGTCTGTAAAGTTAGGATGGGCCCTGAGGGTTTATCAAGCCTAACCATCTTTTACAAGTGAAAAAACTTAATTTCCACAGATATGAAAAGAAAAATAAGATATTCTCCAGAAGACACCTACTTTCAGTCCCTAAATCTAAAAATCTTCTTTTAGGATTTAGATTCTCAGCAGTAGGTAGAGGCCGAGTTGACCTTAACCATTTTTTTGTGTAGCTATAAACCTTGTGATTGTGACCATTGTCTCGTATCCACCTGAATTGTTCCACCATAATTTCTTAGGTTAACTTGACCCCAGGAACCTTCTCCCCAGTCTTTAATGCAACTGCTTCTCAATATGGAGTTCATAAATTTTCTAGAGGAAACAATTTTCTCCAACAAAGGCCAAATGACAACATGATATACATTGCACACTAGTATTTCCCAAAGGGGCTATATCAATGCTAATAAATTCTTCAATATACTGTCTTTGAGATTTAATATTTTTTGCTTTCATTTCATTATTTATCTAAAAATACACTTAATAAAACTGAATTCTCAGTCATTAAAATAACTGCCTTACAATGGAGAACTGCTAAGCAATTTCAGTTTTCCTATTTATATTTGTCTAAGATTGAATTGGCCATTGAATTGGCCAAGTGATATTTGTTATAAGCACTGAACATGTTGGTAGTATAACCACATTTTGAAAAAAAAAAAGCATTAAATGGACCTTGTTTATGTACATATCACTTACATAATACATTACCTCTAAACGTGGTAGTAAACAAGCAGTGAATGTCATTTCTGCCCTAATTCCAGCAATACCAGTAATTACATTGCATATTAATTTATTGAATTATTTATTTGGCCAGGATTGGGGTTAGGTGAAGGGATATAGGAATAGACATGGAGTTTACATTAAATTGTAGAAATAAGAAAAAGGATAAAAAAATAAGCAACTAAATAAATAAGAAAATAAAGGCACATAATGAATAAAGCACAGATTAGTAACACTTAATGCAGATTTCAGTGGAGCCACACTAACAACCTTACCTTCACATGAGAGTTTGAAAGAGTTATTAAGTGACACTACAACAAAACTTACTTTTGTAGATGGCTTACTAACAGAATTTTAGTTAAGTATGGAGCCTAATTATCATGTACCAACAACAAAACCTTGATGTTATGAATGCCAGTTTATAAAGCATGCTGCTGTGAACAGGCATTCATTCTCTACATCAGTATAATTGAAGTGAAAACAATGAAACAGATTAAATGTAGAAACAGACTTGAGGCTACATTTTCCTAATATTAATTCCAATTTCTGCTATCTGTTTTAGCACATCAATATCAACTCTCACAGTAAATTAAAATTTTAATTCTATTGGGTTTTTAGTTGGTTTACATTTAATTTGTAAATTTGATTTTTATTTCATAGTTGTGTGGGATGTTTACACACTGTCCTATAAATATTTATTAACATAATCTATATCAAATCTAGAGGTTTCTGATATTATTTTCCTTAATAGAATTATTAATCAAAAGTATTAATAACATTCAGTGTTACGATTTTGGGAAAACACTTTCATAGACTGAGGGAAGAATTAATAGGTACAACCTGTTGGGATAGCAATCTATTGATATTCAAAAGGCTCACACCATTTAGCCCATGCTTGAGAAATTATTAACCAAAACTAAAAGCATCTACATGTGTGGATTTATGTATAAAGATGATCATTGCAGCAATAAAATATTAGCAAACAAATTCAAAAATTTGTAATATAAAAAATACTTCATCCCAGGGTTTTTAGGTTCATTATCTTTTTTCACTTTATTCTTTCCTGAGTGTAGAGTGTTTTCCAGAGACTATATAATGTATAATGACACCATAGTTCTGATGACTAATGAAATTTGTGTTTGTTTTCCTGTGTTTTAAAGCTTTTGGTTTTAATTTATAACAAGGTAATTCCTGGTAGATATAACTCACATATATAAAAACTCAAAAGGTACTCAATACTTTTTCATATTATAAAATTTTATTGATTTTTTTATTTTTAAGAATAACTTTCAGAAATTTCCAATAATTCTTATTGCTAGTATTTATGAATTTAAGAGTTCTGTTTTCTTTCAACCAATTAGATTCCTTTGGGGATTTTCTTATAAAAACATTCTTTAAAAATATATTAGTTACAAAAAAATTTAAATATATTTACAAGTACATAAATAATATAGCAAAGGGGTTTGTGCCAATAACTCATTCTTATAAATATCTTCCATATTTGCTTTGGATATCTTTAAATCTACTTTGTCTTTTAGAACAGTTTTTGATTTATAGAAACACTGAGAATATAGTACAGAGAGTTCCCATGTACTCTACACCAGTTCCCTTTATTAGTAGCATCTTACATTAATATGGTACTTTTGTCATAATTAATGAACCAATATTGATACATTATTAAGTACAGTCCATAAGTTATTCATATTTTCTTAGTTTTTACATAATGAACTGCTTTTTTTTTTGTTCTAGGATCCCATCTAGGTTACCACATCACATTAATTTTTCATGTCTCATTAGGCTTCTTTTAACTGTGGCAATTTCTCAGACTTTCCTGGGTTTTGGTGACCATGAGAGTTTTGAAGAATACTGGTAGTATGTTTTGTAGAATGGTCTTCTATTGGAATTTTTCTAGTGTCTTCCTCATGATTAGACTTGGGTTATATGTTTGGGGAATAAACAACACAGTGATAAAGTATCATTTTCATGTCATCATATCAAGGTTACTATCAATATGATTTATCACCTTTGATGTTGATCTTGATTACCAGGCTTAGGAAGTATTTGTCAGGTTTCTCCAATGTAAAGTTATTCCTCCTCCCCTGCCTTTCCATACTGTACTTTTTGGAAGAAAGTCAATAAATAAATTATTGTTAATTCTGCATGGCAGATTTGTCTCTTCCCAATTTGTTTATAACAGTATGACTCATGAATACTTATTTTATATGCTGAGCTTAATTTCTTCCTATTTTATTTATTTTGTTGCTCAAATTTCTCCGCCTTTGGTCACTGAGCAATCTTTCACTTGGTTCCTATGTACCTGTGACGTACTTCTATCAAGTGGATTTATTTGTTTGTTTTTGTTTATTATTCCCCTACATTCTAGCATTACAAGATACTCCAGGCTTATCTTGTATATTCCTTGCCCCAGTCCTAAAATTAGCCATTTCTACAAAGACACCTGGTTTCTTTTATTACTAGGTGCTCAGTAATTTTTAAGAGTTTAAAAGAGTCTTGAGACTGAAAGTTTTTGAAATGGTGATCTCTGTTGACTAATACAATAACCACTTAAAAATTATGGGTATATGGGAGAAAGCAGTGTATTGAAAAGAGCACAGACAGACTTGGGTTTGAGTCAAAGCTCTATGCCTTAGGGGAACTTTGACTTTATGTAGCTTACCTACTCTTCTGACCAGTTCCTCAAGTTTACTCAAACATGACATGAACTTTCATTTATTTGTAGTTTTCCCAAGTGTAGTAAGAAAATCTTATGACAAATATCATGTAGCAAACTTTGTATATATATATATATATATATATATATATATATATATATATATACTAGAGGCCCGGTGCAAGAAATTCGTGCACGGGGTGGTGGTGTCTCTCACCCCAGCCTGCACCTTCTCCAATCTGGGACATCCCTCTCATAATCCAGTACTGCTGGCTCCCAACTGCTCGCCTACCTGCTTTCCTGATTGCCCCTAACCGCTTCTGTTTGCCAGCCTTATCACCCCCTAACCACTCCCCTGCCAGCCTGATTGATGCCTAACTGCTCCCCTGCCAGCCTGATTGTCCCTAACTGCCATCCCCTGCAGGCCTGGTCACCCCTAACTGCCGTCCCCTGCAGGTCTGGTCCCCCCCCAACTGCTCTCCAATGCAGGCCTGGGTCCCCCCCAACTGCCCTTCCCTTCAGGCCTGGTCACCCCCAACTTCCCTCCTCTTCCAGCCTGGTGACCCCTAACTGCCCTCCCCTGCAGGCCTGGTCACCCCTAACTGCCCTCCCCTGCAGGTCTGGTCCCCCCAACTGCTCTCCATTGCAGGCCTGGGTCCCCCCCCCCCCCCCCCATCTGCCCTTCCCTGCATGCCTGGTCACCCCCAACTTCCTTCCTCTGTTGGCCTGGTCCCTCCCAACTGCCCTTCTCTGCTGGCCATCTTGTGGTGGCCATCTTGTGTCCACATGGGGGCAGGATCTTTGACCACATGGGGGAAGCCATCTTGTGTGTGGGAGTGATGGTCAGTCTGCATATTACTCTTTATTAGATAGGATAGAGGCCTGGTACATGGGTGGGGGCTGGCTGGTTTGCCCTGAAGAGTGTCCTGAATCAGGGTAGGGGTTCCCTTGGGGCATGGGGCGGCCTGAGCAAGGGGACTGTGGTGGTTTGCAGGCTGGCCACGCCCCCTGGCGACCCAAGCAGAGGCCCTGGTATCTGGGGTTTATTTATCTTCTACAATTGAAACTTTGTAGCCTGGAGTGGAGCCAAGCCTTCTGCTTGCTTCGTGGTGGCAGCCATTTCTGTTGGGGTTTATGTATCTTCTATAATTGAAACTTTGTAGCCTTAAGTGGAGGCCTGGGCCAGCCAGGGTGTGCGGAAAGCTTGGCTTCCTCCATTGCTGGGGTCAACCCTAGCCTCCTGCTCTTTCCAGCTCAGTGGCTGCTGCCATTTCTGTTTGGATTTGTTTACCTTCTATAATTGAAACTTTGTAGCCTTGAGTGGAGGCCTAGGTCAGCAAGGGCAGGCGGAAAGCTTGGCTTCCTCAATTGCCTGGGAAACCCAAGCCTCCCTCTGCTCTCTGTGGCTGTAGCCATCTTGGTTGGGTTTATTTGCATATTTGCTCCTGATTGGCTTGTGGGCATGGCTTATGGGTGTAGCAGAGTGATGGTTAATTTGCATATTACTCTTTTATTAGGTAGGATATATATATAGATATATATATATATATATATATATATATATATATACACACACACACACACACACACACACACACACATATATATATACACATACACACACATTTTTTAAATAAAATACTTACATATTAATGACATCTCATGAGTTATAGTAATAATTTACTCAGGCACTGTGAGTATTTTTAATCCATTATGTAATTTAATTGTTACAGTAACATTATTTATGTTATTCTTATTCTCATTTCAGAGATAAAGAAACTGAGGTTCAGATGGGTTAAGTTAAATTGTAAACTTGTTAACAGTATGGCAGGCACATATCTGGTTCTAATTAATGTTATTTCTCTTGTCGTCTTCTTAGCATGTACAATTGTTAAAGAGTAAACTTTTGGCCAGTCTCACAGGCCAAGAAGCTGCTTACCATCTCCTACTCATGCCAGGGTGACTCAGAGTCCAGCATTCTGTGGGCTTATTTAGTGAGTCCCCTGGCTAGAAACCATTCACTTCTTGCCAAAGTTAAAGTGGCCTATATAAACACTCTTCCAGAGCTGGTGCAGCAAAGACAAGTAACAAAAACCATCAAAATAACAATAATTTGACAATGCTTGGGAATCTCTTCTGTATCAACCACTGTATTAAATATTTAATATCATCTAATTTGCTGTCACCACAAACTTGTAAGATCTTAACTGCTTTGTTTTTAAGGTGAGAAAACTATGCTTAGAGTGATAAATTTTATATCCCAAAGGGATGCAAATTGTAAGCAGCAGAGCCAGTGTGTGAAGCCTGAGCTGTTTGATTCCAAACCCATTTGCTTAGCCATTGTACAAGGGGAGCGGCAGTTACTGGCAAGTGAAGGTTGCTCCAGGCATTTTACAGAACTCAATAGCAACAAGTTTCCCTGGAGTTTTAGAGTTGCAATGATTTTGTGAAAACTGCAAATGAGGAGTAGGGCTTGTGAGATAATTGATGAAGGCTCAAAGTCTAAACACTAAATAACTGCAGACAGATCTGCTGAGAATTTTTAGCAGTAGACATAGATATTTTGAGGCAAGGAAGCAGAAATCAACTTGTACAGGAAAGGGTATAAGAGCACTCTACAGCACAGAAGTATGATAAACAATGAGAATTTAGGTAAGACTAGGGGAAAGATATATCCCTCAGACATTCCTAGTGAAGTATATCATCATTTTCATACTGAGGAAAGAGAAATTGAATATTAACATTTAACCTATACTATGGCAAATAGTATGGTACTACACTGTACCACACTATGCTTTATTGCCTTTTCTTTGTAGTTTGGATATATGCATTGTGATAGATTGTATTAAAAAAAACAAAAACACAAAACTTTGTGAGGGTTAATTTCATGTGTCAACTTGACTGGGCCTCGGGATGCCCAGACATTTCATCAAACATTATTCTGGATGTGTCTGTGGGGTGTCTCTGGATGAGATTAACATTTCAATCAGTAGTCTGAGTAAAGCAGATTGCTCTCCCTAATATTGGCGGGCCTCACCCAATCAATTGATGACTGAAGAGAACAAAAAGTGTTTAGTAAGAGAGAAATCCTTTGGCTGAATTGCTTTGACCTGGGTTATTGTTTCTTTTCTGTCCTTAGGTTTGAACTGAAACATCAGCTCTTCCTGGGTCTCAAGCCTGCAGGCATTTGGACTAGAACTGCACCATCAGCTTTCTTTGGTTTCTAGCTTGCCCATCGAAGATCTTGGGACTTGTCAGCCTCTATTATTATGTGAGCCAATCCCATAGATAGATAGATAGATAGACAGACAGACAGATAGATAGAGATTATATAGATATAGATGCTCTATTGGTTCTGTTTCTCTGGAGAAACATGACTAATATAGATTTCAAAAATATTTCCATTTCCATACGTTCTTCTAGAAACTTGACACTTCTCCATCAAGAGATGGAAGCTATATTCCTTTTTCTTGAACCTGTCTGGGTTTAGGATTGATAGAATATAGCAGAAATAACACTATGTGACTTCTGGGGACAGGTCATAAAAGGTGATGAAAACTCCACCTATTTCTATCTCTTGGTAACTTAGGAGCTCTGAGTTGCCAAGAAAGATGTCTGGCTATTTTAAAGCCCTCATGCTGGTCTCTGGAGAGAATCTGTGGAGTGACTACCTAGAGATAGAGAGACATGCTCAATAAGCTCCAGCTGTTCCAGCCTCCAGCTTTTGAGTCTTCCTAGCTCAGGTACTAGACATGTGAGTGAGGAAGCCCTTCAGAAAACTTCAGTCCTCCACACTGCACGAGACCGCATTGCATAGCTGAGGTCACTCCCAAACCATGAGAGACAGATAATAATAATAATAACATAGTTGTTTTATGGTATTAGTGTGGAATTTATTGTATAGTGATGAATAATTGTACAAGTAGAAAGAAAAAGGGAGTATAAATATAAGTATATAAATAAAGTATATTTATAAGTATATAAATTTTGGAGTTTCAGAACCTAAGATATAATAAAATCAGATACCAAAGTGGGTTGTGAGATAAGCCATTCTATAAAACATTTGAGAAATATATAAGCAAAAACTAGATTTCATACCTTTTAGATCCCTTATCTATATATATAAAAGCCTAAGCTACCATTACAACAGAATGACCGGAATGACCAGTTGACCAGTTGTGATGATGCACACTGATCACCAGGGGGCAGACGCTCAATGCAGGAGCTGTCCCCTGGTGGTCAGTGCGCTCTCACAGGAGGAGCGCCGCTCAGCCAGAAGCCGGGCTCATGGCAGGTGAGTGCAGCTGTGGGGGAGGGAGCCTCTCCTGACTCTGTGGCAGCACTGCCGAGCAGGGAGCAGTGGCAGCAGGCACAGCGGGCCGGGATGAGCATGAGCGGTGCAGCGCCTGGCCCTGGTTTGGGCTCCTCCCTGTCCACCTGCCACTTGGCACACAGCTATATCCCCCAGTCGAACATCCCCCAAGGGGTCCTGGATTGCAAGGCGGTGCAGGCTGGGCTAAGGGACTGCCCCTCCCCCCCCCCCCATGCACAATTTCATGCACCGGACCTCTAGTCCATTATAAAAAGTATAAGCGGTTTATTTGTGGACATTTAAGCAGGATTGTGAAGAGAAGTTCTTTGGACAATGCTATGTTTCCTCTCCTTGGCCCTACCATTAAGTAGGAGAGAGAGGTGTGCCTCCACAGTCTTCTCAAGTCAAATTGAGAGCCTCCATAGAGCCACTCAGAGGATTTGTTGTCTCGCTGCAGTGAGAAGCCTAAGAGGAGGAAAGATGCCTGGCTGCTGCTTTAATGGCAGAGTGAAAAGAGCTTGATGCTGGAATAAGATTGTATTGCTGTTTTGCTATCTATTGGGGCCAAGCATATTTCCTGTAGACTAAGAGGTGGACTGAGATAGACCTGCCTTATGATGTTTTTAATTCTTTTCAACAATACTACCTGGAAGAATGATGGAACATATGTTCAGAGTAAGTTCTAAATCCAAAAGGGGTGAGGGAACTTGGTGAGCTAGGTGGGGAAGGAGGATGGAAAGTGGGGGAAGAGAAGGACTTCTTCCGACAGAAGACCTTAGCTGAAGGAAAGATAATTTAACTTTAAATAATTTGGAGTTCCAATTATTGAATGGGGTTAGCTATTTTAACATTTCTGAATGGAAACTGCATTTCAACAGTATTTATGCAACTATAAGGTGGCAGGCGCTGTTATAGATTCTGGGGATGAATCTGTGAACAAGAAACAATAGATAAAAGCCCCCTCTTCCCTCATGTAACTTGCATTCTCACAGGGAGATGCAGACAATAAATAGATGAATAAGTCAAATTCATGCTACATCACATGGTGATATGTGCTGTGGAGAAAATATAGAAGGGAGCGTCAGATGCAGATAAGCAGGTGATCATGAAAGGCCTCCTGCGAATACAACTCTTCTCATTAATTCTTTATGTTCACTTTGTTAAAAAGTGGAAAGAGTCTCTTTTGTTCTTTAATATTGTATTAGTTAGGGCAAATAATGCTACCTGTTATTCAGGCAAACTATGCAATCCCATTCTCTTAACATAATAAAAGTTTATTTTTAGTTCATGTCACATGACAGTGTGTGTTGTAGTCATTCAGGGACAGTCTTGACTCTATTGGCTTCTGCAGCTCCCTAAGCCCTCTGAGCCCTGCACTGAATGGTCCTCATTGGGCCAACAGATGAGATGAGGAAATGCATGTGGAGAAAGCACAACTGTGTTTTACTAGCTTGGTCTAGAAAGGACACACATCACTTACTTACATCCACAGGCAAGAATGAGGGTTCAGTCTATGAAGGAAAAGAAAACTTGGATTTTGGTGAACACTATGAGTCATGTGCTCATAGAAAGCTTCTTGGATTGAGTGAAAGCAAACAGACATTGAAAGTCAAATAATGGGACACTAGCTTGGGCTGGCTGGGTTGGCAACTTGGTTTAAGCAATAGTACCTGATGGATCTATTGCTGATTATGTGTACAACATGCTGTATGTAATTATGCTCAATATGGGAGACAAAACGTTAACAGCAGTTTAATTTGTTGGAGTAGAATAGTTATGAGTAACTTTTTCTTGTACTCTGTTTTTTATTCTCCTGTCTTATGTAGTGAAAAGAAGAAAAATGTAGTTCAAAATAAATAAGATATTTGATTGAGTAAATAGTTTACGACTATAGTTGGATCAATTTCTAATGCTGTAAGATCACTGTCTTTTTGCTGTCTGAACATAACCAATGTGTTTCTAAAGGTATTGTGTAATCTACTTTCAGTGTTAATGCAAAATTGTCTGATATATAAGCTGCATATTAGACTTGTCGTTTTTTTAAAAAAATAATTGTATAGAAAAAAACTACTGTCGGAGTAAATCAAGAGTATACAGGGTTATAGTGACGGTCTATTGGAAATTAAAGGTAGTACAGTACTCAGCACCTCAGAACTGTTAGGAATAATTTAATAAATTATAAAGGAGATTGTAACTATTAAACCTATTTTCTTCATTTTTTAAGTGATTATTTTTGTTGAAACAAAATAAAATTCTTGAGAATAACTTGACAGTCACTTAACCCTCAATGTAGGTTTCTGAAATCTTTTTCAATTTTGGTGATAAAACTTCATATTATTATTCTTTTATTTATTTCCTAGAGGCCCGGTACATGAAATTCGTGCACGGGGGTGTGTGTCCCTCAGCCCAGCCTGCACCCTCTCCAATCTGGGACCCCTCAAGGGATGTCCAACTGCCCATTTAGGCCCGATCCAGGTAGGATCGGGCCTAAATGGGCAGTTGGACATCCCTCTCACAATCCAGGACTGCTGGCTCCCAACTGCTCGCCTACCTGCCTTCCTGATTGCCCCTAACCGCTTCTGCCTGCCAGCCTGATCACCCCCTAACCACTCCCCTGCCAGCCTGTTTGCCCCTAACTGCCCTCCCCTGAAGGCCTGGTCACCCCTAACTGCCCTCCTCTGCAGGCCTGGTCCCTCCCCAACTGCTCTCCCCTGCAGGCCTGGGTCCCCACAACTGCCCTTCCCTGCAGGCCTGGTCGCCCCCAACTTCCCACCTCTGCTGGCCTGGTCACCCCTAACTGCCCTCCCCTGCAGGCTTGATCACCCCCAACTGCCTTCCCTTGCAGGCCTGGTCCCTCCCAACTGCCCTCTCCTGCTGGCCTGATCGCCCACAACTGCCCTCCTTTGCAGACCTGGTCCCTCCCAACTGCCCTCCCCTGCTGGCCATCTTGTGGCAGCCATCTTGTGTCCACATGGGGGCAGTCATCTTTGACCACATCGGGGCAGCCATCTTGTGTGTTGGAGTGATGGTAAATTTGCATATTATTCTTTTATTAGATAGGATCTTTATGGTTGAAAGTATTACTGATGTCCCTTATTTTTCCCCTGATGCCCCCTCCACCCGGTTCTTGCCTCTCCCAGGCCTTCACCACACTATTGTCTGTGTCCATGGACTATGCATATCCTATCTAATAAAGATGGAATATGCTAATTGACCCTCATGCTGTCACAAAGATGGCGGTGCCCACAGCCAATAAGGAGGGAATATGCTAATTGACTGCCTGCCCCCAAATATGGCGGCACCCACAGTCAATAAGGAGGAAATATGCTAATTGACTGCCCCAACCTCAAATATGATGGCACCCACAGACAATAAAGAGGGAATATGCTAATTGACTGCCATGCCTCAAAGATGGTGGTGCCCACAGCCACAAGATGGTGGTGCCCAGTCCCCTCAGCCCCGTCGGGGCGACAGGTGCATGGCAAGGCCGGGCCCGCAGTCCCCTCAGCCCCCCAGCTGCCCAGGGATAGCCTGAGGCACAGGCAAGCCTCAGATGTCGGCTGCCCAGCTGCCCAGGGCTGGCCCAAGGTGTAGGCAAGCCTTGGATGGTGGCTTCCCAGCCACCCAGGGCTGCCCGAGGCTCAGGTAACCAGGCTGGGCCGAGGCTTGCGCTGCCAGCAGTGGTAGCAGCAGAGGTATGATGGGGCATCGCCTTCTCCTGATGGCCGGGTTGCCTTCTGCCCCTGAGGGCTCCTGGACTGTGAGAGGGACCCCCCTCCTCCAGTGCATGAATTTTCATGCACCGGGCCTCTAGTATGCATATAAAACTTCACATTAAAAAGCATATACCAGCATTGCATTTAGCATAGAAGAAATGGCATCAGCTTTAGGTTTTAAAAGAATAAAAATAAAACATTTTGATAGAGTTGAAGCCACCCTCTACCTTTCTCTGATTCCACTCACTCTGCTCCCTGATCAGAAATAGCCCCCATCTGAACTTGGTGTTTATCACTTATATTGTCTTTATACAATTTCCATTTTTATATACATTGATAAATAATATGTATTATTGCTTGAATTATTTTAAAACTTTAAGTAAATAAATAGTATCATACTGTATAGATACTATATTAATGGACCTTTTTCTCTCCACATTATTTTCTGTTTTTTTTTTTTTTCTTCTCTTGGCTTTTGCTTACTTTGCCTTGACTGATGGTCATTTTTTTTGAATGCCAGCTATAGTGGTTGAAAACCCATAAAAACATTCTGAGGCTCTGGATAAAATTATCTTCATTGACACAGGTCAATGGTCCAGTTGGCAATTAGAGTAAGAAAGATTACTTTAATCCAGAATAGGGTTGTTTTGGTTGGAAACTGGTTTTCAGTCTTTGGTTAGGATTGGCCCATGTCCAGGTTATTCTTACCCTTATAGGATATTTCCCTTAATGTCCTAGCTTGATGCCTGGGGTATTTAGCAGTGCCATTTCTCCTTTGTGTGTCCCCAAATCCAGTTTTTGTCTTCCCAGCCCCATGAAGTTTCTAGTAGTAAGGCTCAGCTTCTCAGTCTTTTAGTTGCCATTTTCGGATCAGCTTCTTAGGCTATGTAGCTACTTATAAATTAGAACTTAAGAAACAGTACACAATGTGAGGTTCTGCCCAATCAGCATCCCTTCTCTCTAGGACCCCTGCTCCCTCAAGTCCTAGCTGACTTAGTAGCTTTCTGGTGTCTGCCAATACTTTGTGTGTGTGTGTGTGTGTGTGTGTGTGTGTGTGTGTGTGTGTGTGTGTGTAAGCATTGTAAACAGCTTTCTAAGACATTTGGAGAGACCTGGCCTGCAACAAAGTACTCAACAAATTCCTATTAATTTTAATGTTATTTTCCTCTGAGATTTCTCTGTTGCTTATTTCAATGGATTTAGAACGTTAGATTTCTGTCTTTGGCCACCTGTTCTGAAAAAAAAATCACTCCTGGGGTGCCCCTGCCCCCCATGACTTGTTTTGTGATGGGTGCCTGTGGGGGACATCTGCCCTGGAAGGAAGCCACAGCACATAATTTGTTGACTTGTTTTAGCCTTTAAGAAATTCCTATTGCACTGAATTTTTTGGCTACCTACCTCACTGCCTGCCTTTACTTTGCCAAATTAGAGATTTCATATAGAATTCTTCTGATATTCCCCCACTTATTTCTCCAACATCCTGTTTCACATTTGAAGGAGTTATGAGTCAGTTTTGCCTGCTTCTACACTGAACTGTATATTATGAAGAAAATTCCTTAAAGTTTGTTCTGTGTAGTATAGTATACCATTTCTCCTTACTTCTATTGCCAACACAACTTTCCCTCAGATACATGAATAGCTTTCTCTTTGACATAAAATAAAACTTTGCTCAAGTGTCATCATCTGATTTACTATACATTTATTAATTTTATCTGTCTCCCTTTTCCGTACCCCAATTTCTATACCACTAGTACCTAGAAGAGTGATGGAATATAATAGATAGATGTTCATTAAATATTGTTAATCCCTGGCTGGTGTTGTTCATTGGTTAGAGCATTGGCCCAAGCACCAAAGGGTCTCAGGTTCAAATCCCAGTCAAATGCATGTATCTGGGTTACATTTTCAATCCTTGGCCCCAGTTGGAGCACATGTGTGTGGCATATATGTCTCTCTCACATATATGTTTCTCTCTCTTTCTCTCTCCCCACCCCTCCCTTCCACTCTTTCTAAAAATATATGGAAAAAAAAATCCTCAGGTGAGGATTTATGTGTATATATATATATATATATATATATATATATATATATATACACACACACACACATATATATGCATATACATATATGCTTAAATGAGTAAAGAGTAAAAACTGCTTAAAATTCGTGAAAAAATTATTTAATTTCAGAGATTATTGTCCTTTATTACCTGACTAGATGCCTGGTGCATGAAATTTGTGCATGGGTGGGATCCCTAGGCCTGGCTGGCGATCAGGACTGATCAGGTTCTCTGCCTCCCCACCTCCTCCTTCCTTTACCACCCACACACCGCCACCCACCCCCAGGTCCCAGCCTGGGCTAGGCCCTGATCCAGTGATTGGGACCTTCCAGCCAGGGGAGGGACCAGGAGGTTGTCTGGCAGGCCCCAATTGGGCAATCAGGGCCTGCCAGCTTGGGGAAGGGGCCAACTGCCACCACAGTGGGCAGACAACATGCCAATCGGGGCCTGCTGGTTGAAGGAGAGACAGGGCGAGGGACCCAGGATGTTGGCCGCTGGCCCCGAGGAGGGAGCCAACCCTCGGCCCCCCTGGGAAAGGGGCTGCGTCCGCCACCACCCACCCCCGGTTCCCCATCCCAGTCCGAGGGCCAGGCTGAGGGGATGGACAGGGAGGTTGGCCGGCAAGCCCCATCAGCCATCAGGACACAGGCTGGGGGCAGCTCCTGCATTGAGCATCTGCTGCCTGGTGGTCAGTGCACATCATAGTAACTGGTTGTTCCAGTCATTCCATCGTAATGGTCGCTTAGGCTTTTATATATATAGAAAAGAGGCCTGGTGCACAGGTGGGGTCCGGCCAGACATCTAGTCAGGTAATAAAGGACAATAATCTCTGAAATTAATGAATTTGTACACAGGTGGGGTCCGGCCAGCCCACCCTGATGGGGGCTGGGGGGAGGGGCTGTGGGCAGTTGGCTGACTGATCCCACATCCTGGTTGAACTCCCGGTCGAACTCCCGGCTGCGGAGACAATTTGAATATTAGCCTTTTATTTTTTGGATGTTCAGTATCTTGAAAGCTGTTGTTTCATACACTAAGTGGCCAGATTATTATAATCTCTGAATGCATAATAATCTGGCCACTCAGTGTGTATGTGTGTGTGTGTGTATGTGTGTGTGTGTGTGTGTTTATATATATATATATATATATATATATATATATATATATATATATATTAGAGGCCTGGTGCATGAATTCATGCATGGGTGGGGTCCAGCCAGCCTGGCCAGGGGGAGGGGACATGGGCGGTTGGCCAGACTGCCTGCTGGTTGAACTCCTGGTCGAGGGGACAATTTGCATATTAGCCTTTTATTATATAGGATATACACTGAGTGGCCAGATTATTATGCATTCAGAGATCATAATAATCTGGCCACTCTGTGTATATTTTTACATTTTGTGATTGTGTCAGATAAGAAATTAGATTGCTTTCCTGTTACTTCATTATGGCCAGAAGAAGAATTTCATGCTCTATTATTACTTATTATCTGTGTTCTTCCAAAAGAATATGAGCTCCATGAAGGTGGAGTTTTCTGTATGGTTTAATGCTGATTTCCCTAGATCTGAAACACTACCCACATGTAGCAGAGGTACAGTAAATATTTACCAACTAAACAAATTAAACAAATCTTTCTTATTCTTTCACGTTCTGAAAATTTATTACAGTTTAATATTCAACTTATTTTCAACTATATCCCAAATATGACATTTTTATGGCTTTTCTACAGTCTTATTCTTCCATCAAGTTCTGTCACAATGACTTGTCTTCATATATATTCTCTCTAACCAATTTTTTGTGATGTCTACTTATCTGACCACTGGGAAGATTTTTTTTTTTTTTATTATAGCCCAGAGCATATGACAGATCTATGTTCTGAATCTAATTTACATGTGGATATATTAACCTGATGTGACAGCAATGGCTTTAATCCTATAACCCTTTTTTCTCCTGGGGTAGGTGATTAGAAAGAGAATTAAAAAGAAATTATTTCCATCCTATTGCTGGGGCTTAAATTAAGCAGGAGATGCCAGTATCTTAGAACCATCACTGTATAATCTTTGCATGGAGAGATCTGTATTGAAAATATGATACATCTGGGATGGGAGAGAGAACAACCTGTTATGCTGTTACTAAAAATAGTGTTAAATCCCTTATTGCTACTGATTACTTATTTTATATAGGTGAACATGAAATATCAAATATAAGACACAATCACCTCACAAAGACTGTAAGAGTCTGTTTTAATCGTTTGACTTGGAAACTGCATGAACATGAGTTCAGCATGTCTTTCTATTTAGACAGAATTACGTTGCTTTCTTTGCAGCTATGCTAATAGAATAAGTGGCTCTCCAACTGTCACGGCTTAGTGTTACTGCTATAAACCATATAAGCATAAGACTAAGGATCAGGAACCCTTTAACACATACTAAATTTGCAGACATTTCCCCCCTGAATTTTGATTTTGAGAAGAAAACCCAATAATTTTAATAATTCATTAAATCTGCACTTACCTACACACAAGAATTATGTTTCATGAAGGACTGTTCTTGATCCAGAGGAACACAAAATAGAAAGTGGATTACATCACTTAGAATAGGAATTCCCTGCTCGGAGCATTAGGCATATGTTTTGGGGTTTGAGTGTCACAAAGCTTGTCATGTCAATTCATAATTCAGACCTGGAGTTGCCTCTTTCAATGCATGGCTAGTTTTTATTTTCAGACAACATATTGTTCACTAGTCTTTTTTTCAGATATAATCTTAGTGTTCATTCCTTCTTTGGATGCTGAATTCTGCATTTTGTGGCACCAGTTATGGAATGGGTGACCTTAACTGTCTCCTGCATGTTGCCTAGGCCAGAATGCCAGCTGGATTACAGGAGGGTTGTGGTTGCCAAGAGGGGAAAGTAATGTAAAATTGGAAGCTAGGACTCTCACTGATGCAGGAGAGGAGATAGACAGCAAAAATGGTCTGATCCTAAAAAGTACATCTGCAAAGGACAGCATGCACACACTCTGAAAGCCTACTGGTGGGGAGCCCCCACTCATATTGCATTATTGGTTATTTTGCCTTGCTTTGCTGATTCCTTTCTTTAGTAAGTTTAACTAGATGATGAAGAACTCATAGACATTTGATGATAATGTATTAACTAATTTATAGTTCTTAAATGACTTCTGGATAATAAAAAATGAATCTTTATTTAGAGACAATAAGCCTTGAGTTTTCTTTCTTCCCCCCCCCCGCCCCCCCGCCTCCGCTCACTCCACAGATACCCTTCGAGCTGTGGCGCTGCCCCAGGAAGTCTAATTAATTTCCTTTCAATGTGTATGAATCCATGCGCCAGCCCAGTAGTATGAAAATAAGATGGAAAACAAATTGCACAAGGTCTTAGAATTTTTTAAGCACATAGAGGTTATGTGTGCACATTATCTCATTTAATCTTCATGGCATCTCCATACATTGGCCTAATTCCCATTTTATTGAAGAGACTATTGAGTTTCAGATATTTCAACGTGCAAAGTGAGAAGAAAAGTGAGGATATCAAATCTCTTGAAACCAGAACTTTTAACTCTGCAATGTTCTGTGTCCTAAGTTGTACCAAGAATGGAGGATATTAATAAACATTGGCTTATCCTATTGTTATTATTGAACCATTACTTTCTTTTTCTTGACTAAAACTTGGTCTTTTAGCTCACAGGCTATGTTTGTCTTATTATTCAACCTTCTTTGTTAGTGTTATCAATAAACTTACTCTTATCAACCAACCAAACCAACAAAGGATTCATGGAGAATTATTATTTTTTCATCTTAATTTCTGCCATCATCTCATGTGTATTTAGTATCCACATAGATGACATATTGTCACCTCCAAAGTCCTTGACCTTCTACTTTTTGATTTTTAAACTGTTCTGATCACATATTGGATATTAGTTAAAATTGGAAAATATTCCATTTCTGCAATCTTTTTTCCCTTTTATTGAATTTATTGGGGTGACACTGGTTAATAAAATTAACAAGTTTCAGATGTACAATTCCTCTGTACACTGTATTATGTGTTCACCACCTCAAGTCAAGTCTTTCATCATCAATCATCCCACCCTACCCTCCTTTACTTCCTCCCATTCCCCTCTCCCCAGCAGGCAACCTCCACACTGTTGTCCATGTCTATGGACAGGAGATGCCAGTATCTTAGAACCATCACTGTATAATCTTTTTCTTTTGTTCTCAATCCCTCCCCAGATAGCTCCCAACCCCCACTCCCCTCTGACAGCTGTCAACCTGCTCCCTCTCTATGGGTCTGTTTCTATTTTGCTTAGTAGTTCATTTTGTTCATTAGATTCCAGATATGAATGAAATAATATGATACTTGTTTTTCTCTGACTGGCTTATTTCACTTAGCATAATGCTGTCCAGGTCTAACCATGCTGTCACAAGGGAGAAGCTTTCTTTCTCTTCCTTCCTTCCTTCCTTCCTTCCTTCCTTCCTTCCTTCCTTCCTTCCTTCCTTCCTTCCTTCCTTCCTTCCCCTTCCTCTCTCTCTCCTTTCTCTCTCTCTCTCTCTCTCTCTCTCTCTCTCTCTCTTTCTTTCTTTCTTTCTCTTTCTTTCTTTCTTTCTTTCTTTCTTCAGCCAACTAGTATTCCATTTCTGCAATCTTAAACACCAGTTCTTAGGGGGAAAGTGATGCCAGGCAGGGATGGAGATGTTGGCAGGGAGAAGATAATCAAGGTTGGCACAGGCCATGTTACCAATTTTGGACTTTATCCTAATGCAATAGAAAACCATTGAGAAGTTTTAAATTGCAAAGTGACAAAACCAGATTTGCATTGAAAAAAATCCCAATGCTGTTTAGAAAACAAATTGGAGAGGGACAAGAGTGAATTGAGAAAGGCAATTAGGGAGTTATTAAAAGAGATGATAGTAGTTTGTATTAGGGTTAGGGCAATGGGAATGGAGAGATTTTAGGTGGTAGAATCAACAGGACATGGTGATTGGTTGATTATAGAACTTGAGAAAGAAGAAACAGTTAATAATAAAAGAAAACATGAGTGTTAGGACTTGAAATACTAAGGTTGGTTGTGGAACCGCTTCCTGAGATGGGGAACACTAAGAAGATAGTGTTGGAGTGGAAGTGATGGGCAGGGAGGAAAGATGGTGAATTTAGGATTTGATATATTGAGTGTGGTAACTTGGAGAAATCTGAGTCCTACAGAGATTAACTGAGTGATGTCCAGAAGAGCAGTCAAAGAGGAGAAGGATAATTTATGACATCACAGATACTGATGGTGAAGAAGGATGCTCTAAGTAAGTGGATGTGGTAGAATGAGAATCAATTGGATTTAGAAACATTGAAGTCAGAGATGTTTTTACTGTGAGTAAATTTAGTAGACTGATGGAAGTAGAATCCAGAATTAAGTGGGTTGAGGAATGAAGTTCACATGAGAAAATGAAGGCAGTAATTACAAATAATTATTTGAAATAGTAAATAATCCAAACACAAAACCTGGCTGCCACTGAAAACTGCTCCTCTCACTCATTGACCAAATCAATCACCCAAAACTGGTAGTCCTGCTTCTTCTTTTTCATATGCATCCCCACCCTCTATCTTGAACAGGCTCCCTCAGCCTAAGCTCTCTCATTTTTACCTGGGTCTCCTCACCTTCAGCCCTCTTCAGTATATGGTTCAACAGCCACCAGAATGAACTTTCTAAACTTCGGATATTACTCAAAACCCTTTCGTATCTCCCCTTTCCCTGGTGGCTGCCCACCTTCCAGCTGGACCACCTGTTACCCCTGACACAGCATTCCACTTGAACTTCTTTAAAGTGTTTTCTTTTCTCATCACATGCTGTTTATTTTCTAAGGAATATTTTAATCCTTCCCTCACTCCACTTCACTAGGAAGATTCTTCTCATCCATCACAATTCAGCTTAGATTGTACCTGCTCCAGGGAAGCCTTCTTGGCACATCCCCACTGTCTGCATTACACACTGCCACTGCTCATGGTGTGTTCATCAATTTTAAGATGAACCATTTGCTTCTGACTTTTATGGCGTTGTCCCCAAGATCTTTTACTGAACCTGACTTCACTGATATAATCACATTGATTGATCAGCACAATGTATGAATAAATGCATACTTTGGAAACAAAGGAAAAAAACACATACAGATAATCTACCACTCCCCTACGCTGCCTTACCCACCTGATTTATTTATGTATTTATTTATTAAGTTTAAAATTCAAATGAATTCAAAGACAGGATAATTGGTCTTTATGTTTCAGGTAAATCATTTACTACTTCTAGGAACACTGACAACATGCATTCCAGAGCAATTTTTATGAGGAGTGAAAACATTGGTTTTAGTTTAATGCAGAGTTTGTAAATCAATTAAGGTCAGATCCCAAAATAAACATTAGGGTTTTCATTTTCTGCTATCTTTTTCCATAAATGCTGAAGACTTTTCTAGTTTTGTATTTTAAAATCACATTAAAGTAATGAGTGTTGGCAATTAATTCCATGCAGGATTAAATTCCTGCAGATATATATATATATATATATAATTTAATATACACACACACACACACACACACACACACACACACACACACGGTCTAATGGTTTCTGTGTAATTAAATAGGTTGTGTAGGCAATATGAGGACTTGTGAAAACGTCTCCAGTTGTTACCATAGAAACACAATTTTTAGAGTTGCTCTGCAGAGTGGTGTGATCCTGATTAAAGAGTTCAAGCACTTCATTTTAAAATTAGTTGGAAGTCAGCCAGCAGGAAGCTTCCCGTGGCTGGGCTGGGCTGGGCTGGGCTGGGCTGGGCTGCTGATGCCAGGCTGCCATGGCCCCGACAATTCCCTTAACCTGTTTGATATCAGGAGGCAGGAGGTGCTTTATGACATGTCAGCTCCGGCGGTCCTTGCCCAAAGGTTAAGTTATGAACTTAGCAGTTAAGGAATGTGAGTAGGTGCTGCTCTGCAGCTGTGAGTGCTCTGCCCAAAATGGCTGGATGAGGATGACATTCTGGCACTTCACATTCTGACATGGACTTCGTAACCATTAAAAACAAATGCTTGGGGAATTAATGGCTGTTGGGTCTCTATTAACGTGCAAGGAAATATAATATCGCTTTCATTAAAGTATATTGCTGAAAAATGATGGTGAGAAAAATGTAATCTGAATGACAGTGAAGCTGTGAGAAAGCCCAGCGCTGCTTATTTGATTACCATGGCAACTGTGACACACACACACACACACACACACACACACACACACACACACACACGACCAGTGTTTTTTAGCTTCAGGAAATTCTAAAGTATAAACCTACTTGCTAACTAATTTCAAATTCACACTTTTGAAAGCAAGGTGTTATTTTTAACCTTCCATCTAAGATTGAAAATGTTTAGATTCTTTTATTAGAAAGACAGCTGTAAGATGACTGACTACAGGACAATTGGAATTCAAAGTAGCCTAAAGCATGCATAAAAACTTTTCTGTAGCAGATTTTCTTTTCTCCATACTAAACCTTTGTCCCTTTGCTCTCTTTAACTCATTAAAGACTACAGTATGGTGTAATTTATAAAAATTTCAGCATTTGCTGCTATGAATCAAAGTAGTGATACTGGACAATCATTTAAAGAGAGGTTAATTCTCCATAGTTTTAATTCTTCATAGGTTTTTCATAGTTTCAAAGCCGGTTTCATGAAGCCTCCAGGAGTAAAACAACATAACGCCGATTTTGTCGAACATGGTTGGAAAGGCTGAATCAAGCAATCTTTTCTATCTGATGTTTCACAACTTAACCAAGCTGTGAAACAAACTGATACAGATATGTGTAAGTATTTATAAATATATAAAGACACAGAATACATTAAAGATGAGGCACCTGCAACTAGTAAAGTGGATAGGTTGAATTGCATTCAGCTGAAAACATACTGAACTCTGAGTGAAATCCACTTATTTATTCATAAACTATTTTATACACTGCTATTTCGATTAACATGGGAGAAATGCCAAGTCAAAGTATGCTTGCATGTGCACACACCTCTATACTCACACACATCCCTAACTCCTCTACCCTGTTAATGATGGCAACTGTGACTCGTGTGTTGAAAAGAAAGATATTCTGGATTTAAGATCTTAAAATTACTTGCACTCGATGGTTGATAAAATTAACTAAACAACCTATAATTTCCTTTTTTTTTTTTTTTTTGCTTTACTCTGCTCCAGAGTATTATGTTTTCCAATTAGAGATCAATAAAAACACTGATTTTTATCTTTGTTTGGATAAATGAAAAGAAGTAATTTCTTGTTTTTGTCCTAGGTTTAGTCTACATTGTTTGGCACAAATTTTTTTTTTTATTTTGAAAATCTTTTCCCAGTGAACAACTCTTGTTTGTTTCAAGTGCATCCCTTAATTTGTTGCCTTTTCTTCCTTTGTCCCTCCTCCAGGTCCCCTCTCCCCCATCTCACCAACAGTAACAGCATGTCATTTCAAACATCAAGGTGGGACCATGCTCCTGGCAGGTGTCTGGCCATACATGATGTAGTATCATTTCTCTTCTCAGAGCTGGGAGATTCCCATTACCTTCATGGGAATTTCATGTTTATGAATCTATACTTCATGCCCATCAACCAGCCCTGGCCACCAAAAGGCAGAACCAGGCTGGATTCTTCACTTACTATGTGTGGCTTTTACGAAAAAAAAATGATTTGAGTCCCAATTTCATGATTTAAGACCTAGTAGTGATAATATTTATTAAACTGGATTGTTGAGAAGATTGGATAAGAAAACACAGAGGCCTGGCTAAACAAATACTTGTTCCTATTTTTATTTCTCCTTGCCTTCCTTTTCCCTTATTTCTGTCTCTCAGATTACATTAATTTAGAGAAACACGCTCACTGGTAATTTCAAATCAGGGAAATATGGAATTTTTCAGAAGGGAGAATGTTTTTAATCTGTTGATAACAAGACAAGAGATAGATTTAGATCAGATTTGGAACAAGGAGGAAGCCTGGTTCAGTGAGGCCAGCCAGGTGTCTGGGGGTGATGCCAACATTCTGGGAACACTTATACTTATGTAGGCTTTTCTTCACTATATTACAGGAAACCAAAAAAGAAATTGTGTCTGGATTTGACTGGAGTTTGAAAGGTGACCAGCTAGATCTCGTGTATTCTCTGTGTTGTGGCAATGGGACTCAAAATGAAAAAATCCTGAAAGCCATACATAGCATAAGATTTGAGGTCACTTGTCCAAATGTTCAGGTTTTTGTAAGACTTTCCCTTCAGAAACGCTTATGTAAATTTAAATGATAAAGTTTAAGATTTTGTTTTCTGAATGAGGTCACTCATGTATTGTTTCCATGGTCATCTATGGGTATTTAGATGCAGGCGACAAGCATACATATATCTTAAAAATGTGAGAATTGAAGGGAAGGAAGACATCCTCTTTCTAGGAACATGTCACCTACATTATGGTGTTTGCATTAGTTGTTTCCTCAGATGGAAAGCTATTCCCCCAGACTTCCTTCTGATGGCTGACTCTTTCTTGTGATTCAAGCCTTAAGTTAAATGGCACCTCTTTAATTGACACCGACTTAATTGCCCAACCTGAAGTTTCCTTGGTGTCTCTCTAAGGTAGCACATTAATATATGTCCTTCTTAGCACTTATTATTAGATGATATATTCTTATTTATTTAATTACTTGCTTATTATTTAATTTACTGTCTACCTCCATCCACATGAATGTAAATACCAAGAGAGGGAAGACCTTGGCTGTCTTGTTCACTGTTGTATTACCAGTACCTTGGATGTCTGGCACATCATATGTAATCATTAAATACATTTTTTAACAAATGGATAACAGGAAAGCAATAGTGACTGAATAAGATGAAACCTATTCAGTTGAATCACATCAGACACAAGATAAAATAGCTGGGATGAGCCACAATAGCTGTTTAAGTAAGTAGTATTAACAAACTGGTTCAAGAGTATAATTCACTTGACATTGACCAGTCAGAGGCGATAACAAGCTTTTCTCTAATTGAACAGGATTCAATCAATAAGGTTCCTTATGGCTAAATAAATTCATCTTCAACTTTGTTAAGTATCCCGTAGATATTTAATATATCTAAGATAGTCTCTACATGAAGCATCGTTAGATCATTCTCTCAATACTCATAGGACACAAAATATCTGCCAGGCCCCATTCAAGGCACTGAAGATACAAGGTGAACAAAGAAGCATTTGCTCCCCTCCAAGAAGATAGGCTAGTGTCTAGCGTATATGCACACCTTGAAACCGGCAGATGCACCATGTGCTGAGTGCTAAGATATTGCCAAGTAGAGAATGCTGTGGGACTATATTAGAAGGGCAGAAAAGGTCACAAAGATGCCCATGAGAATGTAAAATCTAGGATAAATACACTTTCAGGAAGGCTCCAGGGGCCAGTAATCCAACTGTGTGCAAAAGGAGGTAAAAGATTCCAAAATCACTAAGAGAAGCTTAAGAACATCCATATATTTGTGCAACAGACCATGAGAGAACGCAATGAGCAAACCCTATTCATGCACTGTTATAAACAATTTTGTGCATCACTGAATTTACTAAGAGTTCATGAATTAGCCTTTCTTACTCTAATGGAAAATAAATTCTTAGTGTGTCACAGAACCTGGATTGAAAGACAAAGTATGTTTATTTGAAATTTTTATAGTACCTTAAAAATATTGGTGATTTAGGAAAAGCCCCCAGTTTTGAGAATCGTCCTATTCTATTCATTGGATATTGTCTGCTTTCTGCCAAATACTGTGGCTAATGCTGAAAACAGGGTGGAGAACAAAACAGATAGAGTGCACACTGCTGTGGATCTTGAAGACTGTGCCATTGGACGCATCTTTAGCAAAGGCACTGGCCTTGTTCTAAGGGGCACTGTGAGCAGAAGCAATGATGAAGTTTCTCCCCGTGGCTTTATGGGCAGTAGACATCAACAAAAATGTCAGGCAAAACAGACATTGTGGACATCATGCAATGGCTATTGGCATAAACGCAGGGACCTGGGAAATCCCCTAATGTTTCTCAGAAATATTGATGACTTTGTAAAGGGGTGACTTTGCAGTGGACATGGCTGAGGTTCATTGCAGGCAGAAACAAGAACAGATACATTTTTGAGTATTAATTATTAATGTTAAGGTGACTTTATTCATATCCACAGGTGGGTAAGCCAAGTGGTCTGTGGATTATTCTTGTGCCCGGGTTGTGATGAATTCTAGCACTTCTGTTTACCATGACTTCATGGATGAGGGTAGTATTAGTATCAGCCTTTCCATCATAAGCACATTTTCTGGGTCCTGGTGCATGAGACGGGTGCAATAAGTTTACCTGGTGCAGTTGAGTGCTCATTCTCTCTGAATTGCAGTAGGCATACATCTCCCTCCAAGGTAGCAATGAAAGTAAGGTACTGGCCCTGCTAATCCATTCAGCTTTGTGGGTTTTCATGAGATATTAAAAGTTCATATGCACAATTTTAAAACATTAAAATGAAACTAGACTGAATAAGGGATTTTATAAAACACACAAATGTTGATGATGGTATGCATATCCTTTTCTCTTGAAAGTCAGGAGGAAAATAATGTTTCTAATTGAGAATTTATATCCTAAAAGCAAGCTGAGAAACACTGGAGTAGCCCCAGACAGTCTCTTTCTAATTTTACTTTATAAACTTAAAAAACAATCTCATAAGGTATATAAATGTCTAATCACTCTATTGTATACATGAAACTAACATAGTATTGTATGTCAATTGTAATTGAAAAAACAACAACAAACAACTCCATTCCACCCCCACTAACTGAGCTATATCTCATTGATTCTGGAGTGATACAGCTCATAAAGACTGCTCCAAAGGTGCTTCTTAAAATGCATTATTATTATATAATTATTGATGTTATTAACATTAGGCATTGACACGTTTGTGTGGACGAGGGTGTTTAAGCTGGGCCTTAGGAAGAGTAATTTGGGGAGGGAGAGTGGGAAAGAGAGTGTCTGAGGTCTAATAAGAATGACTAGAAGAGCTGGTTCCCTGTTCTAGTCATGAAACAGGTCTAGAGGTTGAAAAACTTGTCCTTGACACCAAGGTTTGTCTGGGATTTCAGCCAAGACCACAGGCCAATACTGTATTACCCCATTGCTGGGCTTTTAGAAGGGATAATGATTCTGGAAAAATCTCTTACTGTACAATTTTGGCCCGTGGTGGTTGGAGATGGGGCAGAGAAGTAGGTGGTGTTGAAAAAAAAAAAAAGCTACATATACTTAACATATATATTCTAATATTCCATCATTTTGGAACATGATAAAAATAGAAGAAAAACAGGGAGAATTAAACATTAAAAATTGACCTGTTTGGGCTTTTAAAGTAGGGGGATAAATTTATATTGCACTTTTCACCTTTTAAAGAAAGAAAAACTAGATGGCAGGTAGAAAACTTCTAAAGAGTTATTATAATAGAGCTATTAATTTTATTTGATTTTAAAATTAAGATTACTTTACTTAGAGACCTATTATTTTTATCCTGTAATCCTGTCAGTTTGAGTTTACATGCCATTCATTTATTCCCTCTTTTGCTGAAAAGTTCATTGAAAATAAGTTAATTCATTTTAACAAATATTTTGTGATTTTAGGAATTAAAAAATATGCCACTTTGATTAAATAAAAATATTACTATTATTGCACCTGTAATCATTTCTGTCATGGGAAAATGGTGTTTCTTTAAACCTCTAATGAGATCTGTGCAGGTGTTTGTGTACTTGCCATAAATCTGCACCTACACGAAGATCATTCTGTTGCATAAAAATAAATCATCTCACTCATGTGGCATTGAGCTTTGACTCAGGAATGCTTCTTACTTCTCTTTCCAAAATCAAAGCAACACTTACGTTTCCACTGCCATATGCTAGCTTTCTCAGCTGTTGAACTGCTTATTATATACTGGTATATTGGGTCCTTGTCCTTCTGTTATCTCTAGGACATGACATAAACTGCATGGTAATGTACTTGGGCTTATGTAAAGCCACTGAGCAGACTGCTTCAGAGTGTAAGAGGGAAAGGGCTCATTATGAAGTCAAGATCAGCCAAACACACAGAGGCCTCTGGCAGACCTCACTGTTGTGCAGTATTTGCATTTAAATATGCTGAGATTTCCCTTCCAGAGGTTTATAATCATTTCAAGTTTTTTTAATTGGAGTATATATACACATATATACATATCTATTCCTACACACATATACTATAGATCTAATATATACATATCTTACCTAATAATCTTACCTAATAATAGACAAACATGTAAATTGACTGTACCTCCACTACACCACCAGCTAATCAGGAGTAATATGCAAATTAACCCAACAAAGATGGAAGTTAATTTGCATACACAGGCACCGAGTGACGGGGGCAGGACGCAGGTGTTCTGCCCCACCCCCGGTCTCTCAGGGCCTCTGGGAAGCATGGGAAGGTGGAACTGGAGCAGAAAGAGGCGGCTCCCGGAGCAGAAAGAGGCAGCTCCAGGGAGGAAAGTGGCTGGGCTGGAGTGGAAAGGCAGTGCTGGTAGCCAGGGAAAGGAAAGCCCATTCTAGCACGAATCTTCGTGCATTGGGCTTCTAGTATATATATCTTCTATATAATAAAAGCCTTATATGATAAGTGTCTGGTTGTCCATTCAACCAATCAAAGTGTAATATGCTAATGATATGCTAAGGCCACTCAACAGCTTGCTATGACATGCACTGACCACCAGGGGGGCAGATGCTCCTACCAGTAGGTTAGCTTGATGCTGGGATCTGGCCAATTAGGACTGAGCGAGAAGGGCTGGACATGCCCTGGAGCCCTCCTGCGGTCCCTCCCCAGCTGGCCAACCTCCTTTATCCCTCCCTGGCCTCGATCATGCACCAGTGGGGTCCCTCAGCCTGGCCTGCACTCTTTCGCAATCTGGGATCCCTCAGGGTATGCTGGAGAGCTGATTTTGGCCTGATTCTACAGGCATAAAAAGCTAATATACAAATCGACTGAACAGTGGAATGACTGGTCACTATGACATGCACTGATCACCAGGGGGAAGACACTCAACACAGGAGCTGTCCCCTGGTGGTCAGTGTGCTCCCACAGGGGGAGCATCACTCAGCCAGAAGCCGGGCTCATGGCTGGCAAGACCAGCGCCATGGCAGGAACCTCTCCTGCCTCTGTAGAAGTGCTAAGGATGTCTGACTGATGGCTTAGGCCCGCTCCCCAGAGAGCGGGCCTAAGCCCTTAGTTGGACATCCCCTGAGGGCTCCTGGACTGTGAGAGGGTTCAGGCTGGGCTGAAGAACTCCTCCCCCCGAGTGCATGATTTTTGTGCACCAGGCCTCTAGTATATATATAAAAGCCAAGTGACCGGAAGAACCAGTCACTATGATGTGCACTGTAGCCAGCCAACTTCCTGTGGCCCCTCTCCCCAGCTGGCCCAGCCCCAATTACCCCCCTCCCCCACTGATCAGTGGTGGGCCAGCTGGACCCTACCCATGCACAAATTCATGCACCAGTCCTCTAGTATATATATAATTTGCCTTAAAGATTGACTATTCTAAGGATATGAACACTTGCTTTCCTGATATGGTAGAGAGGAGTAGTATGTGAACATTAATTATTACTTGTTCTAAATACCTGAATTTCAGGGTGTGAGAACTACATTCTGATTCTGCTTGGCCAGTTACTCATCAGTAACTTTGGGGAAGCCCTTTGACTCCTTGAGGATTCCAAATTCCCACTTATAAACTGGTGGAGTTGAAATAATTCAGAATGAGAGTCAAATCACTTATTGAGCTATTTTCATTTATCTGAAAATGTGGATACAAGATAACAAGTAGATAGAATCATTTGCTTTACACCTGGGGGTTTAAGACTACAAAAACACTAAGTGAAACCCTAACAGAGCTACAACACCCATTTTTAGCCTTTCTGCAGGCAACCCCCAGTGGGGATCCTAGTATATGGCCCCTCTGTGTCTATTCTCAAAGCAACATACTATTCTCTTATCAGGAAGGTCAAGAGAAACGTTGTGTACCTGGATTGGTGGCAACAGAGTGAGGTAAAAATGTTTAATTTTATTATGGAGTGCCCAGGCAGTATTTATATTGAAAGATAAAACATATTTGATATCTGGACACATTCTGAAAGTTAAGAATATGTGGAAGAAATCCTGAGGCCAGCCTTTCTGGCAGAGAGGCCATCATATAAATATAGAATGACATTTATGAAAATGGTCTGGCTGGTGTGACTCAATGGTTGAGCGTTGACCCATGTACCAAGAGGTCACGGGTTTGACTGTCTGTTAGGGCTCTGGTCTGGGTTATGTGCTCAATCCCCAGTAGGGAGTCATGCACAAGGCAGCCATTTGATGATGTTTCTCTCTTGTCAATATTTCTAGCTCTCTCTCCCTCTTCCTTCTTCTCTCTCTAAACTCAATAAAAATATATTTAAAAAAAATTTTTTGGAAATGATTAAAATTCCCTTCTGTATTTAAATATATACGTTCTTAGAAATCAACTGAAATATTCTCATGCCTTGCATTGACTCCATGAAACTTCACATCTAGCTACTGCAATCAACAAGTAGGTGTAACTGCAGAGTTCCTTTTCTAAGTGTCCTGCTCTTTTTTCACTTTCCAGGGGAGTAACCCAAGGTGAGATGATATGGCATGCCAGACCTTCACAGGTATTAAGCATTTTCCATGAAAAAAGTGGCTAGTTCAGCTCTCTGTTCAAACAATCACACAATGCTTTTCCTCTAAACAGCCTTGCTCTTATTGTAGCAGAAGCCCTTTATGCATACCTCCTGTTTCCTCACACAGAATATTAAAAAGAGCATATGCAAGGGCTGACATTTAATGAAATTAATAATCTTTACTGCTTCCCCAAGAATACTCTTAAGTGAAACTGGCTTATCTTTTCACACAAGTGCACAGCAGCAAAGAATACAATCAGTCTGTTGCACTAATTTGATTCATGCTAAGGTGCCAGCAAGGTTACCCCCAGTGCTTTTCACCATGGGTACAAATGTCAACATGGTCAAAAAGAGATATAATGTCATCATATTATTTCAAAAATAGTTTATATCACCCAGAATCCTTGGAAGTGTCATGTGGGACCTCAAAAGGTGCCCTAAGCACATTTTGAGAAATACTAGTTTTCCTTTTGGTGTCCCTTAGTTGGATGTTATAATCAAGGATCTATCCTACCTAATAAAAGAGTAATATGCAAATTGACCCTAACTCTGCTACACCCACAAGCCACGCCCACCCACCAGCCAATCAGGAGCAAATATGCAAATAAACCCAACCAAGATGGCTACAGCCACAGAGAGCAGGAGGGAGGCTTGGGTTTCCCCGGTAACAAAGGAAGCCAAGCTTTCTGCATGCCGTTGCAGGCCTAAGCCTCCATTCAAGGCTACAAAGTTTCAATTATAGAAGGTAAACAAATCCAAACAGAAATGGTGGCAGCCACTGAGCTGGAAAGAACGGGAGGCTTGGGTTTCCCCGGCAATGGAGGAAGCAAAGCTTCTGCAGCCCTGGCTGGCCTAGGCCTCCACTCCAGGCTACAAAGTTTCAATTATAGAAGAACACAAACCCCAAAAGAAATGGCTGCCGGCCACGGAGCAAGCAGGAGGCTTGGCTCTGCTCCAGGCTACAAAGTTTCAACTGTAGAAGGTAAATAAATTCCAGATAACAGGGCCTCTGCTTGGGTCGCCAGGGGGCGTGGCCAGCCTGAAAACCACCACAGGCCCTTCACCCAGGCCACCCCACACCCCAAGGGAACCCCCACCCTGATCTGGGATACCCTTCAGGGCAAACCGGCTGGCCCCCACCCGTGCACTAGGCCTCTATCCTATCTAATAAAAGTAATATGCAGATTGACCATCACTCCAACACACAATATGGCTACCCCCATGTGGTCAAAGATCCTTCCCCCATGTGGACACAAGATGGCCACCACAGTTGGGGGTGATTAGGCTGGTAGGGGAGGGCAGTTGGGGGCGACAAGGCCAGCCGGGGAGGGCAGTTGGGGGCGAGATCAGGCTGGCAGGGGAGGGCAGTTGGGGGCATTAGGCAGGCAAGCAAGTGAGTGGTTAGAAGCCAGTGGTCCTGGATTGCGAGAGGGATGTTTGACTGCCAGTTTAGGCCCGCAGGGATCAGGCCTAAACCGGCAGTCAGACATCCCCTGAGGGGGTCCGAGATTGGACAGGGTGCAGGCCGGGCTGAGGGACACCCCTTCCGTGCACGAATTTCATGCACCAGGCTTCTAGAGTATTCATAAAAATAATAAGTGGAACAATAAATCAATGATTCATTCTCCTCTCTCTCTCTCTCTCTCTTTCTCTGTTCCTTCACAGTTCTTCTAAAATCAATAAATAAAACTATGAAAAACAATTAATTCTAGCATTTTAACATTTCCAACTAATTGCTTTCTGCTTTCTAAATTTCTTTTCATAGGTTTGATTGATCATATTCTAACCTCTTTATTTGTATGTTTAATATACTTATTTAAGCCGAAACTGGTTTGGCTCAGTGGATAGAGCATCGGCCTGCGGACTCAAGGGTACCAGGTTCGATTCCTGTCAAGGGCATGTACCTTGGTTGCAGGCACATCCCCAGTAGGGGGTGTGCAAGAGGCAGCTGATCGATGTTTCTCTCTCATCGATGTTTCTAACTCTCTATCCCTCTCTCTTCCTCTCTGTAAAAAATCAATAAAATATATTTAAAAAAATATATATATATACTTATTTAAAAGGATCTGGAATTTCCTTTTAGCCTTGTTTTAACTATAATACATGTTCTGTTATTTTCTCTTAAACACTTGAGTTGTTTAAGAAAAGACTTTTATGGGTGGGTAGAGGGAGATGGTAGTAAACTTTCTAGGTGGTGTTTCTTTTTTTAAAAATTCTAGTCTAATTGCATAGTGATTGTAAATGCTGATATATATACATATATACCTACACATATGAACATATATACATACATATACATATATACAGTCAATTTATTGTTGTTTTATTACCTGTTATAAGTAATTGTCTCTTTGTGAATATTCTATGTGCTCTTAGAAAGAAATTGCCATGTATATAGAGTTGGGTGGACATCAATTAGATCTACCTTAAAAAAACATGCTATTTATGTCTCCTATCTATAATAATAAAAGAGTAATATGTTAATTAGACCGGAAGTCCTTCCTGATAAAGCTGGGGACAGAGGGAAGCCAGCCTGGGTCCCGGGTGCCAGAGGGAAGCCGGTGCTGGCAGCCAGGGGAAGGAAGGCCTACTCTTACATGAATTTCATGCATTGGGCCTCTAGTTTTCTTATAATTTTGTGTCCACTTGAACTAACTAGCTGTAAGAAGTGAACTAAAGTTTCCTATTATTAATATATTTCTATTGCTTGTATTCAGCTCTTTTTTCTCTTCATGTATACTAATTCAGTGCTATTTGGTACAGATATATTCATGCTGTTAGAATAGATATTCATGTAGTTTGAAAGTTGAGTCTTATCTTCTTCATCTTAATGCTTTTCCTCTGAATTGGATCTTATCTAATATTAAAATCACAACCTCTGATTTATGTTTACATTTGTATAGTATATCATTCAAATTCCTTCTTTTTCAATCTTCCCAAGTATCTTACTTCTTCTGCTCTATAGTGAAATAAGAAACATCTTTCTAAGTAACATTGCTTTGGCTGGTTACTTGTATATGATATATAGTTTAGATTTCTTTTTTCTTTTACTACCTGTGTTTAGTCTATTTATAGTTTTATATGAACAAGAGGCTTGGTTTTAGTTCTGTTATTATAGTTTGTGTTATGATTTCTATTTCTCTGGTATGTGTGCATGTATGGGGGAAGTTTTAAAAATTCTGTTGAAGTATGTGTATTTCAACAATTGTGATGTTTTCATTTGTACTTTTTAGTCATGAATCTATTTCTTATTGAAACCGCTGAACAAATGGTGAAATTGGTATTATTTTCAATTCCTTCCCCTCTCTGTCCCTTCCCTGCACTAGAATATTTTAATTAATTCAAATATTTGATATTTATACCCTATTTTAAATATCTCCCTATTGCTTTCTTAATTTTAAATGACCTCTACTGATATTCTTTTTGATATAAAAATTAGGAAATCGGCATGCTTATTACCTCCTACCTTCTTGCTTCTTCCCTTCCTGATTTGTATCAGCTGCTTCATTTCTACCTTGTCAGGTTATTGCTATTTACATTCTGTTCTATCATCATAATAATGGTATTTGTTTTTGTCTTAATCCTATAGTTAAATAGTTCAATATTCAATATCACTCCTCTTATAATTGTTTATCAAACAGTTTTTGGTTTACTGGAGTGTGTTTTCCAGTACTTTCTTTAAGAGGGCTCATGAAATCTACAATCCATGAGTTCTCGCTTATTTAAATGCTTTCCTTTGTCTTTATTCTTAAACAATTTTTCTAGGCATAACATTTTTTAGGTATCATTTTCTTTTCTTGATGTCTTTGTAAGGCATTATTTTACTTTCTTGAAATTTGACTGTTTTGTGAAGAAGTTGGACTCTAGCCACTGTGACAATATTTTCCCCATACCATAGTCTTTTGCCTTTTCAACCAAAAGTTCCTTTATTATCTGTGATGTTCAGTAAATATACTAAGTTATGTCTGGTAGTGATTATTCTACATTCCTGGGTTACAGTGCACCCTTTCAATCTTTAGATTCAAGTTTTTCTTACTCCTGGAACACATATTGAACTCTATATTTAACTAGTTGTATTCTGTTCATTATTTTCCTCACTTTATTCTAGACTCCAATTATTGGATTTTTTTGCATTTCTTAGACTTCTACTCCATATTTAAAATTTCAATGTATTCCATTAAAAAAACTTGGTTTCATTTCATTTTGCTCATTTACTCAAATCCTGGCCTGCCTGTCTTTCCTGTGTTGTCACTAATGTTTCTTTCTTTAGTGTAGATTCTGGTGGGGGCTTCTTTTCTCTTTAATTTTTAAAATATGTTCAGCAGGGTTATATATTATGCTTTTACATAGTCTCACCATATTTTCCTGATCTCTAGTAGCTCTATTTTCAATTCTTACATCATACAAGTGACTTTCATTAAGTTTAAAAATTTTTATTTTATAGCTGTGTGTTTAGACATAGTTTCTTTTGTTTATACCAACATTAGCAACTTTAAAAAGTTAATTATTTACTAGAGGCCCGGTGCACAAAATTCGTGCACAGGGTGGGTGTACCCTCTCTAATCTGGGACAGCCCTCTCACAATCCAGGACTGCTGGCTCCCAACCACTTGCCTGCCTACCTGCCTGATTGCCCCTAACCACATCTGCCTGCCGGCCTGATCACCCCCTAACCACTACCCTGTCAGCCTGATCAATGCCTAACTCAGTGATGGCAAACCTATGACATGCATGTCAGCACTAAATATTTAGTTTTTGGTTTATTAAATACAATTATATATAACAATTATACATTTATGTTATTTAAACTATAAATATCACAAAATAATGTTTTTTCCTCAAAGTGGCACACTACCCAAGTTATGCTCAGTTTTTTTGGCGAAGTTTGACACACCAGGCTCAAAAGGTTGCCCATCACTGGCCTAACTACTTCCCTGCCGGCCCAATTGCCCCTAACTGCCCTCCCCTGCTAGCCTGGTCACCCCTAACTACCCTCCTCTGCCAGCCTGGTTGCTTCTAACTGTCCTCCCCTGCAGGCCTGGTCACCTCTAACTGCCCTCCCTTGCCAGCCTGGTCACCCTAACTGCCCTCCCCTGCTGGCCTGATCACCCACAACTGCCCTTCCCTATAGGCCTGATCCCCCCAGCTGCCTTCCCCTGCAGGCCTGGGTCCCCCCTAACTGTCCTCCCTTACAGGCCTAGTCCCTCCCAACTGTCCTCCCCTGAATGCCTGGTCCCTCCCAACTGCCCTCCTCTGCCAGCCTGGTCCCCCCCAACTGCCCTCCCCTGGCGGCCTGGTCCTCCCAACTGTCCTCCTCTGCATGCCTGATCTCTCCCAACTGCCCTCTTCTGCCGGCCTGGTCACCCTTAACTTCCCCCCCCCCCTGCCAGACATCTTGTGGTGGCCATCTTGTATCCACATGGGGGCAGCCATCTTTGACCACATTGGGGCGGCCATCTTGTGTCTTGGAGTGACGGTCAATTTGCATATTACTCTTTTATTAGATAGGATGATTTACCATTTAGATTTTTGTTTTTTTCTTCCTTTTTGTTCTTACCATTTTGTTTTGGTTCTTTTTGATTCACCATGTTTAAATAAGGTTCATATTTCCTGAACTAGCTATTTGCAAGAAGGACTAGAGCCATCTTATGGAAAACTGAAAATTTCGTTACAACAGTGGTTCTTAGTGTACTATTTTTCAGTTTCTTCCTCACTAGTCAACTGACACTAGCAGCTTTAAGGCTCCTCATATTGCTGCGTTTCCCTCCTCCATCTTTTCAGCAATACGGACTGTCTGTGCATTTGCCTGTTCAGCTCAAACTCATCTTCTCACAGCTACACCAGATGTGGGAGGCTCTCAACAGCAGGCTGCTCACGTGTTTTCCATGTGGCCAATAAAATTTTATTGGTTTTGCACTGTGACAGTTTTAAAGCATGGCTGCACATTCTTTGACACTCCTCTCATCAAGACTTTGAGTTTGGAGTTTCCCTTAAACTGAGTGGGCTTTTGACTGCTTTGAGTAGTAGAGCACAATTAAAATGACTCAAAGTGACTTCTGAGGGTAGGTCGTAAAAGGCCATGTGGCTTCTGCCTTGTTTGCTAGCACATTTGCTCTTAGAATTCTGAACTAAATGTAAGAAATCCAACTGCAGTGAGGTCATCATAGTGGAGAGGCCATGGGAGGTACAGATGGAGAGTCCCAGGTGCGCTCAGCATTTCAATCATCCCACAAAGGCACCAGACGAGAGTGAAACTATTTTGGACACTGCAGGTCAGCCCCTCCACCAATTGGTTACAATTGAATAACCTGCTCCTGGAATCATACCAATGCACTCCAACCATGTTATACTTCATCTACATATTTCATTACAAATTAATATTTTTACAATGATGATTTATTTATTTATTACTTTTTTGGGGGGTAAAAAAATCTATATTTTCTTCAGAGCCAATCCTTTGTATTTAGCTATTTTTTCATTGGACTCTACAATATTACAAAACTCTGCTGGAGGTCTTCTTTAGTTCCAATTGTATACTTCATAATCCACATGGGAAACACTCAAAATGTGAGCTCAATTGTTTACCAAAAGAATAGAAAGTGGTGCCAAAATGAAATAGAAATAAACAGTACATCTTATGTCAGTAACATATGTGGAAAGAGCCAAGTAAAATTATATACTTATCAATGTTAATAACAAACTTTATATTTTTGGAAGTAACAAGATTGCTAATAATCATACCATTGCACACAGAGTGCAACTGAGAAACAGATGTTTTAAGGGAACATGCTTGAAGCTAAATCCACTAATGATACATATATTAAAACACTCTTGCTCCCCAATTGTTTATTGCTTTTCCAGATTCTGCATAGATCCTGTTTTTATAGCTGTCTTTATGACTCAGAGGACAATTATGCAAATGCCTATGATGATAGTTTGATGTTGACTTTTTCAGTTACTTGAAATGCATCTTGGTATGCAATTAATACAGTATGCATGGAGATATATGCAACTTATATGTTATTCATGGAGATAAGTTAATCAATACTTGTAGTGTTATCTTTAGTGCATCTTCAAACCATGTTTTAATATTATCTGGATCTTATATTTTTTGAAATATAAGGACTATCATTTTTTCAATTTATTTTAAAAATGATTTTCTTGCATTGATTTTATTTTAACACACTGTTCTCTTAGATGCTTGAGGGTGATTTGGGTCTGTATACTATATAAAAATTATATCATGCACGTGGAAAACAATCAAATTAAGATTATATTACAGCCTGGCTAGTGTCGCTCAGTGGTTGAACATCAACCTGTGAACCCTGGAGGTCACGGTTCGATTTCCAGGAAGGGCACATGCTTGGGTTGTGGGCTCAATCATCAATGGGGGGCATGCAGGAGACAGCTGATTAATGATTTTTTTCTCATCATTGATGTTTCTCTCTCTCTCTCTCTCTCTCTCTCTCTCTCTCTCTCTCCCTTCCTCTCTAAAAATATGTCCTTAGGTAAGGACTAAAAAAAGTAGTGCAATTAACCAGCCCCCTGGAAATAATTGCTCAACTTGTTCCACTGAGTTAGGAACTCCACATCTGTACTCCTTTAAACATTTGAATTCTGTTGAAATTACTATGGAGTAAGAGTCACCAGACTTATTGAAAGTTTATTAAAGACCATTGCTTTATTTAGATATAGTCCTAATAATAGAATTTTCCTTAAGTGTTGAAGGGGTTTAAATGGAGGAGATGTTATTGGAAGAAACAAGAAAGTCAAATGTATCTGCTAAATATTCTTAGTGAAATTATATATTTTAATGCAGGTAAGTCTGATGGTCAAAATACTTGCTTTTATATAAGCAGATGGTAATACTTTTCACATTTCTTGAGAGAACTTTTGAAAGTAGAGGGATAAAGTGTAACATCTAACCAAAATATTACGAGATTAATCATCTGCTGAGGGCCATGTGGTTCGTTGAGTGTGTCTCGCCAGGAGGATAACTGGAATGTAAGCTCACATTTACAGATGGTCTTGTGGTTACATGAATCTCATTTGGACAGCTAGATCTGGAAGGCAGTGGTAAATCAGATTCAAAACCTGCAAATATGCTTGTCCCAGTTCTGCATGGATTATCAAAGCCTTAAAAATGCAGAACAAGCCTTTTTCGTTATCTTGTGTGGTTTTGTTGTGCAGATCAGTCATGCTGACTTGTTCTATTACTCACAGCCAATCTGAGCAGGCTGACAAAGTTTCGAGAAAATCTTGTGATCTATTACTACTTTGTATTTTGCTAGCAATAATTTTATGTTCTCTATACAAATCTGAATTTAAAAGTGTAAACGTTCTACTTCAAACCAAATTTCAACTTTCACAATTAAAATTAGGAGTGGTTTCTGCAGTAATGTATTATTAATTTTTTTTTAATTTTAAAATGCATAACAGTTTAAAGTAGTCTGTTCCTAAAATTTCAATCTGGGCTCTTACAGATGATGTTTCTACCACCTTCATAATTTTATTTTCCAAGTTTTATGATTCTGACTGTATATCTGAAGCAAATAAATGTAAAGCAATGAAATGTGTAACTATCCTTAGCAATTAATGAAGGACCAGATCTCTGAGTATTTCCATTAGGGTGTATTGACAGACTTCAGATTTTTAAGAATAAGGTGGAAAATGATTAACATTTCTGAAATCAGCACATATAAGAGCTTTAAAATTCTCTATTAATTCATCCTTTAATCAACTCGGGGGTTAGATGGATATTAACTAAATATTTTATTACAAGTTCATTGGTCAGTTCAACAGTTTGTTAAAAAACAGATTAACCTTTTTGTTGTTGTTTCTAGTGTATGCCCATGGGGAGTTGGGGGAGAATAGTTGCAGGATCAATTTAGTCAATGAAAGAAAAAGAAGTTAGTTTACATGTTAAATTATAAGACCAGCATTACATTTAGTTGCTTTAGATAAATAATAGATAGTGTTCTCTCTTTGAAAACTTCAATGTTAGTCAAATTGAAATAAATAGTTGCAACAGATCTTGGAGTATACCATTTGGATTACAAGATGATCCTGGCACAGTAATAGCATTTACTTTCAAATGACAAATAGCTTTATAATGTAATACATGTAATATATTTTTTTGTAAGTCAGGTTTGTGAAGATATAATTTACAAAGAGTAAAATTCACCTCTTTTAAATTTACAATACTGTTTGTTTTGACAATGCAGAGATTCTTGTATCCATCATCAAAATAAAAATACAGATAATTTCCGTAACTCTAGATTTCCCACATACCCTTTTGTAGCCAGTCATCTGCCCCTATGCCCATGGCAGCCACTGGGCTGTTTTCTCTTCCCATAGTTTGCCTTTTAGAGAATGTCATAAAAATGGAAGCATATATTGAACAGCATTTTTTGAGTCTGGCTGCTTTCACTTAGTATAATATATTAAAGATTCATCCATGTTATTGCATGTATCCAGATCATGCTGAGTAGTATTAGATTGTAATGATATATCATAAATTATTTGCTAGTTGAAAGATATAGATTATTTCCAGTTTTTGACAATTCTGAATAAAATAATTTTATAAATATTTATATACAAAATTTTATAAAAATATGTTTTCATTTCTTGTGGCTAAATACCTAGGAGAGAGATTATTGGGTTATATAGTAGTGGATTTTATGGCAAGGCTCAGTGGTTGAGCATCAACCTATGAACCAGGAGATTCCTGGGGGCACATGCCCGGATTGCAGGGTTGATCTCCAGTAGGGGGCATGCAGGAGGCAGCTGATCAATGATTCTCTCTCATCTTTGATGTTTCTGTCCCGCTCTCCCACTCCTTTCCTCTCTGAAATCAATAAAAATTATTTTTTTAAAGTAACTGTACCATCTTGAATTTCCATCAACTTTGTAAGAGTGATCTAGTCCTTCTTCACTAGTATTTAATATTATCATTTTAAAAATGTCACTCCCATTTGACCCAGTAATCCCACTTCTAGGACTATATCCCAAGAAACCAGAAACACCAATCAGGAAAGGATATATGCACCCCTATGTTCATAGCAGCACAATTTACAATAGCTAAGATTTGGAAACAACCTAAGTGCCCATCAGCAGATGAGTGGATTAAAAAACTGTGGTACATCTACACAATGGAATACTACACCGCTATAAAAAAGAAGGTACTTTTACTATTTGCAACAGTATGGATGGAACTGGAGAGCATTATGCAAAGTGAAATAAGCCAGTAGGAGAAAGATAAATATCACATGATCTCACTCATATGTGGGATATAATGATCAACATAATTTTGATGAACAAGAATAGATTCAGAGACAAATGGCAGGGGAGGAGGGGATTAGAGAACAGCCAAAGGACTTGTATGCATGTATATTAGCATAACCAATGGACACAGACACTGGGGCAGTGGGGGCTTGCCCAGGGTGGAAATGGCTGGGGGGGCGGACGTCAATTGGGGAAAACGGAGACATATGTAAAACTTTAGACAATAATATATATATATATATACATATATATTATATACATACATATATATTATATATATATAATATATATATATATATATATAGATATATATATATTATATATATATAATATATATGTATGTATATAATATTATATATATATAATTTTAAAAATGTCATTGCATTATTGTTCATGGTGGCCAGGACATGACAGCAATCAAAGTGTTCCTACATAGATGATTAGATAAAGAAGATACCATACATATATACAATGGAATATTACTCCATTAGAAAAGATTAAATACTGCCATTTGCAATAACAAGGATGGACCTTGAGAATATCATGCTAAGTGAAATAAGTCAGACAGAAAAAGTCAAGAACCAGATATTAAACTTGGAAGAAAAATTTTTTGCATGTTTTCACTTTTCTCTTTTCCTCTGTGATCATCATGAAATTGTAGATATAAGAACATCCACATCTGTAGAGAACTTTTATAAGAATTTATTTGAGCCAAACTGATAATGCTGCTGGGAAGCAAGATTCAAATACTCCAGAGAAACAACTTTGCAATTCATTTTAGACATTTGGAAGTAAGGAGAGAATGTAAGGAAGATTACATAAAAGTGGAGGAAAGCAAGGTTCAGGATAATAAGACTATGTGCTCTCCTGAGGGTAGTTACAGTTCAGGTAGTTACTGGTCTGAAAAAGAGGCATTTCAAAGATGCACAAACACACTGGACAGGGCTTGCTTAAGGCAAAGATAAACCTTTTACTAGGGAAGTTATAGGCTTTACACATGACTACCCACCATGACCTGCATAGTTAGGAAATTATGATAGATCACCCTATGAAGTTACTTTCAGTTACATTTATTACAGCACCCCTTTTTTGTTTGTCCACAAAATCATGCCAGCTTGCTGAATGATGAAACTTATGAAGCAGTGCTCAGGTCTCCAGGATAAAGCCAGACTACTCAGTCTGCATCTGACTGAACACTCCTGAGGAAGCCCAGACAAGATCAATAGATTTACCCTACAGACTCATGAACTCATGAACAATAATAAATAGGTCTTATTTTAAGCCACTAATTTTTAGGTGGTTTGCTTTTGCTCATCTAGCTTTGTTTTCTCTTGTATCTCTGAAATTACCATGATCATATATCCGGAGTTCTATACTGAGAATATTCCCCAGGCTAGCCAGCTGGAAGATAAGATGTACAGAGTAGAGTCAGCTAGAAAGCAAAGCTCTGTTGCCAAGGTCATCCTATCCCAGGTGACCTACAGTTGACCTCAGATGCAGGAGCAAGTCCAGCTGGGACTAAAAGAACTTCCCAGCTGAGGTCAACCTTAAGTACTGACCTAAAACCTATGAGCTAAATAAATAATTAATGTTTTAATCCCATGAGATTTTTGGGCTTTAGTTCCACAGCATTATTGTGGCAATAGATAACTGACACACAAGGTAATAGTTGTTTGTCCTATATTTAGAGAATGAGGAGAGCTATGCAAAAAAAAAAAAATAGTAAGGGGTTTTCTGAACTTTTACAGAATTTCTATAGAGTGATGAAGAAAAGAAGCAAACGGCAGGGATGGTTGACTTGATCTAATTACGGTATATCTTCCTTATCACTGTTCCTCCCAAAATAAGAGAACATACATTACAGATGTGACACAAGGATTAGAAAATGTAGTGTTCACATTTTATTAAATCTTGTAACATTTCTAATTCATCATTTCTTGTATTTGTAGTGTCAGTGTTTTTAGTATTTTATTAATGATAACTGTAATTCTTCTTCAAGCCATTTTAGTTATGGTTTTTATTCTCTTAGAGAAGCACATATTTTCCATGGACATACATCTGCAGTTTGATAATGAGAACCACTGGAAAAACAGGCCAGACATGCAATAATTTACCTGTGGGCAATTATTCTGGGACATAGTTTAACAGAAATTGAAAAATTCTGACAATACGAAATGAATTCCATCTCTAAATTTGCATAGAAGAATAAGGTTGAACTTTTCCTCTGATTAGATCCTTTGCACAAAAGCTCTTTCTCCAGAAAATCTTTGCAAATGTCATAACACAGAAAGATGGTTAGAATGGAGGCACTCAGTTGCAGTGTGTAACTATTGCATCTCCTTTTTACATAATGATACTATTAATAAATGTAAGAACTTTTAACTTATTTGTATAAGAGGAATACCATAGGTAAAATGTAAGTTTACTTTAAGGATTTTTTTAAAAAAGCTCAAATTACATATTTGTGTTTTCTAGTTATTGCATGAACAAAAAAAAACAAAAAAAAGTTAGTTCCTTGAAAGCTTGCAGTAATGGGCATTTAGTGTCAAACAGTCATGTTTTGACAGATTCAATTAATTCTAAATTTTTATTAGACTGATCAAATATTGGCTTTCTAAACTTTGTCTCTTATTAAAAATCATTTCTATTTTACATATGCAAATTTTTGTAAAAGCCTAGTTTCTTTTTTCTCTGAAGAGCAATACTGTTTGATATGGATGATGGTGCTCAGAAAAATATTTGCAGGCTTACTGAGTAAGTGTAACCGAAGCATCAAGGTGGTGACAAAAGCACAGGATCATATCATAAAGGAATTGGACTTCAAAGGAAAGTGTAATTAAGATTAAGTTGTAAGATCTGGATTTGAATAACAGATCAAATACTAACTATGATCTTGGGAGATTAGTTTAACCTTCTCCCATACCTCAGTTTTCTAATATGAATATGGGTATAATGGAATATGCATTTCAAAGGATTGATTTCAAGGTTTAGCAAGGCAGTCTTCAAGCTCTTCTCCAGGATTAAGGCTGCAGGCCTTGGTGTAGTGGAAGATGCTGGCACTTTAGGAGCCTGGGAGGGCAAGAGAGCTTTGACTGTGAAATAACCAGGGGAATTAAGCGTAGTAGTCATGATGAGGGACAGTAAACAGAAAGACTATGTGAAATATTCAGTAATGACAACATTGACAGAAATAGTGACCTTGTGCTAATATGCCAAAACCTATTAAGGGAGTCAAATATATTTTCTCATTTAATGCTCACAAAAATCTCATGAGTGGATAGAATTATTAGAATGAGGAAACTGAGCATTAAAAATGAAGTTATAGCTGTCAAGATCTAGGTAGAGAATATAATTTCTCTCTCAACAATTCACTTATTTTTTTCTTTACAATCCCCCCCCCCCAAGAAAACAACAACAACAAACACAAGAAAATTGAATGCCTGCAGCTCTCAAGACAGCATATGGAGTGGACATTGCCACAAAGTACAAATGGATACATACACAGTGCACATGTTCTATTAATTGAAAACTTCTCCATGCACATATTATGTTTTAGTTTATCAAGTACTCTCCTTAAGAGACATTATTATTCATATTATTATTATTATTGAAAGCAAGGTGCACACACATTTACCTGGTAGCCTGTGATATATATAACCACTTGCTCTTCTTCCTCAATGTGATACAGAATTATTGGCCATCTCCTCTGCATTGTTCCACTTACCTGCTATTCAGTTGTTGGCCTGACATCACCAGCCCCCAATGATGAGGAGCCCTGCCTTCATGTGGAGACATTAAATCGAACAATTTCTATCCTAGGTGATTAAAGCTCTAAAAACTTGTCACCTTCACTAAATAAAGTTAAACAGAGCTTTAAAAGCGAGTTCCCATTGATTAGTTAAAGGGTTTATTTTGGGCATACTTAAAAGTCATCTTTGACAGAAGTGTTAGAATATTCTGTTGAACAACAGGTACATCTATCAGGTACTAATCTGAAGCTTGGTTGTTTTTGTTTTTATTTTATTTTTGTAAGAAGAAAGCTTTGGTTTGTTAGGAGCTGAAGAAAAATGTATTTCCCATCTGTAATGTCACACTCTGCCTCCAGGAAGGTCTCCTTTGGAATGCAATGTATTTGTGAAAAGCTAACAGTTGTTTCAATCGGTTTAGCTCAGTAGGAGACCTGTTGGTATTCTGTGCAGTTGGTATTCTGTGCACTAGGGTGTTTTGTGCGGTCTGGTCATTTAGTGAGTTTTCTAATGAAAGTGGGTTCCAGTTTTTATATAGCTGGAATGTACCATCTTTGTTTTCAACTTAAGTGTTATTCATTTTAAGACCACAGTATTCCTGAATTTTATTTTGGTTACATTATCTATATAAATCACTATTGGCCATATTTCCTTAATCAGCAAATCAGTTTGGCAGTTTCCTGGGGAATTAAAGCCAATTTGGAATTTCAATAAGTCTTATTTTTGAACAAATCTTTTTTTCCCCTTCTTTCTAAGAATTAGCTCACTGCATACCTTTCTCATTTGTGCTTTGGTCTCATTAGATACATAATTTGGAAACTTGGATTGAAATATAGGGAGCATACCTTTATGAGAGCACCATCTGAAGTTTCTTGGTCCCTTGCCCCTTCCCAACCAAAGCAGTGTCACTTTTATTTGTTACTAGTGGCCCAGTGCATGAAATTCATGCACATTAAAAAGGAATTAATTAGAGGAAATATTTTAATATTGCCATTTGCCCTTTCTCTATAATGGAAGTGTCAAAGATGCAAGAAAATTAGTAAAATGTGTATGAAAATCTCCCTCATTTCAGAGTCTGGGGTGCGCCACAGGACCCTGACCACCTGCGCATGCCTCAAAATCACGTGAGACCCAGACCCAGCTGGCCCCATCCCCATCAAACCCCGTAGGGTGGGGGGCACAGCCTCAGGTCCCCTGGCCCCAGCATGAGGACGCGAGGGCGCGAGGATGCGAGGGCGTGAGGACATAAGGGCACGAGGGCATGATGACCATTTGCATATTAACTCTTTATTAGATAGGACTAGAGGCCCGGTGCACAAAATTCGTGCACTGGGTGGGGGGAATCCCTCAGCCAAGCCTGCCCCCTCTCACAGACTGGGAGTCCTCAGGAGATGTCCTACTGATGGGGAGCGGGCCTAAGCCACAGTCTGGCCTTCCTCTGCAGGAGGTGACTAGGCTGATCAGGGGAAGGCGCCAGCCCCATCACCCCGCTGCTGCTGCCACTGTCACAGCTGCCAAGGTGTTTTCATCAACAATGACTCCAGGCCCTTCACCATGAAAAATTGACAACTTTCTTTAGGCATTTTCAAGATGTCTCTTTCATAGGATATGACATTTCTTTCTTTTCTTTCTTCCCTCACCTGAGGATATGTTTTCATTGACTTTTAGAGAGCTTGGAAGAGAGAGGGAAAGACAGAGAGAAACATCAATGTGAGAGGGACACTTCGATTGGTTGCCTCCTGCATGAACTCTGACCTGGGCCCCAGCCAGGGATGAGCCTGGAACCTAGGTACATGCCCTTGATCAGAAGCGAACCCAGACCCTGCGATCGGCAGGCCGAGGTTCTATCCACTGAGCCAAACTGGCTGGGGCAGGATATGACATTTCTTAGCCCCTCCAGCAGCAGACCTTGCTTTTTCCTCCAGGAGTGTGGTGGAAAAACCCTAGTTCACCTTCTTGGATTCTTATAACTCAAGTTACCAAGAACACTGTGAGAGGCAGCTTACAGGGAGCTTAGCCAATGAGCCTTCAGAAAAGGTGTTTCCTCTGCAGCTCATGCACAGAGGACCCCCTGCATTGTGTCCGCAGGGCTTCTGTCCACTGGACTGGGGGAATGCCCCAAGCCACACTGCGGGGGCGGCCAGGGGCACACCCCCAGCCCAGCGGCCCCGCTTTCTGGGTCCGCTGGGCTGGGGGCGTGCCTGGAGCCGTGCAGCTGCAGCTCTGAGCTCACCCCCAGCCCAGTGCCTGCTTTCTGTCAGCTGGGCTTCTGTCCACTCGGCCGGGAGCATGCCCGTAGCCGAGTGGCGGCAGCTCTGAGCTCACCCCCCAGCTCAGAGCTCACTTTCTGTGTCCGCTGGGCCGGGGGCTTGCCCCAAGCCGTGCAGTGGCCGGCTCTGAGCACGCCCCCAGACCAGCAGCCGTTTCCGCCCGCTGGGCTTCCGTCCGCTGAGCTTCTGTCTGCTGGGCTCCAGGCACGCCCCTTGCCCAGCAGCCCAGCGTTCTGTCGGCAGCCCTTCCTCCCTCTGCAGCCTGGGCACGGGATGCTATTGTCATCACCATGGTGACGATGCCAGCATCCCGGCCTAGTGCTATGGATGCTGCCATATTTGTAGCAGAGTGATGGTTAATTTGCATATTACTCTTTTATTAGATAGGATACCAATCAGGTGCTGCTAAAAGAAAAAACATTGCTGCAGTAGAGATAAATTAGCACACTAATACCACTTACTAGTCCACCTTAATTTAGGAGTCACACCAACCCTGCCTTTCTTTGACATGGACCCATTTTTCCATCTACTTCTTTCCTTGGAGTAGTCGGAGTGATCCAACATACTGTTCACTTTTGTGACTTCTTTGAATTTTCTGTGAAATTAAAATATTGGGAAGGTTTTGCTTCCAGACAATATTTTTCACTGTGAAGTTTTCCTTAACAAAAACTCTAAGACCAGTTGACTTCCTTCCTAATTTTTTAAAACATCCAGTGCTTCTGGGACCCAAATTCCACAAATAAGCAGACATTTTAAAATTTCTATGATATTTTATATATACTAGCTAGCACTGAATTGGTGTTTTTACACTATTTGTGTATTTGTTTCTGTATTTTTGTTGTTGTTGTTGTTAAGTCCGTTTCTCTAAAATTAAGTGTACTTATTTCTAAAATACTGTTTGAATTTGAAGGCACCTACATTAGTATTGTGTGTTTTCTTCCTTATTATTTTACTCTCCAGTGTCTCCTTTGCTGTCTGTTTGGGGTCCAATTTTCTTCATATCAACGTCTCTTGTCAGGCAAGTTCATCATTCTCAGGTCTTTGCTCTCCATCGATTCACAGAGTCTCCTTGGCAAACCTAGTTACTGAACTACCCCAGGAATGCCTGTGCTGTATCTGGATCCCTGGAACCAGGTCACTGCTACTGCTGCTACAATCGCTGAAGACTGAGAAGTCCTGCACGAAGGCCAACTAGCAAAGGCAGATCCATCCGCAGGTCTGCTCACTGGTGGGAGTTGACTGGTAGGGCCTTTGGTTTCCCCATCGTCTTTCTTGAGAACACAGATGTTATAAGGAGAGGTACAGAGGAGTAACTTCCTGTCTTGATAAGAGGACTTTGACCAATGAAAACCAAGGAACACAGAGAGGCAGCAGATAAGTATTTTTCTCTAGTTGGTCTGTCTTCAGGGGAATAGTTCCTATGGCCTCTCTAGAGACATTCACAAGTAATCAACTATTTGCTTTGTAACCTGTAACATTTACTCTTTTTTTCTGTGCAGTTTTTTCTCCCTTTCCCCTTGACCTCTATTTTTCTAGGGTTTTTTCCCAGTGAAGTATAAGAACATATGTTTTTGCTTCAGGCTTATTTTCTAGAGAATCTAGCCTAAGATACTCACATATTTATTTTCTGCTTTACTCCTCTGTGTTCCAATGCCATGTATCCAATAGTCAAGTGTCTACTTGGTTACTCCACTTGTATTTCTAGTTGCAACTCAAAACAGCAAGTCCAAAACACTCCCACCCACTCCAGATCCATACATTTTTCTCAATATTTCAATTTTAATAAATTACACATTCAAGCACCCAAATTGCTCACCTAGAGGCTGGGAGTCATTATTGTTTTGTCCCTCTCTTAACTCTCACATATATCAGTCCTTAATTATTCTTAACTATATTTCTAAAATATCTCTAATTTCTCCATATGTTTTTATCTCCATGGCCACCACAGTAGTTCAAGTACCATTAGCCTTTACCTAGACTATTATAATAATTTCTTATCAAGCATCTCTGAATCCATAGTGGTGCCCTTCAATTTTTTCTCTAAATGTTAACAAATGCTTTTATAAATGTGAATCTCATTCAGTATCATTTATTCACAAGTCTTCATTAGCTTCCCTTTAACTTAGAATAATATCTTAAATCCAAACTATGGTTATGGGACCATACATATATACCACAGACCCTATATATAACCTCAGTTTCATCTCATAATCCTCTCTTTGCTCTGTAAATCCAATCGCATCAAACTTATTTTGGTTTATCAATCAAATATGCTCTTTCCCACCTCAATACCTTCTTAATACCTCAATACCTTCACCCTGGAATAGTTATCCCAAACACATTCACCTGGATAATTCTCACAGTTCTTTCACGTCTCAGATTAAATGCTAATTTCTCTGGAAAGACTTTGATGAGTTTCCAATTTATAATAGAGATTAACTCCCATATCATCTCAAACTTGTCCTTTGTAGCACTCACCATACTTTTGATTATGTGCTAAGTTTCCATATTCTCAGCGAGATAGTAAAGCCCATTTGATCAGAGACTCTGACTGAAAGCTGGCACCCATCGTGTTCCCTCTGGCCATATAGCCCCTCTTTATTGGAGGTAAGTAACAAGGAGAGACTGAAGTGGCAGGAAAGACTTGCTAAAATGTCCAGAAATTTAAATATAATTTTAAAATCTATCAAAAGAATAGAATCTAGGGCAGTGATTTTCAACTGGTGTGCCATAAGAATTTTACCTGACTCTTTTATCAGGGACTCTGACCTCTTTACCCTTACATTGTCAAACAAACAAACAAAAAAATGGCAATAGCCAACATAATAGCCATCTGGTGTGAATGAATCAAAAGTATACTTTTTTTTTCCCCTCAGATTTGCAAAAAAATATATTTTTTGGTGTGCTACAGAATTTTGGTAATTCGTTTATATGTGCCATGGGTTGAAAAAAGGTTGAAAATCACTGATATAGGGCATTTTGGGGTTTCCTTTGTCTTATTTTATTTTTGTTGTTAATGAAAGCAGGAATGACCTGCTGGATAGATGAGTTCATCTGAAGGTCAGAAGAATCAGAGCACAAGATAAATCCAAGATAATCTCCAGCTTGCAAGCTCAATGCACTTTTTAAATTGTAACTTAACGCATCTTCCCATCTGATTTTAGCACCTCAGTCATCATCCTTCTTGTGAATTCTTCCTTACTTCCACTCCAGTGCCTCCCTCTCTCTTGTCCTATCATGAATGTTAAATACAGTCTCTCTCTCTCTCTCTCTCTCTCTCTCTCTCTCTCTCTCTCTCTCTCCCACTTCCCTCCCTCCCTCCCTCATCATTCCTGCATCTCTATGTCTCTTGCTCAGTGAGATTAGCTCTTCTGATTTATTGTTTGAGTAAAACAATTTCTCTATGACTTTATTCCTCAGGAAAGCATAAGGACATATGGTTTGCTTCAGGCTTATATTCTAGGGAACCTAGCAGCAAGATGCTCCCAAATGAATATATTTCTGTTTACTCCTCTCCACTGAATTTCAAAGCTATTTATCCAATATCCAACTGATTATTTGGATAAACTGGGCTTCTCCCTTTAGACCTCTAGTTGCAGCTCAAACCAGCAGGTCCAAAACACTCTCATTCTATCATTATCTATAGGAAAAAAATACAAAGAATGTTAATAAAAATATCTGACTCTAAACAGTACTTCTTAAATGGTACATTTTCCATATAAGACTTTCAGTGATCTACAGTGGAACCATCAGGTGAATGGTCAGGACATTAGTAGGATGAGGAAAATTGAAAGGGAGCAGATCTTGGTAGAGTATAGGGAAGCAAGAATTCTGTTTGGCACATTTTAAGGTTGAGAAGACAATTCTATGGAGAGATATTACATAAGCAGTTAGATCATTGTCAGACATTTATGGGAAAGGTGAGAGCTAAAAGTATACATTAGAGAATTACTGGCCTAATTGGTTTTGCTTTTGAAGTCATAGGATTTAATATTTCTACTTAAAGCATAAATGTGGTTAAAGAAACATTTGAGGATTGAACCCGAGAACATGCCAAAACTTAGATATCAGGGAGAGGAGGAATATCCAGGAAAATATTCTAGGGAGAAGTGGTCAGTGAGGTGGAAGGAAAACCAACCAACCAACCAAACAAACAAAAAAACGTCCTGGAGGTGAAGTGAAAAAGTCTTAAGGAGGAGGAAGAGATCCACTATGTCAAGTGTGGCTGATGGATCATATGAAGGGAGGAATGAGAATTGACCTTGGGTTTTTCAACTGGAGGTCATTGATAACTTTGAAAATATAAGTTCAGTGGAGTGAGTAGGTGGAAACATGACTGGAGAATGTTCAAGGGATAATGGGGAGAGGATGAATTAGAGACAGCAAGAATAGAAAATTCTATCAGAGTTTTCATTTAAAGGGGTTCAGAGAAATAGGTGGTAGGTGGGGGGTGAATGTGATTAAGAGAGCATTTTACTTCATAGTTTTAAAAATCCAGATATAATTTAAATATCATGAAATGGAATAGATCTTAAAAATACAGCTCACTTGCCCAGCTGGCATGGCTCAATGGTTGAGCATTGACCTATGAACATGGAGATCACGGTTCGATTCTCGGTCAGTACACATGGCTGGGTTGTGGGCTCAATCCCCAGTTTGGGGTGCACAGGAGGCAGCCGATCAATGATTCTCTCTCATTATTGATGTTTCTATCTCTCTCTCCTTCTCCCTTCCTCTCTGAAATCAATAAAAATATTTAAACAATACAGCTCACTGGATTTTGATAAAGGCACATACTTATGTGATACATACTTCTATCAAGATATGGAACCATCCTATCACCCCAGAATGTCCCTTTGTGCCCATTCCAGTCAAGTACAATTATAATCCCACTCACCTTCATCAAACCCACATGCAACAGTCATCATTCTAATTTCTATCACCATAGGATAGTTTTGTCTGATCCAGGAGTTAATATAAATGAAATCACGTGCTACATCTTATTATATGTCTAGCTTATTTCACTCAGCATAACATTTTTGAGATTCATCTATGTTGCTGTGTCAGTAGATCATTTCTTTTTAATGACTGAGTATAATTACATTGATGAATATGCCATATATTGTTTATTCACTCTCCTATTCCTAAATCCTTCGATTGAAGTGAGCTTTTCTGTAATCATAGGAAGCCTATTTCATTAGTCTAATAGTTCTTTTTGGTGAACAGTTCAGTCTTGTATGGAAATAAAATCCATCTCTCTACATGTCCTGGACCCTATCCAAGCTGCATGTCCTGGACCCTAATGGGAAAAAATTTATTTTCCTCAAGTTTTGTCATCCTATATAAGCTTCCTCAGTTCTTTCAAATGTTTTTGATATGGCATGTGGCTTCTCAAATTACTTTGTTCTTGCTACTGAGATTACAATGATTTATGTCCCTTGAAATACTAAGTGCTAAGACAAACAATTAAATAATCTGAATGTAGTTGGTCAATACAAAGACTGGAACTATCACCACTTATCCTACATAGCATATTTTTAGTGTAACCTATGGTCACATTAGATTTCTCTCAGCCATATAGTTTGTTTTTAAATGTTGAGCTTTTTTTTTTCAATTATGTTTGAATGCATATTTCTTTTTTCATGTCTCCCAAGTTGCAATTTTTAAGTTACTTTCTTCTAGCAAATGTAGGCCTTTACAGTTACCTCTGTTAAACTTTATTTTATTAAATCTATCATATTGATCCAATGGGTTAAATTTTTTTCAAGATCCTAATTATTTCACACAATGTATTTCTTGTATCATTCAGTGTCATAGCATCTTTACATGCAATCAGAACATCATGAATATACTTATCAAAATAATTGATAAAAGTATTGTTTAGGCTAAATACTATAAAGATAAATCCTTTGATAGACTTAAATAATTTTCTCAAGATTCACTTCAATGCTTATTAAGCACACTTCATTTATAGTCTACAAATAATTTCAAGTTCCCTTATTTATACCATTATCTAGTTTACACATATCCCTTAATGAATATAATGGAAGATGATGCCCTTTTGATATCCAGATTCATGATTTCTAAAGTGTTCCTCTGCTCTACCTCTCCAGCATCCTTCAAAACTAAGAAAGTAAGAATTTATTGGAATAATCACTTTTCTTTAAACAACAAGCTGACTTCTAGTGACCAATAGTTCCTTCTGCCAAATGTCAAGAAATTATTTTAAAATGATTTATTCTAGAATGTTCCCAGGCAACATGATATATACTAGTAAACAGCATCATGTTGTAAGAGGGAAAAAAGAAAAGAAAAGGTTTTGGATAGAGACAGACCTGATTCAAATTCTGGCTGTATGACTTTGAGCAAATCATTTAGGTTTCTTCTACTCTAGGATTAGGATCATCATTTCTACCTCACAACGTTCCTTTCAGGATTAAGCAAGTGTGGGATGCAAAGTGAGTGTTTGAGACATCTGTGTTGTTACCTGAAGTATTTCACCCTCTTCAGACCATGAAAGGGAGATTCAATTCATGAGATTTCTCAGCACTTAGTAATTGTATTTATTTGGGATACAAGACCTAAACCTTTTAAAAGCAATTTCTTGTACTCTACACTTTACCACTTTTAGTTATTTTGAACTTCAGTTTTCTCAAACTAATACTTGTTCTATATTTTTTAAACTTATTTGTTTTTAATGAAACCATGTTTTCTAGTGATTATTTCTTTTTATATGTGCTATGAATCAAGTTTAAATAGTTTATTTTTAGGATCTATTTCAGACAGCATAACATATGCCGATTTTTTGTTTTGTTTTATGGTAAAGAAAAAATGCAGAGTTCCTACGTCATTAGACACTAATATTACCACTTTAGCAACAAAAAAATATGTTATTTCACTAACTTTTTAAAAAAGCATTGGGTCCATACAAAATGGTCAGATCTTTTAGCACAAATTTATCTGAAAATTATCTAGAATTGCATACCTCTTCCTTTTATGGATTCTCTACTTAATTTGTACTAAAACTCTTTAAAGTATTAGTCAAATTTGAGAGCTTATTTAAATGATAATAATATTAATAATAGCTATTGATTATTGTGAGCACTTTTCTTTTTTTTTTTTTTAAATATATTTTATTGATTTTTCACAGAGAGGAAGAGAGAGGGATAGAGAGCTAGAAACATCGATGAGAGAGAAACATCGATCAGCTGCCTCTTGCACACCCCCTACTGGGGATGTGCCCGCAACCAAGGTACATGCCCTTGACCGGAATCGAACCCGGGACCTTTGAGTCCGCAGGCCGACGCTCTATCCACTGAGCCAAACCGGTCTCGGCTGTGAGCACTTTTCATAATTTACCTTATTTACAATAATTCTCATGAGAAAACCTATGAGGAACTTTTTTATTCCTATTTTACAAAACAGAAAATTGAAGCATGAACTGTCACAGTAGCTTTCCTATGATCACACCGCATGCAAGTAGTGAAGCTGGGATGCGAACTCACACTTCTGAAAGTTAGCTTGATCTACTGTTGTTAAGGAAAAAGGTTTCTGGAATAAGATATAGTTAAGGAGAAACACTGTGGTCAGAGTGAGTGGGACAACTATAGAGTAAATTTGCATGGAGGTCTCTTTTCCTGAAGAACTGAGATTCCGGCTGGTTCGCAAGGTCTGGGATTTTAACAAGCATGCAGCCATACACCGTAGCTTATAAAAGGGGCTGCGGTTCTATCCTGGCAAAGGAGGAGCACTCCATGGCTTCTCCTTACAGCCCATGAAGCCTAGATCCTTACACTCTAGTTGCAGGAGATGAAACTGTCCACTAACCATCCTAGGATCTGCAGGGTAGAGAACAAAGAGACAGTATCACATACCCATTCAGGACTCCCTTAAAATATGAAAACCATGTGCAGTTTTTATTTTATAAGGCTGTTCAGGAATTTGATGCCACGAATCTAACAAGGGCATGCTGCTTCTTTGTGGCAAAGGCTAAGGCCCTTTGAGAACAGGTCCAGGACTACAAGATTCACCCATCAGCCCATGGGTGAAATGGAGACATGCTTTTCCCATGATTTACATTCCTGTCTCCAGACAAAAACTTTTGTGAATGTGAATTGCACAAATGTGACCTTATTAATGTGGATAGAATTCTTCCAGCATAAGTGGTCATCTCCTAGGGCAGTCCAGTTTAAGGTTTTATTGTATAGTTACAACTGCGTGTGTGGTATTGCTGTTGTTGACTTTTTATCCCTAAATACACACACACACACACACACACACACACACACACACACACACACACACACACACACACACACACACACACACACACACACACGTGATGGAGTTCATGTAGCCATTTAGGCTATAAACTGAAGCCTCAACTTTTTGATAGAGCCAACTTGCTCATGAATCATACATTCCATATTAAAGAAGTCAATAGAGCAAGTGGTGCCTTGGCTTCCATTCAGTGAGGTAAGCTTTTCAGGGGTTTGGAAGGCTCTTTATCCTGCTAAGCACGCCTTTATGACGCATTTCACAGTGAATTCAGTTACATAAAGAGCACCGTCTACTTCTCATGCAGATCACTGTTTGGGTGAAGTGCTCAGTGCAGCCGTGCTGCACAGCAGATACTTGTTCATCTGCATGAGGCTATGTTTTTATAGCAATCTTAGTACCAAATGCAGGATGAGTTTTTCTACTTTAGTAGCAATGTGGTATACCTATTTCCTGATGCTTGATAATTTGTTAAGATAAGGAAAGAAGGGATCAAGTGTTTTGAAGACAAAAATGAGCCTTTAGGATTCAAGGAAATGTATATTCCTTCTTAGTAGCCAGCAGTGTAATGACTCACTATTTTACAGATGTTACTGGCTTACCCTACACTTTGATGAATGAATTAATCACCAAATATTAAATGACATGATACGTTAAAAATTTTTCCCTGTTAGGTTTGATGTGATAAGGTTGCTATTTAAATCAATTCACCCAGTGAATTGTTGCGAGATCTTATAAAAATCTTTTTAGTTTTCTATTGGATAATGCAAGTAATGGCTTTGTTGAAATTGTTTGCTCCCCATATATTGCATGGGGTTCTCTTGTGTCCTTTGTGAATGATGCTCCAGTAGGCTAAATGCATTTGCATTAGAATTGGTTTTATGTGAGAAAATTTTCAGAAATAGGGAAATACTAGTATTAAATTTACTGAGGGAGCACTTGGAGATAAAGTCTAGATTTTTAATAACAAAATATTAAAACCATGAAAATAGACTTATTGATTAAAAAGAAGAAAATACTATAATTAATTACATTAGATAAATTAGGTGTCTCCTGAACTAGGTCAATAGTTAGCAGGATAAAGAGTTTAATGTGAGCCTGGTTCAGATGCTATAGTCTATAACTATGTACCTTCCTGGGGGAAATTCAGGTGCTAAAACTCAAACCTTCTTTCAGATAAGAAAACCTTGCTTGATTTAACAAAGTGTAGTCTGTATCTGCTCTCTTCAACAACCAGTGCCTTCTATGATACAGTGATGCTGCAGTGAGTCACACTTCATATTCTAGAGCAGAGTTGGCAATGGATCCGACTCTACTTGGTGTTGTGTCACTATGAGATGAAAATCAATTGATTGACAACTCTTTGAGCTAGCAATTAGCAGCATAATACTCAAAAGACTAGAAAAGCAAAGTGAGACCAGACTTTAATTAAAAGATGATTAAATTACTATATACTCCTGAGATAATTAATATAAGAGCTAGTGCTTGTTTATAATATAATTAAATGAGTGAAATTGTTAAAATATGTGGCATGAAAATATGCCTGCTCTTTTAGTTTTCAAATACTTTTTTATTTTACCTTAGTTATTTAAGAAAATTTAAGTTATTCTACCTAAGTACATAATATCAAAGCAAATGAAGAACAAGAGTTAGGTGATGTGAAATGCATTTTTATTCATTTTCCTTTGTAAAATTATATGACAATTACATTATGACCCAAAAAGATATATTTTCTTAATCAATTACCTTTTTAACATCTCTAAGTGAATTATAATTTTTCTCTTAAATTTTAGCTTTCAAATTAATGAAATTAGCTGTGCCCCATACTAATTTGATTTGACTAATGTTCTTTGGTATGTTTATTGGATATTTCTAATTAGGTTTAGGAGAAAAACCACATGACTTTCCTTGAATACTCTATATATCTTGTCAGTGATTAATACTCAAAGACAGTGACTTTAAGTGCTCTGATTGAATTTATATTTAGCTTAATTGCATTAATACATTATATGCAGTGATCTATGTCTTGTGGTAACAGCATATATTCTTCTTAATTTCAAGCAAAAATAAAAAAATGTCATATTTTAGAAGTTGTCACTTATGTATCTCATAATATATTACATATTTTAAGTTTTTACTTAAGTATTCATTAATTATATTTAATGTTGCCTTTTAGCCAAATACTTTCTGAGTCAATCAGAAGAACTCTAGAGTCCCAAGGATAAAAGAATTATAGTCTATATTTATTGACCACTGACTGTGTATAACACATTTCCAAGTATTTAACATGAATTGTCTTTGGGTTGCTGCTCTTTCTCTAGATACCACTGAGTGGCTGTAGGCACCTCAAGGGTGTCTGAGGACAAACATTCAAATGCTGACACTCTCTGGGGTACATAAGGAAGTTAGTTCTTCAGTGGGGTATTAACTGGCGGTGGGGGGAGGTGGGGAAGGGGGCACTAGTGGTTGTAGATATGGGATATTCCCAAGTGTGTGTGCCCAAGATCTCTTACAAACCTCTGTGTCAATAATCATTTCATCTCTGCATGTGCTAGTACATCCCCTCCCATTCTATTCTGCCCAGCTTTTTGCTACTGTGCTTCTTGCTCAACAACCTGCATTTCTGAATGAGCTGGGCAGGATACAAACAGATTGGCTCAAATGTGGTAACTAGTATAAGGTACAGGGAACAGACAAGAAATCCATTGCTTTAGTAGAAATTGCACAGAAGATGGCTACCAATGGCACCTTCTTGAGGGGGGGTCTTAGTCTCTGTAAGCAATTCTCTTGGTTGCACCCCTTCCATTGGCTTCAATGGTAAAAGAAAACCCACTCTACGTCCTGCAAGATTGGGAACTCATAGCTCTAACAATTCCTTCTTTATTTTCATTTTTATATCTCCAGATTTTTCAGAATTGTATGTGTGTGTGAGATGAGAGAGAGAGAGAGAGAGAGAGAGAGAGAGAGAGAGAGAGAGAAGTGTGCAGATTATGGCAGGGTAGTTCATGTCTCAACTTCCTTTTAAAAGGTGAAGTTCTTGGTTCCTGTTGTCCCCAACAAGAAAGCCCTAGTCATCAATCCCAAGGCAACAAGAAAAATCCCACTTACTGTTTTGATGCACTAGTGTAAGGATGAATTGCAAACTCAGAAAAAGGACTGGGGAAGAGAAAGTTTACAAGTTAGATTGAGTTAGATCACAATCCAGTCTTGAAAGCATTTCAGGAGACTTATATACAGTACTCAGACTAAAGAATAGTATACTCTTTTAAAATTAATTTGGATGGCTTCAATGTTAAACTCTAAAATATGGGTATTTTGTTCTTTTAGTGTGGATGGTGATATTCATAAGAGTTATTTTTTTGTTGCTTCTTCTATAGACCTGGCTTTTCAATGAAATGCTGGTTCTGAAAAGATAATGTGTCCTTCCACACAACTGATACTTTTAAATGTTATAGCTGTAGTTCAGATACACAAATAGCTTATTGAAGAACTATTAATGATCTTAGGATTTGTGTCTCCCAAAGTTATTTATAGTAACAAGAGAATGTAGTATTTGGTCGGAGACCATCAAAGTCATGGTGAGCATGATGAATTACTATGGTGTTATTTTATGGGGACATTACACATTGAAATAAATTAGTTTGATCTCACTAGAAAGCAGAATCATGTGTGAGGATCTCATGCTTATTTGTGTTTAATCACATGGTCCAGGTAGTTTTTTAAAAAGGTGATTTCCTACTGTTAACTAAAATTGGAATGATTTATCTGAAATTGCTTGGGTCCAACTCATTTTTTTTTCAAGGTAGCTGTTTGGAAAGAACCAGAGGCTTTATTCATGAGGGGACTTAGGTTTTAAATAGAGAGAGCCTGCTCCTTTCCAGCAGATAGTGTCTTTCAGAATGGTTCCACGATTGGGTGCTTTGCGTTTGCTGCCCAGCTTGCAGTGATGCCAGCTGGGACATGTAGCCCTGGCAGAATCCCATTTACGGTCTGAGAACATTTTGATGTGCCTTTTGGACTCAGGTCATTCAGAAATCATTTCTTAGTGACTCTGCCAGGTGGATTTATTTATTTGTTTTTTTTAGTTCCAGCTTGTCTATAATTACTGTTAGTGGGGAACTATGAAATTCCTGGTTCAGTTCATTTTAAATTTCTAATCTCACAAAGCAAACAAATCGAATGTAAAATAATGTGGTGTGTGAAAGGAATATAAAGATGCCAAGCTAATCACCGTTTAATTCATTCCTTGTAGCTAAGACAGAACTATAATGTACTTGTGCTTAGAAAAATAGTATGTGAAATGTATAACTTATTAGTATTAGTAGTCAATTTTAAAATTCATCACTTTATTAAAAAATGCAAACATTAAAAGTGATATCCTAGTGGAGGCTTTCAGTTTTTCCTCATGTCCAAAGAAAGGGGAATCTTAATCTGCCAAAATTTTGGAGCACTGTATCACCTTTGCAAATGAATGGGCATAGGGCACTTTCTGTAGGAGAGCTCGAGCCTTTTTCTTGAAAGAAAGTGGCCCCTCCATCTCTCCATTCCCCCCCTCTCTCCTTTATAACATCTCTTCTCTACTCTTTCTCCTTGTAGGATAAATAGCATACTCTACATATGAAATTTTAAAAATAGATATATATTGTTTCTCTTTAATCTTTCAAAATATATTTTTTTCATTTTTTCTTTTGCCATTGGTTTTAAATCCTTTATAAACTTACTGCCTTATTTATACACATTTATAGTTACAAATGTTTCTTTTACAAACAATTGATGAGACTTTATATGGTGTTAGCCATCCAAAGACAGTCAAGGATTTTTAGTTCTTGATATACAGTTATAAAAACTCTAAATACAAATTGAGATTATATAAACTTTTTACTTGCTACAAAACATTGAAGATTAAAGGTGTCAACTAAAACCCAGATATCTGACCAACCAACTTTCCCTTGTTCTCTTTTTTCTGCAATGGGCATTAGCATCAGGATTACTTGTGTGCTCTTTCTGAGATGCTTCTGCTTTTCCATTATCTGCCAATGGGTTCACCTTTTTAGTTTTCTGGAAACTTTCCTCTGCTTGATGATTCTCAGTATTTCTATGCATATATGTAATCATCAGTTCTCTACATTTCTAGATTTGGATATGAAAAGAAAGTTGTCAAATACTCTTCTGGATTATGTTTTTCTTTTCCTTTCTCCAAAGATTTTTTTTCTCTAGTTGATTGGGTAATTAAAAGTGATTAATATCAAACACTGACAATTCTATTAAATCAATACACTCTTCTCGAATGACACATAAATGATTTAGTATGTAGGAATATCATATAGCCAAGAATGCTTGAACAAATAAAAATATTTTGCTTCAGCTTAATGTTAATCTTCCTTTGATGGATGTTGTCCATTTCAATAGATACCAAATGACAAAAGGAACACTGAAAAATTCAATTATTCATTCATTTACTTAACAAATATTTATTGAGTATCTACTTAATATTTAATACTATAAATTGTATTAACTACTAGAAATAACATGGTAACCAAAATAAGCAATTGCTGTAAAATTTTGCAGTTTATAGTATCCTGAGGAAAAAGTAAACAGACTAGTGTAATAAGTTGTGTACGTTATTTAGAAGATTACCAAATCAGAAAAGCACCTAGAGCATGATTAGGCTGCAAAGAGATTTCCTTAAATAGGTGACACCAAACTGACCCCTTGAGAAGGGATGGAAAGCAGAAAAGTAAAGAACAGATTTGATAGTATATACCATTGCAGGGTATAAAACTTGCATGATCAGACTTGTATTTCCCAATTCTCATCTTAATTTAAGAGTGGGGAATGAATTGGTGATGCTAGTAAAAATAAAAAAAGGAGACAGTGAGGTTGGCCAGGAGGTTCTTTCAGTAGTCCATGAAAGGGATGATAGCGACTGAGTCAGGGCAGTGCCAATGAAAGGGGTGAGGGATTAGACAGGAAAGGTATTTAAAGTTAGAGCTAGAGAATTTGGTACTTGATTAAGTGAGGGCTCTGAGAAGGTGAAAGAGGACTCTGAACTGGTGCTCTGGTTTCTAATGTAAAAAAATGAGTTGGGATTGTGTCTTTTGTTTGAGAGAGGAAATGTCAGAGGGTAAACTGAATACAGTCAGTATAAGAAACCTCTTCTCTTTTTTTACCTTTTCTATTTCCTTTCCTCTTGTCCCCTTCCTTCCCCTCACCTTTTTTGTCTTCCCTCCTCTTTCTATATTCTCTCTCTCTCCCTGTCTTTAAAGACCTTGAATCTTTACTTTAAAATTTCCTACCCCTTGAAGTCACTATCTTCCATGGTGCCCAAAATTATTTTGACAAGGAAAAGTCACTTTAACTTCTGTACTTAGAGCTAATCCGTGGGTAAAAATAACAGCAGCCTATCACCTTGCCAAGTTATTTCAAATATCCTTAAGTGCTTAATCAAAGGAGACAGAACACTGATGTATTTAAGGACATTTGCCAAGAGTATTTCTTGATCTTATTTAAAGATTGAAGATGTAGCTAGGCAAATTATTCTGTACAAAATAAAATAAAAGCAACCAAGGAAAAATGTATCTAAAAGAAGTGATTTGCTGCCAGGTAAATATAATTTTTATAGATTTTACCTTGAGTACTCAAAATTCAGAAACAAGTTTTTTATTAAATGGGGCTATGCAAATGGGAGAAATCCAACTTAAAATAATGTCAACAGTGAAAATAACTGAATTTATTTTCTTTTTTGTCTAAGAAGACAGAGCTAAATCTAGTTTGAAGTGTGACTTCATACTGAGACTTAAATGGTGCTACTGGTTTCCTTCTCTCTTCATCTCTTTTACATCTCAGCTCTGGTTTGTATTAAGTATTGGCTTTTTCTCTCCTAATGCAGGTGGCTCTCTCCAGGAGGGGACAAGGGGATAATGGTGGTGGTTAACATTACTCATGCAGTGTCCTCAGAGGCATGAGAGAGCCCTTTGCTTCCAGTGATTTTTGCTTATAAAACGCTAAAATATTATGATTTGTCTGGCTTGGGTCATGGCTCCAACACTATTTTGACAATTGTGGCCAGGGGTATAGAGAACTGTGGCAGCCCACCAGGATTATCGGGTATGAAGTAGTTCTCCGAAAGAAATGAGGATAGGATGCTTGCTGTTACCCAATACAGGAGACACAGAAGGCTGGGCAAACTAAAACAACACATGTCCATTCCATTCCTGTTGAATGCACTTGAAAATTTGCTCTACTTTTAACTGTAAATTACCAGACTATTTAATCATGTCAAGTCTTTACCCTGGCAATTACAATGGAAATCTATGTGCCAAGACATTGTTAAAAAATGAATTGTGCATTATTCATTTTTTACTTCTTTTAAGAAAGAGACAATGAATTTTGTTTTTTCAACATTTTTCCTCCCACAACTTACCTGCACAATTATATTTTTAACTTATTTTTATAATAGAGAATTTATTTCTATTTTCAAAGAAAATAGAAATAAATTCTCTATTATAAAAATAATAGAGAATTTTCAAAGAAAATCCCCTTAAACAGATAACAAATTTGTTGGTGGACCTTTCACCCATGCCAACTCAGCCTCAAAACTGGAAAAATTCTGACTGCTCTTCAAAATAAAAGTTTAATTACTCTGGGAAAATATTTTTTCACCGTTAATGTAAATAGAACTTGCCTACCTCAATATACACAGTGTCTTATGCTTTCTTATTATGGCTTCACATTTATTTCCCAAAAGGAAATGATGCTAGTGGGTCATTAAACCCAAAATGCTCACATTCCAAGATTCATGATTGTATTTATAGATTATATCTTATTGGATTATTCTAACTTTTCAAAAAATTATTGAATTTATCGGGGTGACATTGGTTAATACAATTATGTAAGTTTAGGTGTTTAATGCTATAATACATCATCTGTATATTGTATTGTGTGTTTGCCACCCCAAGTCAAGTCTCCTTCCATCACCATTTATGCACCCTTTACCCTCTTCGACCTCCCCCATCTCCCTTTCTCTCTAGTAATCATAATACTGTTCTATCCTGACTTTTCCTGAACCTTTTATTTGACCAATGGATCCCGTGCTTGTCCAATTAGCTAGACTACTGAACATCCCCTTGACAAACACAAGGGAAGACTTTCATCCCTATGGAAACAAGTCAATATAAACATCTTCCATTTTATTTATAGACTAGCTAATGTAAAGTGCACCATGCACACTTAATATGATGTGAAATAAAACATGATAGATGCTTCTTGTTTTTGGTATTGGCTTCCTCTTTGCCAGACATTCAGTCTAAGAACATCAGAATCATACTTCCATTTTTCCTCTTTCTTACTCACCACATTGTGTCAGCTGTTTAGCCCCATAATGACACTTACGAAATGAAATGTTTATCATTAAGTCCCTTCCCTCATTTCCTGATTAGCTCTTTATCATTGCTCTGCTGATTTATAATTGTCAACTTATTATCCTAATATTGCTAGTATCTCTTATCTAAAATTTATATGCTTCAACCTAATATCAGGAATATCCTTTGAAAGAACAAATCTGTTCATTTTCCCATTTTTCTAAACCTTTGGGGCAGTCCCCACTATCTACAGGGTAAACCTAAATTTCTGAACTTCTTGGCTAAGGCCCTTTGAAATCAGACCCTAATATAGAGTTATATATATTACTAGTTAATTTAGAGCCATATATATTACTAACTTTATCTATCTATCTATCATCTATCTATCTATCTATCTATCTATCTATCTATCTATCTATCTATCTATCTATCTATCTATATTTAGCTTAGATAGTGCCTACCACATGGCAATAGCTCCGTAATAAGTTTTAGTTATCATTATGACAGTTTTTCACTTAACCATTGTTTTCTAATTATATGTTTATACAATGCATCAGTCAAGATCCATTTAGAAGACAGGAATTACATCAGTTATTTGATCAAAACATTGTAGTTTATAACTAGTTATATATTTGTAAGCTGGGTAACTGAAAGGGTAAAAAGAAAACTCGAAGGTATTACAGAGATAGCAACTATAGGAAGCATCTGCCACTTAAGGCTAAGGAAAAAATGGAACAGGTTGAAATTATTAAAGCTTAGAAACTTGGAGGCGAGCCTCTGCTAAACTACTAGTATAACTCAGTCATCTGGGAAAAGGGTGCTGCTTGGCTGGCATGAGGCTGGATCCTGAGAGTGTTGGAAAAACTGCAAACTGGATTAAAATGCCGCTATAAGAGTGAACGGCTGCTGATGGGGTGAAGACATTTTGCTTGGTGACATGTACTTGAATCTTACACTGGGAGCTCATAGTTTATCAACAGAAGCAAGTTCCTGCTTCCTCCTCCTGTAGCTCTCCCTGTTGGCAGAACATAACATTGGTGCTAGCTGGCTCAGTAGAAATGTGTGTGCAGCGTAAAGCTAAGAGATAAACACTCATTAATTGGCATAGTCTACCTCTTCAGCTACACATCATCTATACCCACCCTTTTCACAAACTCTACTTTCACACACTAAAAACAACTCGATGTTTCTACCTAACAATATGCAACTATCCTTTAAACAAATGAAGATGCTCTCACCCTTTTCCTAAAATGAGAGGAGGCAGAGTCCTAAAGGTCATTATGTTCATCTTTGTGTTATATTCATTATTCCTCAAATGCAGTCACAGGCCTATTTGAATATTCTGTTCATCTCAATATTAAACTGTAAAGTTAACCTCCAACAAAATTTGTATAAAATAATGAGTTGTCTATGAACTTCACACATGTCAAAAAAGGAAATAGACATAGCTCTGACAGTCCCTATATCTGTAACTGGTCATACGGCCATGCTTGATAATTATAACTTTCTTTTTCTGCTAGCCATTCCATGTTTTCTTTGCTTTCAGCTGGTCAGAGTTCACTCTCTGATGTGATAAACAAAAATTTCATTCCTGAAGAGCTTTAGTCTTCAAGTGAACTTGCCTTTTTGGTTGCTATACTTTAATATTAATTTTTGATATTGGAGAGGGGAGTGTTATAAGGAAGCCTAGAGAGAATCCTCAGATTTCAGACATGACTTGTTGCCATCACATAGCACCAAGAAATTTCCTATGGTTCTTGTGATCAATCACCTCAGTCAGCAGAGCAACCATTCCTTGGCCTTTTTGTTCAGTGCATGAAGAACCCTAAATGACCAAGTGGCAGTCTCACAATACAACTCAATGAAATTACTGTTGTGTCTCGTGTTGGCAGGAGTTCTCTCTTGGCAATCAAGATTTCTAAACCAACAGAGCTCAAAGTTTCAGGAAAGCAAACATTTGATAAATGGGTTATTAGTGTTTATAGTGAGAGTAATCACTCTTCTACTTACTGAAACCTGGATTTGTTTATTCTGGCTATTGAAATACACAGATCACTTATTGGTCTTTGATGTACTGCATATAAAACAAAATCCAAATGGTGCTGTAATGAAGTAGGCCTTTCACCTTTCCAACAAGCCAGTTGCTTCTGGGCTGTGAAATGAGTTCCTTCATCAAAATCAATATTATGTGTAGCACCAAGGTTTATGCCTTAGGTTTATGGATGGTGGTACTGGCAGAAAAATTACGGACAAGGGAGGCATATCCATATCCAGAAAACTTGAATGAGTGAAGATAAATATTTGCCCTCATCATGATGGAAGAAGAGGTACCATGTGATCAACTGATGACTGGCTGCTTCCCATATCCTTTGGTGAATCATGCCATATAGGGACTCAGTGTTGGTCTCTGCCATTGCCAGTTAAGGCTCTCAGCAATCATGGTAGCCATTGATTTCTAAAGGGTCTCATTCTGAGGGATGCAGCCTTCATCACAGAATCCTAGAATGGAAACCATATATTCAAATGAACTAATGGGAACATCATGTTGAATGATTTCAGATTTTAATTGTTTTTTGGTCAGTGCTTAGGAGTCAATTATTGGGAGGAATATCTAGTCATTCTGGTAGGATTTGTAGCTGTGGGTTTATTGATTTGATTTTCTTCCAAGGCAGGACTTTAGGACCCACAAAAGAAACAGGAGCATATATGAGTATGAATATATGTAATTTGTATAGAACTGGATATATCTACTTATGTTCTATTAAATAGCATGTATCTATAGTATAATATATTTCTAGTTATAAGGAATTTTTTTGGCTAAGAGTACAGGCTAGTTTAGAGTATGTGTGTAACACAAGGACAGGCCCTAGATATAGTAGATATTGGATTTTGGGAGAGCAATACATCCCAGAGCTTACCTACTGATCAAAACAGGCTCCTGATATACTGCTAGGCACTGTCAGGACTGTGTAGGTATCATCCTGTTGGAATATGATGAGCCCGAAGTTTAAAAGAAGTTCAACATTATGATAGATGGATTTTGGAGAAGGCCAATAAATAACAGATCCTGTAAAAATTACGCAATGCCTTTGTATTAAAGTGAATGAGACAATGAGCATATGTAATGTTTCTTTCCATGTTCAGTTACGTCACAGATTCTTGAAGATTCATTTAACAAATGTACTTTATTACTTATTTTTATCTTTAATATTTATAAGTAGTTTATACATGAATGTGACTCAAAAATTTAAACATAAAAGAAGGTAGCTGATGAGAAATCAACCTCCCTCCTCCCTCCAATCCCATCCTTTTTTAAAGAGGAAATCACCATTCTCATTTATCCTCCCAGAAATATTCTATGAATATATAAAGCATATAGGTATCTACGTATTGCTGTCCCCTACACCCACATGACAATATCTGATGTACATGTGCAATACCAAAATTACCACCTACTTCACAGGTAATTGTTGTGTTCTTCCAAAGTTCTATATTTAGCATTTGACTTTTTATTTGCCACTGAAAACCATTTTGCTTTCCTTCTTGTATGGAAGTATTAAGATCATAAAGTTTACCAAGTAGACAGATCAGTCAATCTGGCTGAACACTTCACATCTTTAAAATGTTGAAAGCAAGCCCTAACCAGTTTGGCTCAGTGGATAGAGTGTCAGCCTACAGACTGAAGAGTCCCAGGTTCGATTCAGGTCAAGGGCATGTAACTTGGTTGTGGGCACATCCCCACTAGGGGGTGTGCAGGAGGCAGCTGATCGATGTTTCTCTCTCATCAATGTTTCTAACTCTCTATCCCTCTCTCCCTTCCTCTCTGTAAAAAATCAATAAAATATATTTAAAAAATAAAATGTTGAAAGCAAACTGTTTTTTTATTCTTTAGAAATTCTGAATGTTTACTTTTTAATTCCCCCAAAGCCTTTTTGCTTTGATAATCATTTTACCTCAGGATATAATAATATCCGTTGTTTATGATTAGTGGGCTGATAAGTTTTGTAGAGAGAAAAACCTTGCACAGAGCACACTTTTATCTACTTCATATATTTTATGACACTACTAGTCACATTGTTCAGTTCAACTGACATGATTTTTACATAAGAATTTCTCAAAATGAAGGCAGAAATGTAGCGATTATTCAGAATGTTTTTCTGTCACTGCAACTGTGTCATGAGAACATGCTCTTACTCAAAATTAAAATAACATTTGTTGACACCATAATCCTTTGTAACTTATAGAATTTGGGTCTAACTGTATTTATTGACAATAAACTGAAAAAAGTAATTTTTCCCTCAGAGCACCAACATGTTCAAGTGGCCCATGTACTAAAAACAATTGCCATGTTAGCAGTTGTCTATATATTTGTCAACTGGCTATGAAAAATATTTTGCTAGTTTATTAGTATTATGAGTTGATTGGTCAAATAAAATTGATTAATGCCTGAGGAGGTGGAACCATGGTGTCATTGGAATGTGGTGCTTAAGCTTTATTCTCTGCCTAGATTTACCCAACATTTGCAAGCCATCTATTACTAATGTAATCTGTAACCAAGAGTGTCAGACATATCTTATGGTTATTTAGTCTTAGCATATTTTAGTGCTGCTTTTTTTTTTCTAAATCCTCACCTGAGGATATTATTTCTATTGATTTTTTAGAGTGACTACAAGGGAGGAAGGAGAGAGAGAGAAAGAGAGAGAGAGAGAGAGAGAGAGAGAGAGAGAGAGAGAGAGAGAGAGAGAGAAACATTACATGAAAGAGACACATCAGTTGGTTGACTCTCACTCTCGCCCAGACCATGCCTGGGATCAAACCTGCAACCAAGGTATAGGTGTCCTTTACCAGAAATCAGACTCACAACCTTTCTGGCCAACACTCTAACCACTGAGAAAACTGGCCAGGCTAGTGCTGCTTTAAAAGAAACCCAAAGAGGACCATATTTATATGTGAAATATTAAATACCTGCTTTTGTAAAATTATCTATATACTAGAGGCCCGGTGTACAAAATTCGTGCACCGGAGTGGGGTTCCTCAGCCCGGCCTGCACCCTCTCCAATCCGGGACCCCTCGGGGGATGTCTGACTGCCACTTGCAATCCGGGACCACTGGCTCCTAACTGCTCACCTGCCTGCCTGCCTGATCGCCCATAACCTCTCTGCCTGCCTGCCTGATCACCCCTAACCATCTCTGCCTGCCTGATCACCCCTAACCATCTCTGCCTGCCTGATCACCCCTAACCACCTCAGCCTGCTGGCCTGATCACCCCTAACTGCTCCCCTACCAGCCTGATCACTCCTAACTGCTCCCCTGCTGGCCTGATTGCCCCTAACTGCCTCTGCCTCACCCTGAACCCAGGACCCAGGATTCCCTCCTTCAGCCAGTTGCAGGCACCTGGGACCCAGGCTTCCCTCCCACTGGCTGGCCGCAGGCAACCAAGACCCAGGCCAGCTTTTCCCTGGATGGCCGCAACTGCAGGGGACTGTGGGCGGGTGGCTTGTCCCTCTCTTGGGCCACAGCCACAGGAACTGGTGCCTAGGACCGTGGGGTGGGCAGCTTGTTCCTCTCCTGGGCCGCAGCCTGGCTGGTCCCCATTCCTCTCTCCCCAGTGTTAAGTGTCTGAGCCATGAGGGAGTGATGACCATTTGCATATTAGCTCTTTATTATATAGGATATAAAAACCTAAGCAACCAAAATTGAACGACTGGTCGACTGGTTGCTACGATGCACACTGACCACCAGGGAGCAGACACTCAATGCAGGAGCTGCCCCCTGGTGGTCAGTGCGCTCCCACAGCAGGAGTGCTGCTCAGCTGACCAACCCGTCCCTGTGACCCACCATCCTGGCAGCAGCCACTCACTCCCTCAGTAGTCCTGCAGGTCCAATCTCCAGAGAACAGGCCAGGTACTGACAGACTGGCACTGCTGGCAAGATCCTGAAAAATGTTGCTTGTTAAAACATGAACCTATTTTTCATGATTAGTACCAGTATGCAACTGAGAAAGCATGAGTTTCATCATGTGATTGAGCAGCCGAATTTGTCTATACCCTTCCCAAACCAACAAATCTACTAATTGGGTGTTTGGATGTCATAAGAAGTTCAATTTGCTATAACATTTCTAAACACTTAACTTCGAATTTTTGTACCTTTTTAATTGTAGATCACCAACAAAGAGCTTGAAGATCAACACTGTTCCAAGGACCCTACTTTATACAGCAGTGTAGAGTCTCCTCTTACCCTTAGTGATAATATGTTTAATAATTTTTCCCATCTTTGCTCATCAATTAGGTAAAAAGTAGTGCATTATAATTTTTTCCTTTTATTTTATAAGTTTCTATTAGAGAGCTCACTTTTTCTCATAATTATGAGATATTTCTGTTTTGAAAATACTATCTCTATGTCTCTCTTATGTATTACAAACATCTACCTCTTTGTAATTTGTCCTTTCCTCATGCATCTCTGACATTAGGCATCCAGTGTAGATCAGATCTGTTCCCATAAGAATTTACATATCATTCTTTGTTGGTGCCTTTCAGTTCTCTATCTAACCCAAAGAGACTCGCTCACCTTGCAATTCTTTGAATGTTACAGATGAAAGTCAACATTCCACACCCTTCCCACTGAATTAATTTCCTAGGGCTGCTGTCACAACTACTGCAAACTAGGTGCCTTAAAACAACTGAAATTTATTCTTTCACAGTTCTGGAGCCTAGAAGTCAGAAATCAAGTGGCTGGCAGGGCCATGGTCTCTCTGAATGGTCTAGAGAGCAGTGATTTCCAACCCTTTTCATCTAATGGCACACATAAATTAATTACTAAAATTCTGCAGCACACCAAAAATATATATAACATTTTTTGCCAATCTGACAAAAAAAATAGGTGTAATTCAGATCATTCACACTAGATAGCTATTGTTGTATTGGCTATTGTCATTTTTTTTTTATTTGACAATCTAAGGGAAAAGAGGTCAGTGCCCCTGACTAGCCAGGTATTGCATATTTAAAAAATCATTATCGAACAAAGGAAAAAAAATAAACAAATGGTACTACTTCAAAATATAAAGCTTCTACACAACAAAAGAAATCGGCATCAAAATGAAAAGGGAACCTTCTGTATGGAGAATGTATTTGCCAATAATACATCTGATAAAGGGTTAATATCCAAAATATACAAAGTACTCATACAAGTCAACAATAGGAAAACAAACAACCCAGTAAAAAATGGACAGAAGACTTAAATAGACACTTCTCCAAAGCAGACATACAAATGGCCAAGAGACATATGGAAAAATGCTCAGTGTCACTAATCATTAGAAAGATGCAAATTAAAACAACAATGAGGTACCACCTCACACCCTTGCCATTGATATTTAGATAAAACAACTGAGCCATCATCTGATGATTCTGTTTTCTAGGCTGTTGATGATCAGTTCTTTCTGTGAACTCCAGTTCTCAGCTATTCTTGGTCATTTCTCCTCCTAGCTGTCATCCTTTATTTATGCAAGTTCATGACAACCACAGTTTTAACTGGAACATGATTAGTGCAGAGGAAAAGGCAAGGCCAGGACAAAGCAAAGCCATGGGCATATATGCAAAACAAAAACCTTGAAAGTATTGTAAAAAACTTGGAACTATTCTGTTTTCAGCAAATTGGCCTACTTCTATGTGTGAACAACACACTTAACCTTCCTGAGATTTTATTTCCTTACTAGAGGCCTGGTGCACGAATTCGTGCACAGGTGTTGTCCAGCTGGCCTGGCCTCGATGGGGCTGATTGGGGGCAGACCTGGCTAGAGGAGGGGCTGCAGGAGGTTGGGGGGTAAGATCCAGGCCCCGATGGGGCCGGTTGGCCGCCACAGTGTGCGTCATAGCAACCACCTGTTCTGTCATTCTGGCGTTCTGGTCACATGCGTTTTATATATATAGATCTGTGTAATGAGAGGACTGAGCTATTAGAGTTCCAATGTTCTGTCAACTAATGACATGCTATCATCCAATGAAATTTAAACTGGGTCAAAAATTAGATAAACACTTTTTAGGTAAAATAGTAATTTTCTTACATCAAAGATTAAAGGCTAAAATAAGTTCCTCGAGGAGACTAAAATAACCCCTACTGAAAGTGCTTGAAAAGTGAATATCATCTCAACTCTCTAGAATGATTTAAGATACAGTCTACTTGAAGACATTAGATTTTAAAAATAAAATCTCTGATTTTAAATTTTGCTTTTTTGCTCATTGCTTTACCTTCATATTCATTTTGAATGTGATTATAGCTGGTTGAATCTAGTCAATTACTACTACTACTACTACTACTACTGCTGCTGCTGCTGCTACTGGGATAACAGTACTTATTTTAAATATAGAAGAGCATCAGCATTTGTGGTTGAGCTCTTCCGATCATGGTGGTAAGAAAATGTCTGAATAACTTTAACAATTTCATCCCAGCACTGGTAACTGAATGCCAACGCTCTTGATGTTAATGAGTTCACTCAAAGGAAAACACTACAAGAACTAGAGTTAGCTCCAATTATTTAAAAGACAAATTATGTTGTTTTCTTTTCTTTTCTCCACTTGTACTCTGTTCTGCAACAATTGACTCCATGCTCACTTGCAAGCACATCAGTTTTCATAAAAACATGAAGTCTTTATCTCCCATTTCTCCTCTTTTCCTTGTTATCCTAGAGAGGTAAAATTAAGCAAATTATACTAAGCTAAAAAATGTTCTGAACATGGACCTCCCAATTAAGAGCTGCTTCATGAGCTTGGGTTCGCTGTGTGTTTAGAAAGTCATGATTCATTAACTATGGCCTGTAACAATCAAATAAACAAAACCATGCGCTACAAGGCATCCATTAGCACGTTGAAGTGCATAAATCACTAACCATGTGACTTAGAGCTTAACCATTTGCCCAAAACAGCTGTTTTCTCAGTTCAAATAATGAAGAGAAAAAACAGCTGAAGCCAATTAGTGGGTAAGCATTCATTCCCACATATCTGCGACAGTTGAGTGGTTTATTTTGCAGGACAGATATGTTGTTATTCAGATCCAAGGAAGAAAGCTTCCTTTACAAAAAAATTGAAGGTTTTACATTAACCCTTGTTTGTACTGGGCTCTCCTCCAAAGAGCAAGCACAGAAATAAACAAACAAATACACAGCTAATTAAAACCCAGTGTTCTTGAAAGAAGAGCAGTGAATTATTTATTCAGGATTGTTTGTGTCTTTGCTCAGAGAATATTTTAAGTCATGAGGACTGAGGTTGTGGGCATAGGATTACTCTGCAAAGCAAAGAATCTGATTTCAAACAGAAATTATGTTTACCAAAGAGAAATGATCTATCAAACTGAGAGTCTAGAAAAGACTAAACATATTTTTCATACTCATATTCTAAAAGGAGGTCTATTCTCCACCACCAAAAAACTTCAATACATTGTATTTTAGCTTAAAATCAACACCATTGTAAACAAAATTGTTTATTAAGTTTTCAGCAGGAATATTCCCACAGAAGATTCTAATAGTTTCTGCTAAAATAAAGCCATAAACTGAAACTTCCCTTTCTTTGACAGTATTGATAACTAAGTTAATGAACATCAATCACTAAAACCAAGAAACATGATATTTTTCCATCCACGGAGACATCACTGGACAATGACCTAGGAAACAATTTTCCCTGTAAATGCTGCTTTGATGCAGACAGAAAAGAGCTAGGGTTTGTCAATTAGATAGACTGGATTCTGATTGGGCCACTTATTTATGCCACATTTGGTAACTTTTGTAATCCTTCTGAACCTCAGTTTCTTCATCTATATAACACAGATAATCGCATCTTCCTCACAGCTGAGTTTGTGTTATGAAATTTAAATAATCCATTAATTTTTGTGAAGTATAACTATTATAACATATGAGCTTATGCAAAACCAAGTTCAATTCTTGCTGAGTGAAATGTGAAAATTTATTTAAAAACTGGTTAACGCTCTGCATTCAAAATAAATGGTAGCTGTTTATGGAATTATGTAGTTGGATGTCTAGGAGAGAGTGGACCTTCATAATTGGGGAAGAGTGGATTGATCATAAAAAAAGTTACAAAGATTTTCATTTTCTAGAATGAAGACATGATTTCACTTCTGGAGAGAAAACTGCCTCTGTGAAAGACTCTCCTTAGTGTGTTGATTTAAGACAATTTCCAATGTGCTGACCTTGGGAGGACTAAGGACAGCGAGTTAACAAAAATAACAGTTGCTTCAGAGAAGATGTGCAGTATTGTATAGAGGTAGCTTCTCCTCATGGGAGCCTGGGAAAAGTCCAACCCTGAAACATAGGTTGGCTCCCACCAAGGAAATGGATAGATTCATTGTCAATGATTTTAAGAGAGAAGGAAATTAAGGACTTATGAGAGAAAAAGAAAGTTCCCTCCTGTGGAGGCAAGGGGTTACGGATGGACCAAACTCTAGGAGGGAGAGAAATGCTCATGGGAAATCCTCAGGAGAGGCTAGCTATCCTGAGATGATGGTAAACCTGTGCGAGGAAGAAAAACTAACCTTCCCCCTGTGAGGAAGTGGGGAGCTAAGCAGCCCCGTGGGGAACCTGGGGTACCTGTAGCATTGGGACAACCATCTCATTCTCTCAACTGTGTATATGAGTCCTGCTTTCACGATGCCTTGACAGTATTGATTATTCATAACAAAAAAATAAAATCTTGGCTAATTTTATATAGAGAGAGGATATAACCTGACAGCTACCACTTAGATGTGAGTGGTATGACCTGCTTTATTCTTATAGCTGCTTACATTTCTTTCTTTTTTTAAAAAAATATATATTTTATTGATTTTTCACAGAGAGGAAGGGAGAGGGATAGAGAGCTAGAAACATCGATGAGAGAGAGACATTGACCAGCTGCCACCTGCACACCCCCCCACGGGGGGTGTGCCCGCAACCAATGTACATGCCCTTGGCCGGAATCGAACCTGGGACCTTCCAGTCTGCAGACCGACACTCTATCCACTGAGCCAAACCGGTTTCGGCTGCTTACATTTCTTGACAAGTTTTTACTCCTTCTCAACCATGGGAAAACTATACTTAGTTTAATCTGGAGACTCAGAAGAGTTGAGCAGTTTTTAATCCAGTTCAGTTATGAAATTTTTGCTCTCTCTCCAACATGATGTCTCCCCCTCAAAGCATCTTTCCTTTTTCTGCCAGATTTTCCCCTCTTTTTCCTCCCATTGCTATTTGCATTTCACAGGATTTATGAATGCTGGTTTCCACATGTCAGGAGGGAAGTGGTTACATATCTAATCTGTTTGTCTTGACTCTGGCTTAGCCACTGGTGTCCTTGGGTCTCCAGCATAGTGGAGCTGCAGGCAGGAGGCAGAGGGACAGAGAATGTATAAGTGGAAGTGTAATATCCAGGCTGTGGGTAGGCAATGGATACTATTTAACTCTGCTTTCCATTTGAGTTTTGATTATGGATAAAAATAAAGATATTTCTACTTGTTGGTTTGCCTTCATTTATCTTTCTAAGATTTTTTTCCCTTTGACCTTTTATCTACTACTAGAGGCCTGGTTCACGAAATTTGTGCATGGGAGGAGGGGGTCCCTCAGCCTGGCCTGCACCCTCTCCATTCCAGGACCCCTTGGGAGATGTCCGACTGCTAATTTAGGCCCGATCCCAGCAGTCGGACATCCCTCTCACAATCTGGGACAGCTGGCTCCTAACTGCTCACCTGCCTGCCTGCCTGATGGCCCCTAACCACTCTGCCTGCCTTCCTGGTTGCCCCTAACTTCCCTCCCCTGCTGGCCCCTAACTGCCCTCTCCTGCTGGCCTGGTCACTACTAACTGCCCTACCCTGCCAGCCTGGTCACCCCTAACTGCCCTCCTCTGCTGGCCTGGTTGCCCCTAATTGCTTATTCCTGCTGGCCTGGTTGCCCCTAACTGCCCTCCCCTGCCAGCCTGGTTGCCCCTAACCACCTCTGCCTTGGCCCCCCCACCACCATGACTTAGTCTGGAAGGACATCTGGAAGATGTCCAGTCTAATTAGCATATTACCCTTTTATTAGTATAGATATGCCTGCAGGATCGGGCCTAAACTGGTAGTCAGACATCCCTTTCACAATCCGGAACCACTGTCTCCTAACCGCTCACCTGTCTGCCTGCCTGATGGCCCCTAACCACTCTGCCTGCTTGCCTGGTTGCCCCTAACTGCCCTCCCCTGCCGGCCTGGTCACCCCTAAATGCTCACCCCTGCCAGCCTGGTCACCCCTAACCACCTCTGCTTCAACCCCCACTACTGTGACTTTTTCTAGAAGGACATCAGGAAGGATGTCTGGAAGATGTCCAGTCTAATTAGCATATTACCCTTTTATTAGTATAGATGGTATTTAGGTTTACAGTTTCAATTCATATTTTAAGAATTTGATATAGGAAAGATGGTAAGGTTTTATTAAGCAAATTCTTATAAATGTTATGCTATTTTTTGTTTGCTTTGAATTTTTATGTTTAGACATGCAGAAAAATGTAATACATTCTTCATTACTTTAAAGTTTAAAAAGCATTCATCATAAAATATACTAACAGAATAATATGTATAAACTTTCAGTTTTCTAAGTAAAGTCAACAAAAGTAAATTTAAAATGCAATGAAACTTAAAAAAACAGATTAGGAAAATATTCTTATTTAAAATTACAGAAAGTTGATAAACAAAATATAATAATAAATTTGGATAATAAGTAAAATTGCCTACTATTGTAAAATAAACTGAGAATATGAACAATTTATAAAAGGAAATATGCATGCACCTATACAGACAATAATAATAATAATTCCAATATTATTTTTATTTCACTAGCTGTTATTTATATAAAAATATTCTAAAGTGTGAGGAAAAATTTTAATTTTTCTAGAACATTTAAAAATAATCTAAACTAAAGAAAAATAGTTTATACATATCTGTATGTAGTCAAATTGTTTAGGATGGTCATCATTGTTAAAAAGATTCTTGAGTGTTACGTTTATTTTTTGTAGAAGCATAATTGGGAGAAACACTGAGAAAAGCAAAGTAGCTATATATGAAAGGAACTATAAATAAATCTCTCTCTCTCTCTCTCTTTTTTTTTTTGAAGTACAATTTCCATTTATTTTTCCCCTAGAGAACTTTTTTTCACTCTTTAAAGACTTAGCTCCTTACATGGGCTTTGGGGGAGGCCGTGGGGCAGCACCTGCAGGCCTAAATCGGGGTGGGGGTGTTCGGTCCTTCCGGGCTTCAGGAGAACGGTTCCTGACTACCTTGCTGTGAATGGCACAGCTCACACAGTAATGCAGCTTCACATACAACTTGGGAAGCACATAGGCGTCGAAGACACTCGCTTCGGAGATGTCCCTAATGGCCGCGGCCTCTACTATGTTTCGAATGACAAACTTCTTAATGGCTTTGTCCTTGGGAACGCACCGGGCGCAGTTGGTGCAATGAATAGGCTGCACATGGCCTGGGCCGTTTTTGGCACCACCGTTATTCCTTCTTTTCTTGGTCATCTTGGAAACGAGGACCCGAGAGAGCATAAATAAATCTCTTGATGTGGAATTTTAAGATAGAGGCACTCATACTAGGGAAATAATTCTGAATAAGCAAATAAGCTATAAGTACCCCTGTAGTACATATTATAACTATAAAGAAAAAGAAGTAGAAATAATTTGTTTTGTATGTATTACAGGAAATTACTTAGCATACTGTATTCCAATAACAAAACAGAATATTATATGCCTATTAATAATTGTAAAAATTGACCAGTAGAAATTATGCTAGCAATGTCAAATAAAAATATCACATACAAAATGATATTTTCATTCTCTCGCACTATGAAAATATGTGCACATGTGAGAGAGCACAGCTAACAAAACTATTGTATTTGGATAGTTGAAAAATTAATTTAGTGCATTTGCTTTAATTTTTTTCTTTAATGTTATTATGTTTTCCAGATAATTTGTAAAAGATCATAACCGCACTACCAAGGTAAGTAATAAGAGTAGCATGTGTACATTTATGCAATGGCATTTCCTCACATTGTCCTCATATTTCTTTTAGTGGTTAATATTTCTCACCAAACAATTTTCTTGTCTCCAGCAGGAAGGCCTAATAACCAAAACATTAGGATTCAGAACTCACCAGACCATTTTGGTTACTTTTGTAAAAATGTTTGTTGACTTCCCTTATTCTTCATTAAGGCAGGCCCATTATCCTATTGTGTACATCAATGTGCTTTGAAGGATGGGAGAAGAGTTGTCTGGGATTCTTGTTTTGGTGTTTGCATTCGAGAACAAAAGCTTCAAAACAAGACTCTTTGTTTGACATTTTTCTTTTGGATTCCACTTAAAAGGCAGAGAAATGATCAAAATCGCATCCCACAACCATCCTTGGCAGGGCTGTGACATGAAGTTCTCTTTATTCTTGCAATTGGCATTCGTTGAAGAGTTTTTTAAAGACAGTAAATGCATTTTAGAGCGAAGCGCTTGCAGTTCCAACTAATACTAGCATGTGATTAAATTAATGAGCCTGATTTTTCTGACCTCTGGCTTTGTTTCAGAGTGACATTAGTTACCTATAAAACCTTTTCACATCCTCCATCCTCCACACCAGCCAAGAAGACAACTTCCTCCCAGTATAGCACCAGTGAGTTTCTGTGACTCTTTCGGAGTTGGGTCTATAGCACAGATAAAATTTCATAAGACATTTAAAAAGTATTGCTACTTAACACAAAATGATATTAGGCGTTATTTTTTTTTTCATGAAAGGGAGAAATAAAACAAAAAAAGACAGAAGTACTCTTTTGGCGGGCCCGCTGTTGGCTTTCCTCATTGGCTTGACTTTAAAGACGTTTCTCTAGCCTGAGTGCTTTGATTTATGGTCACTTGAAGTGATCCCTAATGCCCCTCTTTTGTTCCTATTTCCTATTAGTTGCCAACCTTTCCAACAGAGTCTACTATTCTGGAATTGGTTTAGTCGTGGCTGAAAGGAAGTTGGGTTTATTTGGATTCAGAGCTTCTCAGATCTGGTGCTTTGTGTATGTAATAAACATAAGAAGAGCTGGAGTTCTCCATTACAATGTAATATTTTTCTCCATCCTCTGGATCCCTTACTTCCTGTGTGATATGATTTATTGTTGTTAGCCATGCTGATACCGCAGTACCCTTACTTTTGTAAGGGGGAATTTGTAAGCCTTAGTAAATGGATTTAAAATTTTAAACTAATGACTTTTGGAGGACTGTAATTGTTTATCTAATGCAGAAAAATAATGGTTTTGTAGAAAATTCATCAAATTTAACTTTTTCCACCCAAACTGATAGATATAGCTGTTTTATGTCTTTATATTTCTCTTAATAGGTTGCAGTCCAACAATGTATGGAGAGGGAAAGTATTTTAAAATGAAATTTAAGAAGGATGAAAAAAGCCTCTTCTATTTCTTGTTAGAGGCACATGTGACAATCAATCCCAGACTAAGCTTCAGGCTTTTATTCTTCAACTAGAGGCCTGGTGCATGAAAATTCATGCACTGGAGGGGGGGGTCCCTCAACCCGGCCTGCCCCCTTTCACAGTCCGGGAGCCTCAGGGGCTGGAGGCAACCTGGTGATCAGGGGAAGGTGACGCCCCCATCACACCTCTGCTGCTGCCACTGCTGCCAGCTCAAGCCTCAGCTGGCCCTGGTTACCTGAGCCTCGGGTGGCCCTGCACAGCTGGGCAGCCGCCATCCGAGGCTTGCCTGCGCCTCGGGCCGGCCCTGGGAGGCTGGCAGGGCTGAGGGCACTGGGCACCACCATCTTGTGGCTATGGGTGCTGCCATCTTTGAGGATGTGGCAGTCAATTAGCATATACTCTCCTTATTGGCTGTTTGCACTGCCATCTTTGAGGGTGGGGCAGCCAATTAGCATATTTCCTCCTTATTGGCTGTGGGTGCCGCCATCTTTGCGATGATGTGAGGGTCAATTGGCATATTCCCTCTTTATTAGATAGGACTGGCTCAAGGCTCCTTCTAGAAGATACAGAAGAAATCATTCATTTTAATTGCCTTTCACTCTGAAAGCATTCTGATCTATTTATCCTAAAAATAACGTTTATTTAGGAGCAGAAATATATTACTTAGCAAATGACATTCGGGAATCTGACCACATCCTTTTATTATCTAAAGAAGGTTCACCAACCACCCTGCAACATTTCCTTTCCTGCTGGAAAGCTTATGCATGACAGAGCTTCTCTTTTTTTTGTGTGTGTGATATTTTTATTGATTTTAGAAAGGAAGGGAGAGGGAAAGATAGAAACACAGATGATGATAGAGAATCAATTGATTGGCTATCTCCTGCACGCCGCACGTTGGGGATCAAGCCCGCAACCCAGGCATGTGCCCTGACCAGGAATTGAACCACAACCTTCTGGTTCATGGTTCATAGGTCTAGGCTCAACCACTGAGCCACGCTGCCTGGGACAGAGCTGCTCCTTTAAAGTCACTATTCTATCTGCTGACTTAGTCTTGAATTCAGAATCTTTTCATAGGTCAATGCTTTGTCTCCATCATTTGCCTCTATGTCTGACCCCAATCAACCTTTAATGTGTATACAAATCATCTGTTAAATTCCAAATCCTGAGAAAATGCAGATTCTGATTTAGGAGTTCTAAGGTGGGGCCTGAGTTTCTACATTTCTAACACCTCCCAGGTGATGCCAATACTGCTGGATCTGGATCAAATTTTGGATTCATAGCTAGTCTCTAGGGATCATCGGTAGCTCTCCTTAGATGCTACATTGTACTATAAGAGACCTTTAAGACTTTGAGGGCTGCCCCATGCAATCTTTCAATTCTTCTGATCTAACTCAGTAGAGAACATGCTCTGAAATTCAGTTTTCACAACTCCTCCAGTTGGCTACTGCTTAATCATGCCTAGGTATGTTCCAGAGTAAAATGTGCTGGGAAACTGCCTTTTGTTGGAGAATGTAGCTCAGTAGCTGGATGAGTCAGAAGCAAGGTGGAAGGATACTTTGAAGTTATAGGCCTAAAGCTGGGATAACAAACACAGGAGTGACAACTGAGAAGGAAAGTTGAGGAAGATACCAGTAAGTACTAAAACTGCAGGACAAGTTACAGATTATAGAAAACTAGAGACCCGGTGCACGAAATTCGTGCACGGGGGGTGTGTGTCTCCCTCAGCCCAGCCTGCAGCCTCTCCAATCTGGGATCCCTCTCACAATCCAGGACTGCTGGCTTCCAACTGCTCGCCTGCCTGCCTTCCTGATTGCCCCTAATTGCTTCTGCCTGCCAGCCTGATCATCCCCTAACCACGCCCCTGCCAGCCTGATTGATGCCTAACTGCTCCCCTGCCAGCCTGATTGCCCCTAACTGCCCTCCCCTTTAGGCCTGGTCACCCCTAACTGCCCTCCCCTGCAGGCTTGATTGCCCCCACCTGCCCTCCCCTGCAGGCTTGATCGCCCCCACCTGCCCTCCCCAGCAGGCTTGATCGCCCCCACCTGCCCTCCCTTGCAGGCCTGGTCCCTCCCAACTTCCCTCCCCTGCTGGCCTGATCGCCCACAACTGCCCTCCCCTGCTGGCCTGATCCCTCCCAACTGCCCTCCCTTGCTGGACATCTTGTGGTGGCCATCTTGTGTCCACATGGGGGACATCCATCTTTGACCACATGGGGGCAGCCATCTTGTGTGTTGGAGTGACAGTCAATTTGCATATTACTCTTTTATTAGATAGGATACCCTGGTTCAAGCTTGGTTCGGATTTCCCAGGAGACAAATTAAGATCGACAACATGGTGTGGTTGAAGCTCTGATTGAAGTGTTTACGTATGTCTACCCAGGTAGTACAGTAAACAACTCCAGGGGACATCATTCACCTAGACTATGATGTGATTGTGAATCGTACTTCCTTAAAATGTACAATGTCATCTTTGGTTTCATTCACCTGACTATCAAAGCAATAGACTAAGTATATACTTGGGTTATTAAAACTGCAGACATGTTCTCTAAAAGAGCATGTGTTCCATCCCTTTGGCCTTGAGTCAATTGCTCCTCATCAAAGAGAGATGATCAATGTAACTTCTTGCCCTGCATGACCTAGGGCAGTGGTCGGCAAACCGCAGCTCTCGAGCCACATGCGGTTCGCAAGCCGCGGTTTGCCGCTCTGTTGACTAATGAGTTTGCCAACCACTGACCTAGGGCTAAAGGCTAGGCTGCCTAAGGAAGAGACCAAACTAACATTGTGGTTTAAAAAGCTAGATATTTACTTCTCCATGTAATAATTTTGAAGTGAACTTTGCAGGTGGGTAGACACTCTGCCCTATATGGTGAGTCAGAGATAGTCTGATAGTGGATCTGATACTTTCAACAGGTGACTTCCAAGAAGGTTCCAGCTATTATCTTTCCATTCACTGAAGAGGAAGCTCAGTATCAAGTCAGTCAGAAATCGAACACTTGCATTTGCTCACATTTTATTCATCAGAACTAATCACAAGGCCACAATCAGAGGCAGAGAAACTGTGTTATCACTATCTTAGATGGGGTCTAGGGCTTGGGCAGGTCCCAACAACAGCTACCATTATGGATGAAGGGTAGAATATCTTTTTTTTCTGGACAGCTAGCAATATCTTTCATATCCTTTAAATCTGGGACCGCTTTAGTGACCTAAAATGAATAACTTTTCATTTAACTAAAAATTATTGATTAACTGCTATATGGATGAGCATATCTCTTTTTCAAGTTACTGTAGTCTAATTATTCAGAAATGCATAAGCTGTCCAAATGATTATATGTTGTTTTTCCCCCAATTAATAGGTTCCCCACCACCCCAGTGTGCCTGGGACAGCCCTAGTTTTCATCTACTATTACAGTGTAATTATTATAGTAAAATATTTTACAATGGTTTGGACAATAAATTAAAGAGTTAGCCTACCCATGAAGAATCAAGAAAATTACTTGGAACCACAATAGACTCTGCTCAGGAAGCTTTGAGGCCAGTCTTGAGAAGTAGAATTATAAGCCCCATTCCAAATTTCCAAGGTCTGTGTCAGCCCATAATAATGCATTTGTGTATTTCCTTGATATCCAATGTAAACTAAGAAATGGCACTTTCTTAAAGATTTCCTGTGTATACACATTGCTCCTTTCCATATATTATACTGATTTTTCTTAAAATATTGATTTAAATATTGATTAGATATTGATTTATTTATATGCTGATATATTTACCATTCAATAAATAATTGATAAGAGTGCACCTTTCCATCATTGTTTTCACTCACATCATAGTCTGTGATCTCTCTGTGAGGCATAGGCCAATAAATAAAATTTAGTAAAAGCTGAACTTCAGAAGCTGGATATATGGAAAAGATCTCTGGGTAACTATTTGTGCTTGCAATATACACTCATTAAAAATGTGGGCAGGCCCAGATGGCGTGACTCAGTGGTTGAGCATCAATTGATGAGAAAGGATATCATGATTCAATTCCCAGTTGGAATTCAATGCCTGGATTGTGATGCTTAATCCCCAGTGTGGGGTGTGCAGGAGGCAGCAGATTAATGACTCTCTCATCATTGATGTTTCTATCTCTCTCTCCTTCTTCTTTCTTTTCTGAAATCAATAAAAATATATTTTAAAAAATGCAGGCAGAAGATATAAAAGCCTGAATTTTTTCCATAAAATGCTTATCACTTGTACTATGTATCTTGATGATTTACTATTTATTACTATAAAAGTCTTTGGGCATGACCACCATTTGACTTTTTAAAAGATTTGGTATCTTAAATGTTAATTTTCCCCTCTCATCTATACTAATAAAAGGTAATATGCTAATTAGACTGAGAGATCTTCCGGGAGACCTTCCAGACGTCCTTCTGGACAAAGCCATGGTGGCGGGGCTGAGGCAGAGGCTGTTAGGGGCAATCAGGCCAGTATAGGAGGACAGCTGGGGGTGATCAGGCTGGCGGGGGGTGGGGCAGTTGGGGGTAAGCAGGCTGGCAGGGGGGCCATTGGGGGCGATCAGGCATGCAGGCAGGTGAGCAGTTAGGAGCCAGAGATCCTGGATTGCAAGAGGGACGTCCAACTGCCAGTTTAGTCCGGTCCCAGGGATCGGGCCTAAACTGGCAGTCGGACATCTCCCAAGGGGTCCCAGATTGGAGAGGGTGCAGGCCAGGCTGAGGGACACACCCTCCCCCCCTACCCCCCGCCGTGCACGAATTTTCATGCACTGGGCCACTAGTTGTTCAATAAATGGCATTTTGTAAAAAGTGCTGAAATATTGGTTGATGGACATATGTCTAGTCAGCATAAAAAATTTTATGTGTTTTAAAGCACATAAAATTATTTATCTTAAAATTTCAAGTATATAAAACTAAAGAAGACTTAATTTAAAAATAGATCCATTGCTGGTAGTAGTCTGTAATAATCTGAATTTGAATTACAAATCATGATCTTCTTATATGACATAATCCCATGTTAAACTCAGGGGGGGAAAACAATATCCTGTCACTGTCAGAAAAACTAATCGACAAGGGAGAGTTGGAATGAAGCCAAAGTTGAGTTATGTTTGCTCTATTAATAAAAATAGATCCCCACCAAAATGTTCATATTTTCTCCCCAGGTCCAATGATTAACATTCACACTTCAGAATTATATTGCTAGAGAAAATTTATTTTCTATCAAAAGGTGCCTTCTTTTACAGGAGGATGCTTTTGTGGCAAAGTAAATTCGTCATCCTGAAGGATGTTAGTGTATCGAAGTTAGGATGATTTATTCACCTTTTGCAATTCAAACTTTGGAGTAACGTAAGTAAAATATCCATCACCACCCTGTTTGTACTCAGCACTGGCGGCACAGAATTGCTTTGAATATTATTTCTGGTTTCCTGCCAGAGCCAGGTGTTGGTATGCACAGAAATGGGAGCACAAGATTAAAGAACATGTGGACACAAATGAGTCCCAGGAACTTCAAAGTACATTTGTGCATTAGATTCCTGATAGCACAATGCAGCATAGTAATTTGACAGGTAGGTATTTGCTATTTGGCCCAGGCTCCGAGAAAGTTCTAAAATGTACATTTCGTTGAATTTATGGGCAGGCTCTACCTTTCACTTTAAATCTGAGTGTCTCATGGTGATTGCTCTGATTCATCAAAAGAGTAATTTCCATAAGTGAATTCACATGTGAATGTCTGAAGCCCCTTACCTATTTTATTCTGCAGCATGCTTCCATGCCGCCTGCCTCTCCAGAGTTTCACCTTCTCTCACGGTCAAAGGTCATGCTTGTCTGTCACTTTCTTGCATAATCCCTTACTTTAGAGAATTGAGTAGGGACACCTGAGTTCTACCTGCTGAAGGAAATTGTTTTCCATAATGGCACAACCCAGAGATATGCTGTCTTCATAATTTAAAATGATTGCATTGTCTTTGAAATAGTCTGGTGACCCCAAAAGAATGCTAAATACAGGAGTAAAGTTTAATTGGTCAAATTAAAATTTTAACACTTAAAGTACTATAACAATTTGAAGGGATTTGTATGCAGTACACTGATATCAACTTGGTTCATGTGTGTGTGTGTGTGGGGGGGGTAAGTGTTACTGACTCTGCTAGTGCACCACTTATAAAACTTAAAACTGGAAACAAAGCCTTCTTATGAGATCAGAAAAAAATTAAAAAATAAAATGATCCCAGAGGCATTATCGAGTTTTCCACTCATTTAGTAGTTATTTACTGATCGCTATTACCAGTATTTGGTGAGTACTCTTCTAAGCACTGTGGATACAATAGTGAACCCAACAGGCATGGTTCCTGCTTTCCCAGAGCTTCTAGTCAAGAGGTAGGAGACAATCAAGATCATTTGAAAGTTATAAATGGTACAATGAAGGAAAAAAGAAACAGTATGTGACTTGGTAAGGAGAAGTTTCTAGAGGTTATTAGAGATAAGGTGGTCTGGGGAGAACTCTGAAGAGCTGATGCTTAGAAAAGAAGCATCCAGTTGAATAAAGAACCAGGAGAGTGCTCCAGCAGCAGAGGGTAGTGAAACCAAAAGGTTGTACCTAGTAGTGAGAAAAGGGGCAGTGAAGTGAGGAAAACTGGGAAGCGAGGCAGTGCCCAGATTACGTAGATCCCTGTAGGCTGAAGTCAGGTTCCAGGTTGGGTCCCCTGGACACAGTTTCTAAGACAAAAATTAGTATGCGGACATTTATTAGGCATGCTATCAAGATCACCTTTGAAAGACAGGGATGACTGAGGGCGGGCAAAAGGAGATGATGAGCTGCTCTGTAGTTCTAACAAAGGTGCCAGCCAACCCCGTGGGAGCTCTAGAGCTGGAAAGGCCCTTTAGAGTTGTCCCAAGTGACAGTGCAACATGGGTCAGTCACTGGATATGGACTGCTGCTCCTGAAAGAAGAGGTGACCTTGGAGGCAGCAGTTTGCTTCAGCCAAGGCAATCCACAAGGAAGGCTGATACCCGAGGGCTGGCTGGCAGCGTTCCCAGCATCTAGTGAAATAAGTCCTTTGTTCCTGAAGGGAGATTGGGGCATATGGATTTTATTTCTAGCACAATGGGAAGCCACTGAAGAGTTTTCAGAATGAGGTGGTGTTGTCTGATTTACATTTTCATAGTATTACTCTCCCTGCTTTTGGAAGAATATAGAATGCAATAGTGAAATCAGAAAAACAAAGTATAATATTTATGTAAAAGAAAAAGGCTCAGATTTTCCCAATGTTGTTTCATATTGATGACTGAAAAATCATGGGAAAACATTATAATTTAGATTTAGTGATATCAGGCCTAATAAGAGAGCTAATATAACTTCATTGAATGTTTTCTTTTTAATCTGCCTCTTCTGAGAATTGTTTAAATGAGAAGCTATTCAAAACTGTGGTTTGAATGAATGCATGAGTAAGACTGTGTATGTATATTTGTGTGTGTGTGTGTGTGTGTGTGTGTGTGTGTGTGTGTGTGTGAGGGAGTGGAGAGAGTTGATTTTCTTTCTTTCTTATAAGGTTAACTTGAATTTTTGGCTTTAAATATCCTCCCCTTCAAACTTTTGGATTTGGATTCTCACTTAAGAGGCATATAATGGATTATACATGAAATATCCTCTCCTCACCATGTGCCATTAATTTTATATCTTGGAAAGAAATCTCAACATACTCATCGAACTGGCAACCTTGCAGAGTTTGTGCTCCGCTTACCTCAATTCCATGAGAAATAAATGCTCATTGTTTGATTAACCTACTGGTAAAAGAGAGGATAGTGTGACTATACGACTATAAAGTAGAAACAAAAGGTATCTTCATGGTGATGGAATAGTGTTGTGTGTTGATTCTGAAGGAATTACACTAATGTACACTTGTAATAAACTGACATTAAACTATGTTCATTTATTGTTCCAAAGTTAATCACCTGGTTTTGATATTACACCATGGTTACATGAAATAGAACCAGTGGGAGAAACTAGATAATGGGTGCATAGGATCTCTCTGTATTATCTTTCCAACTTCCTTTGGATTTATAATTATTTAAAAAAAACAACACTAAAAAAACCCCTCTCTGCTCTGTGTGATAAATACCCTAAAGATGCCACTGCACACTGTTTGGATCACTGCAGGCCTCTGACAATGAAAACCACTGCAGCTACACTGAGGACCCAGGACCCTCCGTTTCACTCAGATTTCACCCTGAGCTCCAGATCACGTAGACTGGTCAATGGGCACCCACATTCAACACATCTAGTATTCATCCTCTTCCCCAAAGCAACTACATTTTCAGTATTCAGTCTGTTTCATCTGCTGAAATTCTTAAAGTTCTCCAAACGTTCTTCACTCTTTGAGCTCATATTGTTTCTATATCTGAAGTGATCTCTGATTTTTCTGTGGCAGACCCCTACTCATCTTTCCAAACTAGCTTAAACACCTCTTCTTTCATGAAAGCACAAATGAATGCTCCTGCATCCATACTCTCATAGGAGTATGAGGAGTTACATACTGTATTATTGAACTGTAGCTCAATTACTTGTATGCATGTCTGTCTTCCACATTAAGTTGTAAGACTTTCTCAAATTATTTTAAATTTTGTATTGTGCTTGCCATGCAGAAGGGATAAATATATTTTTCTTAAATGAAAAAATAAAGAATAAATTAAATTATTGATCTAGCCCAGTGATTTTCAACTTGTGTGCCATGCACAAGAGGCACACTGGTGTGCCGCAAGAATTTTTAAAACATGCAACACCTGACTATTTAGTCAGGGGCACTGTCCTCTTTTTTACCTTAGATAGTCAAATAAAAAAAATGACAACATACAACACAACGATAGCAATCCAATGTAAATGAATCAAAAGTATACCTATGCTTTTGTCAGATCTGCAAAAAGCATAATATATTTATGGTTTGCTGCAAAATTTTAGTAATTAGTTAATGTGTGCCATGAGATGAAAGAGGTTGAAAATCGTTCATCTAGCCCAGTGGTCAGCAAACCGCGGCTCGCGAGCCACATGCGGCTCTTTGGCCTCTTGAGTGTGGCTCTTCCACAAAATACCACGTGCGGGTGAGCACGTACAGTGCGATTGAAACTTCGTGGCCCATGTGCAGAAGTTGGTTTTCGGCCTGGGCGAGTCTATTTTGAAGAAGTGGCGTTAGAACACTCAAGGGGCCAAAGAGCCGCATGTGGCTCGCGAGCCGCAGTTTGCCGACCACTGATCTAGACTATACAATTGTCATAGTTAAGCACAAAATGGATTTCATATAAAAATATTTGTTATATATATTTTACTTTTTCAAAACACTGTTAAGTACTTACCTTGTTTGATTCTCACAATATCTATTCTAATTAGCTAGCAGAGGTATTATTATCCTAATTTAAGAGCTAAAGAAATGAGAGAGGTGTGATATGATTTGCCTGGGGACCATGGTTAATATAGAGGAAGAGTAAAGATTATAACCCACATCTGATTTACACATATAGTCATACCTGGTATCCACAGAGGATTGGTTCAAGGATAACAAAATCTACCCATGGATGCTCAAGTCCCTTATATAAAATGTCATCGTATTTGCGTGCGCATCCATCTGTATACCTTAAATCATCTCCAGCTTACTTATAAAACCTAGTACAATGTAAATGCTATATAAATAGTTGTTATACTGTATTATTTAGGGAACAATTACAAGAAAAATTCTGTACATGTACAGTACAGATGCAATCATCATAGGTCTAAATACTTAGCACATGTCAACAACAATAGAACCGTTGTTTTGTGTGTGTGTTTTTTTTTATTGTTTTCCACAGATTCAGAATGTGTGGATTTGGAAGGCCAACTGTACTATTATTGCTATCTCAAGTTGAATAGCAGCTCACCTTTGATATAACCTATGTAGCTAATTTAAAAGTAGTGTGTTTATACTTTATTTTCTGAAGCATCTGATTAAATAGTTCTCAAAAGAAATCCACATTAAGTAGGTCTGCATTCTTGGACATCTTGTCAAATGAGACCCAAAATGTAATGTTTCTGATCAGTCATTCAGCCTATATATATATTTTTTTCATTTTAGCTCTGCTTCTTTGGGCTTATATTTCAGATGATAGGAGCACTTAATATGTCAAGGTATGGCATGTAGCGTTTTGCTTTTTTAAGGGTTTTATGACCAATAGGAGAAATTAACATTCTTGTGAAGGTACAACTCTGAAATGCAAAGTCTCTGACATCTGTTTCCTTCATTTAGTTGGATCTTTTAAAATCAGCTTATCTCTCTTGGCTCCTTGAGCCTGAAATTGAAAACACTGCTTTGATTTATGTATGTTGCCATGATTCATGCGCTGTTACAATGAATATCAGATGGTTTTATGTTTTTGCAAGGGCAATAACCCAAACAGGTAGATTTTATCATCTGAAACCAAGATGCTGAGAAATGGCTATCAAATAATGTTGCTTAATTTCTTTAACTACCTCAATATTTTAAAGACCTGGCCTTCATGAAAATTAATTTAATTTGAGCTATAAGACATCCATCCAGCACACATTTACTCAGTACTTGAACATAGACATAGGGAACTTGGTAGGCCTTTTACCAAGGAAGTTAGACAAAAATACAGATAAGTTCCATTTTAAAGGAAAGCAGATGACTGGAGGAAAAGGTATCACCAAAGAGAAGGATATACTTAGATAGTGCAGACTATGACTTGTGTGACAGCAAGAATCCCTCAGGAGAGAAATAATAATCAGGTGAATACAAAACATTAGGTAAATGGCTTAGAGCAACTCTTGTAAGATACAGTCACAGGAAATTTCAATGATGAATCACATTGAAATCTATAGAGGTTGCTGATAAATCTTGATTTCCAAGCTTGTTCATGTTTCTTGTAGATGAATGACTTGATGACATGAAGTCAGAAGGCATCAGACACCACAATGTCCCTTAATTCAGTGTTCTAATAGCAAATGTGCTCCTGCTTCATTTGACTAGTGAATAACAGATGAAATAGATTCAGCCAACTAATATTACTTTTATTTAATGGATGCCATATCTGAGGTCAGGATGGCATGTGTGTGACCTATGATGATGCATTTGTACTGAACATGTACAGATTTTGGGGAGTAGCTAAATAGGTATATGTTTTGTTTTTGCATCCTTAGGTGGCAAATACCCAAAGTCTTATTAAATTATATTAAGATTTTTATATTTGCTTATGTTATGTGGCAGGTGAACCTAAATTAGTGAACATGAAACTCTGCAGGAGGAGCTTTCCAGATGAAACATGTGGCTCCACTAATTCTTCAACTCAAAACTCTGCAACTCTTTGTACTAACGTTGCCATACTTTTTCTAAATGTTACTATTCACTAGATATGAGGCTCATTGACATGGAATACATCTTTCCCACCAAGATTGTGGGGCCTTGAGACTGAGTTACAGTATGACTTGATTGAATCTTTGAGGGACCTTAATAAATAACCCCTCTAACCCTCCTTCAAAGTTTGGCCAGAAGAATTATTATATGGTGTTAGGGGTGTGGGGTGGGGCAAGATGAGGTGTGGGTATGATTGTGGGGTGAACAAAGGAAAGGAGGAATGATATAGAAGAAAGTAGAAGTAGCCACATTCTCAGCCTTATACATCTACTCAAAAACTTCTAGAAATGGAAGAAGTTCTGCAGTTTCAAAATTAGCATAATTATAAACTTAAGCTAGTAGTTTGCCACCAAAGCTCTTAACATTGTGGTGCAAAATATCTAAATATAAATATAAAAATTTACTTAATTTAGAATGGTTCATCTAAATCAATCCAAATATTTGTATTGAAATAAATGTATTAAACTGTGGATATTTTGATACCCAAATATTTGCTTTGAATATTTGCTTTGTATATTTCCTATTACCTAGAGCTTCGCTTGCATTGCCTATATTTATCTACACTTCATTCTGATTTCTTGACATAGTGTTTATACTGCTTTTATTTTTAAAGTGTGTTTTTGGTAGGATTACAATAAATAATTTTTAAAATGAGACATCATAATAATTTCTTACAGAGATGATTCATAGTATAAATTCTGCATGCTTTATTTCCACCATCAATATCAGAAGGTACTAATGGAAAAGGTTGAAAGTATGTTTTCTGAATATCATTTCAAGTTACCTGAAATATATTCCACTCTCATTTTTTATATATAGTGATAAAACCAAAGTATTATAATTTTTGACTTCACAAAATGTTGCACAACAGATAATGGAGGAGTCTTCATTTTAAAGAAATAATAAACTATTTTCTGAAATTTGATGTGGATTTGAGCAATGTACAATGAGGAAGTTTTTGATTTTTATTTATTTAAAGTATTGCAATGATTAAAATGTGTGGGCGGAGGGCATATATTTGAGCAGATACATTACCTAATGATATCTATTTTACTGAAATCCACTTTCATTGGTACTAGGAAAAGTATAATAGAAAAGGAAGAATGATTGGAATGTCTGATCAAATCCTCTCTGAATTACTCCATCAAATATGCAGAAAATCTATTATTGTACAGATCTTAAAGTGAGCCTGACTTCAATTACTGCTTTAATACCCAATCTCTTTGAATATCATTATTTTCCAAACTATCTAGAGATAGATATAGATGAAAATTAATTTACTCTGAGCATCCAGACCATTTAATCATCTAGACCACATAGAAACAAATAATGGTCTTGGGGCTAGGAGATCAAAGAAATTGTTCAACTTATTTTTCTACTCATGATTATTTAGAAAGAACTATTGGGTAGAAGATTAAGTATGAACCTACAATTCAATAAACATTTCTGATATGAATGTTAATCTACAGTGTTCAAACCAGCCTAATATTAATTCAGCTCCTGTCTGTACTTAAACTGTGATCTAGATTGATGAATTTGAATCTCATTTCCTACAGAAAGACCACCTTTTAAAAAGAGAGGTCCCATTGAGAGGTCTAGTATGCACTAGAAAGGGACCCCTGTGTCTAGTGTTACAAATATATTGGTAATAATATAGTGATAAATCCTATCTAATAAAGAGGGAATATGCTAATTGACCATCACTCCATCACAAAGATGGCTGCACCCACAGCTGAGGCCAAGTTCCCATAAGGAGCCTTAACGAGCAATCAGCAGGGACCTGAGGCTATGCCCTCCCCTGCCCCCGTGGGGCTTGACAGGGGACCTCAGGCCACGCCCCCCACCAGCAGGGCTTGACAGGGGACCTCAGGCTGTGCCCCCGACCCTGGTGTCAGGCTGGGGGACCTCAGGCTGTGCCCCCCACCCCGGCACCAGGCCAGGGGACCTGAGGCCATGCCCCCTGCCTGGCAGGTCTTGATGGGGGACCTCAAGGTGCGCTTCCTGTCCTGGTGCTGGGCTAGGGGACCTCAGGCTGCTCCTCCTGCCCCAGCGCCAGGCCGGGGGACCTCAGGCCACATACCCCACCAGGTGGGGCTTGACAGGGGACTTCAGGCTGTGCCCCCACCCTGGCACCAGGCTGGGGGACCTCAGACCACATCCCCCCATCCTGGCACTGGGCCAGGGGACCTGAGGCTATGCCCCCTGCCCAGCAGGGCTTGACAAGGGTGGGACTGGCCGGGTCTGGATCTAACCCAATTGGGGGCGGGGGCGGCTGGGTCTGGGTCTCACGCAATTTTGAGGCACATGTGGGTGGGCGGGGACTTGACTCTGGGTCATGTGGTGCACCCCATCTGGTCCATCTTTCCACCCTGGTGACTCTGTTTGGGTAAAGAAATTTGCCACACAAGGACTGACTCCTACCTGGAAAGGACCACCCCCACAGCAGTCAAGGTCGACGGGATCCCGACGTGGCTTCATCACACCCAGCTTAAGACAGCCCAGGCAAAATAGAGAGTCCAGGACTTTTCGGACCCTCTAAAGATTAGTCCTGGCCCTCATTCCAGGCCCTTATCTTATAAACAGGCCCACTGACTTTATTCAGCAGAGAATTAATTCTATCAAGCTTATAGTCCTCATAGGTCAATATAACTCCCTCACCAACAATGACCCAAAAGAGTCAATGATTTGACTCATATACCTAAAACCAGTGGGGAATGTTAGAGAGTGGGAATTTTTGAGCATGCTTCCAGAGAGGCCGTGGACTATGCCCCAGATGGAGTTGTCAGTGCTGACACCAGGCCGGGCCTTGAGATACGGTCTCATGGGCCCTTCCCAGCATGTAGGCCTCTTTCACAGAACACTGTCAGCTTTCTGAAGAACAGGATGACCCTGTGAATAACATGGTCGTCAATGGCATGATCCTGACATTAATTAGGAAAAACTGATTTGTCTTGGGTTACTTGTTCTGCAAAAACAGGATGTGGTTAATGTGCTTAAAAGTGGTCCTACACAAAGGGTCACGGCTGCTCTCTGGTCTCCCTGCGTGGAGAAAGGCAGAGCAGTTGCTGGTTGGCTGGCCGGCCGGCCGGCCGGCTAATAAAGGCTCCCTAAATTTTAATTTGGTCTGGACTCCAGTGGTCTTTACTTGCGTTCGCTCCACAACAGTCTGATAGCTCAGTTGGTTAAAGCATCATCCCAATATGCCAAGGTTGTAGGTTCAATCTCTGGTCAGAGCACAGGGCACAAGCAATCAATGAATGCATAAACAAGTGGAACAACAAATCAATGCCTCTCTCTCTCTCTCTCTCTCTCTCTCTCTCTCTCTCTCTCCCTCTCTCTCTCTCCCACCTAACAGGGTCTTCATTGACACTTGTCAAGATTATTAAACAGCCTTTGAACAGGTTTCCTTTGATTCTCCCTCCACTTGGCCATTAGGTGTGGCCTCACATGATTCAGTTCTAGGTCTCACTCTTCAGTCAAAATCTCTTCATTGAGTTTCAAATGCATTTTGAAATTCAATCTAACTAAAATTGCTATTACCATCTTCTCCCCAACCTCCTCCAAAATTTCTTAATGAAAAATGGAGTCTTGGCCTGGCAGTCACATAATTCCATCATCTAACTGCAAGCAGTATTTTAAATTTTGTCTTTCATTACAAGCTTGCAGCTAGCCCCTTGGGCACATGAAACTGAGTGTTCTTCTTCCCTCCAAATCACTTAGTGTCTGCCCATCCTCCACCTTTGTTGATGCTCATAGCCTGAGAAGTCTTTCTTCCATGTCTTTGCTGCCTTTGCTGGTCTTGGAAAAATCTCTTCTAATTTTTCTTGCTGTGTACATATTTAAGTGTTTTACATATTTGAGTTTATTTTATAAAATACTTTCATATTCAATTTAATTCTTTGAAATCTAAATATTTTATTTATAAAGCAGCTAATATAGCATTGTAGTGGTCACAGACACCAATACTATATGGAATGTTTCAGAAATTTTTTAAATAATTACTTCCAAAGATGAGAAAATTTTTATGAAGATATCTACTCTTATGGTTTAGTATGTGAATACTGTTTGCTAGCAAATGAGGGATTGGGAAAAATTGTACTATAATTCCCCATAACACCAGAAGAAGGGCCTCCTATAACTAGGTGTGCTGATTGTAATAAGAGACATTCATTCAGCCATTCATTCATTTTTTCACTAAGAAAAATCTTGTAGACTTTAGAGATACAGGAATGACCAGATTCACACGTGTACTGTCAGGGTGCTTATATTCCAGTTAAGGAGATGGAAAAATACATGGACACCAAAAATGGGATGGAGTAATTTCAGATTTTTTTAATTGGATACTTAATACTCTAGGTACTAGGAAATAATTTGAACATAATCTAAAAGAACTATGAGTGCAAATCAAGGACCACTACTTAATAGAATGATCGCGGTTGGACTGATTACTTGATCCCACAAAATTTAGTTCCCATCTGAAAAGTGAGTTTCTTAGGAGGAACAAAGGATATAATATTCTTAGCAAAGTATCATGCACATAGGAAACCACATAAATTGTGTTAACTATTGTAATAATAATAATAATGATAATAATAATAATATTTATTGTTATTGTCATCTTTAGCAGATGCTGGCTCCACAGTAAGAAATCTCATTTAAGAATAGGTTTCCATGCTCATAGATTCATAATTTTAACTGTTTTCTCTGAAAACAAAATAATGCATTGCCAATACATTATTCCTTACATGTACAGTGACAAATGTTGTTTCACTTGACATTCATCGCCTCCTTCTAGTATATTTATAAAGGCCATGTTTATATATGATACAAGTACAGATTAGAAAAATGTAATATCTTGCTCAAGGTTACATGGCAAGTACTGCAAACTTTGTCCTGTATTATTTTAAGCATAAATGATTCTGACCTCAGGCTTTTTCCTACAGGCATGGCAATCCTGAGTAGAAATGAACCATAAGTTATTTTAAAAATGTGAATACAAACTCCTCACGAGGATGGCTGTGTGGCCTTGCTCCTTACAGGTCTCCATATTATTAAACACACACACAACAGATAAGCTGGGAGTGTGAAAAATGCAGCAGCAGGAGTGACTTACTATATCCCATATCAAGGATATCTTGACAATTCCACTATAAAAGCTTTTATTGGCTTTTTAATACACTAGTAGCTTGTAACACTTTTATGAATTATTTCAACATTTGTGGATGCCTATTTTGTGAAAAAATTCAATTTATGACTCGGGGAAACAAAGAGTTTGCATGGGTATCACTTACAAAGAACTAATTTAAGAAAGCTCCCCAAAACATCTCCCCAATTTCTGCTCTGAATCAGTGGCCGCTTGCTTACTTTGGCCAGAGGAGATAGAATTGGGAAGAGGTGGAGGAGAGATTGTGGAGTAGAAACTGTGTGTTTGCTCACTTAAGACCTCTTCCACCCCCCTTATCCTTTGTCTGCCTCTCCAATAAAAGCAAATCATTACATTCCCAGCCTCCCTTGCAGCTATGCGTTGTCAGGTTCTGCCCACTGTCTGCCAATACCTTCTTTTCCTTCTTTTTTTCTTCTACATAGAATGAACAGATGGTGTCTGAAGGAGCCATTGTAGAAATGGCACAGCAGGAAAATAGGAAGTAGTCCAAGCACTGTCTATCTCGGGATCTCTTGTATGAAATAAATACACTACAAAGTATTGGAGTTACTGACAAACAGCTTTCTGTTATTTTCAGGGATCTGAAATAGTCAGGTAAGAGACCACTTGACTCTTAAAACTGTGGTGTACAGATGCCATGATTTATACTTGGGTTTAGTGGGAGAAACACATGATAGATATTTTTGGTAAGCATTTAAAGACTATGTATTAGAAACATGAAGACTAGATTGAACTCTCATAATATATGCTTAATAAGTAGATATTTTTTATTGCCTGAAATAAATATTTCTCATCTTCTGGAGTGGAATAATGATAAATCAAGAACAAAGCGTTAATTACCTCTTTTTCCATAATAGAATATGTCCTTCAGTAACATTTAATAGAAGAACAATTAGAAAAAAAAATATGTGAAACCAGATGTCATCATCACAAATGGCAGTTCCAACAAAAGGAAGTATGATTTTAAAAAAAATAAAAAAAGAAACAACCTTAAAGCTGGCTGGAACCTGGAAAAAACTGGGCTCTCTCTTTCTCTTTTGAGCTCCACTAATTCCTTTTCTAGTCAGTTATTTTTGCTTGAATTAAAAAATAAATATATTTTGAATGTTATTAATAATGGTACTTGCTTTCTCTTAAGTTCTGTTCTTAAGAGGAAAAATGTATGCAAGCACTTTGTGTATCTTTGAAGGGGAATAGTTTTCAAGTGTCATTGATATATGCACCATTAGTATTATGTTTCTACATATATTTAGAAAAGATAACACTCTGCCCGCTAACTGTCAAATAGATTAGGACATTGACCAATCATCACACTGACATTTAGCAAAAATGAAATTTAGTCTTTTCCAATCCAGTCGTGGTCAAAGATCCTTTTGCTTTGCATGATAAAACCATTTGGTAATTTTAATCAGGGATTTTGCTGTAACTATTGTCAATGGGCCTGTCAAAATAGTCTTTGGTATTTTTGTATTTTGTTATTTAGCTAAAATTTTAGAGATGAAAGATCACTAAATATTAGAAGTAGAAGTATAATACACATGTAGAATTTATTCAGAGTTCATTATTTCCTACCTCCTCTTCCAAACTTGGTCTTATTCAGTGTTTTCTGTCTCAGAAAAGGATACCATTATTCATTCAGCCTGCAAACCAGCAAATGTAATAGTGATAATAATGCCATCACTAATATGTGTGGAGAGATTTTAAGTTTTTAAGTGAATGGAGAATGGGTCAACTATGTAGAAAGTAGTATTCAGTTTTGAAGTCAAGAAATCTGGATTTGAGTCATTATCTGACATTCATTATTTATGCCATCTTGGGCAAGGTACAGTAAAATGATTTTATTGGGCATCTATCATGTGATAAACACTTTTATAGACCTACTATTAACTTACTTAATCCTCTCCTACAGTGTAAGTTCACATCCTCCTATTGTGTAAGTTAGAGATCTTCATTGCCTCATTTTGCTGACAAGAAAAGAAGTGAATTATAAATTCACACAGCTCAGAAAATGAGGCTCTCATATAAGACTATAACTAAAAAAATCTAAGCTTTATTTCTTAACTAATGTCTCATAAGATGCTTGAGATTTAAAATCTACACTTCATTGTGGGTAAAATGGGCAGGAAAATGATGCCTTTACAAGAGGATTGTTGTGACATTAATTTAGGAAATGAGGTGAGGCAATTAGTAGTGACAGAAATTTATTATTGTTCAATAAATTTTAGGATTAAATTAAAAAGTAGAATTAAATAAGTATTGGTAGAATTGTCTAAATTCAATTGCAAAGTACTGTTTACCAAATAATTGCTTAAAATTTGGTGCTATTTGTTCCATTACCAAAATACTGTAAGTACATTAAATATACACATAATATATATATATATATATATATATATATATATATATATATATAAATTATACAAATAATCTTGACAGTTATGTTTTGAAGTTTCTATTGAATACTGGTCATAGAATAAAAACATGAACTTAAAACATAAATAAGACAATTTTAGGTCATTTTTAAGATTTTGGAGCTTTTTTTTCAATTTTTTCCTCAACCATAATCCAAAATTATGCGGCAATTCATCTGTCAAATGAAGACTTATATGATCTTATGTGTTGAACAAATGGGCAATCTAATATTTCTAAAATTGTTTGGAACTAACAGACAAAAAGATTTGAGTAGGGGAAAATGTAATATTTTGACTGTGGAAATACCAATAATCTGAGATATTAATTATTAATGTAAATTACTATAATTCCCCATTCATATTAAATATTTTTCCTTTTACTTACATTGCAGGTAAAATTTGGAACCAGATCAACAGTTTTGTCTAATATTAGCAGTATAAAAATGTCGCCAATAATAATATAATTTGCCATTGCAAATATCACATTTCTATATGTTATAATACTTTAAATAAGCTAGCATTTCTACTGATAATTACAAAATTAAACCCCATAATCTAGACATTGGCAAAAAACTTCAAGTGAAAGATCTGAGCTACTACATATAGAGTGGGGCAAAAATAGGTTTGTAGTTGTTTATATAAAAACAATACAATAGTTCATAAGGAATAATACAAGAATAAACTTGCATTTCACATACAACTATAAACCTACTTTTGCCCCACCCTGTATTTTGAAAGAAACGAAGTTATAATATTTTCAAATTTACGTTTTGCAAGTCAATTCAGGGTCCTGGGAAAATAAATGAGGACTGATGCCTTGGTTTTCCAATGGTCCTGGAGGACTTTCCACATTATAATGACTCAAACATAATATGATGTATGTTCAATAAGTAATAGTTGACTGAAAAAATACAATCATATGTCAAAATGAAATATTTATGGCACATGCTGCTTTAGGTATTATTTGAGAGCAGCTTTCATACTCAGTCAGCCCAAATAGGTTTTCAGAGATAAGATTCCAATGGTCCTGTAATGCAAAAGCAGCACCCAAAAGAGAATGTGATATGATTGGCTGATCTCTGTTTTGGTGGCCATATATTGCCCACACCAGCCCACACCAGATTTGTGTTCCAACCATAAATCAAGCAAACTCACCAATTAAAACAAAATAAAGAAATATAATGGCATGACATATTGTAAGGAAATCTAAGATATGGAACAGGAAATTGTGTCTTTGGAGGGTAAAAATCCAAGTTAGTAATTTTTAAAACACTATAACACAAAAGTATTTATAACAAGTAAACTTACTTGTAAATTTTCTCAGATTTATCTAATTTGTTATGCCTTTTGCTTATACAATGTTCAGTTTACAATTGATGGAACACTATTTACATTTATTATAGCAACTATTCCTAGGAAATACATGGTGAATGTTGGCATTTCTTTTTTTATTAAATTTATTGGGGTGACATTGGTTAATAAAATTATATGGGTTTCATGTATACGTTTCTATAATAGATGATCTGTATATGGCATTGTCAGCCCACATCCCTAAATCAAATTATCTTCCATCACCATATATTTGGCTCCCATACCCTTTACTACTCTCTCACCCACTTCCCTCTGGTAACGACCATAGTGTTGTCTGTATCTATGAGTTTCAGTTTTATATCCTACACTAGAGGCCCGGTGCACGAAATTTGTGCATGGGGGTGGGGGGCTGTCCCTCAGCCCAGCCTGCACCCTCTCCATTCTGGGACCCCTCAAGGGATGTCCGGGACATCCTTCTCACAATCCCTCTCACAATCCAGGACTGCTGGCTCCCAACTGCTCGCCTGCCTGCCTTCCTGATTGCCCCTAATTGGTTCTGCCTGCCAGCCTGATCACCCCCTAACCACTCCCCTGCCAGCCTGATTGATGTCTAACTGCTCCCCTGCCAGCCTGTTTGCCCCCAACTTCCCTCCTCTGCTGGCCTGGTCACCCCTAACTGCCCTCCCCTGCAGGGTTGATCGCCTCCAACTGCCCTCCCTTGCAGGCCTGGTCCCTCTCAACTGCCCTCCCTTGCAGGCCTGGTGCCTCCCAACTGCCCTCCCCTGCTGGCCATCTTGTGGTGGCCATCTTGTGTCCACATGGGGGCAGGATCTTTGACCACATGGGAGCAGCTATATTGTGTGTTGGAGTGATGATCAATCTGCATATTACTCTTTTATTAGCTAGGATAGAGGCCTGGTGCAGGGGTGGGGGCCGGCTGGTTTGCCCTGAAGGTGTCCCGGATCAGGGTGGGGGTTCCCTTGGGGCATGGGGCGGCCTGAGTGAGGGGCCTATGGTGGTTTGCAGGCCAGCCATGCCCCCTGGCGACCCAAGCGGAGGCCCTGGTATCTGGAATTTATTTACCTTCTACAATTGAAACTTTGTATCCTGGAACAGAGCCAAACCACCTGCTCGCTCCGTGGCCGGCAGCCATTTCTGTTTGGATTTGTTTACCTTCTATAATTGAAACTTTGTAGCCTGAAGTGGAGGCTTAGGCCGGCCAGGGCAGGGGAAAGCTTGGCTTCTTCTATCGCCTTGGAAACCCAAGCCTCCCTCCTACTTTCTCTGTGGCTGTAGCCATCTTGGTTGAGTTAATTTGCATACTTGCTCTGATTGGCTTGTGGGCGTGGCTTGTGGGCATAGCTTGTGGGTGTAGCGGAGTTAGGGTCAATTTGCATATTACTCTTTTATTAGGTAGGATATTAGTGAAGTCATATGGTTCTTAGAATTTTCTGACTAACTTATTTCACTTAGCATAATATTCTTAAGGTCCATCCATATTGTTGCAAATGGCAGTATTTCATTTGATTCTTACAATAAAATGTGTGCGTTTTTCCTCCAATGCATTTAGCAATCTTCTAGATGATCATGAAATATTTGTTTGCTTGAGCAGTGCTTGTTTACATAGATAACTTTATGACTGTAAAACATTGTCAGATTACTTTGGTGATGGACTGCTTTTGGGCTTGATTTTCCCTTTCATCTGGCTGTTTTGAGTGCCATAAAGACTGCTTTTCATTCAGAATTGATTCTACTTGGTGACCCTTCAGCAAGCATGCTCTGACCCCTCATAATCACAGCCAAATATATTTTTATCTAATTACTTGCTACACTGTAATGTGCCACAGGCTGAATGATGAACCAATGTACTTTCAGCGACCTTCACACAGAACTGAGTTTGGAAAGGTGCATAGATGGCCTGCAGTCAATGTAAATATATATACATATTTATTTGAATATATAGATGAATATATGTAAAATGTGTTTTTAATATGGAGGGTGTTCCCCAAAAATGTATATATACTTTAACAGCCGATAACTCACTTTTGAAAATGAAATATAATATTTTAATAAAATATTGCCTTTTAATTATTCAAAGTATGTATATACATTTTTTGGGACACTGTATATTGAGAACTTAGAAAAATTAAAACTGGATTTAGTTTAAGAAACTTTCAATCAATAAATAAATCTTCCTTTTTTCCTTTACGTAAAGCATTCTTACTTTCCCCTAGTCTATCCTCATGAGATCCTATGGTGTGGATTTTAGGGGGAAAATATATCCTAGAAATGTGAGTTTACGTTACACACACACATACACACACACACATTTGGGATAAAAATATAACCTCAGAAGTTTCCTATTTTAAAAAATGAATCCCTGACCACTATTGTTCATCCTGGACTGACCTCCCAGGTTGAGAAAACAAAGCCTGGGAAGAAGTCCAAATAATCTACAATAAATGAAATCCTTACATACTTGAGGAAGCAGCTTGAGATCAGGGAGCAAATTAACATATAACCTCATCTCCAGATGTGCCCTCCTTTGCATTTTTAAGCCTACATTAAATCAGTCATCTAATTTTTAAAAAATTTGTTTATATTAAGAGCTACCAACTTATTATATTTCAAGCAAGATTTTCTAAATTCAAGGTTTGTGTGTCGTTGTTTTTAAATAACCAAGTTCAGTAGTGATATTTAATACTGATTAGGTTAAATTACAATTGTAGTCTTAACTAATGTTTTAAAAATCTAGACCAAATAATTAGCAGCAGCAGCAGGCACCAAGAATTTTTGGAGTCCCCAGAAAACATCCTGAGCAATCTCTGTGTTGAAGTTCTTTTGGTCTATGGAAAAAGTGGCAAAAGTAGTTGAAAGTAAATGAGCTGTTTTTTCCATTTAATTCAAGATGTTTTCAGTACCCTAAATAAAAGACTTTAGAAACTGTTATTTTTTTTCCTTCTGATCTTTATAATGTCCCTTGAATTCAAAGCTAAGCTGGCACTTTAATTGTGGGCAGGCCAAAGTAGGGTATTCATAGACTGGAATGAATGCTAATTTGTCAGCCAGATTAAATTATGCATGTTCTCCTATCTTTCAATTTCCCATGACTGTTCACAGTTGGAGGTTGCTTTTCTATTCCTGGTTTCACTGCTTTCTCTAGAAATCTTTCCAATTGAATCATTGAGATGTTTCCCTGTTAGCAAGAACTATTTCCCCCACCTTGAAGCTCCCACCTCCTATTAGGATATTTGTTGAATGTTGTGCATGAAGACGATAGTATATGGAAAATTCTAAAATTGGATGCTTTGAGATTAAGGTAAATGTTATTTCCAAAAGCAACTGAAAGAGAAAACAGACCATGCAGTGACCTATAGTGAGCAAAACGGCCACATTCTTATTTGTTATGGGAAAGGGAGTTGAATAGGTCTTATTTGAAATCTGTCATAACTTTATATAACACATTTGTGTAGAATTTTATTCTGAAAGAGAAAGCTTTCAATAGATTGCCCTTTCTATATATGGCTGGAGGAAAAACTACCTTTGCAAAGCAAAGATAAAATAGCAAACAAAGTAGTAAAGACCAATACTTGTCAAGTTACATTCCAGGTGTTCCAGGAGGCACTGAATTAGATGAGGGAACTCCATGCAATGGACTCATCCAGGAATAGACAGAAACATTGACAAGAGAGAAACATCATGGACTGGCTGCCTCCTGCAGGTCCCCTACTGGGGATCAAGCCAAAACCCAGGCATGTGCCCTGACCTAGAATCAAATTGTGACCTCTTGGTTCCTGGGTCAATGCTCAACCCCTGAGGCACACAGGCGGGCTGGATTTTTAATGTAATCTAACTGCTGCTTTAAAAACAAAAAGTTCTGAAAACCACCGAATTTGACATGAAGATTATACAAAGGGAATGACTGATACAAATAAACTAATTTTCAGGCAGCCCTGAGCCTTCTGGCAAGATGTCTAGTATTTCTTGAGAATGAAGTTTCTGATTTGTTGGCTTTGCTGTTGCTTACTCTGCAGCATGGCAAAGACTCCAGAAATGCTTTCCTTCTATGTATCAATTAAATGTACTTATCTTAGCCAATACCCTCTAGAATGATAAAAGGGCCGTCAAGATTTCTAGAAAGGCCCCTTCACTGATTTTCTAGCAGTCCCCACCATTGGATGAATTCAGAGCATAGAAAGCAGCATGAAGCCCCAGGATTTATATCCCAGATTACTCCTGGTGGAACACAAATCAACCCAACATATAAACATCTCCATCTCTAGCCTTGTGGTTCCTAGAAGAACAATTGTTTAGAGATAAACACACACACACACAAGAAATCTCAAGAGAATAAACTTATGTGGACATGCAGGAAACCACTGTTGGTGAGGACTTCAAGATTCCTCTAAACTTTCGAGGATGTGATTAAATAGCAAACATAATCAAAAAGTGTCTTCAGTGGCCGGGTCTCTCTTTCTCATGCACATTTTGGTAGTGCCTTGAAAATTTATCTCTGTGACCTGGATTTTTAGTTTTCGCTCTCAAGTTGTTAATTAATTAATTAGGTACTGCTATTCCTTTTCGGATCTGATACTGTTAGGATAAGGGTCTCAAGGTCTGGGCACTACTTACTAAATATTATTCTTGCTAAATGTTCACGTGCAGCACAGTATTTTGCAGACCAGCTATAAATAGGATGAGCTTGACAGGAATTCAATGAATAAATGTTGTGAACTGCAAAGAAGAAATCAACATGTAACTGACCAAATAGTGTATATAAGCAATGGCTAAGTCTTCCTTCCAGGAGACAGGGCTTTGGATACGAATCTGACTCCTCTACTTGCTCCAAGCAAATAAAACTACCTTGCGACAACCACGTCTCATTTTTTCAAATAGAGCACCCCAAGTGTCAAAGCCCTTGAGTTCGGTAACAATACTATGATCGAATAAAAGATTATGGATGTACAAAACACACAATCTTGACCAAAATAAGAACTATAACTTCATTTTCCTATGCATTGTGAACCCTGAGAAGAAGAGACCTACTAAAAAGGGCTCCAGGTGGCTGAGCTCAAATTAAAAACAAATAAAACAAAACACACACAATAAAAAACAGCCAGTAGCCATTTCTACACAGGGGCCTCTCATGCAATCTACACTTCAGGAAGAAGCCTGCACTGAACTACCTGCATACACTGTGTCTCTGATATCTCAGCCAGCCCTTAAAAAGGAGTTTCTGGAATCCTATTTCAACCAATAGGACTGAAGCTTTCACCATCCAATCAGAGTTACCCAACTATATCCCTACCAACATCTTCACCAACCAATCAGAGCAGCTCCATTCTGACTAATCAGGCAAGTGCTTTTTGGAACCAATCAAATTGCGAGGATTTGGAGTGCTCATTTGCATGAGGAGGGACCAATCAGGGACTAGGGGCAGGAACTTCTGTTTATATGTCAGGTCCTTTCTGGCTTGAGGAGTGTACTTTCCCTTTTCACCAAAGGCTGAAACCTGCTTTTCCCTGGCTGAGATGAAACACTGAAAATGTCTGGTCAGAGCAGAGCTATCTAGGCAGAGAGGGACTTGGCCCCAGGGCCCTCTGGCCCCAGGGCTACCTCACAGCCATGCTGTTTTTATACCCAGTTGCATTACAATTGAGCTGTTTTGCACAGAATAAATTCAGTTTCCTTCTTTACCACACCCCAAGTTGGGGATTCCTGTTGGTGCTATATTGGCACCAACTAGGTTGACATCATACATTAAAAAGAAACTGTCTATTAATGTATCATGCACATTAATTAAAGTATAACATTCACAGTGCCATAAAATAAAATGAAATTTTAATATAGCCCTTGATCTGGTTGCTTTTTCAGGATAGTATAGCAGCTGGCAAACTATGGGCCAAATCTAGTCTACAGTATATTGTTATATGGCTTGTCAGCTAAGAATACCTTTTACATTTCTAAATGTTGGGGAAAAACAACAAAAAAAACATATTTCATGTGAAAATTACATGAAATTAAAATTCAGCATCTATAAATAAAGTTTTATTGGAACATTTAGGTGTTGCCTGTTTGTCTGCTTTCACACTATAATGAAAATGGATTCATTTCATCCAAGATCATTGGCCTGCAGAATCTAAAATATTTACTGCTGGTCCTTTACAAAAAAGCAGCTGCCAACCCCTGGAATACTGGACTCCTTTACTTATAGTTGAATTACCAATCTTAATTTGGCATCATTCACTCCTCTCCCTGGTGGCTCTTTCTCTAACTTCTTGATAAGATTGTCTTTTCTCCTTAGACGAATTTCCTGAGTTGGCTCATATTAACTCTGTTTGTTCTGCTGCTTAAAAAAATGTGTGAAGAAAATGATAGAAAATATACCAGGTTCCCTTTGCTTTTGCAGGACATATGATCAGAGCTGAGATTGAGATATGTATCCAGATTTAGACACTCTCAGTTACACCTGGGTTATCCTAACCTTTTGTATTTTTCCCTTCTTGAAAAATACAAAACATTTTGTCCTCTCCTGCTTCTGTTTTGTAATCCACTCACAATAGCTTGTCGATTGCTGCATAGTTTTGTTTGCTTCAAGGTGTAACTTTCACAGCTTGCAGGATATTTAGAGAAGAGAATATCAACACAGCAGTCATTTAAGAAGTCCTTCAGTGTGCTACCCCTTTCTGTTTCTTTGTGGTTTAAGATAGAGTATTGCCATTTGATGCAGGACTACTCAGTAACCTATTTTCTGCCAGATACTTCAGTGACGTGATTTCTTGTCATCCAGATACTGCCCGTCCTAACGTAACGGTAGATTAAAATGAGTCTTGTTTCCTGCAGAAAGTAGCTGGGCATAGCAACTTTGCTATCTGTAAACTCCTTTTGAATCTATATATAGCACAGTAAAACTAGGAAGAGAAGCAGTATGGCCAACTGTAGAGCATCTTCCTTAGGTGTTTTATCCACAGGAACATCTTTGGAACTGTGAAAGCGCTTCTGTAAGTGTTCTGAATGTGAATTTGTGCAATGTGTTAATTATTACTCTATAGAATGTTTTTTGGCTCACATACATTTTGGGGAAAAGATCAATTCACTGTATGGTATTTTTAAATATATTGCATCCTGAATACATGTTAGATAGTGGATCAATTTTTATAGCACAACAAGGTATTTTAAAGCAGAACTAATACCTACTGTGTTCCTTAAGTGTGTTAATATTCCTAAATTTTAGAAATGCATTTTAATTTCTCTTTAAAGGGTCCCATCATATAAAAAAATCCAGTGTCCAATGCAAATACAATATTTGTGATAGAGGAGGATTAATAAGTGTTTACAGCACTCTTCATTACTAACTTTACATTACATGTTTATTTATCTTTCTCATTAGAATATAAGTCTCATGACTAGACTGTTCACTGTGGTATCATAACCTAGAATCATGTTTGAGACATAGTAGGTGCTCAATAAATATTTGTTGAATTAGGCAACTGTGAGGCATTAAATCAGATTAGAAAGATTGATAATGTATATTCCTGGGTTATGCACTTAACCCACAGAATCAGAATAACTGGCAGATTTTCCTAGGACATAATTTTTGACAAAAATTCCAAATGATTATTTTTATAAGAAAATTAATATCCTAGTTTAAGAGCCTTTAACATTAATCATTTTGGTGACTCTAGGGTTTGCATTGAACTGTGTATGTGAATGTGCGTATGTGTCTATGTACATGCTCATTTTCTGGAACTGTTTCAATTGTGTACCTTTGTAGTCATTAGGAACCTGGCTCTCTAAAAATAAGGTGACATTTGTTATAAAATTATAGTTTAGATTTATTTCAGGTTACTGGTATTAAAGAAAATTCCTTTTAAATTAGAGTAATTCATCCAAGAAAAAAAATTATATATATATATATATATATATATATATATATATATATATATACACACACTAGAGGCCTGGTGCATGAAATTCGTGCATGGAGGGGGGTTGTCCCTCAGCCCAGCCTGTACCCTCTCCAATATGAGACCCCTCAAGGGATGTCCGACAGCCCGTTTAGGCCTGATCCTGCTTAAATGGGCAGTCAGAAATCCCTCTCACAATCCAGGACTGCTGGCTCCCAACTGCTTGCCTGCCTGCCTTCCTGATTTCCCTTAACCGCTTCTGTCTGTCAGCCTGATCACCCCCTAACCACTCTGCTGCCAGCCTGTTTGCCCCCAACTTCCCTCCTCTGCCGGCCTGGTCACCCCTAACTGCCCTCTCCTGCAGAGTTGATCACCTCCAACTGCCCTCCCTTGCAGGCCTGGTCCTTCTCAACTGCCCTCCCTTGCAAGCCGGGTGCCTCCCAACTGCTCTCTCCTGCTGGCCATCTTGTGGTGGCCATCCTGTGTCCACATGGGAGCAGGATATTTGACCACATGGGGGAAGCTATATTGTGTGTTGCAGTGATGAGCAATCTGCATATTACTCTTTTATTAGACAGGATAGAGGCCTGGTGCACCAGTGGGGGCCAGCTAGTTTGCCCTGAAGGGTGTTCTGGATCAGGTGGGGTTCCCTTGGGGCATGGGGCAGCCTGAGCGAGGGGCCTCTGGTGGTTTGCAGGCTGGCCACGCCCCCTGGAAACCCAAGAGGAGGCCCTGGTATCTGGAATTTATTTTCTTTCTACAATTGAAACTTTTTAGCCTGGAGCAGAGCCAAGCCTGGGGCTCCCTCTGAGGCTAGGTTGCATGCTCGCTCTGATTGGATGGTGGTCATGGCTTGTGGGTGTGTCGGAGGTAGGTCAATTTGCATATTTGTCTATTATTAGGTAGGATATATATATATATATATATATATATATATATATACATACATATATATATATATGCATATACACACATATATGCACACACACACACACACACTAGAGGCCCATTGCACAAAGAGATTCGTGCAATAGGCCTTCCTTCCCTTGGCTTCCAGCACCAGTTTTCCTCTGGCACCTGGGACCCAGGGCTTTGCTCTGGCCAGAGTCTGCCATTCGTTTTTGCTGCTTCGCTGTAGACTCCAGCCAGAATCTGCCGTCTTCGTCTTCGCTGCTGCAGACTCCAGAGTCTTCAGTCTTGTCTTCGCTGCAGCACTCAGCTCCTGTAGATCCCTTTGCTCCCGCCCTCCTTCTCATAGCAGGCATCCTGCCCTGCCTGGCCACTCCACACCTGGAGCTGCTGGGCGACCGCCATCTTTGGCCTTCTAATTTGAAAACTCACTCTGATTGGCTGTGGGCATAGCGGAGGTACGGTTAATTTACATGTTTGTCTATTATTATGTGAGATATCCTATCTAATAAAAGAGAAACATGCAAATTGACCGAACCTCCGCTATGCCCACCAGCCAATCAGGAGCGAGTATGCAAATTAACACAACCAAGATGGCAGTTAATTTGCATATCCAGGCACAGAGCAAAGACTGAAGATAGCGTAGAAGGAAGCCAAGTGCTGCAGAAGGGAGTGAAGCTGCGGAGAAGCAGGCGGGGCAGCGGAGAAGGGAGGGAAGCAGGTGGGGTGGCGGAGACAGGAGGGAAGCAGGCGGGGCAGCAGAGACGGCCGCAGGAAGCCCTATTCTTGCAGGAATAGGCCCGAGGAAGCCCTATTCTTGCAGGAATCTTCCTGCAACGGGCCTCTAGTACATATATACATATATATCTTATATATATATATATATATATCTCATATATACATACATATATATATTTCTTATACATATATACATATATATCTTATATATATACACATATATATATCATATATATATACATACACACACACACACACATATATAGAGAGATAGAGAGAGAGAGAGAGAATTATTCATGATCAATCTACTAATATTAAAATTCACTCATCAGATATTTTTAATTCTAGGAGATTTAGAATCCATTCTGATTTGTTCAGCCTCTTTATAGATTTTTGTGGATTGTAGTTGGAATATGTAGGCCTTTATAAAATATTTGTTGAATGAATAAATTCATTTCTGGAGACTTAGGCATACAACCTGAAAGCTAATAACTTCATAGGCTATAAATGATCTCTCAAGCTCATAAGTCCTTAATTATTATACATTTTCAAATTTTCCCTGAAAATTAGGGTTGGCTTCCTAAGGAATCAGAAAAATGTTACAAACATCTGATTATCTTTTTTGAAATCCTATATAATAAAAGGCTAATATGCAAATTGACCAAACAACGGAACAACTGGTCGCTATGACATGCACTGACCACCAGGGGGAAGATGCTCAATGCAGGAGCTGCCCCCTGATGGTTAGTGTGCTCCCACAGAGGGAGTGCTGCTCAGCCATAAGCGCTGAACCGGGCTCATGGCTGGTGAGTGCAGCGTCAGTGGCAGGAGCCTCTCCCACCTCCGCGACAGCGCTAAGGATGTCTGACTGCCATTAGTCAGACATCCCCTGTAGGGCTCCTGGACTGTGAGAGGGTGCAGGCCAGGCTTAGGGACTCCCCCGAGTGCACAAATTTTGGGCACTGGGCCTCTAGTATACTATAAAAATCTGATAACACATGCATGCTCTCATCCCCATATAAAATATTTGGCAATTCAAAGCAATATTAAATTAAAGGTGAAATTACTTTCAAAGATCACACTTTGCAACTTAATTTCGATTTACATTTTAAACTAAAATTCATTAAAACATGTGGTAGCATATAAATAGCTCAGTTATGAAAAGGGTATTCACATATTTTCTGATCTATAATGAACATAACAGAATACATAAGATAGAGTAAATGCAGAGATGTGAATAATGTGCAGTTGAAGAGTAGTACCCTTTCCTACATCAATTTGCCATCTCCTTCAATAACCTTTCTCCAGGCAAAACTTTAGTAGGAGGTTGAGTTGGCCTTAAATCTCAGTTCTCTGCAGGAGGCAGGGATCTTTGCCAGTAGCATCTCCTCTTACCTTGTAATGCACAGTTGGCTGATACACTTTGACAGGCACTTATGCATGCTTCAAAATACTGAAAGGGGTCAATCTCTGCTAAAGCAGAATTTGCCTAATTGCTCCTGCTAGCTGCCAGTGGGATTCTAGACAGTGACAATGTGGGACTAAGCAGTATCAGGCTTTCCTAACTAATGACCTTTCAACGCTCCACTCTCAAATACCTAAGTAGGAACTTTTCCCCTCAGCATAAAAAGTTAAGGTCATTAGGAGTTTGAAACTTTATGGGAATCTCTAATAGGATTTTGAGTTTTCAACAAAATAAATGATCACTTTGTTAACTATCACTGCCTCTCATTCCTTATCTCCATCGTTTTCATTGTAATTTTTCTAAAACTATAATACTCAAGGCAATACCTACTCACCTAGAGCTTTTCCTCTTAAGAATCAATGCATGTGAAATAGCTTTTCTCCTCATAGCTACAAGGTGAGGGTAGCAGCAATAAGTGAATAAATCTTTTAAAAGAAAAGAGGCATATTGAAAGTGACTGAAAATTACTCCCTAAAAAGCAAATATAATAAAATTCATTATTTTAACCATGAGGAGATTACTAACACAGAACTCCCTTCAGTCAAACAAATGAACAGGGCGACAATAAACACACACACACAATCCAAATGTTACTAATTCATTCTAATTATAGGAAACGTCAGGTTGAGTTAATAAAGTTAGAATTACAGAATATTCTTGTGATAAAATTAGATTTATTCACTTAATTCCATAACAAGAATGCAAAGTAGCAAAGTGTTATAATAGACCTCTTTAGATTCAATGGGATAGTTTGTTATTGCTCTTGTTTCCAAAGGTTGCTTCTAAAACTATATATCCTATTTGTAGGTTAATGTTTTTCTTTATGCTATTATTGATACTATTGTAAAATAGAAAAAAGAAAGAAACGAAAGAAGTACTATCACCTTCATTCATTATAGGTAAGTAGGTACAGTGACTTGAACATAGAAAACACTCCAATACTGATTACATATATAAATACTTAAAGAACAAATGTATATATGGAATTGTGCTTATATTACATGTATAATGAAGTTTGTTTACCTCATTGTTTCTATTACATTTATCAAAAGTAATGTAGGTCCATATATAAATTTATGACAAAACACTACTATTTTTTCTTCTGGGAGATAACTGTGTGTGTGGTGTATGTGTGTGTATACATATATACATATATACACACACACATATATATGCATATATATACTACACACACACATATATAATCCATATACACATACTGTATGTGTTTGCATATATATATACACTAGAAGCTCAGTGCATGAAATTGCACGTGGTAGCCCACTGCTGCTCGCCGAGCTTGCCGCCCCGCCCACTGCTGCTCTCCACCCTGCCTGCCTGCCACCTGCCTAGCTGTGATCGGAGCCTGTGGGCCCTGGAGGAGGGACCGAGAGGTGGTCAATACACCAAATGGCGACTGGTCGAGGGAGCCATCGTACCGGTCATGATGCTTATAGCCTCTGGCCTTTTATTATCCTAATACATAAAATCCCAGGGTCTGTAATGTCCAAAACGACTGTGGCAACCCAGCACTGACTGCCAAGGGGGCTGTGGATCAGGCCCGAAGAGAGGCCAGGGGAGAGAGAAGCACAGTCTGATCCATAGCCTCCATGGCAGCTATTAATCAGCACTTGCCTCTCTCTTTCGCTCCAGGCCTGGCCAGCAGCTGTGCCTCTCTTTCTCTCAGGCCTCCACTGCGGCTGCTGATCAGCCTCGCCTCTCTGATCAGGCCTGTTGATAGGCCCAGAGACGCTGACTGGCATAGAACTGACCAATCAGAACCAAATCTGGGTGAAGTGTGAGGAGCCAATGGCTGCCTAGAAGGCAGAGCTTTTGATGCTGACTGGCATAGAAACCGACCAATCAGAACCTAATCTGGGTGAACTGCAAAGGCAGAACCTAAGGTGGGGGCTGAGGAGGAGTTTTAAGGTAAGGTGACCAGACGTCCTGCTTTTGGCGGGACAGTCCCGCTTTTTAACAATTTGTTCCACGTCCTGTGGCGTTTTAAAAAAGTCCCAATTTTTGGAAAGAATGCACGACAAGCTAGGGAACAGCGGGAGAACGGGAAGGGAATATACGGTTTTCAGCAGCCATGTGGCTATTTAGCCAGGATATGAGTTTTATATTATTTTTGTTAATTTTATAATGTTAAACTTTAATAATAACAAATTATTGTTGAGAACTGATTATCGAGAACTGCTTATCAAAGTTTGCATTGTTGATCAGTTGTTAGAATTCGACCACCATTGTTTGGACTTAATGAACAATGGCATTTTTTGGGGTTGGCAATGACGAAAACATTTTGTAACTGTCTCTCAGACGATAAACATTGTACTGCGTGCTAGTAAGCTAGTTAAACAAGTGATGTCATTACAAATCAGCTATTCAGACAATTTAGGTAAGTAATTTATTTATTTATTTCATAAATACATAAATTTTCTTGAATTTAGCAGACAGTACTCATATTATTTATATTTTATAGTGGCAGCAAAAAGTTTAGCGCCGGCCTTGAAAGTGACATTTACGACTTACGTTACAGCAAATTCATGACCTTTTAAATGACAGCAATCTACTAAAATAAATTCACTCAAATGAGAAATATACCAAAGAATAAAATAATACTATACATAATTTTTTATTTATTATATTTGTAAATTGTACTTATGTTGAAATTTAAAAAAATATATTACAATACTATTTTTGCATTCTATGAAAAGTTTTGTTGCTCCATATTGACCAAATTTTTAATCAAGAACTCCCCCCCCCGCCCCCCCCCCCCCCCGCCGGTCAATGGTGTCCCGCTTTACCAATGTTAAAATATGGTCACCTTATTTTAAGGGCAACAGCTATTTGGTGTAAGGTGTAAGAAAGCAGTTTAATTTTTTAATGAAAGTTTGGCAGTATGTGCATATAGCTGGCTATCAATCCAGATATAGGGATTATGTATTTTTGTCTGCCAAGAACATATCCTCCTGCTGAAAAAGGCTCCCCCCCATGTAAGCAATCCTATCCTATGTAATCTATCTATACTACTAAAAGGGTAATATGCTAATTAGACTGGGTCAACTGGCCATCTTCCAGACATCTGACTTCCTTCCGGACAAAGCCATGGCGGTGGAGGCCGAGGCAGAGGCCATTAGCGGCAATCAAAGTGGAAGGAGAGGGTAGTTGGGGCTGAGGGACCCCCCCCATGCACAAATTTCGTGCACCAGGCCACTAGTATACTATATATATATATATATATATATATATATATATCCCAAAAAGTGTATACACACAGTTTGAATAAAGGCAGTGTTTATCAAAATACATTTCATTTTCAAAATTGAGCTATTACTTGTTAAATTGTGTATACATTTTTTGGGATATGTATATTATACAGTAGCCTACTATTGGTTCAGTTAACCACTCATCATAAGAAGGAAAAAGTGTATTTTAATATAAGGTATTATAGATTTGGAGTTTGGTTTAGATTAGTCTCACTTTAGTATTATATAACCATACTGAAATGATAAATAGAGCTCATTCTGACTTTTGTAGTCACAGATTTGTATAATAAAAAGTACCAACAAACTCATGGTCTTTCTGTTTCTCTATCACCTGTCATATATTCTAAGCATCTTTCCATTAATTTAGAATAAAAATGATATCAGTAAGACTGAAATATTGCCCCTTAAGTTTTAGAAAACATTTCTCATTTAATTATCTTAGAGGCTGGTTGATTTCACTAAAAATGACCAGAGTCCTCATTAATTGGATCATTAAATCCCAATTAAGAGAAAGATGTGTGAGCAGAAGTGATTTTTAAAATATAGAAATCTAAACATCTAATTAAAAGGATTTTATTTCTTTTGCTATTTTCCTTTGTTTTTAGCTCTACATACCGACCTTGCTGAGGGCTGGAGGCTGTCAGGTGTATGTGAGTGGGTCACTTTATCACAGTGACAGATGCCTCAGGCAGCCATAGCAACCTGACTCCAGCCACAGGACACTGGGGTTGAGGGCAGGGGCACAGACACGAATCTGTTGTGCAGAGGCCCTGGGGATGGAACTGCCAGGCAGTTCTTTCTGTCCCTGTAGACCTGAGGCACCTCTGGAGCAGGTGGTGCAAATACAGTTTTTTTGGTATTATTTTCTGAGTCTAGATATGATAAAGTCAGATCAACAAGTACTGATCTCTCTATTGACTGTAAATGAATATTCATACATAGGTGAAGTATTTGTCAAGCAGCCTTCCTGGTGATTAGCATCCTAAGAGAAGGACAGCTTGGAAATTAAGAATCTCATTCCAGATAGCATTTCTTTTTCACACATAGGACAGTGCATAACACTCCTGAAATGAAACTTGGGGTTAAAATCCATCTTTGTATTGGCTGAGAGATGAAAATGAAATGGCTCAAGTCAAAGCCATCTTGACAGGTCTGTGCTTTAAAGTATGAGCACAATCACTTCCTCCACCTTCCAGTGTTATTCCAGAAGACAGGAAGAAGAGACAGGTCCCCTGTAAGAGAGCAAATGACTTTTCCCCCATAAGAACTTCCAAATAAACTCTGTGAGATATGTATGCATTGCACATTATTAGTAATTATGACCCACTAATTATTAAAAGTAATTATTAAAGAGGTACCTAGGTAAAATATATTAGGATTATGTTTAAAACTCAAATGCCTAACCTGGTGATATTATCTACACTAATAAAAGAGAAATATGCAAATTGACCATACCTTCACGATGCCCACCAGCCAATCAGGAGTGAGTATGCAAATTAAACCAACAAAGATGGCAGGTTAACTTGCCTACACATGCACCGAGAGGCTGGGGGCAAGGCGGGAGGCTTGCGTCGTCGCCATGGCGACGACACAGGCGTTCCACACCGCCCCAGCTGCTTAGGGCCTCTGGGCAGCATGGGAAGGCAGAAGGGCAGCTCTGGGCCAGTAAAAAGGCAGAACGGCAGCTCTGGGCCAGAGTGAAGGCAATGCCAGCAGCCAGGGGAAGGAAGGCCCATTCTTGCACGAATTTTCATGCATCGGGCCTCTAGTCCTATATAATAAAAGCCTAATATGCTAAGTGCCCAACCGGTCGACCATTTGCCCAGTTGCTATGATACGCACTGACCACTAGGGGGCAGACTGGTAGGTTAGCTTGATGCTGGGGTCAGGCCGGTCGAGACTGGACGAGATGGGCTGGACACACCCTGAAGCCCTCCCGCGGTCCCTCCCTGGTCCCAATCGTGCACCAGTGGTGTCACTCAGCCTGGCCTGTGCCCTCTCACAATTCGGGTCCCCTCGGGGGATGTTGGCGAGCTGGTTTCAGCCCAATCCCCACAGGCCAGGCTGAGGGACCCCACCAGTGCACGAATACATGCACCGGGCCTCTAGTCTATATATAACATTGACTGTTTGTAGACAAACTTCATTTGCAAGTGAAATTGAAAAGGAACACAATTTATTTTGCTTTGGCTTTTTGAAACAGATAAGTACTTTCTAGCTGCAAACTAGTTCTCATTGTATTTTGTAAATGATTTAATAGAATATATGTGTATTTATATATCATATATATTTTAATGGATATATAAAATTTTAAATGAATGAAAACAAGATGTGAAAAAAGAATCAAAATCATGATGACTGAACTATAAATAATTTCACTGTTTACGTTAGGATAGGTTAGGTATGCTAGAGTAACAAGTCAACTCTGAAAATCTGTCTTTATTTTTCTTTCACATGATGCATGTCCATGGCTGTGTTCAGCACTTGTCTCTCATACCACACCTTTAATATGTGATTAGAAATTCCTCTAAGTCCATTCCTAGTTATCCTCATCTCTAGCCTGACTGGCAAGATCCTTATTATGGTTTCCCCACTTCCAGTATCGAGTTAGTATGGAGTATGGAGTGGGACCTAAGGGAGGGAAAGCTGGAAGGAGACTTTATGAATGAAAATCTTGGCCTTGAACTCTAACTAGTTTTGTCAATTTTTATTTTTAAAATGATGACCATAATAATAGCTATTCTAGAGACATTTTGAAGATTAGATAGATATATGTAAACATAAAACAAGTGGATAGCACTTATTACAAGAAATATTCAATGTTAGTAATTATTATTATTATTATTATTATTATTGTACTACTTAGGGTTCTCCAATAAAACAGAACCATTAGGATATATAGATATATACTTAGAGATTTCTAATAAGGAATTTCTTCACATGATTATGAAGCCTGAGAAGTCCTAAGACCTGCAGTCAGGAAGCTGGGGATCCAGGGGAGCCAGTGGTATAGTTTCAGTCCAAGTTCAAAAGCCTAACTGGAAGAGCCAATTATACAGCTTCCAGGCTCAAGACCCAAAAAGACTCAATTTTTCAGTTCCAGTGCTAAGGTAGGGAAGACTGATGTATAAGCTCAATCAGACAGGAGTTCTCTCTTACTCAGCCTTTTTGTTCCATTCAGATTTTCAGTTGATCAGATGATTGACACCCACATTAAAGAATGTAATCTGCTTGACTCAGTCCATCAACTCAAATGTTAATCTTATCCAAAAACACCCTCTCCTCCCCACACCCTACCCAGACACAGCCAGAATAATGTCTGACTAAAAGTCTGGGCACCTAATGGTTTAGTCAAATCAACATATAAAGTTAATCATCAAAATTACTATTATTAATCCACTCTTCAATCTGAATAAGTATTAAAAGTGCAAATCAGATCACATCAGGTCACTTCCCTGATCCAAGGCCTCCAAAAATCTCCCAACATATGGCTGTGTTCAGCACTTGTCTCTCATACCACACCTTACATATGTGACTAGAAATTTCCCTAACACCTCTGACTGTCAGTGAGCCTGTTCCATCTACACTGCTGTCACAGGCTTCTTCCGTAGGTTCTTTTTATTTTGGTACCTCTGATTTATTAGACACTTCTCTATAAGACCACCCCTTCAAATCCCATTGGCCCTCAACTCAGAAATCGCACCAAGCTTTCTGAATTGCCTCTTTACTAGTACATTATTTCTCACTACTCTTGAATAAAGAAAAATAGCATCCCCATAGGACTCCAGCACCTCCATGTTTCTCCAAATAAACTCTCTTTAAGCTTTCAACTTCCTTAATTGAATTATTGGCATCCTATCTAATAATAGACAAATATGCAAATTGACCATACCTGACACACCCACAAGCCACGCCCACAAGCCACGCCCACCATCCAATCAGAGCGAGCATGCAAATTAACCCAAACCAAGATGGCTACAGCCACAGAGAGCAAGGTTTCCTAGGTAACAGAGGAAGCCAAGCTTTCTGCCTGCCCATGCCAGGCCTAAGCCTCCACTCAAGCTACAAAGTTTCAATAATAGAAGGTAAACAAATTCAAACAAATGGTGGCAGAGTGGAGCTTGAGAGAGCAGGCCAGGGTTGCCGGCGGCAACAGGGGAAGCAAAGCTTTCTGCACACCCTGGCCGGGCTCGGCCTCGGAGGGAACCCCAGGCTTGCCTCCGCTCCAGGCTACAAAGTTTCCATTGTAGAAGGAAAATAAATTCCAGATACCAGGGCCTCTGCTTGGGTTGCCAGGGGGCGTGGCTGGCCTGCAAACCACCACAGGCCCCTCGCTCAGGCCGCCCCACACCCCAAGGGAATCCCCACCTGATCCGGGACGCCCTTCAGGGCAAACCAGCTGGCCCCCACCCCTGTACCAGGCCTCTATCCTATCTAATAAAAGAGTAATATGCAGATTGATCATCACTGCAACACACAATATAGCTTCCCCCATGTGGTCGAAGATCCTGCCCCCATGTGGACACAAAATGGCTACCACAAGATGGCCAGTTGGGAGGCACCTGGCCTGCAAGGGAGGGCAGTTGAGAGGGACCAAGCCTGCAAGGAAGGGCAGTTGGAAGTGATCAACCCTGCAGGAGAGGGCAGTTAGGGGTGACCAGGCTGGCAGAGGAGGGAAGTTGGGGGCAAACAGGTTGGCAGCAGAGTGGTTAGGGGGTGATCAGGCTGGCAGGCAGAAGTGGTTAGGGGCAATCAGGAAGGCAGGCAGGCAAGCAGTTGGGGTCCCAGATTGGAGATGGTACAGGCTGGACTGAGGGACAACCCCCCTCCGTGCACGAATATACTAGAGGCCCGGTGCATGACAATTCATGCACTGGAGGGGGGGTCCCTCAGCCTGGCCTGTGCCCACTCACAGTCCAGGAGCCCTCAGGGCAGGAAGCGAACTGGCGATCAGGGGAAGGAGACACCCCATCACACCTCTGCTACTGCCATTGCTGGCAGCACAAGCCTTGGCTGGCCCTGGTTACCTGAGCCTCGGGCGGTCCTGGGCGACTGAGCAGCTGCCGTCTGAGGCTTGCCTGCACCTCGGGCCAGCCCTGAGCAGCTGGGCAGCTGCCATCCGAGGCTTGCCTGTGCCTCGGGCCGGCTGTGGGCAGCTGGGGGTTTGAGGGGACTGGGGGACTCTGGAGGCAGGCACACAGAGTGGCCAGGCCCACCTGCTGCCATGGCGGGGCTAAAGGGACTGGGTGCCACCATCTTTGAGGGCATGGCAGTCAATTAGCATATTCCCTCCTTATTGGCTGTGGGCAATGCCATCTTTGAGGGCATGGCAGTCGATTAACATATTCCTCCTTATTGACTGTGGGTGCTGCCATTTTGAGGGTGTGGCAGGCAATTAGCATGTTCCCTCCTTATTGGCTATGGGCGCTGCCACCTTTGCGACGGCATGAGGGTCAATTAGCATATCCTCTCTTTATTAGATAGGTGTGTTGAGTTCTTATACACTTGGACATTTTCTTTGCAAGTTCTGCAGATGGTCTAGCAGTTATCACCTGCTGTCTTGGGGCCTCAACCAAAACTGATAAACAAAGGGCTCCATTTTTAGACACTGTTATATAAGCATTGCCACATTCTTCCCAAAAGGGATATTTTCACTGTCACCAATAACGTTTGAAAATGTCCATGCTTACCAGCATTAGATACTTTTATTTGTAAACTTTATACTTCATTAGTAGCTAAAAAACTAATAATAACAGTATCTGACCACTTTTATTATTTATATATGCACAGGATCTCTTTGTCTAATGTATTTACAGCATTCACATATTTATGTATAATTTGAAAGTACAGCGCTGATGAGCTTAGATTATTTTTCATTTCTTTTATCACTAGATAATTTACATTATTTTTCTTTGATTAAGGAACCATATGTTTGGCCCTGGCCCGGTAGCCCAGTTGGTTAGAGTGTCATCCTAATATGCCCAAGTTGTAGGGTTGGATCCCCAGATAGGACACTTACAAGAAGCAACCAATGAATGCATAAAATAAGTTGAACAACAATCAATGTTTCTCTCTCTTCCCCCCTCTCTCTAAAATCAACTGAAAAAACACACACACATGTTTATGTGCTATATCCAGTTACTTACGCTAGTCTTGGTGCTCCTTTTGTGTGTTTAAGTGAAGTCCGCGCATTTCCTTTGAAAAACTTCCTGAAATTTATTTTCAATATTTTCTTTTTTAACCTATTCCTTTAATGTTCAAAAATTTTAATGTGTGTGTATGTAAAGTTGTTTTATCTTTTATTTGGATTTTTAGCATTATCTCTAGTGTTAGATATCATGCTGTTCCTAACATTTGATATTTTTAATTTATATTTTCTAATTTCTCTATAAAATTTTTGCCTCTTTAATTAATTTATATTTATTTGACAACACTGAGATAAAGAGCTTAAAAAGACAATTTCTCCACCATCATTTATTAAGTAATCAATTCCTTCCACACTTGTCAAGTCCTTAATAATATATGACTATTCTGTAAATGAATTTTTTTCTAGACTATTTGTTCTGCTCAATTGGTTTGTCTGTTTTGTTGTTGTTGTTGTGACTGTTTTCAGTATTTAAAAGTTATTATTGCCTTAAAATATTAAAAACCTTGCCTCAATTTTAGGAACTATAGAAAATTTTAAAGATGACAGAATTGTGTGTGTGTGTGTGTGTGTGTGTGTGTGTAGAAATAGGAGCAAAATAATGTGAAGTGTGAAGTAGAATTAGTAGAGTCAATGTATGAACTTGCCATGACACTATATTTCAAACACTGTTAAGGTCTTTGGAGACTATTTTTCTTTAACTGATTAAAACTCCCAACAGAGAAATTTATTCTGTCCATTGTCGATTAACTGTGAACCTCTGAATGGAAAATCAGTAAATGAATGCACTGGGAGATACTGTTTATTCGATTTGTGTTCCTCTTCTCTCCTCCTCACTTGAGTTAAAGCACTTAAAGAGTTAGCTACATATCAATAGGATCCTCTATGCCAGTATTTTTCAATGTTTTTCATATTATGGCACACATAAAATAATTACTAAAATTCTGTGGTACACAAAAAATACATATTTTTTGCCAATATCACAAAAAAAACCTATAATTTTAATTCATTCACACCATACAGCTATTGTTGTGTTGACTGTTATTATTTTGAAATTTGATAATCTAAGGGAAAAGAGGTCAGTGTCCCTAACTAAATAGTCAGGTACTGCATGTTTTAAAAATTCTTGTGACCACATCTTTTTTTTTTTTTTTTTTTTTTTTTATCCACTCAGCTACTGATGGGCACTTGGGCTGTTTTAAATCTTAGCTATTGTAAATAGCTCAGCTATGAACATAGGGATGCATATATTCTTTCTGATTGGTGTTTCAGGATTCTTAGGGTACATTCATAGAAGTGGGATCACTGGGTCAAATGGCAGTAAAAACGATGTGGTACATTTACACAATGGAATACTATGCTGCTGTAAAAAAGAAGGATCTCTTACCCTTTGGGACAGCATGGATAAACCTGGAGAGTATTATGCTAAGCAAAATAAGCCAATCAGAGAAAGACAAGTATCACATGATCTCACTCATATTTGGAATCTAATGAACAAAATAGATCCTGAGACATGAAAGCATGGAACAGACTGAACAGACTAAGAGATCTCAGAGGGAAGGGGGCGGGTGCAGGAAGAGGTTAACGAAAGAATTTATATGCATATAAGCATAACCCATGGACACAATAGTGCCATGAAGGCATGAGTGGGTTGGGGTGGAGGGGGTTGGGGAGTGGGGTAGGGTGGAGGGGGTCAATGGGGGGAAAAAAAGGAATGTCTGTAATACTTTCAACAATAAAGATAAATAAAACATAAATAAAAAATAAAAATTCTTGTGGCATGCCAGTGTGCCCTGGCATACTGGTTGAAAATCACTGCTCCATGCTATGGCTAAAAGCTGAAAATTAAAGCCATGCTCTCTGTCAATACCCCTGGAATAATTTATAGAATTATTGACTGAATCTCTTCATGGAGGGCTTGGAAAGTAGATTTAGTATACTACTTTTGACTTTGAAGTAGAAGATGGCAGACTTGCTTTCCTATTCCTTTTATCTTCTGATAGCTAAGAGTTATGAGTCAACTCAGACTTCCAAAGAAGGGTAATTAACATGGAGAACAGGAAATGGTGGAAATGAGCAAATTATTTAATCTGGATTTGGTGTACAATTCTTTCTAAAAAATAATCTTTTTTCCCTTAAAATAAACACTCCCAAATAGCCAGATTTTAATGTTGATATAGGAAATATTGGCTTTGTCTCAACTTTTGTATTAATAAAAAATGTGCAAAATTCAAATTTTTGGCAATTTAAACACATTTTCACTGAGTCATCACTAATCATTCCGGCATTTTAGGAAGACTGGACTTTAAAACTGATGATAAAATGAAAAGTGTTAGTATTAACTGCCAGATATTTGGGCCAATAGCTCTTGGATCCTGTAAAGTAACTTGATTCCAAGGCCTAAAGACCTTGGTAGTTAGTGGGAGAGGGCAGTTATGAGAAAGTTGTTTTTGTTTTTTTCTTCTTCTCCTTCATGATGTTTCTCTTGATCATTTTGTTTAAAGGATCTGGAAGTATTCAAGTGGTCTTCTTAGATCCTTTACAAGATAAGAATAGCTTTTGGCAAATAGTTCAATGAATCACTCCAATAGCTTTGGTCAAACTGACTCTGATGGACTTTTTATGGGGTATTTTCAAAGTATCTATCATGGCAGACAGTATACTTTACTGGTACACCTCTTCATTACCTCAGACGTGAAAATAGCCCATGAGGTAGGTATTGTTGTGGTTATTATTAGTACTAGAGGCCTGGTGCACAAAACTTGTGCACTTTGGGGGGTGGGGGGAGATCCCTCAGCCCGACCTGCGCCCTCTCGTAGTCCAGGACCCCTCGCTCCTTACCACCCACCTGCCGCGGAGGCAGGAGAGGCTCTTGCCACCATTGCTGTACTTGCCAGCTGTGAGCCCGGCTTCTGGCTGAGCAGCGCTCCCCCTGTGGGAGCGCACTGATCACCATGGGGCAGCTCCTGCATTGAGCATCTGGCCCCTGGTGGTCCGTGGGCGTCATAGTGACCAGTCATTCTGCCGTTTTGTCAATTTGCATATTAGGGTTTTATTAGATAGGATTGTAGCTACCATTTTACAGGGGAACTAAGACTCAAAGAAGATAAAGAATTCTCCAAATCCACCCATTAATAGATAGCATAGTCAAGATTGAATCTGAGTCACTAGAACATGCTGCCTTTAGTCTTTGCACTATTTCTTTTTAGGTCAATATAAATAAAATGTTCTTTGTAATAGGAAGTGATTTTGTTACTCACCAAAGGAGACCTCATCCTGATCTTGTTTCACACAGCATGTTTATAGAAGAGATATTTGAAAATCCATTTTTAGAGAAATAAATTAAAGATAATACATTTTAGTAAAATGATGCAATTTTAAAAAAATCTGTCTTAAAGAAGGGAACCTGAAAAATGTCTGAAACTTATCTTTATTAAAATGCACTTTTAGGGAAAGATGTTAAATGATAATAAAGTATTCCCATTTGTAGCATCAAAAATTTAGGAGCATTTTCTTTTCCCTTTCAACAGTGTTCCAGAATTTATGTGATAACTTTCAATATATTCCAAGTCATGTATCAACTTGGCATCTTAGTCTCATGAATTTTACTTAAATTATGGGAAAAATGCAATTGTTCCCAAGCAAAGATGTACTTCTTTTGTGCTGATTTTCCTCTTGATTTATTTTTAATAGAGATTTTGCTTTTTCAAATCACATAATATTTTAGACTGTTCATTTATTTGTAAGGCACTCCCAGGATCACATAAAAATATTTATAGATTGATGCAATGTCAAATAAAATTTAAAGAAACTAATGTTATATTATCTAAACATATATTAGATTATATTTTAATTCTGAATTTGATCTAAAATGCAGAGAGAAAGAAATTTCTGTCTGTACACTACAAAATTATATAGCAATGACATTATATAAGTATGCTACATTAAACCTATTTGTAAGTCATAATTTCCCATAACAAACTAGATAGGTTACTAAAACAATTTTGCATATTGGAGAGCTGATTTCACTTGATGGTTTTAGTTTTATTATTCACTATATTTGAGTAAGACTTAACTACATAAAAATAAAAACAAAAAACATACAGTTATATCTCAAACTCACAAGAAGGATGAAGCCATAATTCTACTTCCAACCTGGTTTTCTAGGAACAATTTAAAATTCCTTAAATTGTGCAACCTAATCTGTCTTATGTACCCTATTTCAGAACAGCAGAGAAGGGGTACATTTTTCTGCCACTTTTCAGACTGATGCTGTCCCATGAAAGCCATTTGGTTATTTTAATTTTTTTTTCATGAGATTACCCTCAAAGGCTTTCATTCTATCACCGCCAGAATGCTACTTCCAGGTTTAAATAACTGCAAGTTCCTTTGGAGCCAACTTTTATAAAAATTATTTTACCTGGATTTTTAGAAGGCTCCAGATGGCTAACTTTTGATGTGCTATGTTAATCCTAACAGAGGAAATTATAATTATTGGAAAAATATATATTTATGCTATATAATATATTGTATAGTTAGTTTCGTTGGTTCTTGACCCCTATGACCTCCATCCCTGTGTCTTCCTGTGGTTAAGCTCAGGAGAGAGAGAAAGAGAGAGAGAGAGAGAGAGAGAGAGAGAGAGAGAGAGAGAGAGAGAGAGAATGAATTGAGGGAATTCTATTACGCATTTCCTTGAAGTTGGATTGAAGGTCATTGTTTTGAACTAATAAGTGCCCCTTGGTCTCTCAAACTCCACTAAGCTTAATGATCTGCTTTAATTTGCTTGGCTGGTCTTTCTCCCAAAAATACCTGCTGCTCCTCCTACTTTTCCATCCCTGAATGAAACAGACAAGGTCTGGTTTTAATCTATGCAGTGTAAAATTGCCAAAAGGAACCAATGAGCATTCTGTCAGTGAAAAAGGTTTATGATAATATCTTATTGCATTTCTTCAATGACTGTGATTGCATGACATATGCAGAGTGGGCAGACAGATTTCAATGATGTAATTACCAAAGTTTATCTCTCTGCCTGGGCCTTCAGGAGTTATACTAGTATATCCTTTCCACAGGAGGTAAGAGGTAGATTTTTGAATGCTAACTCTTTTCTTACTGAACAACCACATGTTTTCTGACTTGGTCTAAATCCACCTTTGACTCTCTTAAAGGTTATTACAGATACTATTTTTATGCTGATGTGTCTGTATAATAGTTTTCCATTAGTAAAGTCCACATGGATAAAGAAAAAGAACACAGGGGATAAGAACGTGAACTTGATATCTGTTGTCAGTATCAAAAAATAGGTAGTTTGAGTTTTAAACTCAGAAAATATGAGCTTGTGCTAAAAATAGAAAGAAGGTCCTCAATGGAATAAACCATGTTCTAAAGAGGTTTTGGAAAAGGATAACAAAAGCAACTTCCAATTTACTTTTTGATAGTAGTTTATGGATTTGTTTTATTTTTTTAAAATTCTGTATAATTTCAACCTATAAAATTTTGTATTGATTTTTCAAAACTGATATAATTAAACATTTATTATTCATTTTTTCAATACATTAAAAAATAAAGGTAAGGTTTTCTATTTTAAAGATGTAGTTATTTCTAAAGATTTCATTAACTTTATTCCTAAAATATATGATATACGTTTTCCTTGTGTTTTTGTTTATTGTTTGTTTTCTTGCTTTATTTTGTTTTCTAGACTTGTTCATTTCTCCTTTGTACTATCTTATCTGCATATCAATGCTTGCTAGGAGCATAGCAGGTCAAATTGTGATATGCATAAGAACTCCTGTAGGTGGCGCTGCAATCATGTGAGAATGATAGAGTGACCAACAGGTTCCATTATGGTTTACCTGAATATGGATTTGAGATACCTTCAGAAAATGGAAACACTAATAAAAAAAATTAGCTAAGTCTAAGCAACCATGACCTGTCCAATTTAATAATAAAAAAAGAAAAAATATGTTGAACAAACCGGCAAATAAATACAAGCATGTTCTGCATCACACCAAGTCTCCCTCAACTCCTAACACTCCCAATTTATCCTTCCTAGAATCTGGGCAACCTCAATTTACACACATTGAAAAAGAACAGTAAAATAGAAAAAAAAAAAACTTCATTGACTTTTTCAACTGAGTTTTCAAAAGCATGGAAAGAAATTGTTAAATAACATATATGTGTACATATATGTGTGTGTGTGTGTGTGTGTGTGTGTGTATAAAGTCACTAAACAGTCTCTGTTTGTATTTGCCAAATAACAGAAATTGTTCCCCATGTTAGCATTTTAAAGATTTTCAATTCTTTATATATTTGACACTAATATAATGTATCAGAAAAATAAAAGATTATGCTAGTTGAATAACAGCCTCAATCATGATTCATAAGGAGAGGAAATGGAGGAAAGTACTTATCCATAGACTCATACAAAAGGGAATGGGAACTTGCACTTGGAGTTGACAGCAGGGTTTCTCACTTGGAGTATTGACATTTGGGGATGAACTATTCTCTGTCATGGGGCCTGTCCTCGACATTGTAGGCTATTTAGCTCAATCCTTAACCTCTCTCCACTATCACCCCCAAGATTGTGAAAACCAAAAATGTTTCCAGACATTACCAAATGTCCCCTGGAGGACAAAACCAGCCCTGGTTGAGAGCCACTGGTCTATAGTGATGCACTTTTTATAAACAAAGAGGAAAACAATTTTGAGAAGAATCCTGGTGATAAGCTATTTGTCAAATTTATAGGAAATAGTTTGTTTTCTAAGTAAACAATATCACAGAGAACCTAGAAACGTTGTGTCATTGTCATCATAGACACGATGATTCATCTCTACTAAGTGAATATACCCAAACACACACCCATTCCAATATTGTTTCCACCAGATTTCAATGAACAGTATTTGTCTGTTTGAATCCAGAACACATTATCTTTTAAGAACTTCTCAGATGATTACTGAATGAAATTTCCACTAAATTAAAATATCTGCAATTAAACATATACTCTCTTAGAAGAATAACATAGCCCACAAATAATAGTGACTAACAGATTGTTAGGGTTCTTTCTTTTGGACATTTTATTTAAAATAACACTGGAATCATTCACTCTATTATTCCATATGAAAGTGAAGAATACGGATAGAATATGACAAAAAATACTATTCGTGGAGTACAGAAATATTAAATAACTAAAAATATGACAAATTTACATTGAGACCTAGAATATCTTTTTTACAAAGAATGTTAGAACTGAAAGAGATTAGAAATAAGCTTTAATGTAGACACTGAGGCTTGAGGAAGTGAAGTTTTGTGCTCAAGATAATAGAGTTGAAGAAAAGTGTCAAGATGAGACCTCAGGTTTCCTGAATGCCCTTTCAGTGGCCATCTGCTACATCACGCTGATGACAGAAGGATGGCATCTCAGTGCCAGCTCTACAATTCAACTATTTCTATATTTTAATTTTAATATATCAATTCAAAGAATGCTGGTTGGCCTGTATATATTGTCAATACACTGTTTAAAACATTAAGGCCCTGCCGAAACCGGTTTGGCTCAGTGGATAGAGCCTGGGCCTGTGGACTAAAGGGTCCCAGGTTCGATTCCTGGTCAAGGGCATGTACCTTGGTTGCAGGCACATCCCCAGTAGGGGGTGTGCAAGAGGCAGCTGATCGATGTTTCTCTCTCATAGATGTTTCTGACTCTCTATCCCTCTCTCTTCCTCTCTGTAAAAAATCAATAAAATATATTTAAAAAAACAAAACAAAACAAAACAAAAAACATTAAGGCCCTGTTTGCTAGTCCAAGACAATCAGATATCCTAGTTAAAACTGAGTAATTCTTGAATATCTGTTTAATGAGATAACATTTGATAATTTTGTAAAGCTGTCTTGTTGACTTGCCTGTTACATTATGACTGAGATTTGTATTCAATAAATGTCTGGTGTTGATTTTCTTAGAAAAATAATAATGTTTTCTGCATATTTGTTTCTATACTTATCATTAATAAACTGTTGTTACTGGCAATATAAACACAGGATTAGTGCAATATATGACCTCAGACATAACTACAACAATGCCTGTCATCGCATGTGTGTTGTTGTTGCTGTTGTCCAAGCTCATCATATGTTGTGTGATTAATCATTTGCCCTAATAACTTTAGCTTTTTTTCATAAACCAAAGTATTGGAAAACATTCACTCAGCTTTGGACTCTGTTATAAAAAAATGCAGTGCTGAAATCTTGCAATATTTGGTTATAAATAGGAACATCAGGTAATTCAGAAGATGAATGAATTATTTTTCGATGATCACTGAAATAGAAGTAAATAAAAATATTCTTATATAGAACCTGCATGTTTATTCTCAAACCCTAGTTTGAAATGAATAACCTAATAGCAAGAATCCCTACCATTTGTAAACAACTAGAGGCCCAGTGCACGAATTCATGCACTGGTGGGGCAGGGGGTGGGGAGATGTCCCTCAGCCTGGCCTGTGCCCTCTTGCAGTCCAGGATCCTTGGGGGATGTCCGCCTTGCCATCTTAGGCCCGATGCCCCCAGGGATTGGGCCTAAGCTGTCAGGCGGACATCCCTCTCACAGTCCAGGGCTCTCACAGTCTGGGACCCCTAGCTCCTTACTGCCCGCCTTCCAGCGGAGGTGGGCAAGGCTCCTGCCATCACTGCTGCGCTCACCAGCTGTGAGCCCAGCTTCTGGCTGAGCGATGCTCCCCCTGTGGGAGCGCACTGACCACCAGAGGGCAGCTCCTGTATTGAGTGTCTGCCCCTGGTGGTCAGTGTGTGTCATAGCGACTAGTCATTACACTGGTCTTCCGGCTGTTTGGTCGATTTGCATATTAGGGTTTTATTATATAGGATAATTAAATTGTTATACTTATTTCTTGCCACTATTTATTGTGATGGACAAATTGCTGATACTTTTTATTAGTTGAATAAGTCCTCAGTTATTTAGAAAAATTAAACTGTTAAAAATTATTTTCTTTACAGCCTCTTTTAAGCCCATATTAAATTTTTATTATATTTTACTTATTACTTTTTTCACAGCTAAAGGAGAGTTTAAAAGACAAAATGAAATCCAAATACAAAAATATTTATATGGCATAGTTGGAAAAGTTTGGAAAGAAAAAGTCTTCCAATTGGGCTGTGTGTGGCATATGTTTTTATAAAGAAAACTAGATTTTACATTGTGAGACTATTACTTATAGTACGTAATCAATTGTCATTTGCTTTTGAAGAAACTATGATGGAAATTATTTATCATTTAAACAGGAAAGAGAACAGATTAAAGAAGGCTTGGGACTCCATCTTAAAGAAGGAAGAAAAGAAGGAAATAATGTTTTGATAAAGCTATCACAATTTAAATATATGTACTAGGATTCCATATCTGTTTTAGTTTAAAGAAAAACTTTTTAGTTGGGAAATCTGACAAGATTTGAGGAGAAAAACCAAAAACTATCTGGATCTTGTCTCCCTTTTATAAAGTGTGGTTTCATCATGTCACTCAGGAATGTTTTATTCCAACATAATGCACAACAGAAAATTGACTAATGCTGACATTGCTTTCCTAAGTCTCTGTACTTGTATTTACCTGAAATACAAACCACAATTTCAATAAATGCATTTGTCAGATAAGAATAAAAACACTAAATCTGTCTGAAAACTTCAAATAAAATATAGGTAGTCTGGCTGTACTCATTTCTTACCGGAAAAACGTATATGAGAGAATATCATATTTTAAAAAAATTACTTAAGAATGAACAATAGTTTATAAAATAAAGAGTAAAATTAGATAGTCTTTAAAGCCCAAAAGCATTTGGTCCTATTACTTCACTCCAGCTAATATTTAATTCAGAGAATGTTTTCCTTCTCTCTTTGATTTTATTTATTTTTTTCTCTGACTCGGAAGTGTTGGATATTTAGAGAAGATGCAACTCTGGAAATCTCCCCTTTCTCTATTCTCCTATTAAAGGCTAGGATCCTGATTGTCTTCTTGAGATTTGGTGAAGCCATTTATAACCCTGTTGTTAACTCTCACCTTGAACTCTGCATGCTACTACTTGCCATAGTTTCCTTGAAGCCCATATTCTAGGTAAAACTTCTTCATAATGGGGTTGCTTTGAAGCTAAAACTACCCTAAATGTGTTCTGATGCACATTTTACTTATGCCTCCAGAGCTCACCCAAATTTTCAGTTAAAAGCCTATGGTTTCCTATGAACCAAAGCAAAAAACAACCTACTTAGGTTTCACAAGTTTCAATTCAAACAAGATGATCTAATGAAAACCTGTGATAGACATTTACTTAAAATCATTTCTAAGAGTGATCAGAAATCCAGTAGGACAACTGTATAAACCTGAAAAAGTAAAATGCGCATCTACATGCCAACTGTGCACACTATACTCCAACTGATATTTAATTTAGAGAATGTTTTCCTTCTCCCCACAGGTAGTTTTGATTTTATTTATTTTTTAATCTGCCTCAAAAGTGTTGGATATTTAGAGAAGAAGCAACTCTATAAAGTTCCCTTTCTCTGTTCTCCTATTAAAGGCTATAACCCTCTCTGTGACAGGAAGCTAGCTTTATCTATAATCCTCTAAATTATGGTCTCTGTATGGTGATGGATTCAGAGCTTAAGTGATGTTGGTCAGGGGGCCATTCTTATAACTTGAAAAGTAATTACCCCAGAGATATGAACCTTTTGATTTTCAGAATGTGTGCAATGAAGAAGTACACGTTTAATGTTTTGTAAGCTTTTTCACTGACGTGCACATTGCTGGATTAATTAAATTGTTTTCTGAGGGAAAAATCTGTGAATATGCTCATGCTGAAGCGAATTGCTTTTGACAATCCGAGCCTTATTTTTAAATCCCTTTATAAGTCATTAATGAGACAAGTTGTGGATTTTATTGGTTCTTCATAATTAGCTAGATAATAGTGTGAGATGCTGCCTGTTCTGGCTGACAGTTGATAACAAACACATTCCCTGTGATTATATTTGAGAAAAATGACTTCTTATAAGCCTCTTCCAATGGTAGCAAAGCCAAGAGTGTAAATTATCAAGGGTGTTATTCACTCTACAATCTTTAATTACTCTGTTTATAGTTTCATTTTTATTCTTTGTCTTTGTCAATCTCAGTCTGTCTCTGTCTCTCTGTCTTTATCTCTGTTTCTCTTTCTGATGTCTCTCAAGCAAATTGCCTTTTTTTCTCCTTCTGATTTTATTTAGCAAATTGATTTAACCTCTGTTATTACATTTCTACCATGAACCAGGCACTGAATCTCATTGTGTATAGAGCAATAACTGAAATAGTCTTAATTTTAAAGGAACTCCCAGTAGTTAAGGGGTGTCATATATACAAAGCTGATGATTTCTTCTGCTTTAGACAACCTGGTATTCCTCCATAGAACCAGCCGTAGGACAGTTAGGGGGGTTAGGAATTCAGAATAATTACAAAATTCTGGAGGGCCCTATTCACACTGTAATACCAGTGGATGGAACCTCACTAAAGTATACAAAGCAATATGAATGGTGTTCCCTGGACTATAAAGTAATGACCATGAGAAACTCAATCACTAATAAAAAATTGAAAAATCTTTTGAGAGACTAAAGATGGTTGGATTTTGATGGAAAAAGGGTATAGAGATGGGGAAGTTTGCAAATTAGGGAAAGCCAGGGGACTCAAATGAGACACAGGCAGGGCTAGATTTCCTAGGTGTGCTTCTTCCCCCTCATTCTAAGCCTTCATATTCATGGGCAGTAATATAGCAGCACCAGCCCCACTCTCAGCCAATTACAGTGGGGTTAACATGGAGGAGAACTGAAGTCTGGTTGTTGTGAGGATCCTCTGTTAACAAGTGTACACAGCCTAGGTGCTTACTAGACAATTCCTAGAAGTAAGACAGGTAGACCTGGGGTGGGTGCCGGTGTGGGGGGGTGTGGAATCTAGAATGCAACACTAGACTTCCACTCTTAAATCAAGGGGAGCCCTGATTTCTGTAACTCCTCACCAGTAACAGATATTAGTCAAAGCAACAGATAGATTCAATAAAACACAAGTTTTCAGTTACTGAGGAGCTCAAGCACTATGCAATAAAAATCACAAATGAAAAACATCATTACCTGAAAAAGCAGAAATAATATAACAGAAAGAACAAATATTTAAACTTCATATTATAAATATATTGAACAGATACAGAAAGATATTAAAATGAAACAGAAAAATATTCAGAGAAAATGGTGCAGGCATTTGGAAGACAATCTCAAAGGAGAAATAAAGAACAACATGTGGGTTGAATAAAAACAAATATAAAGTAGGAGACTGAATCAGTGAGGTGGAAATTGGGTAGGGGACTATTCCAGGGCACATAGGAAGGGATTAGTTGGGGATGACATGGGAGAAGGGCGGGAGAAAAATCAATGAGTAAAAATGATACATGAAGGCAGAATTGTCAACAATTGGACAAGAGACGTCACCAAAATAAAGATAATAACAGTTTTCTGATTTTTGTGTTAGAAAGGAGATCTTAAGACTCCAAAGAGCATAAACCCCAGGGAGAAAAACTGAAAGGAAAAACAAAAAGGAGAATGTAGAAATGGGAGAAATTATTTGCAATGTCTAAAATGTACAAGGAATACTAACATGGATCTACAAAGCCTTTTATACACTGTTGCTGGGAATGTAAAGTGGAGCAGGTATTCTCAAGATGAATCAGAGAATACTTCATGAAATAGGATATGCATATTCTCAAGACTTAAAATTCCACTCAATATATTCCAGAGTTAAACTGCACAGTGGTAAATAAGTAAGAAGACGTTCTTGGTATCTTTGTTTGGAGTTGAAGGCAACCTTGTTGATTACTGCTGGGAGAATGATGCTGTTAAAATGCAGGCTATGCATATAATGAAACACCATACAGTACCCCAAAATGAGAACTATATTTACATATAACAACATGGATGGAACTAAAAAATGTTGCTTTAACATATTAAGAAACAATGATGTTTAAGGTTGAATCATATGTGGAAATCGAGTACAAACATTTGTATGTATACACAATACTATAACTTTTCAAATGTGAAAGTTGGATTTGACACACAAATTTGAAAAAGCTAAAAAAGAGGTAATGATGGCCTTGGCTGGGTTGCTCAGTTAGTTGTGGGTTCAATCCCTGGCTAGGCACATAGAAGAATCAACCAATGAATGCATAAATAAGTGGAACAACAATTGGATGTTTCTCTCTTGCATTCTTTCTAAAATCAGCAACAACAACAAAAAAAGGTAACTGTGGTTGGAAGGACATTGAAGTAAGATGAGAATACAGGAAAAATATAACATTAAAAGGAACAAGACATGGGTTTTGTTTGGAAGATTATACAATGTCATAAGAGAGATATATTGTCAATTCTATTATCATAAACTAGAAGAAAAAATAAATTAAATGAATTATTCCATTGATAATTATTATAAAGCAAGGTAATAGACTTGTTGATATATTTTTTTAAAAAGCTAAAAAAGACTGAAGTTCTGGCGGGGACTGAGTGAGAGGGAAGAGAATTGTGAAATCTTCCATATAGATGATGATTTAGAAAAATAAAATCAGAATGATATCTCAACTTTTTAGCTCACAGCCACCACACATACAAAGTGAGAGATATTAACTGAATTATTAGAAAAAGAAAGGACTAAATAAAAAACTTGAAAATAGCAATTTCTTAATATCTCATAATATTATCTTATTATTAGTTGATACCAATTTCTGTATTAACTGAAATAGATTATCAACTGGTTAAGAGTTCTGAAAATCTGTGATAAAGATTTATTTCTTGCTCTCTTTTCAGAGCAGAGCAATGCAAGACAGTGGGGGGTGGGAGGTAGTCATGGGAGTTGATGGTGGTGAAGCTCATTCCAGGATCTATATGCCTTCCATCTGGTGGCCCTACTATCTTTAAAGGCCTCAGAGTCCTCTATTGGATTTCTGCATCTGGCAACAGATAGGAAAAAGAAAGCGAGTGGAAGGTCCTATGGGATATTTTATGGGTTTAGCCAGTGTCATTGCCAGCATTTTAAGACCATCCTGAGGATTCCTGGCTCCCTTAGTGCCCACATACTCTGAATATGAGGGACTTCCCTCCTATGATTAGGTTATGCTAGATGGCACAGTTGATTTTTAAAAAGGAAAATTATCCAGGCTAGCTGGATCTAATTATATGAGGCCTGGGAATAGAGGTCAGAGACAGTGCTGACCAGAGTTTCAAAATGAGAAAGGAATTAGATGCACAGCAATTTTTCCATGGCAGGCTTTGAAGATGGGTGTGTGTGTGTATGTGTGTGTCACATGACAAGGACCTGAGAGCAGTCCCCAGCAGATGGACAGTTAGTAGAAAATGGGGATCTCAATGCTACAGCTGCAGGGAATGAAGTCTGCCTACAGCCAATGAACCTGGAAGAGCTCCTCCAGCCCTGGATGAGAACGCCTCCCAGCAGCATCCGATGAAATAATGAGCAAAGAATCTGGTCATGCCAGAATCTTCCGCAGAAACTGTGAGCTAACTCATTTGTATTGTTTAAAGATGCTATGCTCATGCAGCAATAGGACACTAACAGTGGTTGGAGTGACTTGGATCACTTTCATCCACACGACATTAGCCAAAGCTCAGTCATGGAGCCCATCTAACTGCAGAAGAGGCTGAGAAATGTAGATTAGCTTGCTTCTAGGAGGAAAAGGCAGTGAGTTGGTGAGCACAAAGCAGTGACCTCCTCACTGTCATCTATTTTAGCCAAAGGTAAACAAAGCATAATCTCGGGGGCCTTTAATATTCACTTAGTATTTATTCTGATTCACTCATTTTATTTCCCACAAAAAAATTTTAAGTGTATTAACTGCAACATGGGATCATTGGAGGACAATGTCAATATCATTTCATTTTTAAGTCTGGTTTTCACTTGAATATATTAAATGTGCTTCAACAAGTTATTTAGCCACTCTTTCATTTTTGTTTCTACAAATAGGACAAAAATAGCAGGTGGATAATCAAAGTCATATATAAAAGGACATAAATTAAGCTCTTTATTGAACACCTGGGAGGAAGGGTTTAGGTACATTCTTAACAGGTGTGGAAATTAAAACTATTCTTTCTTGTTTCAATTTAGTGACTATACCAATGCACTCTGATAGCCTCAATAGGAAATCAATCTGAGTGATGTTTGGGCTCATTACTCTCTCTCTCTGCCTGATAAGTTGAAAAAATAAATGTAACATATGAGAATTTAATTTGATAGTAGCCTTTAAAAATCTATCATCTATATTTTCTCTCTTCAGCATAGGTTTCTGTCTTGGGTTCCTGACTTATATTTCGAGCTGCCTAATTGACATTTTAACCTACATCAAACTGTCTGAGACCCAACAACATGTCAAAAATTGTAGTCTCCATATTTCAACCCAAACCCACAATATTTCACTTCCAAAACCTATGTTTATTACCTTACAATACCACATCCATTCAATTCTCCAAAAGAGAAATTTACCGTAAGCCTAAACTCTTCTTTTTCCCCTATGTCATCTAATTTACCATGAGGCCCGGTCTTCTCTATTTTCTAAGTATGTTTCAAATCTATCTTCTGCTTCCCATTTCAACTAGACTTCATTAGCTCAGGCCTTCCTTACTTCTTACCTGGAATACTAAAATAGCTCTTTAATTGATTTCTCTGATTCTAATCTATTAGGTTACCTACCATACAGATGTCAGAGTAATCTTTCTAAAATGTAAACCTTACTAACAGGTGCTTACAAGCATTCAGTGGCTCCCTTTTGCATTTAGGGACCCTTATGATCTGTCTTTTTTTAAAATAGTTTTCCCTTTTAATCTCTTGCTATAACCTCAAAACATAATTATTATCCAACTTTATAGAAATTCTTGCAGTTTCCTGGGGGAAGTATGCTCTCTTTTATCTTTGAGTCACTTCAGATTCATTTTCCTTTACCAGGAGCATCTTTACTTACCTTGTCAACCTTAAGTAACACTTGTCATTAAAGACTCAGTTCAAATATCACCTTTTCTTTGAAGACTTCTCTAACTTTCTCGGGTCAAATCAGGTGTCTACAGAAATTTTGTAACTGGGAGCCTTTACCATGGACACTTTTCCAATTATGTTGTTATTGCCAGTTAATTGAATGTTTCCAACAATAGCTATTTCCATCTCTGCTCCTAGGAAAATAAATAGCTGAGCACTTGAAACATGGATGCCACTCAAAAAAGTGTTCCATTAATGGACAAATGCAAGAAATGCAGGGAGGATGTTAATTTGAGAGGAAATATTGGGGTAGAATTTAAAAGACATAGTAAGTGGATGTTTGAGAAGGTTTATTCTACTTTACTTTTTTATTTTGATTGGCAGAATAAATGTTTCCTTTTATGTTGCTCCCCAAAGTACATAATTAGTAATTCTATATTGAATAATGATCAAAATGCAAAATTGTTATATTTGATTTAAAAAATAAAAAAATTATAATTCATAATATAAAAGTAACATCTAAGATTTGAATGAGTCTTTTGAGATTTCATGTAATTTCTATTTAGACTAACTCATAAATAAAGTAGGGAATAAGAAAGACACATAGGTAATTTCTTATTCAAGAGAACAAATATTTTAAGTACACTTTTTAGAATAAATTATCAACATCTTTATTCTAAAATTCCTTTTAAAAGTCAAATAAATAACCTACTTCTTCAAGAGGGGCGTTTTCTCTCTTATACATTTAGTACATCCAGGAACATATGATAAATTATTGTCAGGTCCAGTAAAGTTTTATAAATAGCCTTTTGTAGAAAAACAGAGTAAGCTTGTATTTCAATATTGAAAATTAATACACTGAAGTCAGTTTATAATAGTAAAGCTTTATCTGAAGTTCATACGTCTACCAACTCAACCCCTTAGTCCCCAAAACAAGCAAAAGGAAAAAATGTATGAACAACTGAAACAGGTTTCCCAAGGTTGAGGCAATAATGTTTTGCACTTGAATCCATTTGATTAAAAGCTATAGTTCAAATAGTCCTAAGATTCATCATCCAACTAATTAGAGAGAGAAAAAGAGAGAGAGAGACTATGTGTGCACTTATACAGATATATGTGCTTTTCATGATTGCCTTATTTTTGCATGAATAATCCATGAAGTCATACTTATCATTTCAATGAGTTCTTTAATTGGGCATCCTATCTGTTAAATTAAATATTCAGTTTCTACCTTCTCTTCCTTTCCCCTCTATATTTAAAATTTGAGTTGCATAAAAGTGAAATTTGATTCAAGTATTAACCAATTAAATATTCATATTCTGATATACTGAACTCATTCAATATATCAGAATTTAAGAAGTTTGAGATATGCTTGATGGTTTTTACTATTATTTTAGGCCTTTGATTTTATAAGCTCTGGGTTTTTATCTTAAGTTTTAATACAAAGAGCAACTTAGTCTCATGATATGCCATGTGAAATGCCATATGCTTCATTTTCCTGCATTCCTAGTGTATGATGAATCCTGTTCTCAGTTTACAGGTATGCAGACTATTTAGGGTCATGTCCAAGCATTTAACATTCTACTAGTAGAAAAGGCAACAGCCTTTTAAAGGGTCTCTGATCTCATCAGAAAATCTCTGAGATTTTAGAGCAATACAAAAATGAAACTTATTCTCAAAGTATATTGCTTCATATTATACTTATTTATTTGAAGTTGACATTCATCTCTAATAGCATTATTTGTTGACTTTATACTTTCCTTGAATTGAGAAAAATATGAATTATGGTCTCCCAGCCAAAAGAATGTATCATTAATTTTGATGTTGTATGTGAACACATGTGAACAGGCTTTAATATTTATTAAACATATTATTTCTGTTTAGCCAATCTTATCTTATATGACTTTAAAAAATGTTAGTAATAAAATGCTCTTTGTTATGTATTGAATTATTTCAAGTGTAGAGTGAAAGTTTTTGTTATTTTTTAATAATGCTGGAGAGTACAATATTTTTGATGCATATTTTATATAAAATTTATTTACTTACTCTAGCTGTATAATTTAGCACTTGCCTGTAGAATTGTGTTGAGGGAGTAGGAAGAAAAATATGTATCTAGATCAATAATTCTATGATCTTCATGAAGTCTGTTTTGTAAGCTAATAGATGTTTAAAATAAGTCTTTAACCCCCAACCAGAAAAAGGATATAAACATTGAAGAACAGAGAGATTTACTTTCATGAAATAAACCTATTTCAAAGTTACTAAATGTTTCATGTTAAAAGACTGGGCAGTTAGTAAACTATCACAGGTTTTCCCTACGTTGTCCCAAGGTACAATTTTTCTGGAACATCTTTTGTAAGCCAAAATGGCTTAAGGTAAAGAATATCCCCTGATTTCCACAAGTTTGTGGTACACCACTTTGCTTTTACAAAAGACCTACATTAGTATTGTAATGGCTTTTTTCTAAAAGCAAAAATCCACATTGGATTTTTTTTCACCTAGCTAAAACAGGTACGAAGGTACTAATGTAGGTCTTCAGTAAAAGTGTAGTGATATAACACCAACTTTGGGAAAGTGGGAAATATAAGTACATAGCTCTGGTAACATTCCTAAAAAAATAAATTTATGAGACAATGGGTATTCAGAGAATTCCTAAGTACTTTGCTTGGGCCTAGATGCTATAGACTTGATTATATAGCTAACAGTCTATGCCCACAATGAAATTATAGACTACTTGGTGAGGCAAGGCATACATATATATGGAAACATCATAATGTATGGCACCTTATTTGATACCCAGATGTAAAAGTGTGACACAGTATTTGGTACAGAAAAAGAGAGAATAGAAGTGCTTGTAATAAAATGATAAGTATAGGAAGACAGAGGTGACTGGGTGGGTGGGAAGAGATCTACCAAAGAACTGGTATGCATATATGCATAACCCATGGACACAGACAATAGGGTGGTGAAAACCTGGGACAGGGGCTGGGGGGCGGGCTACAAGGGGTTAATGGGGGGAAATGGGAACACATCTAATAACTTTTGACAATAAAGATTTAAAAATACAAACAAAAAACAAATTAAAAAAAACACAAAAAAACAAAAATGATACATGTAGTAAAATTACCACGTGTAAAAGGTGCAATAAAAGATATTAAGATATTTTCACTATCAACAATAGAAATACACTGTTATGGAGTGACAATAAATTTTGGATTTTCAGCCCAGCTGGCATGGCTCAGTGTTTGAGCATTGACCTATGAACCAGGAGGTCAAGGTTCAATTCACCATCAGGGCACATGCCCAGGTTGCAAGCTCCATTCCCAGTGTCTGGCATGCAGGAGGCAGCCAACTGATGATTCCTTCTCATCATTGATGTTTCTATCTCTCCTTCTCCCTTCCTCTCTGAAATAAATAAAAATAAATCTTTTAAATTTTGCATTTTCAAATAGCTCTGCCTGAGAAATGCATATTTCTTTTGGTGCTAAATCATAGGACATTTTAACATTACATTATGGTGAGAAGCATTATACCTGGGATGTAATTTACCAGGAGTCACTATTTATACTCATTTCCTTTAGCTTACCTTTAAAATGAGATAATATCTACATCACTAAATTGTTTCCAGAAATAGGTGATTAAAATTAAGATTTTCTAGTAAAATGCCTGGTAGCAGCTAACATTCAATAAATAATGACTTTTATTATTTTGTGTATAATGTTAAAAAAAGATAATGTCTGAATGACTGAGATATATTAAGTGTTTATTAACATTTCAAGATAAAATACATTACTGTTTGGATGCACATATAGATTATTCACATGATTCTACTATATTTTTATTTCATTTATAATTTTACTTGCATTTGTTTATACGTGTGTCCAAACTAATACAAAATTATGAGTGACTAATACTAGTATTAGTAAATATAAATACTTACATGTATTTATACATAAAAATTTACTTATTCATTTTTTAGCTTTCTTCAATGTTGAAGTAGGAGTCCTGCTTTAAAACCAGTTACTTCTACTCAGGCTCATGTATGGAAATTTCTTTTTAATGGACAAGTTCTCCTTCCTGCCCTAATTTTAGTATGTTTTATCATTTTGTGATATAAATTTAAAAAGGCAAATTGTCTGTTTTTGTGATAATTTAGAGAAATAAGGTGGATAACATGTATAGTCTAAATCAATATGTTGAACATGATTATTTAATGCACAGAATGATTTTGTAACTCAATATATTTTAGTTAGTGAAACGTTCCAGGTACTTAAGGGCATTCTGTGCATGTAGACTATATTCCCAGTGTCAGGAACTTGAAGATCAGTAATCAGCAATACTAAATGGGTGCTAGAACAATGCTGCCAAGGTGATGGCAGGTGCTGGGTACCCTTTAAAAATGATGAAGGCAATGCCAACATTCTTTTATCAGTCTCTTTAATAAAAATATTTTCATAACTGTAGCGCAAATGGGTACTAATCAGCCCTTTCCAATTGTTAACATACCCTTAGAATCATCAGCTCACATATCACTATTATTTAGCCCATCATGAGTTAATCTTTAAAGTTAAGTAGAAAAAGAAAATTCTCAGTATAGTGAAAGACGAGTATGGTTTCTTTTATTTCTTTCTTTTTCTTTCTTTTTCTTTTCTGTGACAATGAGAAGCTGAAACTAATTGTTGAGCTGGTTGGGAGCAGAAAGAAAATGCTAGAAAATAGTAGCTAAAATAAAAGAATATAGTAGTAACCTTGAGTTCCTCTCCCCTAAAGACATTATTCAAGTGATTTCATAATTATCTTCATTTTCACATTCTTTGAAATTATTACTTAGCAACAGACTCACACTACCAGCATCATTTTGTGTAGCACTGACAGTTAGAAAAGGCAAATTTAGTATATGTAGCCTGGAAGCCTCAGGGAGATGAAGCAGATAATGTCCAGAGTGGTATCACACCAGCTTAGCAAATGTTTCCCCAGTTGAAATGGGATTATCATGCTTATTTACCTCAGTGAAGTTAAGCCATAAATCTGGTAACAGCAATTTTGCCAATTTAAAACTGTGCCCAATTTTGAAACAACAACAACACATAAACATGGTGTTTTAACAAATCCTCCTGCTTTCATTCTTATCACGGAAGGCATGTATATGCTCTCACGCGTGCGAACAGAACCCTCATTGCAAGAGAAAAAAATACAAGGCATTTAAACTCAGTATCAAAAATTTGTTCTGGCCCTGGGATTGGAAAACTATTAGTGTTGGACAAATGTATTGACAAGAGTGGGATATAATCTGAAAATGGTTTTAATTAGCTTTTCTTCATGTGTGTTTGTGTATGTACAGTTATTTACAAGAATTAACTATTTTAGAAACTCTCATAGGAAATGTTAAAAAATGTTACACCAATTAACTGGCTCTAATAATTCCAGTCTAGAATATTTAGTAATTATAATCCCTGTGGATGCATATGATATGTCTCCCAAAGAATGGCCTCCAAACCCTTAGAAAACTGTTAGAAAATCACTGTCAGGCTCCATAAAACATCAACCATTAGTTCCTGTTCATGTATCATTTTGCCAGTCCTTTGGGGCATGTGGTGCGGTATACTCATTGAGTTTAGCCCTTTAAATGCTGAATGCTGTTTGTTGCAAGTTCATCACACATCTGGCCAACTCTGAAAAATGGCAACTATGTTTGGGGTTGGTGGTGAAAAGGAAAGGTGCTTAAGCACTTCTAAATGGCAAACAATGCTAACTCATGCTCCAGAGTGGCACAAAATCTGTGTTCTTGGAATATTAACAACCACCCCCCCCCACAAAAAAACAAAACAAAACAAAAAAGCGGCAAACAGGCTGTCATAAACCACTGAAGAAAAATTCATTTTTTTTTTTTTTTACTTACAAATGCTAGGGGAAGAGATAAAAAGTATGTGGTATACCTTCCTGTCTATACGTTGGTAAGAAAGAATGCTTGTTCTGCCTGGTGTAATTTGAACATAAAGATTCAAGCATTTTACCTCTTGGATTGCTTGTCCCCAAATACAAATGAGTGATATACAAGATATAATACTGTAGTGCTTAAAAGTCATTTGAAAATCGGATTGCTTTGACATATCCTATATAATAAAACCCTAATATGCAAATTGACCAAATGGTGGAATGACCAGCGGCACAACCTGTCGCTATGATGTGCACTGACCACCAGGGGGCAGATACTCAACATCTGCCTCCCGAGAGGGAGGTGACCGGAGGCCGCTACAGGGGACAGGCTGGCCAGTGGGCAGCACCAGAATGCTAGCCAAGGTGGGTGCCAGTGGGGACACCCCCCCCCGCCCCCGCCGATCGCTCCACCAGTTGTCCCACAGATGGCCATGATCACCAGCCAGGCCTAGGAACCCTATCCTATATATTGGGAACAGTCTGTTAGACTTAATAATTAAAACCTGGCAAGACTACTCTAACACTGAAACAACAGGATGATGCAGCGATGACATGCATGGACTCTGGCTTGCACATTTTGTGGTCAGCCCTGATTCTGACACTTATAACTGTGTGACAAAGCTAATTACTTAACTTCTCTCTGCTTCAGTTTTTACACCCATGAGATGAGGAAAATGGTACTACTGCCTCAGAAGGTTCATGTTATGTACTACTTTTTATAATCAGGGCAAAAAAAAATGTAGCTGCCCATACAACAGCAAGATGCCTTTTACCTGTATGAAAAGTATGGTCACTGGTGCATACAGCATCCTGGATTGCGAGAGGGATGTCCAACTGCTGGTTTAGGCTCGACATCCCCCGAGGGGTCCCAGATTGTGAGAGGACGTAGGCTAGGCTGAGGGACCCCCGCCCCCTACCCTCCCAGGCACACATGCACAAATTTCATGCACTGGGCCTCTAGTTAAATATAATTTTAATTGCATCTTAATTGTTATATCTTATATATTCAACAGCATTATGTGCCACTTACAAATACATTTGACACTTTCATCAACCTGATTTCGTGGGTATTAATTCTTGTTTTGAGATGAGTAAATCAATTAAAAGAGAGGCTAAATGACTTGCCCATGATTGCACAGCCAGCAAGCAGGAGATAAGGCTAGGGCTCAGAGCTTCTCATACAAGAGTATGACCTTATCCTTAGTTTCTGATCTTTGGGGCCCAAGCAGAGCGGCTCAGGTTTTAGACCTTTGGCTACAAGGATACTTTGAATCCATTTTATCAAGTAAGTTGACTCATCCAATTCCATGGCTGCCATAGCCCTCTGGCTGTTTCTATATAATCTCAAACATGGCTGTTGAGAAGGGAATGGCATTGTGGAATAACAGAGCATAAAAAATATGTGAATTTGTAAAAATAATCATTTTAAATTCTTCATTTCATGTATTCAAGTACCTAGAGACTTGAGGCAAACCTTTATCTTTTCTCATGTGATTCATGGATGAATGATTGCTTGGTCCTTCCAAGCACACACCTACCAGAATCTCACTCACAGAGAAATAAGACATGGCCTTTCTCCTTTAAAAGTGCTTATATAGGCCCTGCTGGCATGGCTCAGTGGGTGAGCATCGACCTTTGAACCAGCAGGTTGCGGTTGATTCCCAGTCAGGGCACATGCCCAGGTTGCAGACTAGATCCCCAGTAGGAGGCGTACAGGAAGCAGCTGATCAATGATTCTATCTCATCATTGATGTTTCCATCTCTCCCTCCCTCTCCTTTCCTCTCTGTAATAAAATATATATATATATTTCTTTAGAAGAAAGAAAGTAAATTTTAGTTCTTGGCCCAACAAAGTTTGATTCAGTAGGTATAAGTTGGGCCTCAGAATCATCTGTTTTTGAAAACATGTACACCTGGCTATTAATTTTCGATAAATACTGACCTGGAAGAAAAGGTTTATGCCTGCCTTCTTTATACATTCACAGGCAGGAAATTCTATGGCTATGAACATACCGAGTTCTAGATGTGTGTTAGGAGGCCAAAGGGCAATGTGAAGGTCCATGGTGGTGGAGAGAACTACAATCCATGGCAGCTCAAGCTCTGTAACCTGGTCATTGAGAAAATGGAGATGGTGGCACTATAGCCACCTGCATTGCTGGAGGTAGCTGACGTCATTGCTCAATCTTTGGCCCAGGTGGTCTGGCCTTCCAGTGCCTTGATCAGAGACTGTGTGCAGATGAGAGTTTCCTGGGCCCAGGCATCATGAAGCCTTCTCTCATCATCATAGCTGCCATCCAAGAGGAAGATGGCATGCATCCCACCTCCAGTCCTACCCATCATAGCCCACTTGGCACGCACACCCAATAAACCATAGGACTTTGGAGAGAACAGAAAGGTATTAAGGACACCTCTATTGATGCTTTATCTTTCTGTTTATATGTCAAATAAGATTAACTAGTATATGTAGTGTTACTTTACTTAGGCTAGGGATTTCCAAACCTAGGCGCATATCAGAATTATTTACAGAGCTGTCTACTAATGTAATATATATGATATACATTAATTGAGTGAATAAATAAAGTAATGGTTTACATATATCTTGAATCATTATTACCAATACCTTTTGATTTACATTAATGTGTGGTACTACAGGGCAAAAAATTACATTAGACCTAATAAAACCCAATATCCTCTATGGTCCATAACAAGTGTTTTCATGAAACATAAATGTTTTTCTGTGTGATTTTTAACATTCACAAAGTAAGATTGACATTATAACTCATCTGTAGTTAGAATGATTAAAAATGTACCAAATTCATACAATTCAAGGTTCTGAATGTCATTTATCTGGCACTCTTCTTTGATGGGCTGGCAATGTGACTTTTCATTAGCAGCTGTGGAAAGAGCCATAATATACCCAAGATATCAGAGTCAATTAAATGTGAAATGAAGTTTACCTAATTTTATTTCTTCAATTTTACACCCAGAGTTGGATATTTTCATTGTACAAAATTCAAAAGCCTAATGACTCCTTGTCTTACTAAATAAAGCTACTAGCAACAAAATGAGCTAGATCTTTTTCTTCTTTACATCACTAAAAGCCATTGAATCCCCTTTACATATCTTCCCCCTAAAATTTAAAGCTAATGTTTACTTAAAGGACAACAAAATCCATGACATCCCCCCCCAAAAAAAAAGATATCTCCAGAGACCAACTGTTATTAATTATTCTTTCAAAATAAATCAGGAAAAATTGTTTCTTTGAAGTTAATTATAAAGGCTGTGCCAATAGTTAATAAAAATTCATCAAGTTCAACATCTGTACATGTTTCTATAAGTATAATCATTCTTAAATAAATTAGTGTAGAGAAACTGTCAGATGGTTAATTCTAAAATCAGAAATATTAAATTGGCATGTGTTTATTTATTTCTCACCACAACATAAACATACTTTGATGTATAATTAGTAATGGCTAGAATCTGATTGCTCCACATTTGCTACTTGTATCTGATTACAATTTTCCACCTTCCATAGTCACTAATATTCAAATATACCATTGTGCTCTTATAACATGCTTATTATTACAGTTCCATTCTGCTCCCAAAAGGTATATGTTATGTTTTGATATTGAATTGCTCTTGCCTTCTTTGAAGAAGAGCTTTGAAACTGTCAAAGAGATCCTCAAAGAGAAGAATTTTAAAGTCAGGCCACCTCTTCCATCATGTCATATTGTCCCCATATACAACCTGTTTCACTTCCCATGTCACCTTACTCTGAATGGGTTTAATTTTGAAGAATCCCCAAACTTCAGAATCAGAAGGAACTTCACAGAGTATTTAAATCAAGTCCTTTAACCTACTCATGTGTAATTCTCTTTGATAATATTGCTGCAAGTCGTCACTGAGTTGGGATTTGACTACATCTTACGGAAGTCCATTTCATTTCTTAGCAGTTTGAATCGTCAGGAAGTGGTTCCTCATAACTAGACAATGCATTTCCTTTTCCTGGTTTTAATTACACCCTCCAGAGTCATGTGGAATAATGACTTGCCCAATTTTGACTTGCCCAATTTTGCCCTACTTTACCCGGATTCTAGCACACACACGAAAGTCATGAGGATTGGTATCTCTTAGGCGTATCCATGATTTAGCAGCTGCTTTATGCTACTGGGAACTTTAAAGTAGTTATCATAATTCCTCCTATTTTGGCACATAATAAAATTCATCCTCTAAGTATATGAACTCATGTTAGAAGTTGAGTATGTATAGCATTTTGCCATTAATATTTTGTGATTTGCAGAGTGATGTTTTGAAATCAACGGTTCTTTGTGAGAATAACAGAGAGGGACATTATTTGTAGGGCAAATGTTTCAGTATACCATATTTCCATTTTATTCATCTTCACCAATTAAAATTCCAATCAATTCAAATAATACCTCTTCTAAAAAGTCTTTGATTATTCCAACTGGAAATTCTCTCTCCACTATGATACTTTGGTTATAAATGGTCTTATAGCCCTAAACTTCCATTATCTCTATAAATGTAGGTTTGTATAGCCAGATAGCTAGATTATAAGTTCCTCATACTGCATCTTATTTATTTCTGCATTCTCTACTCCAAGAGTACAAGACATATTAGTTGCTTAATAAGTGCATGTAATGAATATAAAGCAGTATTACAATTAGCCTTCCCCTGAGAAGCTTTTACTACATGGGATAAGATAGAAACTTGTTTTCCTTAGACAGCACTTGATATATTTTTTAAAATGGCATCCTTGTTTATTATTTAGGAATTTCAGTTCCAAAAAGGCTCATGGTTTGATGTTGAGCATTCCAAGATACATGTATCTTCTCATAAATCATATACTATGGATTTAGAAACCCAGGTTCTGTATTTTGAAAATTGACACTCAAATATACATTCTATTAAATCACTTTTTGAGTATTTTAATTAATAATAGATGGCATTTATTATTACATATGAAACTAAGCCCGTAAAATATATTAGCAAAATTTAAGTAGCACAAAAATCTTGTGTTAAGTACCATAATTTTATCCCTCATTTGGCAAAGAAACTCAGGGACAGAGGAATAGAGTAACTTGCCAATGGTTATGTGGCTAGTAAAAGAAAGAGCTGGAATTTAAACTCAGACTGATTTAAGAACATTTTCTCCTGACCATTTACTAGTCTATTTCACCTTGGAGCCTTGAGATAAAAATCTCATAGACAGAAAGTCTGGCTTTCACTCTTTAGAATAAGTACAGGGATTTGCTTATCTGGATAGAAAAAAGAGGCAGAAAATATGTCACCACAGAGCCAGGCCAAGAGACTGTTTAAGCTCAATATTTCCCCTTGTTCTTCACCCTCATGATCCTTAACCTCTGAAAGAAGGTAAGGAACTACAAAGATAAAAAAGGGGCCTCTACTTCATCCTATACTATGGGTTTGAAATAAGGCCTATGATGCTGTGGTGAAAAGCAAAATATGTTAAATAAAGTCATCTTACTTTAATGGACAATCATTGGTTGATCCAAGAGTCAACACACTGCTTGTCTCCTTTCAGTTCCTTCTAGACTTAGACTATGACTTCCTGTCCCAGTCAGTGGCCAGCTCAGTCAGCTCCTGGGAGAGTGCCATTTCTCAGGCTGTTTCACTATTAAACCAAATTATAGCTCAGCCAGAGGAAATGGCAAAATAACCTCCTGTTGTCTTGTGTGTGGACACAAGACAACAGGAGGTGCACAAATAGTTTCCGGTAGCCTGGCTGCTTGATGAAAAATAAAACTATTTCTCTTGATGGATCTTGGTCAAAAGTAACATGGACCAATAAAAAAAGCCTTTGTTTAAAAACCAAACCAAACCGTGTGTGTGTGTGTGTGTGTGTGTGTGTGTGTGTGTGTGTGTGTGTTTTAAAGATAAACTGCTTTAAGTTTGTTATTTAGGGCGTTCTTGGTTAGAGTTTCGAGTGAAACTGTTTGACAGCTTATTGCAAGGCATGAACATGCAGAATTGTCTACTCAGTACGTTCCAGAACAAGAGCCTGGTTTTCCTATTTTCTTTAAGTAATAATCAAAAGGAATTTAAACCTATGTTTAAAAAATTTTACTAAAATGTTACTTTATTTCAGCATGCCTCAGTGATATCAAGCATGCATATCAAAGTAGGGATTTCATAGTTTTTAAACCTCAAGTTACAGGATTGAAGTGATGACTCCCTCTCAATTTCTTTTCTTAAAAAGTGATTTCTTTCTTCAGCACACCCTATAATTATCCCTGCCTATCTGAGTTGCTGAGTATACAAAGAGCTAATTTACAATACAAAAGTGAGAGAACAATTATGGAGATTACCATAGAACTTTTCCTTCAGTATTTCCCACAGGTTCATGAAAACCATAGAAAAAGGATAAGCATGATAAATAGTTGGGAAGGACGTTTTGATTAATTTTCACAGAATCCTTGCTTTAAGGAGGAAGCTCAGTATAATTAGAACATGTTAGAGAAGCAGTTCCCCCTTTACTCATATAGCGCCATCCAATATGGTTATTGAGGACATGGGTCAACAACCATTTATAAATAGAATATTCTACTTTAAGAATCATGATATCCAAATAGTCAGTGGGTTAAAATGGAACATGAAAATTATAACTTAATCTAGTAGCTTCAAATAACATATTTAAATGTTCATGTCACTTTTATAGATTAGACACTGTTCTAGATACTGTATATATGACCAATATAGCCTTCAGAACAACTTTTCTAGATGGATACTTTTCCAGATAATCTTCATTTTACAGGTGGAGCAATTCCCAGGTCGACACTAAGGAATGCTGCCGATGGGTCAAAGCTGGGAAGTTGGAAAGCCATTGGAGTATGGAGGGAGAAATTGCTGACATCCAGATCTCATGCCTTAGATTGTATGTGATACTCCATCTCTAAGGAGTACCTGGAGAGAGTCAGAGCAGCAAGAAAACCAGAAGATTGCCTCCTAGGACAGGGAATGATCTCCCAGAGGAAGAAAATGGGAAATTTTTCCTAAACTCAGACTCACGCATGAGAGGGTCCAGGAAGAATGTCATGCATACAACAGGACTGAGTTTTTGCATGTCTAAATTATTTTGGAGGCTGCCTTTGAAATATGTCTTATAGCATTAAAAATATAGGTATTTGTTTTTGTTAAGTAAAAGTTTGCCCTCTTTCCATAATGCTTGAAGAAAGATATCAGAGAGAACTAAGTTTTTTTTTTTCTTTTACTCAGAAAACAGAATCAGTGCCATTGATCAAATTTATGTTTTTTTTCTGTTTTTAGTGAAACAAATGCCAGCTACTTTGATAAACAGCTGGAACAGCTCCCCCTCCCCCTCCTTTTTTCTTTCCTCAGTAAGATAATTACTTGCAGTTTGAAACATAATGTATAACTTTTCCAGTACACCTTTGCTTTACAGAAAGAAAACTCAGGTTTTTCTTGTCTATTGATAATAAGAAGAAAATCTTGCTAGGGTTTTTGTTGTTGTTGTTTCCAGTAGTTAACTATAGGATGGAATATAAATTACATCTTGATTGACCCACCAGTTAACTCATTCAATAAATATTTGTTAAATGCTGGGTACTATTATTGGCTTTTAGGATAGGGGGAACTTGATAGACACAATTCCTGACTTTGGTGCTTATGGCCTTTATGGTAGGGTAGAGGCAGAAGGAATGAGACAGACATGTAATAAAATAATTGCATAATTCATTTTCTGTATGTCATAGTAAGTTCTATAAAATATCAAAACAGGGTGTTACGAGGACTTCTGTCAGGAGAAAACTCTCCTTGAAGAAGTGCCTTCTTCACTCACATCTGAAGGACTGACTTTGTTACATGTGTATTCTCAAAATTCATAGCAACTTCTATTGTATTTATTTAATCTTTTGTGCTCAATGAGGACATGCTTACCAATTTTAGAGAGAGAGGAAGGGAAAGAGAAAGAGAAAAAACATTGATATGAGAGAGAAACATTGAACTGTTGCCTCCATATGAGCCCCTGACTGGGGGGTTAAACACTCAATGTAGATATGTGCCTTGACTGGGTATTAACCTGCAACCTTTTGGTGTATGGGACAATACTCCAACCAACTGAGCCACTGGCCGGGGCTCATGAGCAACTTTTAAATGACTAGAAATAGAGTGAGAAATATCTAAATCTGGAAAGGAAAAGTAAATTTTTATTAAGAATAGAATATGGGAAAAGAGAAAAATAAAACAACAGTGGGAAGATGATGAAGAGATTTAAGCAGGTTAGTGACTGACTTGCATTTTTTGAAGACCATTCAGGTTGTAATGTGAAACATGGATGGTAGGCATACAAGAATGTACACTGAGAGCACCGCTGGGAGGTTTTGAGATGAGAGCAGTTGTGTACTAGGGTAATGTCTGAGCAGACAGAGAAACAGCAGTGGTGAGACAGTCTGGACAGAACAGCACATGAAAGAGGAGAAAGTGGGAGATGTGAAGGTGAACTACCAGCAATCTGTCTTGCAGAAAGATTTACACAAACCTTTGCTACTTCAGAGAGCAAATGAGAAAACAAAATTGTGTAGCATCTTAGGCCCCAGTGCTATATTGTATAGCTGCTCTCAGCACAGTTACACTTAAAATACTGAGAAACTTGTGATCCATGTTGTAGCCACTGTACAGCAAAGAAAGGACCCCAGACCTTTTTTTAACACCATTCAAATAACTTTATGCTATCTTCCTTAACATAACATGAAGCTTGATGCCATAACTGAGTTAGTTCAAGTGTTTCCCAGAAAAGAGGCTGCACAGTGTTTGAATTCGCCAGCATAAAGTTACCTTCCAGAATGTCAAGTTGGGGTTGATTGCCAAGGCTCTACTGTATGCCTTGATGAGCATCAGACATCATTTTTCTCCAGTGGAGACCCAGATCATGGTGGTCCAAGATAACAGGTGGACCACCAGCAGCAGTTACTGTCTATTCATGAACGACTGCATCACAAAATAGAGCAATGTACATATTGACAAAGACATCTTTGCTATTATTATGTGAATCATGATGTTCTACAACTTCTTTCTATCGGATGCTTTACAAGTTGTGTGAATCATAAGGTTTTTATAAGAAACAGTTTAAATCCTTGATTATGGAGTATTTTACATGGCATTTTTGGCTGGATGCTTATAACTACACTAGAGGCTCATTGCACAAAGATATTTGTGCAATAGGCCTTCCTTCCCTTGGCTTCCAGCACCGGTTTTCCTCCGGCACCCAGGACCCAGGCCTTCACTCCGGCCGGAGTCTGCCTTCTTCATCTTTGCTGCAGACTCAGGCTGGAGTCTGCCATCTTCATCTTTGCTGCAGACTCTGGAGTCTGCAGTCTTGTCTTTGCTGCGGCATTCTGCTCCTGTAGATCCCTTCGCCCCCCGCCCTCCCTCTATAGCAGGCGTCCTGCCCCACATGGCCACTCTGCGCCTGGAGCAGCTGGGTGGCTGCCATCTTTGGCCTTCTAATTTGCATACTCACTCTGATTGACTGTGGGCGTAGCAGAGGTATGGTCAATTTACATGTTTGTCTATTATTAGGTAAGACGATAGTTGTAAAACTTGAAGGATCCTTGATTATTGAAAATTCCAAGATGATATTGCCTTCTCAATGAGACCTACCCCCTCTACACTTTAAAAAATTGTAGCTCTGCCTTCCAGACTCTGCTTTTAATTAATTTTTTCATAGCACTTATCACTTTCTAATATACCATAAACATTACTTATTACTCATTGTTTATTGCCTATTCCCCTCCATCAATAGGTAAGGACTGATATCTTCTTTTTGTTAACTAATATATCCCAAATGTCTGGCTCATAGTTGGTGCTTATTAATGTCTGTTAAATGACCAAGCCTGCTGATGAATAATCTCCCAGATAAAGTTGCAGGATTAACTCTGTGGAGTATGATTATGTTATTTCCTCTGTGAAAACTACTTTGATGACATCTCATCACCTAAAGGATTTGATCTTACTCTTTAGTTTCATTATTGGGCTCAAAACTGTGTCTTTCAGCTTTTGTCTTTCTCTTTAAGTCATCCAATGTCTAATCATAGAAAAATGATAGCCACGATCTTTCATGTGGTATTCTCCCTACCAAGCAAGACTTTCCCTCTGTATTATTCAGTTATCCTATATAATAGAAGCCTACTATGCTGTGTCCAGTGGTCTGGTCATCCATTCAAACAATCAAAGCATAATATGCTAATGATATGCTAAGGCTGCTCAACGGCTTGCTATGGCGTGCACTGACCACCAGGGGGCAGACACTCCAACCGGTAGGTTACCTTGCTGCTGGGGTTCGGACAATCGGGACTGAGAGAGATGGGCTGGACATGACCTGGAGCCCTCCCGCAGTCCCTCCCAGGCTGGCCAACCTCCCGCATCCCTGATCGTGCACTGGTGGGGTTCCTCAACCTGGCCTGCGCCCTCTTGCAAATGGGACCCCTCGGGGGATGTCAGAGAGCCAGTTTTGGCCTGATCCTGCTCAATGCAGGAGCTTCCCCCTGGTGGTCAGTGCACTCCCACAGGGGGAGCACTGCTCAGCCAGAAGCCAGGCTCACAGCAGGCGAGCACAGCAGTGGTGGTGGGAGCCTCTCCCGCCTCTGGGGCAGTCGGACATCCCCCAACGGCTCCTGGATTGCGAGAGGGTGCAGGCGGGTCTGACGGACTCCCCTCCTCCCGCCCAGTACATGAATTTCATGCACTGGGCCTCTAGTGTGACAATAAGAAGGTACAACAAACTACCTTAAACCCAGTGCAGAGGCTTGCAGCAACACACGTTGTATGGAGCAGCTCTGTTTCAAGCTAGGCTCAGCTGGTATCTGCTGGTTTGGTTCCAGACTGGAGTTAGGTCAGCTTCATATGTTTCCTCATTCTCCCTGGACCAGCAGCTATCCTGAGTATGTTCTCCTTCTGGAAGATTACTGGCCACACTAGATCACACTAGCACATTTAAGGACTCTGCTTGAATCATGACCACTAACTTCCCCTGACTAAAGCAATATGCATGGTAAAACCCAATGTGGTTGAGAAATATGCTCCATCCAAAAGGTAGTATTTTTTATCAATAGTTATATCTTTCACATTCTCCTTTATTGACCTATCCATCAAAACCCAGTATAAATTTCCTCCTTTGTGAACTGTTCCCAATTCAGTAGGTAGTCAGAGAAGAAACAGTCTACTAAAATTCCTACTCCCCAAATATCATAGAACTTAGAAAATTTTAAGTGTTAGATCAATATGAAAAATTTTTTGTGCCACTCTGAGCTTGCTTGCTCTAAGATGCATTCCCTGCCTTCCTCTGCTAAGCTCTGTCTCATAGAGATCTGAATCCAACATTTCCCAACCTCCTGATTTAGTTGGCTTTTCAAAAAGTTGATCACTATTCCAACTTGCATTGGGTAACTCCAGCTCCTGGACTTCAATAACATCTCCTCCTCTCTTGTTCCTTTTCCCAGGTTATAGGAGTGGTGGTAGAGCTTCTTGTGCTAATCTCTGTATTGTCTCACCAAACTGATTTATCATCAAATTACTACATTACATTTTCTGTTTTAAATGGTTTCTACTTTCCTGACCTGAAACACTAATTATCATCATTTGCTTAGTTGTTAGAGAATATACCATTTACTCCCAAATAACTATATAAACTATGCAGAATAGTCGCTAATCCTGACCATTAAAAACAATTTCTTGTATCAATCTGGGAATTGTATTCTTGTAATACCATCTACATGGCCTGCAGCCATAATCATGGTCCCACTAAATGGTTCTGCTCCCCAGATTTAACTAGAAAGCACTGGAATGAAAGTGTAATTGCAGAAAGTGCTGAGTGTGTAACATGTATAAACTAAATGAAGCACAATCTTTGAGTCCCAAAGACACTTTCATCCATCTCCTGGGAGATAAATAAAGCATACAATGGCCTAATGAAATCCAAAGGGGTGCTCTTTTCTTGAGATTTTGCACAAATCAAGTCAAAAGATAGAAAAGTTTAACTGGAAAATTCCGCAAAAGGAAAAAGGTTGGAGTAATCATGAAACTAAATGCAAGAACTTTGAACACACATTTCTTCAATCTCTTTGATATTTCCTGAATGGGCATCAAGGAAGGTCACATCTAGTCTGGCATATTCTACTTAAATCTGTCTACTAACTGTCTCTTTTACCTCCTTATCCTTCTGTTCCTTTGGATTGTTGAACTAACAGCTGATACTTTCTCTTTTTTATATACAAAAGTTGTTATTCTATCAATATCTTGAAAATATTCTTCAGAAGATCCCCAGCTTGAGGCAGAAATTAAATCAGGAGACAGTTCTAAGCTGTCTTATTACTTGGTTAATTTATTGAACCTCTGTTATTTCCTTAATAAGCCACAAGTGCAATGAATATCAGCTTGAGAAAAGTGCAGACATGGACAATTCAAGTATGGTGGCAGACTTGCTAAAAACCAACCTGCCAAGACAAACACTAGTTCGCACGTGCACGCGTGCGCGTGCGCACGCGCGCACACACACACACACACACACACACACACGCACACACATGCACACGCACACGCACACACACACACACAGGCACACTCACAAACCCAAATCCTTCTAAACTAGGCAGGTAATTACTGGTAACTGATACTTGTTTAATATTTTGGAAATAATTTATTTCTCTTTACCTCATCTGACCTACACAACAACAATTCTGAGAAGGTAGAATAGCTATCTTTAGAGAAAAGGTAATGTGTCTGGAGCATAGGAAATAGGGAAGAGGAGAACTATGGGATCAAATCAAGATTTAGGAATGGCCCAGGTTATGTAGGGTTCACAGCTCATTATAAGGATGCTTTTATTCTGAGGAATTGGCAAGCCATCTGCAGCATTTTAAGCAAGGTAATAATATGTCCAACTTTTATTTTTAAAAGATTACTTTGATGACCCTGTGGTTACTGGATTATGGAAAAAGCATAGAAACACTTACTAGACATTTGTAATCATCTAGGTGAGAAGTAGTGACTTAGATTAGGATGACAACAGAGGATATGCTGAGAAGTAGCAATATTAATAATAACACCTAGCAACCATCTTAGCTTTAGAATATGGCTTTATATTATTCATCTCTCCCTTTCAGTTTCATGCACTATGAACAATTGTATCTCATTAATATCCATTCCAAGGTCATTAATAATTTTTTCAACTTTTAATTTAAGAGTGATACTTTTATCTGCAATCCCTTGATACCCATTAAAATGATGGTAAATGAATCAACATGATCTAATCCTACAATCGCAAACATAGTAGAAAATGGGACTTCAGCAGAGCAAGTTCTAAAACACTTCAGGAAGACGGAAAACAGGTGGACCGATGGAACCCAGAGGGTGCTGCAGTCAAGGAGGGGACTACGCTGCCCCTGACAGCAAGGTGAGTGACTCAGGGTTGGAGAGATAAGTGGGTCTAAAAGAAAAAGAATAGTGGAAGTCCTGCATATGCAGACATCCTTGTCTATCCCTTACCCAAAAGCCTAGACCTCTCGCTCACCTCTCTAAGCTTTGGCACCTCTATAATTTCCCCTTTTCCATCTCTATAATTTCCCCTTTTCCAGAATATTATATAAATGAAATCATACAGTATGCAGTCTCATAAGACTAATTTATTTCACTTAAAAATATGCATCTAAGATTCATCCATGTTGTGTGGATTTATGGCTTTTTAAAATCACTGAATAATTATTCTGTAGTGTAAATCTACAACAATGTGTTTATTCATTATCCTACTGAAGGACATCTTGGTTACTTCCAGTTTTGGGCATCTATCACTTTTTTCAACCTAGCCTAAGACATCACACAGCATCACTTATTCCATAGATATTCTAGTCATTAAAGTATGACACTAACACGAGCCCATATTCCAGTGGGGAGGAATTAAATGCCACATTTTGTAAAAGAAGTATCAAACAGTTTGTGGATATGTTCTAAAATTACCTCAAATAGATAAAGAAAAAATCCCAACTGTTCTTGAGGATTTTGTGACTCACAAAACTCAGTTGACAGATGTTGCATTAATTTTCCATTGCTACAAAACACATTACAACAAACTGAGCTGCTTAAAACAATAGCAACTTATTAGTTCAACCTGCATTATCTCAGTCAGTAGGTCAGAAGTCTGGCACGTGTGACTGGCTTCTCTGCTCAGGGACTCAGAAGGCTGAAATCAAGGTGTCTGGGTCAGCAGGACTCCGTTCTTACCTGAAGGCCCTGGGCAAGAATCCCCTTCCAAACCCAGTCAGCAGTTTGCCTGGATTTGTTTTCTCTTGCCTATTGGACCGAGGTCCCTGTTTTCTTGCTAGTTGTCAACAGGGACTGCTCTCAGTTCCTAGAGGATACCTACCTTCCCTGGCATTTCACAACATAGTTGTTTACTTTTGTCCTAGTCTGCACATTTGCATCTCTCTGACATTTTGCAATATGATTGTGGGCATTGATATATTTATTTAGCACTAAAGAGGTTCAGTACCTATTGTCTATGTATGTCAAATTAGTGTCCAGATTTAAAGGGCTCGTGTGATGAGGTCAGGCTCTTGCAGATAATTTCCCTTTTTAAAAAGTCAGCTGTGCCCTATATCATAACCTAACCACAGGACTAAAATCCATCATATTCACATTGTGGGGATTATACCAGGATCTGCACACCAGGAATCTTGGGTGCTGTCTTAGAATTCTGCCTACCACTATTATATACAAAATTTAAAGTAAATGACATTTTGGGTGAATGGATAAAGAAAGGGGATTGAGCAAAACAGAGAAAAAGAAAAAAGAGTAAGAGAGAACTCATGAACACGACCACAGTGTGGTGATTGCTAGGGGTTGGGGGCGGAGGTGGAAGAGGGCATAGAGGGGCTCAATGGTGATGGAAATTTTTAAAAACAGAAAAAGCAAAGCAAATGACATTTAAACAGTTAAGCTATTGGAGTGTCAAAAAGGAGAATCCATTTGAACATGCTTTCTTGCAGAGTAGAAATCTAATTAAACTCCTAAGAAATCAAATTGAAAGTAAAATACTGAGTTATGTAAGGGGTACTATGTATATAATCATAATGGGATAATTGTACTGAATTTCAACTTTCAGACTCAACTCACAGATAAACATTGAAAGATACATAATAATGGCAGAATAGAATTTAAATGTCATCTTGACAATGTAAAAATCAAAGTATAGTTGTCCCTTTAACAACATGGGTTCGAATTCACTTTGAGGGTCCACTTAAGATACACAGATTTTTTTTTCAATAAATATACAATCAGCCCTTCAAATCCCCAGTTTCCATATCTGTGGATTTGTCCAACAGATAGATAATCGTTTCAATCTGTGGTTGGGAATACACAGATACAGAAGGCAGACATGGGCATTGGTGGATTTTGGCATCTGCAGAGGTTCTGGAAGCAATCCCTTGTGGATACTGAATGAGGACTGAAGTTTTGGGGGAGTTAAAAGTTATACACGGTTTTTTGACCGTGTGGGAGCTGGTCAGTGTCCCTAAGCCCTGTGTTGTTCAAAGGTCAACTGTGTAGTTTATACAAGTTGGTGAATAGAAGAGGGATGAGAAGTAAAGAAATGATTGTGGGTGTTGATATATTTATTTAGCACTAAAGAGGTTCAGTACATATTGTCTATGTTTAAAAATCAAATCAGAAGTTTAAGCCAGGGGTTGGAAATTTGTTTTCTTTAGAAGGCATAGTAGATATTTTAGACTTTGTAGGTCATATGGTCTCTGTCGTAAGTGCTAAAGTTGGCTATTGTAATATGAAAGCAACCACAGAGAACCATAAACAGATGAATATAATGTGTTCCAATAAAACTTACAAAAAAGGTGGCAAGCTGGATTTGGCCTATGGGTCATAGTTGCCAATCTGTGGTTTAAAGATATTATTTAAAAACATAAAAAGAAAAGTCACACTATTACTTTATTGAGAAGATGCGGGAATAAAAGAGATTTTTTAGTGAGCTAAATCTTTAAAGACGAAAGTATCATAAGCAATAAATAATACCTACTGTTGATAAATCAAGAGGTAGCAATATGAACATATCATTTAGAGAAAATAGAGGTAACTAAATGTATCTAAGCACAGAAATCACAAATGATTGTTTCTGGAGAGTAAAGTTATGGTGGAAAAAACAGAGTAGAGTAGTGACTTGTTTTTAAGAATAAACTACTCTGTACTATGATATTTTTAGATAATTGTATATAACTTTGATGTAAATTTTTAAAACTGAAACAAATTGGTAGATATGTCTTCCACTTACTAAATTAAGATTCATTAACATTTTTATTATTACTATTTAAATTTACATACATTTTTCAAACTGCATTATTATTGAGAATATAATATTTCATATTATTCATAAAGCTATAGCAAGATTTAAAAAAATTCCATGCTAAAATTGAGAGATAATATGAAACAATATTGATATAATTTTTCCGAATGACTAGCTTTTGTCTTATTTTCATAAAGAAAGACGAGTAAGCAATGACTTGTCCTTAGTGAACCTATGCAGGTTTCTCTCTCAATACTCAACGACCATCCTCTGAATACAACTTCATAGAAAAAATTAGTGTTTATTTCAGTTTCATAGTGAAAAGTTATATTTGCTCACCTTTGATATTTATTGTGATTTTTCTTGTTCTATAATTCCTTAGAGATTTTCAGCAGTGGTTCAGCTATCTCATCGGTGAATTTCCCTGAGACCTGTGTCATTTACCATGACACCATTTGTCCTAGTCAGAGATTACATTTTAGTATAACAGCCTCTTCACTTTGATATTCTTATATTTTGAGACTTCCATTCTTTCTTATTAATGCTTATTTTCCACTACTTAATATGAAGACCATTCTTCATATAGTAAATGGAATAAAAATGAGACAGTTTCATTTTTTTCTTTGGGAAATTTATTAATATGATTGGCTGTAGGCAATGAATCAACACTTCCTTTGTTGTACATCCAAACATACATGAAACATGAATTCCACAAAACTATTTGGTTGAGTTAGAGGGTTCCACATCATTTCAAATTATTGTTTTTATAAAATTTGGGGCTATGAGTTACTATCCATTGGAGAGTATTTTATTAAAAACCATTAATAATAAAATCAGCGCATCATCAAATTAACAATCTTTATGAGTACCATTAATTTGGTTAACATACAAATTGTTCTTCCTATGACCATATGATTATGGGAAATAAAAACATAATAAAAGTACTCATGGGAATTAGAAAACTGGTTCAAATTAACTCATTACAGTTTTGTTTTTACAAGTGTTTTCAGTATTTGGAGAAATATAATATGTCACTCATTCTGAGCAAACCCAAACCAATGTTAATTTCCAAATGGAAATGTAAAGTGTTCTTTCTTAAGGATGCCATTTTAAACTATACCTAAGTATAGTAAAGTTTTCCTAATTATTTCACTTGAACTGCCCAGTAATATTTGTAAATAATTGTAACAAAGCCATCACAGATGACATACTTACCATTTGCCAGGCACTTTACATATGTTATATTTCTTTTAATTCTTTCCACGCCCTATGTGTAGGTGTCATCCTTTTTATATGCAGAAAACTTGGATCTGAAGTATTAAATATTGTGCCTTAAAGGATAAATGTTTAAGCAAAAATCAGGCTAGCACTGACTGAATTTGAAACTTAAAGTTTATAAATTTTCCTGAGGATAAGGAATAGAGGAGCAGAGAGGAATGACATATTGCTGAAATAGACTCACAACCAAAAGGGAGCCTCTAAAGATTTAGGTAAAGAAAAGAGGTTTGTTCATGTTTTGTGTACCTGAAAATTTGAATATCATAAATCAGAAGACTTCTAGCTTTTTTTGTTTGTTTGTTTGTTTTGTAACTAATATGACTTGATTATCAAGAAAGCAGAATCAGGAGAAATCTGGAATAGAGGAATTTGAAGTTATATTCTTTGGAAAGGTTTAGAGATTAGAGGAAGTAGTAATGAAAATGGCTGATAGAAAAGAGTGAGATGAAACAACAGAGTGATATGGGGGATTGGAAGAGATAAGAACTTGACCATACACAGTTAGATAGTTCTACACAGATGGTTCTGAATGACCACGTGTATACGCTATCTTAGATACGGGATGAAATAATGAGGGAATGCGCTCTCTCTCTCTCTTTTTCTCTTTTTTTTTTTTTGGGGGGGGGGGCGTTGATCCTCATCTGAGGATATTTTCCCATTGATTTTTAGAGAGAGTGGAAGAGAGAGGGAAAGACAATGACAAACATATATGTGAGAGAAACACAGTTATTGGTTGCCTCCTGCACTGCCCCGACCAGGGCCCAGGCCAAGGAGAAGCCTGCAACCGAGATAGATGTCCTTGACTGGAATCGAACCTGAGACCCTTTGGTCCACAGGCCGATGCTCTATCCACTGAGCCAAACCGGCTAGGGCAGGGAATGTGCTTTAGATGGGAGTAGATGGGGTGAACGTAATTTGGAGCTTTCAATCTATCAAAACTACATACATTGTAGAAAACAAAAAACAAAAATCAAAATCATGAAGCCCATTGAACCACATTTAACATAATGTCATACATTATTCTCACATCCTCCAACATAAGTGCACACACACACACACACACACACACACACTTCTAGATCTGCACCTGCATTCTCTCTAACAGAGCCACCATGTGCCCAGTTGCCCAACAAATAAACCTAAAAGTCATTTCATTTCCCCCTTTCTCTTGGGCCCACATCTAAGCAATGACAAGCCCTTTCAATTTAACCTTTTCAGTGTCTCTACCCTCCTACTTCTGGATAACTACAATAGCCTCAATGTCTTGTCACCCCCACAGACCACCTGCCTGCAAGGTGATATTTCCAAAACATGTACACACACACACACACACACACACACACACACACACACGCAGGCACACTCACCCACATACTGATTACATAGTTTCTATATTCATATTTCTCTAAGAACTACTTATCACCCATGGGATCAATGCTTTGAAACAGAAAGCCCTTCATAATCTGCTGCCACTTACTAGTGCATCCTTTCCAGCCTCATTTCATAACACAACTTCCACCTTTTCCCATTGTTGTATTTCAGCAAAGATGAGCTAATTTTACGTGTTTAATCATACCTTGCTGCCTCATACCTTTACACTTGCCATGCAGTTTGCCTAAAACAGCTTTCTCACCTGTGTATGGACTTGTCCACCAGGAGACCTCCTGAAGGTGCTAACCTTTTGCTCCTCCTGAGAACTTTAACCTGAGAAAGGCTCATTGCTTCTCCACTGTGCTTTCTCCATGTTCTCTGGACATATCTCCATTCTAGCAATCATACTGGGTTAGTATTTGTTTTCTTACATGTTTCCTTTGCCCACTACACCTTGATCTCCTTGAAAGCAGAATTAATGTTTAAAATATTGTAATTTCTATGTCTAGAATAGTGCCCGGGTTGTAATTATATTTTATAAACATTTGTGAATATTAGATGAATGGAAGTAATTTATTTTAAATTAAAACTACTTTCCTCTAGGGATGACCTCCAGGTAGGGCAGGATATCTTTTGAGTATGCATATTTTGGGAGTGTTAGAATGCTTTGTATTCCAAATTTATTTGAATATATCTGTATTGAATAATTATTGCATTTACTTTTCACCCAGCACCTGAAATAAAACATGCTTTGCAAGATAAATTTTTATCTTGCTCCTGGCAATCACATGAAAAGCTATAGTGAAATAAAAATAGAATCTGCACTTGATGCTGTGGAGAATGAAAGCTAGAGGCAGTGCTGAAAGCATGATTTCTTCATAGCACAGGGGCTTTTTCCAAAGAGAAAATATTTGGGGCCCAAAAGAATGCATAGCCCCAAGCTGCCCACAGTGAGGCTTTATTATGGAAGACAGTTGTTCCTGATATGCCACCTTCTCTAATCTTTTTTAAATGGCTATTAAACAAAGGAAGCTATCTTTCAAGATTTTTAACAAATCAGAATAAATCGAGCTCTTAAATAAGCTTATCATAATGTAAATATTATAACAATATATACCCTAAAGTAGTTTTATTCTAGGCAGAAGACATGTCTTGTAATAGAAAAAGTGGCAACTAGAGGTTTATGGAAATTGGAACAATCATGAAAAAATTTTACACCATTTAACAACTGCTAAATACAACAACTGCTAAGTATACTAGTATACATGTTAAGTACTCCTTTTTTTAAAAGAGAACTATATGACACATATTCTGGTTGTTAATTATGCAACATGTAGAATAGATGCTAATACCATAGAAAACAGTAGAAGTATAACATTAAATACATGAAATAAATGAGAGGAGAAATGAAAGTGGGATAATTTGAGTTTCTATATTTATTTTAAAGTTTTTATACAGTAGGTGCTTTCCTGTCACTGAGACTCTGTGTGCCAGGCACTAAAAGTAATGGAACTCTTGGTGGCCTAAGAGGGAAGATGAGTAGAGTTGGAGTCTGCCCTTTTCAGGAGAGCAGGGGCCTCTCTTCTGACTGGGCAAATCCAGCCATGGGTATATTTTTAAATATAGCTGCTTTTGGGTGGGAAGTGAGGGATGGACTGATGTGATGGTGGGAGAAGTCTGTGGAAAAGGAGAGAAAAAGAAATCTCTAAAAGTAGAAGATGAGTGGTTCTTAAATATATTCTGTCATGGAAATATTTGTATAGAATTTTTCAGTTCTGATCTTCTAAAAGAAAATACCGCACCTGAAAAGAACATGTGGTTGGAATTTAAAATGTGTATCCATGTGAAAAATACCTCTAAGGATATTTGTGTTGCTGAGCCATACATCAGAAGAATTACCTGTGAAGTGAATAGTGAGGCTCCCAAAGGCAAGTTTTGAAGAAATTTATCTAAAAAACAAGGGACCTAACTTTAAATAAATGGATAGACAGTTTAAAACAGCCCGCACATCATTCATATCTAAGAATTTTAAAGCTTTGGAAGAATATTTGTCTGAGGAAGTTTAAATTTCAAAACCAAATGTTAATTATTAGCTGAATTTGCATTTCATTAGTAAGATGCTATAGACATAATCAATTTTCTTCATTTGGTTCTATTTTTAAAAAAATTTTATTTTTCAATTACAGTTGACACTCAGTATTATATTAAATTCAGGTGCACAACATAGTGCTTAGACATTTATATAATCTAAGAAATGATCCTCCCAATAAGTCTAGTTCCCATTTCACACCACACATAGTTATTACAGTATATTCCCTATGTTGTACCTTACATCCCCATGTCTATTTTGTTTTCAATCCTTCTGCACATTCATTGCTTTAAAAATGCCAGGGTGGCTCAGTGGTTGAGTGCCAACCTATGAATCAGGAGGTCACGATTCCCCATCAGGGCACATGCCTGGGTTTAAGGCTCGATCTCTAGTAGAGGGCATGCAGGGGACAGCCAATCAATTATTCTCTCTCATCATTGATGTTTCTCTCTCTCTCCCTCTCCCTTCCTCTCCAAAATCAAGAAAAATATATTTAAAAATAAAATTAAAAAAATATATGTCCTTATTGTCATCCACTCTATTCTTACATCTCCCCGCTACATGTCTATGTCCAGTGCTGTTTTGGCATCCATGTGTTAACTTGTATAAAAGCCCATCAGACAGGATCTAAAGTGTTCCATCTTTTTGACAGATAAGGAATATGAAGAGACCAGCATTCAGTATGGGCAAGTGTCCTACACAATTAAACTAGGAACTTCCTCTATTGTATCCCAGTGAAGTCTACCATCCTATAAATATTCCCATTTGACAACTAAGGAAACCAACAAGGTCACATATGCAAGCTGCACCTCTTCCAGTGAACAATTTTAGTGGCTTCTCTGGATAAAGAGCATTTTCAAAACCACATGTTTCTCTTCTTGTATAGCTCTTTTGGGATTTGATAGAATTCATTCATTCAACAAAAATTTATTGAATACTCATTATGTGCCGAACACCATTCTAGGGCCTCAAAATGCACAGTGAAAAAATATCCACAAACAATTATGCCTCATGGAGTAAACTTCAAGACTATAAATTTCAAGTGTGGAGAGAAGAATTTATTAATTACAATGCAATTCATTAGGCAACCATTTTTAAGCCCTGGTAATCTTGTATTTCTATAGTGCTTTCAGGAAGGAGAATTAACCAATTAATTGCACTTGATACCAAGTAGTACCCTGATGTTTGAGGTAAACAATAGGCGCTGTGAAAAAAGCCGTAGCTGATTTTTATCCTCAAGGAGCACATAGTCTCTATTGGCAGATAAATTAAATATACATATAACTAGTATCAGAGATACTTATGCACCACTTTAAATACCCTTAGTATCACCTCTTTCTGGGACCATTGTCTACTCTTGATTCCCAGCTGCCAATAGGTTGGCCAACTCTGAATGGGCTCAGACCAACCTCATCTGCACAGAACCTGACAGTGCTTTGCTCACTGCCCTCACTGCTCTCCTCCCATTCCAGAGCTTTTCTGTCCATGCTGAGGCTTAAGCTCCAGGGAGAATAGCTCAAGTACAACTTATAAGAGAGGGAGAGAACCTCTCTTGACCTACTAGAAAACAATTTTTTTTTACCAGTGGAGACAGGAACCAGCATAATTATTTCTCCCCTCTTCACTCTGGACCATGTCATGATATGCAGTTGTTCATATGAACTCTATGAGGATGATTCCTTAAGAATAACCAATTAATTGTTCTTGATACCAAGTGGTACCCTTTTCAGGAATTCACCCTCTTGAATTTAATTTCTATCCCCCCTTTGGTTTTGTTTCTTTTCTCCTTACTCCTTCTTCTTTGTGATATCCCCTCTAATTACTAGCATATACATTTTTGCGTCAGTCTTCATTTTATAGGAATACTTAATTATTGTAAATGGAAGAATGTGATAATAAATACAAGATAGCTGTGAATGATATGATAGGAGAATATAGAAAAAGAAGTGTTTTTTCCTAGATGTCATTTCTAGGTATATCAGAAGAATGACAAGGAGAAGGTGGGATTTTAGATCTTATTTTGAAAGATGAATATAATTCTAACAGATGACGAGGGATACCATTAGGACATTCTAGATTGAGTAGTGGTACAAACAAAAGTATGTCTAAGCACAGTAATCCAGGAGAGATTCATTAGGAGAAAGTTGGATGTAAGGCTAACAGATTGCATAACTGAAAATCTAGAATACTACAGACACCCAATTCTGGAGATCATATACTCTTCTTTCAGGTTATCACATTTGATGTCATGTCAACAGGAATCTAGAGCCTCAAGGAAGGGATGGAGAATGAGAGTGAACCAAGGGTGTGAACTTGCTTTTCAAATTTTATCCTGCATAAAAATTTCCTGAAGAGAGTTCTTGGCCCTGTCTCAGATACTGGATTCAGGAGGTCTGGAGCAAGGTTTCAAGTCGTTATTTCTATTAAGTTCCCAGATGCTACTGATATGTCTGTTCAGGACCACACTTTGAGTGTGAGACCTTAGAAAAGGTCTGTTCTTTCTATATACTAGCCTAAATAGAGGTAGCTCAGACCTGTGTATTTCTAAATATGGAAAATGGCCTCTTTAGTTAAGTGTTTTCTGGGTACATGTGTGTTTCAGGTGGGTTAAAACATTCATTTTAAGCAATTTATAAATGTGTCAGATTTGTACCTAAATCTGTTGTTTATGCTGATAAAAAAGTCATCAGCTAAGACTGAAATTAAACTTTTGTAATTAACTCAACACCAATCCATTTTCTACAGAGAAGATCAGTTTCCTGCTAGTATAGGGCACAGCAAAGGGAGTTTTGATGGACAGGAAGCACCTAGATGCACATGAGAAAGATTATGTTTAGAGTAAGTAATAAAGACTCCAATTAAGGAAGATTAAGAGAAGTAAGGCATCAAAAATAGTCTCATCTTCCTGTTGTAATTATCCTGACTTTCTTTCACTGGGTATTATTTAGGCAAGATAGTGATCAGTCTTTGAGTAGATTTTAAATACCAAGAAGAGCCCAGCTGGTGTGCTCAGTGGTTGAGCATCGACCTATGAATCAGGTCATGGTTCCATTCCTGGTCAGAAAACATGCCGGGGTTGCGGGCTCAATCCCCAGTAGAGGTATGCAGAAGGCAGCTGATCAATGATTCTTCCTCATCATTGAGGTTTCTATCTCTTTCCCTCTCCCTTCATTTCTGAAATCAATAAAAAATATATTTAAATACAAAGAAGAGGCAGAGTGTAATGTATGTAAACTAGAATTTACCCATCCATCTCATTGAATCCTGGCTCTCATTCTGAGTGCTAAACCCCTAAAGGGAACAGGACGGGATAATGCAAGGAATGTAGTATAAAGTACCATTGAGGGAACTAGTGATACTTGCCTTGAAAAAGAGATTCATTGCACTAATGGGTGTTGGATATGATAGTCTCATTTCCTCAAAGGCTGCTCTCTAAGATACTAGGAGAAAAATAAACAAAACCAAAGAAGGGGAAGGGATGAAAGTTAGGATGAAACAATCTGAATCTAACATTACGAAACCTGTCCATGTGGAAGATACTGCTTGGTGAGGAAGAAACTCCTTTATTACTGGAAATGTTCAAATTAAGTCAGTTTAGCAGATTATTAGTTATAAATGCATTTTACAAGGGTTTGAAAAATCCTTTGTGAATTCCAAGATGACAGAGAAAATGGACATTTTCTTCTGAATATTTGTACAAATTTCAGAAGACATGAATTTATAGGTGAATATTACATTGTTGCCATAGGATGAGAGACCCCACAGACCAGTAATTGAAAAGTTAATGTGGGAAACAAAAGGGCATCTTCCCACCAGGGTAGTGGAGCTACATTAAACACAGCAAGGGGTGTGAATGCTTATAGCCCTCAGTGGGAAGTAATCACCTCATTGCTCTCTAGGCTTGCTAGAAATTATCAGGTCCCTTCCATGTTGTGTCCTGGAGAGTAAAGAGAAATTAATTGATGGTCTAATAAGTTAGAGCAGAAAAGGAAGTCTCTGCTGTGATGAGTTAAGAATAACTAAGGTTTCATTTTCCTGTAGTGTCCATTAGCTTATAATGATAAAGAGCACTGTTCAATTTTCTCAACCAGAATGTGAACTATTTGGACAAGCATAATTGGTGACCTCACTAGGGTAAAGTCATTTATCTTGTTGATGTTGAGAATTCTTCACCAACTACTCCCTATTGTTTTACCCTTCTGGGCATTTCCCCCTCATTTGTTTTTTAAACAGTCTCTAACTTGTTACTTTTAAAATAATCGACTTTTCTGGATCATTTTCTTCACAAACATTGACAATTAAAAACTCTTCTGTCTTCTGAGCAGCAAAGATATGTAGTGCTGTGGTAGCAATTGACAGTACATATATGCAATTTTCAAGATAAGGGCAGAGTAGTAGGAACAACTTACACAAATATCTATAAACTAGAGTCTCGGGGCACGAAATTCTTGCACTGAGGGGGTGGGTCCCTCAGCCTGGCCTGCCCCCTCTTGCAGTCCAGGATCCCTCGCTCCTTACCACTTGCCTGCTCGCTCTTCCTTACTGCTCTGCTCGCTGCTCCTTAGCGCTGCAGCAGAGGTAGGAGAGGCTCCCGCCACTGCCGCTGCACTTGTTAGCTGTGAGCCTGGCTTGTGGCTGAGCAGCACTCACCCTGTGGGAGAGCACTGACCACCAGGGGGCAGTTCCTGCATTGAGAGTCTGCCTTCTGGTGGTCAATGTGCATCATAGCGACCAGTTGTTCTGATTGTTCCACCATTAAGGTTGCTTAGGCTTTTATTATATAGATGAATTCAAACGCTACCGAAGTAATGCTCATTACATTTTTCCTATCTAATGAAAACAACTAAACATAAATTTCTGATTATAACATCAATTTAATTAAGTCATTCATTAACAGGAACTTATCACATTTATGTAACTTTGCTAAAAATTGCAGGTTATATAAGGAAGTTTTCTGCTGATGCATGTTTAGTTGCATGAATACTGAGAAACAAAAACCATTACATATCTCTACCCTCTAAAATTCCAACCAAATTTTAAAAAAATTAGGTGTCATAATCAGATAGATTTATTGGCTTTATTCCTGATAAGACTGGCCTGGAGGATCTGGTTTAGATGTGGAGAAACATTCTGCCTTTTAATGGTCCTGTCCCCATCCTCTAACTACTCTTACCCCACCTAGATCTTGAGATGACCTACTTGAGGGAGATTTGTGTGTCTGCAGAGGGACACACTGATCAATAATCTCTGTCTCACATCCAAAAGATCCAGGCATCTGGGTAAAGTGAGATGGCCTACAGAAATCTCCCTAAAGACATGATGGTAGAAGAAATGAGAGTCTGTGGTTGATCAGAGCAGGCATATTTCCTTCTCCCAATCCCATAAATCAGGTCAGCTATTTCTCTTCTTTGGTGGTGATGATAGTTTATTTTTTTTGGGTGTGGGGGGGGGGTGTTAAGAAATATCATGGATGCTCACTTTCCACTTCTAAATGATGCACTTCCCTGTTTTATGGGCCAAGATAGGAGAATGGAGAATAGTACTCCCTTCACTAAATGTTGTCACTGCACCAGCTCCTCCTAAGTGCTTGAGATCTCCTGAGAGAAAGGACTCTTACAGTCTCCAGGAAGAGCATTTCTGAAAACAACAGGCTTAACAGGAATCAAATTAGGGATATATGCCCCATTTAACAAGCTGAGTTACCCATAATGCTTTGGGCAGAGCAGAGGCTTAATAATCAATTGGGAAGTTTTGATTTGATTTGTTTTGTTTAGTATTGCTTAGGGTCATGAGATTTAAATTTAAATCACTGAATATTTAATTGCAGTGGGAAATATGGGAATAAGAAAACCTCGCTAGTTTCCAGTTTCAAATTTAAATGCCAGTACAGTAGGAAAGGTACACTGAGAAACCCATTAGTGGCACTATGGGGTTAGGAAACTTCTTGGCAAACTTAGCAATCAATTGATATTCATCTGAAAACCCAAGGCAGCAATTTCCTTTGTTGGGATTATCCTATATAATAAAGAGGTAATATGAAAATTGAACCTCACCCCCTTGCATCACAAAATGGCTGCCCCCATGTTGTCACAAGATGACTGCCCCCATGTCATCACAAGATAGCCGCCACAAGATGGCCACCCCACATTGTCACAAGATATCCATCCCCACATTGTCACAAGATGGCTGGCAGGGGAGGGCAGTTGGGGGTGACCAGGCCGGCAGGGGAGCAGTTAGGTGTCAATCATGCTGGCAGGGGAGTGATTAGGCATCAATCAAGTTGGCAGGGGAGTGGTTAGCAGCAATCAGGCAAGCAGGCGAGTGGTTAGGAGCCAACAGTCGCAGATTGTGAGAGTGATGTCTGACTGGGGTCCCAGATTGGAGAGGGTACAGGCTGGGCTGAGGGACAACCCCCAGTGCACAAATTTTGTGCACTGGGCCTCTAGTATGTAAATAAAATTCTAAATGAAAGCTCTACTTGAGATATTATTTGTAATAAAAATAATTAATTTCAAAATACATATATTATTTTGTCCATTAAATTAAATGTCTCATACACATGTGTGCATGTGCACATAGATATAGACACACTTTCAGAGCAAATACCAATGTCCACATCTTTACACTTTGTGACTACTCATCAACCTCACCAAGGTCACCTTAGCTTATAGAAAACACAGGGCTAACTTTAAGAGTAAATTTGTAAAAATATATAAGTAGAGATTCAATGCTGTGAATTTATGTGTGTTCCACTGCAAAATCTAGTCCTAAGACAAAATCCACATCCATGTACATATGAATGAAGTTTACTCTGTTTTGGGAAATATACAAACATGAAACAAAATGCAATGCCTACTTTTTTTTTCTGCTAAGAGCAATTAACTGATTAGTGTTGGGTCATAATTTCCTGCTCTTTAAGCTGATCTTTACAGCTTCACAGAATTCTTATTTTAAATTTATTGTTTGATTTTAGTAATAAGGTACACTTAATAATGGATATACTTAATGCACTGACTTAAGAGTACTATCATGAGTGAATCTTTGTGCTTGAGTGTTTTCTTTTAGTTTGGTTTGTCTTTTTAACCCTAGCATTTTTAGCAAGCCAAAAAGTGCTGAAAACAAAACAAAACAAATAGCAACAATATCATTAAATCCCACATACCACTATTAGAATACCATTCAAGAACATGTTCAGAAAAGGGCTAATAAACACTTTCCTAGAAATATCTTTCATAATCTCCAGATTGCATCCATCTTATGACAACTCTAATGAGTGAAACAAAAACTCTTTTTTTTACTAAGTCCCAACAACATCCACCGTCAAAGACACATCTATGTTTTTAATTTTTCTCAGTAAAGAAAGAGAGAAAAACACACCTAGTATGCAGATTGGACATGTTTTTAATTAATGAATATCTGCACTATGGATGTGAGCAGGGCAATATGGGACTATACAGGGTGGGGCAAAAGTGGGCTTTAAAGTTGTAAGTATGTGAAACATAGAGTTTATTTCTGTATTATTATTTCTGAATTATTGTATTATTTTCCGTAAGAACAGCTGTAAACCTGCTTTTGCCCCACCCTGTGTGTGTTTTTTTAAATGGCCACATTAACAGAAAACCACTTTAGAATAAATGGATATTTCACCTTTCACTGATTTTTAAAAATTAACCACACTACCATTATGCTGAAGGGTCATAATCATTAATCTGCTAAGAGTTTGCAATGACAAGTGTGTCCGATAGAGCTGTGGCCATGTGGCCCTGAGCCTGCTATTCTGTCATCTTCCCACAAGCCTTAGATGAATTGGATACCCCAGCTGGCAGTGCTTTCTTTGTCATTTCTAGCTATATTCTTCATCTCACTTCCTCTTGCTCCCACTGTGATTGGAGACTACTAGTTCCTTTCTCTCCCTTTTATGCTTTCTTATGAAATTCTATTTCATTTTAAATTATAAACAGATATTTTGTGTAAGAAAACACAAGCAAACGACAAAAACCTTGGAAGGTCATTTAAAGAATAAAAACGGAAGCTCATTTGAAAATACTAGATGCTTAATACAAGAAATAACATCTTAAGATTTAAAGGTTAGACTTGACTTTCATTACATCCTGGAAGATATGTTGATCAAGAACCAGAATTAAATAATAATGTAGACAACAAAAAGAAGGCAACATTTCTAATATTTTTTAAACAAAATGTTTATTTATAAAACAAAAAGTAATTTATCACTCTGGCGGGTGTGGTTCAATGGTTAGGACAATGGCTCTTGCACCTAAAGGTCGCGGGTTCCATTCCCAGTCAAGGGCACTTATCTGTATTGGAAGTTCCATCCCCAGCCCCTGGTGGGGACACAGGAGGCAACCAATCAATGTGTCTGTCTCACATGGATCTCTCTCTGTCTGTCTGTCTCTCTCTGTCTCACTCTCTCTTTCTTTCTCTCTCCCCCACCCTCCCTCCCTTCTACTCTCCCTAAAAAGAAATGGAAAAAATCTCCACAGGTAAGGATTAACAACATAACAACAAAAAGTATTTTATCATAAAAGTTTGTGCTTTATTTTCAACAGCATATCAGCAACAGTAATTTACCATGACATAATGAGGAAATTATTATCAAAAATAATAAACAGGAGTATGTTGTTAGAGAGTGTTATTGATTGAATTATATCCCTCTCCCCAAAATTCAGATGTCAAAGACCTAATCCCAGCATTTCAGAATATGACTACATTTAGACACAGGGCCTTTAAAGAGCAGTTAAGTTCAAATGGGGTCCTTATGGTGTGTCCTCATCCACTCTGATGGGTGTTCTTAGAAGCAGAGGAGATTCGGATACAAACACAGATAGAGAAACAGCCACATGAAGACAGTAAGAAGGACATCTGCAAGCCAAGAAGAGAAAGAAGTCTCTAGAGAAACCAAACATGCCAACAACTTACCCTCAGACTCTCGCCTCCGGAATTACAAGGAAACAAATGACCTATTGCGTAAGCCATCCAGTCTGTGGCATTCTGTTATGGCAGTCCAGCAAATTTAATTAGAGAGTAATATCTGCCGGCGGAAGGTGAGAGTTTGGAAAGAACACCGAGCTTGTTTTGTGTTATTCCTTCAGGCATTCAGGTGTTTGATAAGACTAACTCTGCTCTTTAAAATACCAAGATGTCTCTTAAAGTTCTCATTGAAAAGGTAATTAATAGGGTTATTTTCTGCCCATAACTTTTACTCACTTTAGGAAACAGGCTTTTAAGCAGTCTAGCATTTGTATTTGACTATCCAAATGGGGTTTAAAGAGTGTTCACAAAAAGACAGAAAAAAGATTACTCAATACAGAGTGATCCAAAATAAAAAAATGGGGAGAGCAAGATGGAGAATAAGCCAAGGGCACAGCAAGGGAATTAAGTCAGCGCCTGGGTTCTGTCTCTAGGGTTCAGGCTCATGTGGAAGTATCGAGAGGGACTCTGGTGATTCACAGAGTCCTGTGGCTGCTAAGGGGTGGCCAAAGCCCAGGGTGTGACTCACAGGCTATGGATTGCTGATTAGCACTTTTCCCTCGGATTTGTAATGTAAAACGTACTTGCCAACTGACATGTTTGAGCTAGGGAAATACCAGAGGTTGTTCCCTGAACTGTATTTTATTTTTTTAAATCATTCCTTAAGTTTGAATTTGCTTCCTGTTTTTCTATGTAAGGTATAGACAAACATACAAACAAGTAATAATCTCTACAATCAGAATTTTGCTCAAGGTATATTACACAATGTCCCTGTGAATAACACCGACGTAGGATTAGGTATTCTTTCAATAAGTTAATAAACATCCTATACTATAAGAATGATCTAAGGCTGACTAATTTAAATTCTATTCTCACTGACATGATACTAAATATACTTTTTAAATCACATACTGCAGAAAGTACATATGCAAATGCAAAATTGAGTCTTTCTACCCTAATAGTTTTGGTAAATTCAAATATAATCATCTTTCTAAATGTTAGTAGTTATTATTATGAAGCTCTTATTATTTATAGCACTTTGCCACTGCAAATATTATGTAAAATGTTCAGTAAAATGTTATTACATTTATCTCAAAGTAGAGCAATGTGTGTTAACTTTACTGACCAAATGGAATCTGACTTCTTGAGGGATTTGAATGCAACTTCTTGTGCTGGAAGTTGCATTCAAATTAAAATTCCCCTGATCGTAGGCACTGAGTCACTCCTGGCAAGGTATTACTGAACTTTACTGAGCAACAACACAACACATGGCATTACAGAAACACAAAAGGAGGAACTTATTATCTCTAATTGAAGGTTTCCAAAATTGATGTCACCTAAATTTTCCCTAAATTTTGACATTACTTCACTACCCAAGCCTTCTGTCATTTTATCCATGGGTGTGCCTGTATTCCTGCTGGAATAGATTCAATGTATCAGCAAAAACATTCCCGCTTTAATGATGCTAATCTCAGCACATCTGGCATTTGCACATATATTGGAGCATAGTCACAACTGCCAATTAGAGCACATTTCTATCGCCAGGGTGGTCAGTTTAGGCATACTGAGATTGTCCAACCACAGATTAACCCTTTCAGGCCTTTAATTTCCTGTCTGAACAGCCATACATTCATCGAATGTTTTTGTGACCTTTTAAAGCTACTGAATTATTTAAGAAATGCTTTCCATGTTGTATTCTGTTTTCTTTTTTCCATTACTCTTCTAAAAATGTCTGCATTCTTGCTCTTGATTTTGTATTTCTTACAATAAAATCCACAGAGGGATTCCACATAAGTCCACCATCCAGTGTACTACCCTGCGTTTATTAAAATATAGTTTTTGCTCTTACAACAAAAATCTTCCCAAGAAACTAGAGCTAAAAAAGGAGGATAGCCTGGCCAGTGTGGTTCAGTGGTTGATCATCAACTTAGGAACCAAGAGGTCACAGTTCAATTCCCCATCAGGGCACATGCTGGGTTTCCAGTGCTATCCCCAGTAGGGGGCATGCAGGAGGCAGCCAATAGATGATGTTTATCTCTCATCAATGTTTCTCTATCCCTCTCCCACCCTCTTTCTTGAAAAATCAATAAAAGCATTTTAAAAAAGCAACAGAAAAAATTCTGAGCTAAAACAAAACAAACTAACAAAATCATGTCGGCTGAAACTTTAATCATCTCCTGAGAAGTCAGAGTGCTGTGACATTGTAAATCACTGTTGTTGTTGGCTTTTCTGTTTTACCACCTGATGGCAAGAATTGACGGCCTTCACATCTGTTTGACAAGTCCCTAGTGGGTAAATTTCCCAGAGGCATTGTGGCACTTCTGTCTCTTAAAAAGCAGACATTTGATTACTCTTTGAGGAAACTCAGATGTCCTCATGGAGAAATTGCAATGTAGCTGAAGTACGGGGTAAGCATTCTCTGTAATTGCCTGTTCAAAAAAATCAACTGTTGCAATGAGAATGTGTATTATTTTCAAGTCTTTTTTTTGTGAGTATGTTACTTAAACTAGACATTATTTTTTTTTTTTTTCAGATTTCTTCCTAAAATTCTCTGGCTGTTCAGGAAGGCCTTGACATTGTAGATCTTGCCAAGGACTCCAGAAGACAGGCATCCACCTGGCTCCTCTCTTGTCTGACACGCTTTTAATAAATGCCCCTCTGGGTAGGTAAGAAAATAGGCCCCACCCCTATTTGAGAGGTACCTTTGGAAGGATAGATCTGAGTTTCACTAGTTGAAAACTGAGTTGGCTTTAACTGTAGAACAGAAATACCCTCTGACTCCATAACAATACAGTAACGTTTGTGTTTTGCACAGGACTTAAGCCTCATTGCTATGGTATTATCTGGGCTACTGTGATAACCATAAACTACTAGCTATAACTCTCCCTGAAAACAGCTGCCATAGAGCTGTAGAATATTTTCCTTGGACTTCAAAGCATAGACATTTTAAGGAAAACCTAGCATTCTTGGCACAGCAAAGCTTACTCAACTAAAAATTCTTACATAAACTATTTTCACACATGAAACTTCTATAAGGTAAATAAATGTATTATTATACCATGACTCAGACCCTCAAAAATGATATAATTTTATACAACTTATATTATATACCAAAGACTATGGTAACTATAAAGGGCCAATACCCTATATGAAATATTTTAAAATACAATATAAAACTAATGGGCCATGATCACATCTGCCGGCCTATTCAGCCAAAAGGAAAGGAAGAATACCAGCCTTGGAATAAGAACCATTGAGATACAGTGCTGACTCAGATTTAAACAACTGAGTCATCCTGGGCAGATAAATTGGGAAGTTGCTCTTTAGGTTGGGTGGGTTTCCATTATAGATGCTACTGCTCCAAAACTGTCTTCCTTTAGTCTCCCAGGAAAAAGAGCTGCTAACTGACCTACTCTATAGGAGCTACACACAAAGCTCTGAGCGACATTCAGCAGATGATAATTGGAGAGATAATTCAGAAAATAAACCTAAAATGTCTAATTAATATTCACAGAAATATGAAGATGATATTGTACTTATTCAACAAGATACTTATTGCACAAATCCATGAGGTCAGGAGTTCTTAGAATTAAAAAAAATATGACACTTGGGAATACAATTTTCAAAGGGCTGGAAAACAAACTGAAAAGACAACTCAAAAAGTTATATAGAGAAGAAAAGGTTAAAAGTTTAAGAGACATCAATACAGGAGGTGTCATATTGAGCAGATAGGAAATTCAGGGAAAGAAGAGACTAAAACATCAAATTAAAAATGGATAGGAAAATAGCAGAACTGAAGAAAGATGCCATTTTAAGATTTATGTTACTAAATATCAATACAATGAAGAAACACATTGTATTGACATTTAGTAACCTAATGAAGTCTCACGAAACTCCACTAACTATAAGGAGAGAAGATCTTTAAAGTTTCTAGGTAGAAAAAAAAAATAGGTCATCTGAAAAGAAAGAAGTATGAGAATAACATTGGACTTCGCATTGGCAGTGTCTTAATGGGAGAAGATAATAAAGCAATATCTTAGGTTCAAAGCAAAAGTTATTTTGAACCTTTAGTTATATACCCAGCTAAACTATAATCAGGCATAAGGTGCATCTAAAAACCACTTTCAGACACACAAGCATTAAGAAAATTTATGTAATATGCACTGTTCCTGAGACTATTATAGAAGTCATATCCAGGAGAAATACAGACTCTTAAGAAAGAACAGTGCAAACTCAAAAGTTCAGTGAAAGGAACTCCTAGGATGACACTGGGTCAGTAGGACTAGATCAGTTTGTGCACATCAGGATGAATTCTGTTAACCTTTTCATGCAGTCAATTTAGCTTTCAACCTATGTTCAATTTAGGCATCAGGTATTTATTTCATACCCAAAACTATAAACAAAAATGAATCTACTTCAGGCCATATTCATAACTGTGTACAGTAAGAACAGCAATGACACTTGACTTTAAACATATAACCAAGATGGAATTTTTAGGAGAAACTCCTACAGACATGGTTACAGAGCTATCTCAGATGTTCTAAATGTCTCCTAATTAAGTAATCTACTAAACTCAATTGTCATCTGCACATTAAAACTTGGAACACATTGCTAAAAGGATTTTAATAGTTGCAATTGCTACAATTAGGAAGTGTGCATACTGGTTGACTAAGCATTTCACCTCTAACGAGTTATCATAAAGACATAATTGAAGGAATGTGAAAAAATTTAAAGAATTTTTATTGTAGTATTAAATGTACTCAATCAGCCCTGGCCAGTTTGGCTCAGGGGTTCCAGCATGGACCCATAGACCGAAGGGTCACAGTTTAAATTCCCAGTCAAAGGCACATACCTCAGTTGCAATTCACTAGCCCTGGTATGGGTGTGTGCAGGAGGCAACCAATCAATGTGTCTCTTGCATGTAGATGTTTCTCTTTCTCTCTCTCTCTCTCTTCTCTCTCTCTCTCTCTCTCTCTCTCTCTCTCTCCCTACTCCTTCCCTTCCCCTCTCTCTAGATATTAATGGAAAAAAATATCCTTGGGTGAGGATTAAAAATAATGTATTCAATCAATAAATACTTGAGGCACTGGGCATTTATTATTTATAAACAGTAGAAGAAAGAAAGGAAAAAGCTTAAGTGCATAAAAAGTTAGAGGACAAAGAAAATTATATACAGTGAAGTTATATTTAGTTATTAAGACTGCTGATGATAACAGAAATATATTTATTTAAAATGAGAAGTCCCCTAATATATGTTTAAAGGATAAAAACAAGTTATAAGATGTTATATGGCCTCTATTATATAAATAGTTAACAGAAAATTGGTTGATAAATAAACTATCTCCTTACTGGTTATCATCAAGTTCTCTATCCTTCTAGAATTGTTTGCTGAGACTATCTTCCCCCACAACAGCAGGATCTGGTTTCTTGTTCCCTAACCCCTCTCCAAGGGTGCTCTTCCTCTAGCACATACTATATAATAAAAGGCTAATATGCAAATTGTCCCCACAGGTGGGAGTTCGATCCATCAGGAGTGAAACATGCACTGGCCACCAGGGGGCAGTGTGGAACATGTCAGGCATCTGCGATGAGGTGCTGGCAGCAGGCTGCAGTGGAGGAGAGCGGGGCCACAGAGGGATGGTGGAGCAGGTGAGCGGGCGGCGCCAGGCCAAGGCGGGTGCAAGCGGAGGCCCCGACAGCCCTGCTGGTTGCCCCACAGATCGCCCCTGATCACTCGCCAGACCTAGGGACCCTACCCGTGCAAGAATTTCATGCACCTGGCCTCTAGTTATAGATAAAGACATTTACTGCATGCTTATGCCCAGATCAGTCTTCACTGATTCCTCCCTCCATGCTCTGCTGAATCACTCAGTTTTCTTATTTGCTGCCATTTATTTTAGTACTACCATGCTAAGTGTTCTATTTATTTTCTCCTTTAATTCTCACAACTGCTTCAATATTACTATTATTATGATCATGTATTACAGATGAGAAATAGACAGGGACAGTAACTGGTCAATAGTCACAAAACCAGCAGATGTCAGCCCCTCTTACCCAGTGACATACTGCACTGCATACACTCCTTCCTCATCACTCTCCTTGCTCCTCAATCTGGTTAATTTTTTAAACCTTTGTTTTATCTGGAAGGAAGTTGTTTTGTTATCTGGTTAAGAGAGATCATGGTCAAAAGATGAAAACCTTGGCTTAGCCATTCTAAGGAATATTTTAACTTTAAGTAGTATGTCCTTTAGGCCCAGTCCATTCTGACTCCCCAGAGCTTCATGCAACACAGTTCCATTCTCCCAACCCAAAAAAATCAGAGTGAGCAAATTGACACCCAATTCTGAAAGGCTCCAGGACTTGAACTGTCTGTTATCTGTTTCTCCATGAAATCCATTTAAAGCCAGTTTTTATTCTACATGTTTTGGAGAAAGTTAAAAAAAACACACAACTTTTATGAATAGTAATAATTGCTCAATTTTTCATTGAAGAACTACCATATTACATCTCTTTTTCTAATGTTTGAAGAATCATTCTTGATTCAAATTCTAAATTCATAGTATTTCTGGGATATTTTTACAGTTTTCAGCATCCTATCTTATTCTTACACTGTGTTTAATTTTTTAAAGTTAATTACTATACTCACTTGAGATCAGAGCACTTGCTATGGTATTTCTCAGAACTATTTTGATGTTTTATTACTTAAGTCTCAGGTCTATATGGAAACAATATGGTTTTCTAAGAAAATGTATTCCTGTGTTCAATATGTATTAGAAAAAATATATATTAAGCAGCTTAATAGCTCTTATTAGTAATATTTTAGATGCAAAAATTTGAATAAGAAAGATAATAGTTTATGTTTCATCAAATTCTGTTTAAATATTTTTACCAATGGGCCCTACATGTTTGTTGAAGAATACACCAATGGTATTAGTTGACTCTGAACTCTTGTTTTCCCTGAGTTAATTTAGTGTAGAAACCAATCCTCTCCTTATTCAGCACTAGAAACCATCTCTTGTTTAAAAAAGGGACATAATAGGTATCATTGCTTGAGCTAACATGATAAATTTTAAATACATGTAGATAAAATTTTATAATAGTTGTTCAACAGATGCTTTCAACAAAGGTGAAAAAATCCTTTATTGTTTCAATAAACAATAAGGTAAATATGACAAAAAACTCCTCCCTTACTCCCTTGCTAGTCTTACAAAAATGGTAGCTGTTTTTCCTTCTGATCCTCACCTCATTGATTTCTGTCTCCTGGAAGTCAACCTCTTTTACTTTGATCTCAGCTTGGAGCTGAGGTGATTTCTTGAAGGACAGCAGGAGTTGCTGCGGTGATGTTGATGGCAGCAGGAGAAGTGACCTGAACCGTGTTAGGGCTCTACATTAGATCACAAGACAGACTCTCAATAAAGACCAAATAGGGGTCTTCCTTTGCCAATATGATCTGGGCTGAATTCCAAATATTTGCAATAACTCTAAGTGGACTGGATCACTGTCTTCAAGTATGATGATATTTGGGGATAAAAGATGTACTGATTGTCTACATCTGACAAGGATCACCAACAATGGATTCTGAGTCAAAATAGCTTTGGGGAGGACCTGGCCGTTCAGCTTCTCCTGTATTCATGATATTTCCAGATATATTCAGCACACCACTTGGAATGTGGTAGACATCCAGAAAAAAAATTCTAGACTGATTTAGCAACCTATTTGTGTGACTTCTTTTGATGGTCAAAACAGTAAACTGGCAGTTCTTAATATTACTTAAGAATGGAGAAAGGAATGAAAACAATAAGATATAAATAGTGATCAGCTTAGAAAAGATGTTTGTTCTTCACCATACATAACAGAATTCTTCAGAACTCAAATGGTCTAGTGACTTTCTTATGAATGAAGGGACACAAATTTGGACAGGTCTCCAAGATCAACCAGGTGGTTTTCAGTGCCTCTGTTGGCCCAGGCAATTTGGCAGTTGGCCTGAAATCTGAGCAGGTTCAAAGGCACCTGCATGGAAAAATGTCAGTGATCTCATATACATCAGCTGATTGCATTGAGAACCCAGAGGTAAGTTTCACAGAAATCCCCATCGGGAATTCCAAGAAGCATTTCTAAAGCAAAGAAGAGCTAAATATTTTTAACAGCAACATCTATTAAATGGAGTAAACTTAAAAAGCAAAAAGGTCAAATTATAAATTATAAATGAGTTTACTCCTGGCTCTGCGCTCGACTCTTAATTATTTTGATCAAGACCCTTAACTCAAGGGTGCCTCAGTTTCCACATCATTGGAGTGAGGTGGTTAAATTGCATTACCTTTTAGGGTTCCTTCCAGTTCAAAGCGTAATTTATACTAAAAATTGAGTTTGAAGGTTTCCAATAGACTGACTTTGCCTAGAGAAAAAAATATTCTTTCATGGCTCTATAGCTAAGCACCACAAAAACTTACCCTCTGTGTCTTTTCATATTAGATGATCTAGTCTGACCCCATCAGAAAATACCTTCTAAAATAGACTTATCTAATGCCAAGAAAGACTTGAAGACATTTCTGTGTTTTTTTAATTTTAAAGCACTTTTCCTCTAACACTCAATTTGTCAAGTTAATTATATTATAATTACTACACTAAAAGATAGCATGGTGTTTCTAATACTTGTCTCAATTTCGTTTTCTTCTTCTACATCAGTTTCTGACCAGGCTGATTGGCAGATTGACAGCAATGTAATTAAATTAACAATTACTTTATTTCTACCCTTTCAGAAATACATATTTAAAGCCATTAAAAGGAAACAGAGATTACTTAAGCAGCAAGGGAAAAAAGATGAATACAATTTCAATCCTATGCAAACCAACACTGCTCAGAAACCAGATGTGAAGAAAGAATTTTGGTCTACATTTTCTATCATTTAAGTTTATTTATTTATTTATATTTTTTTAATATATTTTATTGTTTTTTTACAGAGAGGAAGAGAGAGGGATAGAGAGCTAGAAACATCGATGAGAGAGAAACATCGATCAGCTGCCTCTTGCACACCCCCTACTGGGGATGTGCCTGCAACCAAGGTACATGCCCTTGACCGGAATCGAACCTGGGACCCTTCAGTCTGAAGGCCGACGCTCTATCCACTGAGCCAAACCGGTTTTGGCATATCATTTAAGTTTATTATTCATTACTTGGCATTTTCTGTTATCTCTAATTCTTCTATCTTAGAAATAATTGCAGGTATTTGATGGGTGCCTATAGTTATCTTTGAGTCAGCTCTGATAAGCGATTAAGAAACAATTCACTTTTAGACATGTAAGTCCTATGGTAAAATAAATTTCTCCAAAATAATTTTAGGATGAAAATTGCCACAAAATACTTTGGAGCAATTAACAATTGAATCTGATAAAATGAGTCAACATATGATAATGCTCCATCTCCCCTTTTTATACCATAGCATATTTTAAATATAAGCTTAAAGAATTTTATTGTAAAAAAATCCATGTGCTCACTACATAGATTAAGGAAATGTTCATACTTTGCACATTTGCTGGAGCTCATTCTTTCCCTCTCTTGCAAAATTTACAATTGAAAACCCTTACATTCATCAACCTAATTTCATTTTTCCTTCCTCAGAGATAAGAACCCTAAAGTTGCCACTTAATCTTTGCTGATCTGCTGAAAGATTATAGTACTAAAAAAAAAAGTCCTTACATTATATCCAGCATTTTATTAGAAATTCATAAGTTAGGAAAATTGGACAAGATGCTTAAGAACTTCATTTACAGAATCTAATTTCAAAATGTCCTTCATAAGGCTGAATGATATTAGAACAAATTAGATAAAATTAATTGGGATCGATATAGAGCACTTATTTAATTGTAGCATTACTTTATATTAATAGAAGTACTAGTATATTTGGGTTTCCTAACCTCATCATTCATTTATTAGTTTTTTTCATCTCTTCTTTGTTTCTTTTTTTCTCTTTATTACTTTTTTTGGATTAATCATGCATTTTAATTTTTTCATCTCTGTCTTCTTTTAGGTTTTATAACTATACTTTATTTCCTGTAGTGTTTACCCTCTTAACACTAAATTAAATAATTAACACTAATTAAAGAATAAATACATCAACATTTATCCTTTAATTATTTGATCTAATCTAAAAAAAGAATCAACTATAAATTATTACTTTAACATTTTTCAAGATAATTTAAGAAACTAAAAATGTTTTAGGCCCATTTATCCTTTCCAACTTTTTATGTTCATTGTCATGCATTTGAATTATACATACATTTTCAATGTCAAAAGACACTATTGTTATTTTTTAACATAAATGTTTATTGAGTTTTACGCACACATTTACCTTTAGCAAAGATTTTTTTTCCTTTTTTATTTCTCTGTGATTTCAACAGAGATTATTTTCTTTAATCTGAAGACTTCTCTTAGTATTTTCCTTAGTATGCATCTTTTGGTTGGGTTGGTTGTAACTTTCTTCTAATATCCCATTGTTTTCTGGCTTGTGTCATTTCTTTTGAAAAGTCAACTATTAATAGTTTTTTGTCCTTTGTGGGAGGATATTAAATTTAAGAAATTTCTCATTATCTTTGGTCTTTATTAACTTAACAATAATGTACCTAGCTGTGGATTTAATGCTTGAGACTCAGAGCCATTTGAATCTTTGGCTTGAAACTTAAGAAAATTTTCATCTATATGATCCTCAAATTTTGCTTTTCTATATTTTCTATCTTTTCTTCTTCTACTTCCTATAGCTTATTTATTATACCTTTTTACTTTCACTGTGCTCCACATGCCTATTATACGCTTCTCTGGTTTATATTTTTTCTTGTCTACATGCTTTAACCTGGATGATTTCTAATGACTTACCTTATAATTTACCAATAATTTTCTTTGAAGTTTTGCATCTATTATGCCTATTTACTGATTTAATAATTTCAAATATAGATATTTTCAGTTCTAGAATTATCATTTATTTTGTAATATATTCTATTTTGGATGAAATTCTCCATCTTACAATATGCTATACATAGATGATCTATTTTGTCAGTTATTTTAAAATCTATGTTATTACTTGAATATCTGACCCAGATATAGCCTGTATTTATTTCCTGGGTTTACTCTTAATTTTTCTTTATTTCTCCTAAATTTCACTTATCCAGTGTGTGTATATATATATATATATATATATATATATATATATATACCCTTAGGTGTCACACTATGCTGTCACAGTTGACTTTTTGATCTTATATACTTTAAAAATGTCCTGAAATAGAAGGTGGGGTATAAATAACCACTATCATATTAACAATATATTTTTTACTTGGTTACCTTTAGAATAATGCTACAAATAAATAAAAATATATGGAACAAAGCCCAGGACTTTTCCAGAAAGTATCATCACTTAAATATTCAGGCTTATATTAGATGACCACAGGCACAATGTTATAGAGGACATTCAGTGCAGTGGCTACAGCTATATACAAAATTTAAACAATTTCTGACAAATTTCTACAGTTGGATGTAGGATTCATTTGAGCTCAACAACTTCTGGGAAATTTATATGGCAAAGCATAAGCTTTAACACGTTTGGTTAAAAACTTTCATATAGGCTAAGAACAAATGTACAACACAATTAATATCCAGTTTCTCATGAGAAAATAAAAGCACATATCACTTAAATATTGTACATCAGATTTCATCACCAGAAAAGCATATTCAGTCCATCTTTCAGAAATTGATATTGATACTATTGCATCTTATTTGGACAAAAGCAGAGCATAAGATCAACACATGGGTAATGATAAACAAGGTATCAGAAGTTAATGGAGTTCATATTTATCTTACCGAGCTAATAATATTCTCCCTCTAACCATAACCTACAAAATACAGTATTTTCATCAAGGCCTGAGATTATTAGGGTTAAAGGTGTCTGCTGCTGAAGAGATTGTTTTAAAAGGTTCCCCTGTGAAATGGCAAAAGTAAACTGAGTCCTTTCCCATGACAGCCCCCTACAGCGTAACACCAACTACTTTAAAGGAGTCAGAATGAGCCGTTGGGGAAGAATATTACTGCGAACTTCGGTGGAAAGAAGAAAATGGGGATCATGAAAAAATAAAACACAGAATACATACACACACAAACACATACACATAGATGTCATTTCTTTAAAATAAAAATCAATAGTGAGTTACATTATTAGAATAAAAAATGACAAAAATTATTTTTTAAAACTGAGAGTGGATTTTGATTATATGCTGATGCTATATAAGCACCTTAAATTGAACACGTATTTAATCCTTGTAAGTGTATGGATTCAGAATTGCTGCAGCAAGCCTGAGAAAGAGGAACAAAGTAGGAGGGATCTCAATACCAGATATTAAGTTGTTTTACAAAGCCACTGTTCTCAAAACTGCCTGGTACTGGCACAAGAACAGACATATAGATCAATGGAATAGAATAGAGAACCCAGAAATCAAACCAAATCACTATACTCAATTAATATCTGACAAAAGAGGCAAGAACATACAATGGAGTCAAGATAGTCTCTTCAATAAAAGGTGTTGGGAAAATTGGAAAGATACATGCAAAAAAATGAAACTAGACCACCAACTTACACCAGACACAAAAATAAACTCAAAATGGATAAAGGACTTAAATGTAAGATGGGAAACCATAAAAATATTAGAAGAATCCACAGGCAGCAAAATCTCAGACATATGCTGAAGCAATATCTTCACCAATACAGCTTCTAGGGCAATGGAAACTAAAAAGAAAATAAACAAATGGGACCACATCAAAATAAAAAGCTTCTGAACAGCAAAAGAAAACATCAACAAAACAACAAGAAAGCTCACTGCATGGGAGAACATATTTGCCAATGTTATCAACGATAAGGGTTTAATCTCCAACATTTACAGGGAACTCATACAACTTAACAAAAGGAAGATAAACAACCCAATCAAAAAATGGGCAATGGACTTAAATAGATACTTTTAAAAAATATATATTTTATTTATTTTTTACAAAGAGGAAGGAAGAGGGATAGAGAGTTAGAAACATCGATGAGAGAGAAACATCAATCAGCTGCCTCCTGCACACCCCCTACTGGGGATGTGCCCGCAACCAAGGTACATGCCCTTGACTGGAATCAAACCCGGGACCCTTTAGTCCTCAGGCCGACGCTCTATCCACTGAGCCAAACTGGTCATGGCTTAAATAGATACTTTTTGAAAGAGGACATACAGAAGGCCAAGAGACATATGAAAACATGTTCAAAGTCACTAATCATCCGAGAGATACAAATAAAAACAATGAGGTACCATCTCACACCTGTCAGAATGGCTATCATCAACAATTCAACAAATGACAAGTGCTGGTGAGGATGTGGAGAAAAAGGAACCTCATGCACTGCTGGTGGGAATTCAGACTGGTGCAGCCACTGTGAAGAACAGTATGGAGTTTCCTCAAAAAACTAAAAATGGAACTCCCATTTGACCCAGTGATCCCACTTCTAGGAATATATCCCAAGAAACTAGAAACACCAATCAGAAAGGATGTTCACAGCAGCACAATTTACCATAGCTAAGATTTGGAAACAGCCTATTTTCCCATTAGCAGATAAGTAGATTAGAAAACTGTGGTACATCTACCCAATGGAATACTATGCTGCTGTAAAAAAGAAGGAACTCTTACCATTTGCAACAGCATGGATGGAACTGGAGAGCATTATGCTAAGCGAAATAAGCCAGTCAGAGAAAGATAAATATCACACGATCTCACTCATTTGTGGAATATAATGAACAACATAAACTGATGAACAAGATCCAGAGACATAAAAGCATCAATCAGAGCATCAAACCTCAGAGGGAAGGTAAGGGAGGGTGGGGGTAAAGCGGAGAGATCAACCAAAGGACTTGTATGCATGCATATAAGCCTAACCAATGGACACAGACACCAGGGGGGTGAGTGCATGAGTGTTGGGGGGGAGGGCAATGGGGGTATAAGGACACATATGTAATACCTTAATCCTATACAATAAAATGGTAATATGCAAATAGACCAAACAGCAGAACAACTGAACAACCCATCAAAGCATAATATGTTAATGGTATGCTAAGGCTGCCGCTCACTATGACGTGCACTGATCACCAGGGGGCAGACAGTCAACTGGTCGACCAGTCACTATGATGTGCACTGACCATCAGGGGGCAGATGCTCCGATTGGTCGGTTAGCTTGCTGCTGGGGTCAGGCCCATTGGGACTGAGCGAGATGGGATAGACATGCCCTGGAGCCCTCCCGTGGTCCCTCCCTGGCCCAATTGTGCACTGGTGGGGTCCCTCAGCCTGTCCTGTGCCCTCTCACAATCTGGGACCCCTCAGGGCATGTCAGAGAGCTGGATTCAGCCCAATCCCGCAGGCCACTCTCTTTGGGAGGGCACCAGATGCAGGGCTCATGGCTGGCAAGTGCTGCTGTGGCAGCACAAGCCTCTTGCAATCGGACTGATTGGGCGGGGGCCCATGGCAGGCACAGTGGAGCCGGGATGAGCAGGAGTGCAGGTAGGAGCTGCAGGCAGCATTGGACTGCGGGTTTCAGCCGGACCCCTGTAGGCCACCCAGAGGGACCCCACCCATGCATGAATTTGAGCACTGTGCCTCTAGTCAATAAAGAAAAAAATCATTAAAAAAGTGTATGGATTCAATGCCTTTGTTATTCTCACTTTACAAATGAGAAGAACTGAGGCATAGAACATAAGTAATTGGCCTTGGATCAAATAGCTAGCAAGGGACTGAGATAGGACTTAAACCCAGACAACCTATCTCCAGAGTCTCTGACACTTCACGTTGTGTTATCAAAGGGTAAGTTTTTGATCTTTCATGCTTTTAAATTGCCCTGAAATAGGCAGGATATTGACAACCTCAACTACAGGAACAGTGTGTATTTCATTTGTTTACCCTTACAACAATGTTGCAAATAACACAGTAAACATGGTCATTGTTATGCTCTTTATCTAATGAATCAGTAAAAAAAGCAAGGCTATGCTCTCATAGAGTTTATAAGGACATATGCAATACTGTAGTGATCTGTAAAATTTGCCAGTGTGTAGTGTGTAGTGTTTGTGTGTGTGTGTGTGTGTGTGTGTGTGTGTGTGTGTGTGTAAAATAAATAGACCATGCATTTAGCATTTTATGTCCTAGTGTAGTATTACATAAATATCATACTAGTGAACTTATGGAACTTTGAAATGTCATTTAATGCCACTTTAATGCCTACTTTGACTATACCGGCAGATTAAAACAACTTTAAAAACGGGCTTTCAGAACTTACCAGCCAAAAGATTTAAAGGTCTCTTTTGTCATCCAAATCATCATTTTCATAACCTTTGTCAGAATGTTCTCTTTTATTCACAATTGGAACCCCTTGGTAGAAACCAAAGCTGTATTCCTCTTCTGCTATCCAAATGCAGGCAGGTTTTGTCCATTATGAGTATAGACTCATTTGATGCTGGGGAGTTAACAAAAATGGAACATTTCCTATTGCCACTTTATTATAACATTTTGTGTTCAATCCTTCAGGTTCTGAACAATCAATTCTTAATTTTGCCTCTTATGATTAATGTGAGGATCCACATAAAACAGTATTTTAACCAAAAGTAAGCATTAGACTTTCTATTTTTGAAAGACTATCAAAATAGCATTAAGAAGTGCTGACCCCTTAATTAACTCTATAACTGCATTTCAAATGTTCTCCTAGTGCCTTTTGACACAAATGTTTCAAGGTTTACTTTACAGCCTCTTTTTCTCTTTTTATTTTTAAAGTCTTCAAAGAAGTCTGGTATTTCAGAAAACTGTCAAAATGTGTTGAAACATATCTAAAAGAATGCATATTTTCATAGATTGGCATCGTTTGTGCATGTTATTATTTTTTCAGGTTTTCAGCGATACAGAAAGAAGGAAAAGGGTTCAGGGGCGGGGGATACCATGGTTGTCACAGGGCAAAGGGGACTCTCCAGTGTCTTGGACTTCCCTCCAGGAGAAATTAAGAGAAGAATTCATCAAATGTTAATGTTAAGAACTCAGAAACTGGAATGTTTGTGCAGAGCTCCAGGCCTCAGAGCGAATGCTCTTATGCTGCTGGGCTCCAGGGGAAGACTGCAGCCAAAGTCAACATGAGCAGAAAGTCCATCTGACTGATGCTGTGGAAACAGCTGTAACCACTTAGCTGGAAAACCACCAGATTCCTCTCCCAGAAAACACGGATGACATGGGAGATGGGGAGCAGGAAAGCTCTGTCAGGGTCTCTCTTCAGCTGAAGTCAGAAAATATATTTTCTTTCCCTGAAAATTGTAAATAGATCAGTTCAGCCCTGGTCACAATAAACCACGAAAAAGAAAAAAAAATCGTTTTCCTTCCATTAGTCCACGTCTCCTTTCTTTTTATATTAGCTGGTATTTGGTTTAGGTCATCTTTTATATGGGTACTTTTTTTTAAAAGACCCATTTGGTCTCAGGTTCAACTTCTAAATGATAATCATTAGAGGCCAACCTGGCTAGTGAATATTAAATTCTAATCAATTTTCAATTTGTGAAGATATGCATAATTATTTTATTTGACATTTTATGTTCTGTCTGGTGGCTTTTATTAAATGTGTCTCAGGAGAAAGTAGCAATGTTACATAAAGCAAAAAGTAGATTTTGACCCCATTTGGGGAAAATGAATTTTGTCCTTGTCATAATAGCTTTAAAAGCTATCACAGTTTTCTTAATATGGGTAGAACATGGAAGAAACCTCGGAAAATATTTATGTACTATTTTTAAAATGACTTGCATTATTAAGCACCCTACTTCCAAAGTAATGAATGTCATAATAAACCAATGATACCTTCAAAAGTGAAGTGAATTCCATTCATGTATTCAACATATATTTGCTATGTGGTAGACACTATTTTAAGTTGACAATATAGCAGTAAACACAGCAGATTGTCCTTATTGAGATTGTATTTTGGTATCAAGGCCAATATGCAATTAAAGAAATAAATATGTCATAGGTCAGGTTTGGATAACATGGCTGGAGATAAAACAAAGAAAGGCAGAATAAAAAACACTGAGGTTGAGAGTTGCTATTTTATATAGAGTGAGCAGAAATGACCTCTTTGAAAAAATGATTTATAAGCAAAGATGTGCAATAAGATGAATAATTGTCATGTGTCTTATTGGTCAGAAAAAATGTCCCAGGCACAGAGCAAAACAACTGTAAAGCCCATGAGGTATAAAGATGATTGGTTTATTTGAGAAAGTCTAAGTGGCCAGTTTGTATAGACAAACAGAATGAAGGGAGACTGGTAGGGTGGTGAGGAAGTGAGGAACAGAGCATGGAGGGCCTTATGGGTGTCTGGCTTTTGCTCTGCAATGGGAAGCCATTAGAAAGCCCTGAGCAGAAGGGTGACCCAATTTGACAGAACTAAAATCTATAGGGTCCTCTGACCTCTTGTGGATCAGAGAATAGGGAGGCAAGGGAAGAGGAGAGGCATGGTAGGATCTTGGACCAGGATCATGGCAATGAAGAAAAGCAAGAAGTGGTTGCATCCTAAAATATTGTGTCCTGAAAATACATTGAAAGTAAAATCTATAGGGTTTGCTGATGTTTTGGATGTAGGATACGAGAGGAATAGAAGATTCAGGTTTGATTCCAAAAATTTTGACCTGAGCAACTGTAACACTATATGGAAGACTTTTGAGTTGAATTGCTTTAGAAATTTCAGGGATCTTCCAAATGTCTCAAATGGATAAAAATCTGAAGATAACAGAACTAGATGCAGGTTGATTTGGGGGTTAGGCATAAAGCTTACAGTTCTGGTGGAAAGAAATAGAGTAGACATAGGTAATGATTGATTTTCTGGATAGGGAATTCATCCAAGGTTCTGAGCCAAGAAATGAGAAGGTTATGTTAGAAAAGCAACGGTGTGTCAGGAACTTTCCAGGGAGTTGGATGATAGATTTTCCAAGGCTAGGCTATCTTTTGAAAGCCAGAAGTATTCACCCCAAGAAGTGATGACAATTGATAGGATATAAAAGACACCCAATTATTAATCTCCCAATCAATAGTGGAATGTAGCTGATACTCAGAATAACCTCATACTGGTGATCAAGGACTCTGGCAACAGCAGATGAAAATCCTGGCTCTGCCACTCATTATATATGTGACCCTGGGTAAGATACATGACCTTTCTATGTCTGAGATCCTTCATCTTTAAAATGGCAGTCAGAGAATTAAGTAAGGTAATGACTATAAAATGCATAGCACAGTACGTATCACAGAATAAATTACAATAAATGTTATCTGTATCATCACCGACCCAAAGATGTATCTGAGCAGGAGTGAGATCTTACTGACCAGGGTCCCAGCAGGCCAGATAGAGCAGAGAGCACACAAAACTCCCTTCACCACCACGAGAAAGAACAGCTGCTTCCCATATGGAAATAAGATGTTTGGAATTTTTTACGTTATTGCTTTTTTTAAAATAAGTCTACTGAGTTGTCACCCAAAAAGGCTAAAACACCTCTGATGTAAATGCCATGGTTTTTCACTGCTTGGATGAATTTGAAATTTATGTGTATTAAAAATTCTTGCCTTAAGCAATAGAAATGTGGTTATAATTATTTTTATTAAAGTAGTTATTGAAGTATGAATTTTATTATTACAATTAAGTAAAAATATGAATGCAGATCAGAAGCTAGAATGAAAAATGGTGAGTTGTATTGTTGTGCAATATAGTTTTCATTTAAAAGGTTTATTGCTCAGCCAGTCTGGCTCAGTGGATTGAGCATTGTTCCATGCACAAAGAGGTTACTGGTTCGATTCCTGGTCAGGGTACATACCCAGGTTGCAGGCTCCATCCCCAGTATTTAAGAAAAAGAAAAACTTCCTCATGTCATATTTTGTATTATATATTTAGTTACCTATTATTTTTATAGTTGTATAATTTATATATTGTAATGTATATATGCTTATATATGCAATCTTATGTACATACCAAGATGCTTGAGTACATACCAAGATATTAAGAGCAGTTATGCTTTGATGCTTTATTTTTCATTTAAATATATTTTCAAATTTTTCTATGGTTTTTGCAATATCATTTTATCAAAATTAACAGCTGTGTTCAGACCTAGTCAGAATAAGAAAGATTCTATGGCTAATCTTATTCTTTTTTGTAATATATTTTTTATTTATTTTAGAGAGGAAGGGAGAGGGAGAGAGAGATAGAAAAGTCCATGATGAGAATCATTGATTGGCTGCCTCCTGCATGCCCCCTCCTGGGAATTGAGCCCACAACCTGGGCATGTACCCTGACCAGGAATCAAAGCATGACCTCCTGGTTCATAGGTCAACACTCAACCAGTGAGCCATACCAGGTAGGCTGATCTTATTCTTAAATGGCAAAATATTGAGCTCCCAATAAAACATTTATAGATAAAGTTTCATTTCTTGGAGTAACACATTTTAGGTCTTTGAGATAGAGAAAAAGTATTACAAGGTGCTTGTTGGAAAAATATTGGTAAAGGCTACTAATTAAGTATTGCCTTTGTTAAATATCTATTCATGCATTTACTCAGGTTAAATAGGTATCAAAAGTAAATAAGTAAATGAGATATGACTATTAAATGTTGACCCATTTGGCACAGTTTGAGTCATTGTCACTTCCTTTCAAATAAAAAAATCTTTAACTTCCTTAGAACTATTAATTTAATAATGACTAAATTCTGAATTATCTGGCCAAGTCAATGTTACTCCTAATATTTTTTTAATAATCTGAAAACTTGCACTGGTTTCTATAAAATTTGCTTTCACTTCCAGCTACAGATTGTCAAGTGATCTTGCCAATCTCTTGAGCACCCTGTGGCAATTTCCGGGTTGGGGCAATTAGTGGAAAGTACACAACTATTGTGGTTCATGGATTCCCTGTGCACCTCCTGAAGCTGTCTGCAGAGATGTTCTTTCCATGTGAACTTCACAGACCTCAGATGCATATAAAATTTCAGATGATGTGACTCTCTGAAAAACCTGACCCTAATGACTATTTCTGCTAAATAAAATTACTTTGCCTTTAGCAATTGGCATCTGCTATAAATGTCTGTGAAAATACACATAAGAGTTTTCTACTGTTGGATTTTACTCAAATTACCTCTAGCTAGCAAGGAAAATTCTCATTTAATAATCCAGAAGTTTCGTGGAAATCTGTTGTTCGGTATATCTGAGAAAATATCATACAAACCTAAAAAGCCTTAGGAATAAGATGCTATCAAGGTTGTACATACAGATCCTGAACATATTAAAGTGCTTTGTGGATGCCAATGAGCATGATATGAGCTAACAAAAAGGCAAGGACCATTATGTCCAAGGAAAGTTGATCCTTGTAAATTTTAGTGAGAGTCATGGATGCTAATTGAGGCCAACTCTTTGGGCCAAGTATAGTTGGCCTTCATCAATCCACCTGATTCAGTACAGCTGTTTCCTAAGGGAAACTGGAGTCATGTAATTTGTTCTCACAGGATTTAAATTCTGCTTTATTTGTTTATGATAGATTTCTGGGTCTGGAGGTTACATAAGCACATGTTTATAATATCATTAATTGACCACATAATTTATCTATTACTGACCATACAAATAATTTTAGGGACTATTTTAATTACAAATAAGTTTAACAAGACCTCTTAATGATATAAAATGTGAGTACTCCAAATGTCTGAAATTGGATCATGTAGGAAACTACAGAAATCACATTATTATGCATTTCTGGCTTTGGAGACAAGCCACAGTTTGGGAATGCTCAGGAAGAATTAGTAATGTTGACTCTGTCATGAACAACACAATCTGATGAGTTCTTTCCTGAGACTAAAGAGGAGGATGGTGAAGAATAGAGCTCAGGAGGTGACTTAGCTGAGGCAGGTAAGAAATAAACTTGAAAGAAAAGTGGGTACTTTTCGCTATTTGAATCTAGGAATAGAATGATAGATAATGCAGGTTTATGGAAGGACTTATGTAACTAACAAAAATGTTTTGGTTCCAGGATGATGTAAACTTTGAATAATAACAGTAAGATTCCATTATTATTAAAAACTATTCTCTCTCCACAGTTTAATTGGATTACAGCCCCAAATCCCAGAGCAGTTGGTCCCAGGAGGAACAGTATGCAAAAATGGGGATTTGGCTGCTTAGGAAATCAACTAAGAGGGACACAAGCTTAGGTTTGAATGGAATTCCAAATTCCAACAGACTCCTTTTCTTCACCATCCTGCTATCCTCCAAGGAGATCCAGAAGTTTAGGATTTTTGACACAGTGCCTATAAGTAAAAAACAAAATAAATGCTGCCTTTATATCTGTCATCTTTGGAGGTTACACATGCATTCCAATGCTTACAACTCAATAGCACTCAAAATATTCTATAACCACATAGTCTCCATCTCTCTCTCCTTCTCTTTCTCATTCTTTCTTCCTCCCTCCTTCGCTCCCTTCCTTCCATCTTCCTTTCCACTAAAATACTAAAATAGTCTTCTCCCGTATTTTTGTTTACATAAATTTTGGCTTCTTCCCAAAATTAACCCCCTTCCTTCAATGCCTAACTATTAACTAACAGGGATAATTAAAAAGAAAAACAATGTGCTTTTCAGATTTAAAGGAAATTCCATAAGAATAGTGGAGGCATCCTAAGGATAAGTACATCCCGTCAGGCTGTGACAAAACTCAATGGAATAGAACTCAATTTAAGGTGTGTTAAAAAGCCGATCCAATTACTTTACCGTTCAAACTCATAAATCTAGATGTTAGGGGCCCAATCTTTCTTTTGACTGAGCAACTGATCATGGTAGTGTGACCACTAAACCTGTGGGCAAGAAGGAAATCAGACACAAGTAACTCTCATGCTTTGTGTTTATGACAGTGGTCACTTTTCAATGATAGGAAAATAACCTATTTAGAAAGAGATTAGAATAGAGAGAAATTAAATTCTGTATAAAATAACTGGTAAGGTTATTGTTCGATGATCAGTCAAGCCACATGGATGATTATATTTTGTGGGGACATGGCACTGTGGCCATACTCTGGATAGCCATCTTTGGAGGCAATGAGGCACAGTGGGAAGGGGCACACCCTGGAGGGTTTCAGTCCTAGACCTTTGGTTTACTAGCTACATGATCTGGAACAAGTCCCTCACATTCTCTGTGCCTCAGTTTTCCCATCAATAAGGTGGGGATAATAATAATACCTCATAGACTTATGAAGTTCTCATGATACAATGCACATGAAACACCCCTAACAGTGTTGGGTATTCATGTGCACTCTACACATATTACCTATTGTCTGGTAGATGTTATATATGAATGGATGGTTATGCTTTCTCAGTTCAAGGGCAAAGAGATATAAGAAATAATAGAAACATAAAGTGGAAAATGGTGGCAAAGCGAATCTTTAATTTCAAATAAAAGATGTCATGCTTATAATGGATCAGTCTCAGCTCTGGTCTCATTTTCTGTTTCTTTTGTTTCTTAAAAAGCACATTCTAGATAATAACAAATATTGTTTTTAAACAACTAAAACAAAAATGTAGAAACTGTATAATGATGCTTAATAACATACAGAGTAGAGTTATAGCATTTATGTATCTTTCATTTAAGTACTGAACATATTTTATGATTCAGTCTTTTTCTTGGCAAATTCTAGTTAGTTCACAAAGATATTAACTTGGGTTTGACATCCAGGTGTTTTGGTTTGTGAAATTCAAATTATTTGATGAATGCTGGCATCTAAATGGTATAAAAAGCTTCTAGTAATATCCTATAGTAGAACTATAATTCGTATATACTACAATAAAGATGATGGTAGCTACTGTTGAGAGCCTATCATATGCCAGACGCTGTTCTTTGCACTTTACATGAAATATTTGATTTAGTCTTCTTAACAAACCTATGAGCTGGGTATTATTTTTGTTATATAGGTAAAGAAGCTTTGGAACAGAGAAACTAAGGGTTAGGCCAAGATTACATGGATGTCAATGACGGAGCTGGGATTTGAAATAGAGTGAGATTCCCAAAGTATGCATTTGCCAGTTGTCTCCTAATAGTGTTCTATGCACTGGGCATATTTCTTCCCTGAGTGCCATTCCTGTTTCAGTTGATTAGAGGAAATCAACCATCTATTTGAATACTATAAGCTGATAGCCTCTACTAATGATGGATTCCCTTTGTTTATTGCAGCTCTGGCCCCAAAAGCTGCAGCAGAGTCTGATGTTATTACTGTAAAGACATTGATGCCAGGGGCAGAAGCAATTGTTTCTTGAAGTTTGAGTCCTTCTTGCATATTCATTACGCACATTTACTCAGCATAACTCCAATACAGACATTCCCCTACTTGGTGGCTTTTCTTGTAGTTTCCCAGGGTTCTTTCCTAAATTGAAGGAAGACCTTCAAGCACCAGCTTTGAAATTGCCATGGCTAATTGTCTAAGAGATTGTTGTATTCAAGCAAACACCAGGCCTGACATCCTAAAACAGAACATCATAACCTTTGTTGGCTGGTTCCCCTGGAGATGATTAATGGAGACATGACTAAATACACTCACTGACTATAAAAGCAAATTAGGGGAAAAATAGCCATTGGGCAGGGATACCAGGGAACCCTCCTGGGCAACCTGTTTTATGACTTGTGAGGAAAGGGCATTGATGCCATTGTTCAAGCACTCATGGGTGATTTAGAAAACCACCTCATGGTACTTTAATCATGATGTAAAGTAAATTTTATAAAGTACCACAGAAGTCTCTTTCAGTCTTTTCAATGTGCTTTTAGTATATTATTTGATGCCTCGATTAACCCTTTGGATAGAGGACAAACAAATGACAGGGCACAGGTATAAAACTATTGTTATCTATTGAAATATATAACTATATTTCAGGTGACTGATAAGGAATACAGGGTTATTGAAGAATGTTAGGTTTAAAGGGGCCTCCATATGAATTGACAATAAGTTGGTTATGTTCTTACTACTACTTCTGTTAGTGGAGCAATTTTCAAAATATAAAACAGATACAGAAACCAACCATATGGATACATTTATAGCATTTATACAGAATTCAGCCATTGGGGTTTAGTGTAGAGGATTGGCATGTTTATTTTTTAAAGTATTGAAGACTTAATGAAATAAAATGAAACCCTCCCCTTACAGCCAGAAGAAACACATTTCAAAAAGGAAATGCATCTCTATACATTATTTTTTATGACATTATACAAATTTGGGTGTATAAAAATTAATTTAGGACATGTTACTCTGGGTGATACAAGATTTAAGCTTAGTTCTCTCATCCATAAAGTTGAGATAATACTTGTGAAAAATAAATGAGAGGACATAAGTGAAATATTTAGCAAAGAATAAACACCTTAATTGATGGTGAATAAATGTTGCCTATTATGTTCTGGATTAATATGGCTGTTTTCTAGAAAGGTGCCATCATCAATAAATTTTGCTGAAATAATTGAACATCAGTATGGAGAGTAATTCATTTAGATTGTTTCTCTACATTATTTTTTAATATATATTTTTATTGATTTCAGAGAGGAAGGAAGAGGGAGCGAGATAGAAACATCAATGATGAAAGTCATTGATTGGCTGCCTCCTGCACGGCCCCACTCTGGGGATTGGCCCTGCAACCCAGGCATGTGCCCTGAATGGTAATCAAACCATGACCTCCTAGTTCATAGGTCGATACTCAACCACTGAGCCATGCCAGCCAGGCTGGTTCTCTACATTATTAAGGACAAATATTTCAAATAGTAAAACTACATAAAGAAAAGCTAGAAACAATTAAAATAACATGCTTATCCCTCTTTGGAAGGGTAGATAAATTGCCTAAAGGAGAAAAAATAATAACAGACAATATGATTGGATTTTTATATATATAGCCTGTATTATAGAATTATATTGGATTAGTTGATAGAAAGTAGGCTCCCTCAACTTGTAACAGCATAAACACAACAGAATAGCACACATATTCAATTTAAAAAGTTAAGGCAAAACTGTATCTTGACAGCCACTGTGATGTGCCCAACTCTAATACAGCAGAATTTAAGTGAGCTAAAGATAGTAATTTTAGGCAAACTTGCTTTCAGTAAATTCACTTTAGGTGAAATGTCCAGCAAGAATAAATACATCATCTTATGTTTGAATTTGATATTTGATGCCATTAGTAGGAAGAATCAATCCGGTATATCAGCTCCTCTGAGTTGGATAACAAATACCAAAATAGCTTAAAAGGGAACTATTATCTCACTTATCACTATGTCCTGGATAAGGATGGCTTTCAATCTGTCAGTTCTGTGGATGAATACCATCAAGGACCAAAGCTCCTGTGCATAAAATGGAATATTACTCAGCAATAAAAAGGGAAAGGTAGTGTCTTACGTAACAACATAGATGAACCTCAAATCCATTATGCTAAGTGAAAAAATTCAAAGTCAAAGACTGTAAACTGCATCATTCTATTTATATGATATTCTGGAAATGGAAATGGCAAAACTACGAGATAAAAGAAATCAGTGGTTACCGAGGGCCATGGGTGGAGGGAGGTGATTGATTACAAAGAGGAGTAAGAAAATTATTCTATATCTTGACTAAATCATAGGTTTTTTGTCCCCGCATTTTTGCTGCGTTTAAATTACACCTCAATAAATTTAAAAATAAACAGTAAAGAATGACTTTGTCATCTTCTCTGTGTCTTCCTGTCTTCTAGCCAATTCCCCTCATGCGGGTGAGCAGGCTGCCATATTCCCAGGCATGGCAGGCAGGTAAGATAAATGCTCAGAAAAAGAGAAGACATTCCTTCATATATATATATATATTTTATTTTTTATTTGTAGGAATATTTTTCAGAAGCCTCTCTCTGCACCTTTTCACAACAGACTTTCCCACACATCACACAGATTAGACCTGGATCACATATCCAGTCCTTAATAAATTCTGGCAAGAAAACTAATGATCATGTTTGACATGGATTGAGGATTTAACTTTGAGCTTGAGACAGAGACACCTTCCCTAAGGCTAGATACCAGCACACATCAGGAATTCACCTGATATGGATAAACGATAGTTGTAGTAAAACATAACTATCAGTATCTATTCAACTGGCTAGTAGCATTGTTATTTTATTTATTGATAAACTTTGATATAGGTCAACAGGAATGAGATATGGCAAACACACACTCACACACACACACACACACACACACACACAGCCAAGCTATGACTTGGTTTTTACTTGTATCCTTACATACCCTGATACTTGCATCTACCAGATAAATGTAAGCACTGCCTGGCTATCAAACTGATGTGGAAACACAGTACAGACTAAAGTCTAGTATGAGGTGTCACCAATAACACAGGTGTGCACGGGTTATTTTTAGCTCCCTATAAAACTCAAAGTTAAATTGCAAAGAAATTGCATGGAAAGCTCCTTTTTCAAGGTCTAGTTATATCTATTAACTTTTACCTCATGCTAAGTGAATTTTTGAGTTCTCAAGTTATTTAAGAGCTCCCATTATCTTCCATAGAACTTTAGAAATGCATTCTGAATTGAGAAGCGTGCTGGGTGAATGTGTTGTGCTGGGAAAATATAGGAAAAAACAAAAAGGCCTTAATGAGGAGAAAAACTGCTACAACAACTCAAATGCAATAAAAAGGGGCAATCATTGGAAAACAAAGAAGAGGGACCATAAACTGGTGTTGTTTTGTTAATTTCAGACTATGCTGAATACCCATACACTATAAAGCTCTATGCGAGGTACTTTATAATGACATGATGATGTGTAAACTCTTTCATTTTCTGCTGCAATGAGCCCAATATTGTTGTGAAAGTCTCACGCTGTTTTTATAGGAAAACATTTTAGGAAAATTGACACTTCTTTTGGGGTTGAAACAAGAAAGGACAGATTCCGGCTACCACCATTTCCTCCTAGATGAAGGGCCTCAGTGCCAATGCTTGAATTATTTTCTTTTTAAAAACAGTAAGGTTCTTATTTATTCAGTCACTAAAACCTAGATTGAAGGCTTTTGTAATGCTTCTAAATGCAGGTGTATAGAAAACTGTTTAAGGGACACTAAAGAAATAAAAGCTGGCCAATTGCAATAGCTCTGTACACTTAACCAATCTAGTTTCTCATAGCCCCAATGTGGAACAGTCTCTGTATCTCCTCTACATTCAACAATGCTTTTCATTTCTGTGCTTTTTATCTACTCTGCTTTCTCATCCTGAAATGTTCAATTTTCTCTTTCCTTTCCTCAACACTTATTTAGATTGTGCTTAATCATTAAAGGCCAACAAAATATCCCTTCCTCCTACATAAAGACATACTACAGCAAATTGCTCTGGTCTCTCTCTCTCTCTCTCTCTCTCTCTCTCTCTCTCTCTCTCTCTCCTCTCACTCTCTCTCTCCCTCCCTCTCTCTTGCTCCCCTCTTCCTCTTTTTTAGGCTTATCTGGAAGGAGTGGTGTTCAGTGCTACTGTTTTGCTGTCTCCAGTTCAATGGTCATCAAACCTTGTCTACACATTAGACTCTTTAAAAAAAATAAAGTGATACTTGGGTTCCACCCCATAACAACTGAATCAGAATCTCTGGGGATAAGGCCTGGGCATTGCTATTTCTAAAAATCCTCCCTTGTGATTTTGATTCATAGTAAAAATTGAGAAATCAGTTGGTTTAGAATAGGATTAACTCAAAGCAGTTTGTTATCCATAAAGAGCTTTAATTTGAGACTTTTCATTTTTTCTCTTTTTGTTTATTTTTCTGCCATATATGTGACACAGTATGTGCAGCACATTTGGGATTCAGGAATTAATGTGTCAAAGCTCAGTCAGGCCCTGAATAGTGAATTAGTTTCACCTCACACACCAGCTCCAACCAACTGATAGCTTAGTGGTTTTTCTGCACATCAAGTTGAGAAGGATTCAGAGAACACTCTGGGTTCAGCAAGGAAAGCTCTGACAATTAAGCCTATTGACCACATGGGTGGAGGAACAAGGAAAACACAGCCTAGAAAGTATTTTTATCACTGATCTAAAAGATATCCCTCATTATATAAATAAATTGTGGTCCATTTTGATTAAACTTACCCAAAGGAACCCAGCATGTTAATAAAAAATGAGGTAGAACATAAACCCAGTCTCCAGCCAGTGGTTGAGTTATTGTCAACAAGATTACCAAGGAAAAGCTAACATGCCTACATTTCTGCTCCTAAGAGATGTACTTTGGGGATGGTAAGATTTTCAACTTTGTTTTCAAGTTCTGTTGTCTTTAGAAAAGATTCAAAATTTTCCCTGAACTAAATAAGCCAACTGCTATTCTTAATTTTTACAAATTATTGATGACAGAAATGACAAATCATAAATGAGCTATCATACAGAAGCATATTTTTGCATTTTTAAATAAAATGAAAATTCAGAACACAAAGAACATTTCTCCTCTAATTTTCTGTAAAAGAAAATGCGTGTTATCTTTGAAATGACTTTGGCAGTACCTTCTCCTATGTGAAAACAACTGTTCTGTGAACTATAAATTATGTTTAAAGAGTCTTTTAAAACAAAAAGTGTCTGGATTGATAGTGTCTGGCATTCCTCCAAGTTGTAAACATCTCTGTCTAATGGTCTTTAGCCAGCCCAATTTAATAGCAAACACCTCAGATTTCTAAAATGTTAAAGAAACTTAAAAAAAAATAGCAACCTTATAAGCCCAAATAATGTTTGAATGGATAAAAGTAAATAGCATCATGACAATTCTGCATTTCTATTGAAGGAAGAATTTTCTGTTCCCATAACCACAATCTCTAATGCCACTAGCCAATTATAGGGTGTGAGGTTGTAATGCTCTAATGGGGAAATGCCATTCCATTGACCTCAGAACTAGAGGGAATAGGTAATAGGCTGGATTAAACAACATAAAATAATAAGCATGCACGGTAAAGTAAGATGAAATGGAAATAGAATGTAATAATAACAACTTTGATTTTCATGCTTTAAATTTGCTGAGCCATTTTCCACTGTGGCTGTCTGTGTGCAGAGAATGGCTTAAACTTCACACTGTAGGCACCTGCTCAAATAAATGTTGCTTTTCATCAAGCAACTTCTCAAGGTTATAACCTGTTTTGATGGACCACTGGAAAGTTTTCAAGTAGACTTCTTCCATACCAACTAATACAGTTTTTGTTTGAAGAACACACACACATACACACACACACACACACACACACACACACACAAACTTTTTGAAACTCCTCTAGCATCTGTCTGCCCAAGATACGGATCATTCATTGCCTTAATCATAAGTCTTTTATAGGCATGTGTGGGTCTTTTATAGATATGTGTGGGTCTTTTATAGGTATGTGTGGGTCTACATACGCAAATGTACACAATTAATTAATTAGCTAATTTATTACTATTTTATCAAATAGATGCTGCTCTCCCTAAGGGCAAAGAGAAGGCTTACTCATCTTGGTTCCTCTTGTTGGAGCCAGTACAATATCTGTATTTAAAAGTACAGATACTGGAGCCAGGCTGGCTCTGCAACTTACTGACTGCATAATATCTCTGAGTCTTCGTTTTCTCATCTACAATATGGAGACAGCACACCTACTTTTCAGAGTTGTTAAAATAGCAAGTAATATAATATGTATTATTGTGTAACATATACATAGTGCTTTATTAGTAATTACTCAGAATTTGATTGTTATTACTAACCATAATATATGCAAGAGACAACTGAGACAAGATGCTTTAGATTGGCTGTCATATCATTTAAGGTTCTTATAGAAAATCAATGATATACTCACATTGGAATAATTTGAAAAGGTTTATTTACCAAAGAACTAATAACATGGTTATGGGAGGGTACAGGAGAACTACAAAGAATAAATAATGCAGAGATACGGAGAGATAAAGGGAACAACAGGTCACTGGAGCCAGTGCAGAGCTGAGACCTGTGATGTGAGGCCCCAATACCCCTTATTTGTCTTCACTGATCTCTATAACACATTACTCTTTGTTTAACATTTTTAACCCACATTATTTCCTCTCTGTTCTTACCATGCCCTCCAAATAGCTATTCTGTGAGATAATCTTCATTTTAATTATTGCTACTTCAGTTCTTCCCATACTCCAGACCACACAGACATTCTTTGTTTCTTTCTTTGCCCGATATGTAATGAATGACAGTGGTCCCTTGACAAGGACTTCTGCAGTACTCAGCCACCACACCCTATCACTCCCTGTTTTCACCAGAAAATGCACCATTTCTCAAATCATAATTACCAAAATTCTACTTTCTAACCACAGACTCCTTTGCCTCCAGCTCTCTTGCTTAAGATGGTATGACTTACTAGATAATGGTTACTTTGCTACTTATCAAATTAGTGTATCATTGTTGTCCTCTGAATGTAGATGAATGATCAATGAGTTGAAATATGTAGATATATATTTAGGTCAGAAAGACTTCCAAAAATCTTTCTCATGGAAATTCAGGAAACATAAATCAGCAAAGGTAAACAGAGATGGATAGAGGTTTCACTGAGTCATCTCATGGACCTCTACTAGAATTCCCATAAGTTTCTGCTCTGAATTTTCCAGGTGGTGGTTATAGTTCTTTAATGTTCAAGGGAATGAGGATTAGTTTCTTGGTTTTCAACAAAAAAAAAAACCAAAAAACAAACTCCAAACAAACAAAAGTAAACTAATAGTTTTATATCAACATTATAAATTTTATTCCACAAATTTCAATTCTATCGACTTTATTATTTTTCTTTCATCCATTCATATTCCCCTGTTACCATCCCCTCTTTTCCAACTTGGATTCCATAGTCCCTTTTATAACTATTGTCCAGGAAATATCCCTATGGCCTTTGCTTTATCTTCAGCAAAATTCCAACCATAAACCTTTTCCAGATTTGTGTTCATGAAACTGTGGCTTTCTGGAGCAATTTCACATAATATGGTCAGATTCAGCCACCAGAATATGCTTCAAATTTACCCAAGACTCTATTTCCACTCTGAACAAAAACTGAAACCTATGGTTTCTCATTAGATGATTCTAGCTCTCAGAGTATCTTAGGATCAACTCTGGATCTATTCCAATTCACTGTTCACAAACAGCCAAAGTGAGTTTTGTAAAATATAAAATCAATTATGCCAGTGCCTTGTGAGTTTTGTAAAATATAAAATCAATTATGCCAGTGCCTTCTTCAGTGACAATCTTTTGTCATGAGGAAAAAAAAATCAAATTCCTGAATATTGTTGAAAGGTCCTGCCTCACCTAGTTCTTTTAAATACCAACCTGTTGCAATACCATTTTCTCTCTTCCGTGGTACACTCTGAGTATACTGGCTTCTTTCAATTCTGCAAAAGGCAAACATTACCACCTTAGGGCCTTTGCGCATGCTGTCCCCTTCCAACAATACTCTTTTTACTCCCTTATGAATGGCTGACTCCTTTCTCTTTCTTAGATACTTGTTTAAATATAATTTTCTCTGATCATTTAATCTGAAGTGTTCTTCTCTCTTCACGACTCTACCCCTAATCCTCTATTCTTCTTCTTTATGATTTGGTTACTTATTATTATCACTACTGCATTCTGTGTGAGGTTGGGACCAAGGTTGTTATGTTTGTCCTTGTATACCTAGTACAATGCTTGATAAATAGCAGATGATCAATACATATAAGCAAGTAAATAAAACTTTAGACATGAGATAGTGGGTAACTGGGACCACCCTCTTAGGGTAGATCATGCTGTGTGGGCACCTCTGGGCCTGAGGGGTGGCACTGCAGCTGTTTGCAGTGGGTGCAGAGCTTGAATAAGTAGGCTGGGTTGTCCATATGCATGTCTGTGAGGATCTCTCCTGGTGCAGGACAGACTGGGATGGAATGAGAACGTAGGAAGATATTTAATAACAGTTGAGCCCAGTCAGTATGGCTCAGTGGTTGAGCATCCACCTACTAGTATGAACCAGGAGGTCACGGTTCGGTTCTCGGTCAGGGCACATGCCCAGGTTGTTTGTGGGCTCTATCCCCAGTAGGGGGTGCACAGGAGGCAGCTGATCAATGATTCTCTCTCATCATTGATGTTTCTATCTCCCTCTCCCTTCCTCAATAAAATATGTATTTAAAAATATGAAGAGTTGAACTATCTTTATTATTATCTGGTATAAAAAATACTTTAATTAAAAAATAAACAATTATTAAAGTTAGAAATTATGAGAAAAAAAGAAAAGTTTAAACTCAAATATATACAATTTGGAAATGACATTTGTTCTGAAGTCATATAAACAAATTCTCTATATTAAATGAGTTGTTGCCCCACTTTGTATGGTCTGTGTACAGAGTTCCACATGTGTAAGGAAGTGGCCTATGCTCTAGTTGGACGGTTAGGAGATAAGAAACCAACATACAGATGTTTGGAAGGTTTCCAAAAAAAAAAAAATAAGCCATTTGCTTTTCTTCTCAGTACTAAAGAAGGATGAGCAAAAATATTAAAAGACAACGATAAACAGGCCCTGCTGAATAGTCCAAGACTGACTCCATTTAGGTCTAGGTCATATGATATATCAGTGTGGTTTTAATTATATTGTTTTCTAGTGAGCATTATGGGTGTGACCCATTCCAGTTTCAATTACAGTATTTCATGTAAATTTTCAACTGCCTGTGTTACAGTGAGCCACACTCTTCAGAGTTAAATCAATTAGAACTCCACCTAATTTCAGTGGGAATATTTCAAGAAGATAAACTAAATACTTGAACTTAGTATCTTGGAAGGTAACAATAATCTGTGAATAAAAACATAGCTTTGTATATAGAAAAACATGTCCTTTGTTTGATCACACAATTGCTAAACGTACTGTCATTAGTTAGATGGGACATAGGAATTTACCTTTTTATATCATCAGAAGGTGTTTTCATTATTTCAAAAAATTAAGAACATGTGGTTAAAATAAACAGTGCATGAAGTAATCATGCAAAATAATGTAGTTGAGGGAAAAAAAAAACCCTCTTAATTTTTCTGAAGATTTGATATTATTGTATATTTTCAAGAGTGTTACTTTTCTGCAGTCTCATTAGGCTTTTAATAAAATTTATATTAAAATAATTACATTGAGGTAGGGAGAGAGGCTAGTTTTAAAAATCTGCAACTTATCTTTAAGCCCTTGTTATGAACTATGGGTTTTTTAATAAATCTTATTTTTAAAATTGAGTTACTTTGAAAGGATGCCATGTTGGTATATAAGTAAAGCACACTACTTGGGAGGAATATATTATCTCTACTATCTAAGATAGCTGAATGGATACACAGCTCATCAAAATCATTAAATAATGGGGCCATGGTTCAGTGGCTAATTTAATTACTGCCTATCTACTATTTTCTATACATGGGTATATGTTTGTGTTTCTTAACTCCTTTTTTTAAAAAATTGTTTTTATTTATTTCAGAGAGGAAGGGAAAGGGAAAGAGAGATAGAAACATCAATGAGAGAGAATCATTGATTGGTTACCTCTTGTATGCCCCCTACTGGGATCCAGCTAGCAACCTGGCTAGCCCTGACCAGGTATGTGACCTGACTGGGAATGGAACTGTGACCTCCTGGTTCATAGGTCAACACTTAACCACCAAGCCACACTGGCTGGGCTGTTATGCCTTTTGACATAACCAAATCTCCAGAAGAGGAGTCTAATCTGTTTGGTAATATAACTAAAATCTTCAGAATTTTGTATTTGCATACGAGGTATGGGTATTCATATGAATCGTAAGTTTGATAATCAAACATGAAAATGTTTCCAACATTATAAAAATTACATAGATTACAAGGGAGCATATCTCAATTTTCCATTATACCAGTGTATATGAATCTCCAAATATCCAGTTGTTTGCAGTCCTATAAATAACCTACACTAGAAAAAAAAAAAGCAAAAAAGGTATTATTTGCCAGTTAACATTTTTAAGTCTTTATTTTCAAATGTAAGACAATATAGAAATTAGATTTTTACAGAAATTCACCTTATTCATCAAACTTTCAATTACTGTATAGAACCATCAAGCTATATAAAAACTCTAAGATTTAGTATGATAGAAATAAATGGGTCTGTACCAGAAATTTACAATCATATTGTTTAGACTCCATTCAGTGTATTTATTTATTTTCTGTGACTAAAAGAGCTCTGAAAGACAGCGGTTGAGCTGTCAACATTTCTCTAGTGTTTATGTAGTGCGACTAAAAGAATGGGAGTGATTTATTGGTCTTGGACAGGTTCCTGATTTTGAAAGAGATTAAGTTGAACCAATTGTGGCTACATTGTAGAGTATAAGAATTTTCAGAAATAAACAACTATAATATTCTCTATTAAAGAAAGAACAAAATAAAAATAAAATTTATTGCACCAAATAATATAATACAGTAAATCATTTAATTATCTCAATTTTATTATAAAGTACATTATTTATAATGATAACATTACTATTAGTATAAAGTTTTGGGGGGAATAAAGATCAATTAGGATAAAATGATAGAGAAGTAAAATATTAAAGAATTTCTTTGTTATTTAAAAAATCTAATTTATTTGTGGTTATTTGTTGCTCAAAAATACTTAGAGAAATAGAGAGAATATCAAATACTAGTTCTAATTTAGAAATATTATTGGGATAGGACAGGATGTACCCTATATTTTGTTATTACTGAGAACTGAAACATACACTTACCTAGACTATTTTACCTGTGTATTTATAAAGACCAGTGTATATGAATCTCCAAATATCCAGTTGTTTGCAGTCCTATAAATAACCTACCTTACTGATCCAGTCATACCCAGATATCACCTGGGTATTTGATTGTAAACACGGTCCTTATTATGAAACTATCCAGGTTTGCTTGTGCTTTCACTTAACCCATCCACCCAGGAGAGAGCAGAGATCAGGCTCCTTTCCCTTGTCTGCTGATTTGTTTCTTCACCATTGCATGCCTTTATTGATTGTGATTTCACTTCATTTAAACTTAGAATCAGATCTGTGCACACAGTTGTTAGTGACACTTTGTTAACAGCAGCAAGATAAAGTAGCCAGTGCCATAACAAGAATATTTTATTCATTGTCCATTCTGGGCACCAGCCCAAGGTAAAACCAACAGGACAAATGGTCCATTGCCATTGCTTTCAAAACAAGATTATAGTACTATTGTCTCTAACACTGGCACAATTCCCACTCTTTAATTAAGAGGCTGAGACTATTATTTTTCTTAATTTTCTTATTTTAGGATAACCTAATGGATTTATTCCCTTATCCTTCTACCCATACCCCATTATTCCTACTATACTATTATATGTAATTCATGTAAATTCTTAGTTTTCTTGCCTTGTTTTCAACTCCTTAATACCAAATTTTAGATTTAACTCATTACCAGCTTCTATTTATTATTAAATTTTTATTTATAGAGTTTCACACACAGATATACACAAGGAGAGAGAGAGAGAGAAGAGAGAGAGAGAGAGAGAGAGAGAGATCAGAAATTTATGGGTTTGTTTTAGTAAAGGACTTAAAGGGTTCACAGATCACAAAATAAAAAATATTTTACTGAGAACATATTTAATTTTAATGTTACCTTGAGAACTATATCAGCCAAAGAAATTGAGTATAACATTATAATGATGGCATACTGAATTAAGAAATTGTTCATGAATGTATATTTTTATTCAGACCTTTTGCATTATAACATGAAATCCACTGTATTTTTTTTTTAGAGAATTTAAAGATTTTAGGAACTATTATCTTTTTGATTGGGTAACTTAAGACATAGCTAATTTATGCCTTGGATAGACACTGTGTAAAGTAAAGAACAGTTCTTATTAATTTTATGACAATTGATTCTGAACAATATATCAAGGCATATCAACATGGTCATAAAAGATGCCATACAATCAAATCTTCATCAACTATAAATCCTATATAATAAAAGGCTAATATGCAAATTGACTGAATGGCAGAATGACTGGTCGCTATGATGCTCACTGACCACCAGGGGGCAGATGCTCAATGCAGGAGCTTCCCCCTGGTGGTCAGTGTGCTCCCACAGGGGAGAGCCGCTCAGCCAGAAGCTGGGCTCATGGCTGGCCAGCGCAGCGGCAGTGGCGGGAGCCTCTCCTGGCTTTGTGGCAGCGCTAAAGATGTCGGGCCATCAGCCAGACATTTCCCAAGGGCTCCCAGACTGTGAGAGGGTGCAGGCTGGACTGAGGGACACACACCCCCCCCTCCCCAAGTGCATGAATTTCATGCATTCGGCCTCTAGTCAGAATATAAACAACCAAAATATTTTAGGTAAATGAAAATTCTACATAAAAATAACATTATTCAGCATTGGCTGCATAGTTTGGTAAAAGAGCTGTACTTTGTTAAGCATCTGAACTAAACAAATGCCATGATTTAAATGTCCACATGGTGCCCATTTATTTTGAGACTATACTTGTAAGCTATTATTAAGACGACTATTTTCTGACTTGTCAGGTAAAATATAAACCATAAATAAAGCTTTTCAGTGTCCTGGTGAGATGTAATGATATGCAGGTCTATTAACAAGATCTAAGTAACATGGTATTGTCAGTTTTTGAAAAGTAGAAAACTTCATTTTACTAATGAGTAATTTGTGCCTTATTACCTTGACAAGGAATCCTAATATATAAAAACCCTGGGTCAGTCATGACCGGAGGCTCAACCAACCGGAAGTCAGTCCTGCAGTCAGCACTGGGTTGCCGTGATGACCCAGCACTGACTGCTGCTGCTGCAGGCTCGGAGACCCAGCACTGACTGCTGAGGGGGCTGCGAATGAGGCCCAGAGAGAGGCCTGAAAAGAGAAGCAGGGTCTGATCCATAGCCTGTGTGGCAGCTGTTGATCAGCACTTGCTTCTCTCTTTCTCTCCAGGTGGGCCAGCAGCCACGCCTCCATTTCTCTCCAGGCCTCCACCAGGGCTGCTAATCAGCCCTGCCTTTCTGATCAGGCCCCATTGATAGGGATGCTGACTGGCATAGAAACCGACCAATCAGAACCAAATCTGGGTGAAGTGTGAGGAGCCAATAGCTACCTAGGAGGTGGAGCTTTTGACGCTGACTGGCATAGAAACTGACCAATCAGAACCAAATCTGGGTCAACTGTGAGGAGACAATGGCTGCCTAGGAGGCAGAGATTTTGAAGCTGACTGGCATAGAAACCGACCAATCAGAACCAAATTGGCCAGCAGAGGAGGGCAGTTGGGGGTGAGATCAGGCCTGTAGGGGAGGGCAGTTGGGGGCAAGATCAGGCCATCAGGGGAGGGCAGTTAAAGGTGATCAGTCAGGCAGAGGCAGTTAGAAGCCATCAGGCTGGCAGGGAAGGGCAGTTGGGGGCGAAATCAGGCTGGCAGGGGAGGTCAGTTGGGGGCGATCAGGCCAGCAGGGGAGGGCAGTTGGGGGCAAGATCAGGCTGGCAGGCAGAGGGGTTAGGGGTGATCAGGCAGGCAGGCAGGTGAGCGGTTAGGAGCCCGAGGTCCTGGATTGCTGGCAGGGGAGGGCCATTGGGGGTGAGATCAGGCTGGCAGGGGAGGGCAGTTGGGGGCAACCAGGCCAGCAGGGGAGGGAAGTTGGGCGCAAGATCAGGTGGGATCAGGCCTAAACTGGCAGTCGGACATCCCCCGAGGGGTCCTGGATTGGAGAGGGTGCAGGCCGGGCAGAGGGACCTCTCCTACCCCCATGCACCAGTTTCATGTACCGGGCCTCTAGTTAACTAAATAAATATGTGTAAGAGCTTGAGTGAATTCACACAGTTTTCAAGAAAAAAAAAAATAAAGCTTTCTGTGAAGTCTCTCCTTTGAAGCAGTTCCTTCGTAACATAGGATAGCAACTTAAAGGAAAAGATGGAAGTCTGACTGTGAACTCTTCATGGCAGAACAGCAGCAATGCTTCTCCCACATCTAGGGCCTCAAAGTGAACAACAACAAAAATATCTCACTTGAGATCCAATGTTTAAAACAGATCCATGTATAATTTTCTAAATTTGATGGCTGTTTTAAAATGGCTCTTCATGAAGTAAGACAGCTTTTTGAGGTTTTTGTTTTTTGCTTTTTTTAAGTCTTATGTGATGCACCTTCACTTTGGAGATCCTTACTGGAAAAAAAGAAAAGAAAAAACAACTTCGAGGAAACACTAAAGAAGTCCAATTATAGTTTTGCAAGAAATATAAAAAGAAACTTTAACTAACATCTTATTTAAACTAATAACCTTTTTACAGTTGCAAAATTACAGTGGGACAATTTGTGCAGTGTTTCCTTTAAGTCCGCTCCTCCAGTGAGGGTCCCCTGGAAAAAATACCTCAATCTCTCCTAGCATTCAATGCCAGGAGGGAATGCCTCCTCAAATGAAACAAATTCTCCATTAGAAATGAGAACCATACAATGATATCAGTTGTGGCTTTCTGTTTGTAAGTAATATATGTCAAATATGGGCTAACTTTAGCACAAAAGGAGGGGAGGAAGGGGACATCTGAAATACTTTCAACAATAAAGATAAATTTTTAAGAAAGAAGAAAGAAGGGAGGAATGCTCTGTAAGAGAAATGTATTAAGATATAATGATTGAAGTCCTATGCTAATTAAATAAAAATGGGCCATTATATTTAAAAAAGGAGGGTGTGATTTATTGGTTCCACTAAGCTGAAGTCACTGAAGCAGCTCACAGAATTCGCAGACTGGCTCCAAGAATCTCTTTCTGAGGGAGTGAAATGTGGGGCTTCTCAGCTAGTACCTTCCCACTCTTCCTCGTTGCTTCTGTCTCTGTATCATTCCCGCTCTCCTTTCTTCTGTCTTTTAAATCTTGATCTGTCTTTGTCTGTTCATATGTTACCCTCCTAAATTGCCCCCAAGTGTCTGGATTCTGCTTCTGAAGCACCAATTTAATATCTCAATGGAAAATAAAAACAAACAAAAAAAACAGCTGTCCTTTTCCAGTGTCAGTGTAACAATGCCAAGGATGAGCTCTGATTTACCTTACTTGGGTTACAGTCTCATTTCTTGACCCTATCATTGTTATTAGAGACATGGGACATTGTGAGGAGCCAAACTAGGTCATTTGTGGCCAAAGGGCAGGGTCTCCTAAGAGAAGAGAAGCTGGCCAAGAGCAGTAGCTACCTCATACCATTATTACAATGTGACAGGACTCCTTTTGTCAAGAAGCTCAAAACCAAATACACAGCTCTTAAAATAATAGTATAACCCCAGCTCTTCTTATATTTCTAAGTCCTTGTTTGTTTTTACTTTCTTTGTTAAAATAAATCACGATTCTGTTTCTTAAACATGTTTTAATACTATAAATCATTTCAAAATCTCTTTGGAGAAAGGTGGTTTAAAAATTTAAAAAAAGTAACAGATTAAATGCAACTAACTGGGTTCCCAGCACATCAAAGCATTATCTATTCTAGAAAAGTTAAATGAAGCACTGTAGTTTTATCTTAGCAAATGTGGAGGCTCATTCAAGCAAAGAATGTGGCCTAAAAATATTAGGGACTCCACAGTCTACTGCCACTACCACCGAGTGCCTTAAACAATAGTCAAACTAGATTCAGCTGTGACTTTAATTGTGAACGCCATATTAAAGTAAGTCCTTGATGTGATTTAATATCCTATGCTTGAGCTAATTTAAAGTCTATTTATGACTGAGCATAGCCAGTGACCTAATCCTACGAGATGCTGCTAATTCACAATTAGTTTCCAGAGACTGCGATGACAAACAGTGTATAACATTTCTCAGTTACTACATTTTAAAAATTATATTATTGGCTTTAGAATATCATGCACTTGGTGAAGTTTGTCCGTGAATAACACAGATGTTAAGTGTAAAGCGTGAATAATGGTTGCATATAAGGTTACCTTAGAGCCCTGTGAGGATATGCTTGAAGGTATCAACTGAACTCTTTGGTTTCTATAAAAATGTTTCTCAACTTAGCTTTCCACTATTATAGCACTTAGTGTATGAGAAGGTATAACCAATTTAGGATGTTTGCCAAATTCCTCACTTAGGAATTAGTGACAGGATCTAATAAACTTATCATTTGCTGCCTACAGTGAAAAATAAACTCCTATGGTATCCCAGCTCTATCAGAAACAAGTTGCATTCCATGAAACAAATTGTCAGCTACCCATGAAATCTCAGGAGCGTGCTCAGGAATGTATCTATCTCTAAGATTCTTGCTGGGCTTCTCAAGTCTCCATACCTTTAAAACCTTTCTTGGTTCCCCAATTTTTGCAATTACTGTCAGGTGATACCAAAGCATGAGGTCTGTCCTGACCTTTCCCGAGCATCTTTTCTTTTCACTGAGAGATCCTGCAATTCTACCTAGTTATTTTATCATCTCTCAATTGGAGGACGATTTTAAGTTTGAAAGGGGGTCTACACTTCAGGTGGTATAGTAAGTTGGCATTAGGATATAAAGTTCTGGTCCCTGGAATTTGTAGATGTTACCTTATCTGGGAAAAGGGGCTTCAGAAATGTAATTAAACTAAGGATCTTGAGATGAGAAGATTGCCCTGGATAGTTGGGATTTTGAGGACGTGGGTAATCAGTGAGACCTTCTACAACTGAATAAGTCTTAAATCTAATGACAAATGTCCTCACATGAGACAAACAGAGGAGAAACACACACTGAAGAGGATGAGGCAATGGGACCACAGAGATTGAAATGTAGTGACTACAAGCCAAGGAATGCCTGGCACCACCAGAAACTGGAAGAGACAAGGAATGGAGGGATGTGGCCCTGCTGACATCTTAATTTCAGACATCTGGCCTCCAGAACTGTGAAATAATACATTTCTGTTGTTTTATGCAACCAAGTTTGTGGTGATTCATTATGCAGACCTAGGACTCTCATACAGGTGGGAACATAAACCACAGTGGCCAGAGAGGATTTTCCTTGCAGGTCCCACTGTGCATGTGTATTTCAGGATAACTGAGGTTTCTTTTACCTTGAACTGTAGAGAGCCGCCTGGGAAGACACATGGGCATTTTTCTTTAATTATCGTCATCTGAATTCAGGGTGTAGGCAGAGCCACGCCCTGGGAACATGCTTCCCCAATCAGGCTGGACATGTTAATCAGTTCTGACTTCATAGCAGTCCAGGTGTCGGCAGGGGCGGGGCTAGATATATAAATCTAGGCCTATAAAAATAAATGTGCTGCGTGGCTCGGGTCCTCGTCCCTTGCAGCCTCTCCATCAGGGAGAATGGCGGCATCCCACCCAGCTCCCAGCTTTCAAATCTATCTCTGTGTCTTCTCTCTTTATTTCTAATATTTCTCAATCCCTGGCCATCTCCACTTAGAACCGGTTCGTTCATCTCTCTTTCCGCGCAGGACATGGAAAAGGGAGATCCCCACCATGTCTGGCCCCCGCTGTATCAAGCCCCGCATTTAACTATGGGTCTTTACCCTGGATTTAGAAAACTGTCTGGGATGTTGAGGAAGTGGGTAATCAGTTGGACCTTCTACAACTGAATAGTCTAATTATAGGTTATAAAACCCCTTCTAGTAAACAGAAATGCATGGGAAGCTCCTATTCTACAGGGATGTGTAAATCTTCCTACAATTGTTTACTCTATGGTTAGACAAAGGACTTTGCTTTCTGCTCTTGCTATTGCTAGAGTTTTGAGGTGTGGAGGCTTTCTCTCTTGTGGGCTACTACAGCATCCTTTCTTCTCCATCTTTGCACCCATCACATAGTGTTATAATATCTGTACACATACAGGTCTTCCTTATTGTACCACCACCTCTCCTAGGTCCACAGCTTATTCATTGTTGCATCCTAGCACAGCGGGTGTCCCATAAGTGTTTAAAGAAACTAAGTAAATTAATAAGTGAATAACATGAAGATTGAAGCTATTTTTTTTTTTAATGTGGTAGCAAAATTGGGTAACACTCCTGAATCCCAAAGACCATTTTTAAAAAGTACATTTGGGCCCCAGCCAGTTTGTCTCAGTAGATAGAGCATTGGCTCGCAGACTGAAGAGGTCTGGGTTTGATTCTGGTTTAATTCTGCTTGACTCCTACCTCGGTTGCAGGCTCTGGTCGGGATGAGTGCGAGAGGCAACCAATCAATGTTTCTCTCTCTGTCTTTCCCATCCCTTCCACTCTCTCTAAAAATCAATGAAGAAATATCCCAAGGTGAGGATTTTTAAAAGTACATTTGGTTATAATTCTCTAATAGCTCTTTCTGACATATCTCTGGGTACTGAGAACTTCCTGGATCTAACTGGTATTTTCTCGTACATTCACTTTAGTATCCAAACGACTATAAATATTTCTAGCCATAGTTGGCCCTGTGTGTGTGGATATGCCAGGCCTCATTATGCACTTCTTCCTCGTCCTGTCCTACAAACTTACTCTCCAACTATGCATCTACCACGAGGATACCAGATGTGGGGTTCTAACCACAATGACCACAATCCTGTCTTTTGCCAATCTTTTCTTTTGGCTACAGTGGTTAAATTCTGCTTATTTGTGTAGCCAACATTGACTGTCAGCATAGCAGTTTAAAGAAAAGGAAAGGAAAAAGAAATGAGGAAGAGGAGTTTTTGAGATAAGTCTTTGGTTCTTGTCCCAGTTTTCTAGGTCAGTCCAGGCTGGTGGACAATAAAGTCACAGTGCCATGGGTAACTAAGTCCTTCCTGAATGAATGAATTATAATCTTTTGAAAATAGGACTACCAAGGTGATACCAAAGCTAGCACTAAGACCTAGACAGCAACACTCTGAGTCCACTTTCCATTATACTTTTCTACATTATTTATTACATAGCTTTATTTTTATAAAACTGACACATAATTACAGTGAAAATAAGATCATATATTACTCAAAGGTACAAAGTAAAGCTTAGATGAAATCTCAACATCCCTAAATAATATTAGTAGTGAACATATTTTCAGGTACTTCTTTCTGTATCTACACACATCCATGCAATTTTACACAAATGAGTTTAACACTCAACTTGTTCTGTAATCTGTTTTTTCTTCTTTCAATAATGTCATATACTTTCTTTCCATGCCATGAAACATATGTCTACTTAATTATTCCTAATGGCTATATAGCAATTCATCATACATTTAGACTATGTTTTGATTTACTATCCTCATTTTTTGAGATTTGAGTTATTACCTCAAATTTTGGTGATTAACACATCAAATATTTTAATCTTGCTTCATGGTGTGCTCTGAATTAATTCAACTTATTGTACCAACTATCTATGAATACTTTCACTTTTTTTTCTCCTATGTGTACATGACCTGTGGTCTGCATGCCTGTTTTTGTAGCCTTGGACAAGCCACTGAACCACTCTGTGCCTCATCAGTTTCCTCATCTGTAAATGAGCATAACACTTGCTTACAGGAATATAGGGAAGATTTTAAAAAGCTAACATAAACTAACATATTGAGTGTTGCTTAGCATATAATAAATACCTCACAGATGTTACTTAGGAGGAAGGGGGGAGGATTAATTTACGTGGCTCTCATCTCAACACTAAAAGATCAACTGAGATCTGTGTAAAAATAGTCTGTTATAATGAAATTAAACACACACACTCAGATATAGGTAGCTAAAACTGACTGAAAGTATGTAAATTCGATTACATTTATGCTAAATTATGGATTACTGATTTTTCTTTTTTTTATGAGGGCAGAAACAATGTCTTGTTATTTACTATTATATCCCCAATACCTAACAGACTGCTTGGTTAATAACAATAATGATACCAACAACAATAATACTATATAAAGGTAGTATAAATAGCTAACATTTTTAGAATAGAAACTTAAGAAGTTCCTGGAAATTCAGTGAAGAGTTTTTGTAACATGAGTACTAGCAGGTCAAGAAAGATAAGACTTTTGACCTCTGGCTCATCAACTTACACAGTGACAGCTGGGAGTCCTGTCTAACACTCTGTATGGAAACTCAGAAAAGGTCCCACTTGGTCATGCTGCCCATATCCTCTCATATATCTAAGACTTTCTATTTAGGAAGTTCCAATCTAACCCACAGGCTTGTAGAACTCTATTGAACTTTGAGGGTTCACTAGAATAATGACTTGAAAATCCAGAAAATCAGTTTTTTAACAATGACCAGACAAGGTATAAAGTTGCTTCCAGAAATCATACCTTCATCATTGCTTAAAAACAACAAACAAAAAACTTGTTTGAGGTCAATAAGATTGATATTAGAAGGGCATCAGTAACTCTATCTTATCCTCAGGTTTATGAAACTTTCATATCACAGTACCCATGGATTATTTAATATTAATGAAATGATTTTATATTTTAATTGAATAAACAGTTTAGAATAGTCAAAAGGTTTATAAAAAGGAAGACCAGAGAGAAACAAGTATTAAGAATATTATAAAACTACACTAAATAAAAATGTGTGATATTGGTGGGATCAAAGAAGCAGATGTGTCCAAAAAAAAAGAGGAAAACAGAAACCAAAACCCTCCTCAGCTAAATCCTATGGAGAAAGAGACAGTGAAAGAGAAAATCATAGGTATGTGGTTATTACATATATATGGGTGAAATTTATATATGCAAAGGAAGCACATAGGTCAACATGTGAACTGATAAATGGTGTCAAGAATATTGGCAAGACTTTGGGAGAAAAAAATATCATCATATATCTTCTTTTTGTACTTAATGCTGAAATAAGTTCCAGATGGAATGCACTGGGCAATGTAAAAAAGGAAACCTCGATATGTTAGATGAAAGACAATAAATTCGGAAGGAAACTTCTTAAATAAAGTACAAAAGTCACAAAAAATTTCAAAAGATTTAACAATCCATAAGCAGAACTATATGGCAAGTAAAGTTTGGATAGAACTTTACCCTTTAAATAACTATTGCTTTATATGCTATTTGATAGAACTATAAATTATTACTTTTTGTTTTTATATTATTTCAGAAATATGATCTCTTATTATTTCTTTCTATATAAACTTCAGGATCATATTGTTTTAAAATGAACCTACTGGTATTTTTATTAGGGATTACATAAAATGTATTAGCTTTACCTCAGAATAATTGACATATTTATAATGATGATTCTGCTTCTGAAAAACTATTCAAATCTTCCTTTGTGTTCTTCAGTAATGTTTCAAGTTTTAATGTGGATCTTGCCATTTCTTACTTGGTTTATTTCTAATTCTTTGCCTTTTTTCTTGATATCTGAAATGTGATCTCTTATTGATCATTTCTTACAAATGGCTGTTCTTTCAGAAATTCATTTCACAACTATTCATAAAGCATAGACTAGGTTCCAATCATTATTCTAGAAACTAGGAATACAGAAGTGACAGCAATTCCTGACTTCTTCAAGTTTATGTCATATTCAGGGAGATAGATAATAATTAAGATTTATAACCAAGTATGTTAGTACCTAAGTATGAATATACTAGACACAAGAAAGAGATAAAGAGAAAAGTAAAACAAACAGAGGAGAGCCCTGGCTGCTGTGCTCAGTTGGTTGAACATTGTCTCATGCGCCAAAGGTCACAGGTTCAATTCCTGGTGAGGGCACATACCCGGGTTGTAGGCTTGATCCCAAATAGGAGGCATGCAAGAGGCAGACAAATCAATGTTTCACATTGATGTTTCTCTCTCTCCGTCTCCCTTCCTCTGTCTCTAAAAAAATCAATTAGAATATATTTAAAAGAAAGAAACAAACAAAAATACAGGAAAGTAGACAGTGTCAAGGCATGATTTAAAATTTTTAAATTTTTGATAGATTGACCAAAAAAATCCTCAGTGAAGTTACATTCAATAGAGATCATAATGAAAAACTAAACTAAGTTACATGGTTACCTAGGGGAGCACATTCCAAGAAAAGAAAAGAACAAGGCATAAGCCCTGAGGCAGAACATGCCTGATGTGCTCAGGAACAGAAAGGTGTTGGAGTGTGCTAGGGAGATTAGAGAGACAGGCATATGGGTACGGGGGATGGGGGGGGGGGGGGCGTGGGGAGAGAGGTTGCAGTTCATCCAGGGCATTATTAATTATGTGTATGTTTTAAAATTAAATTTGCATATTTTAAAAGTTTGTGGATTATTGTGATGGCCTAATATATAGGCATTTTTTGTGAAAGTTTTAAAGGCAATATATGCCTTCCATTTTCACTGTAGATTTTTTTCTCAGTAGTTTGTGACATGTATAGATAAATAGGCAGATAAATAGGAAGATGATAGATTGAAGATAGGTAGATAGAAAATACAAAGTTACCTCATTAAAGTTAAATATCTAAAATTCTTTAAGAAGAAGATAAAAATATGAACAATAAAATGGCAATAAATACATACTTATCAATAACTGAATAAAAAAATAAATGAACAAGGACTCTAATGAACAAAATAAACTGATGAATAAAATAGAACCAGAGGCTGGAAACATGGAATAAACTGAAAAATCTCAGAGGGAAGGGGGCAGGGGGAGTGGGAAGAGATTAACCAAAGATCTTAAATGCATATATGCATAACCCATTGACACAAACAAGAGGATGGTGAAGGTTTGGGGTGGGGAGGGATCTGGGTATAGGGGAGCAATGGGGGGGTAAAGGGGGACATCTGCAATACTCTCAACAATAAAGATTAAAAAATAAATAAAAGGGGGGAGTTAAACATCTATAACATCTTTATTGTCTTCTCAAACTGTGATGAACTGAGAGTAGTGAATTAACTTTTTCTCATTTCTATTTCTACTTGATCTCCTGTAATGTTTGTCTTATGAATTCTCTACTATGATATTTGGTGCATAAATATACATAACTGTATTTCTTCAACATGAATTGTCCCCTTAATCATTATTAAGTACCCTTTGGCCAGTTACTAAGATTGGAACTCCTATATTTTTTGGTTGTTTGTACATTTGCATTTATTGATATAAATTTATTCTCTTTAAAATTTTTTTTCTAATATTCCTGAATCTTTCTTTTTTTAAAAGTGAGAAACCCAAAACTCTTATTCAAAAGAATGTATGCACCCCTGTGTTTATTGCAGTGCTATTTACAATAGCCAATATTTGGAGGCAGCCCAAGTGCCCAATAGATGAGTGGTACATTTACACAAGGAGATTTTCTTGGCTGTAAAAAAAGTAAGGAAATCCTACCTTTTGCGACAGCATGGATGGACATGGAGAATATTATGCTAAGTGAAATAAGCCAGTCAGAGAAAGACAAGTACCATATGGTTTCACTTATTTGTGAATCTAATGAACAAAATAAACTAACAAACAAAATAGAAACAGACTCCTAGATACAGAGAACAGGCTTACAACTGTTAGAGGAGAGGGAAATTAGGGGGCTGGATGATAAAGGTGAAGGGATTAAGAAAAAAAAATCATAGACACAAACAACAGTATGATTGCCAAAGGGAAAGAGGGTGTAGTGGAGGTAGAAGAGGGTAAAGTGGTGAATAACTGCTGATGGAAAGAAACTTGACTTGGGGTGGTGAACACATAATACAATATGCAGATGATGGATTATAGAATTGTACACCTGAAACCTATATAATTTTATTAACCAATGTCACCCTGATAAATTCAATAAAAAAATAAAAGTGAGTCTCTAATACAGAGAAAATTGTTAGGTTTTTCTTTGTCTGATTTCAAATCTGAGACCAATTCTTCTGCCATAGTGTTTCCAATAACTCTTAGGTTTGCTGAAGTGCTTCCTTTAGAAATGTCTTCCATAGGGTTCATGGGAATAATAGTTCCTCGGATATTGAATGTTCAAACCTGTCTATCTGCAGTCTTCACACTAATGAGAGTTTGATTGGCTATAAATCTCACACCTTGCCCTCCAGAGAGCATCTTGTCAGTGTTGCTCCTCTGTCTTCTTGTAATAACTGTCACTGTGGCAAAGTCTGTGGACGGCCTTGTTTTTCTCAATATACACATGCTTGATCTTTTTGCTTGGATGTCCAAAGGATTTATTCTCTACCTTTAATGTCCAATATATTCACAAGTTTGTGCCTCAGTATTGACTTTTGGGGATAAAATTTGCAGGATATGGTACATGGTATATTCTTATATTTAGGTTCAAGTTTTTCTGGAATTGTACTGTACAATATTTATTTCTTATACTCTTTGATATCCTTCTTTTCCTTCTTTTATTCCTTCCTTCTTTTGGAACTTTAAGAAAAAACATGTTGTGTCTCCTCTGCTTGTCTTCTATAGTTACCTTTTTCCCAAAATTTTTAAAATTCTTTCCTTGTTTTCATTTTATTTTGATTTTAAGTCACTATACTTGTTCACCCTTACTTCTTGATTTTAATGCTTTTCAATTATTTTGCATTTGAAGTTTTTAATTCATATGCATTTTAAAATTCTTTATTGACTTTCAATTTTATAACCAGAAAAATGAAAATAAGTTATATGCAAAATTTTAGAAACAAATATTTGTTTTTCTTTTAATAAAATCCCTTAAATTTAAGAATAGGTATTTCCTGGGAAACAGTGAAACTCTGATTTAGCTTCTATGTTTGGTTTGATTACAGGGACAGGAAACAAGTATTTGAGTGTGATACCATCAAATTCATCATTAGCCCAACTTACAACTAGACCTACTGAGATTTATTTATGCTATAGAATTGGTGTTCCTCCTGGTAGACCATATGAAACTCAAACCTTAAAACACACACCCATAACTTCCATATACTTGGAATAGAGGTAGATTATCACGAGCTCTGCATGAGGACCTTTCCTGCAATTAGTTGTTACATTTTGAAGATATTTATCCTGATATGTTTAAATTTGTGTTATAATCAGTTGAGTTCACCAGAGACTCTATTTTTGATGCTGTGACAGCAGTGCTATGGACTCCAACTAATATTTCAGGTGATGGAAATCAGAACATGCTATTTCCAAGACCTGCTGACATCTAGCTTTTTAAAGTACAGATCTCCCAACAGGTCAGAGAAATAAAGTAAAAAAAAAAAAAAAATCATTGCAACATTATTCACAGTGGCCAAGACATGAAAACAACTTAAGTGTCCTTAGATAGATGATCAGATAAAGAAGATATGGTACATATATGCAATGGAATACTACTCAGCTATAAGAAAAGATAAATTTTGCATCAATATGGATGAATATTGAGGATACATGCTAAACAATAAGTCAGATGGGAAAAACCAAGAACCACATGATTTCATGCATATGTGGGATATAAAACTGAAAACAACAAAAGAACAAAAAAGAAAAAAACAAACAAAAACTCATAGACATGGACAGCAGTAAGGTGGTTGCCTGAGGGAAGGGAGAGTGGAGAAGGGGAGGAAGTAAAGGGTAAAGGGGGTCAAATATGCGGTGACTAAAGGAGATTTGACGTTGGGTGGTAAACTATACCATGCAATGTACAGATGATGTATTACAGAATTGTACACTTAAAACCTATATAATTTTATTAACCAATTTTACCCCAATAAATTTAATTTTAAAAATAAATAAAAACAAAAGGAGAAGTCTAGAAAGGAGATCCATTTAAAACAAGCAATGAGGCCCCATTGGTCTACAAAGGAATAATTGTGGCACAGCACACTCACATACTGAGGCCTTGACTTTGTCTCTTCTACTGTCCTGTCTGTTTTGCTTTGCCTTCCCCTGCACATGAGAACTGAACATTAGGAGTTGGGGTCCAGGCTACACGCCCTTGTTCACTGCAATGTGCAATGTATATCTCAATAGCCCACAGGTCATTCTCTTGTTTCTTGGAAAGTGAAGGCAGGCTTGTCTGTCTGTCAAGCTGGTGAGCTCCCAGGGTTCCCCAGAGTGTAAGCTGAAAGAAAATCTCTTTGCAACAGCCCTTCTCCAGCCAACACTAACATAATGGAGAGCATGTAAACAGTTGGCTAGACTGATTGTTACAGAGGTTGAAGCAAAGCAAGAACAGCTTTCACTCTGACAATGGGATCTGCACTCAGTATGCAAATGTCGTGGCTCCCACTTCTGGGGCTTTTCTCACTTCAGGGTGTGCAGACTCCTCCGGCCCCTCAAGGCCAGATCATGGGGCTTTCCAGTCACTAGGACAGGATTCTAATTCCACTGACTTTAGGTGACCTTTGCTTCAAAGCAAAAGCTGAACTCCAGAGCTGGATTTTATTTCGGGAGTTCTCTGCTTTGCCTTTCACCTCTCCCTCTGGACTCTCCCAAATAGGTTTAATCCTAGCTCTACCAAGGCTTTTGGTAAACCAACTGAGCATTAGGGGTCTAAAATATTATATGTCATTAGTTATATATTACTGCCATGCACTGTATTGAGGAATGATCATATTTTACAAAGCATCTCTATTTTAATGTAAAACACAATAGAAAACACAAAAGACACTGGAAGGCAAGGGGATGATGCCAGGTTCGGCCTTCATGTTGTCAATTATTTTTTTGTTTTTGTTTTTTCATATATTTTATTGATTTTTTTTTTTTTTTTTTTTACAGAGAGGAAGGGAGAGGGATAGAGAGTTAGAAACATCGATCAGCTGCCTCCTGCACACTCCCTACTGGGGATGTGCCCGCAACCAAGGTACATGCCCTTGACCGGAATCGAACCTGGAACCCTTGAGTCCGCAGGCCGACGCTCTATCCACTGAGCCAAACCAGTTAGGGCGTCAATTGTTTTTTATAAGTAAAAATTTTACACAAAGATTGTGATAGGAACTTGTAAATTTCATGTTTTTCTTTCCTCCAGAACTACTTGTCAATGTTGAGAAAGTGTCCAATTTTGCTTAAATATAAGCTACAATGAAATTTATCAGCAGAGGAAGGTTCTGACTCTGTCTTTTGCTTTAAAGACGGAGGTCCAAATATCAAATGATGGCATTTCTTTTTCAGCCTCTGGTTGTGTTGGTAAATGATAAGAGCTTACCCTTATTACTGTCAGTATCTTTATGTGTATTTTCCTCAGTTCATTGGACATGAAAAATATTTGTTGCTTAATTCTAGAGATTTTGCAAATGCTTATATAAAATATTATAAAATTTTTTGTATTTAATTATAGAAATCCTGAGTGATGTTTATATAATAGAAAATAATCTATTGTAAAAAAATTATTTCATTAACCGAATGCTTTCAAGGATGTAGTTGTTACATATCATGGAGGAAAAAAGTCCAGATGGCTTAAAAACACACATTATTAAAACGATGTAGTATTTATTACGAGGAAGAAAATTTTTCAACTATTAAATTTGTACCACCTAAATATATTGAATGTAAAACAATTAGTTTTATTTTGTAAGTGATTAAACAAATATTTAATAAGTCTCTTCCAGGCTCTGGCTAGATAGCTCAGTTGGTTAGAGCATCATCCCAATATGCCAAGGTTGTTGGTTGGATCCCCCAACCAGGACACATACATAAATCAACCAATAAATGTATAAATAAGTGAAACAACAAATGTATATTCATGCATTCAAATGTATGAGTTGAAAGACTAAATCCCCTAAGAATGTATATGAGAAAGGGTATTTTGTATTTCGAATTCCTCATTTATAAAATAAGACTTATAGAGATGGTGCATAAATTCTCAAGTTAACTATAAAAAGTTGCTTGTAAAATTTATAAAACCTTTTTGACAATTTATCATCCTATATCTTTTCTAAGCATTTTAATTGATTGGAATGATAATAGCAGTAAAAATGTAGAAGCATCTTTTTTTCTTATTGCTCATTGTAGAGAAATACTTATTGTATAATAGAGCCAAGAAAAAATTTTGCAGTATTTATGTAATTTACTGGAAGCTTTCATTCATAATTATCTAAAATTGGTAGAAATAACTTAATGCTTATTCCAGTTGATAGTAGGTTACTCTGGATTAGATTTTTGAAGTTTTATTTTTATCTATTATCTTGGAAATAATGACAAGCTGATTATAGTCCTCTGCTTAATTTCTATTGAACTAATTATCATTTTAGTCAATATTTATTCACTTATTTGGCAAATATTTATTGAGCTCATACTATGTGTCTGGCAGGGTTTTAGGTACCAAAAATATGGTGAGCCAAAAACAAATTACTATCTCATATATATTATATTCTGGTACTCATAGTTTGTTTTGTGTTGTGTTTTATTTTTTTTGTATGCTTATTTTATTTTTTAAATTAAATGTATTGGGGAATTACAGTCAAACCTCTGTTCTCGAATTTATCCCATCTGAAATAATTTGATTCTCAACCAAGTTGTTCATGAAAAAAATGTTTTGGTTGTTAAACAAAACTTTGGTTCTTGACCCAACAATCCTTTCATGCTGATACCTGTATGATCAGTCAGGTATCTCTCAGGTAACAAAGGAGATAATATGTGTGTATGAGTCAGCTTACAATTAAACTTTGAGTTGTTAACAGCTTAGGAAATTATGTTGTGAATATTTTCATGTTTTTAAATATTTATTGACCCCTAACTCTGTATCAGGCAGTGTGCAAAATGTTTTATGTATATTTTATCTACATGTCACCATTGTAAGATAAATGTTTTTATCTAATAGACCAGGAAGCTGAGACTTGGTGGAAGTTGAGTCTCTTCACCAAGATCTCATAATTGATCAGTGGCAGAAGTGAATACCTCATTTAATGTGTCTGAAACTAAATCTGAATTCCAAATGCACAAACAGCTTTGATATGTTTTTCAATGTCTTTCCTAAGAGACCAAAGAGATATTCAACCCAAATAATAATCAATCTTTTATGTCAATTTGGCATCTGTAGATATGAATTAAAAAGCACTTACTAGTAAATAATCAAGGGATTTTATAACTTCAAATATAAAAGAAAATTATCCATCATGCAAATGAGATCTCAAGGACTATCCTATATAATAAAAGCCCAGCGACCAAATGGCAGAATGACCAGAACAATAGGTCGACCAGTCGCTATGATGCGCACTGACCACCAGGATGCAGAGGCTCAACGAAGGAGCTGCCCCCTGGTGGTCAATGCACTCCCACAGTGGGAGCACTGCTCAGCTGACCGGGATGAGTGGCTGCTCCTGCTGTGAGAGCAGCTGCTCAGAGGGCGGGTCCACAGCCACTCGGCTGACTGGGATGAGCGGCGCTCCCACAGCGGGCTGATCCCCACAGGCCATGCCCCCCACCAGTGCACAAATCCTGTGCACCAGGCCTCTAGTTTAATAATACAATCAGAAAAATCTAATTTTCCAAAAATGTTTATGTAACCCAATATAAACTTGGTGTTCAATATCATGAGCATTGAGGGAAAAAACAAAACCTAGCATATGTGTTGCATAATGAATAGCATATATTTTTATAAAATGAATATACATAAATCAGTGTACTTCATATATGTAAGAAGTAACAAGTGAAATAATAAAAGAAAATTTGCATAAAGTGACTTGGAATCTCCTTAACAAGAATTGTGTAAGACCACCATGGGTAAATCCATGAATTCTGCTAAAAAAAACAACAACAGTAAAAATTGGAGATACTCATTAAGACTTGCCTGACAATATTTACTATCATAAGGTAAAATTCCTGAGTTTAATGAAGTGATTCAAGTCTATCACAAATCAATAATTGAGAAATATAGTAAAGATATTTTATAATTTAATCAGAATTATAAAATGTGAAATTAGGCCAAAAAATTATGAAAAAACATGACAAAGGTCATGTGCTAACAGATATTAACCTGCATTATCCCTAAAATTTTATAATTTTACAATGTTACATAAATTGAATCATACATTATGTAACACTTTTGGATTGGCTTTTTTTTTCCTGTCAGTATAGATCTCCCTCAAAATTCAACCAGGTTGTATATATCAATAATTCCTTCGTATTAATGAGTAGCTTTATGAATAAAACTACTATAAACATATGTTTATAGGTATCTGGGATAAACACCCAACTGTGCAATTGCTAGGTCATATGATAATTGCATGTTTTATAGAGTGGCCATACCAGCATTTTGGAAATGGAGAACAGATTAGTGATTGACATGGGTTAGGTATAGGAGTGGGATAGGGAGGTAGGAAGGTAGGTGTGGGTATTAAAGGGAACAGGAAAAATCTTTGTAGTGATGGAACTGTTCTGAATTTTGACAATGATGATGAATATACAAACCTATATATGTGATTAAATTATATAAAACTAAATATACACAGACAAACATACTAGTAAGAACAGGTAAAAATAAGGGAATCTGAATAAGATTCATGAATTATAAAAATTTCAATCTCCTAGTTGTGATAATGGAATATATATATATTGCAAGATATAATTAAACTGCATAAAGAATGCATGGGATCTTTCTGTATTATTTCTTACAACATGTAAATCTGTAATTATATCCAAAAGTTTTTTAATTAGAAGTGCATTACGAAACTACATTTATTAAAGAAGTATGGTGCTATTGCAGGAGTGGCTTTTGGACAACACGGCACATACTGAGTCTGACTTGTATATGGTGAAAATTGTATTTAAAATAATTGAGGAAAAAATAGAATATTCAGTAAACCAAGCTACCCACTTGAGAAGAGCCAATCTGTAATGCAGATAATACATCTCAACATTATACATTAAAACTTATTACACAAAATAAATTCCTTATGGATTTTTACTTATATATTAAAGAAGTAAAATATATTTTGAACTCTAAAATATACAAAAGTATTCAGGTGATGATTTAATTGTCTGTTATGTAAAGAATACTAAGTTTCAGAAAGCAGGTCCTCTCTAGAGGAAATTTAAATTTAGGTTTATAATCAAGGCTTTAACATTTTGATCTATCATTTCCCATGTTTTCTACCCAATGTTACAAAGTTCGGGAGAGGAAATAAGTCAACAAAGTTAAGCGGGGAAAAAAAGTGCAAAGTTAAGCGGGGGAAAAAAGTTAACTGCAAAGTTAAGCGGGAAAAAAAGATAAGAAAAAAGCAGGGTGAGTTCTACATGTCATTAAAAAGTTTTGTCAATTTTATCAGTTCAAGGCAAAAAAAATTTGGGACCAAATTGATAAATTTGCCAGGTAACTATATCACTACAGATCTATACAATTAGTATGTCTTTCATTGAATGAAAGAATCTTGAATGAATGACTAATTCAGCATTGATCGTTGACACTGAAGCTTCAGAGATGATGCCAGTGCCATACTGAGTCACAGCTTGAGAAAAAGAAAAAAGAAAAATCAGTAACACTGATCTACCATTATTTGAAATTGTGATATTTTATTCATTATATATTTTTCTCAGTTAAGTTTTGCTTTTATAAATATTGCCCTCTATATTATTTATCTTGATAACTGAGTTTTTTAGCACCTCCCTAAATTTTATGTCCAAGTTGAGTCTCTCACTCATCTCACCCTAGTCCTGGTCATAAAAGATAATTTCAGAAAATGTCCAGTGCTAAAATTTTTGCTTTATGGGGTGTTATAATTGCAAATCAAAATTCAATATGTGATGAATGAGATTCCAAATCATATCCTACTTTATATTCAGTTAATTGTAGGAACCTTCACATATTGAATTATAGTGGTTTGAAAGCATCTGAGATATGAGATTTTGTTTTATTATGAAAAAGCAGAACATTCCTTCCCATGAATAACGTAAGGGAATAAGGCCAATTAGCAGCTCAGGGTTATACATTTTCCTGTTTCCAGAGAATAGAGGTCATTGGTTGAAAATGAGGCATGGTGGAATTTTTAATTCTCTTGCACCCGGTCCCGGATACTGATGCCCTGGGGAGAAATAAGCTGGAAGTCTGACAATCCAGTCAATTTTTCATTGTCTAAGAGGTCCTGTTAAGAGAATCCGTCAGCAATACAGGAGACACAGGCCTCAAACAAAGGAGGATAGCACTGTGTGAGAAAAAATCATGCACCGGTATAAAGATCCTTTCATAGCCCTTTAACTGGGTCATTAAAAAAAATAAATTGCAATAGAGTTGTGAGTAGACATTATTTGTCTCCCTTGATAAAGTATTTGATTCTTCTTTGTGTCTCTACAGTGCTGTAATTGACAGGCAGGGTTTCAATAAATACTGGTTAATTGAGAATGATTTAATAAAGGAATTTCCCCTATTCTATCCTGAATTCAGAAAACATATTTCAGAAAAACATTTTCAAACAAAAGTAGGATACAATACATTATAACTGGTCCAACATTACTGTACAATTAACTTAGTTCATTAGGAATAGAAATTAATTTTTTATTAGCTGAAGATGAGTTAAGTCTATTTAAATCAGAACTGATATCTATGACTTTTTAATGCGTGAAAAAGTCATTCTATTATACTCTAATGTGTTACATGCTCAAATGTGCCAAGTTAGGTCTGTTTCTCTATTTTGATTTGAAAGAGAAAGAAAAACAGGATGAAACACATATTCTAGCAGCGGTTCATCATCCTAACAAAAGAAAATAAATACTGGAGAAAGCAAAGAGAAATAGAGAGAGAAAAGAATTAGTCAAATTTAGAAATTATAGGACAAAGTTACTTAAAAGTGTGAAAAATAGTATTACTTAATTATATCTATTTGGTGGGACTGTTTGAAAACCTGGAAGTAAGTTTCTGAACAGGAGAGGGGAAATGATCATTAATTCAATTATGAATAAAAGAAAATTTTCAAAAAGCTTTTCATCAGTAAAATATTCTAATTACAATGAACAAATATAGTCTTCAAATAAAGTTAGCCAAAGATATAGCTGATGACTCCCACACATGGTCAAACTCATTTTCAATCATTGGCAAAATTTTAATTCACACTATTTATTTTCATTTGTTTTGTAATTAGCCTTTTCCACTTAGTTTCGCTTATTCAAAATTGTTCCCTTTACCACATTGTTTGTGCTTCCAAGTTCCTTTGCTAATTTCTTTTTCTACAGTTACATCCTACTTAGCCACATTGGATTCTATCCTTTATTTATATTTTTACAACATAAATTTAATTCCAGTTTCTCCCACTGGGTCAAAAATATTCTCATTTTTCCTAAAGTATTATTTCCTGCATATTTAAGTTCCATTCCCTTAGGGCTCCTCTTGTTTTACTCAAATAAACTTTTCCCACATTCAAAAATGAACCAACTGTATTCTTTTAGCAAAGACAAGGAGTTGCATAGATAATTTTAAAATATCTGTCCCTAACTTGGTACTTTGTTCTAAATATTTGAATACTTTTTATTTAATTTATTAGGAAACAAGTGAAATTTTCACACTGGTATCCACTAACATCAAAAATAAAACCATACAAATGTTTTGTGTTGGGTAGGTTATAAACCTTTCTGCTTTTGGCTAGTTTATGATAACCCTTTCTACTTGTTATCTGTCTAGTACTGACATAATATTTATAGAAAATTGTTACTTTTATTCATTTGAGCAATTGTTTTTGTTTGCTTTGGATATTTCTGAGAGAGAGAGAGAGAGAGAGAGAGAGAGAGAGAGAGAGAGAGAGAGAGAATTGAAACTCCTTATCTAGAAATACACAATACTATCTGTGAAAATAGAAAATAGAAATGCGATTTGCCTCTACTACCCAAAAAATTTCCAGAACAATTAGAAATTTAATCTTGACATTTTATGTAAATAAATTTGTTTTTTTTTGTTTTGTTTTGTTTTGTTTTGTTTAAGTTAACTGAGCATTGGCGCATGACAGATGCCTGAGCACTGTGCAGTGATTGAGTAACCTGCCCAATAGGTCTGGCCTTGGGTGCAGTGCTGATGCTGCATGTGCTCCATTATGAACACGCATGCTCCTTTTCACATCTGTGCGCATGCAGGCAGGAACCTTCAGTGAACCAGCAATACAATAATGCCATGTTAAGTAGAGCCCTTTCTTAGAAGTTACTAAATGAGCAAAGTGCCCAAAAGTAGAAACTTCTAACAGTAAAACCACAGACCTTCTATTTCCCCAAGTCTCATTGTTTGTCATTTCTGGTCCTCAGGCTCCTGTGTACAAAATGTGAGTGCTGGCCTGGATCTCTAGAGTTAAACTTCACTTTGTGAAGTCTTAGAAGTGAGTTAAAATGCCTGTAAGAGGAGAGAAAGTCTCAGGAAGTAGGACCCAGAGGAAGTAGGACCCAGGCCTTTCCTCCCTTAGATCAATTGGATGTTTCATCTGGATGATCTACTATGGGTAACGGGGCCCTATAAGATTTGTTTGAAAGAAGGCTTTGACAAGTTCACATACTTGAAAACCACCTAATGTGCTTTCCAGATTAAAAACCGAATTTCTAAGCATTAAATATAATATGTAAAATATAATAAATTATATATTTTTTATAACACCTTTCAGCTTTTACAAGGTTTCCACATTCATCACCTAACTTTAATATGCTGAAAGGGAAGATGGGATTCCTACTTTGCAGGTCAGAAACCAGAGGCTCAGGGGCATTGCATGGCCTGTGTTGATGACACGGGGACTGGAATCCAGACTCACCTTGTAGTGTCTGCTCAACTCCACCATCTCTCCTGCTCTTGTGTCAGATCCAGTCAGACAGTTGTCATTTCCAATTCTAATTTAGAAATGTTCCTCTATTAGAATAAGATAGGCTGATATTCTTGTAGTTCACCTAAATTCAAGGTTCATAAATTGTTCATGTAGTTTTATAGGAATTATACAAACAAATGAGTTTATCCCAAACAGATGTTTTTTTGTCCAGTGTAACTACAATTAATGAGTTCTCAGCCTCAATAAAAACTCTTACATTTTGTAAGACCTCTGGCAAGAACAGGCATGGACCTTGAGAGTATTAAGCTAAGTGAAGTAAGTCAGAGAAAGACAAATACCAAAATGAATTTTCTTATATATGGAAACAAAACAAAACAACAAAAACACAGAAAATAGCTCACAGATACAGAGAAAAAAATAGTGGTTGCCAGAGGTAAGGAGTGGGAGACAGGAGAAATGGGTGAAGGGGGTCAAAATGTAAAAAACAAACAAATACAAACTTGGAGTATTAAAAATACTAAAAATTAGTAAATAAGCTAAAATACAAGCTTCTTGAGTATTGAGGACAAATTGTAAACTCATCCATTGAAAGGGTTTACAATGCTGGTAGTTGCTTTTTTTTTTTTTAAGTCCTCATCTAAGGATATTTTTCCATTGATTTTTAGAGAGAGTGGAAAAGAGAGGGAAAGACAGAGAAAAATATCATTGTGAGAGAAACACATCAATTGGTTGCCTTCTATATGAACCACAATCAGGGCCTAGCCCCGGACCAGGGCCCAGGCCAGGAGGAGCCTGCAACCAAGGTATGTGCCCTTGACCTGGAATTGAACCCAGGACCCTTTGGTCCGCAAGCCAATGTGCTATCTGCTGAGCCAAACTGGCTAGGGCTGTTGGTTGCTTTTGGATGAAAGGAAATTCAAGTTGAATTTTTTGTTTCTCAAATAGACATAAAGAAGCCAAACTAAATTGTCCAAACAACCTTTTGATTAACTAATATTAAATTGAAATTACTCTTTTCCTCCCAACTTAGAGGTGGCATAGTAAAAGTAGTGTAAAGGCATAAAGCTAGACTATATATTCTGCCTAGTATTGGTAGAGTACAATTGATGTTGTATTAGCTTAAGTTTTTGAGTAATTCTGATAACTAAAAAAAAGCATTAAGTTTACACAAATCAGCTTCTGTAATAAACTAGTATAGATTCAATTGCTGTTTTAAAAAGGTTTTTTTAACTAATAAAAATAGTAATATTTCAGGTAGTTATTTATTAGATATATATCCTTTTCAGATTTCCAAGGAGAAATAATATGGTAGAGAATAACATTACAAGGAGAGATGTAGTAGGCCTTTTATATCATTGGCGTTGTTTTAATTATTATGCTATTGCTTTCTGGATATAAAGTTTGTTTCTCAGATATATTGTAAACTCTTTGACATAGGACTTATTAACACTAAATTAACATTTTGTCAATGATTTATTTCTCCTTCCAGATGTAATTGTAGACGACATGAAAACTCTCAATGTGTGTTAACTATTACCATATTTTATTGAATCAAAGCCATCATCAATTGTAAGGCACCCTTATCTTACAATTTATGTATTTCTATGATAAAGAAGAAGCTAATTAAATTGTGATGTATCCAAAAATTTAAACTGTATTCTCATGTTTTAAATGTCAAAATGTGGAAAAACGTACCTTGTAATGTCACATCTATTAAATACTATCTCAGTGCCTGTATCCAAACAGAAGCACTGCTAGGAAAGTGATAAAAGAGGACAAAGCAATCCCAGAATGACACAGAAGCCGTTCATAAATCTTAGATGGTTAAATAGAAAATAAGTGGTTTACCCAGTAAGTACTAGTTCTTACAAATAGTGGTCACCACGTGGGAGCATTCTTGAACAAATCTATTCATTCCCCCCAGATTTCCTCACAATTTATTTGGGACCTATGAACATATTGCTTAACATCAAAAGGGACTGTGTAAGGGAAAACAAGTTAGGCCACATTAGAGTCCTGTCAACTCACACCCTGAGTACCCTTCTTTAAGGACTATTGTCAATGTTCATAGGACATATATCTGTCACAGTTTGCACAATGAGAACTGATAGTTTTTTAAAAGACTACTTATTTAATGGCCACAAAGGTTGGAATCTATCTCTTATCCAGAAAGATTTGATCCATGTTTCATAAACCCATGATTCTCAAACTTGAAATATCATAATACATATATATTTTTAGTTCAGCCCCTCTTGTTCTCAAGACACATTTTATAGCAACTATAATTGAAACAGATATAAGTTAGCATCAAAACCACTCACTAAACAAAGCAAACATTGCTGACTGGTGCCCACAGGACACTGAATGCCTGAAACCAATCTGCAAGATAATCTTTCATTCGCCTGCACCTATTTTCTCTCACAGTTTTGCTTAGCAAAAGTCACTTGTGTTTGTTCCCTAAATTGATCATGCCATTTCTTTGTTATTATAATCATAAATTAATTATGTATTATAAAAGCCTATATTACTTTGAAAGTGTGTGTGTGTGTGTGTGTGTGTGAGTGTGAGAGAGAGAGAGAGAGAGAGAGAGAGAGAGAGAGAGAGAGAGAGAGAAATGTTAAATGATTTGGGAACATCTCATGTAAGATTCATTAAAGTTCTATCAGATTAGGTAATGGTGGGAAAATAATAACAAATAAAATGTTATAACAATATAAAAGGAGTAATATCCTCAAAAGTAATAAATATTTTGTTCAACTGGTCTCAAATAATACTTTTTTAAAAAGCCTACTATATTATCTAATATTTACCTTATGGATATTCAATTTTTAGCCGATTCCAATACCAGATCATCAATTTAAATGATGAATTAGATACTTAGATGATAGGAAGGCTTAAAAATAACCAACCCAGAATTAAAGAATGTTTTCTTTGACCTAATTACATACTCAAATGGTCAAAAGATTTTTTCATTTATGATTTTTTATTGTTATCATAAACCTTGTCATAATCAACCCAAGATTTACAGGTCATAATGTCAAAACTCAAGAAAGAAAAAGAGAAAATCTAGTTGAATACATGGTCTATAAGTCTGAATGTAAAGCAGTTATCTTAGAATCAGGAAAATTGGCCTCAATCAAAGCAATACTTTTTGTTGATTCAATGTGAAAATATATTTAATCTTTAAAGTATGTGCTTTTAATTCTGCCTTAAAACTCTGTGATATTAATATGTCTTTACTGTCAAAGAGAAATGTTTATATTCTTGAAAGTTAAAACCTAAAAAGCAGCCATTAAACTGGTATCTTCTGCCCAGCCAGCATGGCTCAGTGATTGAGTGTGACCTATGAACCAGGAGGTCACAGTTCGATTCATGGTCAGGGCTCATGCCCAGGTTGCAGGCTTGATCCCCAATGTGGGGTGTACAGGAGGCAGCCAGTTGATCTTTCTCTCTCATCACTGATGGTTCTATCTCTCTATCCCTCTCCCTTCCTCTCTTAAATAAATATATATTAAAAGGAACAAACTGACATCTACTTAAATTTACAAAGAATCAAATAATGTTCACATGAGAAGTACTTAGAAGAGTGCATACAAAGAATGCTGGGAGTACAAATGAGAGACCTCAACTCTCCCTAAAGTGTCAGCAATAATTTTACAGAGCACACATTTGAGTTGATTCTTAGGAAAGGAGTTTCAAGGTAGGGAATAGGAGACAGCATGAGAAGAGTGGTGTGGAAGAGTGAGGACTGTTGGAGTCTCAGAGAGGTAGGAGTGGGAGACACGAGAATCATTGAAAGCTCAGAGGGAAGTGCAGAAATAGTGAAGGAATACTGGGGAGATAGAGATGGAGAGATGGGTTCCCAAAACAGTGGTCTTCACTGTTTCCCCAGGCTCATGTTGGAGTAGTTTTCACGTTCTCATCCTAGGTATGAATGTGCAACCACCTAGTGACTATGTAAAAACATACTCAGCTGGATGTTGAGAACACAATGTTTTATGTTGAGAGATAAAGGAAAAAAAAACCCACTATAATCTCTTCATTTCTTATTCAGTGCAGGCATTGTTTATGGTTTTGTATCTAATATCTATGAAGTATATTTTATTACTTTATTTTAAAGATTCAGTTAACTGAATCTTAGAGCTGTCATGTGACTTACTTTAAAATTCCATAACCAATAAGTAGTATAACAGGCACTTATTCACAGACTGTCTAACTTTAGAACCCACGATGCAAAGTCACTAGCCATCTAGGCCACCTCTCAGTGACCTTCAGAGCACCAAGTACACAGCTGTAGCAGGTAAGGGCCCCATGATTATAGGAAAAATTTTATGTAGAGCTACATGGAAGGAATAGACTGGGAGTAGGCAGGGCAAAAGGGGTAGCAGAAACTTTAATTGGTGCCCACATCAACGTAGGCCAGGTCATGGTTGGAGAGGCCAACAGAGGGGCCAAGTATAGGAAAAAGGAAGACTTAGATCCTTGTGGAGCTCATACTCATGCCAGAAATCTGACTGACATCTTGACGGACTGGAGAAGACTGCCTACTGGGCTCACTGACGAACTGGATACATTACCCATTCATGTTATACTAAAGACTCAGGTACACAAATGACTCCAGTTGCAGGTACTGCCCTTACCGCTCTACTTTGAGTACTCTGAGTACTGTGGACCCAACCTAAACACATGGATCTTATCATGTTCATCATCCCAGGCCGACTGAGCTTTCTCACATAACAACTACAGGCACAGTGACTGCCATCGCTGCACCCCAGGAATGTTCTGCCTCCCACACCAGCCTTGCCTGATTGCAAGAGAAGAGGTCCAGGCTGATATCACTGATACCTCCCTCCCATCTACCCAGCCATCCATCTTCATATGCATAAACACTAACGTATTTCCCCAAGGATCAACTCAGAATGTTCATATGTGATTGCTCATTTATTCCAAGGAAGAAATAAACAAATGGGATCAGGTGTAAGTCATGCCTCTTAAGTCATAAATGATGATCTACATTGATAGGGAGTTAGTAATCATATGTATGAATTATATCTTCTTATGAACATTTATTTACTTAATCTTTCAAATTTATTCTTAGAATTTCTATAAGAAAAACATTAACCACATGGCACTTTTAAAACATAATCCAGTGCATAAATGAATGCATGAGTATTGTGCATACTTTGAATTTGTCATAGTGACAAACTTTTAATGAAATGTACACATATTTTTCAATCCTGTGTTTGGTCACAAAGTATATGCTCCTCTCTCAAGAATTTTGTCATTGCACTTGTTAATTGTATAGAAAAATGCTAATTGTATATATAATGAAATATATTATTAAAAAATTAATCAGAATTATAATTGTATTAGAAACTTTATAGTGATAATGCAATAATACAATTGTATTATTTAACTTTGTTATAATAAATGGTATAGTTATGGAAATCTATCAAAGGTTTTCAAAGGATGTGACTTTAATTCACCTTTCTGGTTCATATTTTAGAAACAATTAAAATCTATAGAAGGAGTTAGGAAGTTTTTATTTAATTTGCCCAAACAACTTATTATAAACTTTAGGATGCTAGATCCATTATTTAAAATGTTTTAAATTCTTCTTCCAAAGAAGGAAGGAAGACCAGTTCAAAAACTTTAATTAAGTATGACGTCTTAAAACATAAAATACCTCGCTTGTCATGATGCGTTTAATGCAAACTAGAATGTAAATTTAATTCCTGGCAGAATGATTGATGCATTCACATCAGCCCTCAGGGAATGTTGTGGCAAAGGGCTTATAAGTGTCTTTAGTTTGCCATACATTGAATAATTACTCTCTTGCTTTCAGGAATCAGCTTTGGGCCTTAGAAAAATCAAAGGAGAGCATGGTCCAGATGTCTCAAAGAACTGCTATAGCTAGTGTGAAAATAATTCTCCCTGAAGCCACTGTTTTAAATTATAGCAGCAGCAACCTGATTACTATGGGGACAATGAAAGAGATTTGCATAAAGGCAAGTGATGGACTTAAGATTCCTTAGTAGGCATTAGGAACAAGTCAGTTGGAGAAACCTGGATCAGAGGTCAAAATAGTTAGACAGTCATCCTATGTACACTTCTGATGGTTAGCGTTGCGTTATACTTCTGACTTGCAGTTGTAAGATGCATGTCTGTAACTTTGTGTGTGTGTTTATAAATCTGAAAATCTTTTCAGTGTTTGTAACAGAATCCTTAACATGTAGGGCTTACAATGTATATTTTTGAAAGGAGACTCTCTCCTGGGATAACATACTAAGTAAAAATAAGCAAATACAACTTTCCTAACTAGAAAATTTGCTTTATATCAGTACAAACAAAAATTTTCTTATCAGATTGTTTTTTTCTTCTTTATTTAGAGGTCTCTGTCTTCTGTACTCTTTCCCTCTCATTTACCACAGTCCTTTTTATTTTAGGTGACAAAGCGTTTTTTTTTTAGTTGCAAATTATTTTTGTTAGATACAATTTCATTTTAGTGAATTATCAAAAGTCTTTTTTTATTTACAGTGAAATTTATTCTCTCAATAGTTCCATTTTTAGTAAAAAAATGGCCTAGTAGATTTTATCAGCAAATATTTTTATATAATCAATCTCACCAAGTATACTGTGCTTTGTGTCAAATTAAGGTTTACTAAAATAGAGACATTTTTCAAAAAAAAAAGTGTTTATGAGAAAATATGCCAACTAAGTAGAAATTAAATAAGCACACACTGAAATAGATCACCAAAGGGAGAATACACACAGAGAAAAAAATTACATTATTACATTAGCACATCCCCCACTCCCTCACCCCCCTGATTTTGTCCTTCTAAAGACCTGTGTGGACTGGAAGGTACTAAGGTAATCATTAATCTTCTCACCTCTTTTTTCAAATAGGAAATAGGTAAGACCCAGAAGGCTTATTGACTTTCCCTACAACACACAGCCTATAAGTAGTAGAGACTGGACTAGAATTCAAGCCCCCTGATTATCACTTATGTATCATTTAGCCTCTTCAGGTTCTGGCTGGAATCAGATCTAAGGATCATCCTCATCAAGAACATATTAAGTCATGGAAGAGGATGAGATCTCTCAGAGAAAACATAAGAAGTTAAGAAGAAAAAAGTCTGAAGGCAGAATTCTAGAGCACCAACATTAAAAATGAAAGGAGAATTAGAGACATTAATAAAAGAAGTGATTAAGAAATAGCCCGGGAGGCAAGAACAACACAAAAAGAAAACTGTAGACTAATATCTCTGATGAATACAGATCTAAAAATGCTAAACAAAAATGCGATGTATGACATTAACAAAATCATATTGACAGATGCAGAAAAAGCATCTGACGATATAATATCCATGTATGATTAAAATACTCAATAAAATGGGTATAGAACAAAAGTACCTCAATATGATAAGGAGCATAAATGACAAACCCTCAGCTAATACCATACTCAATGGTGAAAAACTGAAAGCTTTTCCTTTAAGACCCAGAGTAAGACAAGAATGTTCATGTTCACCACTGTTATTCAACATAGTGCTGGAAGTCCTAGCCATAACAATCAGGAAATAGAAAAAAAATGCACCCAAATTGGGAATGAAGAAGTAAAATTGTCACTTTTTACAGATGACATGATTCTTTATATAGAAAGCCCTAAAGACTCCATCAAAAAAGCTAGTAGAAATAAATAAATACATTAAAGTTGCAAAATACAAAAATCCATTGCATTCCTATATACTAACAATGAAATTTCAGAAAAAAAAAATTCATTTTGCAGTTGCAACAAAAAGAATGAAATGCCTAGGAATAAACTGAGCAAAGGACATTATTTTAAAAATTGAAGAAGAAACAAAGAAATTAGGAGATATTCCATATTCATGGATTAGAAGAATTAATATAGCCAAAATGTTCATATTACCTAAAGCAATATACAGATTTAATAAAATCCCCATCAAAATCCCAATGGCATTAAAAAAAAATAGGACAAAAATGTCATGAGGTTGTATGGAATAAAAAAAGACTTGAATAGCCAAAGCTTACATATCATAAACACTTTTATTTCATAAATACTTATATATTGCATCCTGCTATTCTGCAAAATTCATTTATTAGACCTACTAGTTGGTTTTTTTGTTGAGTCCTTAGGGTTTTCTATATCATCTATAAATAGTGACAATTTTAGTTCCTCTTTTCCAATTTGGATGCCTTTTATTTCTTCTTATCTGACTGCTGTGGCTAAGACTTCCAGTACTATATATATATATATATAGTATAATTATATATATAGTATATATTTAGTATATATATATATATAATTATATATAGTATAATTATATATAGTATATATTATATATATATAATCCTAAGCAACCGAATGACCAGAATGACCAGAACGACTGGAATGACTGGAATGACTGGTCGCTATGATGCACACTGACCACCAGGGGGCAGATGCTCAATTCAGGAGCTGCCCCTTGGTGGTCAGTGCGTTCCCACAGCAGGAGCACCGCTCAGCTGAGACCCGTCCTGGTGGCCCACCAGCCCGGCGGCAGCCACTCACTCCCTCAATAGTCCTGCAGGTCCAATCTCCAGAGAATGGGACAGGCACTGATGGACCAGCACCACTGGCATGATCCCAACAGCACTGCCAGCCTCCTGGAAGTCGGCCTTGGGCACCGTGGCCACTTCCCCTCCCTAGATTCTCTGTGAGGTGGCTCCCAACAACCAGCACGAATGTCAGCGGGATGGATCCAGATCCCAGGCTGGCAAGGGCATCCCACCACCAGCCTAGAGGGCTGGTCGAATCCCAGCTCCCACCCACATCCCCCTGGGGACTCCACCTGTGCACGAATTCATGCATTGGGCTTCTACTTTATTATAATGCACAACATTAAAAATTAGTTTCTGAACAAGTTTCTGAAGGCAATAAAATACAATTTGTAAAAAAGTTCGATTTTGCAAAGACTTTTAAAACATAGTAGTAAATATTCTGAAAGCTGATAAGATGTGATTTTTAGATGCTACACTGGTTATTACCTTGGTTTTCTATGATATAATTACATTGAGCTTTTTTTATACCTATTCAAATAGGAATTTGCTTTCTTATTGTTTGAAATTTTTTTTTATAAATTTGGAAAATGGAACAATGAAGTAACTTTTAAATTGCTGTCATCACTGCAGAAATATGGTTTTCAAAATTATTATTGTCTGTGCATGTTTAGTTTACCTTGGGAAAGTAGCTCTTAGAGATTGTGGGTTTCCTAACAATCTTTCATGGAGATCTTTTTTTGAATTTCTTTTTAATTAGAAAGCATATCCTATCTAATAAAAGAGTAATATGCAAATTAACCATCACTCCGCTACACCTACAAGCCACACCCACCAGCCACGCCCACCAGCCACTCAGGAGCGAGTATGCAAATTAACCCCATCCAAGATGGCTGCGGCCACAGAGAGAGCAGGAGGGAGGCTTGGGTTTCCCTGGCGATGGAGGAAGCCAAGCTTTCCACACACCCTGGCCAGCCCAGGCCTCCGCTTAAGGCTATAAAGTTTCAATTATAGAAGATAAACCCCAACAGAAATGGCTGCTGCCAGGGAGGGAGCAGAAGGCTTGGCTCTGCTCCAGGCTACAAAGTTTCAATTGTAGAAGATAAATAAATCCCAGATACCAGGGCCTCTGCTTGGGTTGCCGGGGGGTGTGGCCAGCCTGCAAACCACCACAGGCCCCTCGCCCAGGCCACCCCACGCCCCAAGGGAACCCCAACCCTGATCCGGGACACCCTTCAGGGCAAACCAGCTGGCCTTCACCCATGCACTAGGCCTCTATCCTATCTAATAAAAGAGTAATATGCAGATTGACCATCATTCCAACACACAAGATGGCTACCCCCATGTGGTCAAAGATCCTGCTCCCATGTGGACACAAGATGGCCACCACAAGATGGCCAGCAGGGGAGGGCAGTTGGGAGGGACCAGGCCTGAAAGGGAGGGCAGTTGTGGGCAATCAAGCCTGCAGGGGAGGGCAGTTAGGGGTGACCAGGCCAGCAGAGGAGGGAAGTTGGGGGCAAACAGGCTGGCAGGGGAGCAGTTAGACATCAATCAGGCTGGCAGGGGAGTGGTTAGGGGGTGATCAGCCTGGCAGGCAGAAGCAGTTAGGGGCAATCAGGACGGCAGGCAGGTGAGCAGTTGGGAGCCAGCAGTCCTGGATTGTAAGAGGGCAGTCGGACATCCCTCGAGAGGTCCCAGATTGGAGAGGGTGCAGGCTGGGCTGAGGGACACCCACTCCCATGCATGAATTTTGTGCACTGGGCCTCTAGTTTATATATATAAAAGGCTAATATGCAAAGTGTCCCCTTGGGAGTTTGACCAGGAGTTCAATCACTTGTTATGATGTGTGTTGACTACCAGGGGGTAGCATGGAACAAAGGAAGGCCCCAGCTGGCAGCCAGCAGCCTGGGAAGGAAGGGCCCAGCCGGCAGCCGGAAGGCCCTGATCATCCCTGATCACCGGCCAGGCCTAGGGACCCTACCCATGCACAAATTTCGTGTACCGGGCCTCTAGTTATTTCATAAAAGACTAATAGAAATCATTTTAATGATAATCTTAAGAATTTCCTTACTTTCACTGAAAAAACACGTTTTAGCTTTAGAAAAAAAAACTTATTTTGCTATACATTTAGAAAGCATCCAGTGTAGTTTCTATACAGTCAACACAATCTTTGAAGCCATCTGTAGTTTGCAACAAATTTATAGTAGTAGCTTAAATTGATGGGAAAATGAGTTTCTGACAGACATGTTTTGCCAAATTGATATTTGAGGATGGTGCTATCAAAATACTTGGCATGAAATAGAAAAGGGAATGAGGATTGTGTATCTATCTACAGAACACAACTCTCTACTGCCACATAAGCTAAAATGCTTAAAATCTGAAGTTTTACTTGTAATCTGAACTCCTATTTTATGATCTTTGGTTCAATGTTGCATTAAACTTTAGAATGACTATAATTTTTTTTGTCCTTTCTTGTCTAGTTAGATACAGACATTCCAATTATTGACAAGTTTTCTTGAGAAATGAGTGCCATTTTAAATAGGCACTCTTCTGAGTATCATTCACATAGTGGTTTATTAAACCTTCAGATATAAAAATGTACATACAAAAACCAAAAAAGTCCATCATATGTAATATAATGGTAGGGAAATTATTAACCTTAAATTATTTTGAAGATCTAGGCTCTTTATATTTCTATGTCATTATTCTAAATTTATGACTGTATATATACACATATGTGTATACAGACACATACACACACATTCATATGTCGTGCCTCAAAGAAAAAATTGATTTGTAGCACAAAAATTTTGACATTTCTTTTTTTTTTTTCATTGTTGTTGTTGTTTGTTGTGTTTTAGTTTGAGGCTAAGTGGTGATAGTGTTGGTCTTTGGTCTAAGATTATGTAAAAGACCCCTGTACTACCATCAGTGAATTTTTAAAAAAGAAATTTTCAAACAAACTTTTTTGAGTTATAGAAACCAAATTTGTGCCTTTGCTCTTCTTTCAGTAATTGATCCTTGATATTGGGAATTTAATTAGCTCAATAAACAGACATTTATTAGGTCCTAATATATAGGGTCTTACTCATGAATGAGGTATAATCGCCGCCTCCATTCAAGGCAGAGTTTTGCCTTTTCTGAATGTGAATGTCCTTTCTCCTGAGAGACCCATGCTGTGTAGTTCATAGATGGGACTTCATGGACATTAACTCAGCCCAAAGGGGAACTGGATTGGTACTCCAGGTGGCAATCCGAAAGCTTCACTTTCAGACTTGCAACTTCCTGATGTAAAAATCATCATTCTTATTTACATTGCTCTCCATCCCCCCTGACAAACTCTGCAATTTCAGTATGTCCGAGTAAGACCCTATGGATTTCATACCAAATATCTGCTAATAGAAAGAATTTTCTACGCAGAAAGCATTTTGAGATGGTTTTATGTCAGGGAAAATTCCAAATAGTGCCCAAAATGTGTAATGGAAAATAAAATATTTAACAGTAACCTAGGTCTAAGTTAAGTAATATGTACAAACGTCAGTACTATATGAAATTTACTTAAACGGTGAAGCACATTTGTCCTGCCCACAGCTTTGATGCATAAAGACCTGGCCTGTGCCGTCTCAGGCATCCCATAACCACTCAGCTGAAACTGCACACCCAGATATGCTTCCAGGGAAGCCAAGCGCTGTCTGGAAGCACCGGTGAATGGCCACTTTATACACTGCTTGCAGTTGCTATGCAAAGCACTCAGCTAGGCTTGAAGCCATGTAGTTTTGCCCAACTTCAAGTTTTATTAAAACTTAAATGTCAGCTTAGTTTCTATAAAAATCACAGCTATTTACAAAGAGGTCCATATATTGCAAGTAGTGGTTCCGAGTTCCTGAAAAAGAGTGCAAGTGAGATTTTGTTAGATTCTGATTAATTCAGTCAAATGTAATTCAGATAGAAATTGAAATTTTTGAAGGTCCCTCATTTTCCATGAATTTGAAATTTAAAAAGAGAACTAGGTACGAGTGTGACTTTTTTAATCTTGAAAAATAAAGGGGCATTCAATAAATGTTCATTGAAAACCTATTAATTATTTCAATCCTACATGGTAATATAAATGACCAATCACAATTTATTAATTCATCCTGCCAATAGGTATTTAGGTTTTTCCATTGTTTTGCTATTTTGAGCATCATTACTGTGAACATTTTTGCACACATGTTCCAGGGCACATATGCAGGAGGTCCCCTCAAGGCTATACTGTCCGATACAGTGGCGCCTTGCTACATGTGACTACTGAGCTTTGGAAATATGGTAGTTCAAATTAAGAAATGCTATAAAGTGTACAATATGTATCAGATTTTTAAAAAAATTAGTATAAAAATAATGATAATATGTTTCAAATAATTTTAAAATATTGATTGCATGTTGAAATGCCATTTTTCTGGATATATTGTATTATATGAAATAGATTCTTAAAGTTAATTCACCTGTTTCTTTGACTTTTAATATAGCTACCAGACATTTTAAGATTATAAATTTGGCTTGCGTTGTATTTCTATGGGACAGCACATGTCTAGGGCAATGCCACTCAAAGTGTGTGTCCCGACCAACAGCATCAGCATCACCTGGAATACAAATCTCTAGCCCCAACTCACGTGAATGCCCTGCAGCAAAACAGAATTCAAAAAGGAAAAAAAGTAAAAGGGATAGAAAGAGACACAGAATCCAGGAAAAAGGAAAGAAATGTAGTATACAGCGTACTGATCCAGATCAAAACTAAACACAGAGCTCTGGAGAAAGGTCTCAGAAAAACAAACAAACAAACAAACAAAAACACGTGATTAGATAGAGAGGTTAATAAAAGATAGAGGGTGTATTTATTTTCAATGGCATATAAAAAGGAACAATTAGAAATTTAAGGGGAAATAAAAGTAGCAACAGAAGTGAAGTTGAATCCTAATTATTCCTGGATCTTTAGTGAACAAATTGTATGCACAGTTATGGGAGGAACTTTCATGGGTTTGGATGGGGGAGATTATATCCATACTTTACAAAGTGGAGCATTAAAGAGGCCATCTGTACTTGAGAGAACATGAAATAAGAAGTTAACACATTACCTACACATACAAAGGGACATTTTATTTTTTAATATATGTTTATTGATTTCAGAGAGGAAGGGAGAGGGAGAGAGAGATGGAAATGTCAATGATTCTTTTTTAAGAATCACCCATCGGCTAACTCCTGCACACCCCACACTGGGGATCGAGCCTGCAACCGGGGCAAGTGCCCTGACCAGAATCGAACCGTGACATCCTGTTTTATAGGTCGGTGCTCAACCACTGAGCCACGCCAGCTGGGCCAAAGGGGCATTTTAAACAGGGAACTAAATCATGAGGAAAAAAAAAAATTATCGCCAGTATGGGAGGAGGGGAGCTAGAGGTCTGGCAAAGAGGAGATAAATTTCATCTGTCATGCCAAGAGAGAGTCAATGACAAAAATGATAGATGGAGAACTAGCCCTAGAAGAATATTATTTTCCAGAAGAAAGAGCTAAAGAAATAAAAGTGCTCATTTCTAAAGAACAGGTCTAGACTAGGAAGGGGGTAGGGGAACCATTGCTTGCAATTAATTTTAATATTACTTCATAAAAAATATGAAAAACTATAAAACGCTTACTAGATATAAAATACTTTGATATAATTGTATATACTATATGTAGCATATATAATTAGATACCAATAATAGGCATATATAGTATATAGGTATATATATACTTATAGTTATCACTAGTCAATTATTATATTAACTTCTTTTTGTTGGCAATATACTTGAAGTTTTTTTCTAAGATTTCTCAATCTTATGACATAAGTGTTTGTTTTGTTTGTTTTTTAAATGTTTATATCAATCAATATTCCACTCTCTATCTTAAAAGGTTGAAGGTATTTTGATGTTCTTTGTCTTTAACATGTCAAAACACTCTTCACATCAAATATTGTTTTCTCAAATGAGTAGACTCTTAAAAATACTTCAGGTATGGCTTAAACAATACTATGGAATTTATGTCAAAAGAGCACTTAAAGGTATATACAGGTAAGCAACACAATAAAGTAAATTTTCTAGGAAAAGAATAAAACTATGCTTAAATAGAAATGTGATGAGACAAGCAATGTTTAACTAATAAATTGATTTTTTAAGATTTTTCCCAAAGAGAGAAATTATTTTAAAGATTAGAAGCACCTCATAACTTCTACCATTTTTTCAATGATGTTTCTAGTGTTTTAATTCTCCCTTAATTTTTTGCCATGATTTATGAATGCCAGCCCTGCCCCGATACATAGCTCAAGGTCCTCATAAATCAATGAGATTTGCAAAACTTTGCAAGCAAAATTCTTGTTATGAGATATATGGCACTGAAAAATTGTTTTCTTTGGGTGAGCATGCTATTTACACAGATAATTTTAGTTTGATCCTACTCAAAACTCAAAATTATGATAGCCCAGACCAGGAATGCAAGTAGTCTATTTTTGAGGTCTTTACACCAAAAGGTTAGCTTGAGTTTCATTCAAGTCGAGATGAATGTTTTGGTTGTATTATATTTCATGTGCAAAGTTATTGAAAGTAAGTATAGTAAGCATACACTATGGTCCAACTGTGAAGAGCTGATTTCAGAGCACATACCATGACTGTGTGAGCAGCTTTTTAAATCTCCTGCTAGGAGTCCTGAAAACACCAGAGCAATTATATTCAAATAAATAGAGAAAGTGATCAATAATTACAATCCATAGAATTATTTGTTAATAATTCATATATAGTTATCTCAACAAAACCCAGCAGTGATTATATTGATGAAATTGCATATTTAGCTTAATCTATATGTATACTAGTATAAAAGGCTAATATGCTAAGTGTCCCTCTGATCGTAGGACTGGTTGCTATGAAGTGCACTGACCACCAGGGGGCATACGCTCCATGCAGGAGCTGCCGTGACATGCACTGGCCATTTACAAAGAAACAATACCATGGACCTGCTGCTGACAAAGCAACACTCGGCTTCCCCCAAGTGGAACACAGGCCCTGCCACCACCCCAGAGCGACACCCCACAAAATCGCAGCCAACACTGCCAAGACCCCATGGTGCAAAATGCAGCCCACAGCTCAGCCCAGCCCAGAAACTGCCACTGTGGGCACCAGGTAATGACGTCAAGTAGCAACGCCCAGTTTCCTCTCCCTAGCAACCAAGCCTCCTTGGAATTTCTTCAGCCCAAGAACACGACTTGCTTTATAGCCACGTGCAAACATTTTACACTTTAACCAAATGTCTGTGAAGTGTTTTCCCGTGCCTCATCTCATTTGATCCTCACAGAAGTCCTGGAGTAGGTAACAGGAGACTCGGTAGAAACCTGTTTTCTTTTCATTAGCAGGAAAACAGAAATTTAGAAAGTTTAGAAACTTGACCCTACTGAAAAGAAGAAATGGTGGACCTTGGAAATGACTTCAGGTTTTCTGTGCAGAATACAGTCAAACACTGCTGCAGTTAAATATTTTGCCCTTTGTTCTCCCTGCATGACCTACAATAATAATCTGCTTTGTGTTGATATTTACTGCTGTGTTGCTGACAATTACCTGAAAGAGAAGTTGGTGTGCTTCACTGGGCTGGAAAAAGTTTAGCTAAATCATAAAGCAGGTCTATTTAAGCAAGTTTATCTATATATATAAAGCTCTCGCTGGTGCCAATCATGTGTTTTGATCTGTCATTGTGGATCATGAATTTGGTTGACACTTCTATTATAGAAAAAGGGCGAATAGCAATATTAAAATATTTCTTTTAATTAATTTCCTTTCAATGTGCACAAATTCATGCACTGGGTCTCTAGTGTTTATAATGACACCTTTTTTTAAATTACTAAGCATAGTGATTACAAATAAGTATACTAGTAGACACCTTTGGACTTAGGATGACTTCAACTTTTTAGACAACTTTTGATTTTGATTGAAAATTGACAAGCATATTTACTCTACTTGAATCCTAATTTCAGTAATGAGTTTATTCATGAAGCATTTCAATTTGAGAGCAATATATATGCCACCAATTTTTAATCAACATGAATAATTCCAATGACTGTATTTGTGGAATGAGATCCTTTGGTAGGGCTGTAGAATTTTATAGAGCTGGAAGAAAACTATCATGTAATTTTTACAAAATCTCATCATTTTTTAGAAGGCAAGTCTAAAACACATTAAGGAAGTAGCTATCATCAGAGAACCAATGGTCTGAAACTTCAAACAAGCTTTTCTTGATTGATAAAGTATGTGCACTTATCTTTTAAGAGCTTTAAGCAAATTCTGAGACTAGAGGCAGACACATCTATCAACTGAGGAAAAATATACCATTTTTCAATACAAGAAATTGAGGGACTACTGAATCATCAATAAACTGACTTGCTAGGATTATAGATAGATTATTCACTACTTGGTTCTTTTCAGCCATGTAGATAGCTCCAGACATATCTGGTTTATAAAACAATAGACTCCTTATTCCAAGGAAAACAGCTGCAATATCTGTTCAAGAGATGGATGGTATTCTGCTTTGTTTAAATTATTCAAATTTTATATGAATAGACAGTATTTTATTGTTTAATAATAAATTATGAAACAATTGCTGTTTCATGGCATTCTCTATAACAGGAGTTGGAAGCAGGACATAGGCCATGGTGATTTATATCTATGAATTCTTTTTTTTAAATTGACTTATAAATTCTTTAAATATTTTAGCTCAGTTCACCAGAGTTAGATATATGCTATTGTTTTATCCCTGCATGTCTTAAAATTATGTGTAAAGTTTGCATTATTTCAATTTTAGAATATGAACAAACTTTAAATCCCAATGTCCTTTTGGCTATCAGAAACTTAATGAATAAAAACTTCACATAAAATGTATTCACTTTAAACATCTCCTTTGAATTTCAAAATATATTTAATGCTCTAAACTAATATATCATGATGCATATGCTATTATCGATGTCAAGTTTGCCTTTTATACTCTTTGTAAAGGAAAATGAAGATTAATATCTCATATTGATCTTATAAATTGAAAGTATTTTATATTATAGCTATTTCTTGATATTTTTCCAAATAAATTCACAAGCATAGAGGAAAAACAATACTAAACTTACCCACCTATAGTAAATACGGTGGCCATAACCAAAGAAACTGAATAACCTTTAGAAATTGATCAAATTTCATTTAAACTGTTACATTTTCTTTAAGGAAAAATATAAACTCTACCAACAGATCATTTATTTATTAAAAGTACTTCTCATAACCAATGGCCACAGACACTGGGGGGCGGGATGAGGGCATGAGCTGGGGGGTGGGGGGCAATGAGGGGATAAGGACACATATGCAATACCTTAATCAGTAAAGAATAAAAATGAAGAAATAAAAATTTTTAAAGTACTTCTGAGATCTTTTTCTTCTTCCCCCTTTTCCTAGCAAAGATAGGCTCTTCTCTCAGACTAATTTTTCCAAAAGGATAACCTCCATATCTTCAGGCATGTAATTGACTCCAGGCCTGCTATAAGCCCACTGCAAGATGGTATATTTACCATGCACTACGACCTTCCTTCTTCATCCTCTGAGACTAATTAAAGGCATCAGATCCTTTTTCTGAGGCCCCTGGTATGCCCTGAACCTGGTTTATTTCTCCAAAGCTTGTCCTTGTTTTTCCCTTTCTGTATCCCAACATGTAATAAAATACCCTCAACTATTTTACTTCCTCTGAAAGGCTCTATTTGCTGCCAAAACTTTAAGTATTATAGAAGCAGTATGTAGTAATAATTGAGGAAACTAAAATATCTTAGAGGTCTCTGTCTTTTATAAAATATGGTTTTCCAGAATAAACACATCAGACTGATTTGTGTCAACAGTAACAAACATAGCATGCTAATAGTAGGCTGATAGTTACAAGCTCTTTTTAACTACTTAGATACCATAACAAAATGGAAATGATAACCACACTTCTTATTAAATGAATTAAAACAAAATCTATACATCCTCTGAGGTCCTGCATGTATTTCTCAATTATTATTTAAATATTTTATTAAAACTTATAAAATCAAAGCTATTGAGGAGAGCCTCAATATTTGAAGATAACAGGAATGAAAAAATAAGATAATTTTATGCACCAAGCCAAATACCACTCAGGATAATAATGACCAGAGATAAAGGCTCTGACCTCCAGAAGATTATATTCTAGTCTAGAAGAAACTTAGACATGCAAACCTACAATAGCAGATGGATAAAGTCCGTGTGGAACAGAAGAAAGAACTAAGCTGGTCTCAAATTAAGCATTCAACACCAGAGAGAGCATAGGCAAGATTGATAGAATGTAAACCCTCGTTGGACACTTGGAAAAAATCCTATGAGAGACCCTTGGAAGAAGGAAGTTAGGTCCCTGGGTTGGGAGAAAAGAGAAGCCTAGAGTGGGTGGGAGGGGGCCAGCGAAAGACACTATGGAGTATGTGCTCAGAAAGTTCTGCTGTGCCTGTTAAACCTTTCCCCACTATTGCCCTGGTTGAGAACAATCCAGAAGTTTCCAGCAGATGGTTTGAGGGGGGTAGCACCCTCTCCATTATAAATACAAATGTTGTCTGGGCCTTGTTAGCTAAACCCAACAGATCATTCATTTATTAAAAGTACTTCTAGTCCCACGAGGAAGCTTCCAAACCACTTCAGGAGTAGCACACCCTTAGGACTAGGTTTCTGTTCCTTGTTAGGCAAACATCATGAATGTGATATTTGTCATGCAGTGGTTTTGCACCATGGCTGTACTTTAGAATCTCCAGGGGTGGTGGAACTTTATGAAAACAAACATACAAACAAAACCCCACCAATTCCCAAGTCTCCTCCCACACCAATTAAAACAACTTCCCTTCAGGTGACACTACAGCATTGGTATTTTTAAAATATTCCCTCCGTGGTTATTAGATGCAGTAGGGCCAGAGAACCATTGCTTCTAAGGTATTCATAGGAAACACTTAAAAGCTATTTGTAAAAAATAAGAAAGGAAACAAGTCCTCAGATAAGAAGGAAATAGCCAACTAAAGTGGACTAAATTTGAGAGAATTCTAGTTGTATTCTGGTCTCTTTCCCACATGCCCTTGAGTAGGGCCAATTTCATAGCTGCCATCAGGGTAGCCTGAGAAAGATGCCACCTCCTTCTTCCATTGCAATTGTAAACTTCAGTTGGTACCTGCCGGCTGGCCATGGAACTCAAGGTGATCAAAGTTTCTCTCTCACTCACATATATATGCTCATGTGCGCACACGCACACACATATACATGCCCATATACATAAACATACACACAGATACAAAATAATATGGCAAATATAAGACTAATTAGTTAAGAATGCATAAGAATAAATTAAATGTAAATGGGTAAAAACAATAAAAATTGAGGTTCTCAGAAATGATATATTGTGAAATATTGTTTAAAAAGAATATTCCACAATATATCATTTCTGAGAAAAATAAAACAACAGGAAACAGAACATATACAAATCAAAGAATGAAAATCAGGAATTTAAAAAGTTAATGTAACAATTTTAACATGAGACAAAATAGAATGTAAAGTGAAAATCATCATAAGGTTTTCTTGACAATCTTAGTTCTTTGTTTCTAATTATACTGTGTTTCCATACTAGGTAAATATATCATATAAGGATATTAGACACTATTAAAAAGCACAACATTTCAAAGAGATATAACAACCACAAACACATAAGCACTTTAATGTAGACTCAATTCTGATTAAATTGATCAGGAATGGAATCTGAGCATGTCTATTTTTAAAAAAGTTGCCTAAGTAACTTAGTTTCACTACATTATGCCATCTTTAATTGATCAATAAAATATGGTAGAAAATTTAATACCCTCTACAAAATAACAAATACTATTAGTTATCTAGAAATTAGCCTCATCAAGAAGGCACATGGACTTTTTGGCCAAAATATAAAATTTGGTTGGAAGATCAGTAAAGAAGACCTGGAAAAAAAAGTGACATGTTAATAGATAACTTAGCATTACGCTGTAATGTCAGTAGTTTCCCCACAAATCAATCTATACAGCGTGGGGCAAAAGTAGGTTTGCAGATATATGTGAAACACGATTTATTCTGGTATTATTTATTCATTAGTGTGTTATTTTCCATACAAACAACTGAGTTTATTCTTGTATTATTTATTTATTATTGTGTTATTTTCCAAACAAACAACTGTAAACCTACTTTTGCCCCACCCTGTACATTCAATGCAATTCCAAAGAAATATCCAGCTGGATCTCTTGGCGAACTTGTCAACTTAATTAAAAAACAAATATAGAAGAATAACTTCAATACGTAAATATGATAATTTCTATAAAGAAGAGCTAACAAAAAGGGGGCATCTCTACCATACACAAAGATATATTATAAAATCACAGTAATTAAACAATATGGTACTGGTGATGGAAAAGGAAAAAATAATAAACCAATTAAAAAATTATACCAAACAAAAAAATTCTAGCTAAGAAACTATGAAATTAAAAAAGTTTACAGCCCAGATGACATGGGTCAGTGGTTGAGCACTGACCTATGAACCAGGAGGTGACGGATTCCCGGTCAGGGCACATGCCCAGGTTGTGGGCTCAATCCCCAGTGTGGAGGTAGCTTATCAATGGTTCTCTCTCATCATTTATGTTTCCACCTCTCTCTCCCTCTCCCTTCCTCTCTGAAATCAATAAAAATATATTTTTAAAAATATTACAAGCCCTTAAAAGATAACATTTCAGGCAATGGTCATCACTAAATCGTAGGCCATTGGGAGAAATGTTGATGTAAATTTTGAAATAAATGGACAAAGCTGACATTACATGAAAAAAATGTTGAATAAAAAATCCTTGACAATATTAGTTTTGTTTCTCTTCATACAGTGTTTCTATCCTGAGTATATTCATTTGTACATTCCACATATTTTTTTAAAGGGCACTCAGACACTGTGCTAGGCCCTTCCTTACCTCGCCACAAATAACAATAAAATTTTTTGTTACAAGAGTAAAATCTAGCCCCTGCCCACCCCCAGGAGGCCTCCAATTCAGGGTGACCCTCAAGATAATACCCAAGAATTTACACAACACAGTTCTCTTTAATCTGATATGTGTGCATTGATGCGTACATGTATTTTTTTCCTATGGTGTTGGTATTCCTATCCTAAATCCTTCCAGATAACTGGTTAAAAAATAATATTTTATTTAGACCTTTTCCCAAGTCACCATTATCTCCAGGTCAAGTAACTTCCACTTTTGCACTACTTCCTAACGGTTAAAGTGTTCTAGTACATAAAAATTACATCCCCCAGGGCTCCTGAGACTGCACAATGAGAGACAAAAGACATTCCACAGTGTGTGACTAGGGGTCCCTGGAAGCCTGGCAGCATTCGCTTCAGATACACCAGAAAAAGTTCCCCAGTCCTGGGTCTCATGTTGGTACTGTGACCTAAATGAAATCCATTATTTTAACCAAGGTGAGGATATCCTTAATAAAAACAGAGAATTAAAAAACAATGGCTGCCCACATTTAAATTTGATTTTCTTTGGGAACTATTAAAAAAGCACAGTTTTATAGTAGGCAACTATTTCAAGGTTGCTGTAGTTGGCAAGAATGTAAAACATAGACATGAAATCAAATTCACGGGACATGAAGCTTAGTGAAATGTCGAATACGGAATAAAACTTGAAGTCCAACTTGCAGTGGATAAAATTACATTTTCTCAGTCAATTATAAATGGAACCTCAGCTCCCTGATCTGGAAAGGGGGTCAATACTGAGTACTTACTTAAAAAAAAAAAAAAAGACATAAGGACATAGTTTAGTTTTATACAAAATGGGGTTGGTTTTAAAAGCAAGATTTCCGCTTTGGACATCATGTGTCTGTTACCAAGTTCCCTTGGCAGGCCCAAGTGGCATCATAAATTTAATGTACTGAAACTTGAGCTGCTTCATGCAGAAAAGCAGGCCAGGATATGTCAATTCACCAAAAAAGCATATTATTCTTGGAGGTATAAAATATTTGTTCTGTAGCTACAATCATATTAAAATTTCCTTCCGTTCAAATGTAAGTGTTCCTGGTGGGATGTGTGATGAAGCGCTATGGTCTTGGCAGACACTGCCTAACCTCCTCTGGAATCCTTGTGGCCTGGATGTTAGTACAACGTGGTCCTGTTTTTCTTCACCTTTGATAGATGTCTGGGGATAAGGTTGTGACTCTGTTTTCTCCTCTTGTGATTCACATATCTAAGGCCAATTTTCGAAAGAACAGATTCCTGATTGCATGTTTAAATTCTTCAGTAATCTGAGGATCTGAGGAGGATTTCTGGCAAAAGCATAGAGTTATAAGAAACTCTTTTATACTGCCATTTAAATACAAATACAAAATATGTCCAGGAGAAGTGACACACAAGGAATGATTCTGAAAGGTCAGGATGATGGCATTTACATGAAAAAGCAAAATAAAGCAAGTCATTATGTAACACTAGCTTAGAGGTTTAAAGAAACGGGTGGATTAAAATCTGCAAATGAAATAGTAGTCTCCTTGCTGCTTAGTCTTCCAACCTAACACCAATCGGGCCAATCTTACTGCATTCTGGTTGAAACCAGCTTCACCAACTCTTTCATTAAAGCTAAATTGGTCATATTACTATGAATGACACACTGTCTCTATGCCAAGTATCCTGCTGTATAACTAACAGTGTAATGACTTGACTTAAAAAACTGAGGCAGAAGTAGCAAGTGGTCCTAAGGAATGCCAAGGATCTGAGATGTGCAGGATTCTCAGGCACACCCAAAGAACCTACGTAACTGAGTGCGTAGCACTCAAAGTAACCAGGACAAGTATTACACTGTGACCACCACTGACCTTGATCTTAGGTGAAAACACCTCGCGTTCTTATTGCAAACATTCCTAAGCATAGGTACAACATCAAGGGGGTGCTGCATGATTATAAAGGACCTTGGTTTTGATTCTTAGAAGAGAGTTTATCTCTTCTTTCAATTTTCTCTAATTCATCATGTGATTATAAGAGTTATTATTCCAGAACTATTCCTAGTTCCTCCTTACTTAACAATAAAAAAAAGCACTAGAAGCACAGAATCACAGATACAGCACAGACCTTGATGATTATTTACTCCACTTCTCTTATATTAAGGAGTGAACACTGAACATTTGAGAGGTTAAGTAAAATACTAGCCCATGCCCAGTTTCCTTTGTCCTAGTCTGGCACTAAGCCTACTATAGTAATATTCCCAACACTAGTCAAAAAATATACCTATTCTTCTTCAACTCCAAAACTTGGTATATAAGAGGGAATTTCCAGCAGTCCTAATATCTCACATGCTTTTCCCCGATTGCTCCCAACTATCATTCATGAGTGAATGGTCTCATTTTCTTAATCCATCTGTTTGGAGTATACTTTAATTACAGAAGTAAATTATGTGCAAAATGTCCATAACTGTTGGTAAATCTGAAGTAATAAATGAAGGAATTTTGAAATAATCCAGCTGCAGCACCATCACTACCTAGGTGTGTTTGGCTTCTTATTACATCTTTCTTGCTGCAGGAAGAAAAATGCCATCATGTTTCTAGAGTTTGTAGCTATAAAAAATAAGAAAGTGTTGCATCTGAAGACCAAAATGAGGTGCATGGATAAGAATTATTTCACTCTGAAGACTTACTTTCACAAGAACCATTGAGTTTAGCTGAAAAGCACATTAACGATCAGTTGGAATTCACGTAATAGCATAAGTTACAACTGAACTTCCATAGCCCTAAATTTGTATAAATAAAACTAATGGTAGCGAAGGCTTTGAAAAGGATAGGAAAGTTGCTAACAAAGGACTCTGGTCTGGAAAACAGGCTGCTGGTGTTTGAGCTGGCCGCAATGTATTGTGCTACTGCCTTCAGCATGTTCATCCTACTGCTGGGCTGACCTACTTCAGCAATCAGTTGCATTCCCAGGTGTCCACAGACACTTCTGACATATTACGCTATTTCAATTACTAGTACCATCTTACGGTTTTTACATTTGACATCTATATATATAAAAGCCTAAGTGACCAGACAACCAGTCGGCCAGTCACTATGACGTGCACCGACCACCAGGGGACAGATGCTCAACACACAGAATCAAGCTCCCTCCTGTCTGGATCCGGCCTGTAGGCTCCCTCCTGTATGGATCGGGTCTGTGGGGATTGGGCCGAAACCAGCTATCTGACATTCCCTGAGGGGTCCTGGATTGTGAGAGGGCACAGGCCAGGCTGAGGGTCCCCACCAGTGCATGAATCTGTGCACCGGGTCTCTAGTCTTTTATAAGTTGGAATACACTAACAAAATGATGAAAGAATAGGTGGGTAGAAAGGTTAACTGAAGTTGTCATAAGCAAAAATAGTTAGAACTACATTATAATAAACTAGAGGCCCGTTGCACGAAATTCGTGCACGGAGAGGGGGGGTGTCCCTCAGCCCAGCCTGTACCCTCTTCAATCTGGGATCCCTCTCACAATCCAGGACTGCTGGCTCCCAACTGCTCACCTGCCTGCCTTCCTGACTGCCCCTAACCGCTTCTGCCTGTCAGCCTGATCACCCCCTAACCACTCTGCTGCCAGCCCGATTGATGCCTAACTGCTCCCCTGCCAGCCTGTTTGCTCCCAACTTCCCTCCTCTACCGGCCTGGTCACCCCTAACTGCCCTCCCCTGCAGGTTTGATTGCCCACAACTGCCCTCCCTTACAGGCCTGGTCCCTCTCAATTGTCCTTCCCTGCTGGCCATCTTGGGTGGCCATCTTGTGTCCACATGGGGGCAGGATCTTTGACCACATGGAGGCAGCCATCTTGTGTGTTGGAGTGATAGTCAATCTGCATATTACTCTTTTATTAGATAGGATAGAGGCCTAGTATATGGGTAGGGGACAGCTGGTTTGCCCTGAAGGGTGTCCCGGATCAGGATGGGTGTTCCCTTGGGGCATGGAGCACCCTGAGCAAGGGGCCTGTGGTGGTTTGCAGGCCAGCCATGCCCTCTGGCGACCCAAGAGGAGGCCCTGGTATCTGGAATTTATTTACCTTCTACAATTGAAACTTTGTATCCTGGAGCAGAGCCAAGCCTCCTGCTCGTTCCATGGCTGGCAGCCATTTCTGTTGGGATTAATTCACCTTCTATAATTGAAACTTTGTAGCCTTAAGCAGAGGCCTGGGCCTGGCCAGGGTGTGCAGAAAGCTTTGCTTTCTCCGTTGCCGGGGGCAACCCTGGCCTGTTCTCTCCAGCTCCGTGGCTGCCGCCATTTCTGTTAAGATTTGTTTACCTTCTATAATTGAAACTTTGTAGCTTGAGTGGAGGCTTAGGCCTACCAAGGGCAGGTGAAAAGCTTGGCTTCCTCCATTGCTTGGGAAACCTTGCTCTCTGTGGCTGTAGCCATCTTGGTTGGGTTTATTTGCATACTCACCCTGATTGGCTGGTGGGCATGGCTGGTGGGCGTGGCTTAGGCATAGCGAAGGTGCGGTCAATTTGCATATTACCCTTTTATTAGGTAGGATAGGGGCACCATACATCCTGGTTGCACTGGAAAAATTCTTTTTCAAGTTCAATACACTGTCTGGTTTGGCATTTGTCTCAGACAAAACCCCAGGTTTGCTGATAAGTGTTATGGTTGTTCTAATAATAGTTGGCAATATTTTGGTGTTTATCATAGACCAATAAGAATAAATATATGTATCATCTGATTAATCCACTTAACACTACTATACAGTATAAATTACTATAATAACCATGTTACAGATGAAGAAACTGAGAAGTACAGAGTATATGTGTCTTTATAAATATCACACAACTATTAGTCAATGGACCCAGGATTACTGACTCCAGTTCTTTGGTCATAACCTCTTCACTGACTCAACAAATTCACATTTTTTAGAGTTGTGCATTCAAAGTGTAACTAGGGATAAGTTTCAATATCTAAACATAAATTTAGTATGCCGCCTGTTTTTAAGTTGTCAAATAGGATTTGATTGCTACTTATAAGGACATGAAGCGTTTCAAAAAGGAGACAGTTCCTTTAGCAAGTCTGGAATATGAGAACAAAGGCCTGTCCCTGGAAACCTTAAGAGATATAGGTAGAAACTATGAAAATGCATTTTACAGAGTGAAGACTTATTTAATGATCTTTGCTGTCAGCTGTTGATACAGACTGAAATTCAACCATGTTCGGGTAATAACTTCAGGGATGATAAATTAAGAGTGACTGGAGTAAGGTACGTGGTGGGGTGGAAGGATATATGTTACTTTCTAAGGGTGATATTAGAAAGGAGATCTCCTTAGAGCACACTGAAACCCATGTGGCCAAGGCATGAGTCTGACCCACTGGTAATTTCTGCTTTTTCTCGTGACAGTTGGGCAAAATATCCTAAACCACATAAATCTTTTGAAATAGCAGTTGTTTCAAATTAAAGAACATTTTGTATAAATAGTACATTCTGAAATCTGGCGATCTTTTCCATTCAGCCAGAAATCCCCATTAACCAGCATTGTATTTCTGATGTCTACAATTGCTATTCTTCATGAAAAATAACTTAAAATATCTTCTAATTCATTAAGAATTATACTAAAGCAATGCAATTGGTTTTTATTTCTGTGAAACTTGCTAATCATTGAAGCCACATGTGAAATAACTGTTACTAAGAATATTTGAATTTGAACATTCCATTCTCCAATTTATTGATTAAAGAGCATTCACTACATATACAGACATGATTTCCCAGGCCATAGAGGTTTTATATATATTAGACTATACTCCAAACAGATGGATTAAGAAAATGAGAGCATTCACTCATGTTTTTTTAAAGTGGCATATACATACACAGATGGATAACTCCCTGTAGCTTTACCCTTGAAAATAGTTTAGCAACATGTTGCTCTTCAAAGTCTCAGTTTAAAAAACACTCCGTTTTATTTGCACAATGAATGGTAATATGTGCTCCATTACTAAGTATGGCTTATTTGTATTTATAAGAAACAGAACAAATGAGTCAGATAATTACAGCAGGTGACATGTGTTCAACAACCTATTTCTAGTAGGCCAGTGATTGCACTTAGAATACAATCATTGGTCACATAGAGTTTCAGTCAATGATGGATTACATATATGACGGTGGTCCCATAGATTATGATGGAGCGGAGAAATTCCTTTCACCTTGTGACATCATAGCCATAGTGCAATTCATCACTTACTTGCTTGTGGTGATGCTGTTATAAATAAACCTACTGCAATGCCAGTAGTATAACAGTATAGCACATACAATTAGACATAGTACATAATACTTAATAATGATAATAAGGGACTGTTACTTGTCTATGTATTTACTATACTACACTTTTTATCATTAGTTCTTAAAATGTATGCTTTCTGCATATATATATATATATATATATATATATATAATTTTGTTGTAAAATAGTATGCTGTCTTATGCTGGCAACAGACTCAAATATTTCCCATTTACCATGTCTCTTGATTGCAACATTTTCCCTTGTGTTTGATTCAATCTCATGTTGTTTTATAAACTTAGTGAAGTCTAAGTGTACAGTGTTTATAAATTCTACAGTAGTTTATAGTAATGTCCTAGGTTTCCACATTCACTTAACATTCACTCATTGCTTCACCAAGAGTAAATTCCAGTCCTGAAAACACCATTCATGATGGTAAATGCCCTATGTAGGTACACCATTTTTTACCTTTCATATTACAATTTTATTGTACCTGTTCCATCTTTAGATACACAAATAATATTGTGTTATAATTACCTACAGAATCCAGTACAGTAATATGGTATAGAGCAAGCATGTCAAACTCGTGGTTGGCCTCGAGGCATGCAGCCTGACAGCCGTGAGTTTGACATGCTTGCTGTAGAGATATGTAACCTAGGAGCAATAGGTTATGTCTGGGTTGCTGGCTCCATCCCCAGTAGGGGGCATGCAGGAGGCAGCTGATCAATGATTTTCTCTCATCACTTATGTTTCTATCTTTCTCTCCCTTTCCCTTCCTCTCTGAAATCAATAAATATATCCTATCTAATAAAAGAGTAATATGCAAATTAACCATCACTCCGCTACAGCCACAAGCCACGCCCACCAGTCAATCAGGAGTGAGTATGCAAATTAACCCAACCAAGATGGCTGCAGCCACGGAGAGAGCAGGAGGTTTGGGTTTCCCCGGAAATGGAGGAAGCCAAGCTTTCCGCACACCCTGGCAGGCCCAGGCCTCCACTCAAGGCTACAAAGTTTTAATTATAGAAGATAAATAAATCCCAACAAAAATGGCAACAGCCACAGAGCTGGAGAGAGCAGGAGGCTAGGGTTGCCCCTGGTGATGGAGGAAGCCAAGCTCCTGCAGCCCTGGCCTGCCTAGGCCTCCATTCAAGGCTACAAAGTTTCAATTATAGAAGATAAATAAATCCCAACAAAAATGGCTGTGGCCACAGAGCGAGCAGGAGGCTTGGCTCCGCTCAAGGCTACAAAGTTTCAATTATAGAAGATAAATAAATCCCAGATACCAGGGCCTCTGCTTGGGTCGACTGGGGGCATGGCTGGCCTGCAAACCACCACAGGCCCCTCACTCAGGCCACCCCACACCCCAAGGGAACACCCACCCTAATCCGGGACACCCTTCAGGGCAAACCAGCCGGCCCCCACCTGTGCAGCAGGCCTCTATCCTATCTAATAAAAGAGTAATGTGCAAATTGACTGTCACTTCAACACACAAGATGACTGCCCCCATGTGGTCAAAGATGGCTGCCCCCATGTGGACACAAGTAGGCCGCCACAAGATGGCCAGCAGGGGAGGGCAGTTGGGAGGGACCAGGCCTGCAGTGGAGGGCAGTTAGGGGCAAACAGGCTGGCAGGGGAGCAGTTAGGCATCAATCAAGCTGGCAGGGGAGTGGTTAGGGGGTGATCAGGCTGGCAGGCAGAAGCGGTTAGGGGCAATCAGGAAGGCAGGCAAGCACGAATTTTGTGCACCAGGCCTCTAGTGTATGTATGTGTATATCTATCTATCTATCTATCTATCTATCTATCTATCTATCTATCTATCTATGTATATATAGATATATATACACATATATATACATATAAATACATATATATATATATATATGTATATATATATATATATATATATATTGAAGATAAGCTCTGAGTAGCTCCAGCTAAGTTTGTATAGTATAATCTTTTTGCTAAAAATATTGATTTTTAAGGTGTTTCTTTTTTTTTAGTAATCTACAATTTGGTTATAAAACTTAGTCATTTTAAGAAGGACTTCTAAAATTTTATATTTAAATTTCAGTTTAAAAGATTTGTAACATTTTCCCAAGAGTGATACCACTAAATATACAAGTTTCCACTACCACACACAAACTTATATTCACAAATATGTGTATGTATGTGTGTCTATGTGTGTAATCACTTTGCACAGTAGTATGGGACTGTGAAAATTACCATATAAACCAAATCTGTACAAAATGATCTTAATAATAATCAAAAGGGAAAATTCCAACTGTTCCAGAACCTATAAAATATCTTTTCCAAACATTAAAAATTCTCTTAATGTCAGTTTTAAATATATTTCAAAATAAAGAGTAAAATTATGTTTTACTCATTACACTGTAATTTAAACCATTAGAAATATTAAGAATTCGAGTGTTTTATAGTTTTAGAAAAAAACTTATCATGAATGGTTTTTTAAACAGTGCTTGCCTCCTTCTTGTCATATAACAGACTACAGAGCTATCATCTTCTCTATGCCTTGGCGAATTATACTTCTTTTCAAGTTTGTATATACGTCTAATATTTTATCCATTGTGCTTTCAATATTGTGAAATATCTCCAACAGTCCCTTTAATGTGTTTTGCAGGATCACTTCCTCTGGGATGTCTTTGTTCTTTTTGTCACACCATTTTCTTCACTTATGTCAATAAGTTCTCCTTTACTAATTTAATCTGGCTAGACTCTCTTCTACAACTCCATTTATGCCCAATTCATATTAAACTTCCAGCATTATCTTTAGTTTACTACACTTGGACCTTTTTTGGCCAATTTCTTATTTTGATTATTCATTTAATGCAACTTCACTCCTGTCTGTGGGTGAATCAAATAAATAGATGTGCAGTGACCAATCACTGACAGATTTTGAAAGACGTGATGTGATTGGTTCCTGATCATGATGTGCGTATGTTATTTAATAGTGATTGTTACTTATACAATTACTCATAGTTAATACAGTGATCACCTAACGTTCAACAGTGTTGACAGATGTGTTACTTATTAAATCACGGTGGCTGAAATTAGTGCATATCAAAACTGTGCAAGGAAGGGAATACTTGCAAATTTCTCATTTTCCATCACTGGACCTTGGGTGATGCCCTCATGTATATGGATTAATCTTGTTTAGGACACTCAGTGTTGAACAAATGTGGTGGTTGGAAAGGCCAATTACAAATGCACTCTGTCCTCATGTTGTCTGGAAGCATCTGGGCAATTAAAATCCATCAATACATAACTTGGCACAGCATAAAAAAATAGTCAGAGTGGCATGACAAATATACCTAGGCAATACAAAATCCATCTTTGGCCTATTTACAGGATTGCACATCTTGATTATGGAAGGAAAAATCTTTAATATAATTATTCTACATGAAATTAATATGTGAGTAATGTTGAAAATAGATTGCAGGAGAAATTTGTGAGGAGGCCGCATTATTCATTATTTTAGTAGAGCACAGAATTACTTACTCCTGGGAAAGAGTTACTGAAGCAATGACAGTAGTGATGGAGAAAGTGAGAGATTATTACAGAAATGCAGAAGCTAGGACTTGTCACTAGGGGAATCACATGGAAAAAGGAGTCATTTGGAGACAACTACAGTTTCAAGCTTGAGTGATTTGCAGAAGCCTGAAGACCTAAGCTTCACAAGATACCAGAAATATTTAATGTTGCTCACTTGAAAAAGATAAAAACTATTGCTATGTTTTCTCAGTGGATCCCACATGCTGCCCTTTAATGGTGGATCACCTATATTGTTGGGTCCCTTAATTTACAATCTAATATAAAAAGTAATCATAAAGAGCAGGTGACGAGATATACTCCTTTAGAGCCCTTATCTAGAAAATTTAGCACTTTGCAGACAACATAAGCTTTTCCTTTGCAGAAAAATGTTGAGATAATTATATTTCTCTTTCTCTCTCTCTCTCTCTCTCTCTCTAGTGTGTGTGTGTGTGTGTGTGTGTGTGTGTACACACACACACACACACACACACACACACACACACACACTAGAGGCTCGGTGCACGAAATTCATGCATGGGGGTGTGTGTCCCTCAGCCCAGCCTTCACCCTCTCCAATCTGGGAGCCCTTGAGGGATGTCCGACTGCCCGTTTAGGCTCGATCCCAGATCCCAGTAGGATTGGGCCTAAAAGGGAAGTCAGACATCCCTCTCACAATCCAGGACTGCTGGCTCCCAACTGCTCGCCTGCCTGCCTTCCTGATTGCCGCTAACCACTTCTGCCTGCCACCTGATCACCCCCTAACCACTCCCCTGCCAGCCTGATCGATGCCTAACCGCTCCCCTGTCAGCCCGATTGCCCTTAACTGCCCTCCCCTGCTGGCCTGGTCCCCCACAACTTCCCTTCTCTGCCAGCCTGGTCACCCCTAACTGCCCTCCCCTGCAGGCTGATCACCCCCAACTGCCTTCCCTTGCAGCCCTGGTCCCTCCCAACTGCCCTCCCTTGCTGGCCATCTTGTGGAGGCCATCTTGTGTCCACATAGGGGCAGCCATCTTTGACCACATGGGGGCAGCCATCTTGTGTTGGAGTGACGGTCAATTTGCATATTACTATTTTATTAGATAGGATATACATACACACACACACACACACACACACACACACACACAATAAAGAGCACAAAATAGATTTTATTTGTTTTTATCATTGTGTTTTATCCATGAATATTTAAATATTTAGGTGTACTTAAATTCTTTGGTTATTTTCATTTTGGTGAGAAGATTCTTTGTAGTAGAGGCAACAATCAAGGCTTTCCAATCTTCCCACATCACAGTTGTAGAAAATCAGAGGCAAATTGTGCACACTATTCTTTCTTAGTCTGTTTGTCATCAGTGATCATATGTTCCTAATATTCTGAGCCTCACAAATGCCATAGTACCTCTTGCATTTGCCTCACAGCATGTGTTGGCCAACTTTTGTCTTCAAGGGAAAGCTTTTATTATAAATGCCAAGTGGGTCTGGCATAGCTTTCAAATCCAGAGAACTTATAATGATATAAGCTGAGCCATGAAAAAAAGGAGAGTGAATACTTGGTTACATTAGAACAATATTGCCAACAGAGGATTATTCATGCTTTTGTTACCACAATCCAGTTCGTCTGACAGCCACAGTATATTTCTTTATAAATCAGGCATGATTTCTTTATAAATCATGGTTACCTTTCTTATTCAGAAACTCTTGTGTAATGAAACCTATAGTGGATTCAGATATATTTCACTGTGGCTTGTAGATGTTTCTCATGTGAGACGTTAGAGTAGATAAGGGTTTTCTGCCAACACAAGTAATGAAATGGCATCAGCACATTAGAGGAGGAGAGACCTGAGGTCTAACCCTGATTCTGCCTTGCACTCAGCGGTGTGAGCTAGGAAGAGTAAGTGAGCCACACTGAGCCTCAGATCCTTTGTTTATAATTTGGGATAATAACAATTCTACTCAAGCCAGAGTTTTATCCTTAAAACCAAGGAAGGAGTAAAGTCTTACTATAAATTTATAATGCACTACACAAATATATGTCTCTATTGCTCTTGTTATCTATAAAACACTACTTTTTCTATTGGAAAATGTATAAAGTCTTCACATTTATCAAACTCTTTCATATACTTTTTTTCTAGTAGAGGTAAAATGAGGAGTAGGAGCAACAAAGAAATAAAATAGAGGACTGTATTAAAAAAATGTTTGACTATGAGTTAATAAACTCTTTCTTCCTTAAGTTCTTGAGCAGTGATGGACAACGTACAGATATTGAAGAATACCTTTCTGGCTGAGCTTTAAGACATATGACTTAATCTCTGAATGAAATATTAAAATACTGCTATCAGTTTCTACTTCTCATAAACCGAAGACCAAGTGTTAGTGGTTTCCATGCAGAGCCCATATATATATCAACATTCAATAAAGCAGTTAATAGAAGTTTTTTTAAAAATATATTTTATTGAGTTTTTACAGAGAGGAAGAGAGAGGGATAGAGAGTTAGAAACATCGATGAGAGAGAAACATCGATCAGCTGCCTCTTGCACACCCCCTATTGGGGATGTGCCCGCAACCAAGGTACATGCCCTTGACTGGAATCGAACCTGGGACCCTTGAGTCCGCAGGCCGACGCTCTATCCACTGAGCCAAACCGGTTTCGGCTAGAAGTTTTTTTTAATATGTTGTTTCTCAGCAAAGCTCAAATACAGCAAATTTTATATAGAACGAAAACTGTAGCTAACAAAGTTTTTTCCTCATTAAAATTTCTGAGGAAGAAAAGAGAACTCATGTTATCATTTTTAATAGGGTACAGAACAGACACATAGAAGCAAGGACAAAGAAGAATGCCCAGAAACAGATTTGTATTTAGGTAGAGTAGTGTTATGTTATAGTCATGACAACATAGATCATTGGGGAATGGACAGATTTTTTTAATTGACTGAACTTATAATACTGGCGTTACATATAGGAAAATTAAAATTTGACCTTTCAAACAACATAGAAGAGTAAAATCTAGATTAATTATCTATCTAAATAGGAGGGTAAACCAATAATGGTAATTTTTTAAATGTAGGAGAATATTTCTAATCTTGGGGTGAAAATTTCTTCAATAAAATGCAAAAGCACAAACTAAAAGGCAAAAAAAAATAGTATTATTTAACTGTATCAAAATTAGTGATATCGATTCAATGGAGAATACCACAGATATCGCTGTTAAAGGCTCTTCTTAGTGTGTCCACAGGGACTCTCTCACAGGTCCATGGGAAGACATGGATATGGATGGTAATCAAAGCAGTTACTGAGGGGGGGGTTGGGAAATTCATATAGTGGAAATATATAACAGTATAATATGCAGCAATCAAAAATACTGAAGTTGATGTTTGTGTGTGTGTGTGTGTGTGTGTGTGTGTGTGTGTGTGTGTGTTATCTCACTGTGAGTGGGTTCTAAATATACAATGTTGGGTGAGAAAAAGTGAGAAAGAAACAAGAATATAACAGAATATCATTTTTCTAAAACAAAATATCCTGCAAGCAAGTATATATATATATATATATATATATATATATATATATATATATATATATAAAGCATATATACATGAAAGGAGAGGCTGAGGTAGAAAAATTAATAGCCTCAGATAAAATCAACCAATATGATAGTGTGCCATGAACTGAGGACTATAATTAGCTAAACTAAATAGAAATGAGACTCATAAAACAAAAAGCAAACAGTAAAATAAAATGTACCTCAATAAACTGAAGATGTTGAATTTAATTCTTGTTTATGATTTCTTTAAATCCCCTAACATTAATGTGAACATATTCAAAAGAGAAAGATCATTGATATTGGCAAATGTAAACAGTGACAGGAATAGCAAAATGAGAAGTAATGAGATATTAGGGTTTGATCTGATAACACAATACCATAGGTAAATATTTGAAGATAATACCTGATAATAGTCATGACTAAAATGGCATGAAGGAATCCAATGTACAGTGGTAGAAAAGCACTAGCAGAAATTGTTCAAATACATTCATATGTCACCTAGAATTCTAACTGAGTTGACCTAACATACATTCCCAGAGGTAAACAAATGGAGAATTTCCATCACATTAATATTTTTAAATTGGTTTTACCTCAAAATTTCATTTAATGACATGTAATATAGATACATTTTCTGGCCTTTCAAATTAAATCTGATTTTATAATAATTCTTTACTATCTATAGTCCAGGGATTATTAACCATTTTTTTTTTTTTATGGAATGAACCCCTGCGTAGTGTGTGAAGCCCTTGATTCCTTTCCTGGATAATTTTTATAAAATCTAATAGTCATGTGTAAATATTAAGAGGCTTTACTATCATGTGTGATTCTCAGCAGGAAAACAGTGGTAAGTCCTAGATATTTATCGACAAATACAGGTTATTGTAAATGTTTTTGCATGGCAGCAGCTCCTCAGGCCCATGAGTAGCTCCTACTACCCTAGTTGCCTAGCAACACCACTTTAATCACAGACAACCTGATAGTCAACAGAATTGGAAGAGGCAGAAGTTGAAAATGGAAAGTATGGTAGTTATTTGTCTAGACTGAGCTTTGCCTGTTTTTTTTATAACTTGTTGTGAAAATGCTGGCCTTGGGAGTATTTTTTCTTGTTTATAACCCCATTAACATAGTAGAAATCAGGATATTGGTAAACTCCACTGTATCTATCTTACCTATTTATAGGCAGGAATGAGCTCAGGCAGCCTGAAGCAATTGCTTGGAGTACTTTAGCCTTGTGCAGGTTCAGGCAGCATCAAGAATAATCGTTTAAAAAGCATTTTGAGAAGTCAAGCTTCACATTTTCTCTTCTATCAGAACATTTAATTATATTTTGAATCAATCCAGTCACCTGAGACACTGAAAAACACCTCCCCCTTCCCCCCTTTTATTTCGTAATGGATGTGGTTTTGCACCTGCTGTTTCTCCATTCATTCAGTTAATTGGTCATCTTTAGGCCAAGCATGGTGTTAGATGCAAAAAAAATAGGGGTGAGTAATAATACTCTGGCCTTCCTTTTTCAGCTTTTCTGCCTCTTTCCTTTTCACAGTTAGCAAGAGGCAGAGGACAATGAATCTTGAGATGTATGCACGGTGCCAGTTTGGGACAGCATAATGTCTTTGATGAAACTTGCCCTGGGTTCTAATTTCAATAAAACAGTTTCGGGGAAGAAACATTTTAATCAGATCCCTCTATTTTGGAATGGCATTTTATAGTAATTACCAGGATACCCCATTGTATTGCACTCAAAATCTGTCCTTTCAGCACTCTTGGGAGTCTACCTCCCAGGTACTTATATTCCCTTTCATTTCTAACTTCCCTATTATTTATTCTCTTATATTATAATCACTTTATTGGCTCTAAATGTTTGTTCTTCTCTTTTCAAATTCTCTTTTATCCTCACTCTATTTTAAGCGAGTGTATACAGTTTATAAAAGCACTGTGCAATGTGTTTTCTTAGTACAGTTGCATTTATAAACGACATGTGTGAATTCATGAATCTGTCATAATGATTCGCTATGCAATGTGAAATATTCATAGCATTATTAATCCACAACTATGCCATACTTGAAAGAAAGTATGTGAAACTATGTAGTGTGGGGTGGGATTAAAAACCCCATGGTCAGTTGTTTTACCATTGAGCTTGAAAGATCAAATTGAGGTTGTTTTCTTTTTATTTTAAAATTTTAATTTATTATTGAGGTTATTTTAAATCTAGCTACAAAATCTTATGGTTGGGTTTTCTCTCTCTCTCTCCCCCAAACACACACACACACACACGCCACTACCACCATCAACAATTTCCTTTATTCTAATTTTACATTTACCACCTTTGCTTTAAAATCTTTAATATTTCTGTAAATTTATTTCTGCCTTTTACATTTGTATTTGACAAAAATTTTATGTTACTTTATATTTTTATTTTGTACCTTCATAAAATTATTTACTTTTGCTAGCCTATAACCAGGCTGTAAAATTTTTATCAATATCATTTTTTAACTTCAAAATTATGACAAACTCTTTTTTTTCTGCCAAAAGCTTTATTCTTTCCATTTGGTCCAAAGCATGGGAGAGGGCTTCAGGGTGGTTAAAAGAATGGCTAATGGTTTCAGGAAGAGGCTCAGGTAAAAGCCAGACACCAGAGGAATGCAGAGGGACTCCTCAAAGGCACGTGGGCTCCAAAGGCTCCTCCTGCTTGAGGGAGAGCCTTTCGAAGAGATACTCGCCCAGCCCAGCCTGGGAGGAGGAGAAAAAAGCAGCTTCCTGCACAGAAAAAGAAGTTCTAAATAGAACAAGATGCTTTCTCACCTAAAACACTGACGTCTACTTACGAGCTCTGAAAGTGAGGACTAAAGTATTAGTTGTTTTGAACATGAAAGGACAGAAAACTCAAAAGACTCAAATTTCTTGCTTTTCTCCCCTTCTTTTATCCCATATGGATGTTATGAACGTTCTTTTCTCAAGACATAAATAAAACTGAATTACTATTAAATTTCTTCATGTGCACCAAAAGACTAGAGGAGATTTACACCAACTAAATAAAAATCAACACATCATCAGTTGCAATGCATCAAAAAACTAAGATACAAGGAAGGCCAAGAGACATATGAAAACACGCGCAAAGTCACTAATCATCCAAGAGATACAATTCAAAACAACAATGTGGTACCATCTCACACCTGTCAGAATGGCTATCATCAACAAATCAACCAATGACAAGTGCTGGCGAGGATGCGGAGAAAAAGGAACCCTTGTGCACTGCTGGTGGGAATGCAGACTGGTGCAGCCACTGTGGAGAACAGTATGAGTTTCCTCAAAAAACTAAAAATGGAACTCCCATTTGACCCAGTGATCCCACTTCTAGGAATATATCCCAAGAAACTAGAAACACCAGTCAGAAAGGATATATGCATCCCTATGTTCATAGCAGCACAATTTACCATAGCTAAGATTTGGAAACAGCTTAAGTGCCCATCAGCAGATGAGTGGATTAACAAACTGTGGTACATCTACACAATGGAATACTACGCTGCAGTAAAAAAGAAGGAATTCTTACCATTTGCAACGGCATGGATGGAACTGGAGAGCATTATGCTAAGTGAAATAAGTCAGTCAGAGAAAGATAAATATCACATGATCTCACTCATCTATGGGAAATAATGAACAACATAAACTGATTAACAAAAACAGATCTAGAGACAGAGAAGCATCAATCAGACCATCAAACCTCAGAGGAAAGGTAGGGGAGGGTGGGGAAAAGGGGAAGAGATCAACCAAAGGACTTGTATGCATGCATATAAGCCTAACCAATGGACACAGACACGAGGGGGATGAGGGCATGAGTGGGGGTGGGGTGGAAGGGCAATGGGGTGATAAGGACATGTATATAGTACCTTGATCAATAAAAAAAAACAAAAAAAACTAAGATATAATTTTTACTGACCTTCATTCTTCATCCAAAATTTACTGATAGGCCATGATTTTCATTGGTTCTAAGTCCAAGTTGAACTAGACATAGCCCTACCCTCTGGAAACTCATGAACTAGTACAGCAGATAAGCACATAAAAATAACAAAACAAATGTACTGAATTCCATTGTGTACCTATATCTATTTTAATCAGTAGGTATATGCACCTAGATTTAGAAAGCTTTCACATTTAACAAGAGCAATTTTGGCTGCATTTAGCAATTAGCTATGCAGGCATGGAGCTAGGGCTTATAACATTATTTCCTTGATAGTCTGAAACAATTAAGAATTAGGCCTATCATAAAATAACTTGGTAATTTGAGTGAGGATGGGGGGATAGATTTTAATCAGAAAATAAAACCAAAGCTATAATTAAGGTAAAATTTAGTCATTTTATTAATTAGGGATTGTTATGGGCTGAATTGTGTCATCCCCAAATTCATATGTTGAATTCAGAATGTCACTGTATTTAGGGATAAAACCTCAAAATATGTGTTTGAGTTAAAATGGCATCTTTGGATGGGCCTTGATCCAGTATGACTGGTCTCTCTAGAAGAGGTGATCAGGACACGGACATGCACAGAGGAAAGACCCTGTGAAGACACAGGGAGGAGACAGCCATCTTCGGGCTAAAGAGGAAGCCTCAGAAGAAGCCAATCCTGTTGACACCTTAATCGCAGATCTTTAGTCTTCAGAACCATAAAAACATAAATGTCTGTTTTTTACAGAACTTTTTTATGGCATCCTTACCAAAAAATGTAGGGATACTTTATACTCAGGTTCTGTTTAGAGGTTTTTCTTAATTTTTCTTCTTAGTTCCAATTTCCTCTTACCCAGAGACAGACAATAGGATTTAAAAAAACAAAAACAAAAAACTGGTCTTAGGGTAAAATGAACTTGACTTCTACATCTTCCCTGTTTTTCCTCCAGGCTAAAATCAGGCTTTTTAAATTATTTTCTTCAAGAGTTAGGGATGAAATAATGACTATTTGAAACCATGATGCTTTCCAAGTGTAAATTATCTTCAATGTGGGGGAAATATGTCATTGTTAGAGGTTCTGATAAAAGTGTTGAAGGAATATATAATGTGAGGAGTAAAGGTTAAAAAAAGGATTATTTAGCTATTATTTTACTTAACTCTATAATCAATTTATACAGATAAGCTCCGCATGGGCATTCCTCTGTGAAAGTTCTCCTTGTGTTTACCTGGGGCCCATCTTCACAAGTCGCATAAGGGGAGTGGAATGAAGATAATGAATCTCAGATAGGAACATAGCTCAGGGGACCAGCTGCACATACTAGTGAGCTCCTCCCCACAGCTGGGTTGCTTTGCTCACAGTCGCTTCCAAGACTCGAATATTATTTCCACTATGAATACAAGCCAGGTTATTAAAGCCTTATGTTTGGAGAGTTACTGCAGCAAGATAACTCTCTGGGAGCACGTAGACAGCAAATAAGGTTAAGGGCTCCCTGACACTTCAGATGCTCTCCGTGTGTTTTGTTTCTAGGGCCTTGGGACAAATGTCGACCCTAGCCCCTGCTATGATGACCTGCCACCATGGACTCTGATCACCTTCATGCCACTGCTTAAATGTTTGACTCCTTCCTACTTGAAAGCTTTTCTGTTGATGCTGAAATGCAAGAAACATCAGAACCATGCAGACCCACCGCACATGAGCACATGGAAGTGGAGAAGAATAAGGCCCCTGTGGTTAATCAATACATAATGGGGCTGTCAGATCAATTCTTTTCCTTCCACTACCTGGCAGGATTGCCCTAAGAATCAGTCTGTTATATGTCCTCTCAGAAGATGTTCCTAAAAGATGAAGCAATCCACCACACTTGATGCCAGTTAGCCATCAGTTTGATAAGAAGCTTTGATGGGCCGAAACCGGTTTGGCTCAGTGGATAGAGCGTCGGTCTGCGGACTGAAAGGTCCCAGGTTCGATTCCGGTCAAGGGCATGTACATTGGCTGCGGGTGCATCCCTGGTGGGGGGTGTGCAGGAGGCAGCTGGTCGATGATTCTCTCTCATCGATGTTTCTGGCTCTCTGTCCCTCTCCCTTCCTCTCTGTAAAAAATCAATAAAATATATTTAAAAAAAAAAAAAAAAAAAAAAAAAAAAAAGAAGCTTTGATGGTGTCTCCCTCCCAGGCTTCTCTCGCTTTTCCCCTCATTCCTGCTCCTGAGACTGGGAGGATAACCCTTTATTTCAGTCCCTGCCTTCTGGGTACCTGGGCTAAGAAGGAAGAAAAGGGGAAAGCAGCTCTTTCTTGAAATGAGCAAGCACAGACATAATTTAATTACTGATTTCAAATTTTGTTAATTAATCTATACTTTATCAAAGCATCTTTTGATGTGTCAACTTGCCTATACTGAACTACATTGCCCAGAATTCCCTTTCTAGTATGTTTCCAGTTAGATTGGGCTACAAGGGACAATCTATCATGCGGGTTGGAGACATTGGAGACGGAAGGAGACAGCCTCCACTTTGTGGCATAAACACACTTTCTCCCGTTATTCAATCAAACACTAATCCAAGTGCTGCTATGAAGTTGCAAATCAGCTAACTTTAAGCTAACTGGAAGCGAGATTATCCTAGATGGCTCAATCAGTTTTAAAAGAAGAGTTGCATTAAAAAACGGTGGTACATCTACACAATGGAATACTACGCTGCTGTAAAAAGGAAGGATCTCCTACCATTTGCAACAGCATGGATGGAGCTGGAGAGCATTATGCTACGTGAAATAATTCAGTCAGAGAAAGATAAATATCACATGATCTCACTCATTTGTGGATTATAATGAACAACATACACTGATGAACAAAAACAGATCCAGAGACAGAGAAGCATCAATCAGATGCTCAAACCTCAGAGGGAAGGTAGGAGAGGGTGGGAGTAAGGGGGAGAGATCAACCAAAGGACTTGTATGTGTGCATATAAGCCTAACCAATGGACACAGACAACAGGAGGGTGAGGGCATGAGTGGGGGTTGGGGGGGATAAGGACACATATGTAATACCTTAATCAATAAGGAAAGGAAAAAAAAAAAGGGAAGATTTTGGACTTTCCCTGAACAAAAAGTCTCCCAACAGCAGCCAAGGGTCTGAACGCCCTCATGGAACCCCAGCTGCTTGTGAGCTTTCCATCCTGCCTGCCTGCCCGCACGTTTCAGGCTTGCTTAACCCTCCCCCACAGTTGTGTAACTAATTCTTTGTTTAAAAACACCACATATGTGTATTAAATGTGAACTTTTTTTTTACTTTACATATAGGTGGCCACCTAATATACTTATGCCTGGTGTGCTAGACCTTCTTTTTATCTACCGTTGGAGATGATAAAAAAATGAGCATAAAACAAACCACAATGTATTATTTATTTAACTTTTATTGTATGGTACCTATTATGTGACAGACATGTAGCGCTGTGGAGTCAAAAGATAGGTACCACATTGTCCCTGTCCTCTAGGGACTCGAAATGCAGTAGGAAAGATAGACATATGCGTGATTTTATGCAGTGTTACCTGTCACAATCAAAGTATACTTCTCCCATACCTTCTCTTCTCATACATCAAGTCTCTTGTACTTTGAAAAATATGCCAACTCAGCTACGCCTTTGCACATGATGTTTTATTATAAAACTCCCCAACTCCCTCCATCTCACTATTCACAGGACTAGTAAGCACCATTTAACACTCAGCTCAGATGCTCCTTCCTCCAGAAAACCTTTCCTCATCTATTGTCTTCCTATGCCTCCAAAATAAAATTTAAGTTAAGTAACCAGTTTATTCCAGTAGCGCTTCATTGTTCTCCCCATCATAGTAAACACCATTCTGTCTTGCAACTGTATAGTATTGGTTATTTTCCTCTGCTTGGCTATGACTTTGTTAAGGGCTGGATTCATTTATAACTCATATTTCTATGGCCAGCATCTAATACAGAATCAGGGCTTTTAGTAGAGTTTTTTTAAACCTATATATCATTACTCATTAGTGGATGGGTCATGTTATAAGTCTAAGTTTGACCATCCTTTATTTCTAGTAAAAAGAAATACAAAAACAAGAGCATAAGAAGTAAGTAAGATCTTTGTTTTATGAACATTTATTTAGTATAAAAATATACCTATAAGTGTATTGTCACATAAAGGAGATATTTTATAATGAAGTGGCAGCTACTTAGTAACATAAATGATTGCAGAATGGATTATGTACAGACAAATCATTACGCAGCTGATGCTGACACTATGCACCTCTTGTTTCTACAAACCTTTAGGACCCGCCCCCGCCCCCTCCTGTTCTGAGTTTGAAGCAGACTTTTCTGCCTTCCTTTTCCCTGGATGCTGCTCAGCCTGCAGGGGGAGAGTCCTGGAAGTGAACTGGTTCCACCTCCATCTCTGCAGGAACAAAGAGGCTTATCTCCAGGGAAGCTGGGGAAAGCCCTCTCAGGAGCCTTGACTTCTTTTCCAAGAATTTTTGGTAATGAGCAGCTGCCCTTGAATTAGAGCCCGTGGAATATCTCCAGTGTCTGTCACCTCAGCCCTGAGGGCAGGCGACTGCTGCAGTGGCAGAGGCCGCAGAAGCCCTGCTAGCAAGGGAATGGCAGCCTGTTCTCTCCACGCAACCCCATACAATTTGTCCACGCGATGAGGTGGCCTGCTTGTCCCCCATCAATGAGCTAAAAACACTAGTTATAAAGAAGGAAGCCATTTCCGTAATGCTGGAGGCAAGTTCAAATTGGAGTCATAGAGAATTCTTGGGACGAGTTTTTGTTTCCTTAACAAGGTCTCAACAAACATCTGCTACTGTGGTGGTGATTTCCATGTATTCATTTATTTCTCAATTTTCAAAAATTGCAGTAACTTCACCTATCTCAGAGCCAATCATGTAAAGGCAAAGAGGGAAAAAGCAAAAATAAAAATTAAAAACTAGAAATTAAAAAAAAAATTTTAACAGGAAAAAAAATAGTTCTTCTGTAATATATCAAGAGAACATAGAGTCTCCTCATCCCTTCCCAAATCATTTACATGGAGTTTTAGGAACTTAATAGGGGTAGGGGGAGGCGTTTGTAAGAATGAAACAGTTAATTTGCAAAAGCCTCTGGTTCACGGATCTTTCCTCAGCAACATGAGTGCTCTGTGTGGGTACCAGCAGAATGGGTAAATGGTGGTCATTCGGTCCCCAGTTAAAACTGTTTCCTGTTATTCTCCCTCTGTTTAAGGGATATAAAATAAGCTTCTCTGTCAGACACACTCGCCTTCTACTTCTACATTGGAAAATACAACAAGTGAACTTGTGAATATAAAAACAAGGGAATGCTTTTTCTCTCACACCCCCAGTTACAAATAATGAGGTTTGTTTTCATTTTTATTTTTCTCCTTGGTAGTTAAGAGCAGCTGCTGTAAAATGACTTTGTGTCTGTCAGGGTGGCTCAGCAGGAAAGTGGGGGGCAGTGAGTGATTCACAAAAGCCCAGGAATGAAGAAATGACAATCAAATAACGAAACAGAGAAAAACATGAGGGCGGAAGGTAAGAGCCAAGCTGGTACTTAAAGTAAAAATTAGTTTGGACATTTGGCCTGAAAAAAATGAATGTATGGTGAATAGCACAGAATGAAAATAAAATCAGATCAGGGAAAAGAATGTTAAGAACCACTAATGTTTGATGACCTGTCAACTCTCAAATGAAAAGCAGGTGTCCCTCTCTTTACCCACTTCTACTTCTGCTTCTGCCTAAAGACTCAGGGTTTCCAGAAGGAAAGGAGAGACAGGCTTCGATTACAACTAAGGTATTACCTAGATCATATTAAATGTATGCATTTTCTACTTTTGTCTTAAAGTCACACTGACTGCATCTGTGAAGGACTTGAGCCAATTTTGCTCCCTAAATGAGGTATCTTTGATGAACCATTTCTAAACACTAGAAATTGTATTGCAACTTACATAAGCCAAACAATTTCTCGTGTGACCCTTTCATGATGGCAAGTCATCTGAAATGCACTTTTTAAATTTTAATAGAAAATACAAATATCAAGAAAGACCCAGAGGAAAATATTTAAAATTCTGAAGTTACTTAGGTTTTTCTTAGTAAAAACTGTGGTCAGTGTCTTAAAGAGTTTGAATTTAAGAGTAACTCTCCTTTTGTGAGAAACAAACTCAATGGAGAATTATTTTCTTAACTTCTTCGTGTTGTAATCCACATACAATCTATTTAGATTACTCTTCACTTTATAAATAATAGAGCTTTATATATGATTCCAAAATTGTAAATGTAGCTAAATATTACTCCCTAAAATATTTTTTTTTCATTACAAATAAAGCAAAGAAAGTGAAAGCATTATTTCTTCTCAAAGACTTTACGAGTCTGGAGTGTGATGCTCTTCAAACTTTGTGATTATCTATTTATCTATGGACCTAACTGTCTTTCTCCTGGCTTATAGCTGCAATTATACAGCATTCTATTTGGCCTTTTCTCTAATGACAAACTCACATTTTAAAACTTTTTAGACGAGGGATTCTGGTTCCCCTTCTGAGACGCAGCATTAATATGAGAAACTGCCACTTTTTATCAGAACTTCAAACTACAATCATTTGAAAACCCACCAAGAGTGAAATCTAATTAGGCAGGCCCCCTGTGGCTGGAGCTGCTGGAAGCCCCAGAGCCTCTTCCTGGCCAAGTGCTGAGTGACAGGAGGAGATCAGGCGCAGCTGGGAGAGGTTAGCTCTGTCCAGGTCTCCTCAGAGTGTGCAGGCCCCTGACGAGGAGCGGGTTGGTGGAAGCACGCCACGGAGCTTTCTCAGGGCAACAGGGTCACGTGTGTGGGACACATCACATAGCACCTGTGGCATTACCACTCGTCCGTTCCGTATTAAAATAAGCAACTCTAATTTCTCCTCCTTCTTTCTGTTCAGGAAGCAAACTAGTGGCACAGCTGTACATTTTGTTTGAATAGTAGATGACAACAACATTGAAAAATATATGTATCTTATTCACATAGCTAACACACAGATCCAGGGCACAGAGGTCAAGGAAACAAGCAGTCAGAATACTGTTTCTCTAGGTTAAAATATTATGGCTCAGGAGGGGGAAATAGTAGAAAAAAGTACTTTTGATCTCTTCTTTCTCAAGGACTTTTGTCTATGTATGTGTGATATACACATGCATATTTACATGAAATACACATGTGTTTATATTTAATACAGGGCTGGGCAAAGTTGGCTTACAGGTGTTTGTATGGAAAATAATAGAACAATTAATAAATAATAATGTAAGAAAAAAACTTTATTTCACACACTCACAACTATAAATCTGCTTTTGCCTACCCCTGTATACTATATGCTAGTATACACATTTCCGTGTGTATGTATATATTTAATTATTTTAATGCAGAAGAGATCATTTGTAAGTTTGGTATCTTTTTTTTAATTGATGAGTTTTCATCTTTCTTTCCTATTAGGCAGCAGTTCCCTACTATGGGCCGTCTTGTTGAAAGATCTGCTTCCCACTACCAATACCAGAAGGGCAAGAATTTCTCTTGCTCTGTGCTAGTAGGAAGTGCATCTGCATGTTACTTTGCAACCGCTAATTAGATGGCCAAATCCAGGCCTTCCTCTCTTGAATGAATGTCACAAAGAGTGAGAAACAGTAAGAATTCCTTCCAGGATGCAGCAGAGACCATAACCTAGAGCCTCAGAGAGCTGCCCTTCCAGTTTCTGCAGAACGGCAGTTGTACTCCTGGCTTTTCGCATCGAAGCAGTTCTCCTAGTACTAAGCCTGAGCCCCAGACACCCACTCATTTTGTGGCCCTACATATCCTGTTAATCATTCTCGATTTTTGCTTAAGCAAGTCAGAATTGTTTTTTTTGTTTTGTGTTTTTTTTTTTACAACTAATTGCATACTAGATGATGCAAATGTTGAGAACAGATTCAGTTTCGATCTTGCCATCTAAGATCTTCTTTTCCTCAAAATAAATCCTTAAAACTACCAAATTGGTAGTTTTACATAAAATGAGTTACAGAATCTACCTAATAAAAGTAACATGCTAATTTACCATACCTTTGCGACGCCCACCAGCCAATCAGGAGTGAGTATGCAAATTAACCCAATAAAGATAGCGGGTTAATTTGCATATGCAGGCGCCTAGTGGCTGGGGGTGGGGCGGGATGCTTGTGTTGTCACCATGGCGACAACGCAGGTGTTTCACACCTCCCCAGCCACTCCAGGCCTCTGGGCAGCATGGGAAGGCGGAAAGGCGGCTCTGGCCAGAGCAAAGGCAGTGTCAGCAGCCAGGGGAAGGAAGGCCCATTCTTGCACAAATCTTCATGCATTGGGCCTCTAGTTAAATGATAATAATTTTTGTACACCTAAACAAATCCTCCCAACATAATAAGAAATAATTAGACTTTTGAAATTAGAAGAAAGTTGAGACTTTGCTCTCTTTATATCTGGAAACTTGAAATCTACTATAATATGCGTTCTTTATAGTCTCTATTATAAATGCTCTTAATAAAAATATTAAATGATATTGTAGCAATATGGATATATTTTTATAAATTATATAAGGAAAAGTCAATTTTTCACCTACAAGTTCATTCTAATTACCTTCAAAATCATGTGACATATACAGATTGAAACATAAGAAATTTTATCAGGAGTAGTCACTAGGAATCACTTAATATTTTAAGTTGTCATGAGATATAAAAAGCTATTTTCTAGCAATTTGAAGAATGGAATTTTTATATAAATTTTTTTAAATTCAATTTACTGTAGAATAGGAATATGGAGATCATTTTTTATAATAGTGGAGGAAGAGCATAATAAAGTAAGTTAAAGTAACACTAGTCAAAGTTATTGGTAAGTAATTCTATGGAATGAGATTAACAAATGTTATTAAAATGGGTGGCCCAATCAATAGAATTGCAAAACTTTTTATAGTGCACACATGTATGTACAGATATCCTCTTAACAAACTTATTTGCAAAAAGATGATGAAAACCCAAGATGATGATGATGAAAAAAATGCTGATTTTCTATAAAACCTTGAACTACTTTGAGATTTAAAAAAAAATAAGACTATCTTTTTTTCCTGAAAGACATCCTTGGATAAGCCTGCTCAGTAGGTAGAATATGAAAAAGCAGTGCATGTCTAGAGGGAAGTCTCGATAAACTTTCCAAATTGTAGAACTATAGAATAGATTTAACAAATATGTGATGAAATGGTGCCAGAATTTTGTGATAGTAATATTATCTCCTTTTATGTTTCTAAAAGTTTTGAAAGAAAGATAATGGATATACTATAGAATATGTAAGCTTTCAACTATGTAAAATTTTACAGAGAATATTAAATAATGGCCTTGCTGATAAAAAGTGCGAGCAAAATAAAAGCAAACTAGGAGATAATGTTGCATAAGCAATGTTATATTACTGCAGGTGTATCTGCTGTGATTGTCTAGTTTCTTGCAGGTACCATAAATTTGCAGACTCTCTAAAATATATCTAAAACAAGTGTTAAAAGATGCAAAGGAGATATTGAAGTTCTTAAAGAAAAAGAAACCTATAACAGTCCAAAATATAGCAATGGCCACTCTTGAAACATGCATCCTCTCTCCTTACTGCCACCATCTACAAACTTCCTAGCTACAAGGTGTTAAGTGCTTCAAATGACTCAATTTGCTTTACTTGCTTTCCCAAAACACCCTGTTTAACCCCACAACCTAAACTAGCAATCAGGCAGATGCATTTTTATGAAGAGAATTACATAGTCAGGACCACTCATTATCCCTTAAGATTATGATCATGAAATTTTCAGTGGATATTTATTCATGCCAATAATCCTACCATACTTTCCAAATAGAGTTATTTTGTTATCCTCTTCTATGCTTATTTCACATATTTTCTTTATTCCTATATTTAGCATAGAGTTTATGACCCCAGGATCTATGTGCTAGCAAAGTTGTAAAGCAGTGCTCATACTTTGCAGGTGGAAGTGTAATTGATTCAAAATTGTTGGCTGTATCTACTAAAGTAATTCCACTTCTAGGCACATTCCCAAGGAAAAGAGTATACATACCAAAACACACGTGCAAGAACAATCATAGCAGTTTTATTCAAAATAGCCAAAGACTGGAAAGCAACCCAAATGTTCATCAATAGCAAAAAAAAAAAAGTGGCATATTTACACAATGGAATTCTACACAATAATGGAAAAGAACAATGGCTGATGAATGGACCAACATGGATGGAAGCCAGATGCATAAGAGCATATATCTTTGCATTCCATTTGTGCAAAGTTCCAAGATCAGAAAAAGTTATTGTTGGTAATAGGAGCCAGAGACTGAAAGGGTATTGAATGGGAAGAGACACACAGAATCCTTGTAGGTGCTAGGATTGTTCTATTTCTCTATCTGGACGTGGTTCCATTGACATGTGTGAAAATTCATTGAGCTGTATGTACTTTTGGGAATGGTATATATTTGATTTTGCTTTATGTATTTTTCAAACTTTTCTGTTTTAAAACATGTATAGATTTCATAGAAGGTTGTAAAAATGTATAGGGGAATCATGAGCATCCTTCCCCTAACCTCCCCCCAATTTAACATCTCATACAACTGTATTAGAATATCAAAACAAAGATATTGAGCTTATTATAATGGATAGAGCTTATTTGGATATCATAGGTTTACATATGCACTCTTTTGTGTACATAGATCAATGTGATTTTATTAATGTGTACCCTTGCATAACTACCAGCATTATCAAGACATTGAACTATTATATCACCACAACTTACTAATATCTTGTACTAGCCCTTGATAGCCACACACTCTCTCCCTCTCCTCTGTCCCCAACCCCTGCAATCACTAATGTATTCTTCATCTTGTAAATTATGTTATTTTATGATGGTAGCATAATGGAATTATACAGTGTCTTGGCTTATTTTACTCAGCATAATTCCTTGGGATTCATCCAAATTACTCTATGTAGCAATAGCTTGTTACTTTATATTGCTGAGTAGTAGTCCATGGTCTGAATGTACCATAATATGTTTAACCATTCACCCATTGGAAGACACTGGGTAATTTCCAGTTTGGGATTATTATTAATAAAATTACTATAAACATTCATGCATAGGTGCCATCATGAAAATAAGTCTTTATTTTTCCATACTAAATGCTCAAGAGTACAATTGCTAAGTTGTATAGTTAAGTCCATTATTATGGACTACTTTCTAGAGTATCCGTACCATTTTAAATCCCCACTAGCTATTTATGGGTGATCTAGTTTATTTGCATCATCAGGATTTGGTGTTATCACTATTTTTCATTTCAACCATTCTGATAGGTGTGATATCTTACCATTTTAAAGTGCATTTTTCTTATGTTTAATGATGTTGAACATATTTTCATGTGTTCATGTATTATCTTCTTTGTTAATACTTTATGTTTTTTGAACCTCAACACAAATGTAAAAAAGAAGATAATCTCCTTTAAGAAAATATTTCAGTCTCTGGAGACAGACTCCCTTAGTATTAATACGAGTGCAAGTTTCTTATCTCTATGTCTAATAGAGATATTGTGAGTATTTAATATATTTATATATTTAAAGAATTTCAAACATTGCCTAGTGGACTGCCAGGACAAAGAACATGTTAACAAAAACAAAACTTTCTAAAATCACCTTCCATTTGTCTTGTTATTCTTAGCTTCTAGCTCAGCTCACACAAAGAATTATGGTACTCTAAGTGTCTTAGATATATTAATTCATTAAACCATCACAACAACTATATAAGGCAGACCTATACACTTTACAGATTAAGCACTTAAACCACAGAGAAGTCCAGTAACTTATATAAGATTAGAAAGCTGTCAGAGGCCAGGCTAAGGAATTGAACCTCGTCAGTCTGACCCAGAACAGTACTCTTAACCACTAAATAGTCAAATGGGCATAAACTTTACCAACACAAATCCACTCTCTGCATCTTAACTCATTTACTCTGCATTTCCTTCTTTCAATCTCTACAGCTATGCTTAGAACCAACCTCGGTTACTTGTTCAATGATTTTACTTCTGTGGCGGTGCCACTTCTCTTCTGTATCCTCATTTCTCCCCCACACTTCATTACTATCATTGATCTAGCAACACATTTTGCTTAATATTTGTTCTCTCTACACTTCTGGTGATCTTCTATTCCTCTATAGTTACCACCCATTTCTCTCTTCAATCCAAAATTCCTTAAATGAGACATTTAACCTTCTGGGATCTACTTCTTCATGTCTGTAATTTTAAGGAATACTAGGCTTTTTCTCACCATTCACAAAAAGAGCTATGAGAAAAGCTCTGGACATGCTATCAAAGCCACAGCAGTCTTTATCTTCCCCAATCACTTATACTATTGACTCCATTCTCCTTCTCAAAAAATCACTTCCTTTAACTTTGTATTACAACCAAGTTATCTAATTCTCTCTACCCCCTTGGCTATTTCTTCTAATCACCTTTTTTGGCCCCTTCAACCTGGCCCAACCTTTTAAGGAAAGTGTAGCTCTTGTCTCAACTATACCATCCTTCTCCTTTCTAGACTTGCCCTTTTCCTGGTTGGGTTTATTCAGTCTCATGGTTTCAAATGCACCTATATACTGATAATTTTTAAATTTATATCTTCAACTATAACCCCTCTACTGAGATCTTGAATTCTATGTCCAACTGTCTAATTGACATCTCTAAATATCAAACTGACATTTCAATTTTGAAATTATTGTTCAAAACTGATCACTTGTTACCAAGTGCCCTTTATACCAAGCCTACCCTTCCCTAGTCATTTATGTCGTAGCTAATAATGCTAAGCCCGAAACTTGCACGTTATTTTTATTCTTCTGTCTTTCACTCTTGTTATACCAGTATCTGTTGGCTACTTTCTAGAAAAATGATACTAAATCAAATCACTGATCTCTATGAATACCATGTTAATCCTTGAGATCTTTTATTCTTACTTTTACTCTTGCCTTTCCATGAAGCAGCCAGATAGAAATCAGAGTATAAATCAGCTTATATAATACTAGGGGCCTGGTGCACGAAGATTATCTATTGATCATTGGTTTTTATATTTATTGTTTGTCTTACCATACCTATCTCACTCCCTCCTCTACAGAAAGTAATTTTCAAATTTGCAAGGACTTTATCACTCCTATCCTAATTATGTCCATAATTTGCCTTTTTAACAGATACCTTAATTCTCAAATGATTAGGAACAGTCATTGGTAGGTAATTTTTGAGTCTATTAAGATGGGAAACATCCATATGCTCTATACATGCCATAAAATATTTTTGGATGTACATTTATTCATGTTCCTATAATACATGGACAAGTCTTTAGGTATAGATCCAATGACTCGGGTTCCCACAGTATGTAGAAAGCACCACCTGTGACTAAAAGACTGTTAAGGATGATCAAGCAATTAAATACACTTGTGAAGCCTCTGGTGTAGATTCATTTAAGAATTTTATGGTATTTTCTTATATATTTTACTAGAGGCCCAGTGCACAAAATTCGTGCACGGGTGAGGGGGGGTGTCCCTCAGCCCAGCCTGCACCCACTCCAATCTGGGACTCCTTGAGGGATGTCCGGTGGGATCGGGCCTAAACAGCAGTCGGACATCCCTCTCGCAATCCAGGACTGCTGACTCCCAACTGCTTGCCTGCCTGCCTTCCTGATTGCCCCTAACCACTTCTGCCTGCCAGCTTGATCACCCCCTAACCACTTCTGCCTGCCAGCCTGATCACCCCTATCCACTCCCCTGCCAGCCCGATTGCCCCTAACTGCCCTCCCCTGCAGGCCTGGTCACCCCTAACTGCCCTCCCCTGCAGGCTTGGTCCCCACCAACTGCTCTCCCCTGCAGGCCTGGGTACCCCCTAACTGCCCTTCCCTGCAGGCCCGGTCACCCCCAACTTCCCTCCTCTGCCGGCCTGGTCACCCCTAACTGCCCTCCCCTGCAGGCTTGATGGCCCCCAACTGCCCTCCCTTGCAGGCCTGGTCCTTCCCAACTGCCCTCCCCTGCTGGCCATCTTGTGGTGGCCATCTTGTGTCCACATGGGGGCAGGATCTTTGACCACATGGGGGCAGCCATCTTGTGTGTTGGAGTGATGGTCAATTTCCATATTACTCTTTTATTAGATAGGATAGAGTCCTGGTGCATGGGTGGGGGCCGGCTGGTTTGCCCTGAAGGGTGTCCCGGATCAGGGTGGGGTTCCCTTGGGGTGTGGGGTGGCCTGGCAGGCCAGCCACACCCCCTGGTGACCCAAGCAGAGGCCCTGGAATCTGGGATTTATTTATCTTCTACAATTGAAACTTTGTAGCCTGGAGCAAAGCCAAGACTCCTGCTCGCTCCGTGGCAACAGCCATTTCTATTGGGATTTATTTATCTTCTATAATTGAAACTTTGTAGCCTTAAGCGGAGGCCTGGGCTGGCCAGGGTGTGTGGAAAGCTTGGCTTCCTCCATCGCCGGGGGCAACCCTAGCCTCCTGCTCTCTCCAGGTCCATGGCTGCCGCCATTTCTGTTAGGATTTATTTATCTTCTATAATTGAAACTTTGTAGCCTGGAGTGGAGGCCTCGGCCAGCCAGGGCAGGTGGAAAGCTTGGCTTCCTCCATTGCCGGGGAAACCCAAACTTCCCTCCTGCTTGCTCAGTGACCGCAGCCATCTTGGTTGAGGTTAATTTGCATACTCACTCCTGATTGGCTGGTGAGCGTGGCTTGTGGGCATGGCTTGATGGTGTAGCGGAGTGATGGTTAATTTGCATATTGCTCTTTTATTACATAGGATACTTGTCTGATCAAAGCTAAGTTAGCATTTATTTCTTTAACAATTCACCTTAATTTTATTAATATTTCCAAAGCTTTCACAGAAGTAATAACTTTATTCCATTTATCACTCATTGTTTTTATGTGATATTAATTGGTTTATTGTGACATTAATTAAATTATATGATTAAAATAAGTACAGTTGCCATAAACATATCTGGGCACAATTCAAGTGCTACTTGATAACCCATTAAGAAACAGCAATGGGAAGGTTATGCTCATGCAGCCTTTCCTAGCTCTTCTGAGCCTTTTAAAAATTTTTTATCTTTATTGTTGAAAATATTACAGATATCCCCCATTTATTTTTAATCCACTGACTTCTTTCCCACAGGACCCACCTCTACACAAGTCTTCTCTAAACTACTGTCTGTTTCCATGGGTTATGCATATATGCCTATAAGTTCCCATGGTTAATCTCTCCCAACCCAATCCCACCCCCGCCTTTCCTCTGAGATTCCTCGGTCTGTTCCCTGATTCAATGTCTCTGGATCTATTTAATGTGTACTTATTACATAAACCTAACAAGAGTCCAGAGATCTTTTTTGTCAGTGAACTTAATTAATAAAACTTTATTAAATTTACATTTTTTGAATTACATTTCATATTACAGCCATAAACAAAAGAGGAAAAACCTATATTTGGCCACCACTAAAAGACCAATAGGCTTATTTATATGAATTTGAGGAAAAAAACGTTTTTTCCAAAAGAATAGTTTTTTCTGTTTTGAAACTACTGCAAACATCATATATTTAATTAGTTTCTTCTGTTTTCTCAGAACCTCAGAAGATATAGGAGGCTTTAAATTCAGTTGGAAAGTCAAGACTGACAAGTGAAACATTAACAAATGTACCTGAAAGAATCATTAATTATTTTAAAGCCCTACATAGCTTTATACATTCTACACCTGTGTATTTTATAGTAATTGATGAAATATTGATAAAACTAAATATATGCAATAAGCATTTTTCAATAAATTACTATGCATACATTATTTAATCTTTTTATGACTAATTTTTTGATAAATCAGTGAAAATTAAAATATTGTCCCTTTGTGCCATACACAAAAATTCTGCCAATCTGCCTACCGTAACAATAGATGTCCTTCCCTGATCAAGTAATGGATAAGAAATCAATACAAGAGTATTAATTGTATACACTGTGTAAAACTCAATATATAGTTCTTTTAGATTTACATTTTAAGAATTATTTCATTTTTAAACCCTAATTAGTACTCAGAAAGGGTTACTTATGAACAGTTTTCCCCAGAAATCACTTTATTCCCACTGGTAAGATAAAGACTAAATCTTACAGAATTGTGGGAAGGGTTCATTTAGATACCTTTTTATATAGTTAATTACACAGTTAATAAGGTTTAAACATGTGGCACCATTTTTACATTTAAAAAAGTACATTTTTGTGTAAATCTAGAATTACTTTTGTGGGGTGGTGGTGATGACTGGAGTATATAACAGAATTTCCAACCATTTGGAAGGTATTAGCTTTAATGTATAGCAGACTGTTATGGTATTTGCCACCCTATCTTTGAAATCATCTCATTACAAGTTAATTAAATGCATACCTCATTAAAGAAATATTATAAAATGCCAGTTTTCCTATTTATACCAAGCTAAAGAACAATCATATTCTTAAGACCATATGTTCTTCTATTATTTGTATTTCTGAGGAAACTATAACTCATATGACAAAAAACAAACAACATTTAAAAATTTCTCTAAAAGTTATTTCAAGTTAAAAAGTTGAATAGTTGACTTTGCTTAATTTCTTGCCAGCTAGGGAAATAAAAAAAAAAAAGAAAATATGTTTAAAAGCCAATTAGAGTCTTATATTAAAGATTGAAGCATGAATCAGTTGATTTACAAGCTGTTCAGGGAATTTAGATACCTCTAGGATATGCATTCACGTTTGGTCACAGCATGTGTCTTCCTTCTCCAAACTATGTTTCATTGACACACCATAATTAATTGGGGGGTGGGGAAGCAATGGGGGGATAAGGACACACATGTAATACCTTAATCAATAAAGAAAAAAATGAAAATAAATAAATAAATAAAAAGAAAAAAAAGAAAGTATGTTAGTACATTTTAAAGTGTATTCTGATGAAGTTCTCTGATTATGCCTTTAGTTGATAAACCATATATAATTATGTCTTCAGAGAATTAATGTTAGCAAACAATAGCTGAGGCCTCAAGCTAGGCATCCTAAAGTTTTGTCATAATGCATAGCAGATAGAATTGTAATGATCCCCTTTAGGCTACCAATATGAATTAATTTTAAAATGGAAATTAGAAAGATTTAGAACTGTAAATATTATTATTCAGAAGCTAGTTCAAACTCTGAATTTTGGGGTGGGGGAAGATAAGTACAGAGTTTAAGCAAAGTCAAAATATTACTAAACACTAAAGGCCCAGTGCACAGATTCGTGCACTGGTGGGGTCCCTCAGCCTGGCCTGCACCCTCTCACAATCTGGGACCCCTCAGGGGATATTGGAGAGCCGGTTTTGGCCTGATCCCCGCAGGCCAGGCTGAAGGACACCACTGGTGCACAAATCCATGCACCAGGCCTCTAGTATCCATATAAGTTCTTTGGTTAATCTCTTCTTGCCCTCCCCCCGCTTCCCACTGAGATTCATCAATCTGTTCCATGTTTCCATGCCTTTGCTATCCGCTCCTGCGTTGAGCGTCTGCCACCTGGTGGTCAGTGCATGTCATAGCTATCAGCCAGTCAGTCGGCCGGTCGTTTAGGCTTTTATGTATATGGACTAGAGGCCCGGTGCATGAAATTCACGCACGGAGGTGGGTTCCTCAGCCCAACCTGCACCCTCTCCAATCCAGGACCCCTGTGAGATTGGGCCTTAACCGGCAGTCAGACATCCTTCTTGCAATCCAGGACCACTAGCTCCTAACCGCTCACCTGCCTGCTAGATTGATCCCCCTAACTGCTCTCCCCTGCCGGCCTGATCACCCCTAACTGCCTCTGCCTCTGCCCCGCCACCATGGCTTTTTCTGGAAGACATCCAATCTAATTAGCATATTACCCTTTTATTAGTATAGTTTCCCGAATCCTGCTTAAATGCTCTTTACCATTACCACCCAAATGATCAGACAATGTATTAAGAAAGCAAGAAGTCCTTCAAACCTGCCACAAACTTTCATGTGGCCCTACGCTTGTAAAATTCATTGCATGTAGTAATCTAGGTTTGTATGAATGCTTCATTATTTGTAGCATTCAGTAATTGATCAAGATAAAAGGCTGACTGTACCTGGATATCCAGAACCATAGCTACCCAAGCTTCCTGCTGCTTATTTTTCCTTTTTATAACATCAAGCAACAAGCCACATGGATATAGGAGTGGTGATGGAGAAATTGAATTTTAAATCACATCATAATACAGTCAGATACCTTCTAACCTATTCCATTCTTGTTGTTGTTTTATGAACACTTTCAAGAATTTGTACTCACTGTGATCAATTTAAAGTTTGATATGTTGAATTAAATTGCTTTAAATCTATTCTTAAGAAGTTAAACCATATAGATACAGTTGAAAATCTCTCTATATCCCTCTTTAATGCAATTTCCCAGTCTCCCTTCTTTAGATGTAACCATCATCTGTAGTGAATTTATTAGCATTTATCATTCCCATTAACATTTACCTTATATTTTTAGCACTGTTCTTTTTTTAAATATATTTTATTGATTTTTTTACAGAGAGGAAAGGAAAGGGATAGAGAGTTAGAAACATCGATGAAAAAGAAACATAGATCAGCTGCCTCCTGCACACCTCCTACTGGGGATGTGCCCGCAACCAAGGTACCTGCCCTTGACCGGAATCGAACCTGGGACCCTTCAGTCCGCAGGCCGACGCTCTATTCACTGAGCCAAACCAGTTAGGGCAGCACTGCTCTTTTTAATGGGCCTGTATTATTTAGCTTTATGCTTATAGATACATTTTCTAGTTCATTTTTTTCAATGACAGTGAAAATACTATAATTCATTTATTTATTCTGTAAATAGATATGTAGGATTTTTATGATTTTGCTATTACAAATAATACCAAAAAGAAAATTATTATAAATATTTTACTAGATATATGTGTGAGAGTTTCCATAGTGTATAAGCCACGAAATGGAATTTCTGGATTTTTAAGATATACAAATCTTAAAAGTTACTTGGTGTTGCCAAGTCACTCTCCAAAGAGATTATACAAATTTATCCTCTCACTATGAGTACATGAGAATTCTTTGCCAACATTCAGCTTTGTCATATTTAAAACTATTTTGATCAGTCTGATGTACATAACTTTTGTTTTAACTTGCATTTCTATGATTGCAAGAAAATTTTTTACATGTTTATTGACGATTTAGGTTTCTTCTTTTGTAAATTGCTTGCATATTTGATTTTCATCCAGTTCTTTGTCTATTTCTTACTCATTTGTAGATCTTTTCATATTATAGAGATCTTAATTCTTTTTGGGATACATACATATATATGAGATGTGTATCTCCAATATCTCCCCCCAATGTGTTTATAATACCCTATGTTACACAGATTTAAATTTGAATGTCCTGCACTTGCCTTTTGATTTATGCGTTTAATATCGTAAGAAAACTTTTTTTTCCTGAGATTGTCATTATATACGTTTATATTTGTTTATAAAATTTACTAGCATTCCCCTTGCAGGAAAAATCCTGCAATAGGATTTCCTCCTGCACTCTACCCTGCCTCCATTCCTCCCTTGTCGCCCGCCCCGCCTTCTCCTCCAGCCCGCCTGCTTTTCCCTTCGCCCCTGGCCCCACCTCCACTCCGCCCTTGTCACCCGCCCCGCCTTCTCCACCAGCCCGCCTGCTTTTCCCTTCGCCCCCGGCCCTGACTTCGCTCCTCCCTTCTCCTCACCCCCCCCCCCCCACCTTGCTTGCTTCTTCAAAGCTTTACTCCCTTCTGCAGCTCTTGGATTCTTTCCACGCTGTCTTGATATGCAAATTAGCCGCCATCTTTGTTGGGGTAATTTGCATACTCGTCCTGATTGGTTGGTGGGCATGGCTTGGCTGGTGGGCGTGGCTTGGGTGTAGCGAAGGTGCAGTCAATTTGCATATTTGTCTATTATTAGATTAGATAAAGGTTTGTGGTTGGTCTCTTATCCATCTGAAATTAATTTTTGTATATATTTATTAGATAGATCATCCTCTTCCACTAATGTACAATTCCACCACTGGGATACATCTTTTCTATATATGTGTGTGTCTGTGTCAGGACTCTGTTACTTTGCTTTATTTGCTGTGCTCTGTAATATTTTAATAAGGGCCTTAAATAAGAGAGGTTATCAATAAATGTTGATAGTTTTCAGGAGTAATACCTCTCAATACACACCTTATTCTCTTCTCTATGAAGTTTCAAGTTTTATGCAACAAGTATTTAGTGAGCTTTTGTAGTAATTCTTGCATTAGTGATTTTTTAAATGAAGGTAACCTATTTTAAATGCCCAATGCTAAAGTATTCAATTTTATCCAGCTTAACAAATGTATATATTTGTGAACTTTTTACCAAAATCAAGATATTTATCACTCTAAAGATTTCATTGTGCCACCTTGCATCCCACCCCTCCTTCCCTCCTGTCCCAGGCAATCACTGATCTGTTTTCTATCACTAGATATTAGTTTGCATTTTCTAGAGTTTTATATAAATGGAATAATATAGGGTGTACTATTTTTGAAGTTTCTTTTATTCTTATAGTGATTTTGATATTAAAATTTTCAAAATTTGATAATTCATCCAGGTTATTGTGTGTATCAATAACGTATTCCTTTTTTATTTCTGAATAGTACTCCATTGAACAGCTGTTCCATAATTTGTGTGTACATTCACTTGTTGGTGAATATTTGGGTTGTTTCCAGTTGAGGCTATTATATACAAATCTGCCATGAACATTTATGTATAGCCTTTATACGAAAATATCTTTAACTGCTCTTGGATAAATACCCAGGAGTGGAATGTCTGGGTAATATAATAGATGTTTAACTTTTTATGAAACTGCCAAACTATTTTCCACAGCAGTTGTATTGTTTTACATTCTCACTAGCAGTATATGAGAATTTCAGTTCCTCCATATTTTTGCAAATACTTGGTGTGGCTGGGGCTACTTTTGGTGTTATTTTTCAGCTTAGTTGTATTAACTGAAACACAAAATTCATATAAGCAGCACCAAAGGGTTAGGAATTTACAAAGGACACTTGAAGTATTTTTCTCTCTGATTTCACTCAGAGAAATTGAAATTGAACTCACTTATTAAAATTCATTTATTTGTATTTACTATTTTGGTTAGTTCTACAGCAAAACAAAACTCCTAGACAATTAATATATTCTCCCATATTTGCCTAACAATTAGATTAAGTTAGAAAGTCAAATAAGATAAATGCTTTGGAGCAACACTGTGTAGAATAACTAAGAGGCAGAAGCAATCCAAATGTTCACTGATAGATGAGTAAATAACAAAATGCAGTTTATATATGATGGAATATCATTCAGCCTTGAGGACATTATGCTAAGTGAAGTTAGTCTCAAAAAGACAAATACTGTACATATCCACTTATATAATACTAATAGCCCTACACACGAATCCGTGTGCCAGTAGCTCTCTGCAGGGCCTGGCCGCTCTGCGCCCACTGCCCAGAGACTCTCCGTGGCCCAGAGGCCCATCTGTGGCTGGGCGCGGAATGCTTGCCTCGTCGCCGCGGCAACAAAGCAAGCATTCCGCCAGGCCTCTCACACTGCCTGCTCTCAGCGGTCGCCCCACTCAGGACTGGGGGACTCCAGTGTGGCTGAGAAGACTGGGTGCTGCCATCTTGTGGGTATGGGAGCCACCATCCTTGTGATGGAGTGATGGCTAATTTGCATATTACCCTTTTATTAGATAGTATATTTACAATAATCAAATTCATGGAAAGAGAAAGGAGAATGCAGATTACCATGGGCTGGAGAAAAGGAGAAAGTGGCAGTATTGTTTAATGAATACAGACTTTCAGATCCACAAGATGAAAAAAGTTCTGGAGATTTTGTTCACAACAATGTGGATATATTTAACGCCACTGAACCATATACACTTAAAATGGTTAAAAATATAGATGTTATGTCTTTACCACAATGAAAATAAATAAAAGCTTTGGGTAGTCTTCATTTCCATAAGCTTGAAGAAATTGTCTTCCTGTTTCTTCTGAAATAAGACTATTACTAACTTTTCCCACAAATATTGTCATTCATATTTAGTAAAGCTTTTGAGCAACATCAACAACAATAGTTCCACTGTGATGGATTTCTGAATACTGAATGAGACTGAGAGAATTTTAAAAGATTTAGATTTACTGTAACCTCTGCTCACTGAAGTTGAGATTCCATTGCTCAAAGGGCAGACTAGTTTCCCACTTACCAGATGTCAGTTGAAGCAGGAGACATTTATTTATTTATTTATTTATTTATTTATTTATTTATTTTATTTATTTATTGGCTAATAGGCAATGCTCTCTGCATTTTTCTTTATCAGTTACAAAGTTCCAAGAAAAAGATTCTCTGTGAACTGTGACAGTTTTCCTTTATGGGACAATTGTGTATATTTAAATCTTGTATCTTGAAACTTATCTTTAAAAGGTAGTTATCTTAGTTCACGATCCTCCTAAAAAACCTGAAAACAAACTAAAGCAGACTCTGCTTTAATTACTTAATTTAAAGCAGTAATTGTACAAATAGATTTATCAGAAACATGTACAGAATATTAAAATATGTATATTATTTCAGGAATTTTATGTGCAATAAATACCACAATAGGTGGCCCTTAATATACAATTGATTTTTCCTAGGTGGCATTCTGAAGGCAGTTATGTAAAATTTTCTGTTCACTTCTAATTAGGAAGTGTAGAGGGTTTTTGAGGAAGAAAGAGGAATCCATTAAAAACCTTTCAGTATTTTCAGTAACTTTACTCCTTTGATGCAATCACTTCATAGAGTACCTCTTTTGAATAGTTTCTTTTATAAGTCTGAATTTGTATTTTTGAGCCCCTATTGAAGTCCACTCAGCAGGACAGAGTTTTGAGTTAAAATTTTAAGGAGGGAAAAAATATTCTTGTCAGCAAAAGCCTTTCAATAAACAACTTTCAGGAATCTGGTATAAGCTGCTAGAGTTTCAGACTATGTAGCTTTTCTTCTTGAGGACTTTGAAGAGTAGTTTCAACTCTTTTCAGAAACAGTGAGATCAAAGCCGTGAAAAATAGTTTCCTCCACCACCTCCCTTGGACCTTCAGTTTATTTCCAAGACTGCTATTAATACTTACACTTTACAATAATTCTCTGTCATTATTTTAAGAGGCTTTCTGTTCTCTGAGCTTTTCAAAGCCAAGCGGTTAGAAATTTAGGAAGTGTAAGATTTGTATTTGCAGCACAAAAGTATTTGTAAAAAACAACATCATTTCCTAAGAGTGTGGAAAACAGAGCAAATACAAAATGAGCTTTTAAAGTCAAATCTCTTTAGGTGGATGTGTGTTTAAGGCAATTACTATAAAAATTTCAGCAAGATTTTGTATAGATATAGATCAGATTATTCTGAAGCTTTACAGAAAACAAAGAAACTAGAATAGATTTTTTGTTGTTGTTGTTAATCCTCACCTAAGGGATATTTTTTCCCATTGATTTTTAGAGAGAGTAGAAGGGAGGGGGAGAGAGAGAAAAAACATCAATGTGAGAGAGACACATTGATTGGTTGCCTCCTGAACACGTCCCTGACCCGGGCAGGGATGGAGCCTGTTATGACCCGAATCGAACCTGGGACCCTTCAGTCTATGGACCGATGCTCTATCCACTAAGCAAAACCAGCCAAGGCTAGAATAGATATTTTAAAAGGAAAATAATAATAAAAATGGAAGGAATCTCTCTAACCAACTTTAAGATTTATTTTTTTTCAATATATGTTTCCTTTCATTTTGAAATTAACATAGTGAAATGAAGTGGTTTGTGGCTGAAACTGGAGTATAGCTGTACTAATCAAAACTGTGGTGTTGGCACCATCAATGGAACAGAAGAGAGAATTTTTAAAAATACACAAGTATAGCCACCTGATTTTTGACAAAAGTACAAAAGCAAGTCAATGGAGGAAAAATAGTTTTTGCCTCATATACCATAAGCAAAAAACAAACAAAAACCCTCTGTCATATACAAGTCTAACTTAATCTAAACCAGCTAAACCTCACATCATATGCAAGTGTAACACAAAATGGATAATATTTAATGTAAATATAAAACTTTTAGAATAAAAGAGAAAATCTTTAGAAACTGGGGTTTGGTGGAGAGTTTTTAGACATGACCAAAAAGCATGATCCATAAAAGAAAAAAATCTGGTAAGTTGGACATCTTTAAAACGAAAGACTTTTATGTTGCAAACAACCCTATTAAGAACATAAAAATACTGAAAAATAAAGCTGCAAATGACACATATGACCAAGGATTCTTTTCTAAAACTTATAAAGAACCCTCAAAATTCTCCTGTAAGAAGGAAACAACCTGATTGGAAAAAGGCAAAGTATATGAAGGGACACTCTCCAAAGGGGATATGTGGAAGGAAACAAACAAACAAAAGTCATAAAAAAATCTTACACATCATTTGTCACTAAGGAAATACAAATTAAGACCATGATGGGATATCATCAAACATATATTAGACAACTAAAATAGCATAACAGTGACTATGTAAAATGCTGGCCAAGATGCGATAAAACTGGATATCTCATTCATACATTGCTGATGAGACTATGAAATGGTAGAGCCATTCTGAAAAAGTCTGGCAGTTTCTGTGAAAAGCTAAACATTCACTCATCACATGACTCAGGAATCACCCTGCTGGGCATCTTTCCCAGATAAATAAAAATTTATATTCAAACCAAAACCTGTACACCAATGTTCATAGCAGCCTTATTTGCAATGGAAAAGAAATAACTGGGAAACAATCAAAATGCCTCCCAGTAGGTAAGTGATTAAACAAAATGTGATATCTATGCCTTGGAATACTACAGATGCCCCCTTATCTTTGAAAGATATGTTCCAATACCCCCACTGGATGCCTGAAACTGTAGATGCTACCAAACCCTATATGTACTATGATTTTTCCTATACATACATACCTATGATAATGTTTGATTTATAAATTAGGCATAGTAAAAAGTTCACAACATTAACTAATAATAAAATAGAACAATTATAACAATGTACTGTAATAAAATTTACGTGAATGTGGAGTCTCCCTGATAACCAATTTGATAACCAAGATGGCTACTAAGTGACTAACAGTGGGTAATACACACAGCATGGGTACACTGGAGAAAGGCATGATTCATGTGCAGGTGGAATGGCACACGATTTCATCAAGCCAATCTGAATTGCACACAATTTAAAACTTATGATTTCCCATTTAATATTTTCAGACCAAGGTAAAACACAGGTAACTAAAACTGTGGAAAGTGAAGCTGCAGATAAAGGGGGGGACTACTATACTCAACAATAAAAAGTAACAAAACAATTTATATATGCAACTTAAATAGTTCTCAAAATATCTGACTAAAAAATATCTCAAAAGGTCACAAGACTATATGATTTCATTTATATAACATTTTCCAAATTATAACACTATTGACATAGAAAACAGATTAATGGTTGCCAGAGATTAGGGATGTCTAGAGGACAGGGGATAACTATTTTTTAAGAAGGCAGGTAGCAAGAGGTAGATACTCATGTTGATGACATGGACAGTGCTGTATACATAGTTAATAACACTCTTGATTGCAGTGGTAATTATATTACTATTTACATGTATTAAAATCATATAGAACCTACTTAAAAGAAAAAGTGATTTCAGATAGGTTTAAGAATAGAAAGTCAATAGACAAAAATAAATTTAATTTATATATACCAGCAATAAACAGGTGGGAATATAGTTAAAAAACACTGCCATTTATTGTAACATTAAAAACATAATATACTCAGCAATACATTTAACAATATCCAAGATCTCCATATTAAAACTATTCAACATTTACATATATTAAAGAAGGCCTAAATAAGTGAAGACATACACCATGTTCATGAATTGGAAGGTTCATGATTAAGATCTTAATTTAATACAAATTTATCTATAGATTCAATGTCATCCCTTTCAAAAATCTGAACAAGATTTTTTTGGAGAAACTGACAAATTGATTTTAAATATTATTTAAAAAAAACAAAGGAGCTAAAATAGTAAAATAAATCTTGAAAAGTATAATAAATTTGGAGGAAGTATATTATCTAATTTTAAAACTCACTATAAAGCCACCATACTGAAGATAACGTAGTATTTGCATACAAATAGACAGATTAATGGAACAGAATGGTGTTTTCAAGCACAAACCCACACATGCATGACCAAATACATTTTTAAATATATGCCACCATAATTCAATGAGGAAAGGAAAGCCTTCAACAATTGGTGCCAAAACAAATGAATATCCACACTTTTTTTTAATTACCAACCAAACAAAACCTTTGACCTCTTTTTTGACCTCTTTTTTCACATCATTTATAAGAGTTAATTTGAAATGGATTATAGGCTTATACATAACAGCAAAAAGATCTGAATATAAGCATTTGTAAAGATGCAGTAACGAGAGAAATGCTAATTGAAAGCATAGCGAAATATTACTTCACACCCATTTTAATGTTTATAATTTAAAAGACTGGCAATACTAATATAGAGAGGATGCAGACCATCAGAATTTGCATACATTATTTGTATGCGTGTAAAACAGTATCAGTACTTTGAAAAAAATTGGCAATCTATTATAGAATTAAAAACATACCTACCCTTTGATCCATCAATTCCACTTCTAAAGGATAGGGAAAACATACATCACAAAATACTAATCCAAGAATATTCATTCATGGAAACTTCAGTCATAATAACTAATAAACTTAAAACATGCAAATGTCCACCAATGGGAAAATGAAGTAAGAAAGTATAATATAATCACACAATAGAATGCCACTCAGCAACTAAAATGAGTGAATCATTGATACATACAACAACTTGCAAAAATCTCAAGAACATATTGAGTGAAAAAATCCAGAAATGAAAGTGATCATACTGCATTATTTATATTCCATGAAGTTCAAGAACAAGCCACATGAACACATGAGAATAGTGATTGACTTTGGGGTTGGGGAAAGGAACTAATCAGAAAGGGACATGGAGAAATGCTCTGGGGTAAAAAAAAAAAAATAGTCTATATCTTGTTTATCATGGTTACATGCTGCACCAGTTTGCCTGTACCTATACCAAGCTCACTGAACTGTATACTTTAACTTGAGGCTTTTATTATATGTAAATTAGACTAAAATAGTCTTTTAAAAAGAAAAAACCATTTTTCCAGTCATTCATTAACTGTAAACTATTGAATGCCTATTAAATAAACCTGTAATCACTATTAATATTAGTAATGTTGACTTGAGAAGGCACCGAGTTTCCGTTTTGCAATTGCCATGTCTTAAAAATGAAAAACAAATTCTCTAAATTCAAATGAAGACTTTATATATGTTCAAATTATTAAATGTGATGTGTCACATTTGGTGAATGTTTTCTTTCCTTTGTCTGACAGGCTCCACAAAACAAAGTAGGCCAAGCTGAGCCATCATAGAACTGGGAAGGACCATTGGACCTGGAGTCAGATTACCTGAGTTTCTTTCTAGCTGCAGCATTATGTGATTCATTTTGACAAAGTTCCCAGCTGGCCATCATGGCTGACACTCCCTAACAAGAGGAGTATGTATTGAATGTAGAGAACCATCAGGACACAATGCAATTGCCCAAGGCCCTAAGGTCATCTTGGTTGTCAACTTTAGGAGAGTAACAAGACACTGATACCTATAATACAATGGGATTATTCCTGTTCCTCATTCTTTCAGTCTGTTGAGTCTGCTGTGCCTTTGTTTTAATATGCAAGAACTACTTTTCTGTTTCATTTTTAAGGCTCTTATGAAACCAATCACATACTTCTGAGCCACCTTTAAAGCAGCTGACAAAAAGCCAAAGTGACAGGGCAGAAGAATAAATGCCATCCCTCTTTCCTTTTGTACCCCATTACATAGAAACATCTACATGGCTTTTCACTGATAATTTCCTTTCAAATTCGGACATGTTGCAAAATTAATGATTATGTAGCTTAAAAAATATAGGACTTTCATCACTTCTACATTTTAAATATATTTGCCTTAATGTGATACTATATAAAGACAAGTCAATTATATATATATATATATATACCCATATATATATATATACACACAAATATACATATAGATGAAATGCTGATGCATATTCACATGTACAAAAATTTATACAAATAAATAATCATACATTCCTCATGTAGTCTTTCATCCATTCAGTACATAAAATTTTTCAGAACCTGCTATATATGGTATTGTGTTAAGCACAGGGAAGATGTTTATAAGCAAGAAAGTACATCTCTAGATTAATAATAACTAATATTTAGCTTCATGCTCAATCTGTTCTAAATTCTTTGCCTGTTCTAGAACTATTTAATCTTTGCAACCCTACAAAAATGGTACTATTTGGTTGAAATTCAGAAAAAGAGAGAATCCAACTTACCCAACTTCACATAGCTAGGAAACAGTAGAACCAGAATTTCAACACAGGTTGTCTAGCTTCCAAGTAAGGGATGGGTAACTACCACACCATACTTCCCTGCTCTTGTACTCATGGAGCTAAAGTAAAAAAGGAAAAATATTGATTAGTTATGATGAGGATGAAATAAGCAGCTATCACTCAAAATGCATCGCCCTTACACTGCCCAAGGTATTTCACTTATTTCTTCTCCTATTATTTGAGAAATCCCAAATTTTTGTTTAAAATTCCTGTTTTAACAATTAAAATACTAGTAATTCTGGGAAATACTTACTTCAGGTCTATTCCTTTTTTCCTAACATGTATCTGAGACCAGGTAAGAGAAGGAGTGAAATTTTAATGAGATGAATTTGCTTGATGAGGGCAAAGTATAATTTTTAAATGAACATGGAATACTTTAGGGAAAAACTAGTTTTGATAGATAATATTATTATCAATTATTCAGCATCTTTTTTATATTGTCATACATCATGTCCTTGTATATGACTTACAGAACTTCCTTGTGAGAAGAAAATACTTTATATCATGTTAACAAAGATTTGGCCATATGACTTGATTTGGCCAATAGAATATAAGAAGTGTTGTGAGCCATGTATAGCAGAAGCTTTATAGTTATTTCATAGCTCTGCAATTGTTCCTTCCCCCTGTCATAAGAATGGTATGTCCTAAATAAAAATTGTTCCTTTGGTTTGGGTCACATAATGAGACCCACACTAATGCTCATCTCACATACAACAGAAGGGCTAAATGAACTTGGTTCTTATAAACCAGTAAAATTTAGGTTAATTTGTTACCACAAAATAATCTCACAAAATCTGAAAGATACAGTTGGTTTATCTTTTTATAAACCTTAACTAAGAGCTCTCAATAGTGTGTTATTCAAAAATCCTTCAGTTTCAAGTGAAAGAAAATCACCTGCAATGCTTAAGTAAGAAAGAAGCATAGCTGCAGCAGCAGTAGATATATGAGATATGGTAAAAGCTGGGTGAAACAAACAACTAAAACCAAGGCCTAGGATATAACCTGAAATTGTTACTCACATCTCATCTCCATATTTCTGTGTATGACTTCTTTCTTCCTCCTCCTCCCTCCCTCCCTTCCTCCCTCCCTTCCTTCCTTCCTTCCTTCCTTCCTTCCTTCCTTCCTTCCTTCCTTCCTTCCTTCCTTCCTTCCTTCCTTCCTTCCTCCTTCCTTTTTTCCCCTCCTCCTCCTCCTCCTCCTCCTCCTCCTCCTCCTCCTCCTCCTCCTCCTCCTCCTCCTCCTTCCTTCTTCTTCTTCTTCTTCTTCTTCTTCTTCTTCTTCTTCTTCTTCTTCTTCTTCCCCCCCTCCCTCTCGTTTCCCACCTATTAGCATTTTTAATATCTTTCATCTTCAAAAATACATCTTGATTCTTTATTGGTCTCCAGCTGCTCCCTTACCTTTGCCTCCCTTCAGAGTTAAGCTTTATAGAAGAAATGGGTATACTTTCCCTGACTCAGTTGGTTGGATGTTGTCCTGTGCACCAAAAGGTTGCCAGTTCTATTCCCCCTGGGGCATATGCCTGGGTTGCAGGATCCCCTGTATGGGGTGTGCAGGAGGCAACAGATCCATGTTTCACTCTCACACAGATGTTTCTCTCTCCCTCTCCCTTCCTTTCTCTCTAAAAATCTTTAGAAAAGAAAAAAAGATTAGGTATACTTTCTGTCTCCATTTTCTCATTTCCCATTCCTTCCTTTAGTTAATTCAAAATCTTTCCCCCAAATCACCAAAGATCACCCAATTTTCAGTTCCAATTTAATTGGCCTCTCAGCAGATTTTAACTCTGTCAATCATACCTTACTTCTCAAAACATTTTTTCCTACCCATTTCAGTTACAGTTCCCAATTTCTTCTTTCTTATTTTGGTAATTCTTTTATTCCATGGATATTTCCTTCTCCATCCTAACCATGAAATATTGGGTTTCCCTACAAAGTTCCACATGATGCATTTTCTCACTTGACAGATAGTCCCTCAGGGAGCTCACCCATGTCCTTGGCTTATACTGCAGCACACCTGACAATGATTTACAAACCTATGGATCCAATCCAGACCTCCCTTCTCACCATGTGAAGAGACAAGGGAAGCGCTCCCTTCCAATGGGTGATTGCAAGGAATCTACAAGCTTATATCTAATCTTATAGCAATTCCTACAGGGGTGGGGGAAAGTAATTTATTTTCCTATACTTCTACCAAAGTTCTTTCTTTAAATATCATTCGTCCCAAACAACTTCTCATACGTCCTCCAAGATATATAACTGTAATCAACTTCTTCCAAACTGCATGAACTAAGAATTGGAGGAGTTGTTTTGTCATAAAAAAAAAAAAAGTAGGTACTTTTGACAAGAAGAGTGAATGAATGCTGGGCAGTTGTCCCCTGCACACTATGATACGAACAGAGATAGCCAGCATTTCAAACTCTTGACATAGCCAAAATAGAGGTCAAAGAGGCAAGTGACAAATTTCAGTGGTTGTTGAGAGAATATGAAGTTTTGGAGAAGAAAAACACTAAGACTAGAATCCAGGAAGTCAAGAATGTCCTGTGTAAATGATGAGCATGGTGAGGGGGGTGGGGCAGAGGGCAACATGATACAGAAAATCCATGTCAGACTAGGGAGCAATTATGCACAGAAGAATGAATGGATGGGTGAAGCTAAAACCCAAGAGAAGGAGACAGTCAGACAGCACAGGAGATGAGCAGGAAGCCAAAGCAACAACTTGAAGGAAGGGATGTGGCAACCGGTGTTTTCAGATATTTTGTTAGAAGCAGAAAAGTAAAGGATTGGAAGATGCCAAAATCTGAAAACAAAGAAACTGACAAAGTATGATAAAACAAATATGTGGAACAATGTGATATAATCAAATGATTAGATAAGCCAGTATATTTTGACCACTGATTTAACTGCTTGAGCACCAGGAATTAATTCTGTTTTAAAAAGTCTGTCTAGTGGGTTGTTGGCACAATCAAGTGTGTTTACTCCCAAGTATAAGAAAATATATGACTGTAAGGTTATATTTGGCCTGCAAATGTAAACCATACAAGTCAAATAGTAGGGAAGTCTGAGGTAGAGTATAAATAAGTATAAAAATGAGGGGTATTTAAGTCAATAAAACCAATAACTCTTTGGAGCTAAAAATTTAGATTTAGCACTTTGCATGGGCAACAAAGAATTAATATGTTGCAAGTATTTTGATCAGGATATATAGGAGGCCATCCTGAATAGCTGAAGTTGGTATTTTAAAAGGAAGCACAGAAGAACAATTAAGTTTACTTTAAAGATGTGGCTAGCTAAACAGATTGATGGGGTGGACTGTTTATTTAAGATCAGTTACAGAGGCTGTATATGGCCAGGTAATAAAGAGAGTGCCTTATGACATACCCAATCATTAGTATGCTTTAAGATATGGGCTGTTGGTTCAATGAGGTTTATATAAAAATTATTTTGTAATGCCTTCACAGTAGATAATGTTATATTGGGGTAAGGCTGGAAAAGCAGAGGTCTGGGAGCAGAAGGAGAAGGAAGGGTGGCTCACAGTAGTTGGGGCTGAATTAAGAATCTCACTCATCTAGGGAAAATAATGAACAACATAAACTGATGAACAAAAACAGACCCGGAGACAGGGAAGCATCGATCAGACTGTCAAACCTCAGAGGGAAGATAGGGGAGGGTGGAGGAAAGGGGGAGAGATCAACCAAAGGACTTGTATGCATGCATATAAGCCTAACCAGGTCACAAACAACAGGGGGGTGGGGGCATGCTTGGGGAGGGTTTTGGGATGGGAATGGGGGGATGAGAACAAATATGTGATACCTTAATCAATAAAGAAATTTAATAAATAAATAAATAAGTAGCTAGTCTCAAAGGGAGAAAGAAAAAAAAAAGAAGTGATGGGGGTAGATGAAAATAGGGAGTGAAAATACATTTATGTTGGATTCCAAAATACATAAAACCTAAACTATATACAGGTTTTAGATAAGACTTAAGATTGTGAATGATTCTACTCAGAATGAGTCCAGCTGTTCCACTTTTGGGTTAAAGTCATCATACAGGATGAAGCCAGCTTTAGAGCTGATGTCATCATAAGTCAATACACCTGCAGGGCTGAGGTCATGTGGGGAGGGGGTGAGTCCAGCTGTGAGGCTGATGTCATCAATGTGATAACCATACCTGTGTTCCTGGAGAAAGCTGGATGTGGTTAAGATCTTGTCTGCAAATAGCATGTGCCATGGCAGAACTCTAAAGGCATTCCCATGGGTAGTCAGATAACAGTGCACTGTGTTCTTTCAAAGGGACAATCTATGGAGGAATTCCTTGGGAGGACCAGGCAGGTAGAACCAAGTTTGTGCTTGGTTAAGTGAGACGGAGTATACACAGAGCCCATATAGTGACTAGGGGTTGGAACTGAGGAGAAGTTCTAGAGATTGGACAGGAGGAATACAAGGTCTAAATTTCTTGCCATGCCAAACGAGGGAGCTTTCTTAGCTTGCACAAATGGTACAAAGAAAGAAGGGGAAGATGGAGCTTAAAAGCTGTCAGTGATCAGACATCAAAAATGAAATCAGACTCTTTCTATTACTGCTATGCTCTTTAAAGGATTTTAAAAATACATATGAGCTTATGCAAATTAATTCCTAATTCCAAGTGGCATTTTAAATACTGCTATTTGGAATGACAATGGTGCTGTAACATAACTTAGTATAATAAAAATGTAATGCTTCCTTAATTATGGTTTATAGACTGAGAAAAACTAATAATGCTCAGAAATTGAAACTGCTAGAAACTAAGAATTTTACATGTGAATGCACATGTGATAATAAATTAAACCTTACTTCCTTGAAATTACTTTCAACTTAAGGACTGAAGGAATTAGGATAGGACAAGAAATAATGAATAGTTTTACCTTACCAGGAACTAGGCTTAAAACATATATATTTTTTTACTTTAAAAATAACCAACAGTTTTCCCCATTGTTTTAAACTTAGATTCTATCCATCTCTGTTTTTTTATTGAAATAGTTGTAAAAGCTGCAGTGGGTACCATTTCCACCCAACAGATGCAGGAAGTGCTGGAAATCTTTTAGCAAAATCTGTATTGCAGAGATTTCCTGAACTTTGCAGACTTAAGTAATTCACATACACTCAAATTTAAAACAAAGCAAAGCAAAAAAAACAAAACAAAACAAAAACCTTTTTGGCATTTAACCTATGAGTTACAGAGTGAGATTATTAGAAGTAAAATAAAATTGTACTATGATAATTTTGGGATGGCTAACAAACTTTCTTGAATATATATGGTAAAGTTCATAGTACTCTGTTTTTAATTGAAAGTCATTATATTTAAAAGCTCATCTGGTGCTAGAATTATTTCTTTGTATAAATTATCCAACCACCTGCCACAAACAAAATTAAAACATTTTTATAGAGACACACCTAATTCAAAAGAGAATATTTATAAATAAACTATTTGGCCATGAAGCAAATGCACCATTTTATTTATTATTTTTAAAAATATATATTTTATTTATTTTTTACAGAGAGGAAGGGAGAGTTAGAAACATCAATGAGAGAGAAACATCGATTCAGCTGCCTCCTGCACACTCCCCACTGGGGATGTGCCTGCAACCAAAGTACATGCCCTTGACCGGGATCGAACCTGGGACCCTTCAGTCCACAGGCCGACGCTCTATCCACTGAGCCAAACCAGTTAGGGCGAAATACACCATTTTAATATTTTGTTGAACATATTCATATCAATATACCCTGGAATTACTGGGTGTGAATACATTTAATTGTGCCCAAAGCTCACTAGATAAGCCTGCTGGAAGCACAATCAATTCCTGGTGCCAAAGCAAAGCACTTAGTTCAGTTATCAAGACTTAGTGGATTAATCCACTGATTAATCCAACCCTTTGATCTCAACCTATTCTACCACATGTGCATAAACAGATTTTGGTATTTACTTTCAAATATAAAGTATATTAAATGTGAAATAGACTCTGAATTGTTCTAAAACTCTGTAGAATTAATAAAATAGTATTAAAATTATTGTTATTTATCTTTTTAAACAGTTTTGTTCAAGGTAATCTATCATGGAATCTATTGTGCTAAAATATTTAAGAAGCATTGAGATTTGCACTTATGCTCAAATGAATCAAAAATTTAAAATAATTGATGGAAAAGATAGACAGGTAGCTGTATAATAAATTTAGTTTAGCAACATGTTAATCATAGGCTCTAAGTGATAGTGTTCAATGTAAATTTAACTGTTTTATATTTTTAAAATTCTTTATAAGAAAGTGTTCAGAGAAAATTTCAACATAAAATCTTAAATTCTTACAGATTTCAGGCAAATAAAAGAGTTAACCTATGATAATACTAAGAATATGAACTTTATGATAAATGATATCAATATATCTTAGGTTACGGCAACAATATTATATCCTCAAGTGAAATACAAGTCCCTTCCCTGTGTATACATGTGTGCACATGTATGCAGATGTGCACACATATGCACACACACACGTGGTAATAAAACTCAACATAATACAAACAAAATAAAACTGTAGGTTCTATTACAAACTTATACTGTTTCACTACCTGCTTTTTTAAGGTCCATAGACAGTTTTGTTGTTTTTTAAATATACTCAGCATATACTAATACATCATTTTATATTGACTACCTCAGAGAATTCATTCACATATCTTTCATTTACTATGGAAGATTTGATGTAATGTGTCATTTTTTTATCCAAAAAATGTTAACACTGAATTGTTATAATTCCATTCATTTTCCAAATATGATCATTGTGGCCAAAACTCCCACTGCTTTATACAGCATTGATGGCAGAATCTGGGTTGTGTTAAGTGCATACCCAATTCAATCCTAAATCTTTTTTATATTTAAAACCCACATAAATCAACTTCGTTTTGCTGGGTCAAGTTATCTTCCAGGCAAAGAGATATACTATATTCAAATTAAAATATCTTTGAAAATGTTCCTCAGGACATTAACTTATTTTTATAAAGCAATATTTAGAGAGGTAAATGTAAATGAGCCATATGGATTGCATTCCACTTGAAATAATCACACACCGGTAACTTAATGGAAAATGGGCTTGGGAAAGTTTGGAATGTGTTAGGTTGCCAATATCAAGATCGTTCATGATTATGTTTGATGGTTTCAGCTAAAATGCCACAACTAGAGAGTAGAATTACCACATAGAGCAGGGGTGGCATTCTGGTGGTACATATCTGCTAGAAAGGACTCAGTTGAGGTCTTATAATCTGTCCATCTGGGAGTATATCATATTTCAGGACAGGGTTGTACTGGTCTGAGGTATCCTCAGTGGACCCAGAAGTCTGGTTATATGTAGAATATGTCTAACTTAGTAGAGTCATTCATTATGCCACTGATTTATCTATTTATTAACTCATTTTATAACATTTAATTAGTGCTCCACATTATCATTAGCTTGAAGACATAGGGTAACAGAATAGATCAGGACTAAAATTTATAAGTATAATAGATATTCTTGTTGCTACATCCATATCCTCTTGGCATTACTATTTCCATTGAATGCCAGTAAATTTTCAACAGCCAGGACCTGAACCTCCTTATATGAGGGCTTTTTTCTGGACATCACAAAAATTCTGCTCTGCCCACACACAGCAGGCTGATGCTCTGGATATTAATGCCTTACAGAAGCATTCCTATATAAATCTTCTGCAGACAGGATGACACTGAAGTCCATGTTCTACAAATTCCAGAGTTCCCTATCAAATATTAAGCTCCAGTTACCCACAGGGTTTGTTATTCCTTCACTATCTTATTTCTCCACTCCTCTATTCATGTTTTCTGATATCATACCTCAGATAAGCTACTTGTTCTAGAATTCTTATCTCAGGGCTATACCTCTGGGAAAACCCAAATTAAGACAATATGATTTTTAGTCTGGGTTCTCAAGAGAACAAAACCAATATGATATTGGGAGTTCATTATGCTATTCTCTTTACCTTGGGATAATTATATATAATATATATGACTTATTATAGAAATTTGCTCATACAATTATAGAGGTTGAGATATGCCCAATATGCCATCTGTGAACTGAAGAACCAGAAAAACTGGTGGTATAATTTAGTTTGAGCCTGAGAACCAGAGGCTCCAAGGTTTGAATGTATGGAAAGATGAATGCCCCAATTCAAGAAGACAGAGAGAGAATTTATCCTTCCTTTGCCTTTTTGTTCTAGCCAAGCCCTCAAGGGATTCCATGGTGCCACCCATCCACATTGGTAAAGGAGATCTTCTTTACACAGCCTACTGATTCAAATGCTAATGTCTTCTGTTAACATGCGGAAACACCCAGAAATAATGTTCCACCAGCTATCTGGACATCCCTTAGCCCAGGCCAGTTGAAACATAAAATTAACTACCATAATAGGTAAGGAGGACAAGGAGGCATATAATCACACACACAAAATAATGTGGTATTAGCCACAGAACAGATGTCATAGGAATGAAAGGAAGGGGCTGCATTCATTTTTTCACTTCACAATAATTTATTCATTTTCTATATCCCCATTTAGTGCAAATGTCCTAGTATTTCTAGAAATGCAGATTACTAACTGGAGACAAAGTAATCATTCTTTTCCTAGGAAGAGACAGGGTAGAGTGCGGTTAAAAGAAGAGGGGATGAAATAGAAAGTATAGAAAGAGGAAATAATGTAAGCTGAAAAATATTTCTGAAGGTAGATAGTGTTTGAGTTGTGATATGCATCATGACTAGTTTTTCCATATAGAAATTTAAAGACATAAAGTCTAGGCAGAAGGACAGAAATTTGAAAGTCCCAGAGTCACACCAAAACCTATGGTGACTTAAGAACACAGTATGGGAGTGGGAGACTTGAGGAAGGTGAAGTAGGAAAGGTATATTGGAGTGGGACTGTGTAGACCTTACATACTAAGAGTATGGACTTCATCCTATAATAGGAATAGGAATTCACCAAGATCCGCTAACCTAGGGCTCCAATTGGCATGCCCCTCTGTCCTATGTGGTCTGAAGAAGGCCAGTTCTGCACAAGCTGCACTTGGGAGCCTGTCTTGGTTCACGAGTCACTAGAGGACTAATGCAAAACTGCTGAATGCATCAGAGGATATAAACTCTTTATTCTATCTTTGGTTAGAAAATTACCAAGCATTTAAACTGCAAAGGAATATAGGGAACATCTGTACAGTTCCCAAACTTTACAGACCCAAAACTGAAATGCATATATATCATAAATCCTAGTCCCCCTCTGGTACACTAAATTGTTCCTTAACAAGACTATGACAATCAAAACAATTTGTTTAAACTATGCGGTGTATGTTGGTATTCCTAAATACAGAGAATACGGGCACTGTGTTTCAAAACTCAACTCTCAGTAGATGAACAAGATTGGCTACATGTGGCTTACTACTGATGAGTATATGAACATCGAAGTTCGTTATGCTATTCTTTCTACCTTGGTATATGTTGTACATGATTCACGATAAAATAATAAATAAATAAATTTTCCCAAAAAAGAATGATAATTAGTTATCTGTAGCAGATTCTGTGGGTACCTTCAGCAGCCTGGTGCCCCCACCCCCTGGTGCTGCTCTCCTGTGCTGTCCTGGCTTGTTGGAAGCCATCTTAAATGCCTGAGGCCCTCCCTGTACCACCCTCAGGAGGGTCCATAGCTAATGACTGATTGGTGGAGAGAAAGTAGGAACTACAGTTCCCTCACCTTTGGATGGAAAAGTGTTGGTGCCACTCATATTCCAGAGTAGCCAGAAGTCAGGCCGAGGCCAGACTTCTCCTAAACTCCCATCTCTGTCCCGCTCTGTCCTGCTTTACTCACAACCCTAGAAGTTTCTCCTGAGAACATTCCCTCAGTAAATCATTTGCAAAATAATTTCTGTCTTAGACTCTGCTTCCTGGGAACTCAGCCTTAATTTTATTTTGTAATGGGTGGGAATTAATCTGTTGACTAGAGTACTCAGCCAGGTAAGAATCAGAAGACCTGGTTAACAGACTGATTTTGTGTTTTCTTATCTGTGTCAATCAACTCTGTGAACATTCATTTCCTTTGAAAAGTGAGGAATATCACATTTTTACATTCTACAGAATGTGATAGCTGAGAAGCAAAAGAGATTATGCTTATGGACACACTTTTGAAAATGGTAAGTTATAGACAATATATTACTATGCTGTTTTTATTATCTTCAAAAGTTGTGAATTGCCTGACATTTACTTATTAATGTATTACTGTATCTACAACTGAGAAATTGTTTTAAGGCAAATAAACTGAGGCTTGTTTCAATGTGCCACATAACTGGGCTGGCTTTTATGGTTAATTTAGGCCTTCCATCTCTGCCTGCCTCCTTTTCCTGATGAGACACTGGAGCTAGACATGAATTTGAATTTCTGGTGGACAATGGAGTCTGTCATCTTTATGTATAAAGAGAGCACATTTCCATTTTCCATTTTAGAAGCAAAGAAATGTTTTGCAAATTAAATATTAACCTCTTATAACTTCTATATAGAAAAAATAGCAATAACAATTCAGCTTAGTTATGCACTGTAATAATAATCTCCATTATTGATCATGTGTTCTATTTTCCAAAATGTCCACTGCAAGGAACAAATACCACTTTCTATAATCAGGTGATAATCCATCAACATAACAGAGTCTCAGTGACTGATTTACAGTGATCTCTGCAAAGTTGAAACAGTGAATAAAATTTAATCAGAGTAAAAATTGCTAGAGGGGGTATTTCGACACATGCTGAGTTCCTGATGCTCTGAGCATCCCTCTTCTAAGACAGTCATGGAATTCTCTGATTCAATGACCCATGAATCTGGCATGATGTTCCTTTCTCAGAAATATAGTGTGGGGAAAGGTAAAAATGGTTATTCCTGATTAGTCTTTGTTTCCCCTTCTCTCTTTCTTCATATGTATGGCTTTTAAAAAGTTAATAATCCTTATCTGCACATTTCTATCTTAACAGACATAATGTTCACATGTGGCTTTCTGAAATATGTATGAAACTACCAGAAAACAGAGCTAAAACAGAATCTAAACTTTATGTGCTCCCACACTTGAGATTCTTCTGAAAATAAATGTTACTCAGAAATAATATCTGTGATCTTACCTGGCTGGAAACTAGGACATAGTAGTTAGATGTCAACATAACTTAAAGTAATGACTAGCATAAATCATATAAATATTGTATTTTCTTCTCAGTTTTCTATTGTAGCTATTAGCAAAGCAACACAGACATAAGCTAAAGGAACAGAAATGATTTTCCTACATTTATCTCCATAGGAACTGATTCCTCAATGGGAAAATTTAAATATTGATGATTCCAAAAAACATACTGAGCATCAGAAAAAGAACTGTGAAGAGCTCACTGTTTTGAAAATCTGCTGTGATTACTAAAGTGGCTGCAACTTAAATAAGCATTTGAAGCTTTGAGCAAGAAGGAAAATTAGCACAGGCAATGGTGAACAATTTCTTGGAGGATGCCTCTAAAAATATTTGGAAGTTTACCTGTGGGGTATTACTGAGTACATGTGATGTGACAGACTAATGTATACTATATATATATGACTCTTAGTCCCAAACTATTTCATTTTCTGATCCATCTAAGTTTACCAAGACTGATTTATCTTAATGTACTAATTTTTTTTTCTTAAGGAATGATTGAAATTCCTTCTTTCTTCTGGTTAAGAATCAAATAACTAGTAAAATAAATGTGTTTTCTGTACTAAGTGAATGGAAATAGGTGGAAAATGGGCAGGTAATGAGGTAATAATGTTGTTCCACTGCTGATGAATTGGAACCATCTGAGCAAGGTTAGATGTGGCCCTGACAGAGGCCGTCCTCACAGGCTCATAGTCCTGACCTTCCAGCAGAGAGAAAGACCTTCTTCCAGACACAGACACTCAACGGCAGTGCTTCCACTGGCTCCAACTGCCCCAGTGTCCATAGCCCACAGAGCCACAGGCCCATGTCCATGTGCTACAAAGAAGAAGGCCTCCATAGGCACCAAGCTCATTTTATTTCTCAAACAAGCTTCTGTGGGTTGTTTGTTTGTTTACCACTGTACTGTTACATCAAGCTGGGGGTTCAATCTAAGGAACACTGAGCAAGTCTTTGCTCTTACACCAGTCCAATTAGGACATGGAAACATTTTAAAAGGAAAGATAATGTAAAATACGGTAACACATTTTAAACTCTGGGAATTTTATCTTTGCAATCGTACTCCTCCCAAATGAAATCATATTGGACCAAGTTAGGAATGTTAGTGTCATTTTAAGAAAACAGAGAAATGGAGAAAGATAAATGATACCCCCATGAGATCCTTTAATCAGCAAGCTTTCCAGCCTTTGGACACTTTCTGTGGTGGGCTTGATGTCAACTTTTCATTAGGTCATTTCCCAATTGAAGTAAACATGACATTTCTGAACAAGATATATGATTATTTCATTGCTGATTAGGTAATACTGTGACAGATTTGTTATCTGAAGTAATATTTGATTGATACACTAATGAAATATGCATTTAACTTTCTCCTAAGGATTTAAAGGATTTCGTGTTTAAATGTTATATGCTTTATGGGTTTTAAAAGTCTTAAAGATTTTCAGGCTTCTGCTTCTGGATGATGAAGTGGATATACTTTCCTATTTCCTGTGCAAAATACATCTAAAAAACCTGGACATTGTATGCAAAACAAACATAAGAAGAGTTTGAAAGGTGGAAGGAAAAGGCAGACCATCCATGATTGTAGCTGTGGTGAGTTCCCTTGTGTTTTCTTTCTGCCTCATATATACTAGACTTGGAGGTGAAGAAGGTGACAACCCAGAAACATTAACAGGTGGAGGCAAAATAAATAAATAATCAATGAAAACAACTCTTTTGGCCAAAGTACAAGAAAATAGGCAATATAACAAGACAGAAAACTTTTAGAAAATAACCACTCTACTCCAACCACAGGGGGGAAAAATGTGGCCCCATCTTTACCCATGTCAACAAAGGCTGAATGGTAAGCATAGATTTCTATCCTTGACAGGCTGTAAAGAGGTTATCTAATCCACTCCTCACCTCCACTAGGGCGGTGTCTATATATAAAGTCAAGTAGGGAGCCAGAAATTTCATCCCATTTGGCATTGACAAGGTCATCTGTTTGTGTTAGAGGGACCATCAGAAAGTCTGGATTATCACTTCAGCTCAGTAGTAATAAGCCATACCTCCTTCTCTCTGCTTGGATAGTGTAGGAATAAACCTAAAAAAAAGTCAGGACTTTTATCACCACCTAGAAATACCCCTAACACACTGAAGTGGCTGGTGGCTACATGGCGAGCAACAATAGGTATTCCCTTCCCTCTCAGCCAGGGCAGTCTCAATGAATGCCTAGTAGGGAACCAGAAAAGTCACTCACAGCAAGGACAGCCCCTTCCCCTTAATATCAACAAAGGTTTCCTTCATAAAGATGTTTCAATAGCAATATCAAATACACTTGAAATAAATGAGACCAATGGAAGGTCTCAGCAAAGAAAGAAGATATAAAGAAAAACAAAATGGAAATTTTAGACCTAAACATTATAATAACCAAAGTAAAATTACTAAACATTACTGTCAACAGGGTAGTAAATGGGACAGAGGAAAGAATCAGTGAAATAGAAGATAAAAAACAATAAAAATCACTCAATCAGAACAACAGGGAGGGAATATATATATATATATATATATATATATATATATATATATATATATATATGTGTATATATATGTATATACACACATATATATATATATATATAAACTCAGAGAACTGTGGTACCACAAAGAAGTTCTAACATCCATACATTGGACACTAGACAAAAAAAGTGAAAGAGATAAAAAAATTTGGTAAAAGTTGTAAACATAAAATTCAAGGAACTGAGGAAATCTCAGAATTTGTTTTCAACAAATTTAAACGGAAAGAATGACTAATGTAAGTTCCTCTAAACAGAAAGAAAATAATAAAATAAGATACCATGGAACAGTAGGAAAGAATAAAAAGTAAGTACTGTGGCTATTAAGCAAAATTATGGGTAAATAAAGAAGCTGTTCTTCCTCCTCATGTGTTTTCTAAATGATGTTCAATGTTTGAAGCAAAAATTATAGCACCATCTGATGTAGTTTTAAGTATAGGTAAAGGAAATACTTTAGACAGCTATATTATAAATGGATAGGGTAAAGGGACACAAAGTACATTCTTGATCCTAACCATTCAGAATTAGAGGATGATAAAAGCAAACATGACTCTCTCTTTGTTGATATCTCCAAATTCTTTATTTTGCTTTGTGAATTCACATTAGATAAGGAAAACAAAATAAACTCACAAGTGAGCAGAGGACTTCCTGAAGTGAAATGAAGAGATCTTTTTAGTTTACTTACTGTATCTTGACAATAATGTTAATACTCTTACAATAACTCCCTTTATAATATGCAGTGAGGACATTCAGTATTTCTAAAACTAAGCATTAACATTTACTTCATAAATAGGCCTCTATAAGAACTTTTCCAGAATGACTCTAAAAAGGCATCTAATATTGTACATAAGATGTACTGTGAGAGTTCAGCCAATATCATTATTTTTACTTTGCAGCATTTGCTGTTTCTTTAAATATTTATGTGTTCCTTACAAGTACAGCCAGCTTTGACTGAAACAAATGTGTTTTTCTTTAAAGCGAGATAACTGGTTAGGAATGATAATGGCTCTGAATTTGTGGTTTTCTTTGAAAAGAAAATAGATTATTCTAATATCAGCCTTTTTTACCTGCTAAAAATTTCAAGTTGAGACCAACGTGTATTTAAGTCTCTTAAACAAAGGAAAAGTCATGTGTAAATGTACAAACACAGGTCTTAACTATCAGTCAAGAAACTGGTAACTGGTTGATTCTGGAGAGAAATGGGAAGAGATGGGATGAAGACATATTTACATTATATGTACCTTGTACTTTATGATCTGTTTTGCCTTGTGCATATGTAATCTATTTAAATGTATGAATATATAAATAAATAATTTAAGTAATACACAGAAATAAATAAAACTCTGGTATGAAATAAAACTTTATTCTTCATCCCTATTTCTTTTAATATATATATCTGTATGTGAGGAAAATTCCATTTGGGAATATTTGAAGAAAAATGTTCTTAACTTGCAATGATTTATTACTATGCCTGCCATTGGGTTTGGTATGTTCAGGGGTCTGCAAGTAGTTATGTGGTTGCCAATTTGCTTCCTCGGTTGTTACTGATCTGTAGGGTATGTGCCATGGGTGAGTCATAAAACATCACCGTGACTTATTTGCTTTTCTGAAAAATGGAGGCCATTATTCTTGTTGATTTCTTGCCTATAGAGGGTATTACAAAAATTTATCAAATACCTTTGGTATGTTCTTTGTTTTACCTGGATAGAAGGTAAAAGTGGTCATTATTATTAAAGTAAACTATAAGGTTAAAAAGTGCCAACATAAAAAGTAAGTACTGTGGCTATTAATAAGTCTAAATTGGTTATGTTTCTCAAAATAAAGATAATATTTTTACTGTTGATTTTGCAAGACCAAAGGAAACCTAACAGCAATAGTTACAGCCACTTCTAAGGATAAAAACCATGAGTGAAACCAGCATAACCAGAGAAATGGCAGCAGCAGGTAGTTAAAACCCCAGGCCACTAATGTCTCACCAACATAACATTTTTCCAAAATCTCAGTGGCATGAGTTCCTCTTTAGCTCTTTTCCACATTTCTGTTTATAATTACTTACATAGATAGGAAAGTACTGTGTGTCAAATGCAGAAAACGCAGCCTCCCCTCCATCTGACATCCAGAGGGAGCTACAATCAGATCAAGAGAGCCCAGATACCATCTATCTGACCTAGATGTTCTTAGAAGATCAGACTTCCAAAAGTCAATTCTGTTATTTATGTGTGCAACCAAAACCCAGAAATCTTCCAAAAATGCAATTGGAGATTACATCTTGCTTCCCAAACTCTAAAATAGGTAAAGAGTGTTTTATGAGGGCCTTAATCAATTTTTTATGATAGTTTTCAACATAGAAACTATAGTTGTACCCTAACATGATGACCAAGTAGTAATTGTCACAAGAGTCTTAGAGTTGTCACCAATGTAAATTTTGCTGAAAACTATTGAAATAGAATCACTGTATCCTTAGCTTTGAAATTAGAAACCTAAAGGGATACCTCCGGAATGGGGTAGTAAACTCCAAGAGACATTAAACTCTTTTTAGCTTATATTTAATAGCATTGTTAACATCTGACATAAAATATTCTATATTAGGATAACTTCCTCAGAGATTACTATGTAGCATTGAGGACTCAGAAAAAAAGATATTGTCCTTACCCTCAGAAAGTTTGTGGTCTATTCCACCAGAAAATACATTAGATTGTAATATAATAAAATATGTGGCAAAGAGAGCAGCTAGAAAGAGTATCCAATGAGGATGAGGTAAGAGTCAGGAGAAGACAAAAGACTACCTAGAAGAAAGTGAGGATTGAGAAACACATAGAAATTAATCAAAAGATGAGGGAAATGGCAAAAAATAGGGATATGAGTAAGCAAGGAAGAGGATATTTACCTTTTATATGACATATTTTGTTGCAACTAGAAATAGTGATTATAAAGACTGTAGCAACATGGATAAATAAATATTAGAATAATGTTAAAAATACATTTTATCTATGCTAGGCTTACAACTGTAAAAATGATATGCTGTGTATGAGTACTAAAAGAAATAAAATATGAAACCCATTTGATTTGGTAAGTTGACATATTATGAGTGATATTATAATTATTTCAGTTAATTATGCCATATGTATTGTAAATATTTCTGATTTAGAAATCAATGATTCAACTATTTCAAGTCACTATAAAAGTGAAATATGCTTAAATAAGATCCAATTTTGTTCAAATAAAATATTTTAAATATGTTCTAAAAGAAGAACTTTTAAAAAAGGAAATAAAAAGGTATTATTATTAACTGGTGGATATCCAAATTAATATCATCAGATGTTCTTGCAACTCGTTCCAAAATAGTTCTGAATATTAGTGTCCTTTCAAATGTACAAAAGTGAAGAAAAGAAAATATTTCTTCTTTCTCCTCTTTTTCAATCTCTCTCTCTTTCAATCTCTCTCCCTTTGTCCAGTTTGCACAGAAGAATGTGGAATGTTTGAGATTTTTCCACCTGTTTCATGACATGCCAATATAAACATACAAGGACTCAGACATACCCATTTATCCACCCCATACATACACATATAACTCAAATCATGGTATTTAATGAAACTAAAAAAAGAAACGGTATAAAAATTAAAGTCCAACTAAGAACCATTTAATCCCTGCTTTTCATGAACATTTGTTGAATAAATGTCTGCAGTTAATGTGCAGAATTTGGTCTGTCTTTTGTTGTCATTATAATCTAGTAACAAGTCTGGAGAAGTAGCTACCTCTTACCACCTCAAACTCTTAGAATGACTACAATCCCTACCAAAAAATAAAACTTAATTTTATAAATTGTGTAATTAATGTAGGTCCATTTGCAACATTTTAGAAATACTAATAGTTTAAGGGACAATGAAAAAGAAGCCTATATAGATGACACAGGAATAAGGACAGCATGAAGTAGCATGCAAGATAAGAGTGCATCCTTTAAGACAATTAGCAGATGTGGATGAAATGAGGGAGGAAGTAAAGATAGCAAGTACAGAGAATGGATTCAAGAACTTTGATGACAAAGCAGTGTTAAGAGAATGGTATAATCCAGTGGTCGGCAAACTCATTAGTCAAGAGAGCCAAATATTAACAGTACAACGATTGAAATTTCTTTTGAGAGCCAAATTATTTAAACTTAAACTTCTTCTAACGCCACTTCTTCAAAATAGACTCACCCAGGCCATGGTATTTTGTGGAAGAGCCACACTCAAGAGGCCAAAGAGCTGCATGTGGCTCGCGAGCCACGGTTTGCCAACCATGGGTATAATCTAATGATAGTATGTGTGTGTGTGTTTTTTAATGTTTTACAAAGGGAAGGTATGTTGGCCTGAATGTTTTATTGAGGAAGAAAAGGATTCAGTAAAGAAGGAACAGAACATGATTAAAGATAGAGCAGGAAACCGGTAAAGCGAAATCCCCTGAGAAGATAAGGGGGAGTGTATTGGAGAGCACAGTTGAATGGATTAGCTAGCCTTCAATAGAATAATTAATCCTCCTAATAATAGAGGAATATGCAAATTGCCTAGGACTCTGTCACAATAATGACCAAACAGCAGGCTGCGTGGGGTGACCAGGCCAGCAGGGGGGGTAGTTGGGGGCGACCAGGCTGGCAGGGGGGGCAGTTGGGGGCAACCAGGCCAGCAGGGGGGAAGTTGGGGACAACCAGGCCGGCAAGGGGGGCAATTAGGGGGGATCATTCAGGCAGGCAGATGAGCAGTTAGGAGCCAGTGGTCCTGGATTGTGAGAGGGATGTCTGACTGTCAATTTAGGCCCGATCCCAGCTGGCAGTCGGACATCCCCTGAGGGGTCCCTGATTGGAGAGAGTGCAGGCTGGGCTGAGGGGACCTGCCAGCATGCACAAATCTCTTGCACCAGGCCTCTAGTATTACAATAAAGAGGATAAAGCTGAGGTGGCCCTATTGAGTAATCTACATCTATAAGAAGTGAGAAGTTGCGTAGGGGTGTGGGAAAAGAAGGAAAGTGATTAGATCACGATGAGAATGGTAGGGCTTCAGAATTTTTGTTGCGGGTCCTAGGATAGAAGATTTGAAGGACAGGAAAGGAATTGATAATAAACTGTGGTATCACCAAACCCAAGACAGTGGAAGCGCACTCAGGCCGAGTTGCATTATATTATGAGTTCTCCAGCATTGTTTAGTTTTAGTTAGTAAGGCAGATGGTTGCATAGATCAAGGATTAGGACTCTGTGGAGCAATAATGAAGTATAAAAAAGGAACAAGGAAAATGATGATTCAAAGTGTCCTCATGAAATAACCACTCAGACGGTTAACAGAGAAATATTTTCATTGAATACAAAATATTTAATTGAATACATACTACATATGTAATTTCTGATCACAAGGTATCCAGGTGCAATAAAATAGCACCACCACCACTACCAATATCATCATCATCATCAAATAAGAAGGCTAATGATCTATACTATGAAAGAAATAGTAAGTTTCTGAGCATGCATCTGATAGATAGTAATAGTTTTATAGACTACAAATAAGAAAGTAACACTTCCATTATTTTAAGAGCAAAAGTGTCTTCTTCTCTATTTAGAGTAGATAAACATGCGAGAAGATGTGACATAAATGCCAGTTGCACATATTAGCCTCTTCTATTAAAGGTAAAGCATTTTGAGAGATTTGGGGTATGTTTAATTTCATTTCTTAGTACAAACCCAAAACAAATAAGTTAAGCCATTTGTCTCAAGTGGCCCAGTGGAATACGAGAATGCTTTAGGCTCACTGGAATTAAGGAGCCATATGGAACTTGTAGTGTACTTATAACTAAGACAGATGGCAGCAGTATGGAGCCAGCCTTGAGGCTGTATAAACACCCCAATGACCATGAGCAGCCAATTAAGAATTGAGACAAGAGGGAAATGTCATTTCAACTCCTGTAAAATGTATCTGGTGCACGCATCCTTGCTGCCTTTCATAAGCCTGCTTCATGATCTAGGGCTCTTAGAGACAAAGGAAATGTTTTCCTGACCTTCTCTCATAGAGAACATCTAAATTCTGGTCCAGTTCTTAGGCTTTCAAATATTAGAATTTCTATTTCTACCTGGGGAAAGCCTAGAAGACTAGATTATTTCTAGCACCATTATTTGTAAGCTCAAGATGAAATACTCTGCCTGGCCAGTGTGGCTCAGTGGTTGATCACTGACCCATGAACAAGGAGGTCACGGTCTGATTCCCAGTGGATTGATGATTCTCATCATTGATGTTTCTATCTCTCTCTCCCTTCTTCTCTCTGAAATAAAAACATTTAAAAAAATGTTAATTAAAAAAAGATGAGCCCTGGCTGGTTTGGCTTAGTGGATAGAGCATCAGCCTGCAGACTGAAGGGTCCCAGGTTTGATTCCAGTCAAGGGCACATGCCCAGGTTTCTGGCTCGATCCCCAGTAGGGGGCGTGCAGAAGGCAGCTGATTAATGGTTCTCTCTCATCATTGGTATTTCTCTCTCTCTCCCTCTCCCTTCCTCTCTGAAATCAATAAAAATAAAAATATTAAAAAAAAAGATGAAATTCCCTAACCAGTTTGGTTCAGTGGATAGAGCGTCGGCCTGCGGACTGAGAGGTCCCAGGTTCGATTCCCGTCAAGGGCATGTACCTTGATTGCAGGCACATCCCCATTAGGGGGTGTGTAGGAGGCAGCTGATCGATGTTTCTAACTCTCTATCCCTCTCCCTTCCTCTCTGTAAAAAAATCAATAAAATATATTTTAAAAAATAAAAAATAAAAAAGATGAAATATTCCTGCAGCTCCTAGAATAGATTAATAACTCCAGTACTCATTCATTAAACAGTTTCAGTATATCAACTTTCTACCAATCACTCTTTAGCTCTGATGGTACCAAATGGAAGTTAAAGTTCTTGTTTTCAAGGAGATCAGGAAGGAGACAGACAAGTCAACCAGAATTTTAACAGATTGTGAGCACAGATCAAAGCTAACTCCTCATCCAGACAGGGCAGTTTCAGCATAAGAATCACAGCCTTCCACCCATTGCTTTCTACTATTTTGTCATCACACCAAGCTTAAATCGTGGCCTTCCACCTTCTAGGTGTGATATCTTGGGCAAGTTATTTAACTTTTCTGGGCCTATTATTTCTCATCAATAAAATTTGCAGAATCAAAATAGCTGCCTCAAAATAGTATTGTGAGGATTTATATATGAACACAAGTAAAAGACTCAGAATAGTGCCCTGCACTTACCAAGAATTCAATTATTGTTAACTATTAGTTAATTGCTCTTGAAAATAATTAGTAGAAACTTCTGTTTAAGGGGTATAATTGGAGACTACTCAAACCCAGTAAATACTTTATTTATGTATACTAGTAAAGCTCAATGCAGCTAGCTAACCAAACACAACTTTTTAAAGATCAGCTATTCTTCCCGTCGATGAGCAATTCATCAGTCATGGTTCTGATCCTGGGAAAGTACACATGGAGCTGAAAGCTTACCTTTCCCTCCCGAAGAAAACTGATGTCACCCAAGTAGCCACTGTACAGTCATGTACAGATAATTAAAAATCCTGGACAGAGAAAAACCTTTGCTTGGAGGTCCCAAATTCTAGGGATGCCTCTGTTTCAATTTGGTCAATTACTGCTTTTCTCTTTGTGCTACGAAAATACAAACACTGAAGCTATAGACCAACAAGTGAACCTAGCATGAACTCCTGATGAAGACTCTTTCATAGTGATTAATGGGCTGCAAAGATTTTGAAATAAAAACCTGAAACCACAAACTAGTCATACAGTTGGCTAAATATTTTGTTTGGGTGCTCACACCCAGCCTACAGATAACCTTGTGTTGACCCTGTATTCCAGAAGCAGAAAGGAAGGGCCAGTGTTTTCAAGGAAGAGATTTGTGGTTTGGTCTGGTCTGTCTATAAAGAGAGTTGCAGTGCATAGTCTTAACGAAGTTCATCTCCCAAGTCTCTGACCAACCGAGTACGAGGTTCTCACAGGAGCAAGCTGTGACAGCTGGAATTTGGCATCCACGGCCTCAGACAGGCTGCTGATCCCAGACTGATAGTTTTAAAACCCTAAAACAAGCCTGTTACCATTCTTGAAATTTGTTTCAGCAGGCGCCAGGGAGGAATGTTACTGCCCCTCATTGCTAGCTGGGAGTCTCATCCCAGCATAACTCTGAAGAACTTCTGGGCTTGTGGCTCCTGCCTCATTCAGAGATTATGTTTCTAGCTTGATGGCAGGACACTGGAGAAACCACATGCTTTGTTTAAACATGGAGACTGAGTGGTAAGATCAGCAAAGGCCCTTAAGGCAAATGTCAATAGGCCGTTGCTATATGAGAGAACTAAGCAAAATGCACAAGGGACAGGTGATTTCTCTGAATCTCAGATAAGTAGCTTTTTAATCCTTTAAGAAAAAAAAAAGTAAGTTATATTTTCCAATTTTAGATACATTTTATCCATCTTGTATTTGTTTTGAATCTCATGCAAAAGAAAGCATATATATATATATAGTCACTAACTGTTGAATATTTACTACTTTGTCTTACATCTTAGAACTATCACTTCTATCAAAAAAGGAACAAGTTAATAATGAATAAGATACAATATTTCCCTCTCTTTGAGGCATCTTTGAGGAAAACTGCTTTCAGGCACAGAGCAGGATTTAATTTGTGATTGGTAACAATTAAAGACTATTAATATTCATGCAAAGATATGTAATATTTCCTAAGTATTTCAAGTCCTTGTTCTGTCCCTTACTAGTGTGATCTTTGGCATGCCTCCAAACCTCTAGAAGCTTGAGTTTCCTACAATAAAATAATAAAGTTACGTGATGGTTGTGAGGATTTATTGATGAATATGAGAATACCCTTTGAAAAATGAGAAAACGATATCAATATAACATAAAATTATAATCTATGCTCATGTTTATTCAATCAATTAAATTCTTAAATTTATTACTATTTATAAAGTAGAATTATAAATCATAATATTGATAACCTTAACAATTTAAATCACGAGTTTTCTATTTTTACCTTAAGTGACACATAATTGAGTAGGGAAAAAAAAAAGCCAAAACATGAAGAGTTAAACCAGGCCAGGTGGAATCAGGACTACAGTAACTACGTCCTAGAAGCTGAAGGGGTCAGCCAAGAGGTAATTGTGGCAAGGGAAGCTGTCTGTATGGATGAATTCACAGAGAGAGTTTGCAGAGGAAAAAGAAACAAAGACCCACAATTGTATTCGTGAGAAGACCCACCACCATTGTACTCTAGGGGGAGGGGTGGAGCAGTAGTTAAGGAGTGCTTGGAAAAATAAGACCACCCAAACCTGAGAAGCAATATCTAGCAAATTAGAAGAACCTAGATTGGAATGGTTTTTCTGAGATGGAGATTCCAACGAGGAAGAAACAGCCATTGTTCATCCTGTCAATGCTTCTGAGAAATCAAATTAGATGAAAACTGGAAAATGCACAAGTACAGTGGCCAGTAATGAAACTGTCTGAGCCATTTAAATGGGTGATGAGGAAGGCAGTTGAGGTACAAGTAGCAATGAAGGAAGGATGGGCAGCCATGAGAACTACTCTATACTTGCTGTTTTAAGCTAGGAAACACTTGATACAAAAAATATCCTTAGATAAATGAGGGGTAAAGTGCAATCACAGGAGACGAAGCAGGATCGCTGGTGGAACAAGTTCCTTGAAGAGCTGGGAGGGTGAAATGCTGTGCACAGGTGGGAAGATTAGACTTGGAGTAAAGACAGAAAGGATAGAGGGAGAGTACAGACAGGAAAATTTATAGTTTTGGGAGCAGTATATAAGTTGAGCATCTTTATTTCACACATGAAATGCTTAGCTTTAGTATAATGTTATATTTAGGATATTACAACAGAACTCAATGCAATAAACATAGAATGAGAATATTTCAATTTGAGTCATTCATTTTTAGTTAAATATTGACCGATAGAAATACATAAGCAGAATATTATAATTAGCTATTTGTTCATTCATTCATTCATTCAATAACAATATTGAGTTTAACGAGTGTAGAAACTTTTAATTCCCACTGAGAGCATGAGAAAAAAAGTGAGATTTAGTTCCAACATGAATAATTAAAACTGTGCAATGACATGGCATGACTATCAAGTATTTTACAGCTGTCTGAAAAATACTATGTTACCATGTTGTCTGAGATATTTAATATTTAAGCATTGACCTATAGCCTGGGTGAGGATAGATAATATGTCTTATTCAGGGAATGAATCTCTAAGACACTTCTGAGGCATTTGAGACTATGAAATTGAATCTTCTATAACATAAAATTGGTCTCACAAACTTAAAAGCAGGAGAGAATGTATGTCTTCTCCAATATTTTTGAAGGTGCTAAATCTCACAAAAAAATTAGTGCAATATTGTTCCTATACTGTTAATAGTAAAATAAAAGGGAAATATGTTTATATTTGAGTTCAGTATATTTGGGTTGAAATATTTTTATTGAGAAATGAATGACTTTTAGGAGTTTATTCTAAATATGCAAGTGTGTATATGTGTGTGTATTCCATTATAAAAATGTTGAATAAGTACAGTAAACACTGAAATCTAGTAAGTACATCCTATATAATAAAGAGGTAATATGCAAATTGACCATCACTCCAACACAAAATATGGCTGCCCCCATGTAGACACAAGATGGCCACCACAATATGGCCACCTGGGGAGGGCAGTTGGAGGCAACCAGGCCTGCAGGGGAGGGAAATTGGGGGGGACCAGGCCTGAAGGAGAGGGCAGTTGGGAGGGACAAGGCCTGCAGGGGAGGACAGTTGGTGGGGACCAGGCCTGCAGGGGAGGACAATTGGGGAGGACCAGGCTGGCAGGGCAGGGCAGTTAGGGGAGACCAGGCTGGCAAGGGAGGGCAGTTAGGGGTGACCGGGCCAGCAGGGGAGGGCAGTTGGGGGTGAACAGGCCTGCATGTCAGGACATTTAAGGATGACAAGGCTGGCAGGGGAGGGAAGTTAGGGGTGACCAGGTCGGCAGGGGAAGGCAGTTGGTGGCAATCGGGCAGCAGGGGAGCAGTTAGACGCCGATCCAGCTGGCAGGGGAGTGGTTAGGGGGTGATCAGGCTGGCAGGCAGAAGCAGTTAGGGGCAATCAGGAAGGCAGGCAGGCGAACAGTTGGGAGTCAGCAGTCCTGGATTGTGAGAGGGATGTCCGACTGCCCGTTTAGGCCCGATCCCACTGGGCCCGATCCCAGTGAGATCAGGCCTAAATGGGCAGTCGGACATCCCTCGAAGGGTCCCAGATTAGAGAGGGTGCAGGCTGGGCTGAGGGACACACCCCTCCCCTTGCACAAATTTTGTGCACCAGGCCTCTAGTATATAATATTAATTATCAAGAGCTTAAACTTTGGCTTTTATTTGCATTTATTGGATGTATTTAATTAGAAGTATTTGTTATGTTAATAGTAAAACTTAAACTCATTAATAGTTTAAGATCAGTTCAGTTCCACTCTGATTTTTATGTTGACTAAAAATACAGAAAGTGGAAAATGAAAATTTTTAGGAGATTTTAGCAAAGTGTCCTGTAAGATACATACTCATACATACCCCAGGTAAATTGAAAAAGTCTGTAAATAAACTAGATGTTTTGAATTAACCTGAGATTAATATTTCAATAGCAGACACATTTTTGTAAAAATGTGTCAGATCCCCAATTTCTTAATTTTTAAATTTATGTGAATGTTTATTGCTTTAGACTTACCTCTTTTGTCTCCTATTTCTCTCCCTGCTAAGAGCTATATTCAGAACTCTCTAGGAGGTAACAGCCCAGTATAAAAGAGAAAGTATCTCTCAACATAATATAATGCGCACACACAGAAACACATACATACGTATACTTGAGTAGCTACTGCACAATTCACTTTTTGAAGTACTGTTTGTCTCATTTTGTTTTTCATTTAAGTTCGAGCTTCTGTGAGATAGATTCAATATTGTAGAACATTTTTGGTAGCCATAGAGGTGAGCTATTCTTTTCAATACTCTATTCTAATAGAGGACAAGCTGTCTGGAGTATAGTAACAGACACAATTACTAACAACTCACATTACGATTTAATTTTTTATGATGTTGAATTTCAAGCATGAAGTGTTTTATCTACAATAAATACATTTGTAGATAAAGTGTTTGAATCTACACTTATAGATTGTTCTGAATCATTCTTTTTTTAAAAAGTATTTCCTCAGGCAAGAAGATAAACCATCTTCCCCCAAGGTTTGCCAAGTTTGAGTGAACAACTCAAGAAGAAAGAATTTAACTGCATAGATTTAAGAAACATTTTAAAAATTTTAAGAGGTTAAATTATTTTTTAAGCCCAAGATATTTCATTACCAATAGGAAATGTGCAAAGGGACTAAAGAAACATTTAACTGGATTTTCCAATTTTTTGCTCTGAAAAATAATAGGTAATTTGTCTTCCCGTTAACTCTCCTTGGTAAAACTTGTATACTTTCTCACCCCAAATGGCCCTGGGTAAAGTTGTTGATATTCCCTTGCATATTTGTTGCAAATACAACTAACAGAACTCATTATGGATGAGCATTGAAGTTATTAGGAATTTATATGTGCTATTTAAGCACCTGTTCAACATAAGAAAATAAATAATATATAATTCATTTGCAATTATATAATAGAGGTAGTTACCTGAAATTTTAAGAGTGAACAGATACTATTAAAGACAAAACAATTTTCTCAAATTATTGTGACATCTCTTAATGCCTAGAACAGTGGCACAGCTAACCCTCAATAGATATTAGTTCAATTAATGCAGGGATAACATTTATTTCATATGTGAATACATACAGGCAAGCAGTACACTTAAACTTTTAATCAATTTAAAGAACATAAAATTATTGCATTTAAGATTAAATTATTTAATTCGAAAGATACTTTGACCAGTACTTGCAGTACAATGATATAATAGACTGAGTAACAGATTATTTGTACAGATTATTATTTACTTGAGAGAAAAACATTAATGAAATTTCTACTGTTAAATGTACCTAGCACAGATACTCTGGACTTAAAAATATAAAAATGTATCTAACAATTCAAAGATGAAGCATATTCAAGACTTCAAGAAATTTCTATGGAAGAAAAAAAAAATTTTAGTTGTTCTTTACTACCGATGTTGAAGACTATCAATATAGAAGACTTTACTAAATTGGCTTTTGTCAAGTTGAGGATTAATTAGAGATATCAAGGGGAAAATTTAGGAGTGCTAATTTGAAATTTTTTCAAGTCGATGATAAAAAAAACATCTTGGAATAATTTAAAGTTTAACGATGCAAAGTTGTCAGGATATCTTGAAAAAATATACTTCTGGGAAAATGGTAGTAAGAATGTTTCCTTTTCCAACATCAATAATAATAAATAACAATTTAAAATATGCTAGGGGATAGAACGTACATTTTTGTCTTTAAGAAAAATGAGGTGGATTCTCTGTGCATATAAATAACATCCTAGGAGGGACCTTTGGAAGTTGCTTGAACTCATTCAACTCAAGGGAAGTCATTTCATGTGTTCTCCCACTTAATGCAACTCCCCAAGGAGCCCATGATAACTAGGACAACTTGCTTACTCATCACATGGGCCCTGGGTAATTCTACTTCATCTAAGAAAGCAAAGAAAATAAATAAATAAGTAAATATATACATATAATTTTCTATGGTTAATACTGTCATTTTTCTTTTTAAAAACAGCCTTATCCTACTTTAAATATTGAACTTTAGCCACATCTGATGTTTTATGAACACAACTAAAGTATTCTTTAGGGAAAACAAAAAGAGATAGATGGTATAGCAATTTTAAGAACTGTATAAAAAAAAGTTCCCCAGGCACCTCACCACCAAAAGAAGTCAGAAATAAACTGCATCACCATAAATAATCCAAGTAAAATCAACAGAGTCTCTTTGGATCCATAATTGATGCGAGGCAAAGCAGAGGGTGAGAAAACCTTTCAGAAGAAAAAATTTAAACCACCCATTTTTGCCCCATGTTTGCAATTATTTCAATTTTTGAAATTCCAAGTTCCCAAAACAATAACACATCAAAATGAATATTAGTTACATAGTTGGAGTTCAGTAATTCAAAAGATTTATAGCAATGATTCACTAAACAAATCAAATAAAAGTGGTTTCCATTCTAACTTTTGTAAAACAATATGATGAGTTCTCTTTCCCTTTATAGATGTTTTTCAAATTGGAATGCGAGCAACTCTTGCTATCCCTGAGGAAAATAGCAAAGTGAGAATTTTTGTAATCAGAGCTGCTTAACAATCTGAGTTTACTCACATTACAGAACAGCCTCACATTTTAACTAAAATAGCTGTGATGTTTGAGTCACATGTTGGGGCTAATGAAAAATGAAGACCAGAACAAAAGAAAGGCCTGTGACTTCTCATTTTTAACACCCTGAAATGGAAGGAGAGAACAAACACTTGAAAAAAGCCATTACATGACAGACCCATTGATATGTTTTATTTATTGTTTGTTTATTGTATGATGATTTTATTTGTACCTTTTAGAAGAATCAATTCCATTTAATATACCTTTGTAAGTGCCTTAGTACATTGCCTGCCACTTACAAAAAGACAATTCTATTAAGTTGAATCTTTGAAAAGCCAATCTTTTCCCTTTTTATAGATTTGGGCCTGTTCTGCATTTATTTTTATTTTTTTTATTTTTTTGCTTTCATATATGATGTGAAGTGTTCATGATTATTTAACTTGTAGATTTAGTGAACTGAAACAATACCTAGATTTTCTATCATTCTGTTTCTAATAGTTATTAAATTTTCTCTTGAATATTAGAAACCATCATCCCAATTAATAATCATTAATTATCTCTTTTAACAACAAAACATTTTTTAAGAAGTTGTTACAATTGTTTCTTTGATTCTGGAGTTAAAAAATGTAAAAATAACCCATGGAAAGAATAACTGAAATGGAATAAAATATCAAAACATTGTTTCTAGAACTCCCCAAAGTAAAATATTTCTAACTCCTTTGCATGTTTAAACTACAAAACTATAAAAGAATTTTCAACATGAAAAAAGCCTATGAAACCATTGCTGCTTTATTAACTGTGACTGTAGTTAAGGTTGTTGTTCATTTTTTAATATATGTTTCACATACATTGATGATTAAATTTACCATTGCTACTAGTGAAGATATTCTTTTAACCCTGGTATGGGAAGAAATCACTCCTACATCTTTGGTAATAAGGACATTATTGTGAATTTGTGACTTATTACTTCTTGACTCTGAAACTTGATCTACAATTTCACAAATGCTTTGAGTGAGTGCATTGTTTGTGAAAACCATGGTCAAGACTGGATTTTACAACTGTTTTGACTGGTAGAAACACATGTGGCACTTGAAGAACCAAGAACCCAAAGACAGATGTGACCACCACAATTATGAATGTATTAGAAGGAAGTTTAGGCTTTCATACATGTGAGAACTGGAGTTCAAACTAATACACCTCACATTTCTAGAGGCCAAGAGACTTCTGTTGACCTAAGTGCTCTTGTGCCCCAGAATCTGAGAAGTGACTTTCCTGCTAAGTTCTAGGATCTGTATCATCCAAGGTCTTAGGTTCTTAATCAATTTTGTTAATTCATCTAGAACTTTAGGAACATGAGTCCTGTCCTCCCCTTTTCAAACTTTCTATATCATTCAATTATTAATTCAGTTGCTCATCCGTTCTTTCACTAATAGTTACCAAACATTTTTGGAGACAAAAACATGTGACTGACAACAAAGTAGCTGTGAAAGCCACAAAGGTGAGTAAGACCCATTTTCTGAAGATGTCCATAGTCTGGTGTGGGAATCAGATACAAATATGAAGCAGTTACAATAGAGAGTGATGAGGATTAAAGGTTAGGAAACATTAGAAACATGTAAGAGGCTCCATTAGGATGACTCACCATCCTGGTCTGCTCAGGACTCTCTGGCTTTCTTCTAAATCTGTTGCTTATCTAGTATTTAAAGTAGGTGCTGTTCCTCTTTTCTTTTTCTTAAAAGCAAGCTATTGCCACTGATATTAATACTTCTTGTATAAACTGTTACTTATACGAGTAACTGGAGAACTGTTAAATCTCTCCCATTGCTATCCATTTCATACGGTACCACAGCAAAAGGAGAGTTCAACTCTAAAATGAGTGCAGAGAACATTTGTTTTTAAAAAGAGAGATTTAAAGCTCACCATATTAGAAAGTTATTAATTAGGGAGCAGGGAGGCAATCAAATCAAGACATATTCAATGTCAATCTCAAATCATCCAGTTTTACTTTTTTCATATCATACAGAAGGTCTTTTATAATAAATTATTATTTCAAAATATATACATACAATATCTCTGATGAACCATTTTCTTAGATCTAATTAAGATGGTTGCCTTTCTAAAGAATTCATTAAACCTAAATTGTTATCTTGTGTTTATGCTATAGATTTTTATGCTACTACTCATTAAATATTGGCTTTCATTTATAAGTTTTCATTTTTCAGCCAACTTTTCCTAGTCCATAAATTATTCCCTGGGAATAGAGATTTTTTTGGTTTTTATGTTATTGTTTTTTAATACATTAACTCCTTAATGCCACCAGGGTTTAGTTCTCAGTATATTGAAGTTATTATTTTTAAAATGATTCATCAGAGCATTTAATTCACATGATTTTAGCATATATGATTTAAATTTTATATTTATGTAATCACTTCAAGATGAATTATCCTGAAAAATCAACTCATTTCTTTCTGCTTGTTATAGCTAACTATTTCTTTAAGGTAACAGCAGAGCTTTTCCAATTTAGATTGCTAAGGGATAATTCTTTTTTTGTTTCTGTTGTTTACTTGTTTATTTTACTATACGTAAAAAAGAGTTAATTTGCTATGATGAGTATCAGTATATATTAACTGTTGCAGACTACTAACATAATCAGGTGAAAAGCCACATTTCAATTTAGCATTTCACTCTAAGGAAGGATAGGGCTATACTTAGAATATTCCAGATTTTGAAACACTTTGTTAAGTTAATATTTTTACATTTTAATTGGGGTATTGGATGGTGAATAGACACATCCTTACTAGTGAGTTGTCTTACTTGAAATAAACTAGAACTTCTTTTCAAACCAATAGATATGGAAACTATTTTATAAATTAATTTTGCATTAAAGCAATTTTGAAGAGAAAAATATGTAATGTTAGATTAGTATCTTTTTTTTTTTTTTGTCTTGCCACAAATACAACATGAATTAGTGATCGAGCCCCTGGGGCCAGTGACCTCATGGAGACACAGTTATACTGATGTACATTTTACCTCTAGGTATCTAGGTATCTTTTCTCTCTAGGCACAGAGTTTCTCTTTATATAAAACTGAGGATGGTGTAAATCTTTGTGAAAAGACAGATAAAAATGTGTTCCTCTTCAAAATGCTTTGGGTGTTGCATGACAGTAAAGATATTTTACATTCAACATCTTTGACAGCAGTGTAATGAAACCTGCCACACAGTTCTGTTGACAATAATAAATGATTAATAATTTTGATAAAATATTTCTTTCCAAAAATTAAATACTGTCTACAAATCCATAAATTCTGTATCAGTGTTAACATTTATCTTGACATATCAGATATGATTCTATACCATAATCAAATCATTAGCTGAGCTCTATCATTTTTCATTCAATAGAATGTCAGGAAATAGAACATAATGTTCAATAATGTCATGAATTTAATAAAATAAAAAATGAGACAAAGACAAGTCCTTGGTTATAATTTCCATTCCAAATTAAAACTTTTGTGATGACTTTTTCTTTTTACATTTCCTTTCAATAATATAAATCTAATGTAATCTTTTACCCCTTTTTTACTATTAAAAAACCTTGATTAAAAAAAAATAGAAGTTGGAATTACAGACTACTTTGTATTAGTTTATTTCCTCACCCCCCAACATTTCGACCCTAAAATATACATTTATTTTTATAAATATTTTTAAAGTATTTTTGTATCACCACATTGACCAGATTGACTTATCAAAATTATCAAGTTACATTTTTAAAAAAGCAATAAAAATTAAAAAGTCCAAAGAAATGGCTAAGACAAATACATCAGTACTGACAAGCTATAAAACAATGCTATTGGCACATCTGCCAGCCACTGAAAGCTAATGCATCTGTGTTTAAGCCACCCAGAGAGTAGTATTTTGTTATAACAGCCCTAGCAAATTAATACAAAGGTTATGACCTAGACTATACTGTATATTTTAAATAAAATTGTGCTATGTTCAATTGCTCTATTAATTTTTCTTTGCTTCATTGTTCCCGCAGATTTATTTAAAAATGTAAGCACTTTAGAAGAAACTTTATCACATATTTTAGAAAACAAGTTTGTGCAATTCTCTAAAGGGAACATTTAAAATTTAATATTCATTAGTAAATTTTAAAGTTGCTCTAACGACTTAGACTTTTGTTGGCAAGCACTGTTTGGAAAATGGTCTTAAAATGTATGAGTCTTTAGTTTTTTTAACCAGCAAATGCTGTTACTGTAATTATTCTGTTAATGAAAAAGATCCCTCCTAATAGTAGGTACTCTTTGGGGTCAGAAACATGATTATTAATGAAATAAAACAAGAAAGTAAAAACATTTTATAAATATATAAAATTTATATTATATATTATTTATATATAGGGTGTCTTAAAAATGTATACAAACTGAATGACTATAAAGCCTGTGTTTGTTAACATACAGTTCATTTTCAAAATTTAAAAGAATACACAGACATGAATAATTTTTTTTTGTCAATGCCTGTTTCCAAACTGATGATGGTTTGGTCCAGGCACTGTTGATAATGCGAAGCAATGGAATCACAAGCATCAAGAATCATTTCATTTGGTATTTGTGCGCCCTCAATTGATCAACTGTTGCGGTTTTGTATCATAAACTTTTTTAAATACAGATTTTTTATTGTTACTAGTATTACAGATGTCTCCCACTCCCCCCTCCCCTTTATCCTAACCTTTATGTTTTATGTATCCCCATAAAAAAGTCTAGTGAATAAATTTTCTTTGTTTAAAGCTTAGTCTGGCTGAAGTGGAGTGAAAATTAAGTGAGTTATCAGCTGTTATAATAATTATAAAGGCAGTGTTTTTACTTCAACTGCTTTTTCAAACTTCTGGTAGCATTTTAGGATGAATTTCCTTTTGTTCAAAGCTTAGTCTAGCTGAAAAAAAAGAAACATCCATTGAGCTATCAGCTGTTAAAGTGTGTATACATGTTTTGGGGGCACCGTGTATGTAAATAAAATATATAGCTAACATTTGTTCAGCACGTACACACTTCCTGAGAGTTGAAGGATGTTAAGTGACACTGTTACTCTCCTCCTCCTGCTTTGTGAACAGTGACTAACATGAAGAACATAACCTCACCTCTGATTGGACCCCAGCAGCTTTATTCCTAGAATGGTTAATCAACTTCTTGCAACGTGCATTATTTTCTAGGTCAGCGATTTTCAACTTTTTTCATCTCATGACACACATAAACTAATTACTAAAATTCTGAGGCACACCTAAAAATACATTTTGTGCTGATCTGACAAAAATATAGGTATAATTTTATTTATTCACTCCGGATGGCTAAGGACTAGATAGTCAGGTACTGCATGTTTTAATAATTCTTGTGGAACACCAGTTGAAAATTGTTGGTCTAGGTCCGTGGTCGGCAAACTGCGGCTCACGAGCCACATGTGGCTCTTGGGCCCCTTGAGTGTGGCTCTTCCACAAAATACCACGGCCTGGGCGAGTCTATTTTGAAGAAGTGGCGTTAGAAGAAGTTTAAGTTTAAAAAAGTTGGCTCTCAAAAGAAATTTCAATCGTTGTACTGTCGATATTTGTCTCTGTTGACTAATGAGTTTGCCGACCACCGACCTAGGTTAAAAAAGAAGACTTTATCACATTGGTTGAGATTTACATTATTCTCCTTGGTGAATTTAACTGAACTGTATTCACAGACACAAACAATGTCTATATGTACAGATTAGTCTGGCAATTGTTATTGCTAAAATGTTCAAGTCAATTAAAGCTACTGAAAATACATTTTAAAAAAAACCATTATGAAATAAAAATAAATTATGCAATAAATAAATTTGTATTTCTAAATGCAGTGAAACTACTGGTCTTCAGTAAATAATAAGAGCAGTTATTTGCATATACTCTATAAGAAATGAGTAGACACAATCGCATATTTTTCTCAACTGTTTCAGAGATATATTCATAAATCATCCAAACAATTTTATTTTTGCATGAATTTGGCAGATTTTTTTCCACATCTGGGATTCTTGAACAATGTCCAATATTCCATGCTGAGCTTTTAAACCTATTTCCTGTACTTTATACATTGCAATACTCTTATACGTGTCAATATAATAATAAAATGTACATAAGGAAAGCATTTTCAGTTAATTTCCTTATTTTGATGTCTTCATGTTCATTTAATCTGTTTTATTTCACATCAAAAGAGCTTGTTTCCATTGTGTAAATGTACCACAGCTTTTATATCCACTCATCTACTGATGGATACTTGGGTTGCTTCCAAACCTTGGCTATTATAAATAATGCTGCAATGAACACAGAGGTACTTTTATTCTTTCAAATTAATGTTTCAAATTCCTTCGGATAAATCCCAGGAAATGGAATTTCTGGGTCATAAAGAAGTTTCATTTTTAATATTTTGAGGTAATTCCATACTGTTTTGCATAGTGTATGCACCAATCTGTATTCTCACCAACAGTGCAAGAGGGTTCTTTTCTCCATATTTTCACCAACACCATGAAATACTATGCAGCTGTAAAAAAAGAATACCATACTCATTGAGACAGCATGGAGGGACCTGGAGAGTATTCTCCTAAGTGAAATAAGCCAGTCAGAGAAAGACAAGTATCACATGATCTCACTCATATGTGGAATCTAATGAACAAAATAAACTGATGAACAAAATAGATCCAGAGACACATAAGCATGGAACAGACTGACTAATCTCAGAGGGAAGGCAGGGAGTGTGGGGGGAGTAAAGGGTGGGAAGAGATCTACCATGGAACTTGTATGCATATATGCATAACCCATGGACACAGACAACAGGGTGGTGAAGGCCTGGGGTAGGGAGTGGGGGAGAGCTAGAAGAGGTCAATGGGGGAGAAAAGTGGACATATGTAATACTTTCAACAATCAAGATTTTTTAAAAATAAAATAAAAAATAAATAGAAATCATAAGAACTCATACTCATTTATTCATTTTAAAATTTTCCAGCTTTATTGAGGTATGATGGACTATAAAAATTGTGTATATTTTATATACAGCATAATGTTTTGATATATGTATATACTATGAAATGATTACCATAATCAAATTATTAACATACCCATATTCACATAGTTAAACATTTGTGTGTGTGTGTGGGGGGATACTTGAGAACTACCCTCCTAGCACATTTCAAGATTATAATACACTAGAGGCCCAGTGCACGAAATTCGTGCCCGGGGGGGGCGGGGGGGGGGGGGAGTGTCCCTCAGCCCTGTCTTGGCCTGCAAAGACGCCAGCATCCCTCACCCCAGCCTCTAGCCAGAGGTTCCTCCCCTCCTTCTGCACAGCCTCTGGGAAGATGCTTGTCCTGGAGCCTCCTCAGGGCCCTGGCCCACGACACCCTGCAGCTCGGGTACTCGGGAGCTTGGGCTTTCAGGTCTGGCTTCCTCACCTGGCATGGTGAGCATCAGCTGCCATAGGAGCCTTGCCTTAGGAGTCACCCCCTTGGACCATACTACTTGCAAGTGTGTGTGGGGGGGTGGCCTCGGTGGCAGTGATTTGATGTCTGTAGCATGCCCGCTGACACCCACCACCACGGCACCACACTGGTCCCGTCTGGACTGCTGGCAGGGGGCTTCCAGTCTGCAACTGGGGCTGATGGGCTGCGACTGGGGGCTGCAGGTGGAGGACCCCGGCACCCATAGGGCTGTCAGCATCAGGAACTGGAAAGATCCATTTTTCTGGTTCCTCCCCTGCCGCATGGATGCTGAGCTCCGGGCCCCACAGGCCTGTTCACTCCCGCCACACGGCCGGCCGGGGCGGGGACGTGGGCTCGCTGCCCCAGAGGCCCCTTCTGTGCCGCAGAACAGCCATGGCACAGACGCTGAGCTTGCGCCGCCGCTGGCGATGCGAGCTCAGCTTCCCGCCAGCCCCATTCGGTCCCCACTCAGCGGCGCGACGGCCAATCATGAGTCCCCGCCCTCCGCGTCTTCCACCAGCCCAATCGGCCACCCCGCCACCCCGAGTCTCGCCCCCAGTGCCTCCCGCTGGCCCAATCGTGGGCGTAGCGGAGTGATGGTTAATTTGCATATTACCCTTTTATTATGTAGGATTAGTAACTATAGTCACCATGCTGTACATTGAGTCTCCAGAAATTATACATCTTACGACTGACAGGCTGTACCCTTTGACTAATTTGTACCATTTTCCCATCCCTGAGGCTCTGTTCAGCACCATTCTAATCTCTGTTACTGTAAGTTTGACTTTTTATATTCCATGTAAAAATGAGACCATACAGTATTTGTCTTTCTCTGTCTGGCTTATTTCACTTAGCAAAATGTTGTCCAGGTTGTTGGGAATGACAAGATTTCCTTCTTTTTTTATTGCTGAATAATATTCCATTATATTTATATCTATTTATACATCATAAATGTCAAATTTTCTTTATCCAATTATCTGCTGATTAATATTTAAGCTGCTTCCACCTTTGAGTATTGTGAATAATACTGCAATGAACATGGGAATACAAATATCTCTTTGAGATCTTGATTTAAATTCCTTTGACTATATACCCAGAAGTGGGATTGCTAAATCATATGGTAATTTTAGTTTTAATTTTTTGTGGAACATCCATCCTGTTTTCCATAATGGCTCTAGCAATTTACATTCCCACTAATTGTGTATAAAGTTTCCCTTTTCTCCATATCCTTTCCAGCAGTTATCTTTTGACTTTTTGATAGCCATCCAAATAGGTGTGAAGTGCTTTGCTTTAGCTCATGATACATGATAGCCATAACTGAAGATAAGCATAAATTAGATCCTAATATAAAAATATTCACAAATGTTTTTTTAAAGATACCTTTTATTGATTTTTTACAGAGAGGAAGGGAGAGGGATAGAGAGTTAGAAACATCGATGAGAGAGAAACATCCATCAGCTGCCTCCTGCACACCCCCCACTGGGAATGTGCCTGCAACCAAGGTACATGCCCTTGACCAGAATTGAACCCGGGACCCTTCAGTCCGCAGGCTGACCCTCTATCCACTGAGCCAAACCGGTTACGGCTCACAAACGTTTTTTTGTTATGGTCCATTTATTGAGTAAACTGAATCAATCTTTTGTCAGTCGCTGCATTTTGCTGAATGAACAAATGAAATGAAGGAAGCATGGTGATCGAAGAACACAGTCTGGATTATTTGATGGGATGATAGGAATTAGGCTTCCCAGACATGGCGACTCACATCACTCGTAATACAGTAATGTTAAGAAAATGTAAATAAAACTATTACATTAAAAAACTGAAATTCTGCCGAGACCGGTTTGGCTCAGTGGATAGAGTGTCAGTCTGCAGGCTGGAAGGTCCCAGGTTCGATTCCGGTCAAGGGCATGTACATTGGTTGCGGGCACATCCCCAGGTGGGGGGTGTGCAGGAGGCAGCTGGTCGATGTCTCTCTCTCATCGATGTTTCTAGCTCTCTATCCCTCTCCCTTCCTCTCTGTGAAAAATCAATAAAATATATATTAAAAAAAAAACACTGAAATTCAACTGGGAAACCATTTAATATCATGGTTAGCCTTATTAGTAGACAAAATTAAACACATGCGTACATATTTACCCAAAGTAAAGATTGAATGTTAACTAACATTTAGCCTTACTATAAATAAGCCTCAATTTGCTAATTTTGTTTTCACTAAAAACAGAAGATACAGTCCTATTGAAAACAGAAGAGTGAAAATTATAGATGTGCATAAAATAAAAAATGAATAATGTCACTTTTTAAAATTTGATCTTTTTGAGGAGCCACACTCTAAGCTCCTTATCTGTATATATATATAAAAGGCTAAGTGACTGAATGTCCGTCAAACCATCTGATTGACCAGCCAGCCAGTCTATATGATGCACACTGGCAATTTAAAAATAAATGTTGACTCATGCACTTCAATTATAGAGAAAGGGTGAATAGCAATATTAAAATATTTTGTATTTCAATTTTATAATACTATATTATATATACTATTTTGACATGTAATTTTTGCAGTAATGTAATTACCACATGAATCTTTCTTCTAACTAATTTCCTTTCCTTTTGAATCTGTGTACTGGGCCACTAGTATACTCATATATGTATATATGTGTGTGTACATATACACGCTCAGGAAATTAGGAATCAGGTCCTCAGAATTCAAATTGAAGCTTTGAGTAAACCCTATGCATAGTTTAAATCAGGGGTCCTCAAATTTTTTAAACAGGGGGCCAGTTCACTGTCCCTCAGACCGTTGGAGGGCCGGACTATAGTTTAAAAAATACTATGAACAAATTTCTATGCACACTGCACATATCTTATTTTGAAGTAAAAAAACAAAATGGCAAAAACACCCGCATGTGGCCCGTGGGCCATAGTTTGAGGACGCCTGGTTTAAATGATAGGATATAAAAATTCATTCTTGGCAAGAGTCTCTTAGGAAGTTTACATTTATATACTTAACTTTCAAAAGATAGCCTTAGGGGTAAATATGAAAATTAGTTTTTTATTCCAATATATGACAATCCAGTAAATTTTCAAGTTAAACTGTATATTTTAAAATAATATAAAAGAAAAATGCTTAGATATTTTAGCCTTTCATATTATAATGATAAGTTTAGTGAAAATAACATTAGAGGACAATATTCTAGTCCCAGAATTAAGTTTATGAAGTTTTGTGATAGTAAATAATCACTCTCCTCTTTTAGCCTGTGAAAGCTTACATGCTTTGTTCTCCAACTAAATTTTAGACTGTATTTTATAGTTTAGTACTGGCAAAGTGAACTGTAATCTATATATATATAAGGCTAATATGCAAAGTGTCCCATCGGGAGTTCGACCAGGAGAACAGGAGTTAGCTCACTCGCTATGATGTGAGCTGACCACCAGGGGGCAGCGCAGAACATGGAGGGCAACCAGCAGTGGGGTGCAGAGGGATCGAGGGAAGGAGAAGGCGGGGAGGCGGGAAGGCCTGGAATCTGATCAGCCCTGATCGCTGGCCAGGCCTAGGGACCCTACCTGTGCAGGAATTTCATGCACTGGGCCTCTAGTGTTTACATAAAGATCTGGTTATATGACTCACAGGTAAAAATGCAGACTTCCAAATTAATACCAGCCTTCAATAAATTGTTGGTTTCTTGATGTATTTGATTTTTATATCTCTATCAAAATATCAGTCATTATGAATCTGATTTGGCAGAGCAAAAATTGCAGTGGTGATACAGAAAGGAAAGAAAATGCTCCCATAAATATCCTCCTACAACTTATTTTTCAAATTGCTGGCACCGAACATAATGCATGGCTGGAAGATGGGGGTGGTAATAAAGTTGGTAAAAGAGGGATACATGTTTTCTTTACTTGGTGATACATTTACCTTCTTGCTGTCACTCTTAAAATGTTGTGCAACTAATTTTTAGTTATAAGGCTCTATGCAATGCTAAATTTTCTGATTATTATAACATCTGACATTTAACAACAACTATATAATTTTGTGAAAAAAATGATATACAGTACTTGTTGTTCCAAACTCAATTGCATAAGCCAACATCTTTACGGTAGGGATAATGGTTTCATTCACTAATGACACTGCCCAAAACAAACACAAAACACCCTCTTTTTATTGTTTTAACTTCATTTTTATTGTTGACACTATTACAGATGTTCCCCCTTCCCCCCTCTGCCCACCTCCACCCAGCCCCTGTCCCCTCTTCCCTTTGGCCATCACCACATTGTTGTCTGTGTGCTTCGTTTTGAAGGCAGACAAATATATTTAGAAGCTTTAGTGAGAAAGCTCCGGGACTTCAAAACATGACGTGAAACCAAACAAAAAGGATTATTTTGAATGTCCCCTAAGAGGCAGCTACAGACAAGACCAACCAGTAGTCTTGTAGATTACAGTAGAGATAATTTGGTCAAACCCAATCTCCTGACATAACAGAGTTTATCCATTTCAAATGAGGGTGAAGCAGACTTGCTGATGTTGTAGAGGGTCTTTCTGAACAAATGATCACAGGAATTTGTTTGGCAGTAGAACCCGCTGTGAGAAGTATCAGGATTGCCACATGAGAAAGCATCCCAGCCTTTCCCCTTAAAACATTCTGTTTTTCTTCTTTTTTTTTTTTTTCCTGGAGCATCAAGACAATTCCAAAGTAAGACTATTCCTCTAAGATTTGGGTGCATTAAATATTTAACCAAGTCTTTAACTTTCACACTCGGCATTTCTTTTATGCTGCCCTGAGGACAATTTCCACACGTTAACCCATGCAGCACAGAGGGAGCTTGTACTTTTTAAATGTATCATTTTTAAAAAAAAATTTCAATAGGGTGGCTGGGTTTACATCTAAAATATATTCCCTGAAAATTTATGTATTTTCAACAAAAATCCTCATTTTAGAACACACTGAAACTCACAACTCCCACAAATACTCTTTCCTTCTCTCAAATTTCAGGCAGCAAGAGTGCCAGAGGATTTGGAATTTGTATAACCCCAAACTGTGTTTTCCTAACTAATCTTGGCAGGCTTAAAACCCTGGAAAGTCACAATCCACGTCCCAGGCGATCATCCTGGACAGCTCAGCTGCAGAAAAGCAGAACAGGATATCCAGCTATTGAACAGGCCGCCGGCCCAGGTGGCCGGCCACGCAGCTGTGAGAGCATCCTACCAGGAGGGCAGCACCAGGAAGGCAGTTCCTTCCCTCTGTCTGTTTTCTGCTGGAGAGGAAAGCATGGTCTGCACTCCCCAAACACGGCCTGCCAGCCCTGCACTTCCAGCCATGGTGAGAAGAAGACCCGTCTCCAACAGTAAATGTCAGGAGAGGAACAAATCATTTATGAGAGTCAGGAGGCCGCCACGCAAGCTGGGGAAAAACAGCTTTGGTTTTATTATTATACTGAATGAAACAGCATCAGCGATGTGAGGTCATTTAAGACCAATTATTTTTGTACCTAAATTGTAGAGAATAAAAGAATTATGGTTTAAAAGCCTAGGGTTAATTACAGGTTCTCAGGCCTTTGTGTTAAGAATTGCATGACAGGAATTTTCATCATTAGTAAGGACAATGTCTTCTTCCTGATATGATTCTTCTATTTTTGTATTTTGCCTTTAAAAAAGAAAGTGTGAGTGATTTTTCTCAAGCTAGGAAATCCTCATGTCATTCCTCCTCAGAAGTTGGTTTGTACTTATGGAAAATACTTTTTTCCAGTTTTATTGAGATATAATTGACACACATTAATATGTAAGGTTAAGGTATACACACAGTATTGAAAAAGTTTATATATGCATGAACTTCTATTAAGGATTTTTATCGAGAGGGAGAAAGTACAGACTCTTCTGGGAGAGAATTGAGTACCTTTTTCAAATCTAAGAGAGTCTTATTCTAGTTCATAAAATTAAATTTCAAAAATAAACATTTTGTATGCAATTGCATTTCCAGTTAGAGTAGTGTATATGTTCATTTATTTCTATTCTTAACACTCAAGACATTTTACATATAATAAATACATGATAGATAAATGATAGAGACAAGATGGGTAGATGATAGAACAGAGAAATAAATGTTAAGTTTTAATAGCTGAAGGATCAGAGACTATTACCCCAACTCTATTGCTAGACATTTACTTTGCTTATAATCTTATATCATTCTAAAGATGCTATAATTACTATATCATGAAATATTTGTTAAATCTAAGATAAATTCCTAGTTATGAAATTACTAAGTCTAAGTCAATATCCATTTCTAGATTAATGGATTGATATTGCCAAAGTTTCCTCTTGAAAAGATTATAACAATTTTATCTCCCATGAGCAGTGTATATGAACAACTGTTTCCTCACATATTGCTGTCACTGGACATCACTGAAAAATGATGTGATGCCCAACCAGAGTGCCTCAGTAGTTGAGCATCAACCTATGAACCAGGAGGTCACAGGTTCAATTCCCAGTCAGGGCCCATGCTGAGGTTGTGGCTCAATCTCCTTTGATGTTTTTACCTCTCTCTCTCTCTCTCCCCTTCCTCTCTGAAATCAATAAAAATATGATATTAAAAAATAATAATAACATAAGAACTCTGGCTCAATTATTTTGTTCAGACATGATATCTCCTTGGTTTGTGTTTGCATTTCTTTTAATCTCTTTCTATTTAAAAAATTTCTGTATTGTCCATTAGAATTATTCTTTTATTTCCTACTAGCAGCCGTTTGCACAAAGATTCGTGCAATAGACCTTCATTCACCTGGCTGCCTGCACCAGTTTTCTGCTGGCACCGGGGACCCAGGCCTTGGCTGTGGCCACTGCTTTCTGCCTTCTTTCAGGGTCGGGGCTTGGCCCCGGGCGGCGGCCTTGGGCTCGGCCGCACCCCAGCGTCCCTGCTACGGTTTCCTGGTGGGCGTGGCTGGTGGGTGTAGCGAAGGTACGGTCAATTTGCATATTACTCTATTATTAGGTAGGATTGTTGCATTTTATAACATTCTGTACATGTTTCAATTTTCTGCACTTTATTTTTGCTATTTTATTTTTCTATATGGAAGTTATTCATCATTTGTTTGTTACAAATGAAGCAAATATTTTGGTCAGATGGCTGTTTGCAAAACAGCCTTTAAGTAGGATGATAGATTTTGGGTAGATGAGCTTGGGTTTCAAATAAATTATATTCTTCATTTATTAGCTATATGACTTTGGACAAACCACTGTGGCTTACTAAGGCTCACTTTTATCATATACTAGAGGCCCAATGCATGAAATTCATGCAAGAGTAGGCCTTCCTTCCCCCAGCTGCTGGCACTAGCTTCCCTCAGGCACCCGGGACCCGGGCTTCCCTCCGGCCCGGCTTCATCCTGAATGATGTCCGGTCTAATTAGCATATTACCCTTTTATTATTATAGATAGAATGTGGTTGGTAAAACTCACATGGACCTAAATGTTAAGCAATATGTTTAGGAAATAGCAAGTACAAAATTAATTATAGCTATTATTATTTTCATTATTTGTAGCATTTTAGGCATTCAGGTACTGTACAAGTTTTGTCAAACCAAATTTCCATCTTATGGTTTCTAAGAGTCATAAAAGTTGTTAAGAATTCAGACTTAGGAAACAGTCTTCAGTTGGAAACACGGCTCTAGTTTTTAGTAACTGTTTCATTTTAAGCAAGTTATTTAACCTTTCTGAACCTCAATTTTATCATGTAAAAATGGACAGGTATTAGTATCGATCTTAAAAGGCATTGAGACAATAAAATAAAGTATTTCTTAGACAGGATGGTACAAAAGTGGGTTTACAATTGTTCATATGGAAAATAATACAACAATTAATAAATAATGATACAAGAATAAACTGTTTTGCATACTCACAGCTGTAAACTTACTTTTTCCCCCATTCTGTACTTTATATATCTAGCATAGTGCCCGGCACATAAAATTTTCCCAATTTAGCATTTATAACTGTGAGGCTGAAAATTGTCTTTCTGCCTTTAACTGCATTTACATTATTTAGGGTTTAATTAATTGTCAAAATGGCATGAAAGAATTCTCTAGGTTTCACGATATGACATAATCCATCTGATTTGCATAGAGGCGTTCTTGGCTGCATTCCTATCCTGGAGGTTCCAGGGCAACCCCTCGTCCCAGCTAGGAAATTTTTTTCTGGGTATTATCACTGATTAAGTAGATGGTCTTGAGGAAACTATTAACATTTTAATAGTGCTGTACCTGATATCTGGTATCATATCAAACATTTGCACTTTTAGCCTCACTGAAAAATGTGGTCTTTTACTCTCCTTTCTGTATTCTTCAAAATGAAAAGGTGTATCTTTAACAAAAAAGTGATCTTGAACTGTTTAAAAAACAAGACACAATTAACTGCATGTGGACAGGATTAATCCTAGCTCTTGGCAATGGATAGAACCCTAGATTGTTGGGATTGATTCACAGGGAGGCCATGAGGAGCCAGATAAGGGGAAGCAGTCACTGCCTAGTAGATGACATGGTTCAACCAAAATAAGATTTCCAAGACCTATTATGATCTTCTAACTGGAGGAGGTAGGTCCAAATAACTTCTTGTTTGGATATTGGAGCAGTGAATGTGCATGTATGGTCTCCTAGCAATGACTGATACCACCTTTCTGGATGCAACTATCATCACAAAACAGGATTTTTTTCCCCCAATTGAGGACCAAGCAAGATAGCTTTCTGAACCACATGCATTCTTATCTCACAGTTTAACAGGTCTGTGGGACAAAGAATTTAAAAAATAAGAACAATTTTAATATGCAACTTAAGTCAAGATTTTTTTCCTATGAAGGTGGCCTTCATTTCCATTGAATCCTATTTCTAAATAGCTCACTTTCCTCAACTTCCACTGGCTGGATTCTTACTGCTTAGCTTTTTTATAAACCCTGAATTCGTGCCATGTATACTAGGTAGTTGGGCTCTAGAGATGATATTTTCATCCTCTGGTTACAGAACTTTCCATCTGTCAGCCATAAATGTGTGCAGATGAGGGAGTACTGAAGCCTCCGGCGTAAATCTGTCAGTGTGAGAAGTAACCCCATTCTCACTAATCTCTGGTGCCTGAGCAGGCCATGGTCTTCTTCCTGCTGATATCCCCTAAGCTCATTAGTCTCAGGGGTGTCATGAGACTTACTGTCTGAGTTCTTTATCCACTGCACTTTCAACAGAAGGGGTGAGTCTGCCTTCAAATCATGATTCTCATATATCTTGAAATGTATGTGGATTTCAATATGAGCTACACCTGATTTAGGATTCATGGCTAGTTTTCACTGCAGGAGGAAAAGAGAAGAAAAATGTTCTCATTTACTACCAGACACAATTATCCTTGTCCAGTTTTAGTATGTTTTGCATTTTCTCTTAGCAAAGTATCCTATCTAATAAAGAGGGAATATGCTAATTGACTGTCACGCCCTCACAAATATGGTGGCACCCACAGCCAATAAGGAGGGAACATGCTAATTGACTGCCACACCCTCAAAAATGGCAGTGCCCACAGCCACAAGATGGCAGAGCCCAGTCCCCTCAGCCTTGCCAGGGTGGTAGGCGCATGGCACAGCTGGGCCCACCTCTAGGTGGATCCAGCCACTCCGGGCACCTGCCTCCAGAGTCCCCCAGTCCCCTCAGCCACCCAGGGCTGGCCCGAGGCACAGGTAACCAGGGCCGGCTGAGGCTTGTGCTGCCAGCAGTGGCAACAGCAGAGGTGTGATGCAGGCATTGCCTTCCCCTGATTGCTGGGTTGCCTCCTGCCCCTGAGGGCTTCCAGACTGTGAGAGAGGGCATGTTGGGCTGAGGGACCCCCCCTCCAGTGCATGAATTTTCATGCATCAGGCCTCTAGTCTATTTCATATCTGCAGATGTAGATATTAAGCATAAAGAATTATTAGGAATTGCAGATTCTAATCCATAAAGGTCTTATTATATGTCATTGTTGAAGATGAGTGTGCCAGGTATGTGTTATGCAGTGTTTACCATGGAACTCCATTAAATTCAAGTCAGATGTCTTTGTGCTACTCATCTCTCAGGGGGAGGGAGGAAGCAAAAATCTTTGAATTAAATACCATTCATGTGAAAGAAACAATTTGAAAAGGAAATGTTTTTCCTTCACAATATTTAATTTTATCAAATAATGAAGGGAAAAAAATAGAACTTGATCTATTTTATGGAGAAAAATACTATCCTTTGAGAAAAGCCTCTCATTTTGTGAAGTGGTCCCAAGAGACAGCTGGCACATTCAAGATGTAACAACCACTCTGCAGAGCAATGAATACAAACACATACAACAAAATCTGTCACTCAATGACTAATATTCATGAATTATCATCAGAGAAATCAAGTTCATAATGCAGGCAGAAAACCTAATTCCTCAGTGTGTCTCCGATAAAACATACAACATAAACAAATTATGAAAAGCCTAATCGTAGCAGGCCCGTGGGGGATCCTGCTGCTGCCCATAATTCAATTAAACGATACCACAGGTGGAACAGAGAACACAATTATAATCTTCAACAATGTTGCCAGTCACCCCTCTACTACGAAGACACGCTTCCCCAAGTTTTTGTGGAAGATATTGGGTGCCATAATTAATAAAAGGGCAAGATGCAAGTAAATTGCATTTGTTACTTTTCGCAGGGGTCATTCAAAGACAATGTCAAATCCAAGCTAAAACTCTTAGCTGAGTCTGATAAAGATAAGCTTTTATGTATTTCCTTATTATGAAGCTCTGGCTCCTCATTCTCCTCATGGTACTGACAAATTAAAGTCTATCATCTTCATCAATTCACATCCACTTAACACGCACTAGAGGCTTGCACTGTGATTAGCAGAAATAATTATCAAAAGGGTTACCTAACTCAGTATCAGAGAGAACTCACTCAGTCACTAGAGACAAAACCTACCTTATCACAAGTTATTAAAATGAAAGATTTTACTGCATAATGAATTTGCTTTAATTGAATAAACACATCAGCATAATTCTCTAAAACACACTGGCAGTTAAAATTCAACCTTTATTTTATTTTGTTATTAATATTACAAGAACTTTTCCAAATAATGCCAAAATCACAGATTTGACTTGTCCAATGCTATTTCTCATTCTACTGACCAAAAGTGCCACCAGTCTTTTGGATGATACAGATAAAAATCATCCCTTTAACTGACAGTAATATAGCATTCAAATGATGGGAAATGAAATTCCATTGCATTTCACTAGGGTGGCAACTAGTATGTAAACACTAGAGGCCTGGTGCATGGATTCGTGCACCAGTGGGGTCCCTCGGCCTGGCCTGCACCCTCTTGTAATCCAGGACCCTTCAGGGGATATTGGGGAGCCGGTTTTGGCCCGATCTCCTCAGGCCAGGCCGAGGGACCCCACTGATGCACAAATCCATGCACTGGGCCTCTAGTATGCATATGAGATTTTTGGTTAATCTCTTCCCGCCCTCCCCTCTCCCCCCTTTCCTGTAAGATTCATCAGTCTGTTCCATGTTTCCATGCCTGTGTATTGAGCATCTGCCCCCTGGTGGTCAGTGCGCATCATAGCAAATGGTCGAATGGTCGAATGGTTGCTTAGGCTTTTATATAAACAGAAGATATTCCCATTAAATGCATCTTTTGCTAATACAGTATTTTGCATGGATTAGGAGAAATAAAGATGAGATATTATTTTTGAGCAAACCCTTAATCTGATAATACAGATGGTAACCATTAGTCATATTGGAAACACAGATATACACATAAAAGGAAGAAATATGAAACACACGTAAAAAAATAAAGTCCTCTTAAATTTAACTTTTTCACACGGAATAGCTGCTGGGTACTCTATAGGGAAACAAAAGTGACATCAAACAGCTAACCATGAATTTAAAGTCACATTTTTTGGGGAAAGAAAATTTTAAATATTCATTTTACAAGATATATGATCATAGCTGGTCATGTAATGTAGCAAACAAAATGAATTGTCCAGAGCAGTACTGTTCTAAGAGAAGTAAAATGTGAGTTTCATGTGTAATTTAAAATTTTTAACAACCACATTCTTTAAAAGTAGGATTGAAACAGATCAAGTTAATTTTAATAATAAATCATATTCAATGCAATATATCTAAAATATTATCGTTCAACATGTAATCTGTATAAAAATTATGTACAAGATAGTGAACATTTTTGTTCTCAGTCTTTGAAATCTGATGTCCTTTTTACATTTATAGAACATTCAATCTGAATTAGTCATATTTCAAATACTCTATAGGCACATGTGCAGCACAGATATAGAGAAAACTATGCTTCCTCTATATGTTAGATAAAATCTACTATAAGTGCTATCTCCACAAATGGTAATTGTCAAGAAAAAAATGGTTCAAATTTCTGGGAAAATGGTGACAAGAATTACTTAAAATAGCTTTAAGCTGGCCTTTTTCATCTTTAAACTGTTGTTAGCATCAATGACAGAATGGTCTCTTCCAGTATTGTGTTATCTTAGTGAATTATAAGTCAAACATAAACCCACAAATAATTTAAGTCACAAAAGTTCTGTTAGGAAGCCAGTCTCTTTTCAAACATATTGTAGTAGCCATGGGAGTTATTGTCTACTCTTTTCCAGGAAGGTCAATGCTGCCTCAGAAGGCCTTACTTAACTGTCTTTAGAAAGGTCGACATAATAAATGAATCCCAAGTGAATTGGCACAAAAAAAATTAAACTTTGTATTTGAATATACATCTAAAAAGAACTACCTTTCTTTTGAGAATTAGCAAATTTGTACAATTTTATTTATACACTAGAGGCCTGGTGCACGAATTCGTGCATCGGTGGGGTCCCTCAGCCTGGCCTGCACCCTCTCTCAATCCAGGACCCCTTGGGGGATGTCAGAGAGCCTGTTTCAGCCAGATCCCCGCAGGCCAGGCCGAGGGACACCACCGATGCACGAATCCATGCACCAGGCCTCTAGTATGCATATAAGATCTTTGGTTAATCTCTTCCCGCCCTCCCGCCCTTCCCTGTAAGACTCATCAGTCTATTCCATGTTTCCATGCCTGTGCATTGATCATCTTCCCCCTGGTGGTCATCGCGCATCATGGCTACCAGTGGACTGGTTGCTTAGGCTTTTATATATAGAGATGTTACAAAGCTGAACTGCCACTCTCTTAATAAAAAGGGAACAATTCTGCCACAAAATAAATGTTTGTTGCAACAAACAAGTAATACTTGTTTATTAAAAGTATTCCCATAGGACTGAAATTACTTTTCCTCGTATCAGTGGACTTAAGTGGATCTTACACTAATGGCATGGGAGAGAGGCAGAAATGCATATGTGTTTCTTTTATACTTTCCTCATTTAGATCATTCGCAGGCTGAAATATTGGTATCACTGTGAAGTACAAGTGTGTGTGTGTGTGTGTGTGTGTGTGTGTGTGTGTGTTTGCATACGTGTTGTTTTTGTGTTGTCTTTACCCTCCTTAGGTTTGTGGGGACTGGAAGGAAGTGGAAGGAGGCTTGTGAAAATGAAGAAGGGGTAGTATTGAGGAAACAGGGTGTGAACTCTTGTCTTAACAATGAAGGCCATAGGCTCTTTTTGTGACTTAACATAGAAAGACTAATTTCATTAAGAGCCCAGCACAGGCCTCCAGGAGTGCTTATCACTGCTCTTCAGAGAGGAAGTGGCCATTTTTGTTGTTGCAAAACAAACAGTGCTTGTTTTTGTAGCCCTGACCTAAGATCTCTCCCACTGTATCTCTGTGTTTGCAAACCTCCTCCCTGGGTCCAGTAGCAGGTGTGAGGGAATTGAAAACAACATGCTTACACTGAGCAGTCCCTTTCCCAGTTAAGAGCCCTGTAACCATTTGAGTTCTTGGAAAGGCATAGCTGGGGTCAACTGCATGATTACATGAGGCTGCTGCTGCCAACTGCCACACATTTTCCAAGGTCACAGAGAGTCTAACAAGTGAAATATATTACTATTCTTTTATTTTGAAGTTTAATATTTGCATTTGTTTATGTAAGTTGAATTCTGTCAAAGAAACGTTTCCATCTGGGAAAAAAAGCCTAAAAAATACAAGTGCAAGTTTTAGTGCATTGGAAATATTTGAAGTTAAGGAGAAGATAATCCTCCATCAGAAATCTGGAGGTGTTAAACTACCAAAATATACCTGTCCAGGGGGAGAAATTTTGCAATCAGGATCCTATCCATTCCAAAATGTTGAGACTTGTTGAGAACAAAGTCTTCTTTAAGCTGTAGTCTCACGTCCTCTCTTTGAATAAATCAACCCCAGCAAGTATAAGTGCCAACTAAATTTACACATTACACAATGCACATGTACGAGCTGGGCCTCTCAGTACATAATTGGGGGCATTCTTTAGGTCCATAAAGGGTTCCCAAGTCTGCTCCATTTTCATATGGTCATGCTTGTGGCCGGTTTATGAGGATGCACCTCACTAGGCCTTTGAGAATGGAGTCATCTGGTTTGTGGCATTGAATAGAGTCACAGATAACAGGTGTTTGCCTCTGTAGGAAGGGTATGAAAAAAAGGGGAAAAGCCTATGCAACACACATTTATAAGTACAAATAAACTTATTTTTCTTTCAAGTCACAATTAATTTGAGATAGCCTAGTAAATACTGACAAATTTTCTCAAATACAAAGTAAATTGTATTACCCCCTTTATAGGGATGGAACACACCAACACAGTTTCTTTAATGAAGGTGAGAGGACCTCCCTCTGTCCTCCTTTACCTCTGATTCCAATGTGCACCACACACACTGCACATACTTACATACCACAAATATAAACATGCACATACACACCACACACACACACACACACACACACATACACACACACCATTACCTGTGCACATTTGACACCATTTTCCTAATGGTTGTTTCTTCCCATGAAAAACCATCTTTACCATATACCTCACTTATTAGGTAATTTACTAAATCTTTCTAGGACTCTATTTCCCCATATGAAATAAGGATAATAACCATAATCCTTTATAGTCTGATTGAATTAAATAAAGTAAAACACATAAAGTATGTGATAAAGTGCCTGGTATCTGACAAGGATTTGGTAACTGTTAATTAATATGTTATTATAATCTTGCAACCACGTTTGTCCTTCTAACAGTTCTCACTTCTAACAGAGCTTTGGAGGAAGAAGATCCTGAACACAAAGTACAGTTTAGCCTAGTAATTATTACACGGATTTTACTTGTGTATTAAACACTTTTTCATAGTCAACTCCTCAGAAATCTTCCCTATCTTCACAGTTTACATGCTAATCTGATCTTATTTTTGTTGCCAGTTGAAGAAGCTATTAGTGGGCAGGGAGGGGAGCTGTCATCTGGGAAATATATAAGAAATAATTAAATAATATATTTACTTATAGAGAGATCTATTTTTATAAATAAATATGAAATGATTATAGTATAAGAAAATTCATCAACATAAGTGGGTAAGACTCTGCACAGATGTTCAGTGACCCCCACAGATGAAAATGTGAACATACTGTCATAAGTCTATGCCACAAAAAGAGAGAGAAGAATGAGAAGAACAAAGCTCGAAGAGGTATGTAAGCAGCCGTGCTGAAAGTAATAATTTGCCAAGCACACAGAAATGTATCTTTGGAGTTGTTTTTATTTTCAGTCATGCTCCTTTATAATGCTGTCAAACTAAGTTGGTACTGAATAGACCAACTGGCTCAAAGAACTCTCAGCTTTGTAATTTGTAATTTTTGCTTCTAAGACTTCAGCTTTTCAACCTACGATTTTCTCCAGGCTAGCTGAACCAGGCTGCTTGTCAGATTCAGTGAAAATGATTATCTACACTGTAGGCTACTTAATAAAGAGCCAGTCAAAGACAGTGGCTAGCTCTTTGGGTGGGGGAGGGGGGTTGTCCATTAGTAAGGAAGAGATCTTGCATTTAGCAAAATACATCTTATTATCTTATTATATGGAGTCTATTCCTCACAAATCAAGAAAATCCCTATTTGGGAAGTATTTTCCATGGAGTATAATGACTGTAATTTGGAGGAAATAAACACTGATCTTTCCTAAGATTCAGGCAACATTTTCCTTATTCTCTAATTTTAGTTAATGTGGAGAACACACACGTGAATGAACTTCCCACTAATTTGGTTTGATATGTGAGCTGCTGTAGGACAGACTTTTTGAAACCATCTGCATTTTGCCCTACAAATACCTTTAAATCACCCAAGCATCACTAGACCAAGGAGACCCCTGTTTACAATGTCTCTTCCTCCTACTCTTTCTTCCACAAAACAGCATTCAGACTGCTGTCATTTTGGTGCTTTTTAAACAAAAATATAGCAATATCACTCTATTAAGTAAGATTTCCCACTTGATGACCATTGTTGACTTGACAAGTCCAATTTCTGGGCATAGCCCTTGGGAAACCACTGTTACCTACTGACAGAGCCTCGCCTCTAGGCACTTGGCCATCACATGCTTTTATGAGCCTTGCATTCAGGACAACTGGTACTTCCTCAGGCAACTAATGTTTTCCCCTCCATATCTCCTCCAAGACTTTGCCAATCTGTATTAATTTTCCAGGGTTTCTATAATAAAGTACCAAGAACTGGATGGCTTAAACAACAGAAATGTATTGTCTCACAGTTCTGGAGACTAGAAAGAGATCAAGGTGCCAGCAAATATTGGTTCCTTCTGAGGGCTGTGAGGGAAATTCTAGACATATCACTTTATCTTTCCTTGATCTTCACATGGCATTCTCTCTGTGTGCTAGTCTATCTCCAAATTTCCCCCTTTTTTAAGGACACTGGTTGTATTGTATTAGGGCCTACCCTAATGGCCTCATTTTTTAAATCCTCACCCAAGGGCATGCTTAGAGGGAAGAGACAGACAGACAGGCAGATATCTATGTGAGAGGGAAACATCAATTGGTTACATTCTGTATGTGCTCAGACCAGGGACTGAACCAGCAACCTGGATATGTGCCCTGACTGGGAATCGAACCAGCTTCCTTTCAGTGCACACTATGAAACTCAACCAACTGAGCCACTCCAGCCAGGCCCCTAAATGACCTCATTTTAACTTGGTAAAGACTTAAACTTGGTAAAGATCCAAATAAGGTCATATTCTGAGATACTGGGGACACCATTCAACCCATAACACTGTCTCTTGCCTTGGCATACCCCCATCAGCTCTTCTATGTTGGGTAAAGTATTCATTCACCTGCCAAAAACCTGGCCCAACAAGTCCTCCTCAGAAAGCCTTCCCCGGCTGCATCCTCCTCCTCTTCTCCTCTAGGCCAACTCTGCACCTTATAAGTACTTGCATTTTGTCCATGGATCTGATAACTTCTTATTTTATATCTACACATATTTAGTGTAGTAAATGTTTATCTCCTGAATTAGAAAGCTCTGTGAGGCCAGGGTTTTCTTTATATTCATATTTTTAGCACCTAGCATAGTGCCTAGCACATGGTATGAGTTTAATAAAAGTTTATTAAGCTCAATTGAAAAAAAAAATCAAACACTGATTTGAGTCTTTCAAATGTTATAAAGATAAACAATTTACCTATATCAGGTTACTGGTGCTTTGAAATGAGAGAATGTGGTGGATTTCATCAGAAAACAATAATATTTAACTTATTCTTAGATAGTTTAAAAGGAACTATATCAAATATAGTTTTTAAGAAAAACAGAACATGTTATGAGCTATTTGTTGCCCCCTACCAAGAGTTTTACATGATCAGTTTCTTTTCCTATAAAAATTAATCTATAATCTCTAAAGGACATATTCTTAGGTTTTATAAAAATAATTGCTTGCATGGTTTTAAACAAGTGTCTCATGTTTTTGCAAGAATTTGAGATGCATTTAGTAGTAATGTGGGGTGAGAGCAAAGTCCAGCAGTTGGAGCGAGCTTTCTCATTTAGGTAAACAGGCTCTCTGACACGTAGCTTCCCTCCACCCATTCCATCATCTCAATGTTTGTACAATCAGGGAGTGAAGGAGAGTGTCCCCTCCCTTCCTCTGAGGCATACACAAGGCGGCAGGGCAGGCCTTCAGAATATTTGTGTCCAGAGGAAACAATAGCTACTTGGGACCCCGAGGAAGCAGGAATTGGGTCAGGAACTTCCCACCACCTCTTTAAAGAGCAACAACACAAACAATACCTAATCTGCAAAATCATCCTTCACTGTGGATAGGAACCACTCAATAGCTTTGAGTATTTTAAATCAAAATACTGAAATGAAAAAAACCCTGGAAGGCAAAAATCTGGTTATCTTCAAGTTTAGAACCCATGATGGATACTTGGTGATTGCAAGTGTCCTGACATTTGTGTAATTCACTGATTATCATATTGTGCCCTTGGTCTACAAATTTGAAGACATTTTAAAATACTTTTTACATCACTTAGAGAAAAATAATCAGTCTGAAGCTCTTTAAGACATCTTTGTTAGCTTTGTCTATACAGCACCACTCCTAGCACTTTCACTGTTTAACATTCTCAAATAAAAAGTGCATTGAAAAGAAGTTGTTGTTATGATAATGGAGATAGGGAGAATGATGCAAGATACAGGTTAAATGTAATAAATTGGAAAAAATCCATGTAAATTAGATACATGTAGATTAGAAAAACAACAACCACCACCAACATTATGGTATTTCAGACAATAAGACATATTCTCAGATAGGGTAAAAAGGAGTACTAGGTTGAATGCATTATTTAAGCAGATGTCTCTTGAAAAAATAAAAATAATCAAATATAAACATCTTTATATTTTCTGAGCAGTGATTCTTATAGTTCACATAAATAACTGCTTATTCATTCACATTTATTATTTAACTCTACATTATGTGTTATTTTAATTATTAGTTTGTAGAAGAAAAACACATAATCCAAATATTTTCATCACAGATGACATTGGACCAAATTTTCTATGTAAACACTGTACTTTTCTCATTCCCAGCTCAAGCTTTCAACTTACTAGAATTTTTCTGGGACTTATTTTCCTTTTCTTGCAGCTTCTTCAAATTTATTGTTGACAGGACAAAGGCTCCTAATGACCTTCATGGCTTGAAATATCTTTCACTTGCCATGCATGTCCTTGATTTTTTTTTTTTAACCTCAAAACACTGGTTAAATTCCATGCTTTTCCATTCTCTGACCTAACCACTTTCTTTGCTCTTGTACCAATATACATACATTTATATTCATAGAGAAGCACAACATGTATCTATATATATATTCTAACTCATGACTGTGTACATACTAATATATGCTAAATTCTAGTGAAGTCAGAGTGATCTTACCAAGACTACTGGGCTGGGGGTCAGGACCCTAGATTGATTCACTGGATCTGCCACATGGTTGAGAGCGCTTGAGTGAATCACACTAACCTGTCTCGATTCTCCACTGTCCTAACTTGGAAATAGATAGTTTGAGCTAGAGGAGTTTTAAGAGCCCTTTCAGCTCTTGCATTCTAAAATACAGACTTAGTGAAACCTGTCTATATTTATACAGAATATAACATATTATGGAACTCTAGACTGGTTTTAAGGTACTAGTGAATATTAGAAACAAAGGCTTGTAGACTTTTACCCCGTTTGCTTCTAGATAAAGCAAAGAATACATGCAATTAGAGCATCTTGATCGCTTAGCTTGTTGTTACTCTTTTGTTTGGATAGTCTTAAAATTGGCAGTAAAACAAATCACTTATTTCAACAAGAATCTCTTACAAATGCTCTTCTTTGGCTGTTTGCTTTGTTTTAATTTTATTTTATGTGGGGATTGAAAAGGATATAGATTAGAAATAAAATGAGGTAAAAATAGTTAAAAAAATAATAGTCATGGCATTGTAAATTCCAGAGTAAAACAAATTGTATACATTTGGAAGAAATTATACGAAGTCCTCATGTGAACTACATTCCGTATTGAGAGATCACATGAGACTACAAATGCAATGAATTCCATGAAATGATTACATCTCCTTTCTTCAATTTAGTTAGAGGAAGATATATAAGCTTTATAATAAACTCACTTTATGAATATTCTGAGATTCTGGCATAATAAAAACACCAGGCATACACAGCATCAGATTTCTCTATAAACAATAAGAAAAGAGAAGCCAAGTACATTAATTTTTTTTCTCATTGCCACAAACACACAGAGATTGCAAAAAGCAATCCTGAGGTTCCTGTTAATATAAATTTTGTTTTATGCTTCAGAAGGGAATTCCTTTCTTTTTTAATCAGAAAACCAGTTTGAAATTATATAACCCTTGCATTAAAAAGTCCTCTACCAAATTTCATATTCCTTTTTGATCATATATTGAAAATGGTTCAACTTGTCACCAACATTTTTGCAATTTACTTTTCATTATAAAAATGCATTTCTGAAAGAATTGAGGCAACATCCTTCTGGGTGGGATATGCTTTTCTTCCATCAACCTTACCTATCCAAGGACCAATCCTTTTCCTGAACACAAGAAAAAGAACTTGAGAGAGAGAGAGAGAGAGAGAGAGAGAGAGAGGAGTTGGGGATGGCAGCCAGGCTACAAGACTGAAACAATTTGTCTGGAAAGCCCATGATATCGTCAGCATTTGAACATAAAATTACACCACTGAGAAAAGAAAACACGTTTAAAGTTTGTGTGGTTTTTAGAAATAAAGCTTTGTTTATGTTGCGTGCCCTTGAACATTTTTTAAAAAGCAGTTTTAGTTATTTGTATCATCTACACACTTGTCCTACAAATATGTTTAAACTTTGTCTCAACAGTAAAATCTAGGTGTTGAGGTTAACAGTATATTGTTGATGTCTATAAACCATAGCTTCTTTGGAAGTCGAAGAATAATAACTAGAACATTGTTCAAAGTTAGCAAACTTTCTAAATAGGATGTTCAGAGACTAAGAAAAGCTCTTTGCTCTTTGTTCTTGGTGGTATGTTTGAATAGAAAAATCTATTCCAAATACAAGATCATCTCAAACATCTGAAAGCTCTAAATAGTAATGAAAGAGCTATAAATACCTTTCACCTGAAAAATAACATCAAGTTCCAAGATGCCATTTGTTTAAATAACAGAGAACTGTAATATTTATTTTCATTATTCCCTATTTTAAAAATATATTAAGAGAGGTTTCTTGGATTAAATTTTAGTTCTACTTAACTGACCTTAGGCAAATGTTTTTTTTCTTTAGTCCTTAGCTATCTTGTCTGTTAAATGGGTCAAACATACATTCTTTATGTGGTTACTTGTGAACATTAAATGAGACTTTGCATGTAAGTAGATTGGTATACTGTGCAGCACATAACTAAATATTTGATCATTAATAAGTTATAAACATTGTCCTAGATTACAAACCCTAATGGCCATTCCTTTTTCTTTAAGTATTCTTTATCAATACAGTGCAAAAGCTACAACCTAATCATTATGAACTATATCATCCAGCCATTACTATTACTTTGGAGAGAATGCTCATTCATCATAAATATTCACAAAAGGTTTATTTCATGACATACTTCCTATAGGTGCTCTAAAATAATGGCATTTTAAATGAGGCCAATTTAGACTCCTACACTGTTCAACAAAAGAAGTTAAAAGAAAGATAATCAAAGCAGAAATGTAAGGCAAAATGAGTAGAATATGAAAATGGAAGCTGTTTCCATAAATTTATAGCAATTTTAAATACCATTAAATCTGAATTTTACAATCCAATCAATATTCATAGGTAACTATATTTTTAACTCAAGTGTAAAGTCATTCACATTTAAAAAATGTATTTTACAACTTTCAGAATTTCTTTAAAACTGATCCATAATATGTCAATTTTTAAAATTACATATGAAAGACTATCTCTTAATTTTTGCTTTTTATGAAAGTAACACTAATAATATATGAATTCTTTTCCACTTTACCTTAACATTTAAAGTACACCACCCATTATAATTTTACATTTATATATAGCTTTTAAAACTTAATTTTAATAATAATTAACATATTCACTATTCTGTATATCATCTTATACAACCCAAGAATCCCTATACTTAATTCTGCCTTTCAATTTTAGAAATATTACTACTTTTGGTAACTTTTTTCTCTAACACGTTAATTAAAATAGTTTAGTTCTACATAGCTTTTTCACAATAATAAGATATTGTCAGAATGCTTCAAATTTCTATCTCAAAAAAACTGTTAGCAATTTTCTCACAGGAGATATTAACTAAATATAATTTCAAAAATTATGACTCTATAATAGATTAAGTTATTCACACTATACACTGCATTTATCGATTTGAGAAGGAACACATTTAAAAAACCCAATGTCAATGGTTTTCATTAACCCAAAGGCAGATGTGAGTGAGTCCAAATGAACTATATATAAGGAAATAATAATGAGAGCAAAAATTAATAAAACATAGGTCTTAGAGGGGGAAAAAATCCACAAGTTGGTTCTTTGAAATAACTAATAAAAAATAAACCCCAGAAAAAAAGAGAAAAGAAAAAAAATACACAAATAACCAACAGCAGAATGCGAAAGGGGATCACTACAGTTATTAGAATCATTAAATTAACAATAAGAGAATATTATAAACTTAGCGCAATAATTTTAAAAAATAGATTAAATGAACAAATTTTTAGGAAAACGCAAATAACCAACATCAATACAAGAAGGAATAAAACATCTGAGTAGTGGTATGTTAATTTTTAAAAATAAATTTATAATGAATAACCTTCCAATAAAGCAATTTTCAGATCCAGATTATGTTTATTTCTACCAAACATTTAAGGAAGATATTAATTGAATCTCACACAACATTTTGTAGAGTTCAGAAAAAGAAGAAATATTTAGCAACTCTTTTTTTGAGACTAACAAAACTTAATACCAAAATGTGACATGGACATTTTAAGAAAAGAACATTTCAAATCAACAGATAAGTCACTTTCATAAATTTATATGTGAAAATCATTAAAAAATATTAGCAAAGTCTAGCAACATGTAGAAATAATCATGATAAAAATGGGTTTATTTTAGGAATGCAAAATTCATTTGAGATGTGAAAACCAATCCCTTTAATTCACCACATTGAAAGGACAAGATAGAAAAAGCATACTTTAGATGCAAAAAAGCCATTAATAAATTTCAATATCCAATAATTGTTTTAAAAATACACTATAAATAAGGAAGAGCAGGAAACTTCCTTATAATTGGTTTTACAGTAAAGAAACGTAAATACCACATTTTTTTTTTACTCAGCCATGGAATGGTTTATCCTTGAGGTGGAATAAAACAAAGACACCTGCCAATCCCTCCCATATCTGTCCTAGTCAGTGCATGAGTCAGGAAGAAGAAAAGGTGCATAGATTGCAAAAGAAGGGTGAAAACCATTAGCAAGATGACCTGATTGCATAGGAAGAAATTACAAAAGAATACACAGATAAATATACTTAAAAAGTTAACTTATGAAATTGACAAAAAGTCAATACACATAAATGATTATATTCCTATATACTTGCAACAAGCAATTAGAAAAAGATGTTTTCAATACCATTTACTAAAACAAATTGAAAATCATGAAATGTCTAGAAACTAGGAATAAATCTGATGAAGGATGTGTAACGCCTTTACAGAGAAAACGCTAAGACATTATTGAGAGCCAATAAAAACCTAAATAGATGGGAGGTAGATGTGCGCGGTGTTTAAGGATTGCAAAATCAAATAAAATCAATGGAATAAAAAATTAAAAAAAAAATTCTAAATTTTGTATGTAATTTACATGTAGTGGGAAGGAGTGGTTCAACAAACATTCCAAACTTTATATAAAGTTTTAAAAAGTCAACTCAAGAATGGAGAGAGAAGGCCAAGAACAGAGGTCTAAGACACGGACACAGTCATGCCACGATGAAGACCACGGTCCCCAGGACCCACCCACAGACGCAGAGCTTCCAGGCAGCTTTTCAGCAGCGCTGCGCTCCCTGACAAACAATCATCGGACACCTCACAGAGACAGTCGGTGTGAACACCAGTGCAAAACAGACAGAAAAAGGAGCAAAATGGAGGGGAGACTAGGCAAGGAGGATGAAATAACATATATGCCAACTGTAGGCTTTAGAGATAAGTGAACCCATGACAAACATGAAACAAAATGCTACAGAAAAAGGAACCTATTTACAACTCACCAGAGCTGAGACTCGGGCGCCGAAACAGCCCAGAAGAGAGGAAAATGGGTACAGGTTCACAAAGCTGACCCGGGAGCCGAACAGCCGGGAGAATGGCGCTGGGACAGGAGGACGAACTGGAATGTACTGCCTGCTGGAGGTTCGGCAAGGATGACAGAGTTGGAAACACCAGGGGGACCCGATCATAGGGGGCACCTCTAAGATACCACAGCCCTGGGAGCTTCGCCTCCCCAAGACCGAGCAGGTGCTCATGGGAAAAAGCGAGAACAATCCTCTCAGGCTTCGGGAGGCGTGGGGGATGGAAAGGCCTCGCTGAGATGCCGGAGGACTTAAGAAGGCCTGCCCTCAGGAGAATCTAATTAAGCTCCGCCTAATTTGCTGGGGTATAAGAAAAGCCTACCTGGCCTTGGAAAAGGGCTGCAGTCATTTATAGCCATCCTGTCTCACCTAAGGGGGATGGGGGTGAAGTAGAGGGGGGAGCTAAGGCACAGGCTCACTAAACATCAGGCCCCCCTCGGATGTACTGTGGGTTCCAGAACACGGCTACAAAGCAGAATAGCAATAAAGAGAGTGATGATATTTTTGATGCTGTAGGGTCTTACCTTACATTTGTAAAAAAATACAATAGCTATAAAGTGCAATGAAGTGAGGCACAATGACAACAGAGATGCCTGTATAAAAAAAAATGGGAGGGAGGTGCTCTTGGATATTAAAAGGGTGGTAGAAGAGCCCTAACCGGTTTGGCTCAGTGGATAGAGCGTCGGCCTGCGGACTCAAGGGTCCCAGGTTCAATTCAGGTCAAGGGCATGCACCTTGGTTGCGGGCACATCTCCAGTAGGGGGGTGTGCAGGAGGCAGCTGATCAATGTTTCTCTCTCATTGATGTTTCTAACTCTCTATCCCTCTCCCTCCTCTCTGTGAAAAATCAATAAAATATATTTTAAAAAATAAAAGGGTGGTAGAAGAAACAAACTATCCGATTGAAATTTAAGATGATAAACAGGAGCATATCTTCCAGAAGGCAGAGCAAAAAACCAGCAAAATATCAGTAGAAAGTAAAAGATGTGAAATTAGCTAATTTGTCTACTAGGGGGTACATCCAAATAAAAGTTCCAGAAAAGAAGAGCAAAAGAAATAGAGGGAAGATTACCAAAGAAGTAATTCAAGAAAATTTCCCAAAACTGAGGAGCATATATGTCAAGGTTGAAAGGGCCACAAAGCGCCCAACACCAATTAACTATCAGGTTTCCCATATATTTATATTTCCAATTCAACAAACCCTCATAATTTCACTTTTTAACCCAAAAATACCAACAAGGAAATTTCCATGAATAGGTTATAACTTTTTTCCATTGCCAAGAAAAAAAAAAAAAAAAGTGTGCTTCTCTGTGTGAAAGGTTAACCCCTGTTTGAACTAGTACTAAGTTAATTGAATGTTTAATTAAAATGGTCTTTTGCAAGGTAACCCATAAGGTAAAAGCATTATACAACAGAACCAGTATACAAACAAATATATTTTATCTAAGTGAAAGAAAATTTCTTAAAGTCATGGTTATCTTTACTATCTGCAACACACTCTAGTCTATCTCATCTTATTTTGCTTGAACAGATAAACCTGTTATTGAGACTCCCTAAATTGATTTCACAATGCTCTGAGACCATTAGTTTAAGAAACATTGCCATTTTAGACATAATGTATAATAAGATCTACTTCAAAGTTTCTTTTTACTATATAAATATACCACATTTTTTAACCACTCATCTACTGGTGGGCACTTGGGCTCTTTCCAGATCTTAGCTATCATAAATAGTGCTGCTAAGAACATAGGGGTGCATATATTCTTAAGATATGTTCCTAGGAGTGGGATCACTGGGTCAAATGGCAGTCCAATTTTTAATTTTTTGAGGAAACTCCATATGTTTTCCATTGTGGCTGCACCAGTCTGCATTCCCACAGGCAGTGGACTAGGGTTCCCTTTTCTCCACATCCTTGCCAGCACTTGCCATTTGTTGATTTGTTGATGCTAGTCATTCTGGCAGGTGTGAGGTGATACCTCATTGTTGTTTTAATTTGCAACTCTCTGATGACTAATGACTTCAAACATTTTTTCATATGTCTCTTGGCCTTTGTATGTCCTCTTTGGAGAAGTGTCTATTTAGGTCCTTTGCCCATTTTGTAAGTTGGATTATTTGTCTTCATTTTGTTAAGTTGTATGAGTTCTTTATGTATTTTGGGAATTAACCCCTTATCAGATATATCATTGGCAAATATGTTCTCCCATACAGTGGGCTCCCTTTTCATTTTGCTGATGGTTTATTTTGCTGTGCAGAAGCTTTTTATTACCCTTTGAGACAGCATGGAGGGACCTGGGGAGTATTATGTTAAATGAAATAAGTCAGACAGAGAAAGACAAATATGACATGATCCACTCAGAGACATAGAAGCATGGGACAGACTGACTAATCTCAGAGGGAAAGGGGAAGGGGGGATGGGAAGAGATTAACCAAAGAATTTAGATGCATATACTAGTATTTATAACCCATGGACACAGAAAATAGTGTGGTGAAGGCCTGATTGGGGGTGGGAAGTGTGTGTGGGTCAACATCTGTAATACTTTCAACAATAAAGATAATTTTTTAAAACGTGTCTTTTTACTGATTTTTTTAAATACTAGTGAAGTTATGACAATATTATAGGTTATTAGTTCAAGGGTTTTGTGAGTGTTGAAAAGGTTTGAGAAGGAATATTCTTAGAAGGGGTATACATTAAGTTCATTCTATTTTCAACTATATGGTTTGCTTAGCTGAAATCATGGGCAATAGTTCCAATTTACTACTGTCTCAACTTTAGTGGTGGTCTTTAAGTACATTATCCATTTTTACAGTAATCTGTGGATTTTATTTAGGTCATTAGGGTTACCACCTGCTTTAGCAGATGTAGCTGAATCAATATTATTCACAGTCTAGACATTACAACAGAGAGAACTATTAATTTTTTCATGGAACTTAACCTTTTGCACTCAGATGTTGAGTGTGACGGTTATTGAATGTATCAATAATTTGAAATATAAAAAAATCCAAATAAATAAGTTTGTATGAAAAGAAACTCCAGTTTTTTTATTCTACTGCTGCACTTTGTAAAATCTGGGGTATTTAAAAAATTAAATCCCGAGTAGAATAAAGGAATCAAGAAAAAAGCAAGTGAGTGCAAAGGGTAATAACCTTTACTAAACATGTTTGCCAATTATCAACCTCTTAAATTTTACAGCCACATAGATCATTTAATAACAAAATAATGGGATCAAGGAAGAAGTGTCAGATCCTCTGATATATATCCAAATCTCCCATGAAACTTAACACAGTATATTTTTCTCTTTCTCAATTAATAAGAATACTATTTTTTGATACTTCCTTTCTTCGTGCTTCTGAATAAATCCATACCCACACCTACCCTTGACTTAGTGTATGCATCCCTTGGGATAATATGTTTCTGGACATTACTGCAGTAACACAACTAAGTCATTTCATTTTAGTGAAATTCTAGAATTATCTTAGGGAACACCAGTCCTCTTTAAGTTTGATGGAAGGAAACAATTAGAGAAGAATGATTAATGCATGACAAGATTATAAAAGGTTAATATTAGAAGTGATAATAATTTCGAGACAATCTAAACGAAACACAGGGTGAGATGGAAGTTTATCTAATTAACTCCTCAGAATCCCCACAACATCCTGTCTACCTTCATCAGTTTTAGTTTAACTGTGTCACTCTGTATATCTGTTTTTGTGTTTCTATTTTCTCTATTGTTTGCCTCTCATCATAAGTTCTTCTTCCCTGTTCCTGTCTTAAAAGAAAAGGAATTTCCTGTTTTGTATTTCTTGAAGTAAAAAGAGTAATTTCAGTTGCTTTTAGATGGCTATGCCAATTGTCCCCAGACAGACAAAAGTTGGTGACATGCACTGTCAAATAAAGTGGCACTAGTCAGTGTTATTGAAATTTAATTTAAACTTAAATGGATTACACTGAAAAGTAATTAAAATTGAGTCTTCAGTCGCACTAACCATGCTTCATGTCCTCAAAAGCACCTTGTGACTAAGTGGCTATTGTGCTGACAGCACTGATGGAGAACATTTCCACCATTGGAAAAAGTCCAACTGGTCAGCACTACTCCACACTAACCTTGCAGTTTACCAGGAGGGACAGGGAATCTACATGGCCTTCTTTAACCAGGAATTAAAGGCTATGTATCCTTTGAGACTTAAAAAAAAATTCAATAATCTCTAAAGTGAACACATTCCTAAAAAGTAAAAAATGGAAGACAAAGGCAAAATAAGTTTTCTGACATGGACTGCACACAGTCTGATTTTGTTTTTCAGTTCAATTTATTGAATCAAACCACCAAACTGGCTCATAGAAATTTATACAGGTGTGCTACAAAACTCCGCATGATGTATATATCATCGGGGACAGGAAGTTTATGAAAGAGATGTGAGAGAGAAATGATCTTTACCTGTTTTAGCAAGAAAATCACAAATAGTGTTTTTTTTATGTTCCCCCTACAATGCATGCTTAGGGAACTGTTTTCAGACTTCAAAAGAAGTTAAGCTTCATATGCCACCTTGTCCCTTATAAGGAAACTAGAGGCCTGGTGCACAAAATTCGTGTGCAGGTACAGTCGCTAGGCCTGGCCTGCGATCAGGGCCATCTTCCCCAGCTGCCCACAGCCAGCCCTGCCCCCCCCCACCACCCACCCCCGGTTCCCTGTTCCCCATTGGGTGATCTGTGCCTGATGGCTGGGGGAAGGGACCAAGAGGTCAGCTGTTCCCGCCCGCTTGCCGGCCCCACCCCTGCCGTGAGTGGCCATCAGGTGATCAGAGCCTGCAGGCCAGGGAAAGGGACCAAGAGGTGGTAGGTGTGCCTCATAGTGACTGGTCCAGCAGTCATTTTGGTCGTTCTGCCATTAGGATCACTTTGCATATTACCCTTTTATTATTTAGGATTATTCTCACCATATAAAAATGATGTTGGCATACTTACTAATTCAATTCTACTCAATGCATATTTATTCAATACCTCATTTGAGCAAATCTCTCTGCAGATAATAAAGGTGAGCATAAAAACATCCTTAGATGAGTTTCATGGGTCCAAGAGAAGTGCCCTCAGGTTAATACCTGCAAAGGCAAGTGAACCAGGAGAAGCGCATGTAAAGAGGCTAATTGATATGCAGAGTCAAAAAAGAGAACACCATTTCCAAATTCAGGAGAGGAGAGGAGTGGCAGGCATGGCTTCATAAGGATTTGGGAGCAGGTCTTGAAGATGGAGGGGTTCTATGCACCACCTCAGACAAAGAGAACAGCCTGAGCAGAAAGTACAATGCGGACCTACAAGTAGAACTGCTTGGGCCTGAGCCTCTCTGAGTCCTGTAAACAAGAGCACTTGTGAAGGGTAACTGGGGACAGGTAAGTTGAGGCCTTGTTGTAGAGAGCCTTGAATGAAAGAGTGACACGTGACATGCATCATCTTTGTGTTGTTGTTGTTGATGAGCAGGATCAAGAGTGGCAAATCAAGAATAAAGAAGTAAAAGAAAATTCTGTGAGCTTTCAGTTTCTTGTCAGTCCCATAAGTCTGTGCTAGAGACAAACATCAATGTAGCAACTGAAATTGTTTAGCACTTTACAGTTTATAAAGTGCTTTCATGTTCATGATCTCATTAAATAAATCCTTACAAAGGATTTATGTGAAGTAGGCCTTATTATCTCAACATTATAAATAATATAACTGCAGCTCAGAATTATATAACTTGCCCCAACTCACAAAATAACCAGTAGAGTCAGGCCTGTGTTGCTCAGTGGTTGAGTATCAACCCCTGAACCAGGAGGTCACAGTTTGGGTCCTGGTCAGGGCACATGCCTCGGTTGGGGTTGTAGGCTCAATCCCAATAGGAGGCATGCAGGAGGCACCTAATCAATGATTCTCTCTCATCATTGATGTTTTTTTCTCTCTCTCCTGCTGGGTTGACTAGCAGCCCCTGAATGACTGGTGAACAGATTACTCAGACACAGTTGGATTGTAAAAGAGAGGGCTAAGGGGCCCCCAGCTCTAGTGGCCAGGGCAGCCTCTATTGCCTGCCTCGTTAGGCCTTTATTGGAATTTTTATCTTTAGATACAATCAGTAGGGTGAGTAATCTTGGGAGGACACATGTTTACATTGTACTCTAGGCAAGGGCATCCAGGGATTAAGCATAAGGATTCCAGTAAACACCCTGGGGGTCTGCATATGCACAGGCTTGTTTGGAAAGGTCAAGAAATAATTAGGGGCCTTCGACACTCCCCTAAGTCAGAATTCCGATAAACAGGGCAGGTGGCCTTCCACACACTTCCCTTTTATCAGAATGTCCTCCTTACAACTTTCCAACCAAGTCTCTTGTGCTCCCCAACACTCTCCCTCTCCCTTCCTCTCTGAACTTGAAATATATATATATTAGAGGCCTGGTGCATGAAATTTGTGCATGCAGGGGGGTTTCCTTCAGCCCAGCCAGCACCCTCTCACAATCCGGGACCACTGGCTCCTAAATGCTCACCTGCCTGCCTGCCTGATTGTCCCAAAATGCCCCCCCCTGCCAGCCTGCCCCCCCTGCCAGCCTGGTTGCCCCCAACTGCCTCCCCCCCCCCTGCCAGCCTGGTCGCCCCTCACTGCCCCCCCCTGCCAGCCTGGTCACCCCACACAACCTGCTGTTCAGTCGTTTGGTCGCCCCTCACTGCCCCCCCTGCCAGCCTGGTCACCCCACACCACCTGCTGTTCAGTCGTTTGGTCGTCCCTCACTAACCCCCCTGCTGGCCTTGTTGCCCCATGCAGCCTGCCAGCCTGCTGTTCGGTCATTACTGTTACTGTGATAGCATCCCGGACAATTTGCATATTCCTGTTATTAATATATATATACATATATATATATATATTATATTTTTTTTTTTTTAAATAACCAGCAGAACTTACATTAAAAAAAAATAAAAGGTTTTTCAGTTGCCAAATGCTATTATCTTTCTACTACACCAGTGGTTCTCACGCTGTTATGGTCTCAGGACACTTTGCACTATTCAAAACTATTGAGGATCGCTGAGACCGGTTTGGCTCAGTGGATAGAACCTCGGCCTGCAGACTGAAGGGTCCCAGGTTCGATTCCGGTCAAGGGCATGTACCTTGGTTGCGGGCACATCCCCAGTAGGGGGTGTGCAAGAGGCAGCTGATCGATGTTTCTCTCTCATCGATGTTTCTAACTCTCTATCTCTCTCTCTTCCTCTCTGTAAAAAATCAATAAAATATATTTTTAAAAAAACAAAAAACTATTGAGGATCTCAGTGAAGTTTTGTTTCTGTATGCTAGCTCTCTCAAAGTTTATCCTGTAACTAAACATTTTATAAAATATTATTAATTCAAATCAATAATAATAAACATATTACATGCTAACATTGATAACACTTCTAAACCAAAATAACTACATTTTCAAAATTAAAAAGAAATTCTAGAAAGAGTAACATACTGTTTCACATGTTTGCCAAATCTCTCTAATGTCTGGCTTAATAGAAGGCAGCTGGGTCCTCAGATCAGCTTCTGCTCAATCTGTTCAAATATATTGTTTTGGTTAAAGCATATGAAGAAAATTTAGCCTCATACCAACATGCAAGTGGATAAGAAAGAAATATGTCAATAGCCTTTATATATATATAGTATATATTCATCTTTGATATTATGCCAAAAGCTCAATTAGAGGTAATTTCTTGAAGGTTATCTCCAATGGAATTTGAAACAATATCAAAGAAATATTTGTACTCAGTTTGAAATCCATTGGTCTATATGGCATGCTGAATGAGTCCTTTATTCATGAATGATTGTGTGAGACCAAGCATTAATTGTATGAAAAATATTGATTCACCAAATTATGCAGCTTCTAAATGTGAACACATTTCTTTACATAAAATATATTTTAAAAAAGAATCACATTAACATCACTGAAGTCTTTTAAGTATTTTCAAGCCACAGTGATAAATACAAGTTTTCTAAAATCAAATTTTCCTTGAAAGCTCAAATTTTATCATTGGAAACAAATTCTGTCAGTTGTTTTCCTTGAAGTGACAGGCTTACTTCATTACTTTTCCAGAAAATGTCTGCAAAATACACAAGTGTGAATAGCTATAATTTGTTTGTCAATTGTTCTTTCAAGTAAAAATGGTGTTTCATGAAAAAAGGCGGCCAATTCAGCTTACAATTCAAACATGCATACAAATGCTTCTACTTAGGATTCCATTAAATACCATACTTCATGGTTTACTTCATGCATACTTCTCATAATGACACAGAAAATATTAAAGAAATGGATACTCCAGGGTAAAAAATCCAATAAAAGTTATAAATTTCACTTTTTTCTTTAAGGATGATCTTCAGTGAAATCTGCATATATATATATCACATAAATACTTATATATGTACATGCATAGATATACATACATATACTATATATCACATCACAGCATTAAATAATGCCAGATTTTTCTGATAAAGGACAATTTGCAGGGAATGTTTTGGTTATGTGTTCTCTTGAAAAGATAATCCTTTCTTGAAGGAAAATGTTTGTAGATATTAGTTTTTACCTTAAAGCTCATACAGTAATTTTAAAGTATCAGTGACAGAACACATCTACCCAAAGAAAAAGAACAACCTCACTTCCATCTATTGGTTCTACTATTATTGTTTTTGTTTCTATTTCAACAATTTATGCTTTTATTTTTACCATTTCATATATGTACTAGTAGAGGCCCGGTGCATGAAATTCATGCACGGGGAGGGGGGGCGTCTCTCAGCCCAACCTGTACCCTCTCCAATCCGAGAGCCCTCAGGGCATGTCCTGCTGACAGCTTAGGCCCACTCCCTGTGGTTCTCTGCTCTCTGCGGGGCTTGCCTGCTCCACACCATAGCAATGGGCAAGCAAGCCCTGCTGGGTGCTGCCTGCAGCTGCGCTTGTCTGCTCCCGGGTCACCGCGGCAACAGCCAAGCAGGCCCTGCTGGGTGCTGCCTGCAGGCCCACTTGCCTGTTGTGGGTAAGCAGGCCCTGCTGTCTACTGTCAAGCTGCGCCGCTGGACCCATCCCCAGGCCAACCCTGAGGTTGCCTGTCCAGCCCTGCCTGGCTCCCCGGGCCCCACAGCAGCTGAGGCCGCTGGGGTCTGGCCCTGCCTCCCCCTTTGGCCCTTGAAGCAGCCTTGGCGGCTGCTGACCAGGCCCTCCCACAGTGCAAGTGCATGGAGGCGGGTCCGGGCGCGGGCACCGCTCCGACCCTCGAACACTGATGGGGGCGGGTCTGGACGACACTGCCACCACAGCGCGAACACGGATGGGGCGGGTCTGGGCGACATGCCGCCTCCGCATGAACGCTGATGGGGACGTGTCCGGGCCGATCCAGCCGTTGAGAGGCCACCCCGAGTCCCGCCCCCCAGCCTCCCGCTGGCCCAATCGTGGGCGTAACGGAGTGATGCTTATTTGCATATTACTCTATTATTAGATAGGATGTGTATGTATATGTATTCGCAATGATGGTACAAATGTGATGGTGGTAAAATTGCTGGCACATTAATGTGAATTGAGGTAGTGACACCAAAGGGCAGGGGTGGTAATATAATGATTACTAGTACAGTTTAGTGTTACTGACTTAATTTGTGTTAAGGGGCCAGTAATTTACCAGAACACTTTTGTACCATCAGTGTGAATGTCATGGAAAAGGCAAATAGCAACTGGGCATTATTCTGAAAATAGGTTTGACTTTGCCAAAAAAGGTCTTGAGGACCCACAGGTGCCCATGAAACACACCTTGAACACTACCGCACTATACACACATCTTACTTCTCCTGATTAATTCCTAATATTGTGTTACAAAATGAGAAAAGATAATCACTAAATAACATCTTACTGAAAATACTGTTTAGTATATTAGGAATCACTAACCAGAAGATAAAGGGTTAAGATCACTAGGCAGTTTATTTACAGCAAAAATCAAGTTGGCCTCACCCCGGTTGTAGATTGAATGTTTGTGTCCTCTTAGATTCGAATGTGGAAGCCACAATTCCCAGTGTGGCTCTATTTGGAGATGGGACCTCTAAGAAAGTAACTAGGATTAAATGAGGCCATAGGGGTGTGGCCCTGACTCAATAGGATTAGTGTCCAAAGAGCTTGTTTCCCTTCACAGCAAGAAGGTGGCCATCTGCAAGCCAGAAATACAGTCCTCCCATGTAAGTGACCCTGTTGGCCCTTGATCTGGGACTTCCAGCTTCCATAACTTCGAGAAAATGAATTTCTGTTGTTTAAGCCATATAGTATTTTATTGTATTTTGTTCTAGGGTATTTGATATCTGGTCTATGGTATTTTGTGATGGCAACCTGAGCAGAACAACGCACATTCTTCATAATTCGTGAAAACCCAGTCAAATCCCTGGAATTTTATTTAAAAAAATACATATAGTTGTGGACTTGAATGCAAAATTGGCTTTTCAAAAATGCTAAGTATCAAATGCCTAAAATAATGAGACATTACACTAACTTTACATATTGGTTCAGCTCTAATGTCAGAAAATTACATTAGATGATTACTTCCCTTAGTGCCCCATACATGCCAAGAGCTTGAAGAGTCTGGGTAAATTTTCCAGAATCAATACGTGTTCTTTAGCAGTGACACAGTAGCAGACAATTGCATAATGAAGCTGTCTGTCTTTATTTACACAATGTATTTTTGTATTCACTAGGCCAGAAAGAATAGTTCTGTGTAGCAGCTGTCATTGTATTTTTTGCTTATCTCAGTCCTGTCTGCCAGTGTTATAATTCACCAGCTGACACCCGCCTTGGCAGAAACCAAGGGCAGTGATTTCATGTCAAAGCAACAACGGGGCTCTGAACTCTGACACAATTCATCTTAGTTCTAGTTAGTAAAGGGGGACTCTTTGAGTTTTCTCTCCTTCTGTTGAAGCATTTCGTTGCTGGAAGGGGAGAGAGGGAGGGAGGGAGATGGAGGGGTGGTGGCGGTGTGATGGAAATGAACACAGAAACAGTTATGGCTCTGTCTGGTGCAGTGGAACAGGGTCACAGGAAGACAGAGACAGTTGTGAGGGATAAAGGCTGAACGCCCAGATAATGAAATTCCTGCTTGTTTGATTTTGCAGAGTTGGAAGGATATGAGAGCACATTTGGTATCCAAAAATACACTTCTGTTCAACTCCCACTATTTGGAGGTTCAAAGTGTAATTTCTGGCACTTTCTGATTTAGGAAGCTAAGACTCGGGCATGAAGGCCATTGATTGTAGTCATTAAAAATAGCCCTGTTTTGGTTGTGAATGCTAAATAAAAAAAGAAAATATACTTGCTTAAGTTCTTTCTACACATTAATGTTCATCATTCATATAGGTCTTATTCTGCAGGGTGAATAATGTAGGCTGTTTCAAACCTGAGAAGCACTGGCCAGATAATCATAATTTTTAAAGTCTTTTTTTTTTCCTTAAACATGCATATACTCACTCTAATAATCCCCTAGATTTCCCACAATATACCTAAAATAAGAACTGCACTTCCCATTCTATTTTCTGATACAGAGTTTACCACGAAGTGTAAAGTAAAATTCAGAAATGAGAAAACAAACTAGATAATTGAGGCTTTGAATGTCACCCTGGCATCAATTATCTTAATTTATCAGCCAAAACATGCTTAAAGCTGGAAATAGTAAGCTAGGGCTTTAGTTTTCCTTTTTCCTTTCTGGATATAGACATAATCTGATTAAGAAAGTTTGCAGCAAGAGGATTGCCTTAAAAGTAACTTGATTTCCTGTTGTGTAAACGTCTGACATTTCTTGGCCAGCCATAGGCCAGTTCTGATGGGCCCCCTGCATTGTTACAGGATATATTTGTTTCTGATTGAGACCTTGGTATGGTATGGTATGGTATGGTATGGTATGGTATGGTATGGTGCTACTGGCACAGCCCCAAATGTGGAGAGAAACCTTATGTGTTAGTATTGCAACTTACTAGAAATAACAAAAACAGAAGAAATAATAATTCATCAAAATCCTATAAATAAAACTACAACATTAGATCATGTAGCAATAGTCCAATAATGGGTCAACAATCACTGAATATAAAAAAGATTATTAGTTTCATATGTTCTGCTCACTACAAAGTTGATATCACAGCACTGAATAATGCCAGATTTTCCTGATAAAGACAATTTGCAGGGAGTATGTTGGCTATGCAGACTCTTGGAAAGATAATCCTTATTTCAAGGAAGATGTTTATAGATATTAGTTTTTACCTTAAAGCTCATACAGTAATTTTAAAGTATCAATGATAGACCAAACCTCCCCCAAAAAGAGAACAACCTCTCATGTCCATCTATTGGTTCTACTGTTACTGGTTTTTGTTTCTATTTCAACAATTTATATATTTTTTAAATTTTATTTTATTGTTTAAAGTATTACACATAGTAGTACATGCATCTCCTTTTTTTTCCCCATTGACTTTCCCCAGCCTCCCCTCCCCACTGTCGCATGCCCTCATCCCACCCCCAGTGTCTTGAAGAACATTATAACCTGATGAACAAAAGGATAGATACAGAGGCAGTAAAGCATCAAACAGACTGTCAAATTACAGCAGGAAGGCTGGGGAGTGTTGGAGTTGGGGGGTGGGGAAGAGATCAACCGAAGGACTGGTATGCATGCATATAAGCACAACCAATGGACTCAACAATTTATATTTTTATTTTCACTATTATTCTAGCTCTTGGGTTGTTTTTTTTTTTTTTTTTTTTTTTTTTTTTTTTTTTAATTTCTTTATTGATTAAGGTGTCACATATTTGTCCTCATCCCCCCATTCCCATCCCACCCCTCTCCCCACGCATGCCCCAATCCCCTGTTGAACTTAACCGTTGGATAGGCTTATATGCATGCATACAGGTCCTTTGGTTGAACTCTCCCCCTCCCCCCACCCTCCCCCTACCCTCCCCTATCCTCCCTCTGAGGCCCGATAGTCCGATCGATGCCTCCTTGCTTCTGGTTCTGTTCTTGTTCCTCAGTCTATGTTGTTCATCATTTCCTCTAGATGAACGAGATCAAATGTCACTAGATATATACTAATAAGAACTGAATGTGAGACGAGCAATAATATTTATGCTGACAGGCAAATGAATCAATCTGTAGCGAGCTTCCCCCTGGACCAACAGTTCTTTTGAGACCCAATTTCGATGTCCAGTAGTTCCTTATGTGTACATGTCAGCACTGACCCCTCAGCTCTGGATGGTGGACAAATGGTGGTAATGGAGGTCCGACTCCCTCTGGTTTGGTCTCGGCCGAACCCAGGGGCACGGCGTCACCTGGACTAAGTGGCACGTGGCCTCACCCATACCCAAGGGGCGCGTGGTCTCACCCGGGCCTGGGACCCAGCCTCGCCTGGATGGATCCAGGGGCGCACGGCCTCACCCGGACCCAGGATCTGGCTTCACCCGTACCCAGGGACGCTTGGCCTCTCCCTGACCCAGGGGCACGTGGCCTCACCCGGGCTTAGTTGCACAAGGCCTCACCTGGATCCAGGGACACATGGTCTCTCCCGGACCCAGGGACGCTTGGCCTCTCCCAGACCCAGGGCCACTTGGGCTCACCCGGGCCTAGGTGCACGAGGCCTCATCGGGATCCAGGGACGCATGGTCTCACCCGGACCCAGGGACGCTTGGCCTCTCCCAGACCCAGGGCCACTTGGGCTCACCCGGGCCTAGGTGCACGAGGCCTCACCCGGATCCTGGGACACATGGTCTCACCCGGACCCAGGGATGCTTGGCCTCTCCCAGACCCAGGGCCACTTGGGCTCACCCGGGCCTAGGTGCACGAGGCCTCACCCGGATCCAGGGACACATGGTCTCCCCCGGACCCAGGGATGCTTGGCCTCTCCCCGACCCAGGGCCACTTGGGCTCACCCGGGCCTAGGTGCACGAGGCCTCACCCGGATCCTAGGACACATGGTCTCACCCAGACCCAGGAACGTTTGGCCACTCCCAGACCCAGGGCCACTTGGGCTCACCCGGGCCTAGGTGCACGAGGCCTCACCCAGATCCAGGGACGCATGGTCTCACCCGGACCCAGGGACGCTTGGCCTCTCCCAGACCCAGGGCCACTTGGGCTCACCCGGGCCTAGGTGCACGAGGCCTCACCCGGATCCTGGGACACATGGTCTCACCCGGACCCAGGGACGCTTGGCCTCTCCCCGACCCAGGGCCACTTGGGCTCACCCGGGCCTAGGTGCACGAGTCCTCACCCGGATCCAGGGACACATGGTCTCACCCGGACCCAGGGATGCTTGGCCTCTCCCAGACCCAGGGCCACTTGGGCTCACCCGGGCCTAGGTGCACGAGGCCTCACCCGGATCCAGGGACACATGGTCTCACCCGGACCCAGGGACGCTTGGCCTCTCCCCGACCCAGGGCCACTTGGGCTCACCCGGGCCTAGGTGCACGAGGCCTCACCCGGATCCTGGGACACATGGTCTCACCCGGACCCAGGGACGCTTGGCCTCTCCCAGACCCAGGGCCACTTGGGCTCACCCGGGCCTAGGTGCACGAGGCCTCACCCGGATCCAAGGACACATGGTCTCACCCAGACCCAGGAACGTTTGGCCACTCCCAGACCCAGGGCCACTTGGGCTCACCCGGGCCTAGGTGCACGAGGCCTCACCCAGATCCAGGGACGCATGGTCTCACCCGGACCCAGGGACGCTTGGCCTCTCCCAGACCCAGGGCCACTTGGGCTCACCCGGGCCTAGGTGCACGAGGCCTCACCCGGATCCTGGGACACATGGTCTCACCCGGACCCAGGGACGCTTGGCCTCTCCCCGACCCAGGGCCACTTGGGCTCACCCGGGCCTAGGTGCACGAGTCCTCACCCGGATCCAGGGACACATGGTCTCACCCGGACCCAGGGATGCTTGGCCTCTCCCAGACCCAGGGCCACTTGGGCTCACCCGGGCCTAGGTGCACGAGGCCTCACCCGGATCCAGGGACACATGGTCTCACCCGGACCCAGGGACGCTTGGCCTCTCCCCGACCCAGGGCCACTTGGGCTCACCCGGGCCTAGGTGCACGAGGCCTCACCCAGATCCTGGGACACATGGTCTCACCCGGACCCAGGGACGCTTGGCCTCTCCCAGACCCAGGGCCACTTGGGCTCACCCGGGCCTAGGTGCACGAGGCCTCATCCGGATCCAGGGACGCATGGTCTCACCCGGACCCAGGGACGCTTGGCCTCTCCCAGACCCAGGGCCACTTGGGCTCACCCGGACCTAGGTGCACGAGGCCTCATCCGGATCCAGGGACACATGGTCTCACCCGGACCCAGGGACGCTTGGCCTCTCCCAGACCCAGGGCCACTTGTGCTCACCCGGGCCTAGGTGCACAAGGTCTCTCCCGGATCCAGGGACACATGGTCTCACCCGGACCCAGGGACGCTTGGCCTCTCCCAGACCCAGGGCCACTTGGGCTCACCCGGGCCTAGGTGCACGCGGCCTCACCCGGATCCAGGGACACATGGTCTCGCCTGGACCCAGGGGTGTGTGGGCTCTCCCAGACCCAGGGGCGCTTGGCCTCGCCCGGGCACGGGATCCAGGGTCATCCGGGTCCAGGGGCACTTGGCCTCACCCGGACCCGGAGTCCGGCCTCACCTGGACCCAGGGGCATGTGGCCTCAGCTAGACCCAGGGACGTGAGGCCTCACTTATACCCAGAGGCGTGTGACCACACCCGAGCCCAGAGGCGCGCAACCCCGCCCGCACCCGGGTCTCAGCGGGGCCCCGTCTTCCCGATCCCAATTCCTGCCGGTCAATCCCCCCTCAGCAATTCCCCTGGCCATCCTTCCGGAGCTCCAGTATGGCTGCTGCAGAACTCGTCGGGCGGCGGCTCGGCGAAGCTCCGGTGCACCCGGTGCATGGCGGTGGGCCAGTCTGGCGTCGCTGCGTCGGCCCTTGGGTCTGCATCGGTGTTCGGTCGCCGAGCATGCGCACCTGGCCGCTTCCGGGGCGTTGAGATTCTTGACGGACTCAGAGGTCAGCAAGCGCGGAGTCTCCCACCCCATGTCTCATAGGGGCTCGTCTGTCCGTGCTTGGCTGCCAGTGGAGCCGTCCCCTCAGCCGGAGACCGCCGGGGGAACTGCGCCGAGCACGTTCCAGGCCGCTGTTGTATCGCCTGAGCCATAGTTCTTTTGTGTCGCCTGAGCTGTAGTTCTTAAAGTGTGGTCTTTGGGTCACCGGCATCAGCATCATCCCACATACCCCTCTTTTATTCTAGTTGTAGAGCATCTACTCAGCCAGCCTTATGGTGGTCTTGGATGGTGTCTGCTCTGCTCTCTTGTCGTAGTCTCAAAGTTGTTGTGGTAGGCAACAATCAGGCTTCCGCCCTATGCCCCCATCTTGGTCCTCCTTTGTATAGTTAAGTCTTGATTGTTGTTGGTGTCACTGGGGGGGCTCTCTTTGTCTATAAAGGAAGAGTTGCTGTGCAGGAGACACGTTTATGGGCCGGGTCTTGGTGCAGCAAAGCTTTGGCGCTCACTGAATATTCCCGTTGAATGTGTCCCTTATGCACGTGGTTGAAATCTGGTGTCATCTCCCACAGACCACTAGATGCCCTCGTTTCTGGGTTTCCAATGGGGTGTAGATCAGCTACTGCCTTAGGCACTCAGCAAGGATTACAGCAAAAACTGTAGTTTCTTCCTCCTGTCTGAGTGGCCCTGGAGCAGTCCGACTAGAACAGCAGATCATCTGGTCCGCTGCCAGAGGGCAGGCCACCCACATGCATAAGCCGTTGCTTGGGGCGCAGGTGTGCCTGCAAGACTTGTGGGGCGGGTCTTCAAAACGTGGGGGGCGGGTCCCAGGGCGGGGCGGGGTCTCAGGGCGCCAACAGGCCATGGTGCGGCGAGCCTCGATGGCTGTGAGTCTGGTCCTTCTGCCTTCCATGTATCTAAGTCCCCTCGTTCCGCACTCCAGCGCAGCAAACACTGATTGCTGGGCGCACCTCTGCAAGAGTCCCGCCTCTCCCCGCAGGCATCTGGGTCTCCCGGGGTTCGCCAGAAGATGGGTTTCAGGGTGATGGAGAGCTAATCTCCCTTAGGTTTGGAACAAAAGCCCCTTTCCCCCGCCACCAGCCAGACCCACGCACCTCCACACCTCGTCCCCTCCGATTTCGCTGGGTGCGAGGCAACAGAACAGCCTTTAACCTCCGCCGCCATCTTTTTCAAACTTCTCAATTTGTACTTCTTAATCCCTTCATTTCAGTCAACGCTACTGAAGTCTAGCGCCGCCGGGAGGTGCACGGAAAGGGCGCCCGGGCCTCCGTCCGGTGCGCGGTGCGCGCGTCCCGCGGAACCAGGCGCGCGAGGGCCGCGCGGCTGGGACGGGCGCTGGGCGGCCGCCGAGCTCCAGGCACCGCCATCGCCGTGTTCCGGACGTCGCCGCCGCGGCGTCCCCCCAATTTATACTTCTTAATCCCTTGAATTCAGTCAACTCTACTGAAGTCTAGCGCCGCCGGGAGGTGCACGGAGAGGGCGCCCGGGCCTCCGTCCGGTGCGCGGTGCGCGCGTCCCGCGGAACCAGGCGCGCGAGGGCCGCGCGGCTGGGACGGGCGCTGGGCGGCCGCCGAGCTCCAGGCACTGCCATCGCCGTGTTCCGGGCGTCGCCGCCGCGGCGTCCCCCCAATTTATACTTCTTAATCCCTTGAATTCAGTCTACTCTACTGAAGTCTAGCGCCGCCGGGAGGTGCACGGAGAGGGCGCCCGGGCCTCCGTCCGGTGTGCGGGGCGCGCCGCCCGCGGCACCAGGCGCGCGGGGGCTGCGCGGCGGGGACGGGTGCTGGGAGGCCGCCGGGCTCCGGGCGCCGCCGCTGCGGCGGCGTCCCCAGCGTCCCGGGCCGGGCAGCCTGCGGGGGCGGCGGAGTTGCGAAAGTGAGTGAGTTTCCCAGGGTTTTGCCCGGAATGGGGTTCAGTGCAATCGGAGCCGGTGCTCAGCGCACTCCGGAGCCTTTATCTCCTTCCTGCCAGTGAACTCCGGCCAGGTCATCAGCCGCCCCCTCCTCTCCGGTTCCATCCTCCCCGCAGGTGCGTGTGCTCGTGTCTCCGCCCGTTTCTCCATACCTCAGGCTTTTACGGCTTCCCCGACTGTCCCCGTGGCCTTCTCCTTCCCCCCAGCTGTGGGCATTTCAGTCCGCCAGCTCTCCTGTGGTTCTGGACGATGTCCGTTCTGACCTCTAGTTGTATTTTTGAAATTGTTGTGCCCGGCTGCAGGTTAGGTGTTTAACCTATGCCGCCATCTTGGTTTCTCTTGGGTTGTTTCTAGTCCATGAATGCTTATATAAGTTATTTTCCCAATTTTCTTAATTTTTTAATAATATAAACAGTTATACCTATTTTTCTAAGATCTGTACTCAGGGCACAGAGGGAGTCTCTGGTCCACAGGTGCATCCCATGATATCCTATATAATAAAAGCCTAATATGCTAAGTGTCCAGTCATCCAGTCGGCCGTTCAACCAATCAAAGCATAATATGCTAATGATATGCTAAGGCTGCTCAACTGCTTGCTTTGAAGTGCACTGACCAACAGGGGGCAGACAGTCCACCAGTCGACCAGTTGACCAGCAGCTATGATGTGCACTGACCATCAGGAAGCAGATGCTCTAACCGGCAGATTAGCTTGCTGCTGGGGTCTGGCCGATTGGGACTGAGCGAGATGGGCTGGAAATACCCTGGAGCCCTCTTGTGGTCCTTCCCTGGCTGGGAAACCTCCCACATCCCTCCCCAGCCCTGATCGTGCACCAGAGGGGTCCCTCAGCTTTGCCTGAGCTTTCTCGCAACTGGGACCCCTTGGGGGATGTCAGAGAGCCAGTTTTGGCCTGACGGCAGAACAACCAGTTGCTATGATGCGCACTGACCACCAGAGGGCAGATGCTCAATGCAGGAGCTGCCCCCTGGTGATCAGTGCGCTCCCACAAAGGGAGCGCCACTCAGCCAGAAGGCGGGGATGAGACAGGAAGCCTTGATGGCAGCGCTAAGGATGTCTGACTGCTGGCTTAGGCCCACTCCCCACCTAAACCATCAGTTGGACATCCCTGAGAATTCCCGGACTGTGAGAGGGCACAGGCTGGGCTGAGGGACCACCCTCCCCCTCAAATGCACAAATTTTGTGCACCCGGCCTCTAGTTTTATATAATATTTTCTATTTCTTTTCATCTTGGGTACTTTTTTATTTTCAAGGAGACCATTTCATCCGTAATTATTAAAGTTTATTGTCTTCTTTGTTGGAAGTGTTAAGAAAATTGGTCATTTTTATATGTTAATTTCTAATTCAATTAAATTACGGTCAAAGGAAATTATATGTTATGTATTCTTTGGAATTTTTTGAGTATGTTGCTTTTTAAAGGCTCAACTTTTAAGTACATTTGAGCTTGAAAAAATAATATATATGATATAATAATATAAATATATATTCCATTTAGTAATTTTATTGTTTAAATCTTCTGAAACTTACTAAATTTTTGTCAGTTAAATCTGCTGGTTTTTAAAATTTGTTAAAAATGTACTACTATTGTTTGGTAATTTCTCCTAGAAATTTTATGTATTCTACGTTAGATAATTTGAAGTCGTATTGTTATATGCAAAAAGTAAATGATTGCTATATTTTGCTAGAGTTTATTTATATTTATAATTATGTTCTATCTTCTAGCTATAACTATTAGTCTGTTCCCTTAAATTTTATTTTTTCTGATATTAATATCACTGTACCCATTTAACTTGTGTTAGAATTTTATTCTATATATTTTTACATCTCTTTATTTTCAGCATTTCACAGTCATTTGGCTTAAGTATATCTCTTGTCAGCAATATGTAACAGTCTTTTTGTCTGTTTATTTGTTTAAAAATTCCAATAAATTTTTCTTTAGTAGCAGATATAATCCATTTACATTTACTAAAATTAATGATACATTTAGAGTTATTTCTACCATCCTTTATCATTTTATATACTTTTAGTTATTCCCCTCACTTTTTGTTGTTGTTAATCCTCACCTGAGGTTATTTTTTCCATTGCTTTCCAGAGAGAGTGGAAGGGAGAGTGGAGTGAGGGAGAGAGAGAGAGAAACATCAATGTGAGAGACACATGGACTGGCTGCCTCCTGCATGGACCCCGACTGGGGGCAGGTAGCAAACCCAGGTACATGCACCAGACCAACTGGAATCGAACCCACAACCCTTTGGTCAATGGGCCCTTGCTCTGACCACTAAACAAACCCAGCCAGAGCTCCCCCTCACTTTTTTAATCTTCTGAGAGTTTAGAAGCTTCAAATTGCATATAAATAAAATATGTGACTATATATAATTGTACATAACTATATATCTACTGGTCCCAGCAGCTGCTAGCTGTTGGCCAGGGACTCCCTCCCTTTCCCCAGCCGGCCCTGCCCCCTGGTTGAACTCCTGGAAGAACTCCTGGCCAAGGGGACAATTTGCATAGTACGCTTTTATTATATAGGATGTATTTGTATATAAAATCTTATATACTGACTACACTCCTACACATGTACATACAAATACACACATTTCCTTTATAACTGCTTAGAATTATACATTCTTTTAAAATTACTATATTTATAGTTCATTACATTAATCAATAGTTTCTAAATTTATTGTTATTGTGAATAACTTTACCATGTACCCTGTTCCTCTCTTTGTGTTAATTTTGAAGTACATTCTTTAGTAGTTTTTCAGTGAAAATCTATGGGCTATATATCTTATAGCCTCACATATGTTTGAAGGTATTTTTATTTCACACAGAATTTTGCAGATAGTTAAGGTGGGTAGAAATACTAGGGTGACTCCAGTCTCCATGTCCTCTGCCTACTCCACGAAGGTTAATGTTTCCCAGACCTATATTTTTACTTTCCCTTCTGTAGATGTTCCTGGCTGATCTCATCTATTTTCATAGCTTCAACTGAGACCTGGTAAATCTCAGATCTTCATCTTTCACCCACATATGAACTAAGCCCTCACCCAGCTGCACTTATATGTCTGATCTTAGATAAAGCACAGGTATTTTCACTAGTCGTGTCCAAAAATACACTCACCATCCTCCAAGTAAAAATCTCATCTTCTTCCTGAATTCCCTGTGCTGGCTTTTGGCATAACTAAATACCCAGAGGTCAAAGCCAGAAGTCTAGCTTCTTCCCTTACCCATCACATCCAAAAGTCCCCGAGTCACGTCTATCAGTTCTACCTCTCAAACAGTGCTTGAATCTGGCCCCTCTTCTCCATCGCAGTTGCCATTGCCTTGTTCCGGTCTCATCCCGGATTACAATAAACTCTCATTGCTGGCCTTCCCATTTGCACTTTCGCCTGTTTCCCATGCAATTTCTAAAATGCAGCCAGAGGGGTGTTTTCACTCTGGCAATCTATACAGCTATTTTAGTAGTTAAATTCCTCCTCTGGTCCCACACTGCAGTAAAGTCTAAAAGCTTCACCCTGAAGTATGAGGCCTTTCAGACCTGGTCTCCGTGTAAACCTTTTCCTGCAGCATTCCCCACATTACACCCTATGTTCTAGTTACACTGATGCATTGGTAAGTACATAGCTCTTCTAAGATAGCATGTCTCTCACCTCTACTTGCTCTGTCTGAGGACCTCCTACTCTGGAAGGCTGAACAAAAAGGTCATCTCTCCTGGGGAGCCTTATCTAACTCCTTTGTATGATGTGTCAGTGTAACCTGTTTACATCTATTGCAATACTTATAACAATAGCATATTATTTACACATCCTGCTCTCCTAACTCTACTGTGAGCTCCCTCTTAGTCATCGATTTTTAATATAAAAATAACCTTATCACACCATACATACTCGCTAATTTAAATAAATAAGTAGGTAATTAAAATAATTTAATGCAATATAGCATGTGAAAGTTCTTGATATCTATCAGATACACAAATAATTTATTAGCATGTGAAACAAGTAATATTTTAAGATGAGAAGTGTTGAGGTTAAGGGGTGGATGTTAACAGGGGGTCCTAGTGTTGACCAAAAATATGAGCACTTAACACAAAGTTGTTTTATTTTCCCCACCATTATGTCAAAGCGTTCCTGAAGGTGAGAATTTTACTGAATTCCTTTTCCTTTTTTAGTCTTTTGAAACTGAGGAGTCAAACAGACCAATATTTCTCTTTATTCTTCATCATGTAGCGAAGTTTCTAGTTACCTGTTAGAAAAACACTAGGGCCAAATGTGTCCTCTTTTGGAAAAAATAAATCTGGCTTCTTCTCTATTAGATGACCAGCCCCTGTGCAGTACTGAAATCACACAGACTTCATTAATCATTGCTTTAAGAGCACTTGCCACTGTGGAATAATCTTGACAGCAAATGATGCTTCAAGGTAGGAAACAACATTCTTCCTATACATTTCAAGTGTATTGATCCTGTGCTTCTGCCTGAGGAGTACATGGAAGCACAACTAAAGACTGTCTGGAACCCCCTTTGTGAAGAAAGGGGTGAAAAGGAAGAATGCAGAGCGAGTTCAGCCATTCAAGTAGAATTTTATTTTGAATATGTGATTTTTCTTTCCTAGGCCAAAAAAATAATGTTATACCAGATTTGTAAATTAATAAAAATAAAAATTAGAATAGCTTTAAACATATCTGTGTGTCAGGATAAGATTTTCTTGAGATGTTAGTTTTTTAAATCTTGGTGTTTAGAGTTTTTCCTTCTCTCCATTCAAGCAGGCTACTCAATGTGTTCATTGTTTCAGAGATGAATGTGACCGAGTGGAATGTTGAGAAAATGAGAAGCTTCTGGAGTTTATTTCCAAATCCTAAGGCCTTAGGGATATGGAGTAAACGTAGGGCATGGTCAAATTTGGGGGAGAAACATCTGGTGTGAGAGGATAAAGTCTCTTTGCACCAGAGAGGAATAGTGTGAGAGCAGAACTTTTCTTCTAATTCCGTTGGGAAATAATTGACATACATCACTGTGTACGTTTAAGCATGACAGTTTGATGCAGAGATGTTGAGAGTTGATGTGGAGGGAGAGATCTGAAGGGAGATAGAGACAGGAATATTTCTGCAAAGGACCTTACTCTCAACCTTTCAGTGATGTGGGAGCTGAATCTGCATCAGTTCACTACTCATTGTCTATGATCACCAATGCTCTGGGGCTGCCTCAGAGCTGAGTGATCACATGGACACTGTCTCCTATGTATGGAGGCCAACAAGGCCAAGAACCATTCTTTCCAGTTCCCTGCTATTGTCTGGCAAATAGTTCTCTTCTCTGCTACCACTTTGCTCAGTCTGTGTCCAGCATGAATGATGTTGTCAAAACTTGAAAATTTCCTTGATTAACCTCTCTGACTCTCATAACAACATTCTAGGACATCCATAAACCAAAAAAAAAAACAACAAAAAACACAAACAAAAACATATTTCCCTGGACATCAGGAAAGGAGGTAGGCACTGAGGAAATGTGAAGGCCCTGAACCTGTATTGGTGGGAGCTGGGATAAGGAAGTGGGTGGTGCTGAATGGAACCAGTTCCTATCTATAACCAGAAGATATTTCAATGGCTAGGGTAGGGAGAAGGAAAAGTTCTCCTCACACTCAAAGTGTTTCTCTCAAACATATTATTTAGGCACGCATTTTACATTTGAATTTAGATATTTTATATAGTTATCAAATGAAGTTGGTAAGTCTTATGGTACTTTCTTTCCAGATACGATATACCCTCTATTTTACAAAATAAATTGCATACTGGGCACCCACATACTTATTTGTTTGGCTCACATCATGTTTTCATTAGAATACTAGTAAGTTACCAGAATATACATATTCAGAGATTTCAAATGAAAATCCAGGCTTCTGGCTACTCTTGTATACCTGAATTATTTAAAAGTACAGGAACTGTTCTTGCATGTCAGCAACTGACCACAGGTAAGTAGATGCTGGTGCCTTCAGATGAGGCAAGTCCTCTCCAACCACTGTGCCCACAATCATTTTGTTCATTTCCTTTCCCACTGGAACCTTAAACATTTGGGTCTAAGAATGCTTGCATGAGGAAGTTTAATATCCTTTCCAAGAATTATCTAGCCTTTGAATTTCAAGATGAAATATGGTACACTAATAAATACTTGGTACACACACATACATGCTTAAATGAAAGTGCAAACTGTACATATAATCATGAATCAAATCATCCCCAAGTTTAAATTATTAAATGTTTCCTATATTGAAAGAAAGTTTTCTAGTATTTAAAATACAAGAAATGCATGGGTGGGGGTAGACAGTATATGAGCAGCTGGAATATAATGGGTCAATCAAAGAAGAAATTTTACAAAGAGATTCTAAAAAGCCAGCTTTCCCCTTAGAAAAATGAGTGTTGCCCATGGAGAGCATAGGGAAAGTTCTGCAAAACAGGACAAGGACGAAAGTCCATCTTTGAATTAGAACCACTGTGATCACTAGTGAACACTTCATTTAAAATTAGCTCTTGATTTACAAAATTTTCCAAGAGAAGTGTTAAAATGTCCTTTCCTGAAAAGAACGTCTCCTTGCTAAAAAGTAAGAATTTTAGTCATTGGAGCAATAATTTATAGACGACACCACTATCTCTGTCACTCCTTAAATAAATATAAAAGAGAACTCAAGGGTAGGGAAGAGGAGTTCTCCTCTTACTCAAAGCATTTCTTTCAAACATATTATTTAGGTGTGGCCCAGATCCTTTGGCCCAGATAACTCAAATACTGAAATACACTTGAAATTCAATGGCAAGCCTTTATCTTAGTTCCTGTCTTCATCATGCATTTGAAATACATTACAAAGTCTTTTAGCAGGCATATAGCAAGTAAAATATGCTGGCAAGGGACATTTTAATTGATCTAACTTGCAAATCTATATATATATAAAAGCCTAAGTGACCAGCCGACTGGCCGGTAGCTATGATGCGGACTGACCAGGGGGCAGACGCTCAATGCTGGAGTGGAAACCACAGGCATGGAAACATGGAACAGACTAATGAATCTCAGAGAAAAGGGAGGAGAGGGGAGGGCCGGAAGAGATTAACCAAAGATCTTATATGCATACTAGAGACCCGGTTGGTGCACTGGTGGGATCCCTCAGCCTGGCTGGTGCCCTCTCGCTACCTAGGATCCCTCGGGGGATGTCGGAGAGCTGGTTTCAGCCCGATCCCCGCAGGCCAGGCCAAGGGTACCCACCAGTGCACGAATCCGTGCACTGGGCCTCTAGTACTGGATAAATGGCAAAGTGTCAGATTTATCTCTCTGTTGTTTTACTAAAAATCCTTTGATTTAAAAGAGAACACAGAATGTCAAGGCATTAAAAAAGTTCTGTGTGGTATTTCTTTTCAAGGCCATTTTTATTTTTATTTATCTGCTGTTAGTCAATATACTCAATAAAAAGCTTTCATCCTTTTAAAAATATTTGTTTGAAGGCAGTGAGCTATTAAGTCATTGTCTTTCTTAAGATACTTCCTGTTTTATTTCTTATTGACAGCTATTTATTTTGAAGGTTTCTAAGAATTCCAAAGTGCTTGGCAAGTAAGTATTGCCTGAATTTGAAGATTATGAAGGTTTATACATTTTAGCCTATAGCATGTGACCTAAATCTGTTCAAATCTAAAATAATTACAAAGACCCATTAATTTCCTGGGCAAGGTTCTTTATTTTTCAGGTTGTCTATTTGGCTCATGGATAAGATATTTTAAATGCAGCAGAAAAACATGTCTTGGAAGAAAAATCTGGCATTTGTAGCATGATGGAAATGTTCTAAAGGGCTTTGAGGGAAGTCCATTCAATTTCACTGGCATTCATAAATGATGACTAATGCATTCAAATAGAATGAGTAATTTACCAAATTACGGACATTTGGATGGGCTCAGAATGAAGATCTTGTTTGTTTGGATATGCCCTGAAGTGAATCTCAATGAGGTTTACTTTATTAAGCCTGACTCTACAAATAGGCTTCAGTCACAACCCGAACAAAAGCCCTGACATGTAAATAAATGTGCCAATGATGGCCAGCTACATCACTCTTTTTGTCCCCAGCCCTCTTACGAAGAGTCAACCCCATCAAAAATATCACTTACAAATAGATGGCACCATTGTGCTTATCACACAAATGACAAGAAAGGCTTCTCTAGGCATGACATTGCTGTCACACCCACCTTTCTCTTGACCACGAGAGCTAGGTACACATATTGCAAGTTTCCTCCTCTAGCAACTGTAGGTCCTCCTGCAAAAAGTGGTGCCTAAGTGTATTCTCACCACAACCGCACACTAGTGACTCCCATATGACTAGTGCCTCCCACAGCATGCCACAAGAAAAGGATCTGAAACTCAAAGTGCTTCTTTTAAAGGGTTTCCACCCTCTGGTAGAAAACAGAGATGAAGAGCAACAACAAACGCAGACAGTAACATACACATCACCATATGTCCCAGGATGGTGCCCAAAATCATATTGGCTGTTTCTGTAAAGATAATAAATTCTATTTGAAAAAGCAAAATCAGTCTTTCATAGAATTGTTTCATCTACATCCCAAAATAAATTAGACCTAGAGTATGTCTAGTCCAAGAAATTCTAAACATATGATGAATTTGACGGAGAAAATAAAAAAAATAACCTTTGTCTCTGAGAATCTGAATTGAATTAGTTGCACCACATTTTTCTATAGGTAATTACTTCACTATTTCAGCTTCAGCAACAAATATCTACCTAATTGGATTTTACTTACAATTGAAAATCTTACTAACACATATCCAAAGCAGTGCTATCATTGTCTATTTTTCTGCCAGAAGTCACGATCTTGTCTGCAGTTAGCCTGTTCATTCTGATGCTCCATTCAAGCATACATTAAATACATGGCAGATAAAAGCACACGTGGTATAGTTAGGGCAGCAAGCAAAATGGAAGTGGTTTTTAAATCACTTGGGGGTTACATCTTGCTGAGAAGACACATATTGACCATATGGTTGGTGAGTGATATGGGTTGTAGAGAAGAAGTACAAAACTCTGTGAAGTTTATACAGAGGAACCTAACCTAGTTTCAGGGAACAAGGATGCCTTTTCCAAGGAGTGATATTAAAGTTGAGACTTGAAAGATGAGGGGGCTGACTAGGTGACTGTGTAGTATGAGCAGGTAGAAGCATTCCAAGCAGAAAGAGCAGTATATCTAAAAGTTTCAGAATAAGAAAGATAATGGCATATTCAATGAACTTCACAAAAATCAGTGTGGCTGGAGTGAAGAGAAGAGCAGAGAGTGGCCTAGGATGTGGTAGAAGAAAACATGAACCAGATCATCCTGGGCCTTAGAAACTACATGAGACTTTATGCACTCTATCCTAGAGATATCTGAGAGTCATTGTAAGGTGTACTAGTTTGCTAGGGCTGTCACACAATAGATTAACCTAGGAAGTTATTTTCTCACACTTCTGGAGGCTTGAAGTCCAAGATCAAGGTGGTGGTAGGGTTGGTTTCTTCTGAAGACTCTTTCTTGGCCTGTAGATGGCTGTTTTTCCCCTATGTTTTCACGTGGTCTTTCCTCTATATGAGTCTGTGCCCTGCTTTCCTTTTCATATAAGGATACCAGTCATATTGGATTAGGTACCATCCTAATGACCTCATTTTAATTTAAATACCTCTTTAAAAATTCTATCTCCAAATGCAATCACATTTAGAGGTACTTCAACATATTAATTTTGCAGGAGGACAAAATTTAGCCCATAACAGAAGGTTTAGCACAGGGCAGTGACATGAGCCCAGTTATGCTTTACATATTCATTCTGGTTGCAATGTGGATGGAGTCCAGGGACAAGAGAAGCCTGGGTTGTCACGCAGGAGGCCTCTCATGTAACCCAGGGCAGGGCCAGCTTGGTTTTCTGGGGGCTGTGGCTGTGAGGAGAAAGTCCCTTGGAGAAGGGACACTTCCTACTTTGTGACAGGAGGGGAGGAGGAAAGGAAAGGGGCAAATTGAGGTAGATTTGTAGATATGAGGGCAGGAAGTTGAGGTGGTGTGCTTTCATGGTTTCTGTTTTAATTTTCTGTGAAGTAAGACATCTGCTAAGGACAAGAAGAAAGCAAACTGCAGATGTTAGTTGAGTGGAAAATGTTTTAAATTGCCATTCCAGAGAGTGGGGAAGCAAGCTAGTATCTCATTAGAATTTCTATGATGTGTTACAAGCCCCATTAAGATGGGTGACCACAGACTTAAAATGCCATAGCTTCCGCCAGTTTCGTGTTGTTTTCTCCATTCTTGACTCTGTTGGCACAGATGTGGAGGTGCAGAGTTTGATTCTTCCAGGATTGGGGTGTCTCAGGCCAGAGAGTACACTTGCCAGGATTGCTGGAACAGTTCTGAGCCACAAATGTTCCAACTAAACTCCTGGTAATTTCCCAGGTGCTAGCAATCTGAAGTTATCGTTTGGCATAGAGGAGCGCTATGTGTTTGCTTACTGTGGCGCTGAGATAACCTCCCCGGAGCTTTTTCCTTTGTGGTGCAGCTCTGGGAACTGTCCCTTTGTTCATCTGAAACACACACTACAAGCCATAGTTCCGCATATTGGGACTAGATAGATACACTGAATCTTTTTACCTTTGTATGCCTCGGCTATTTAAAATGTCTGCTTGGCTGCACGTTTCCCTGAATGGGAACCATGCTTTAGAATTTAATAAAACAGGTATTATGATCATGCCACGTAGCGTATAATAAAAGCCAAGATATGATGAAGAGCTTCTGCCTAGACACCCTCTTCCTGCTCTACCTGCTAAAGTTCCACTGGGATTTTGAATCATTCTGGCTGTCTTTGAAATTAAAAAAAAAAAATTCATTTCTCCTTTGAAAATTTATGGTAATCTCCAGGAGTTTGAATTCAGAGGAGGGGTGCCTCAGAATGCCCAGAAACTTAATGCTTCGCTTCCATCAGCCCATGTGTCATGAGAATTCTTCCATTCCAAACTGTTCTGTTGCCTTCCCACTCACTCCCCAACACACACACACACACACACACACACACACACACACACACACACACACACACAGAGTCATAGTCTCAAGTCCCTCAGAACCATAGGAGCTCATATTTCACATACCTCAAGGGGAAGGAATTTTAGGATATAAATTCCACAACACAAATTGTTTTTACATATGCTACTACTTACTGTGTTTTGTAGCAGGATATGGACTCTTGGTGTGAAATAACAATAATGACAAGGGATTCGCCAATAAAAAGAAGCTGGATACTGTATAATCTTTTCCAAGCAAAGTGTTGCTCTAAGATAATGCCCAGACATTTTAGAGCACAGCATGCTTTTCTCAAACTTACAGTTGAGGCAGGCATTGAATTTTCTGAAGAACTGCATGATTTCTGTGTCAGAATTCATGATACAAGCTAGAATATCAGAAATGGGAGCTTTAGAAAGTAGGTATTGTGTGTTCATCCTAGAATATAAACACATAATATCTGCATTAAAAATATAAGCTCATCCATTACTTAGGTTGTGATTGCAAACAGGAAAAATTAGATGTTACCAGCTGCTCGATGGGAAAAAAAAACAACGCTGTTGAATTTAGTTGTTTTCAGTAATTAGAGTCCTGAATTGGTAAGGAAGGAAGAGGTAGAAATAACAGAACATGACTGGATGGTATTTTTATTAGCTGGTATCCCCAGAGAATCACTTATTATGTGGCATTCCAAAGATCATGAAGAGGACCCCCCAAGTTAAAGACCCAAGTGAGCCAGAATTATGACAGCTGGTCCCCTTGCAGTAATGGTAACCAAATTTCTATTTCCAGTGCCTTTCATTAATTTAGGCATTAACTTCTATAATCTAGTGCATTTTTAGTTTCAGGATATATATATTCTACAATTATTTTTAGTCTGTGCAGAATTCTTCAGAGAAAAAGGGGAGAAACGTAATTCATATTGTAGCGGGAAATACCTATCACCGGCTCACGAGGTCTTCTAATTAAGATAACTAAGAGAAAATCCTTCTTCATATGCCTCACCATCAGTTATCTCACAACCTCCTTAAAACCACAGGAGAAACACTATATTTTTTGTGGAAGTAAATAAATTTTCCTAAAGAAAAAAAATAGTCATTATCCCTTTAAATTTGGGCGAAGTTTTGCCTTGGCTCGTTCTTGGATTTCTCTTTTACTGTAGAAACAATTCAGATGGCATGTTTTAGAGATGTCCTATGGCATACCAGGATCTTATTTTATTGGGAAAATTAATAGTCTCAAGAGTCAAGCTAAGAAACAAAAGAGCGATGGCGCTATAAAGCCATTTCACCAAAATCAAATGACTATTAACCAACCAACCAACCAAAAAACATGTGGCAAACAGACCTAAGAGTTTGTTTTAAATTAGAAGTGTTATACCTTCCAACTCTCAAAGACCAGAATTACTTCCTTCTGGCTGAGGTCTAAGAAAATCATGTGAAAGTGGTACACAGACTATTGCTATAATGTTTTCTTCAGTTCCATGGCTTGTACAATCTGTGATACTGTGAAATCCTTTTTAGATTTTCCAAAATAATATTTACTTTCTTTTCTATTCCCTTCCTCTTACATAGGAGTTTGTAACTACTCATACTGAAAAAACAATGAACACTGTTGCCCTCCTATTGGACCATACCTGTGCCCTTCCAGTCAATTTCAGTGAATGCAGTTTCTGCTACTTCTCAACACAGCAGAAACTGAGTCTCTTCAGGATACACATCACTCCATATCCTACCAGCCCAAGTGTTCTTCCCATGACATTTCCTTCATCCCCACAGCCACTTGTGCCCGGGAGCCAGGGTTGAGCTTGTGGTCAAGGTGGGCATCGGGTTATAACCTTTCCCAGGACCTAAGCTTCTCTGCATCGCGCTAGTCTGCTCTGATTGCAATTTCCAACATGGTGGTGTGTTGATAAAACCTAGGAATGAACAATCTCTTTCCATAATTTTTCAATTATTTTTGGTGCCATCTTCTTCTCAGTGTTTACATTCCTACTTCTCACATGAAGGTTCTGGTGTGCAGAACCTTCACGTGAATCTGCAGACACTTTAACATGAGTGGGTGATTTCAATACAAGGCGTCATTGAACTTTACGGCAAACACAAATTCTTTCTCTTTTTCACTTTTTAATTTTTTAAATTTTATTTTTTTAATTACAGTTTATAGTCAATATTATTTTGTACAAAATAGTCCTGGGGATGTAAACTACAGCATAGCAAATAAAGTCATTAATACTGTTATAACTATGTATGGTGCCATTTTAGTACCAGTAATATCAGGGAGAACACTTTGTAAAGTATATGATTGTCTAACTAATATGCTGTACACTTGAAACTAATAAAAATAATACTGAATATAAACTGTAATTGAAAAACTTTTTTTTTAATTGTAAAACACGTTCAGCAAATTAAGGATAGAGGGGACCTTAATCATACAAGTAACAACACACCTAACGGTGATAGAGTGGATCCTTTCTTCCTAGGATCAGGGATATGAAACCACAGAATCACACTGGAAGTCCTGGTTAGTGCAATAAGAAAGTAACAAGAAATAAAAACTATGCAAATTGGAAAAAAGAAATAAAACTGTCTTTATTGGAAAATCATCTTAAAAACCATGATTTGCCCTGGCCGGGTGGCTCAGTTGATTGGAGCATTGTCCTGTACACAGAAAGGTTGTGGGTTCGGTCAGGGCATATACTCAGATTGAGGGTTTGATCACCATTGGGGTCTGTTTGGGAGGCAAATTAGCGATGTTTCTCTCTCTCTTCTCTCTCTCTCTCTCTCTCTCCTCTCTCTCTAAAAATTAATAAAAACATATTATTGGGTGTGGATTAAGAAAACACACCACAGTCTGGGTAAGGTCAATACCTTGTCAAGAAGAGGCCTCAAAGGAGTCTGACTAACGTTTGATTAAGGAGGGAGTCATCGATGTGCAGGAAAATGAACCTAGGCACAAACCCTTTACAAAAGTTAACTAAAAATGAATCATAGAGCTAAATGTAAAATGCAAAATTATAAAATTTCAAGAAAACATTGTATGATGTTACATTTTTTTCTGAGTTTTAAATACAATACTAAAAGCATAACCCATGAAAGAAAAAATTCAACTTTATTAAAATTAAAATGATCTCTATAAAAGATAATGTTTGTGAAATTTATAGACAAGCCACAACATGGGGGAAAATATTTGAAAAATATATGTCTGATAAGGGACTTGTATGTAAGAAATAGAAAGAACATTTAAAAATCAACAATAAGAAAACAAATAACCCAGTATGATAAATGGGCAAATGATCTGAACAGATGTCTCACCAAAGAAGATATATAGGCAAATAAGCATATGAAAAAGATGTCTGACATCATTTGTCTTTAGCTGTATTAGTTTACTATTATTGCTGCAATAAATTATCACAAAACTTAGTGACTTAAGCCAACATAAATTTATTCTTTCACACTTCTGGAGGGCAGCGTCTGAAATGAATCTTCCAGGGTGAAAATCAGGGTGTCGTCAGAGCTTTGTTCCTTCTGGAGGCTCTAGGGAAGCATCCATTCCATGTCTTTACATGTGTGTATGCAGACAGTGGCACACACACACATATTTTCTTGCTCTGACCTCTGGGGGTGCCTATCAGCACTGACACCAAATAATAGCTTCATGAGGGTTTGAATATTCCCACAGTTGAAATCAACTTCAGACACTATTTTTTCAGTTCCTGATTCCAGAAACGATTGGATTACATACCCTTTTAAAAAATATATATTGATTTCAGGGAGGAAGGGAAAGGGAGAGAGAGATAGAAACATCCTACCTAGTAATAGACAAATATGCAAATTGACCATACCTCTGACACACCCACAAGCCACGCCCACCGTCCAATCAGAGTGAGTATGCAAATTAACCCAACCAAGATGGCTACAGCCAAAGAGAGCAAGGTTTCCTAGGTAACAGAGGAAGCCAAGCTTTCCGCCTGCCATTGCCAGGCCTAAGCCTCCACTCAAGCTACAAAGTTTCAATTATAGAAGGTAAACAAATCCAAACAGAAATGGCAGCAGAACGAAGATTGAGAGAGCAGTCCAGGGTTGCCGGAGGCAACAGGGAAGCAAAGCTTTCTGCACACCCTGGCCGGGCCCACCCGCTTAAGCTACAAAGTTTAAATTATAACCCCAACAGAAATGGCTGCCAGCCGCGGAGGGAGCCCCAGGCTTGGCTCCGCTCCAGGCTACAAAGTTTCAATTGTAGAAAGAAAATAAATTCCAGATACCAGGGCCTCCGCTTGGGTCGCCGAGGGGCATGGCTGGCCTGCAAACCACCACAGGCCCGTCGCTCAGGCCGCCCCACGCCCCAAGGGAACCCCACCCTGATCAGGGACACCCTTCAGAGCAAACCAGCTGGCCCCCACCCCTGCACCAGGCCTCTATCCTCCTATCTAATAAAAGAGTAATATGCAGATTGACCATCACTCCAATACACAATATAGCTGCCCCCATGTGGTCAAAGATCCTGCCCCCATGTGGACACAAGATGGCCACAACAAGATGGCCAGCAGGAGAGGGCACTTGGGAGGCACCCGGCCTGCAAGGGAGGGCAGTTGAGAGGGACCAGGCCTGCAAGGGAGGGCAATTGGAGGTGATCAACCCTGCAGGAGAGGGCAGTTAGGGGTGACCAGGCCGCAGAGGAGGGAAGTTGGGGGCAAACAGGCTGGCAGCGGAGTGGTTAGGGGGTGATCAGGCTGGCAGGCAGAAGCGGTTAGGGGCAATCAGGAAGGCAGGCAGGCAAGCAGTTGGGAGCCAGCAGTCCTGGATTGTGAGAGGGATGTCCAACTGCCCATTTAGGCCCAATCCCGGTGTCCGACTGCCTGTTTAGTCGGACAGTCGGACATCCCTCGAGGGGTCCCAGATTGGAGAGGGTACAGGCTGGGCTGAAAGACAACCCCCCTCCGTGCACGAATTTCGTGCACCGGGCCTCTAGTCAATGATAAGAGAGAAGCATTGATCAGCTACTTCCTGCAGACCCTCCACTGGGGATGGAGCCTGCAACTAGGCATGTGCCCTGACCAGGAATCGAACTGTGAACTCCTGGTTCATAGGTCAATGCTCAACCACTGAGCCACATCGGCCAGGCTGGATTACATACACCTTTAACAAAAATTTCAATAACATCATATAGTAATTTTTTCTTCAAACGAAGAAGACAGCTTTTTAGATTTAGCAAGCAACCCCTCATTAAAGCAATATTAGAGTATTGCTTGCTGAGGAATGACAGGTTATCCTGAACTTGAATATATTACAACTCATTTGTAAACTGTTATAATGCTACCAGACATATATTCTGAATTCATTTGACTAAAGTCAATTGATAGCAATAAAATCAAAACAAATCTAAAGGACTGTATTCTTACATTAAACTTTGAATTTCATTGTGTTTCTTATTTTGTATTTAATTTGTAGATTAGTTATTGGTTGTATAGAAATCATAAGCATGGTAAATTTACATCAAATTTTGTGCAGTGTATATGTAGATCGCATTATAATAAATAGCTAAATATAGCATAATAAAAATAACCAAGACAACTCTACAAATCTGGAAGATTATTTCTTTCTGAGAGAAATCAATACATTACTCAAATTTCATAAAGACTTCATACAGGACTTAGAAAATGAAGGACGTCCAGTGATTGTTTTGAAGCAAATCAATACTAGATTTCACCTGTTCCTCTCTTGCTTTAACCGCTAATGCTGAGGTGATGGTCTACATTCTGCATTATTCAGGAGGCAGCTCCTCTAGCAGGAAGGGCATCAGTTACAGACAAATCTATTGTTAATAGTGAGATTCAAGAACTGCCAAGTTTAAAGGATATGGAAGTAGAGTAAAGAGAAGAAATGAACAGGACAGTAGAAAGAAAATGGGTGAAAATATTAAAGCCAAATTGTATAAGAAAAGAGCACAAGAGAAGTGATTTCAAAAAACAATTTTTTTTAAAAAAGGAGATGGAGATAGAAGTAGTGTCCAATATAACCTTATTCATCTGTACTTTTCTTGCTCTTCTTCTTGGAATATTTCCTCTTACAAAGTAAGACAAAAATGCTCTCTTTTCACATGAATTAAAAAACAACAACAAAGGGTTATAATCTGCATATCAATAAAAACAGGTTGAAAAATCAATCAAATGGTTGATTGATCTTTCTGACAAAAAGCAACTTATTTGACTGTTCTTTGTTCTGTATACAATTAATTTTCTCACTAAACTACACATTGTTTTGTTTTGTCTTGTTTTTACTTTTAGAGAATGTATTACACAGTGTAAGAAAAGTAAAAGTAGAAAATCAGGAGGAAAAGAAGAGAATATTAATCCTGGAAACATCCCTCATTAAAGGGAAGGTAGAGATGCAAATACCTTTAAATATGGATACGAAATCACTGTAAAGTCTTGAATAAAACTGTTTCTATCACACATATCTCACCATGCTCCAGCCTCTAGTTGATCCCATGCTGCTTCAACCACAGTGTATGCATTAGTTAACCATTACTGTGTAACAAATTACCCCAACAATTAGAAACTTAAAAAAAATATTATCTCACATTTTCTGAGTCAGAAATCTGGTATAGCTTAACTGGATAATGCAGGTTGAGCTTCTCTCAAAAGGTTGCAATCAAGGGATTGTCCAAAGCTATGGTCTCAACTGAAGCACTGACTGAGGACAAACCCACTCCAGGCTTACTCAGGGATTTTTGGAAGGCTTCAATTCTTTGCTATTGTTGGCTGGAGGCCTCCTATGTCCTAACTTTGAGAAGCCAGCCACCATATTGTAAGTTTCCCTATTGACTGGCCAACTACAGAAGCCAGTCTATCCAAAATAATAATAATAATAATAATAATAATAATAATAATAATAATAATTGTCATTTAGCATTTCTGTCATTTCCCTTCAAGGTTTGGCAGGAATGTGAGTGTAAAGAGAATATACTGTAGAATACATGACCCAGTCATTGTGACCACTGCGATCATTCTTTAGGATGGGTATAGATTCAGCAGCATCTCTAAGTACAGGTCATAAAATCAAATGGTGTGTTGGATCAGATAGAGCACCACCTAGCTCAGCCGTCACAAAGGAATTTGAAGGATTTATCCCAATAATCAAACAAAACACTTGTTTCAGTTCATTAAATATCATTTTATATTTTTTAATGCGTCTAGAAGTAGTTATATTTCTATGAATTTCTTTAAATTGTTGTTATTCCAATTAGTTTACATCAATTTATGTTTTTAAGAATTAATGGCAGATATGTTTACTTCATTGGATGACTAACTATAGCATATAAAATGCCAACTCAAAATGTACATTAAAGGCCCTAGCTGGTTTGGCTCAGTAGATAGTGCGTTGGCCTGCAGACTGAAGGATCCTGGGTTTGATTCCAGTCAAGAACATAAGCCCTGGTTTCAGGCTCGATCCCCAGTAGGGGGCGTGCAAGAGGCAGCTGATCAATGATTCTCTCTCATCATTGATGTTTCTAGCTCTCTCTCCCTCCCCGTCCTCTCTGACATCAATAAAGAAACATTTTTTTAAAGGTATATTAAAGTATATTTGTTTATATTGAGATAAAATATTCTTATCCCACAATATTAGACTTGTGAGTGTATTGTATTTTATATGTAACTAAATTGTATATGTAACTAAACTTTGAGGCCCCTTTTAAAACTGTGGAGATTTTAGTACATAAAAATTTTTCAAATGGAACAGAATCTACACATGGAAAGCATGTTTCTCTCATCTCTAAAAATTCTGGTCTATTTTAGCAGTCTTATGTTGATCATATCCAGACTCAAAACCACAGCATTTCAATATTTTTCCATTTCTGACAACAAAATTGAGTCAGATTTGTGAAAATATTTATAGCTCTTGTCTATAATATTGCTTGAAAGAAACTCAGTATAGAGTTTTATTTACTCTAAGAATTATGGGTAAAAATTATTTAATTAAAGATACAAAACTAGGAGAAAACGTTCATCTCTATTTTTAAAAAATGAAGATATGCATTTTGTCCATCTCCTTATGCCTCTCTAGGACTAATTAATACTGTCACTTTGATGTAACGGAACTACTATTCTTAGTCACCAGCTTCTCCCAGTCTTCAGGTTCTCCCTACAGCAACCCATCTTTTATGTTGCATCCAGATTTTTTCCTAAAACACCAAAAATTATTCTTAAAAGGTAAACAATTGCTGCCCTGTCAGAAAAAGCAATAGACATGTATCTTCCTTTATCCTTCTTGAAATTTTAGAAGATTCAAAACTGTTACTCCTGCTACTACTTTTCCTTTGTGAAACACACGCTTTTCCTGATGTCCCAGGCATGACACTTTCCTGTCTTTCTCCCTGCTGCTCTGGCTGCTCATGGTTGCCCCTCCTGCAGAGCAGAAAGTGGCTGAAATTCCTCAAGGCTCTCTACTCAATCAACCCTGATCCCCTTCTTAGAGGTCCTCGTCTATATACGGTAATTGCCACATCAATATGAATGGTTTATAAACTTATATTTCCATCCTAGACTTCTCTGAACTCCAGACCAGAAAGAATATCCAACTACCTCTCTCAGATGACTCAAAAGCATCTTAAAATGAGAGGTCCCAAATTGCTCTTAGGTGGCTTTGTAACATGGTTCCAAATTCCTTAAAGTTCCTCATGCTGAGAGGTGGGATTTCTATCCCCTCTCTTTGAATCTGAGTGAGTTTGTGGCTGTTTCAACTAATAGGTGGAAATGAAGGCATGTGATTTTTAAAAAAATATATTTTTATGGATTTCAGAGAGGAAGGGAGAGGGAGAGAGCGATAAAAACATCAATGATGAGAGAGAATCATTGATCAACTTCCTTCTGCATACCCCACACTGGGGATCGAACCCACAAGCTGGGCACGTGCCCCAATTGGGAATCGAACCATGACCTCCTGGTTCATAGGTTGACACTCAACCATTGAGTCATGCCGGATAGGCAAGGCATGTGATTTTTAAGATTAAAATATAAAAGGTCATGCAACTTCCACATTATTTGATGGAATGCTCATGGAAAGCTACTGTGTAAGAATTTTAATACCCTCAAAGCTCTCCTGATATGAGGAAGCCCAAGCAATATATAGAGGAGACTAGAGGCCTGATGCATGAAATTTGTGCATGGGTAGGGTCCCTAGGCCTGGTTGGCAATCAGGGCCGATCTGTGGGGCGACTGGTGGGGCAACTGCGGGGGGGCCTTGCTGGCACCCGCCTTGGTTGGCCTGGGGTCTGTGGGCTGGGGGCAGCTCCTGCATTGAGCATCTGCCCCCTGGTGGTCAGTGCACATCATAGCAACCAGTCGTTCTGCTGTTCAGTCAATTTGCATATTAGGCTTTTATTATACAGGATGTGTGGCCAATCTACTAGACAATTCCAGCTGAGCCTAAATCATTGAGTCATTTTGGCTAGGCTCCAGAAAGGAGAAAGAGGAAGTCTTGAGATGGCGCAATCTACCAGTTATTCAAACTGCTTCTAATCATTTGATTTTTCCCTAGCTGAGCCTCCAGATACCAAGGAACAATGACAAGCCATCCTCATTGAGCCCTGTCTAAATTATTGACCCACTGATAATTCAGCAGTAGATAACAACACTAGTCTTCTTTCAACATCTGCCTCCGTTTCAAGTCCATCATCAACTCCTATGGATTTTGTTCCTTAAATATAGCTTGAATCCAATAACTTCTATCAATAACACCCTTTCCAAATAACCATTACCCTTGGCCTAAATTATGGCAATGGCATTCTTATTGGTCACACTCTTTCCCTTGTCTCCAGCTTAACCCCAAGCTATTCTCTCCACTGTTAGCAGAATTACCTTTTTAAAACTCAAATCTCTTAATGTTACCCACACTTAGCACTCCTCAGTGGTGTTTCACTGATCTTGGAAGAAAGACAAAATTCTTAATGAGGTTTTGAAGGCCAATATGATCTGGACATGCTCTCACTCTCCCATTGTGCACTGCCTCAGAGAAGCCACCAGCCTCACTTCTGATTATTGAGCATTTGAAATGTAACTAGTGTGACTGAAGAGCTACATTATTAATTTTATTCAATTTTAATTAACTTAAATTTAAAAATAGATACTGATTCAGTTACTGGAAAACATTGAAGTACATTTGGAATAACTTGGTATGTGCAGTTAATTTTTTAAGTATAAACTTTATGAAATTTAAATAGGGATCAAGTATTCCTGAATGCACACTGGATTACAAACAGTACAAATAAAGGAAGGTAAAATATCAAATTAACACTTTTAATGCTGACTTTATGTTGTAATGATATTTTTAATATATTGGGTTAAATAAAATACTTTATAAAAGTAATTTCACCTACTTATTGCTTTTTAAAATTTCTAGAAAATTTATGTTTTTTATCTGGCTGTCATATTTTTATTGGACACTGCTGCTCTAGATCTGTTTCCTCCAGGCACTCTAGCCCCTTTTTGCCTCTTTTACTCAGTGTTTCCTCTTTCCACAGGAACTTTGCACATGCTATTCCTACCTTCCTACCCCTTCTGTTCTTTGCCCAGTTAACCCCTACTCACCTTTCAGCTCTCTCTTCAAGCCTCATTTCCTCAAGGAAAATATCTATGACCCCCTTGTCTTGGTTCAACTCTCCGATTATCTACTTTGATGCCACTGTGAACCTTACCTTGGTAGCATTTATCACAGTGGCAATTTTACTGTGTGTACTTATTAGTTTTCCCCCTCCTCCACCCAACTAAGCTGTTGGTTCCATGAGAGCAGAGACCACATCTGCTTTTGCTCAGAATTTTCTTTTCTATGTTTAGCACAGTGTCTGGCCTATAGTAGCTTGGGTTGCAAAGACTAATAAAACACAAGTCGGGACCCAAGAAAATCAGACCATAGCAAACAAGAGAACTTTATATTCAAAAATCCATAAAACAATGATATGTATATTTTGCTAATTGAGTTCAATATAGAGCTGTTAAATAAATGATAATGTCACTTCTCTAAGAAAAATGTTTCATGATTTTCTACTGTGAGGGAAGAAAATCTGAAGTCTTTGCCGATGACTGTGGCACTTCACCATTTGAGCTTCAGAGTCACATTCTAGTTTACTTCCTAACAATGTCCTCCTCCTGAAAAGACCTGACAGCCAGCCTTTGGAGGCAGGCACATTTAAGTGTGGTGCAGATCTGCATTGTGACCTCACTAAGCTGTTTCCTCCTCTGTGAGAGGGGATGACAATAGCAATCATGGCCATGGGCTATTGTGAAGATCAACTGAAATGAGGTATATTTAGTACAGTGTCTGCCATGTAGTAAGCTAAAAAACGTTTAGCTATCAATATTATTATCTTCATGCCAAGAACAAGGTAACTACCTCTTATCAAATGTTTACTATATATCAGTCATTGTATTGAGTGTATTATTTCAACAAATCCTCACTGCAGTTACCAACAGAAAAAGGAACTGAAGTTCAGAGAGGTTAAGTAACTTGCACAAAACCACACAGCTAGTAAATGGAAGAGATGAGATTCACTTCTAGGCAACTTGATGGGTTGGCCAACCTTTTTCACCACTGTATTCCCCTACCCAGCAGTAGACATCCAACCCAGAAAAATCTTAGTTTCCTTTTTATTACCATGCACCCTATGCTCCTATCATTTAAATAAACATTTCCAACAGAGTATGCAATTTCACAGCTTTATTTTCCTATTTACACTGCTAACTCCTTTTATCTAAATTACCTGCCCGCCCCCTTCTTTCTCCAAAGGGCTAAATTATATTCAAGCTTCAAGGCTATCTCATACATCACCATCATTTCCTCTACTCTCGATCTTTCCTCTGAATGTTTGATTCCATTCTATCAGTTGACTAAGGCTCTGCTCACAAATTAGTAAAACATATTCCATTGCTTTATTGCTATTTGCATGCAAAGTTTCCTTTCTGTTCTGTTTTGACATTTTCAAGGTCCAGAAGAGGGTCATGCTCATTTTTGTATCCCATATGTTTAACAAAATGCTAGACATGTGCTTGGTGAATTTTTGTTGATGTGAAAATTAACTTACTGTGGTCAGAACAAGCTGCAAAAAATTACTTGTACACACACATAATCACACTCATGCATGTGTATATGCACACATGCACATGTTCACAGGCTCACATGAACACAAGCACACATACCTGTACATACACACATAGGTGCACACATAAACACTCAAAATAGATTGTACACATGCAAAAGTACAAACATGCCATACACACATATGTGTTTATGTACACATGTAAATGTGCATACACATAGTTTTATTCTGTTTTTTTTTGTTTGTTTGTTTATGGCTAGACAAAAAAATATTAAGGGGAGAGTGACTTTAAAAAGACTGTAGAAATTAGCCTCTTTGACTGTCATTTAAAACAATGGAAGTAATTTGCATATTTAATTTTAATAAGAAAGTAATAGAAGTATTTTTGTTACTTTGTCCACTTTTATTATAAAAATGTATTTCAAAATAAAGATGATCTTAGTATTTGGTACTGAAACATTTCTTTCTGTTTCAACCCACCCCTGCCTCCCCCCCACCCCCCAACACACACACACTCCCTTAGAATAATATTCACTCATACATCTTTGGCAAAAGAATAAAAATATAAGAAAATTCTAGACCAAGATAACCTTGAAAAGATCAACTTAGTATTTTTATCCAAACTATTTTGCTTTTGGGTTTTATGTTCTAGTAAGAAATCATAAGCTTCTAAAATAGTTTTTTTTTTTTACCTGAACTTTTAAGGCAGTAAAGCTACCAGTAAAATATGTTTTAAAGCATTAAACAGATACTTTCATCTTTTTTTTTTTTCTTTTTTGTTAATCTTCACCTAAGGATATTTTTTTCCATTGATTTTTAGAGAGAGTGGGAGGGGGAGAGACAGAGAGAGAGGCACATCGATTGGTTGCCTCCCGCACGCATGCCCTTGACCTGCGACGCTTCAGTTAGAGTGGCTGGCTATCACTCTAACCACTGGCTAGGGTGATACTTTCACCTCTTAAAGCGAACAAAATGTATTTCCAAAGGAAGAAAGTGATGATGGTTATCATTAAAATTTTAACAAAGCAGATTATAAACAACCAGGTGCATAACTGCATTTATAAAGCTAATTCTCCACACAGATCTCTAATGGTGTTACTAAATCATGAGAGCTTCACTTTCAGGTTAGGATGTGCCCAGAGCCCACGGGGAATCAGAGGCCTGTTACATACGGCCAAGTGCACATGACTATCTGCTAGGAGGAGGTGCAGGGGTGATAAGTGCCTCCTGTGGTCTGCACTCCATTAGATAAGGATATTAAACCCTCACATCAATAAGACACCGTGAAGCTATTACAGCCATCGGCAGTTAAAGCAGCCCCAGACACGCACTCGTGTCCACAAGGAGAGGAGCCATATTTGAATCTCTTTGTACATCAGGTGTGGCCGCTTTCTTACTCTTTCTGTTTGAGGAGTCACCCTCTCAGTCTCTAGGAAGGAGCACTGACATTTGCATATTCTGCCCCGTGCCTGTGACATGAGTACTTGAGTGGCGGTGTCAGAGGGGCCTGATGTATGTCAGTTGAAGAGTGCTTCCTAATTCCAGAGCTTGTAATGGAGTCTTCATTCTTCTAGCTGCATAATACAGGCAAACATTGTCCTGATGCCTTTTAAGAAGTTGTCAAAATGCACAGGGAGAACCAAACATATTAGATGTTTGCCTCCTCTAGACTGCAGCAGGGAGAATGGCTCAGAAAGATTTCAACTGTGCATAATTATAAGTAGCTCTACAGCTGAACGGCTATTGTAATGCACACAGTGTGTGGTGTCTGGAAAAGAATACGGAGAAATGTACTGTTGCCTAAACATATATTCATACACGCTGCATGATATCACTACTCCCCCAGCATCCTCCATACGAGGAAATGGCAGTAGCAGTTTGCCGGAGTCCCCACCTCCCTGTGGCTCCCTACAACGGCCTGTCTGCCTCTAGCAGAGGTGGAAAGAGTGAAGGCCCATATTTCTCTTTGCTGGTCTGGTCCACAGCTTTCCATCTGTTCTTAACAGTGACATTTGATTAAGGGGAACTATAAATCTGTCAGGAAACAATTAGGCCTCACTCTGTTTTCACAGCGGACCCTACCGAGGAGGGCAGCTCTGGGGAAATGAGCCCACTCCTGCATGAGAGCACTCAGAAATTGTGTTAATGTTATACAGGTCAGGGCATGGCCACAGGGAATTCCACATGTTGGCATTTCCCGACTCCCCCAAAGCTTGTTGAAGATGTGAGAGAAGAAGCCTAGTCCCCTGGTGCCCTTTCCTCCTTTAGCCTCATTCCCCGGGCCCTAAGTATGTGGTGGAATCCCAGCTCAAGAAAATATACAGCCATTTAGGGGATATACAAGTCTCATAAATTAAATAATTAGACATAAAATAAATTAAGCAACTAAACTGCTCAATGCAACACCATCAGAGACAAACATATATCATATAGACAAATAGCATGAGGAAAATGTATATAGAAAATGGAATTTGAGAAAAGCTATCAAGGATAAGTTGACCAAAACAAGGCGAATGAAATAGTGTGGGCCACGGCCCAAAGGCCAGCTCCTCGTGGGGACTCCTTCCTCATTCGGTAGAGAAATCAAATAATGGTTAATAAATGATGGGACAAAAATTGTCAGGTTGGATGTGGAGGAGACTGGGAAGCCATCCTCCGTGCTTGAGCATTATCTGTCAAAATCACCTGCCTCCAGCCCAGCCTGGGGGCCTGCATGTGAAGTCACAGGGGGCCGGTCCTCAAAAAGCCTCCCTGTCTGATGGGTGATTTTACTTAAATACTTTTCTCCGTGTGGCGGGTGCAAATATAGGTGATATTTAGGAAAGTGAGCCACCTCAGACACAAAACTGGGACTAACACTCTCATTTGAATTATCTCCATGAAGTAAGGAAAGAAATGAGTGTCCTCCTGCCAGAGGTTGGTAACCACTACAATAAAGTTCTTTAAGACATCAAAATTACAGATCTCTCTTTCCCTGTCTTTTTTTTTTTATTGATTAAGGTATTACATATGTGTCCTTATTCCCCCATTGCCCCCCCTCATGTCCTCACCCCCCTGGTGCCTGTGTCCATTGGTTATGCTTATAATGCATGCATACAAGTCCTTTGGTTGATCTTTTCTTAATATGTTTCAACCCAAGACCTTCAACACACATAGCCTTACGGTTAGCAGGAATAAGAGGTCTCAAGATAATCAGGAAGGGAAAAGGAGACGAGGGCCCTGACGAGGGCTGAGGTGTTTACTAGGTGTTGTCAGAAGGGCTTTATCTAAGTGGGTGGTGATGATGTACATTTGAAAGGCATCATGGTGTCTCAGAAAAGTGTGACCATTTCTGGCATACCTTATTGTATGTCTTATCACTGGAAGATGAATTTCTTCATCAATAGATAGGATGGTATATGGACTAATAGATCCATCAGTGGATTCAGTTCTTTTTCCACATAGCGTCTTGGATTCAGAACACCAGCTTGCGTTCTCTCAGTAGTTATTCTCTCCCATTTGATTTGCTCTGCTCGGGCAATCTTGTTGATGCCTCAGTCTCCTCCAGCACAGATCCTTAGCCAGCTCCCAAACTTAGAAGCAAGGGAGACAGAGTCCTTTTTTAAAAATGAGGTATCTTCTGGTCCCTAAGTCATTTGTTCACTTGATCCTGAAGCAAGCATGGATGTAAGACAGTTCTGAATCTGTAACTCCATCTGGAACACTGGAGGTGCTCAAGACTATAAAGGAGAAGTTCAAAATAGTCCCTTCTTCACTTAGTTTTAGGTGAAAGCAGGGCAGGAGATTGACTGGAAAAGCTCAAGAGAGCAAAGATGTTGCGTTCCTTCAGCGGAGCTGGGAACAATCCTTACCTTTTAAGGGGACCTTTACCTTTCCCAGTTATTATTGGAGGGTCAAAAAATAAAGTCAAGTGGGAACAGGCAGCCCATGTATACCTCGGGTGGGGGAGTGGAAAGCAGGGGGCACAAAGAGAAACTGGTGAAGAAACCTAAGAATTGGTACCCATGATATTCTGAAGACTTTTCTTTCTGAATAGACTGAATTTATTTCACTACTGCTTATAGAGATTGTAGCAGTACTTAGACATCTAGCATCCATCCTCCTTCCTTATTTCTTCGTTTGAAATTATATCCAAGCACTTCCTTTTGACCTATATCTTTCATTACTCACTACATCATAGTAAACATAGAGACTTTTGTTGCAACTCATCTCCTTAATAGAATTAAGATCACATCAAAATAGCTCACATTCCTCATTTAGATTAATTACTAAAAAACACAACAGAAAACTACTGTGATTACAGCAAGACTTGTGTGGTATTGCATATTCTAACCTGGCCTGGAGATTTTGCCTGCACTACAAGTTCAATAAAGTGTCTATCTAGAGTGGCTTCCTTCTGGAGGAAGAAGTTCAAGGCTATTCATGAATAGACAAGAATGAACTATGTGGCTGAAAGAATCCCACCATAATTTACCATTTTATTAGAGATCATAAAAGCTCTGCTGTTGGAAGTTTCTTTCAAAAACCATCACTGATAAAGTACATTGTAATTTGTTTTTCAACTTCCAGGAGTAGCATTGTTTCACTCACAGGAGAAAAAAATAGAGACACTGTAAACAAACTACAAACCTCCTCCAGCTTTAATGTGTGTTAACTAAAATTTTTTTTAAAGTGCATTAAGGGCCTACTTACTATATTTGGGAGTAGCAGGAGAAATGACAATCTTCCCGTAGCTTCAAAATAAATCGTAATACCAGATGGACTATATCTCTGCTTGAATTAAATTGACTTGACAGCAAATGCCATTTTTGGCTTAGAGAAACCTCTGAATTCCTACCTGTTCCTTTCATTGCTTCCCTTGGGACTGGATTCTGATTGACTTAGATATTTAGTCCACCCATTAGGGCTGGTAGTGTGGAGTTACAGCCTCAGCCTTGTTTCCAGAGGCCCCTCACCTTTTAAACTCTCCTTGCCTGGAAGCTCTTAATTCATTAGCTTGTGCCCATTATCCAAGATAACACACCATATCCTTTTAGGAAAAATCTACATTGCTCAGTTTCATGTTCACTACTACATGGAAAGCAAGTGGTCAGAATTAAATGTCCTTCCCATCTAATAAAAGTCCTGTCTGATATAGGAGTTTAACTGTTAGGAGATAGATTGCTTTCCAAGCAAATCCAGAGAGATTCTTTTACATGTTTGTATGTTTTTCAAACGTGCTCCATTAACTCCAAAAATGGTGATAGGGGATAATCCAACAACAGATGGGAAAGAGGGAGTTTTCTGGGGATAGCAGGTATTATGAAGGATGGTTGTAAAGCCTACCCATATGTCAGGACCTCACTGTCTCACAAGCAAGGGAGTGTGACTTAAGGAATCTAAATAAAGTGACTGCCTAAATTAGTGCTATTAACCCACTTGAGTGGACAATTTATTTAATTAACTCCCATCAGATATCAAATGCAAAGCAAATAATGAACCTAGTGAATCTATTTTGATCACCAAATTTGTCACTAATTGAATCAAACTGATACGTATCTGTCCTCTTCCCTTTGTGAGTGTGTGTGTGTGTGTATGCTTTAAGTTTGTTTTCCTGTGTGAAATGCTTGGGCATAAACTTCAAAATAAAAAATTATACTTGTAAAAATATACCACAATTTTCACAGAGAAGACTAAAAATCACTTTTAAATAAGAACTTGAGATTGTGTCTCATAAATCAATTATATTAAAATCATACCATGATATCCAGTGTCAGGGAGAAAAGAACACCTATCTAGGGCTATAATTCCCCATGCCAATCCCCCTTCATTAATAATGGATATTAAATATTTAAATTTAAATTAATATTTTACTGTTACATTTTAATCAAATGTATAATCACTATTATATTTTTATCTTTAAATGAAAAAACAAATATGTGTGTATAAATATAATCATTTATTTTATTAATGCAGTACCATAATGTCTCCTAGAATGATACCTGAAAGTATCACGCAGCAAATCAACCATCTTTCCTACTCAGTTAGGGCCAAACTAAACAAAACATGTTAGTGTCACTCCTTGATTTGCTCCCCCTGGACGTTTACGTACTTGGCCCTCCTTTTGAGGAAATCCTGCTGGTTCCTCCTATGGAAGAATTCTAGGCTCTTGCTTCCCAAAGCCAGTTGCATCTGGATTGTCTCCCCTGTGGCTATGGTGCCAGAGGAGGCTGAAGCGCTGACCTCAGAGGGGCTAAACCCTTTGAAGGCTGTCTCTGGGGCCCAGCAGGACTAAGGACTGGGATAACATCGCTTTTTCACTAATGAACATAAATCCAGCTCTAACGTTGTTTTCGTTGTGTTGTTTTAATGTATACCAATGCATATATCCTCGTAATAATGCAAACCGAGGAATGATCTTACAATCGTGCACATTCTATACCCCTCAGGAATTTTGAAAGTACAAGGAGGTTCCATTAGTTCATAAATATTTTTGTTTAACCTACTTTCATAGAGGACATCAAAGCAAATGGGACTGTCTGCATGTATGTAGTGTGTAAAAGTGTATAGGATACACAAACACACACACCAACTTAAACTCTTCCTGTAAAGAGAGAGTGAGCTATCTATCTTACTAAATACCTAAATATACAGGTAGATAGGAAGATATGTATCCTCATTGGGCATAAACAGCATTGTCTGCTGTGTTCACTGCTATGTCCCCAAAATCTAGAGCCTTAGAACACTGTCTGGAGCAGAGTACCTTAATAAATATTTTTAATTAAATTCTCATTTTGTGTATTTTTTTAAAACAAACAACACAAATTCATATATATATATTTAGGTCTTCAAATCCTGTGAATACTGGGGCATGTTAAATACTCAAGGCTCTCTATTTGCAGTGTCAAGCAGCTATATTATAAGCAAAAGCATTAGTGTATTTCTTTTTTTAATTTTTATTTGTTCAATTTGCACTTTTTGTTATTTGTATTCATCCTTTTAAATCATGTATTTTCTTTTCATCTTTGAAAAAAAACCTGCAAATGTGAAGTTTTGTCTTACATAATGGAAGGACCAGCAGTCAGATGAATCTATCCCCCTAAGAACAGTTAATGGATACAAAAGTGGGCTCTAACCAAAGCTAGACTTATCCGGCACCCTTCAGAGAGAGGCCACAGAGAGAGAGAGACTAGGGGGAGGGAAGGGAGAGGTAGAGTGAGAGAGAGAGAGACACTGAGTTCAGCTCTCCTAGGTTGTTTCATCTATAAACCACCTGAGCAGTGTGAGAATTGAGGAAGCAAAAGAAACCCGTCACAGTAAGAAAGAAAATGAAAACAAATCTACAAAGAGGAACATGGGTAACAGATAGAATCGGATCCCTTTCCAGTCCCTGCTCCCGAGGTTGATGTTACAGTGCTTCCTCCTGCAACCTTAAGAGAATATCCATGTATTCTGCTGAAGATCGATTTCTATTAATTATAAGGAAAGGAGTTATAAATTAGTCAATTCCCACACAGCATTATCAAAGAGGATTTGAAGTGGCTGTATCACAACACAAATTAAGTAGAAAACTATTTTTAAATTAAAATAGAAGAGCCAGCCGAAACAGGTTTGGCTCAGTGGGTAGAGCGTCAGCCTGCGGACTGAAAGGTCCCAGGTTCGATTCCCGTCAAGGGCATGTACCTTGGTTGCGGGCACATCCCCAGTGGGGTGTGTGCAGGAGGCAGCTGATTGATGTTTCTCTCTCATCGATGTTTCTAACTCTCTATCCCTCTCCCTTCCTCTCTGTAAAAAATCAATAAAATGTATTAAAAAATTTTATAAAAAGAAGAGCCAAATAATATGGAGACCTGAGAATAAAGGAAATTATCACAACAAATTAAGAAAATCCCTGGCAATCACTCCAAGCTTTCTGGAAATAAAAGCGAAGAGGAAAATAAGCTACAGAGTACCTATTGTTCATGGAAAGTAAGCACCAAGGCAGCACAGAAAGAAAAAATGTGTGCTTTGACATAAGAGAACCATGTGGGTACTTTTACAGATAGCACTATATAATTTAATGCATAATAATATTCAATGCATATATACATATAGATACATATATCCATATTTCATATTGATTCCTAACTAAATTCTATGGTATATAGTTAAGATGTATTTCTAAAAAAAAAAAATAATGTGAGTCAAATAACCCAAAAGTGTACTTTATTATTTATGAGACCAGCCTAAATAATTTTGATGAGCAGCAGTTTTACTGCTTTAAACTCTAACAAGATTTACAACTCACCCCTAGTAAATAGTCTTCTTATATTTCTTTATGTTATCTTTCATGCTTTTATTTGCTCTTTTTTTAGGTCTGTTTTCCTTGTCTACTTCAAAATATGTCTTGCTTTGCTATGCTTTCTATGTTTATAAAGCTATCTTAAAGTCTTCCTGAAACTAGGTGATATATATACCAGCCAAGAAAAGGAAACTCTGAATTGATCCTCACTTAGCTTACTGGCTAGGTTAACCAATGTTTTCCATTTATTCTGTAAAACATCTGGCTATACCCCAGAACACACTAATACTCCCACTGAAAGCTAACGTCGCACTATACTGGTATATCTTTGCCGTGTGTGTGTGTGTGTGTGTGTGTGTGTGTGTGTGTGTGTGTTTTAATCCTCAACAGAGGATATTTTTTCCACTGCTTTTCAGAAGAGTGGAAAGGAGGGAAGAAGGAAGAGAGAGAGAGAGAGAGAGAGAGAGAGAGAGAGAGATGTGAGAGACACATGGACTGGTTGCCTCCCACACATGATGCCCGGACCCAGGGCGGGAAGGGAACCTGAAACCCAGGAATGTGCACTTGACCAGGAATCCAACCAGAGACCCTTCGCGTGGGGCTGACACTCTGACCACTAAGAAACACCGGCTAGGACTGTATATTTTTGTCTTGAGTCATATACAAACTAACAGCAGTTATGTTTCTTCTAAAGCTGGTTTCATCTTACACCACTTGTTATTTTAATAATCTACTTAATTAAATTGTATTTATGCTTTAAAAATGAGGTGAAAATATATTATATCTAAAACTAAATAAATGTAAGGCTTCAGAAGGACTTGATATCAGTATCTTGCTTTAAAAACAACAACCACCTGTCAAAGTATCCAAAGATATCCACAATCCAGCTCTTTCTTACCACCTCCACTGGTACCAGAACTGGCGAAGCTAGCACTTTTCAGCTGCATTTTTTAAACAGCCTCCTCCCTGGCAGCCCGATTCCTTCTCTTTTGTCTCTTGAACCTATTCCCACCATGGCTGCCAGGCCCTTTGCACTGGCTGGTCCTGGTTGTGAAAGGCTCTATCCCACATACTTACATAACTGATTCACTTACTACATTTATGTCTTTGTTCAATGCCACTTCTCAAGCAGTCTTCCCAGACCTCTTTAGTACATTGCAAATGCTTGCACACATTCCAGATCCCCTCTACTCTGATTTTCTTTTTACTAGAGCATATTCCACTTCTATTATAGTGCGTGATGTACTTATTTATTACGTTTCTTGCTTGTCTATCTGTCCCCATGAGGTAGACAGAGTACAATCTTCACAGGAGCATTTTGTTATCTGATCCACCCCAAGTGCATAGAACAGGCCAGCCACTAAAAAGACTATTAATAAATATTAATCAATTAAGAAAAATAAGTGTGGAAAACACAGCTATAAAATGAAAAAAAAAATGAGATGATAAATTCAAAGTCAACCTATGAAAACCTCTGATGTTTCTTTTGACCAGCAATAGCAAATTAGAAAAATAATTTAAAAATATTTTTTACAATAGCCACAAAATTATGAAGAATTTGCTTACCCAAAAGTCTAAAAGACTTCCATGAATAAAACTTCAAACTGAATAAAACAAACGACAAGTGCTGGCAAGGATGTGGGGAAAAAAGGAACCCTCGTGCACTGCTGGTGGGAATGCAGACTGGTGGGCCCACTGTGGAGAATAGTATGGAGTTTTCTCAAAAAACTAAAAATGGAACTCCCATGTGACACAGTGATCCCACTTCTAGGAATCTATCCTAAGAAACTAGAAACACCAGTCAGAAAGGATATATGCACTCCTATGTTCATAGCAGCACAATTCACCATAGATAAGATTTGGAAACAGCCTAAATGCCCATCAGCAGATGAGTGGATTAGAATACTATGGTACATCTACACAATGGAATACTATGCTGCTATAAAAAAAGAAGGAATTCTTACCATTTGCAGCAGCATGAATGGACCTGGAGAGCATTATGTTAAGTGAAATAAGCCAGGCAATGAAAGAAAAATACCACATGATCTCACTCATTTATGGAAAATAAAGAACATTATAACCTGATGAATAAAAAGATAGATACAGAGGCAGTAAAGTACCAAACAGACTGTCAAATTACAGCGTGAAGGCTGGGGAGTGTTGGGGAAGGAGGGAAATAGATCAACCAAACGACTTGTATGCATGCATATAAGCACATCAATGGACACAAGACACTTGTGGGGGGGTGGGATGAGGGCATGTGACAAGGGGTAAGGGAGGCTGGGGGAAGGTCAATGAGGGGGGAAAAAGGAGATATATGTACTAATATATGTAATACTTTAAACAATAAAAAAATTAAAGAAGGACAAAAAGGATTAACTGAAAGATATATTTACATCAATTCTCCGTCTAAATTCATATGTAAAGTCAATGCAACCCCAATACAATTGTATTTGATTAGTAAATTTATAGATCAGAGTGAAATAAATACTATTATGATATTGCAAGAGCAACAGACATACAGATTAATGGTAGAGAATAGAAAACTCAGGGAAGATTTAATTTACAATAAAGTGGCACAACAAATTAATTGGAAAGAACATGATGTTGAGAAAATAAAGTTTGAAAACTGATCCACTATATGAAACAAAATAAACTGTATATCTACCTAATGTAATAATTAATGTGGATTATAGGCAGGTTAAATATTAAAGTGAAAGATAAAACTACATATATAAAAGAAAAATAGAGAATAATTCTAAGGGGAGAGGACTTTTTTGAAACTTTAAAAGCCTCATAAATACTTCATAAGAAAAACAAAAGAATATTATCACATAAAAATTAAGGATGTTAGGTCAATGAAGAACTCTATGAGTAAATAGGCGTATGGAAGACATTGACAATGTTTAAAATCAATGAAAGACTAATCTCTATAATATAACAAAAGTGATTGTGAATCAACAACAAAAAATACAGAATCCTCATAGGAAAATGGTTAAAAGATGTGAACAGGCAGCTTACAGAAGAGGAAACAAAAAGATTATCACATTTATAAGGATATACCTAAACTTACTGGTAAAAAAAAAAGAAATATAACTTAAAACAATGGGATCCACTTGACTTAATCAGTAGTCATAAGTCATGTTGATATCATGTATTCCTTTGACACTGTAAGAAGGGAACATCATTTCTGTGGTATCTTCTCCAACCCCAAACCCAAGTTTAATCAGGAAAAAACATCAGACAAGCCCAAATGAACGGGCTTTCTACAAAATACCTGGCCAGTGCTCTTCAAAAATCTCAAGATGATGAAAAGCAAGGGAAGACTGAGAAACTGCCATGGACAGCAGGGGACCAGGGGGACATAACTAAGTGCAATGTAATTTTCTGGAGTGAATCCTGAAACAGAAAAAGGACCTACATGGGAAAGTGTGAGATCTAAATAAAGTCTCTAGTTTAGTTGATAGTTCTGTGCCAGTGTTGGTCTCTTAGTTTTGACAAATGTATCTTTGCTATGTTAACATTTAGAGAAGCTTGGTGAAGGGTACAGAGGAAACTTTTGTACTATATTTGCAACTTTTACATGAATCTAAAATTATTCCAAAATTTAAAAGATTTGAAAAAATAAAAAATGAATTATTCCTTTACATCCATTAGACTGACAAAAATTAGAACACTGAGAAAAGCAAAATGTTGCAGAAGATGTGCACATATAGAGATCTGTATGCACTGCTGGCACAGGTACTCTGGAGAGGAATATGGCATGTGCAATGGACCAACAATTTCTCTCCTGAAGAAATCCTCACACCAAAAAGAGACATATATGGCATTTACATGTATATCACAACATATCAGTGTTGTTTGTGGTGCTGAGTGACCATCACTGGAGAATTAAATATACAAAGTATAATGGATTCACATCAAGGAGCACCATGCGGCATTAAAAGTGGCAGACAAATCACACACAGACCAACATGGATGGACGTTTAAAATATGATGAATGAAGGAGACAAAATGAGATATACTACAATTGATACTACATTTATAATACAGCATATGTATAATATACACTTTACAAAAATATACACAACAAAAGTAATATACAATTAAACACATTAGAATGGTTGTCATCATATTAAACACATTAGAATGGAGAGAAACACAAGGTTAAGGAACAGGCATCGATGTCAATCAATCAAGCAATAAAATGACGTTGAGCAAAGCAATAATAATAGTAGACCACAGAATAAGTAATATTATTTTGCTACGCCAAAATTTTCTTTAAGTAGATAAAATATAAGATATTATATTCAGGTTATTGAGCAAGTATCCTTAGTTTTGTTGTCTGTTTGGTATTTTCATTTTAAAGAAACTGCAATTGGATATCAGATAATGTAATATAGGTTCCATTTTAACAGGAAAGATGACCTCAAACTCAATTCGAAGGGCTCATACTCAAAGATATCACCCTAAACCTATACCTAAAGTTTGGCAAATAAGTAGTTACATTTTAAGTTAAAATACTTCTGTTTTAGGTTAAAGTTTTAAATTACATATGTATTGCTGTTTAACCAGTCCCAATTTCACCTGTATATTGCAATTACCTATTGAACAACTAGTCACTGTTCCTGAACAAGCATGTTCTAGAGTATGTATAATGAAATAATTCACTTATCCCAGAGACTACCTTACTCAACAAATATCAACTGCCTTAGCTGGGCTTAAATTTGTGGTTCTAGGGCTCCTGAAAATAAGACCACTAGTTAGGTGATGGCTTTATTGCACTCTTTTGTTGGCTGAAGGACAAATCATGTGGTCTAGAGCAGCCCTTTACAAACTTTAAGTGCACAGAAATCTTGTTAAAAGTCAGAGTCTGGTCCAGTAGTTCTGGGGTGAAACTTGAGATTCTGCATGTCTAACAGGCACCAATGGTTTCTGAGCACACTTTGACTAGTCTCAATTAGAGGGTCTCAAATGATATGATGAACTTCTCAAAATCACATTCATTTATAGTTGTTCAAGTGCTTGCATAATTATGCAACTAATTCCCTGAAATTCTGTAGCATAGGGCAGGAAGTGATACCAAAACCTGTATAATTTTTGAGAGATATGATTACTAAGCAGATATTCACCTGTGTTTTTAAAAAATACTAGAGGCCCGGTGCACGAAATTCGTGCACAGAGGGGGGGGGTGTCCTTCAGCCCAGCCTGCACCCTGTCCAATCTGGGACCACTTGAGGGATGTCCGACTGCCCATTTAGACCCGATTCTGGTGGGATCGGGCCTAAACAGGCAGTCGGACATCCCTCTCACAATCCAGGACTGCTGGCTCCCAACTGCTCGCTTGCCTGCCTTCCTGATTGCCCCTAACCACTTCTGTCTGCCAGCCTGATCACCCCCTAAACACTCCCTTGCCAGCCTGATTGATGTATAACTGCTCCCCTGCCAGCCTGTTTGCCCCCAACTTCCCTCCTCTACTGGCCTGGTCACCCCTAATTGCTCTCCCCTGCAGGCCTGGTCCCTCCCAACTGCCCTTCTCTGCAGGCTTGATCGCCCCCAACTGCCCTCCCTTCCAGGCCTGGTCCCTCCCAATTGCCCTGCCATGTTGGCCTGATCGCTCACAACTGCCCTCCCCTGCTGGCCATCTTGTGGTGGCCATCTTGTGTCCACATGGGGGCAGGATCTTTGACCACATGGGGGTAGCCATCTTGTGTGTTGGAGTACTGGTCAATCTGCATATTACTCTTTTATTAGATAGGATAGAGGCCTGATGCATGGGTGGGGGCCAGCTGGTTTGCCCTGAAGAGTGTCCCAGAGCAGGGTGGAGGTTCCCTTGGGGCGTGGGGCGGCCTGGGTAAGGGGCCTGTGGTGGTTTGCAGGCCGGCCATGCCCCCCAGTGACCCAAGCGGAGGCCCTGGTATCTGGAATTTATTTATCTTCTACAATTGAAACTTTGTAGCCTGGAGTGGAGCCAAGCCTTCTGCTCGCTCAGTGGCGGCAGCCATTTCTGTTGGGATTTATGTATCTTCTATAATTGAAACTTTGTAGCCTTCAGTGGAGGCCTGGGCTGGCCAGGGTGTGCTGAAAGCTTGGCTTCCTCCATCGCCGGGGGCAACCCAAGCCTCCTGCTCTCTGCAGCTCCGTGGCTGCCGCCATTTCTGTTGGGATTTGTTTATCTTCTATAATTAAAACTTTGTAGCCTTAAGCAGAGGCCTGGGCCGGCCAGAGTGTGTGGAAAGCTTGGCTTCCTCCATCGCCAGGGAAACCCAAGCCTCCCTCCTGCTCTCTCAGTGGCCGCAGCCATCTTGGCTGGGTTAATTTGCATACTCGCTTCTTATTGGCTGGTGGGTGTGACTTTGTGGGCATGGCTTGTTGGTGTAGCAGAGTGATGGTTAATTTGCGTATTACTCTTTTATTAGATAGGATATTTTAATTACCTTCTGTGCTTATATTCAATTTTGTGTCCACTATAATATGTTATAAACAAACTGACACACACATTCCCCAAAACCTGAGTTAAGTTATAAAATAGATTTGATGCCACCCATCTGAATGCTGGATGAAATCTGCCCCAAATTAGTTTATTTTTGTCCTAATTAGTATTTAGTTCCCACCACCCCACCCATAGCAATTGACTAACAATTGAAATTCCTTTTAAAGGCAGTCCTAAAAACTATATATATATATAAATAAAAGCCTAAGCGACCAAATGACCGAACGACCAAAACAACCTGAACAACTGTTTGCTATGATGCACACTGACCACCAGGGGGCAGACTCTCAATGCAGGAGCTGCCCCCTGGTGGTCAGTGCACTCCCACAGAGGGAGTGCCACTCAGCTGACTGACCCATCCCAACAGCCTATCAGCCCTGCGGCAGCCACTCACTCCCTCAGTAGTCCTACAGGTCCAATCTCCGAAGAATGGGACAGGCAATTACAGACCAGCCCTGCTGACAGGATCACGCCAGCACCACCAGCCTCCTGGAAGTCAGTCTCGGGCACCATGGCTGTTTCCCCTCCCTCAATGCTACACAAGGAAGAAACAATATAAAAGTGGCTGCCAGGTGGCTCCCAACAACCAGTGCGAATGTCAGCGGGACAGATCCAGATCCTGGGCCGGCAAGGGCATCTCACCACCCACCCAGAGGGCTGATTGCATCCTGGTGTCCCCCCCACCACCACCTCCACCTCCCTGGGACTAGACCCATGCACAAATTCATGCACCAAGCCTCTAGTAAATAACAAACTCATGTGCTCAAATTAGAGAAAGATATCGATACCATTCTCTCTATTGACTCTGATAAAAGGACTATATACATTTTAGCCGTAAAGAGAATCTGGTCAAACAGCTTGTTGAAATTTATATATTCCTATGTATATGCAAACATGTTTTTACTTACCAATGGCAAAGACATTTTTAACTGAGAAAATCATTCCAGGTTTATTTGTGCAAAGAAAGTACAATTTGTGAATGTTGGTTTTTCTTCATTGTGGTTTCCATTAGGAAGCATTCACTATTTAACTATAACATGCATGCTAATTAATTCCTTCCCAATGCACTTATTGCTCTTCTATAGATTGACATAAATTATAAATCATAAATTCATCTAAACATAATTCTGTCAGCATCTTGAAGTCAACATTAAATGAATGCTTATTGAATGTGTTTAAATATTGAAAAGTTATCTTTGACTTAATGAGTTTTATATAGACTTTTAATCTGTGCGATGTTAGACTTTTCTTTGTTTTTCTTATATGTATAATTTTTAAAACCTGAGTTGTCTCTCTATAAGCATTGCATTTGCACAGGTTACCATTTCAGTAGTTCAACAGTAACTAAGGGTTAACATAATTAACCTAAATACATATGATTACAGCATTTTCAACCTGTAATTACATTGCCTAATTAGGAAATTATGATGCAGAATGAAATAATTATGAAAGGTGATGACTTTAAATAAAATCTATCCTAAAGTATTCTTTGTTTACTTATGAGAGTATGTGATTAGCAAAATTATATAGTATTCTCTTCTTCCCAGTTACATATTTTTGAAGGAAAGCAAATAACATGCATTGTGCACAGATTTTTCCCTTCCCAGATTAGGAAGAAACCACTCTACCCAAGAAAATGAAAAAAAAAATCAGTCTTATTCTTAATTTTTGTTTTCACAAGAATATGGCAGAGAGTATAAATTGGAAAGAACAATACTTCTTGAGAGAAAGCTGCATCACAGTTTCAGTAGCATTGTATCTACTTTGTTCTTCTGATTTCAGGAGTCAATAGAATAAAACACTATACAAATTATAATACTGAATCTGATGAAGAAAGATAATAATTTGCTATTAATAATTTACCCTAGTTCCTATATGAAAGAGTCACTTAATTTCTGAGGGCTTCCTACATCAGGGAACATCAATACACTGTGTCCCAGTGAATCACTAGCCTAGCATGGACTTCCACACAGAGGCCCAGGAAAGGTGCTCCATTCCTCTTGTACAGAAGCTTATGGGCTCACATTCATTTGACAATAACCTCCATCTCACCTGTTTGTTTGAAAACCAAATAAGGAGTAATTCATTAAGTACTTTGGAGCTATAGAAGGTTATAAAATACTAGAGGCCTGGTGCACGAATTCGTGCACCAGTGGGGTTGCTCAGCCTGGCCTGTGGTATCGGGCCGAAACCAGCTCTTCAACATCCCCCAAGGGGTCCTGGATTGCAAGAAGGCACAGGACAGGCCAAGGGACCCTACTGGTGCACGATTGGGGCCAGGGCAGGACGTGGGAGGTTGGCCAGCTGGGGAGGGACCACTGGAGGGCTCCAGGGCATGTCCAGCCCATCTTGCTCAGTCCCAATTGGCTGGACCCCAGCAGCAAGCTAACCTACCAATAGGAGCATCTGCCCCCTGCTGGTCAGTGCATGTCATAGCTAGCAGTTGAGCAGTTTAGCATATCATTAGCATATTACGCTTTGATTGTTTGAACAGACGACCAGACGATCAGATGCTTAGCATATTAGGTTTTTACTATACAGGATAAAGGGCTTTTGTTCTTTTCCTTTGGGTCATCAGCTGCCACATGATGAGATGAAGTGCATTTTAACACACCCTCTCTTCTGAACCGCTGATATTTGCCCAAATATGTTTGCTATGTTGAAATGACCCTTCTCCCACATATACCCAACCTGGAGAAAATACTCATTCCCTTCTCTGTGATCTAATAACAAATTGTATATTTCTTGTTTTGCCTTTGGCCCTGCTGTAAAAGATGTAAGTTTTCTTTGTTAGAATGAGAGCAATTTGAGTGCAGAGGCCACATTTTTCATTTCAATTCCCTGCTACCTGTCAAAGTATCCCATCTAATAAAAGAGTAATATGCAAACTGAGTGTCACTCCAATAAAATAGTAATATGCAAATTGAGTGTCACACACAAGATGGCCGCCCCCATGTGGTCAAAGATAGCTGCCCCCATGTGGACACAAGATGGCCACCACAAGATGGCCTACAGGGGAGGGCAGTTGGGAGGGACCAGGCCTGCAAGGGAGGGCAGTTGTGGGCGATCAGGCCAGAAGGGGAGGGCAGTTGGGGGGGACCAGGCCTACAGGGGAGGGCAGTTGGGGGTGGACCAGGCCTGCAGGGGAGGGCAGTTGAGGGCAACCAGGCCTGCAGGGGAGGGCAGTTGGGGGCAACCAGGCCTGCAGGGGAGGAGTTAGGTGTTGATTAGGCTGGCACAGGAGTGGTTAGGTGGTGATCAGGCTCCAGGCAGAAGCGGTTAGGGGCAATCAGGCAGGCAGGCAGGCAAGCGGTTGGGAGCCAGCAGTCCTGCATTGTGAGAGGGATGTCCGACTTCCCTCGAGGGGTCCCAGATTAGAGAGGGTGTAGCCTGGGCTGAAAGACACCTACTCCCCATGCATGAATTTCGTGCACCAGGCCTCTAGTCTGTTATATATTAAGTGACAAATACATTTTGTCTAATAAGTACATAAATGATAAGTAGTGAATCAAGATGTGTGTAGATAGCTGAGTAGCATTGTTTACCCAGCCTCTTTCAGATTAACAACTAGTGTCACCCCAAAGTACTAAAAGTATGAGAATCAATAAGGGACTTAAACTATACGTCTAAATTAATTTTATCTCTGACTGCAAAAACTTGCTGATTTTAGAAAAAATAAATTCTTAAAATTTCAAGTAAACTGAATTTGTATGACCAGAATACAAAATCTGATCACAAGAGTACTATTCTAAAGTAGAATTATAGAACTGTATACCTGAAGCCTATATAATTTTATTAACCAATGTCACCCCAATAAATTCAGTAAAAAATTAAAAAAAATAAAGTTGCAAATAAAAGGCTTCATAAGAAATAAACTCTCTGTCTCTCTGTCTCTTTCTCTGTCTCTCTCTGTCTCTCTCTCTCTCTCTCCTCCCTCCCTCTCCTTCTCTCTCACACACACATCAGTTTTACTTTACATACTAAGAAAATTAATAAAATATGTTGTTACTGTATTTATTCTGTCCAGCATCTCTATTCTGGAGTAATGTACAGTGGCACAGAAAGTATTTCGGGACAGACACGAATGCAATCGTGGGCCAAAATGGTAATGTATCACAGTTGTTACTGTCCATAAGATGCAAAGCAGACCCAAACTATCTGAGGCTTTACTGGGGATTGTTAAATGGGGATCAAATGATTATCCAGAAGGAGGCAAGTCCAGCTTGCAGAGTCATTGAAACTATCTCTAGTCACTTTTTAAAATGTGTTTTAAAAATGCAGTCCTCAAGACTTAATTCTCTTAAATGCCAACATAATTTAGTCCAGTCCACTGAAGAGTGAGTTCCATTTCCTGTCTTTTAATTTCTGGTATAATTCTTTCAAAATGTCTGTGCCAGAAATAGCTGACCCTGTATTAACTGAAGGAAATCTTCCTCATAATAAAACCTCCTTCTATTAGTGCATTTTCTAGATTTTCCAAAATTTGGATGTCATTTGTAGTAGAAAAAAATCTTTGTAACATGCCCCTTTATAACTATGTTCAGAAAAATAAGCTCTAGAAAGAGATATCGTGACTCAGTGAATTCTGTCTAAATGCTACATTCTCAGAGGCAGTCCACATTGGGACCGCTGTTGCTTTCCAATAACAAGCCCCAAGACATTGACTTAGGGAAAACAGACTGTGAAATTGATCACTTAATTGATCACTTTTGACTTTCTGCAAAACCAGCAAGTTACAAGACTAACAAATAAATAGAAACAACAGCCTAAACATTTGCCTGTTTCAATAGTTACATATGTAAATATTAACCTTCAGTGAAATTTCCAAGCCAAACTTTGCTTTATCAACTAATTTAGGAATTTGTGTCCAAAATGGCTCCTCTGAGAAGTACAGAAGTAATCTTCCATTCAGCAGACTGAATGGGACAATTTAGGAGGCTAGGGGATGTAATCTGATAAACTGTCCTTCATGTGGTTTGCAGAAATTACTGTTAATTGGAGTTTGAAATAAATATAATATTGGCCTAAATATTCAAGATAAAACTGGTTACTTATATGGGCTTTTGCGAAATAAGTCAGTTCTTAGAATTATATAGAAGTTAGAATTAAGAAAAAAAAACACAACATTTCTAACAAAAAAATTCTATGAGGTGCTAACAAGATCTACTAGGACATGGACATCTTGACTTTCTACAAGTTGCAAATAAAATTTTCTTTCAAGATTACCTTTTATTTGATTTCCTAACTTCATAGAGACATACATGTGATAAAAATGTACTAAACAAACCCTTTTCTCTTTAAACAAACTGAAGTATAATTTGATCAGGTTATCTGATAAGAGGAAAACATCTTTGGAAGGACAATCTGTTCTCAGCACCACGCTCCTTGAGAGAAAAGCTCATGCCTTATCTTTGTATTCTTCACAATCCTAGAGAACCAGGTGTGCATTGGCAAATACCAAGACCTGGGGATTTCAATCAATTCACATTTGAGCATGTACTATATAGAAATGTATTCAGTTCTGTTGAACCCCAAAGGGAACACAAGACAGAAGTACTACCCTTAGAAGGCTTATTGTCTTATTACATTTTTAATTGACAATGAGTCAGGGTGTACTACCAAAAAAACACAGGGTATGGAAGTTTTTTTCTCAATTTAAGAATTATAAAATGGAGTTAGAAAAATATCAACTCATATGCAATTAGACATATAAATATAATAGAAGGAGATGGAAACAGGAGTCTTTAAGCTAGCAGAGAGAATCAAAAGAGTGGAATTAAATAAGTTTGCCTGTGGGGAAGGATTGCTATAGAAGATTAGATCAATAGAAACTAATGAGATTTTTCATGGAGAAATTACATTTAAGGGACCCAAGGACCTTTAATATATAGAGAGGAAGAGATGAGTTTGGCCAATTGAAGGAATAGAAGCAATAGAGATGGATATGAATAAATGAAAGGCAACAGAAGAATTGCAAAAAGACTGGGTTGGTTAATCCAGGGTTCATATTAGAGATATTAAAATGGGCGACAAGGCAAAGCAGGTAAGTTAAAGCTAATTCAAGAAAAAAAATCACTTGAATATTTCAATCAAATATGATTTTAAAAATATAGACTCATGGACACAGACAACAGTATGGTGATTGTCAGAGGGAAGGTGGTAGGGACAGGTGGAAGAAGGTAAGGGAGGCATAAATGGTGATAGCAGGAGACTTGACTTGGGGTGGTAAACACACAATACAAAATATAGGTGATGGCGCTGGCTGGTGTGGCTCAGTTGGTTGAGCATCCTCCTATGCACCAAAAGGTTATTGGTTCAATTCCTAGTCAGGGCACATGCCTGGGTTGGGGGCTCGATCCTGGGTAGTGGGCAGACAATCAATGTTTCATTCTCATGTCAATGTTTCTCTCTTCCTCTCTCTCTAAAAATCAATTTTAGAAGTCTTCCAAAAAATACAGGTGATTTGTTATTGTGCACTTGAAATCTATAGAGTTTTATTAACTTGAAACCAATGTCACCCCAATAAATTCAATAAAAATAAATATAATTAATTATTGAAAAAAAAGGAAAAATATTTTTAATCCATACTTAATTCAAACTTGAAAAAAATGAATTAGATTTATTCTTTATGGTTAGAGGTCAGATCTAGGACCATTGAGTAAAAATCATAGAAAGATGATTTACTCAAAGGGAGAAGTATAATAACAATATTATTTAACTGAACACATCATGGAGTGACTTAAAAAGTGTATATTCCTCATTATTAGTTTGAAGTGTCTTGTGCTTATTGGCCCTGTTGTGGGGAAAAAAATGCATCATACAGCTGTTCTGAAAGACATACTGATTCCAAACATTTAAGAAACAAGATCTAGGAGGTGATGGGAGATTCTGGATATAGGAAAATCAGCTTAGAGGCCATTGATAGAGTTCCAGTTAGATAATACTATACTCATTGTACCTATTATAGCACTATTACTGATTTTACCAATGCCTATGAGCTTGTGGTGCTAAGTGCTTTACACACATTGGATCTTCTAATCCTTCCAAGACTCTACAGAGTACACACTGCCCCTCTTTTTATATTATAGATAAGATGTGGAACAATGGAAATGGGAAAGTAGAGAGGCATTTGAAAGGATAAGAGTGAGACGATTGATATGCTACAGGAAGTAATGGGCTGAAGTTAAGGTCACTTGCTATGACTAACTATGCCCCCTATGCCACATTGCAGCACAGTCCTATATAATCCATGACAACTGGTGTTTATTGGGTATCAATGAGTAATGAATCTCAAAAATCAGTTTTTATCTAATGATTTCTTTTTTTTTCTCAAGCTGTTTTACAGTAGACCATTAACATCATCATAAAAAGTATTATACATCTCTTAGTCACAGGCATCAGAGGCACCGGATGAGGTCCTCAAGCAATAAAAGATAAAAAGGACTGTGGGGCACATGGCTGAAGGCAGTATAGTCATTTAGTGAAAAAGAAAGTGGCCATCAACCTGATCCTTTATTATGCACTGCTCACGGACTGATTTACTTAATTCTTTTTAATGAATACACAGCAACCATGTTGCTTCAACTGTTGAGGACAATGCCAGACTTTTTGCAGTATCATTATCTTCCTGTTGACCATAATTTTTGGAAGAAAGGTGTAGATGTATCATTTATAGATTATCTTCAGATCTTTATATCTGTGTTGCCTTCATCTAGAATTTTCTCTGACTTCTTCACTCAGGCTTTGAAAGTTTCATATTCTCTCTCTCTCTCTCTCTCTCTCTCTCTCTCTCTCTCTCTCTCTCTCTCTCTCTCTCTCTCTCTCTCATTTCCTTTTCCCTCCCAATGCTCCTGGAACAGGGGACCTTCACCTAGGAGTTAAGAATGGACTCCCCCATGAAGCAGATGAAGGGCTGTCTATAGGTAGACTTTGAAATTTTGTCCACAAGTGGTTCCCCGGGCACATTTGTGGAGAGAGCTAATTCAACCCACAACCTGTACAGAGCCATCTTGCTTGGACAGGTCTATTTCCTCCCCTCAAAATCAGTGGCTCTGTCAGAGCCCTTGTCATATTGAGTCCTTTATGCACCCTGAATTCCTTATAAGTAAGAAATTGAATTTGTTTTTCTTTTTTCTGCTGCTTCTCCTCATCACTTCCCTCCCCACAACCTCCAAAGCTAGAAATATAATTCACAGTCATGATTTGTTAAAATGAAAATCATAGAGGTGAGTAAGATAGATGTGTAACCACATTAAACCATTCAGGTGAGTAAGCAATGGGAAGAATGGATTAACCTCCTCCTCCGCCTCCTCTGGCCTACCTGAAGCTTATTCTTGTAGACAATGTAACACAATATATTATGTTATCATAAATCGTTGGTCTATATGTCATGCTCAGCAGACTGTATATGACATATAGTTTATATTCAACATATGTTCTTTGATTAAGTCAAATTATTATTGTCTTCTAAACATCTAATATAATTTAATGATGTAAATCATTATTATAGTTCTGGAATAGAAATAGGCAAACAGATGTGGATCAGTGAAGCTAAGAAATGGTATTTTAAACCAGCATAAATCAAATCCTCTAAAATAAGTGGCAGCAAATTACAAGTCAGTGAATAAAAACATAGCCAAACCACAGGTGGTTGCTCGGCTCAAAATGTTTCTATAATGCTTTTAGGTGTGGCATGCAAGCTGCCATCTTCAAGCCCTACCACTCCTCACTGATTTGCAGCAGGCCTTTTACCACATGTATGTCAACTTCTTTGCTTCTTGGGGAATTTGAATTTATATAACTTTTCTTGGAACTATGATTAAGATCAGTCTATTTTTCCCCTCAAATATTTTATCAAATTCCTTTCTTTAGGTTTCAGTTAGTCTACTAAGCTTTTAGAACTATAAGTTGCATTCCTAAAGCACAATGCCCACACAGATGAAATAGAACATGAGAACTTCTATTAGTAATAGATATAGTGCATTTGCTTCTACACATATATTAAAGCATGACTATTTAGGTTACATTTTTAGAAATAACTTTACGTTTTGATTATATTGAACATCATTGACATAATTTTTTTTTCTTATTTAAGTAGCTCCCTAATTCTTTATGCATCGTGAATCTTGGGGAAGAAAAAAAAAAGCCTTTCTAATATGTTTTCCTACATGAAGTAATAATCCTTTGATTGTGGAATTAAAGGTGTTCTGAAATAACTAAAGGAATAAAAGTGCAAATAGATAATGGTAAAAAAGAAAACCTTGAAGTCTAGAACACAATTTTTATTTATATGCAAAATACAAGAATATAAACAAAGAAAAGTCACCAATAGAATATTATTTGGATGATTAAAGCTTTCTCCATGCTGTACTTCAGTTGTCTGAGGCACTAGCTAGTTACTGATAACAATATTAGCGAGTATAAGGGGGTGCAGGGGAAAGTAGTAAAAGGTAAAGGGGGTTAAATGTATGATGACTGAAGGAGGTTTGACTTTGGGTACTGAACACACAATGCAATATATGGATCATGTATTATAGAATTGTACACTTGAAACCTATATAATTGTATTTACCAATGTCATCCTGGTAAGTATGAATGAGCAACTATTATGATTAGATCAACCTCCCAGTAGATATGACAACCAAGTAATCTTTAGATATTATTTCCAAATAATTTTAGTTTTCGTGAACTGTAATAAAAATAATTTGTAGACATGGGTGTCTAATTCATTTATCATTCCTATATTACCTACACAGTCTATGATATGTAGTTGGTCTCAACATATAAGTGTTGACTGTAGCTAAATGTGTCAGAATTATGACATAGGATCATTTAAAAAGTCAAAACACTGAACACAGTTTGGACAATGACCTATGTTTTTCCTCTGAGATTTTTAATGCAATAAACTCTTAACCTCCTCAAATTATCAATATTTTTAACTCTTTTATTCCACCCTTCATTTAGTATACATTGAGCATTGACTGTGTGTTAGATGTTGTTTCTTCAGGATTCTAAAAATACAGATGAAGTCACTGCCCTAGAGCTTGCTACCTAAAGTATCAGCAGCAAGAGCTGTTAAAAATGTACTCTCAGGTCCTAACCAGGATCTAACTCAGGCCTCCTGAATCAGAGCTCGCATTTTAACAAGGTCCCCAGCTGGTTCATGAACATATTTAAGAGAAGCACTGGGCTGCACATAAGAAGCACTTGTTTATAAAAATACAGATACCTGCATTCTAAGTGGAAAGCCAATGATACTACACACCTTATCCAACTAAAAAATTCTCTGATAACTCAAAAAGTCTTTTTCAATATATAGATTAATTTTTTAAATAGATTTTTATTGTTTTCAGAGAGAACAGAAGAGGGAGAGAGAGATAGAAACATCAATGATGAGAGAGAATAATTTATCAGCTGCCTCCTGCATGCCCCACACTGGGGATCGGGCCCACAATCTGGGCATGTGCCATGACCTCCTGGTTCATATGTTGACACTCAACCACTGAGTCATGCCAGCTGGGCTATGTGGATGAATTTTTGTAGAAGTATTATTTAACTTGGCCACAAAGTACATTTTAATAATGTGGCAACTATAAATCCTAATTATAACCTGTCATGATAAAGAAACAAAGATACTAAGATTGTATGGGGATGCTTGCTTCTGATCCTCTGTGTTAATATATTCTGGGAAGATTATATCAAGAAATTTTGTTTGTTATAAAAGAAATATTCTTCATAAATTTTGATGGTGATAAACTCTAGATGAAAGATTTTTTTAAAAGTAGCGGGGGGGGGGGAAGGGAGAAACCAGAGGAATTAGAGCTTCCGCAATCTAAAAGGCTAAATAAACAGAGTTGAACTTCCATTAGGAGACAGCCATTTCTATTACTTGGAAGAATGTGGCATGAAGCAGAGTTCCATATGAAGAGACAGCAAGAGCCCCAACTCAACAAATGAGTCATGGAGGCCCAAAGCCAGAAATTTAGAATCTAGAGGTCAAGAGTGAAGCTGAATCACCGCCAGGGGTGGGTTAGATAAGCCGTGGAGCCAGAATTAAGAGGAACTTCCTGATGGAAACAAATGTCAGTTGAGGTGCTGAGCAGGGCCTGCTCTGGAGACAGGAGCAGAGCAGGTTAAAGCAATACCTGATATCAAAGATACCAGAGGCATCTATAATAATAAAAGCGTAATATGCTAATTAGACCAGACATCCTTCCGGACGTCCTTCCGGACAAAGTCAGGGCTGCGAGGGAAGCCCGGGTCCCAGGTGCCAGAGGGAAGCTGGTGCCGGCAGCTGGGGGAAGGAAGGCCTACTCTTGCACGAATTTCATGCATCAGGCCTCTAGTGCTGTATATAATGTACTAACCAAAAAAGTCCATTTGAGGAAGAAACCTGGGGCATCCCAGCTGGTCCTATGGAACCAGCATTTGCTCCTAGTGAAGCTATAGAGTTGCTGAGCCATATTATGTTAATGATGAGTGCATTATAATGTGTTCCACTTAAACCTCAATTCAATAGTTGTAATCAGATCAGATGAAGAAAAACATGCTCTCCTATGCTTTCTTAAGGTTTAATGATTTTCTGTGATCTGCTTTGGAACAAGCTTTGCAAGGTACTTGGTATACCTAAAGATGATCATTTTTTGTATATTTAAAATTTATGATAGCAAAGTTTCCTCAGTGTGTTTCTTATGTGGTGTTTCCTGGATTAAGGGTCAAGAAATAAAATCCCCAATAAATTAGGTAAAACATAAAACACCACTGGGTACTGTGAAAATGGCCTGGATCCAAGAACAGCATGCAAAAAAGCAAGCACTTTGCACTCCTTAAACCCTCCTAAGTTTTCAACACGTATTTATTTATTTATTTTTCACTTCTTTTAAGGAAAACCCTTAGATACACATTGTGGCAAGGACTTTCTGTCCCTTGGGTCTCCTGGTTTCCTTATTTAAATATTGATTTAAGAGCTGACTGAAACAGGCTAACTACACATGACAGGTAGAACCCCTTTTTAACAAACTTAATAGGGCACCAACATGACTACATTATAACCCCACTACCTTCACATAGAAGCCTGTGGCCCATGTGAACAGATGAGGTGTCAACAGCGTATAAAAATCATTTTACAGGCTTAATTTTCATGAAAGAACAAGTGTGGAATTGTATATCAGCATTCTGTGCTGGGAAGATAAACATGGCTATGCTTAAATTTACACCTTCATCTGAAACAGTCCAAGCAGGCTATTGACTGTTCCTGAAATATGCTTTTCCCTCTCACTTTTTTTATGACTTTCCTCACCTATCCAAATTCTAACTGTTTTTCAAGGTATATACAGTACATGTTCCTCTTCCTCCACGAAGTCATCCCGGACCCCTCCCCCAACTGGATGAAACCACTTCCTCTTCACACTTAGGAAGCCTTTTTGCCTCATAAAGATATAAAAGAAAGTTCACCCATTATATTTGCACCCATCATTTTTTGTGTGTAAATGTGGTTTATAACCAGTCCCACATGTTCGGGACAGAAGTCCTACACCACTGAATGGTAAGTTACCCTGCTCAGAATTTAGTAGGGAACACAAGCCTTCTTCCTCCCACCCCTCCATACTGCCAAGTCCCCATGGCCACACTTAGTGATAAATAGGAAGTCAATAGAAACTAGATAAATAATGGAATAATTAAATGGATGGGTTATTAATAATGAACAAGTATAGTGTAAGTGTATCAAAAGGACACATTAATTCTACTAATAAAGACATGAATAAATGTGATTTGTAGAACTGTATGCTCAGAAAAAATCCTTCATTCTGTAGTCAACATCACGCTAGTTTCCTTGGTTCCATCCCTTAATAATCTACAGGACAGTGATGCTCAAACCTGGGTGCAAGTGAAGATCACCTGAGGAGTTTTTGAAATGGAAATCTTATCCTTTTAGACTGTTTTTTCATTTAAATGTTTGCCTAAATTTATATTTCTGTTTAGGCAGGATTAGAATTCCAGTCTTCTCATGCCCATTCTAATGATTTTCCTACCTTATCACATTTGAATGAAAAAGTAATAACAAAACCTTTCATCCACATGATGACATTTTTATATAAAACTAGTTTCTATAACGGCTAAGGCAAAGAAGAAATTTATCTAGAGTCTATCTTCCTCAGAGCTCTGCATAACTTAAATTATCCACCTGCCAGATATAAAGTGAACAGCCAGTTTAGAAAATAAAATTTAAAAATGATAACTGTCTGAATCTACACTCTATGTTTTAATCTTTGTGTCTCTTGGTGACATGTTAAAGCAGCATCAGAGAATTATATGGTACCTTTAAGATGTCATCCAGAGCAAAGTCCTCATCAGTCACAGCTGGCCAAAGGGAGTCTAGGATCGGCAGGCAGCAAGCACATCACTTGATAAAATGTGTCTTACCTTCCTCCACTTAATCCTCAGTACCAGGTACCTCCTCTGGCATCTGATCCAGCAGTACAGTCTGGACTTTGTTTTCCTATAGCTTTTTAAAAAAATTTTATTGGATTTATTGGAGTGACATTGGTTAATAAAATTATATAGGTTTCAAGCGACCAATTCTTTATCATTTGTATATTGCATTGTATTCACCACCCAAAGTCAAGTCTCCTTCTTTCACCATTTATTCCCCCTTTACCTTCTTCTATCTCCCCCCCTCTCCCCCCCACCCCTCCCCTGCCCAATCTCCCTTTCCCTCCGGTAATCATCATACTGTTGTCTGTGTCTAGGAGGTGTTTTGTTCTGCTTAATTCTTTCACCTTTTCACTCAGCGCCCCAACCCCCACCCCTCTGACAATTGTCAGTGTGTCCTCTGTATCTATGTGTCTGTTTCTATTTTGTTTGTCAGTTTATTTTGTTCATTAGATTACACACATAAGTGAAATCACAGGGTATTTGTCTTTTTCTGACTGGCGTATTTCACTTAGCATCATCCCCTCCAGGTCAATCCATGCTGTCACAAAGGATAAGATTTCCTTTTTGTTACAGCCAAGTAGCATTCCATGGTGTAAATGTACCACAGCCTTTTTATCTACTCATCCACTGATGGGCACTTGGGCTGCTTCTATATCTTGGTTATTGTAAAGAATGCTGCAATGAACATGGGGATGCATATCTTCTTTCAAATTAGTGTTTCAGGTTTTTTAGGATATATTCCCAGAAGCGGAATCTCTGGATCATAAGGCAGGTCCCTGTAGCCTTTTGAAATGGCTTTTGCTACTGTCAGTGGAATGCTGTTACTGACCCTGCTTGTTCCTTATGCTTCTGTCCCCTGATGCCTCCAAGGTCTTGGAAACAACTTACTTCTGGGCCTCATGTCCCTATTACAAGCCTGGCATGCCTTCCCCTTGAATTTGATCTCTGACTACTCCTGTTGTGTGTACATACAATGAGGCCAAGGAACTCCTGAAGCAAAGCCTATGCACAGCCATACTTTTGCAGAGGGCTAAACTAATGTCAGATCTTAGGTCTGCGATCACCCCCCGTCCTGTGGCTTATAAGTAATTGGAAGTATCCTGATGCGATCCTGCCAACACCATCAGAAGACAGTGGAGGAACCAGTGGGTATGTTTCAGATGTTTCCTTCAAATTCTATGTGTTTCCAGATGTGAGAGGCTGAAATGATTCTCTTTCATTATTAACCAACCACTGGAAAGCAAAACTATAGTCAGAGACACAGAGAGATGATTAATTTGTTTCTGATGTTATACATCCAACATAGTATAGCTTAAGCCTCCTTCAGACCACAATCTGAAAGATGGTAGTCATCTGATTGAAGTCACAAAAATGAGTATTTATAACAATAACAATGAAAAATCTGTAGGACTGGATTAGGATATCTGCTCCTTTACTGTTGTAAAATGTCTATTGCTATGTGTTCTACTATGTAATCTGTTATAAGAAATATGCTACCTGAAATACTGAATTGTATTTTTGAAAGATCAAGTCTTGCCTAGCCAGTGTGGCTCAGTGGTTGAGAATTGACCTACGAGCCAAGAGGTTGCTGGTTCGATTGCCGGTCAGGGCACATGCCTGGGTTGCGGGCTCAACCCCCAGTAGGGTGCATGCAGGAAGCAGCCGATCAATGATGCTTCTATCTCTCCTCCCTTCCTCTCTCTCTCTAAAATCAATATAAAATATTTAATTTTAAAAAAATCAAGTCTTACTGCCAGGATAGCTCCCTTTTAAATGTTATAAAATTTGATGACTATCATTAGCAGTTTTATTCCTTCTTTCAAAGATGCAAAGTGGATACCTCTTTCATCTGAAAGTCAATACTAAAGTAAGTCAAGGGGTATTTTTTCTTTTAAATTTACTGCTCTATGGAGCTTAATTCTCATTTCCTTCTGGGAGAGGACGAGCTTCTTTCTAAGATTAAATAGGAAAGCCTATCAAGTCCTCCTGGGACATCAAATACTAGTGTCCAGAGAGCAGAGAAGCCCTTTCTTGGGAAATGAATGTGGGAAGCAAGCAAAAGTGTCCAGTGGTTCTGTTCCCTGGTTGCCCTTCTTTCCAAACGGCTACTGGTTCTCAAACACTGGTACAGTTCAGAATTGCATGGTGGTGTACATACACCCCAGGAGCCAGCCTGGCTGAATAAGCAAGCCTAAGGAGGTCATGAGCATCAGTATTATAACGAGCTTAGAGATAATGCTGATGCACGCTAATGCTAGAACCCCTATTTCCCCAAATCCCTTTCAGTGAACACACTATATAATATTCCTTCATCAAATTGATTTCCCCTATAAATGGATGTTCTCTTGAAATAAGAATGAGAAGCTGATTGGAGAGGAACAAGCCTCTACACAAATTCAGGTAAACTCTGCCTTTAGTCACTGCAACAGCAAACAACTGTAAGAACACAGGAAAAAAGCACTAAACAGTACTCAGAAAACCCAACACAAATATTGAATTACATTGGCTGCACCCCTGAAGCCCTTAGCCAAAACCATTTCATTGAGGCTGTCTCTAATATTGACTACTAGAGGCCCGGTGCACAAAAATTCGTGCACTCCAGGGGTCCCTCAGCCTGGCCTGCACCTTCTCAGAGGATGTCCAACTGACAGCTTAGGCCCGCTCCCCATGGATGTCTAAGCCGCAGTTGGACATCCTTAGCACTGCTGAGGAGGTGAGAGAGGCTCCCGCCACAGCCACTGCACTCGCAGCTGTCAGCCAGGCTTGTGGCTGAGTGGAGCTCCCCCTGTGGGAGTGCACTGACCACCAGGGGGCAGCTCCTGCATTGAGCATCCGCCCCCTGGTGGTCAGTGCGCATCATAGCGATGGGTCATTCCGATCATTCCGCTGTTAGGGACAATTTGCATATGACCCTTTTTTATATAGGATAATACTATAGGCTATAGAAATATCAGGTAAACCTATTTCAGCATCTGCACTGATAAGAGAAAAAAGTCTATCCCTTGCATTTTTGTCACTCTGTGTTTCTCACGTAAACAAAATTGTTGGTATCAAATGGCTCTAGAGGAGTTGCTGCTTTTAACTGTGCTGTTGTCAAGATTCCCTGCAAAGAAATCTATTTTAGTTGATTTTTACAGTAACATTATGCTGGCCCATCTGTACCCTAGCTTGTAACCTTGTAAATGTCTCTGTAGTGAGAAGTGCAGATATTTTTGGTAATCAGGGCCAGGAGCTTTTGTTACTGTATTTTTTAAATTTTTAAATATTAAATTATATGGCTGGTATAAAGTTCTAGTTTTAATTCAACCAATTGTTAGCCCTGTGCTGAGGAAATACATTTGTCAGGTTCTTTGGTGTGTAAACCAGGTATATAGGTTCCTAGAACAGCTTCAGTGGAATAGAAGAGTTCCTAGATAACATGTGGCCTCTTGAGTGGGAAGAGATTTGCAGGGATTAAAAATATGTTGCAGCAGCTGCTTTCAAGTATTTATAATATACTCCAGCATTGCTGAGTCAACTTGATAAAGCTAAACCAGCTTTAGAGTCTGTTCATGAGTAGAGGCTGGCTTTATCAGCTCTGAGCAAGCTAAATCATCACATAATAATCCTTGTCAAAATATATGCCCTTATATGTAATCAAATGGTTTATCAACTGGAAATATCTTCCATATGACATATGTGTTGCTTATTTTTCTTGATAAATGTAACATGTTTGGCCCTGGCCAGTGTTGCTCAGTGGTTTGAGTGCCAGCCTGGGCACCAAAGAGTTTCGGGTTCGATTCCTGATCAAGGATAAATACCTGGGTTGCAGGTTCGATCCTGGCCCCAGTCAGGGTGCATGAGAAAGGCAACCAATTGATGACACACTCTCTCTCTCTCTTTTCTCTCTCTCTCTCTCTCTCTCTCTCTCTCTCTATCTCTCTCTCTCCTTCCCTCTCTTCCCTCGCTTCCACTCTCTAAAAAAAAATCAATGGAAGAAGTATTCTTGGGTTAGGATTAACAACAATAATAAAATAACATGTCTATTTTTTATCATATTATTTACTATGCTTCATGAATGCTGTCTGAATTATTGCAAGGGAATTAAAATCAAAATCATCAGTAACTTTTGCAATGGTAAAGACAATTTTTTTTGTAAGTCCCCCTCTAACTCCTTCAAAACCTTTTGCTTTCTGTGAACAAAGTAATGGGAATGTACCCTTTCTGCTTTAAAAACCAATAGAGTCTTATCTCACTTAATCACATGTCCTTCTCTGCCTGGGAGTCTTAACTGTGGCTGCTTCTTTTGACTCATGGTATGGCCTTGGTGTTACCACCATTGTCCTTTATATTCCATGATCATATGTCACCGTCTCTTACTGGATTTTTAGGAAGAGTAACCTTGCTATAATTATAGCAATTATTTTCCCTCAAATCAACACTATGTAACATCATACTTTCCACACCAAATTCAGTATAGATTTTTCTAGGGTGAGAGTTATCTATTACTGCATTACAAATTATTCTAAACCCTAGCAGCTTAAACAACATTATCCATTTATTATCTCACATAATTTCTATGGGCTGGGACTCTGAGAGCAGCTTACTTAAGTGGTCTGGATCAATCCCTCATGAAGTTGCAGTCAAGATGTCCACTGGAGATGCACCATCTTAAGACGTGATGTGGACTAAAGGGTACTCTTCGAAGATGGTTCACTCACAAGTTTGGCAGGTTGGTGCTGGGTGTTGGCAGGAGGCCTCAGTTCCTCACCACGTGAAGCTGTCTATAGGGTTACTTGAGTGTCCTCATGACTCAATGGCTGGCTTCCCCTACAGCAAGGTGGAAGCCACATATCTTTGACAACCTAGCTTGCATGTTATACATCTTCATGTCTGCAATATCTTACTGCTTATTCATTCCCAAACCTAGGATGAGAAGATTACAGTTCTATCCAGAGGGCTGAGACCTAAGAGAAATAGAGGAAACTGCTGAGGTCCAAGTGCCCTAACAGACCATAAAGTTGTAACCAGAACAGGGACCCCACAGGTAGGTACAGCAAATGGTCACTGTGGTCAATGTCAGCAGGATCAGAAAGAAGATGAGACCTGAGATTACGGACCTTGTGGTGATACTTTCTCTAGGGGCTTTCTTTCTTTTCTTTTTAAATATATTTTTATTGATTTCAGAGAGAAAGGGAGAGGGAGAGAGAGATAAAAAACATCAGTGATGAGAGAGAATCATTGATCGGCTGCCCCCTGCACACCCCACACTGGGGACTGAGCCCGCAACCCAGGCATGTGCCCTGACTGGGAATCAAACCATGACCTCCTGGTTCATAGGTTGACGCTCAACCACTGAGCCATGCTGGCCGGGCTCTCGGGGCTTTCTTTAGAAGACTTCTAAGAGAAGTAGGATGCAAAAAGCAACACAAGACAAAAGCCCAGAAGTTCGTGACCATTAAGAAAACCAATTTAAGAAAAAATTTAATGCAGAGTTCTAGGTAAATGCATGAAAGATTTTCATGACCAAACAGAGGACTATCTCCCATTCGGGAGGCAAATGCAAATACTAGAGTACAAATGCGCAGAGACAAAGGTAGATAAAGTAAAAAAGAGTTTCAGAAAGAGTAAAAGCAGTTGCTATAGTTAAGATGTTCAGCTTAATACTCTGGGAAGCAGATTTCTGGAAGTGCAAGGGTATATGCAGAGGCCTGTAACCATTGGGTTTCAAACACATTATTGTAATAGAAGATGCCTTGTTTGTTCACTTGTCATGCATTGAGTACTGCTGTTCACCAAGAATAGTGAAGAAAAACACGATCCTCATGGAAAGGACCACATTAAAAATAAGAACTGGAGTCAGGATTGCCCTTGCTTCATCAATGGTGGAAAAATACATGGGTCCCTGGTTAAATGAGAAAGCGAATAAACAGGAATTACAACTATGTGTCCAACATTTCAATTATGGTATTTAAGTACCCAGGCTAAATGCATAGGGGAGGCATCACAGAATGTACTTAATTGTAATTCCAAGGGCAAGGGACATGTTTATTTATTTTGCCTAAAACTAGTCTGATTTTCCTCAGCCATTCCCTCTGTCTGGATGGCAATGGAAAACAAACAAATATAATTTGTAGTGTAATAAATTAAACAACAATCCCTTTAGGTAATGGCCTCTTTGCTCAAGCTCTCCTCTTCAGTATCCTGCACTCTAAAATGAAATCTGGAGAATGGAGGAGGATACGTGGAGCAGGGTTCATATGATCTCGTAGGTGGAGGGAAGTGTCTGCTGATCTGCACAGCCTCACCTAGGTTCCCAGTGGTTCTGTGTGAACTGTTTGGTCTGCATCGCTAAGGAGGGACTAGCCCATCCCTAAGTTGACATTCCACCTCTACTGATGAGGTTTTGCCTCCTTCCACTTGGGATCTACTTTTCCTCAACCTAGTGGTCTCACTCTGCAGTCTCAATCTCCCGTAGCTCCTGCTGAGTCTCTGCCTCATAACCCCGTGGGCCTGGTTGGTTTCACCCCACCTTCTCAAACAGAGTCAGCTTTCTCTTGGCCCAGAAGGGCCCCTGGCAGGATTGTGCCCAATTAGAACCAGTAAGTTGAACACACAATCTGCCTAAAGGGCCGTCAGAAGCAATCCTACACTGTCCCACAACGCAGTTCAGAACTAGCCCGATCCTGTAGAGCTAGTTTTCTCACTTCTTATAAACTCTTGGGCGAGTTTCATAGTTTAGTACTTTCTCTCAGATAATGAAAAGTCCTCCAGTCAATTCTAATACAAAAAGTGTCATTTATGTAACTAATATGTCCAAGATGAGGGGAAAGGTTTAATCTCTAGAATTTAAGGTTGAATTTTCTTTTGTCCTTCAGTTTGTACCTGTACCAGGCTGGATACCTTCTTCAGAGGGAAAGAAGTGTGTGATTGATTACCTTCTTTATCTCTCTTTCTTCGCCTTCACTCTCTTCCTTGCACTCACTGGGCTGGGGAAGGAAGAAGTGGGGAAGAGAAAGGAAGGGCTGGCAGGTTTTATTGGGCTGGCACTGATAATCTTTGGTGTGAGTTTCCCCTGGCCACAGCAGCTGTTAAAAGCCTTTTGTGGTCACTCTGTCCTCCTGATTCTTCTGCTGGCCTCTGAATACAGCCCTGCAACTCTCACAGGGCCCCGCCTGCCATCAACAGCTTCTCCTTAGCTTCAGCATCCACCACCAGTTCACCTTGAGTTCTTTCTGCTGCAGATGCCATGCCCTCTGGCAGAGACCCTCCTGGGCATCATCCCTTTTAAAATAGCCCCAGGCCAACATTTCTACTGCAAGTTCCACATCTGGTTTTAAAGACGCCAGCTCCTTTGATTATCTCTCAGTGGGAGTACAGTCAGTTTCCCCAAGCAACCCTCTCGGCTTGCTGGCCTCTTCAGGAAGCCTCTTAGCATTATGCAGGCATTAAACAGAAGTCTACTGTGTCCTCCAAGCTTCATCAGGGACATTTTAAACTGAATTAGTTGTTTTCTTCTTAATAATAATGGCCTTTTAATTTTGAAACTATTCAAAACTTAACTGGCACCCAGCCTTGGTGGCTCAGTGGTTGAGTGTCAACCTATGAACTAGGAGGTCACAGTTCAATTCCCGGTCAGGGCATATGCCAGGGTTGCAGGGTTGATCCCTGATCATGCAGCAGGCAGCCGATCAATGATTCTTTCTCATCATTGATGTTCCATCTCTCTCTCCCTCCCCCTTCCTCCCTGAAATCAATAAAGATATATTAAAACAACAACAACAACAAAACCCTAACTGGCTCAGACTGATGCCTCAGTAGTTCAGTCCTCTACAGCATCCCACTGACACTCAACTGAAGGAAAAGCTCTCATCTTAGATGTGGGGGCTGGGAGATGGCTTTGCCAGTTGGAGTAAGTTAGCTGGTTCTCTGTTACCCCAACTGTAGCACTCATCATGATGTGTAATTGTCTATTTGTGGTTGTCTACCCTACTAAATGATCAGCATTCTAAGGACAGAAACTTTATCTACCTTGTTCACCATTGTTTCTGACAAATAGTGCCTGCATTCTCACTGGGAGTGATATGACCAACAAGGGGGCGAAAAAAATCTTAGACAATATAATGGCGTTTCACCCTCCAAAGGGTCAGAACCCATAAACAGATACAAAGTATATCTATGGGACAAAAATTTCACAGGAGAAGAGTTCAGTGGGGGTGGAGAAAATGCCAATAATGAAAAAAAAATTGATAAACATTGATACAGAACAATGAAAACAAAAATAAAGATGGGTTAACTAAGCACATAAATGAATGAATTACCCTAGCTCTTGCTCCCTATAATTTTTCCTTTTTGTGTCTCCTGGCAGTGTTTCGTGGGGCCAATGGTCATTCACTAGAGCCAGCTCCTACTCCTATATACACCCAAGAGTGGTGTGTATCCTTTCTATAGCATTAAGGAAAGGTGGACCCGCCTTTTTATCTGTTACTCTAGTTAGAATTAGTTCATAACATCTTTTGATGAATATGTATCTTTATTCTCAAGAGTGTAAAGGCTTTCAACCATGTCGGCTTATGGTTATAATAAAGTTTATTATAGTCTGTATCACCTTCTGAAAACAACCAGTTTCACTAACAAACTTGAAAATTGAGATATATGAATTTGATTTCTTCTTTTTCTTTATTAGAATAGCTAAGTAACTTTTTTTAAAAAAGGGAAAGTGATTGAGCTATGTGTCTATGTATTTGACTATATGCTACATACTTTTTAAACAATATTACTTCTTTAATCTCTAGTTAAAGTTTGAGCTGATACCAGCTATAGAAATATATAACTATTAAAAACAAGTAGCAGTCACAAAAAGATATAGATACTATTATAATTCTGATAAATAATATTTGGAGAACAAAAGTATCAATGACTTAATGAAATATTATACATATATATGTATATGTTTCTTAGAAGCTAAATTTGAGTAAGTAGAGATTCCAATGCAAACCAAGCAATTATTGAACACATCATGTTTCAGGAACAGAGACAGAATGGCTAATGATATCTAAACTTTACATAGTATTTTTTGACATGCCACAGTGCTTTATGTGAATGATCGTATTCAGTTTGAAATACCACAATCATCTTAGAAAAATATTATTAGTCCCTATTTTATAAGTTGATAATTTATGGTTCTGAAAAGTTAACTGATTTTCTAAGATCACACTGTGAGTGAATAATAAAAGGAAGATTAAATTTAAGCACCTATGCTGTTTCTTCTATGTTTTCTGTCTCAGAAGTCAATCTTGCGGTCCCTCACTTTGATTTTTTCTAAACTGAGACTTAAGAAAAGTGCAGTTATTATAACAATCTGGAAGAACTACACTTCAAGTTCGCAATCAAGATTGCCTCTGATTTATTCATACACGTCCTTCCCATATTTGGGTAGCAAGCATTCATTGTCTGAGGAAAGGCCTGACACAGCAGAATACAAAGGCCAATTCTTTTTCCTTTTGTTGTTGTTTTGCTTTTAATGGCAGATGTTACTGGGTTTTTACAAAAATTATTTTTAGAGCATTTTTAGTTTACAACAAAATTTAGAGGGATATATAGATATTTCCCATATACTCTCTGTCCTGTACATGCATAGCCTCCACCATTATCACTCGCCAGAATGGTACTTTTCTTTTTTACCAAGGAAGAGCTTACAGTGACATGTCATTATTACACAGAGTTCACAGTTTACCTTACCTTGGTGTTGTACATTCGACGTGTTTGAAAAAAATGTATGACATAAATCCATCAGTACAATATCATACAGAGTATTTTCACTGCCCTAAAAATCTTCTATGCTCTGCCTATTTATCTCTTCCCACGCCCAACTATGTCAACCACTGATCTTCTAATTGTTTCCAGATTATCATATAATTGGGTTCATACAGCACGGAGCTTTTGCAGATTGGCTTCTTTCACTTAGTAATATGTACTCCAGTTGCCTCCACGTCTTTTAAAGGCTTGATAGCTCATTTCTTTCTAGCATTGAGAAATAACCCTTTGTCTAGTTGTATCACAGTTTATTTATCCTTTTACTTACCAAAAGACATCTTGGTTGCATCCAACTTTTTGCAATTATGAATAAAGCTACTATACACATCCACGTGCAGTTTTTGTGTGGACTTGTTTTCAACTCTTTTGGGTAAATAAAGCACAATTGCTGAGTTATATAGTCAGAGTATGTGTAGTTTTGTAAGAAATCACCAAATTACCTTCTAAAGTGGCTATGCAAGATATGAGAGTTTCTGTTGCTTCACATGGCCGGTACTTGGTGTTGTCGGTGCTCTGCATTTTATCCATTCTAATAGGTATGAGGTGGGAAATCTTTTCATATGCTCATTTGCCATGTGTATATCTTCTTTGGTAATGTGTCCATTAAAGTCTTTGGTCCATTTTATAATCAGATTGTTTGTTTTTTTTATTGTTGAATTTTTAAGTATTCTTTGTACATTTTAGATAATAGTCTTTTATCAGATACTAGCGTTCCCGTTGCAGGAAAAATCCTGCAATAGGATTTCCTGCTGCACTCTACCCTGCCTCCGTTCCTCCCTTGTCGCCCACCCGCCGCCTTCTCCTCCAGCCCGCCTGCTTTCCCCTTCGCCCCCGGCCCCGCCTCCGCTCCTCCCTTGTCGCCCGCCCCGCCTTCTCCACCAGCCCGCCTGCTTTCCCCTTCGCCCCCGGCCCTGACTTCACTCCTCCCTTCTCCTCCCCCCACCCCTCCGGGCTTGCTTGCTTCTTCAAAGCTTTACTCCCTTCTGCAGCTCTTGGCTTCTTTTGACGCTGTCTTGATATGCAAATTAGCCGCCATCTTTGTTGGGGTAATTTGCATACTCGTCCTGATTGGCTGGTGGGCATGGCTTGGCTGGTGGGCGTGGCTTAGGTGTAGCGAAGGTGCGGTCAATTTGCATATTTGTCTATTATTAGATTAGATTTTTGCAGTCTGTGGCTTGTCTTCTAATGTCCTTGATATTGTCGTTAATAAATCAGAAGTTTTTAATTTTAACAAAGTCCAGCTTATCAAACATTTTTAATGGATTATATCATAAGTGTTGTATCTGAAAAAGCATCATACCCAAGGTCATTTAGGTTCTCTTCTATGTTATCTTCTAGGAGTTTTATACTTTTGCATTTTACTTCTAAATCCATAGACTCCATTTTGAGTTAATTTTGGTAAAGGATGTAAAGTCCATGTCTAGATCCATTTTTTCTTGCATGTGGATGTCCAGTTATTGCAGCACCATTTGTTGAAGAGATCATCTTTGCTCCACTGTATTGTTTTGCCCCTTTGTTGTCTATATGAATGGGAGTCTATTTCTGGGTTATCTAGTCTATTCCATTGATCTATTTGTCTGTTCTTTAATTAATACCATACTGTCTTCATAACTGTAGCTTTTGTATAGTAAGCTATAAAGTTGGGTAGCAGAAGTTCTCCAATTTTGTTCTCCTAAATATTTTCTTCTTCAATATTGTACTGGCTATTCTGGGCCTTTCATCTCTTCCATATAAAATTTAGAATCAGTTTGTTGATATCCATAAAATAGCTTGCTAAGAATTTGATTTGGGTCACAGTGAATCTTTAGACTAAGTTGGGAAGAACTGACACCTTGACAACATTGAATCTTCATAACCATAAACATGGAATATCTCTCTATTTATTTAGTTTAATTTCATTCATCAGAGTGTTTTCTTCATTTAGATGTTGTACCTATGTTGTTAGGTTTATATCTAAGTATTTAATTTTGGGAGTGCTAATGTAAATGGTACTGTGTTTTTTATTTCAAATCCCATTGTTAGTATATAGGAAAGCAATTGACTCTTGTATATTAACCTTGGTCCTGCAACCTTGTTACAATCTACATGGACAATCATGTCATTTGCAAACTAAAAGAATTTTATGTCTTCCTTTCCAATATATATGTTTTTATTTTCTTCTCTTATTGCAGTAGCAAGACTTCCAGTATGATTTTGAAAAGAAGATGTGAGAAGGACATCCTTGCCTAGTTCCTAATCTTGGTAGGAAATTTTTGAAATTATCACTATTAAGTATATATTAATGTTAGCTTTGAGATTTTTGTAGATAGCCTTTATAAAGTTGAGAAAATTTCCTCTACATTCCAAGTTTACTGAGAGTTTTTATCATAAATGGATGTTGGATTTTGTCAAATGCTTTTTCTGCATCTATTGTATTATCATGTGATTTTTCTTTTTTAGTTTGTTGATGCAATGGATTACATTAATTGATATTCATGTACTGGCTCAACCTTACATATCTGGGACAATCCCACTTAGTTGTGGTATAAAAATTCTTTTCACACTCTTTACCCCAATTTAATTTGCTAATATTTTATTTGAATCTATGTTCATGAGAGATGACTATCTCTCTGGTTTTGGTATTAGATAATGATGGCCTCACAGAATGAGTAGTCCCTTTGCTTCTAGTCTCTAAAAGAGAATGTGGATAATTCATATAATTTGTTTCTTTAATATTTGGTTGAATTCACCTGTGTACCCTCCTTGCCTGCTGCTTTCTGTTTTGGAACAAAGCCAATTTCTGACTTAAAAATTTCAAAATAGTTTAGGACATTAAAAAAGGTTTTGAAAAATAGAGAAGATGTATTAGAAAAACTTTCTCTCTTCCTATTAATCATCCCCCACCCCAGGTTATATAAAGATTCTAGAGTTGCACTATCCAATATGGTAGCCACTAGTCACTTGTAGTTGTTTAAACTTAATTAAAATTAATCAAATTCAAAAACAGTTCTTTAGTCATACTAGTCACATTTCAAATGCTCAGTAGTCAAATGTGGTTTGTGGCTGTCATCCTGAATAGCACAGATATAGAGTATTTTCATTATCACAGAAAATTCTAGATAATGAGATGAAGTTGAAAGAATGGACATCAAACAAATTGACAGAGGGTGGACCTTTACAAGTTTTGTGACTGAAGAAAAAGGATGTAGCTATAGAAACTAATGACTTATGATTACTCAGTATCAGATAACTCAGCAAATGCCTCTATTGGAGGAGGTGATAATGACAAAAACTATAGGTGCTACCTTTGAACCTAGTGTTCGGACATCTGTAATTTTCATTAAAATAGTTAAGCATTAATTTTTTTCATATTTTGTGCGCAGCCAGCATACTAATTAAGAATCTTCACCCCAGGAGTGGTCAGCTAGCATTATATCAGAGAAGCTCCTATTCAGATGTGGTTATTATAAGCACTTCAGCTATCATTATCTCTGATCACATCAGAAATTTAGCTAATTAGTAAACTGCCAAAATGGGTTTTTAATTAGTGAAATTAATGGTTTATTAATGGCATAAAGGATGTTAGAAATATACTCTTTTGGCAACAGCATAAAGTAGTCAGGCTTACCGTTCAGCATAAAATATTCAGGGTTCTCTAAACTCAGGTCTACTCTTCTGTAATACCTAATGAAAAATGCAGGTACAACCTGGCCCTTTTCACATTGCCCCATGGGAACTGGGACTGAGAGAACCTGTGTAAATGCTGATACTCAGGTTATTGCTATAGTTGTGAATAATTACTGCCCTATGTTGGTGATGCTGGAATCTCAAGTCTTCTGCAGGTATTCACAAAACTATAGTTTAACATGTGAGCTTGCAAGTAGGATAAATCTCAGATCCTTCACAATTCTTGACACCTGCTGACAACTGAAACATCATGGAATCCTGCCATTGGGAGAATATTACATCTATTTTAGGGTACTTTACATGTAAGGTGGTAGTTGAAATACCAAAGAACAGAGAACTGGGACTCTGGAGATTGCAAAACAAGTTTATGAATGGTTTTCACTGGCTAACTAAATAAAGGTTTATGTAATAGATCGCTCTCTTTCTCTGTGCTTTGTATATATATGGTGGCATTGGTTTGAGACTTACTTTCTTTATAACATTGGAATTAAATTTCTTGAGAAGCTGTTATTATCTACAGAGAAGAAATTGGTTCAGGTCAATTTATAATACCTTGGTACCTTGTAAGCCTCCTATATTGGAGTTGCAACTTTAGAAAAAGATGTCCAGTACTTTGTAGAATGAGGGTGCAAAACAAAGATTAATTTTAATTATAGAAAGACTAAGAGTTTGTGGCTTAAGATAAATATTTGTTATAATAGTTGTTAGTGGCTGGTGAAATAGAGATGTACAACTTTCAAGATAAAAATTAAAATATGGATAGCAAGTCCAAAAGTTATTATATTACTATATTATATTATTTGGACTTGCTATAATATAAATATGTAAATGCTATACATATTACTCTAACCACCCACCCATTACCATTAACTGAAAGCTATTCCACAGAAGATTGTAAATGACCACACTTTAGCATGAGAGTCTATAGTTTCCCACACAAAATAGGAATGATTTAAAAAATTAAAACATGCTCTAAAATGTGTTTCATCAAAAAATATACAGAATGAAAATTATTCAATAGTTACGAAATTTAACTCAGAATGAAATTTTGACACCATACCGTATATATGTCTAACCTACTGCTAGAGAATGGGATTCTAGAAAATTCTCATATTAAAAAGATATAATGGTTGCATATGGGGAGACATGTTAACAACCTTTTAGAGAATTTTTGCCATCTCCTTTTTACTTTTAAAATGTTCAGTTAATCATGCTTAACAATGTTCATAGTAGAGTTTCTTGAATGGCTAGTGTAGTACCATTTTCTGCTGCTGGCGTTGCCAAATTTTTATTCCAGGAACACATTTTCAGCTCTGAAATAGTGTTAGTCCTGACATTAACTAGCAGCTGAAGAAATGTCGTATATGAAAAGAATATTAAATTCCTTCTCCATTCACTTGCTAAGTTGTAAATATAGTTCGTACTTTCTGGGTGGGTAGAACCTACAAGGGCAGCATTCTAAGGCCAGGGCCCTTTCCACAGATCTGCATGAGGCCCTGTCAGCACCAGGCCCAGACTGCCAATAGCATGGACTCCACAGAGAGCCATTCCAGGCACTTGATGATGACCTGTAATTTTCTCCTTTCCTTTCCTCCCATTCCCCTTATTTTTTTCCATTTTTGTTTTCTCTCTCTCTCCTCTCTGTCATGCAATAGATGTGCTCATGTACGCATAGAGTATACCCTACTGGTGACAACCAGGGTGCATTTTCCACCATCTACAAACTATCCAAAACAATGCCTAGCATCATGCACATCATATATCTGAATGATTGATGAAAACCTCACTATCCATTAAAAATGTTTTAAAGTACTGTAGGCACAAGTAAGGTTCAGAGGGGAGCCTTAGAAGGAGCAGCAAACAAAGCTCACTCACTAGAAGAGACCACCAAGAGGTGGTCCTTTCTGCTGGAAATTTATTTTTCAACCAATAGGTAAAACTTCTTCCTCAGAGGAGTGAATCACATTGATTCAACTGCTCCTCAATGTCTAATCTGGGGAAAATAACTTCAAAGTCGCAGCACTCTGTGAGCGCTCTGAGACTGGCATCTGATTGGCATGTGTTTTCTATAAATGCTCCAGCAGAGCAGAGTTCCTGCTGGCCACTCCAGGCATGAAGACACACATTTGGTGTATTTCCAAACATGCTGGATATTGGCTCTGGATGCCTTTAACAAAGGAATTTGTATTATTGGAGGAAGGTTTTTTTAAAAAAAGTATAGAATGTTGTAAACGATTCCCAGGCATACCAGACCCTGAACTCTAGGGAGATATGGTCTGCGAGATTGAGAAGGCATGCTATTACTTCCTCAACTTTACTCTTTATTCCAGATGGAACTACTTAGATGAAGTCGTAGCCTGATGTGCATGGAACAGAGGCCAGGGGAAAGGAAAATAAACAACACTGTTCCCATGTATGTGAATCTTGATATATACATATGTATATGTATGTGTCTGTGTGTGTGTATGTATGTATATATATATATATATAATTTTTTTTCACTCCAAGCAAGTATTCATTAATATTATTTTAAAAGTCTTACGTTTGTCTAATTCTTATTATTTTCAAAGTGCTTACACACACACACACACACACACACACGCACATACACACACACACACAGAGCCACATGTTTTTCCTAGCTACTCTATAAAGTAATTACGATAGTCGTTATTATCTCTACTGTGCGTTAAAGAAAGAAAATAATTTGCCTAGGACCACAGTTAATTAGTAACAGAATCAGAATTAAAATCCAGAATTCCAGGTTCTCATTTTACTGCTCTGAGCCCTATGCTTCATATGTGTTTGCTGTTTAAAGACACCACAGTATTTCTCTTAATATAATGGCATGCTGAGTGCCAAAGGATATAGCATATAAAACAAGATGTTTTCCTCACAGACCATTTCCAACTGTGACTTGGAAGTAAAGACATATTATCAGTGGCCAAGCCAGTCTAGTGAATTGCTCTGTATGGAAATTCCATTTTCAAATAAGACTTGTGAAAGGAGGTTATTAGCAGAAAAACTAAATCAAAACACCAGACGTTCCTTTAATATGAAGGCAAACCAGAAAATGGAAAATCTTATTTTATCATAAGAAATATGGAATGCTTGAAAATAAAAGGATAATGAGAGGGAATATTGTGTCAATAAATTATTTATGGGCCTACCCAGTCCTTAAATCTTGCTATCTCCCCTCAGGAAAGGGCTCTGTGAGACACTGGTCCCTTTGTCAAGCAGATAACGCCAAACTCTTTACGGCTAATAGCACTGGTTTCACTATAAATCTGAGTCACAGAAAATCCTTCTGCAGGGATAACAACCAGCAACACCTTATCCATTTAAACTTACCCATCCTTGTTCTGGTTTTGTGGGTTTAAGGAAATCTATTCATAGAACAGCACTGAAAGAATAAATATTGCTGGATTGATTCTTAAGTGTTAATACTCTTAATTGCTGCTCTTATCAAGGTGAGTTATTTCCACTACATTGTTTGGAAGGGAAAACAGTACTATGAGCAGCCATTAGACCTGAGTATTCCAAGCTTGGCAGCTTAATCTGTTTCAAACACTTGGCATAAAAGAGCCAAATATTAGGTCTGGCCTGTAACAAACACAAATGAACTAAACAAACAAACAAACAAATAAAAACACAAATTAACTTTTCCCTCCCACCATGTAATTTCTCTTTACCCTTGTCTTAGGTGTTCAGCATATTTCATTTTCATCTCTAAAGTGCCCTTTCCCTTCAATCTGATGTGAAAAGACTGCTTCATCCTTGGCTATCTCTTGCCTGAATTATTACAACTTTCTCCTGCAACTCTTCTTCCCTCGTGTGTGTGTGTGTGTGTGTGTGTGTGTGTGTGTGTGTGTGTGTAGTCAATCAAAATGCTGCCCAAAAAAAGTGATAATCTCTGTTAAAATAAAGCACTCATCATCTTTGAACAGGAAAACAAGCATTTTGAGAAAAGAGCTACCAGTATAGAAAAATTAACAAACTCTGGTGTCGAAAGGAGCGCGATTGACTATATTGTGAAGAATCTTTCCTGTCGCCTCTCAGAGACTTTGCAGCCAAAATAGTCACCGATACAGAATTATGCATCTGCTGAGTCTACATACAAACCGATAGGGAAAAAATGAAAGCAAGTTAAATCAAATAATCTATTTTTAAAAGAATTATAATTGAACTGAATTTGTATTTTTTTTTAATTTGTGTTAAAATACATGGTTGCCTCAGGATATTCAACTGGTTCCTGTGTGCAGATAGTCTGTATATGAACTTCTCTAGTGCACATCGATGACATACATGTTGGTAATAAATACCAGCCTCTCTGGGCAAAGCAACGTGTTCAACATTGAGTTCAACAGGGAAAGATTTACCATGTCAGTAACAGAGAGAGGCTGAGTATTTTACCCAGGGTTGGTGAGTGCCTGGTGAAGAGTCTGCCATCCTTGGCAATACGATCTTTGCCACTTCCTATTATTCACAGCACCCTAAGCTTTGCTAAAGGACTTGTGAGAGCAGGCAAAGGCAGCCGGAGTGAGGAGAGCTCAGGGTCTGGCAAACCAGTTACTTGAGAGTCTTTTTCTACTTCTGGCACTGGCCATCAGATGATAAACGCACATGATGCCTTTTCACAAAGAATGTCATTTATACTGTGAAAGACACATTGTACACAAAATTTCATAAAAAGACAAATTCTACCAAATGTAAAACTTGATACATTCAGTGTAAAGAGCTGAAGTCTGTTACTATTGAGTATTTTAATGTGACAAAATATGAAGGGTTAAAAACATTGAGAAATTGTTGTCCTAGGTTAAATAATGGCCACCCAAAGATATCAAGTCCTCATCCTTACCACTTGCAAATGTTACTTGTTTTAAAAAAGGATCTTGCCCTGGCCAGTGTTGCTCAATGGTTAAAGTCCTGGCCCGCACACTGAAGGGTTGCAAAGTTGATCGTTGGCCCAGGCGGGGTACGTGCAGGAGGCAACCAATTGATGTGTCTCTCTCACATCAATGTTTCTCTCTCTCTTTCCCTCTCTCTTTTTTCCCCTCCCTCTTTCCCACTGTCTCTAAATATCAATAGAAAAATATCCTTGGGTGAGGATTAACAACAAAAAACTAAAAAAAAATAATAATAAAAATAAAAAAGGATCTTTGCGAATGTAATTAAGTTTAGAACCTTGAGATCAGATAACTCTGGATTATTTAGGTGGGACTAAATGCCATTACAAATGTCCTTTTAAGAGAGAGCAGAGAGTACCCTAGTCGGTTTGTCTCAGTGGATAGAGCATCAGCTTGTGGACTGAAGGGTCCCAGGTTCAATTCGGGTCAAGGGCACATGCCCCGGGTTGCTGGCTGGATCCCCAGTAGGGGACATGTAGGAGGCAGCCAATCAATGATTCTCTCTCATCATTGATGTTTCTATCTCTCTCTTCCTCTCTGAAATCAATAAAAATATTTTTTTAAAAAAAAGAGAGAGAGCAGAGAGATTAGACACCCAGACAAGTTAATGTGAAAATGGAGGCAGGGATTGCAGTAAAATAGCCACAGATCGAGGCTTGCCCATGGCTGCTAAAGTCAGGAGAGAGGCATGGAATTCTCCCTCAGAATCTCCAGAAGGAACCAACCCTGCCAACAGCTTGATTCCGAACTTCTGGTCTCCAGAACTCTGAGGGAAGAAATTACTGTTGTTTTAAGCCAACAAGTTTGTGGTCATTTGTACGGCAGCCCGAGGAAACTGATATAGCTATTTATAGCACATATGAATTCTTAAGACTGTCATTCTTTGTATAAATCTGTAAACTTTTGTCATTAGAATACCCTATCTCTAGTATTTATGCCACGTATTACAAAAGAAATAAACCAGGATGGAAACATTAAATCTTGACCTCAGAAAATTAGAAAGTTTCAGGGAACAAAATATAAAGATTTGGGAAGGAAAAAATGTAAAAATAAAACTTAAAGCATTGTTCTTAATGCAGTAGAAATTAGTTGTTATGTCATGTTCCTCCAGTCTTCCTTGAGGCTGACTTTCAAATCTATTTAATTGATCAATCATGAAAGAAGGTTTAATTTAGTTTTGTTTCTTACAGATGAATGGCATGCTTTTATTCAAAAAGTCAAATTTTGTGCAGGCTTTAAAATGAAAAAATAAATTAGATTTGGACTTCATGGAAGTGTTAGTATCTTTAAAAGTTAATTCTTGTCCTGACTTGAGATGAGAGAGAGAGAGAGAGAGAGAGAGAGAGAGAGAGAGAGAGAGAGAGAAAGGAAAGAAGGAAGGAAGGAAGGAAGGAAGGAAGGAAGGAAGGAAGGAAGGAAGGAAGGAAAGAAGGACAGTGTGTTACCATTCAAGATACCAAGAAAATCATTTTCTTATTGGATATATCCTCTGGACTAGCCTTAGACAAAAGTTAGAATGGGGTAAACATTTTTACTGGTACCCTCCTTACTTTGCTTCTACCTTGCCTACTAAAATGAAAGAATGTGTTTGAAAATGTGTTCACACAAATGCATTGAAGAATTAATATATTAAACATCTGTAGCAGAGAATTCTAGTTTATCCCCCCAAAATCCGTTCTCCTCTCAGTAATGAAATCTCCAATTTTTAACTGGCACATGGCTACTCAGGATACAGACTACGTTTTCCAGCCTCTTTCATAGCTAAGTGTTGCCACATGAGGAAGATGAAAGTGTTCTTGAAGGGAAAACGTATTTCCTTTTTCAGTTGCTATTATGAGCAGAGATGTTATAATTTAATTCCCAGCAGCCATCTTGGACCGGGACGGGAGCTGCATATGGTGAACAACAAAATATACAGACTGCAGACAGTCTGTATAAACACTAATAAGAATTGAACTAATAAGAATAGAATTAATAAGCCTTGGTTACTGCCATGTCGTACTATGTCATTCAAGCTAATCCCTTAGCATAGTGCCTGACACAAAACAAATGCTCATTACATATTTCTATACTTACTAACTTTCTAATAGCTATTATTAATTAATTAATTAATTAATTAATTACAATGCAACACAGTTTATGCATATAGTCCTCACAAGAACCCAGTCAGTTAGGCAATATTATCATCCTCAAGTTGTATATAAGGAAACAAATTCCTAAAAGATGCCCAAAGTCACAGAGCTAGTAATTGGCACCTGAGATGGGACTATGTGATTCCCAACTGAGTATTCTTTCCACTACATGATTTTGTCTTATCATAAAATCATTGGTTTGTGTCTCTGATTATCCCAAAGTTATTCTAAGGTTTTATTTATTCTTTAAATGTAGAAATCTTACTCTCTATAAAGGGAATAAATGCACTGAAGCAGATCATATGTTGTTTTTAAAAATCAAAAGTAAGAATAATAAAAGAAACAAATGAAATCTGTAGGGAAAAGGATATTTTGGATGAGATTTCTGGTATTTCCTGCTACTAATCATACAGGAAATGTCTTTTTCATCTTTTCCCCAACCCTTATACTCAAGACTTTAGCACTTCTATTTCAGACTGAAGGCAATTAGGAGCCTCATGAGAAAAACAAAAATACAAATTAAAAAAAACAAACATACACCTCATTGCATTTAAAAAGCTTATACAATTCATGAATATGAAAAGGTTTTAAGGAATTTTTCAAATGTCCAATAGTTTCTTCCTTTTGGTTTTCATAACATGAAGAAATTTGGCCGAAACCGGTTTGGCTCAGTGGATAGAGCGTCGGCTTTCGGACTCAAGGGTCCCAGGTTCGATTCCGGTCAAAGGCATGTACCTTGGTTGCGGGCACATCCCCAGTAGGGGGTGTGCAAGAGGCAGCTGATCGATGTTTCTCTCTCATCGATGTTTCTAACTCTCTATCCCTCTCTCTTCCTCTCTGTAAAAAATCAATAAAATATATTTTTTTTAAAAAGAAATTTGACTACCATTCTTGGAAAAACTTTGTGGGACTTTTTAAATATAAAGATAAAATATTTTCAGATACTTCAAATATTCTGACCACAAATAATATTGTGACATTAAAAAACAGAACATAATCTTCCAGACTAATCAGAATGCAGAAGTATGTTAAAATTACAATCTAATTCCATCTTTTATTTCAATGCAATTTTTCCTTTGCAAATTGTGGGCTGCATGTAAAGTAGTTAGTGTTTAAGAGCTGGCTGAACAGAGTCTAGGCTAACTTCAGCATTTAGAATTATATCTCAGAGTCCTTTATTTGGTCAGAATCTACTCAATAATTTAGATATAGGAACACACCTAATTTGTGAGTGTTGTGCAAGTGGAAAGCTTCAGTGCTATATTAGATGTTGTATAAATTAGCTGTCTAAAAAAATCAGCCGAAACTTTGTGCTTAAAACAACAGGCATTTAGTAGCTCATAGTTTTATGGTTCAATGGATTAGGCTGGGTTCAGTTGGGCAGTTCTGCTGACCTGGGCTGAGCTTAAGTATGTCTTGGCTGAGGTTCATTTATGTGTCAGCAATCAACTGCAGGTTGGCTTAAACTGTCCATCTGTGGGACAGAGTGCCCCAGTTCTCTATATGACCTTCCGTCCTCCTGCAGCCTAGCTTGAGCTTGTTCACTTTGTGGTCTTATGGTTCCAGGAGCAGCAAAAGAGAAGACAAGCCTCTTTTGCAACCACTTCTCAGGTTTCTGCTGTCACATTTACTAAAGTTCCATTGGTCAAACCAAGCTATGTAGCCAAGCCCTGTGTCAGTATAGGCGGGAATAGCATAATTCAGGGATAAAGGGAAATATAAATAAATGTGGAGGCATTACTACAGCAACCTAACACATGATAAATGAGAGGTGTTGTTTTTTTTTTTTTTAAATGGCAAGAGTGGTGAACCAAAAATACAAGGGGAAATCTCATAGGAATAAATATGTAATATTTATAAATAGAATACACTTGCATGTGAACACCCTATATAGGTAGAGAATGAAAGAGACTTGATTTAAATTCAGTCTCATTGAAAAAGTCTTAAGAATTTTGGTTGGTAACAAGCTCAATATAAATCAGCAATGTGAACTGACTATCAAAAGAAAGAGAACAGCTAATGCCATCTTAAATGGCATTACTGGAAGAAGAGGTGTCAAACAAATGGAGCGAATAATGTCCTGGGATTTTGCAGTGGTCATACCTCACCTGTTCTGGGTACAATAAATGACAAAGGCGAGTGGATCACACAGTGCTCCAGAGGAGTGGCACCTGAGTGATAGACAGGAAGGAAGATGGAAATATATTGTACACAAATTCTTCAAAGGATATGAGGACATCCAGTCTACAAAAGAGATTTAAGATTTGAAGGTAATGTGATGATAGCATTCTTCAAACAGTTTAGAAGCAATATTACATAGAACTTGGATTAGACGTGCTCCCCATTGCTTTGGAAAAAAGAGGGGGCTCATAAGTAGAAGCTACAAGAAGGCAAATTTAGGTCCAGGGGTAGGAAAGAATGACAACGCTCCCAATTATTAGAGGGTCCATAAGTGGAAGCAACTAGGTAAGGCCCTTTGCAGCAGTAGCTTCCCATCTGGCTGCATCAGAATCACCGATGGAGCTTTGTGAAGTGTACATGGCGCAGCACACTCTGGCATGAAATTTGGATCACTGTGCTTGAAACTTCCTCGCTGGAGATCCTGGCACATGATCAGGGAGCCATTGCTCTAAGACGGAGTCAGCAAACGATGGTCTGCACCTTGCCTAGCTGCTTCCTGGTGGAGTCCTCTTTTCTCTGCTTGCACACTTCTAGTGAAAGGACGCTCACCGTCTGGCAAGTAGACTCTTCCATGTATGGACACTTCTCATAATTGTGAAGGTTTTTTCCTACCACTGGGCCATAATTTTGTTTGGCCCTAGAGCTAAGAATGGCTTTTACCTTAATATTTTGTGACATATGAAAACCATCTGAAAGTCAAATGTCAGTGTTCATAAATAACATTTTACCAAGCACAGCCATGGTCATTCTCCACCTTTTGACTACATTGCTACAACGGTAGAGGTGAGTAATTGTCTCAGAGACCGCATGGCCCACAAACCTTAAAAGATTTATGATCTGGCTCTTTACAGAAAAAAATCTGCCAACCCCTGATCTAAGATCTGACTATCAAAAGTGTGGTGTCATCAGGAAACTGGTTAGAAATCCAGACCCTCAGGCCCCACTCCAGAGCCCCTGCATGTGAAATGGCTTTTAAAATGATGTCCAGCCTGGCCGGTGTGGCTCAGTGGTTGAGTGTTGACACAGGAAGCAAGAGATCATCGATTTGAGGTTTGATTCCCAGTCAGGGCACATGCCTAGGTTGCAGTCTCAACCCCCCGTAGGTGGCGTAAAGAAGGCAGCTGATAGACATCTCTTTCACTGATGCTCCTATCTCTCTTACTTTCCCATCCTCTCCCTACCAAATCTTTAATAAACAAACTTAAAAAAATAAAATAAAATGATGCCCAGGTCATTAATATTCATGTTAACGTTTGAGAAGCACTGCTCCCAAGGGTGATCAATTCTAAAATCTGTTTACATATAAACTCCATATTGCATTATTTCTAATTATTCGATGGAAACAATGGAATGTTACTTAGTCTGACAGTCTCCATTAAGTACCATATTCAAAGCACTTTTAAATGACCCCGAAATCCACAGGTAAAACAGAGTGAACAGGGTCCTTTCAGTCCCATGGGAAAAACTGGTATTATAAAAATTGCGGCAGTCTTCCCAGTACCCAGATGTTGGTTTCTAGTAACATTCTCCAATAAAAGGAACCAAGGGTCCTTAGAGATTCTAAGGCTGGGGCGGGCAATATACAGGATGAGCCTGGAGCATTTTATAGTGCCAGAAAGTAAGGAAGTGATCACACAGAAAATATGGGGATATGTCAAAAGCACACAGGAGGCAACTGAGAGAACTCCTAATGGGCCAAAGCTGAAACAATTTGAGCAGAGAGAGAGAGAGAGAAATGTAGTGTTAGATTATAATGCAAAGTATAAAAAATACATGGGTTCATACTGAGATAAATGATTGAAAAAATGCGTAAGTGAAAGAAAAGAGACAAGTCTCCTGTACAGAAGAATTCCAAACACAAACACAATGTTTATACTCTTCCCTCAAGGAGGTGGAGCACAATTCCCCACCCTTACGTATGGGCTGAGCGTAGTCACCTCCTTACAAAGAGTATAGTTTGGAAAGGTGGACTCCTTCCAAAGGTCACGGTGTGGAGTTACTTCACAGTGGAGAAATCTGACAAACACTGCTTAAACCAGATGATTTAGACATGCTATCAACATGTCTTTGGACAAGACATGTTGATAGCATGTGCCCTTGATATGATGAGATGAAATGGTACTTTACTTCCCCAAATTCATAATCCCAGTCGAATCATGAAAAAATTTTCAGAAAAATCTCAAATGAGAGAGGTTCTATGAAAGATCTAACCAGTACTCTTCAAAACTGTCAACAAGTCATGGAAAACAAGTAAAGTCTAAAAAACTGTCACAGCCTAGAAAAGCCGAAGGAGACATGGCAGCAAAATGTAACATAGTATGCAGGATGGGGCCCTAGAACAGAAAAATGACATTAGGTAAAAACAAAACAAACAAACTAACAAAAACTAAGGAACTCTAAAGAAAATTTAGATCTTAGTTAATAATAAGGTCCATTAATTGTAACAAGTGTACTGTACTAATGTTAGATGATAATAATAAGAGAAACTGGTACAATGTACATAGGAACTCTGTATTATTCTCACAATTTTTCTGTAAATCTAAAACTATTCTAAAATTAAAAATATATATATTTGGGACATTTTGACCTTTGCCAGAATCCCTTTTTGAATTATGTTGACTATAAATCATAAATTATAAATTAAATAATTGTCATGCCCACAATCACATTCTGATCAATTGTCTAGTTAGTTGTTTTAAAAGATTTTTAATCCTCACATGAGGCTATGTTTTATTGATTTTAGAGAGGGAGGAAGTGGGGGAGAGAGATGAGAAAAACATAGATTGGCTGAACCCACAACCTGGATATGTGCGTGCCCTGACTGGGAATTGAACCCACAACCCTTTTGGTGCATGGGATGAAACTCCAAATGAGCCACCTGACCGGGGCTGGTCAGTTCTTTATAGCACAAACTGTTTTAATTTGACTGAATGACTGAAGACTTGCTATTTATTGTTCTACCAAAATGGTTGGTCTAACCAGAGTGAGTCATTGCTGGGCCTAAACGGGCAGTCGGACATCCCTCGATGGGTCCCAGATTGGAGAGGGTGCAGGCTGGGCTGAGGGACACACACCCCCGTGTATGAATTTCGTGCACCGGGACTCTAGTTCTCTAATAAAAGGAACAAAGGGTCCTTAGAGATTCTAAGGCTGGGGTGGGCAATATACAGGATGAGCCTGGAGCATTTTACAGTGCCAGAAATTAAGGAAGTGATCACACAGAAAATATGGGGATATGTCAAAAGTACACAGGAGACAACTAAGAGAGCTCCTAATGGGCCAAAACTGAAACAATTTGAGGAGAGAGAGAGAGAGAGAGAGAGAGAGAGAGAGAGAGAGAGAGAGAGAGAAATGTAGTGTTAGATTATAACCCAAAGTATAAAAAATACATGGGTTCATACTGAGATAAATGATTGAAAAAATACATAAGTGAAAGAAAAGAGACAAGTCTCCTGTACAGAAGAATTCCAAACAAAATGTTTATACTCTTTCCTCAAGGAGGTGGAGCAGAATCAAGAATGGAGACCCATGTGGTCTGGATGTAAGTTGAAGTCATGGAGTAATTCTGATACATGGAGAGACAGAATTTTGACCTTTAAGATTTTTGGAAATGTGGATGACTGCTGAGAGCTATGGGGAGACTCAGCAGGACTGAGGAATGTTAATCAAGTCTGTCTTTCTTAAGCAGAAAGAAACCACAGTTATTAATGATGAAATATTGTAGAGAAATTTTTGTAATGTAAGCAGTTCTTCCTCTTACAAAAATCTGTTTTACAATCCTCAGTAACAACCACAAGTGCCAAAGGAGGCATTGTAAAAAAAAAAAAGAAACAAAAACTTTTTTTTTTTTTTTAACTTTGGAGCATCTGTGATCTTAAGAGAAAGCAAAGTTGCTGCATGTTCTGAACCTGCAATGTCCTCAATAGAAAGATGGGTGGCACCGGATAAACAGATCATATGCACACTGCCAGAATTTTTGAATTAATCTGTTACATTCCTAAAATTCCACCCGTTCATCTCATTATGAAATGTAAATACATCTGGCATTCATGTGAATTTCTGTCTTTCACTATCCATGTGGGTTAATTCCATCAGAGATTGCTGCCTGGTTAATTTTAATTGTACATCCCATGAGCAGACAAAAAAGAATGTGGCATACGCTACAATGAAATAATATTCAGCAATAAAAAGGAATTGAGTACTGATAGATGCTACAATGTGGGCGAACCTTGGAAACATTATGTTAAGTAAAAGAAGTCTGACACACAAAAATATATATTGTATGTCCATTTCCATAAAATGTCTAGAAAATAAAAATTTAGAGAGACAGAAGGCTGATTAGCAGTTACCTAGGGCTATGGGTGTAAACTGGGAATATCTGTAAATAGCAAATAGGTATTTATGTTTGGTTGGTTGGTCTTTTAGGATGATGAAAATGTAAAATTACATTGTGGTGATGGTTGCACAACTCTATAAACATACTAAAATTCTTTTAATTGTACAATTAAAATGGATGGATTTAGTGCTATAAAAATTATGTCTGAATAAACCTGTTTAAAGTAGTTACTTGTGCTTTAGAAAATTGAGTATTTGTGACTATATTTGAGGTAAAGCAGTATGGGATGGACAAGTAGCTTCCTCTTGGAAGACAACAAAATATGACCTCAATTGGAACAGAAGAAATGTGACCAACCTAGCTGGTGAAATGATAATGGAACCAATATTGATTTGTAAAACATGTTGGGGATTACCATATATTACAATTGTAGTTGATTGGACTATTTTGTGGTTTAAGGGGAGAGAACATGGATTAGTGTTATTTGGGCATTAAGTGGAATTCCTACTGCTCATTACAGGAGTATGCAGGCACATGAGCATTGCAAAGCTTAAAAACATATAAATAATTAATAGCTAGCTATTGCAAAAGCTATTCCTCTTATAGCTACAATAAGACAATTGTTCCACTTATTTTTTTAAAAAAGACACTTAGAAACTATTTATAATAGCTTATTTTTAAAAATAAATATCAAGGCTGTACTAACAAAAATCTTTTCTTGGTATACATTTCTGAGACTGCTAAAACCTCCTGTTTTATGTAACAACCACTTCTGAGCACTCATAAATAGTCAGCTTGTGGCTTTTTGAAAGGCAATTGGATATTCCTACTGTTTAGCATTGCAAAACTGCACTGTTGGTGGTACTAGGAAATTCTCTGCCATCAACATTCTTGTACACCCAATGCAATAATATTTAAAGATTAGATGGGTTTTACCTAAGTGGTAGGATTATTGTTTTGAACAGTTCTTGTGATAAAAGGAATAAAAATAATTTTTAAAAGGGATATATGTATAATCTACACAATGGAATACTACGGCTGCTGTAAAAAAGAAGGAACTCTTACCATTTGCAACAACATGGATGGACCTGGGGAGCATTATGCTAAGTGAAATAAACCAGTTGGAGAAAGACAAATATCACATGATCTCACTCATTTGTGGAATATAATGAACAACATACACTGATGAGCCAGAGACATAAAAGCATCGAACAGACCGTCCAATCTAAGAGGGAAGTCAGGGAAGGGGAGGGGGATAAGAGATCAACCAAAGGTCTTGTATGCATGCATATGAGCATAATCAATGGACACAGTCAGTAGTGGGGTGAGGGCATGTGCTGGAGGGGTAGGAGCGGCTGGGGAGAGGTCAATAGAGGAAAAGGAGACTTAGGTACTAGTAATACTTTAAACAATAAAGAATTTTTAAAAATTGTGAACACAAGAAAAATCCTATATAATAAAGATGTAATATGCAAATGGTCATTATGCTGTGAAGCATAACGACCAACTGCATAATGACTGGATCACGGATCAGCAGGAGGGTGGGGCAGTGAGCTACAAGCAGGAGATGGAGAGCTACAGGAGGGGGACAGGGCAGCAAGCTATGAGGGGGAGCAGGGGGGTGGGGGGAGCTACAGGAGGGCAGGGCAGCAGGCGGAGAGCTACAGGAGGGCAGCAGCGAGCTACTGGCAAGCTACTGGCACACAGATTCGTGCGCAGGGCTAATAGTAAATAAATAAATAAAAAGTAAATAAAAGGTATAGGTATTGAAAATCTAATTAGTCAAGAAAGTTAAACAGAATGAGGTTTTGCATAATCAACCATATTGTTGTTTAGAAACTCAATTGCACTTTAGTTTCAATAAAGATCATTCATTCATGGTTCATATCTAAAATGCACTGAAAATAAATAGCTGATTCTATTGATAAACTCATGGTGTTAAGCCATCTTTTAAGAAACAAAATTGTGGTTAAATATGTTAAGAATATGTTTTGTTCCCTATTTCAGTTTTTGTTCTGTGTAGCATATTGCTTCTCCTGCTGTTGTTTGCACCATTTTTACAGTTGGCATAAGTACTCACATTAAATCTATTCTGATTATTATAAGCATCCCCTGCACAGCTCCCATCACAATGGTGTCCGTTAAGCAGTGTTGTATTGCCTACATTACCAAGCTTTTGTAATGTATGCTATGAAGTGCTACCTCTTACTAGCACTGTGAGGCTCTGTAACTACCAAAGAAGGCAACTGTTTTCAAATTTGCACAGAAGCTTAAAAAGGAACACCGGCTGCTAAATGGCAGTAACAGAATTTGTGCCTGAGGATCCCATTGAAAAATGATAATTTCAGTTCAATATTTTTTAATTTCTAGGGAACTATTTGAATATAGACCTCTGGGTAACCATAACCATACTCACTGGAAAGAGACATGATTGCAACACTGACAAATGCAACAAAATCCTCTTGGAGCAGCTCCCCACCTCCACAACTCCACTCTCCTCCAAACCCCCCTCCCCCGCCTCACCCATAGTTTTGCTCTAAATGCAGCACTTTGCTGCTTAATAGACAGGGGTCTTATTTATTTATTTGTTTATTTATTTATTTATTTATTCATTCATTCATTCATTCATTCATTCATGCATGCTTTGTCAACGCATCCTTTTTTGTAACTGAGGAAAATCCCCCCCTTCCAATCCAATTTTATAGCCTGAGTTTGAGTAAAAATAGGAACGGGTATTCTTTTCTATCTCTTTATATAAGCTACTCCACACTTTTGAATATCTTTCCTGCTATTTCAGTTTGTTTGGCTTACACATCGTGAAATAAGTAATCTTATTCAAATCCATTTTAGGTGATTAAATTAAGAGTGAAGTTCCTAGAGACAGAAACAAGGTGACTAAGAATATGGAGACCAAGGAGGAAAGATATTAGTATTTAGGTCGAGAAGAACCAAACATAAATGAAGCACAGTATGGAGAAGTCAACACATAGGATTCTAGATCCCAATAGCCAAACATGTAGGAAACTATCTTAATAGAAAAGTCAGATATGCTCAGTATTTTTTAAGCCTGTATGCATATTCGCAGAATAGAAATGAAGTAGCTAAAAATTGACAAAAGTATTGAAGAAATGACACTTAAGACCAAAGAACCTTTGAATAATGCCAGGTAATATTCAGTCAAATGCCACATAATGAAGTACAACAATGGCAGGAGTGTTAAGTGTGGATTGAAACCATTTTAAAAAGTTACACGATATCCTATCTAATAAAAGAGTAATATGCAAATTGACCATCACTCCAACACACAAGATGGCTGCCCTTATGTGGTCAAAGATGGCTGCCCCCATGTGGACACAAGATGACCACCACAAGATGGCCAGCAGGGGAGGGCAGTTGAGAGGGCCCAGGCCTGCAAGGGAGGGCAGTTGGGGGCGATGAGGCCAGCAGGGGAGAGCAGTTGGGGGAAAACAGGCTGGCAGGGGAGCAGGCATCAATCAGGCTGACAGGGGAGTGGATAGGGGGTGATCAGGCTGGCAGGCAGAAGCAGTTAGGGGCAATCAGGAAGGCAGGCAGGTGAGCAGTTGGGAGCCAGCAGTCCTCGATTGTGAGAGGGATGTCCAACTGCCCCTACTGGGATCGGGACTAAATGGGCAGTCAGACATCCCTTGAGGGGTCCCAGATTGGAGAGGGTGCAGGCTAGGCTAAGGGACACACACCCCCGTGCACGAATTTTGTGCACCAGGTCTCTAGTATTTACATAAATATGTGTGTGTATGTGTGTGTGTGTGTGTGTGTGTGTGTGTGTGTGTGTGTGTGTGTGATTGAAGACAAGTTTGCATAAATGGATAAATTTGAAATGGAAACAGGAAGAACTGGTCAGCTGGTAAGGGTATTCTGGGAAGTACAAAATAAAAGCACATATGAGGTTTAATATTGCTGAATCATGTGACACCTGCTTGCTGGTTTATTTATTAGTTGCAGACAATAATAATAAAAATTATTTTATATAGTACTTACCAATTCACAAAGTATCTATCTCATATTGATTCACCTAACAAGTTATTGACATGAAGTCAGCAGGTATCTTCAATTTTCAGAAGGAGCAATAGATCAGACTAGTTAAAAAGCTTAGTGATGAGTATACAGCAGAGGCAACATTGGAGCCTCAGGCTCCTAAATCCTAATCTAGTGCTTTTAGTCATCAATATATGAAATTATTTGTTTAAAGTAAGGGTTCCGGGAATTATATTTTAGAATTCTTTTAAAAGAGAAGTATTCAAATTTAACAGTGGCAATTCTGGCCCTTGGACATATTGTCATCAACCTCCGCTTCACCATTCTGGGACTTCGCTGCTGGAAGGAAAAAGAGGTCAGAAGCAGGGCTGGGAGCAGGGGGAACAGAGGAAGGAACAGCGCCATTCCTGGTCTTCAGAGCTTCAAGCAAAAATGTAGCCAATGTGCCTTGAATTTTTCAAACTGTCATCTGTAAAAAATAATGACCTTTTCATCTGACGAGAAAAACCCCCTTAGGGGGTGCTCTGTGGTAGTTGCATATGTTTCACTGAAAAGATTACTAAGGACTCTAGTTACCTTTTTAATAGTGTCTCCTATATTCAAAGCATAGACGTCAATAATAAAATGCATTCCCTGTTTTCACTCTTTGCCCAGACACTAAGTTGATATATTTGACTGTTACCAGTGATGTGCATCAGCTCATACGTAACCCTTCAGTGTGTGAACATGGGGGATTTTTTTAAATATAGATTTGTGTTACAGGCATGTCATCATCTCACCCTTCCACATTTTCAAAGGATCCAATGGCTATAATTGCAGAGAAGTAAATGAGTAATCTCTATTTTAGAAACAGGAGGCCAGATGATCCCTTTCCATAAAGGACTGGGTTTTCATGCAGTGCTGACACTGAATCTGATAAGAACTTAGTTTCTGTGGGTGAAACCCGAACCGAGGAGGCAATGCTATTTTCATTTCTGAAAATCATCTATTTCCAGTACAGCAATCACCTAGTACGTCCACACTTCAATAAGAGGATTTCAAATGAAGACTCTCTTCTTTCCTGCAGTTCCCCTCTTAATTCTATCTTAAAGTGCATCTTGAATCTGAATGAGCTCCAGACAAACCTCACATACAACAGACAGGAGAATTCAAACCAATGCATTTATTATGCTCAGGAATCACAGCTGACTCCCAGCGTTGCCAAATCAAGCAGGGTTTGCACAAACTGCGCGTGGTTTTCATAAGCATTGATTGCAGCCAAAATGCTGTTTTGTGAGCTGAATTTTTATCCAATTGCCAAGTCACCAGGGTTAACTCTGCATCAGTATGAGGGTTTATTAAGCTCATTTTATAACTTTTTGCTTACTAGCATATTTGGTTCTGCAAAAATGTAACAAACGTGAAAATTTCCTTCCAAATTACTGCCGATGAAGACAATGTTTTGTTTTGTTTTGATAAATCCTGAGCAGTTATAATATAATCACATACCAAGAAAACAAATAATACAAATCAATTCCTCCAGAGATTTGGGACTATGAAAATGTAATTTTTATCTATAAAGAGAATTGTGTCCCTGCATCTTTATCTAAACAACCACTAAATAATTACTAGCAGAGGAGACCTGTAAAAAAAAAATAATGAGTTTTCCATGTACCATATTGTAGACTAGATAAAAAATAGAGTCAAAGGCCCAGAGGGATTTGGTAGCATACAGTTCTGCATGTAGAAGCAATGGAAACAATGCGGGACTTAAGCGCAGTAACACAGCTTCCCTCTCATTGAGGATCTTCCCTAAGGAACTTGTTACTACAAAATCTATCTAAAGAGTCTCTAAAAAACACTTGAATATTGGCCATCTGACATTCTACAGTAATCGCTTTTTACTGAATTTCAGTCTTATTTATATCTATTCATGTGTTTTTAGATGAGAAAAGGAAAGCATAAGAAAAAAGCAAAAAATATAATTAATGTTTTGAATGAGACTCCCTCCTTTAAGACTTGAATCTGTTTAGAGTAGAAATGTTATCCCTATGATTGACCCTCTTCTTATTGTCAATCTCTGCTAAGAAAGGAGAAAAAAAGGAGAGAACGGGAAACTGAAGCACACTCATCTTCTGGGCCATTGTTCTAGAAGAAAGAGCTCCCAGGGAAAGGGTGGTTTCGGTTGACCATGGTGTCAAGCTTCGTGAAAAATGAGAGGCGCATAAAGCAAAAACTTCAGCATGCAACCACCAATGCCAACTTGGGAAACAGGAGGAACGTAATTAAGTTGACTTAAAACCAAACTTCAACTTGAACATATTGCTGGGTACTTGACAAGGTGACCAGTCATAGCATCATAAAGGTGAAGGCAGAAGGAAATACACAGTCACTAAACAGTAAAGTTATATATATCTCATGGCCAGCTGCCCAATTCTGATAGAATTTTTATTTTTGTTTTTTTACTGATGTAACAGCAAGGTTGTTGTTGATGCTCTGGAATGATTAATATGTGTGTTTCCATGCGGAAATTATCAGCACACAAAGCAGTCAGGCCACACCTAACTATGGCACTTTGAAAATCCCTAACAGTACACTGTATAACACTGTGCACTTTCAGATCCCCTAAATTTATTTTCACATCATTCTGTAGAGCACTGGTAGTCCTAGCCATACTAATGATGTCAAAATTTAGTACTGAAATTTAAGAGTGTACACTTTAGTAATATCCATATTTAATGTTATAATTCATTTTAGTGATACTTAAAACCAAAAATACTTAAAATTTAATTCTAAAATACCTTAATAATCTTTAATCAGATAGAAAAATTTATTTTCAAAGGGTCATTTTATTCTAATTCTAGGATCTAAAGTCCAGAAAACTTTTATTAAAAAACCTAAATGATCCTAATATTTATCTATATATATAAAAGGCTAAGTGAGCAACTGTCAATCCGACCGACTGATCGACCAGCCAGTACATATGATGTGCACTGGCAATTTAAAAATAAATGTTGACTCACACAGGCACAATACAAATAAAGCTGTAGCTGGCGCCAATCGCACACGTGTGTTTTGATCTGTCATTGTCGATCGTGAATTTGTTTACATTTCTATTATAGAGAAAAGGCGAATAGCAATATTAAAATATTTCTTCTAATTAATTTCCTTTCAGTGTGCATGAATCGATGCACCAGGCCACTAGTTTAATAATACTGCTAAATGAAGTGGATTTCATACCTTATTCTTATCTAATAAATGAAAATATATAACAAAGTTATTGTCAGAATGTTGTCTTAGCATGGATATGCTCATCATCACTTATACATGTTACGCAAAAAGACCAAAAAAAAAAAAAAAAGAAAGAAAGAAAATGTTGAAGATGTAGTGTAAACATACCGAGTGCTGGGTAAGATGATTATTCATTTCACCTTTATAAAGCTAAAAAACTTCATGTTGACAGCTTCTAGAAAAGGAGTTTCAGTGCACTCATTCATTTTTTAAATATATGTTACATGTCAAGCATATCTCTAACTCTGTTAGCCAACAAGCATAAAAAATGAACGAGAAGTATGCGGTAACATTCTACTTAGGCAGGCAGCCATGTAAGCACCTATCATGATATAATGTGATAAATACCAGGATCCTGCTGTACCGCGAACTCATCAAGTTCGTTCCTGCCTGTGTCATACTCAGGCTGTGCCTTCTGCCTGGAACACTTTGGCCCAGTTTACTACGTGATCCAAGGACATACAACACACAGTCTCTGCTCAGATTGCTCCTCCACAGAGACGTGGTTTATTTCCTTCGTAGCACTGGCTGCTCTGGCACTATAGTGTTGAGCTGTATTTCCTATCTTCCTATTGGACATGCACTCCCTGTGGGCAGGGACTTTGATCTTGTTCACCTTCATACTCCTAGTGCTCAGAGGACAGCCTGGCATACTTGCAGCCATGTGTATAATGTACTTGGAAAAAATGCTGTAAGAGATGGTAACTGCTGCAACATCCCTGAGCTCTGTTCAGTACCCTCCACCTGTGGGGGAGGAGGCTCATTAGGTAGACTAATGGTAATAGTCATGTTTCTCCCATTTTCTTGTGCATTTCCAGAAAAACTTAAAATATGTTCCAAGTTAATTTGTTTTCAAATAATCTTTATGAAGTGGGTAATCCAATGTGAAAGTTATTTTCCTGTAGGCCTTTTTTGCAAACTAAATTGCCCTGCATGCTGATGGCAAAGCTGACTCAGAAAGGGAACTGTGGTCATGGCACTGGGGTTGAGAGAAGTCTGAGCTTCACAGTCAGACAGACATGGGCTCAAACCTCCATAACCTGTGTTACCTTGGTTACACTATTCAACTTCTCTGTGTTGTTCATAGCAAATCACAAAATACATGTAGAGTGATTAACCGGATGCCTGGCCCATTGACAGAGTTCAAAATGTCAGTTTTCATCACTTTTACCAGGCAGCATCCAAAATTCTTCCCAGTCATGAAGCTAAGATAACCTGGACTTAGAAACTTTCATCAATCTTTTTCTGGAGCTATATAATTATAGCCCTAGCCATAACAAAGTTAAAATTGAGATCAGATCACACAAATACCCACACAGAGTATTACAGCATAAAGAATGGAATTTAGGCATTCTAGATGCCACAATGAATATGATTACAGAATCCATCTTTTTATATATATAGTTTTATTGATTTCAGAGAGAAAGTGAGAGGGAGAGGAAGAGGGAGAGGGAGAGGGAGAGGGAGAGGGGGAGGGGGAGGGAGAGGGAGAGTGAGAGGGAGAGGGAGAGAGAGAGAGAGAGAGGAGAGAGAGAGAGAGAGAGAGGAGAGAAACATCAATGATGAGAGAGAATCATTGATCAGCTGCCTCTTGCATGCCCCACACTGGGGGTTGAGTCCACAACCTGGGCATATGCCCTGACTGGGAATTGAATCATGACCTCCTGGTTCATAGGTCGATGCTCAACCTCTGACCTACACCGGCTTGGCCCCATCATTTTTTATAAAATTAGTTAAAATGATAGCATGTCACCCTTCAATAAACAAAAGGGTACCACTCTTGATTGGTAGAAGAGCTCATGCTTTAGTTACACTGTACCTTGTGTGACTGGCAAGGACATGTTTTCTCTGGCTTTCATTTTCAGGGTAATGTCTGATTTTATCCATGATTGATGGGTGCTATATATCTCCACTTTCCCTGTAACCCCCCAAATCACCCTTATTGTCCCCTACTCAGATATTAGTAGAAGTGAAGTGATCTCTATTCCAGGACTTCACACTGGAAAGGCATTTACCAAAGCTCCACTCCAAACAGGAAGTTTCCTTCTCTGTGCGCATCTGCCCATTAGGCTCTCAGCCACTGTTATTCACTGGGGGTTTCAGTCTAAAGGGTTCTACCTGGTTTTTAATTTAACCCTAGGACACTTAGCACCATATCATATGCCTTTGATTTCTGTGATTTGGCAGCACCACTGAAAGTATGTCTTATTTATTAGCTCTTTCATTTTCAACATAGGCCAGGACTAGCTCTGTAGCACTTAGGAAGTTGATGAAATTTGTCTAGGAGCCTCTCTCTTCACCTCCATTCTAGCACATATTTTTCAACATATATTTATTTATGTCAGAGCGGAAGGGAGAGGGAGAGAGAGATGAAACATCAATGATGAGAGAGAATCATTCATCGGCTGCCTCCTGCACACCTCCCACTGGGGATTGAGCCTGCATATGCTCTGGCCAGGACCTAAACCCTAACCTCCTGGTTCATAGGCCAATGCTCAATCACTGAGCCAGGCCGGCTGGGCAACAAGCACATATTTCTATAGCCATGAACAGGCCCTGTGTCCAGAACTTTTTATCTACTCTATTTGTAATACTGAGGTTCAGAGAATATCCCCCAAATCAACCCTTCACCAATTTCTCTCAAAATGGCCCTTCACTTAGGACCCTATCTTGTATAGTTATCCTCAGAGAATTTCACTTATTAATTTTTTTCATTAATGTACCTATCTTATCAATATCTAGCTATTGGATACTTAAAACGTGCCAGAAGAAAATATACAAGGCACAGTCTCTGTCCTTGAGATAGTTCAGAGAAAGAAGATATATGAAAACAAGTGACTAGATTAACTTGGCAACTTCCATCTTGAAGCTGAATCCATTGCTGTGATGAATCCAAAAACAGATCCAACTGCTCAGAACATCACAACAAATTCATATTATATCAAACTTTTGTAGCAAGTAACTATATTAGGTATGCACTTAGTAAATAAGCTGTTTAAGAAAAATTTTACTATTATATACATTTATGTAGTTTTTTAAAATATGAAATATTCTAGGCTTAGCCAATCATTAAATAGTAATTAAACAGTAATACCCACCACCCAGCCTGAGAAATAAAACATTTGAGATTTAATTGATGTCCCTAACATATACTTTAGAAGATAGTGTCAGTTTCTGTCCGAGGGTTTGAAACTAGCCTGTAGTTGGTGTTTATTATTCCCATTAACATTTTAATACACTTTCTACATTTCATGCATCCATGGGCAATATGTGATATTTTACATGGTTTTAAGCTTTATATAAATGTACCTATTATCCTACTGCTTGCTTTTACTTACATTAGGTTTGCAAGATTAATCCACACTGCTACTTGTAGCTGTAATTCATTCTTTGTATAAATAACACAATTTATTTATGTACTGTGCTATAAAGAACTAACTCAGCAAGTGTGGATTGCCCACACCCTGCACATTCCAAACAAACATTTGGCCCCTGCCTAGATCCTAGGACATAGCTTCTAAAACCTTTGAGTATCCTGCCTGGTCAAAGTGTCCTTGTTTACTTAGGGATTTGGGGTGGTGCCAGCCAGTCTATGCTACCAATGTGATTTATGGTGGAAGACCTAGGCCATGTAGTATCAGGCTGACCTGTAGAGAGGCTAGAGAATAGGGTCAGCCTAAGATCAGCCACACAGGTACTCAGCCAAGCCTAAGGGACCAACCCCAATAAAAACCTTGGACACCAACGCCCAGATGAGCTTCACTAGTTAGTTAGCAATACTTTGTGCGTGTTGTCACACGTTGTTACTGGGAAAAACAAGTGCTGCTTGTTGTATGCCACTGGGAAAGCATAACTGGAAATTTATGCATGACTATGGACAATTAAAAGCTGCTAGATTCTGCATTATGCCCTTTTTTCCAGTTGCTAATTTTAATCTGTCTGTATCCTGCCACTGTAATAACCATGGGTATAACAACTTTACTGAGTTCTTTGAGTCCTTCTATCAAATCATAGAACTTGAGGGTGGTTTTGAAACTTCCAAATACATATACTCTTCAACTGTTTGACATTGGTTTGTAAATTGTTGCTATTGCATGCAATACTTATGAAGAAAATGCCATACATTTTGCTTATATGTGAGTGAAATTCTTGAGCCATAGGAACTGTGCTCTAAAATTGTGAACTGCTCTCCAAAGTAGTTGTGCCATTACACAATTCCACTAACTTTAAGAATTCCTATCACTTGCATTTGTTTTTACTTTTTTTTATTGATTTTCTAGAGAGGGAGGAAAGGAGAAACATCGATGTGAGATAGAAACATTGATCAGCTGCCTCCTGCACTCCCCCTACCAGGGATTGAGCCTGCAACCCTGGCTTGTGCCCTGACCAGGAATCAAACTGGCAACCTGTCAGTGCACAGGATGAAGCCCATCCAACTGAGCCACACCGGCCAGGGACCATCATTCATATTTTCACTAACACTTGGTATTGCTAGACTTTGTGGTTCTGGAAATCTAATGTGGTAAGATAGTATTTCATTATTTGAAATTTGCATTTCCTTGATGATTAATGAAGCTGGTGAGTGTTTTTCTGTGTGAGTTGAGGTTTTCTTTCCTGTGAATTGCCTACTCATATAATTTGTACTTTACTATTGTATTATCTCTTTTTAATATTTATAGAAGTTATTTATGTATTTTGAATTAATTAAATATTACACATATGGCAAATACATGTTCCTGTGACTTATCATTTCACTTTATTTATCAAAATTATAGTAAAAAGTTTGAAGCTCCTCAATGTAGTAATTTTTATCTTTCTCTTTTTCTTTATGATTTATACATTTTTATATCTATTTAAGAGACTTGCCCTAGATCATTGTCATAAAAAATAGCCATCTATATTTTCTCCTAAATATTTTAAATGTTTACTTTATTTTTGTGTAGGGCATGACATGGGAAAGATTTTCTTTTCCCCATATAAATAATCAGTTTTCCTCATAATACTTTTATATAAGAAGTATATTCTTCCATGTTTAATGTTTCCTCTATTTTAGACCAAGTTTCCATAAATGAATGGTTCCTTCCATTTCTTAGTTGTCTATTCTCACCCGTTAATTTTTATGTCTATCAATGGCATACTTACTAATTACTACAGCTGCATCTTAAAGTTTGACTTAATTACTAAAATTTTGGTTTCTAGAAGGGTGTTTTCACCATCTTATTTCCCCACTAAATGATTTTAATTTAAAGTCAGCTTTTTAATTTCCTATTCAAACAATATTGAATATATACATAAAATTATCAGAAGTGTACATGTTGGTGATAGTTAGTCTTCCAATACATGACATGATCATTGCTGCATTTCTATACATCACCCTCCATAAAGTTTTGCATATCTTCTGTTATATTTGTTCCTAGGGTTCACATATGTTTTCATTGCTATTTGAAATAGTATTCAAAAGTACTTCTAATTGTTTGCTGCTGATATATAGAAACACAACTGATTTCTAAAGATTAATCATAAAACTTCCTGTACACTCATCAACTCTAATAATTTTCTTCTCCATTATCTAGGATTTTCTTTGTAGACAAATACATTACTAGCATATAATGACGATTGTTTTGCATTCCCTATTTTCCTCAAATTGACTTTAAAATGACTCTGAGACCCCATCCTGCTGGGCTGTAGGAAATTCTATCTCAGTATTATACATCCTTATCCTCTCACACTCATATCCTCAAGGTTATATCCATGGCCTAGGGTCTTACGCATCACCAAAGACTCAGGGAGGCTCCATTGGTCAAAAGTCACAGCTCCATACTAGTCATCATTGTATTATATCAAATACAATGATGCAAGTTTGATACTTCTTGTTTCAAATCACAGAGCCCCTTCAGGTCTGGTGACTTTGCAACTTCTGTGCTATGCTTATGGCACAGAAATTGTTGCCAATCCTGGGAGACTCAGGTCCTGCTTCCATGGGCCCCACATCCAGCCATCTCCTCTGAGATCATGCTCCCTCTAAAGCTGCTGCCCCAATTCCACATGAATGAGCAGGTTGGGAGTTCACAAGTTCCTCCACTTCTGATTAACCCTTTAAAAACAATCAAAGTTTCTATCTATCTGAGTGGAACTAAATACACAAATTAAAATCTTAATAAGTTATCTACCCATGAGCTAAAACACTTTTAAACAGCTTCTACTTCCTACCAAGTTTCTATTTAGTTGCCAGGGACTGGGTATTTATCTCTTGGCACACGACTTTCTGCTACTTCCCTTCCCCATATGTACACATACCCAGTAATTTGGCCCATTTGGCTCCAGTCTCATCCACCTACCCATTCAATCTTTCCCTTCCTAAAACCTTTTCTAGTACAAAGAATTTAACACTAGTTTCTCTGATTTGCTCTCTCACTCTCATCACTTCCGTCAATCAGTAAACAACCCTTATTAAGAATTGTTGATAAGAAATTTCCCCTTCACATTTTTTTCCAGTCAGGAGGACACTTACCACACAGTTATTAAATACAAATTGGAAGGCCATCTGGAATTTTGCAAGTGCTGGCATATTTGTGTGAGTCAAGGAAGGATCAAAGAGAGAGGGAAGCCCAAGGCAAATACAGAAGAATGGGTAGATACTTTATCAGGCTAAGGAAACTGAGGGCAATGCCACATTTTTAGTAGAAGAATTCATTGGTGCAAGGGAACAGAGTTTTGATAGAATATAGCCCATACTTTAAAAATTTGAAAGACTAATGTATGCATTTTAGCCAAAACAGAAAGAAAAGGGTAGGAACTTGAGCTAAATAATTAGAATTAAACAACTAAGGGTTTTTTAATTCACATTAAATAACATATCTTATAGGTGATGGACTCCACTGAGATTACTTGAGTAGAGAGGAAGTGACATACTGTTTGTCTTCTTGATAATGTGATGCTAATAACCAATGTTAACATAATACATTCTTTCTTCTACAATTTTTGTATTTTAAAGAATGTTTGTCATTAGGGAATTGCAAAATTAAAATGAAGAGATACCACTGCACAACTATTAGAATGGCTAAAATATTAAAAAAAAACTGTCAATATCAAATGCTTATTTTATTGTGAGAATGTAATATGTCATACACTAACATACAAAATATATGTTAACTGACTATGTTATTAGTAAGGCTTCCACTCAACAGTAGCCTATTTATTAGTAGTTAAGTTTTGGGCAAGTCAAAAATTATGTGTGGATTTTCAACTGGGCAGGTAGTTAGTGCCCCTAACACCCATGTTGTTCTCTCTGTATACAGAAAAAAAAGAAAGCTGAATCTAAATATTCAAATCAATTAACACTTCTAACCAATTATCCACATGTACAATCCATTATTACACACACACCACACACACACACACACACACACACACACACACACACACACACACACACACACACACTATGTTCCAGACACCATAAAGTCCTGAGATAAAGCTTTATGAGGACAGAAGTTTCTGTTATTGAGGTTGTATCATTGATATATCCCAAGTGCCTACCACAGACAGGCCTTTTTTAATTAATTAGTAATATTTTAAAATAAATGATTAAATTGGAACAAATATGCAATATAGAAGGGGATTTGGATAGTGGTCAGAAAGAACCCCTTGTGAGTCTAGAAAACACTTTTCAGTAAAGCAACAGTATTAGCATCATTGAAAGAAAAAAGGAGAGAGTAAACAGAGCCAACTGGGGAGGCCCCATTGGTGAGATGGTTACCTGTGGTCTGTGGAAATGGTTAGCCTAATTGGGACCCTTGGAAAATAACCTGAGAAGGCATTTTACCTATTTAATCAGGTGGGTAAGGCCAGGACATACACAGATTGGCCTTTGTCACTACAAATAATTTAATTTCCAAAAAAATTGTTCTGTTGATGATCAAGATGGGAATATTCCTACATAGGAACTTTCTATTGAGATCTTCCTGTGGTAAGTTTCTGTTCCATGTTTCACATATAGTATGTTGGAGTACTAAAAGGGGGTGGGATGAGACTAGGAACAAGTAACTAGGAAATTTTTATGATTGTACTGACATTGGATTGCCTGAATATCGAAAACTCTCTTTCTTATGATGCTCAAAACCCAGCTTTGAAGGATCATATTGTAAAAGAAGGAGTGTTCTATAAACTATAAAAGTACTAGCAGAAATACTAGTACAGAATTTTTATATAAATAAAGCCCAGGAGCTGTAAAGGAAAACTATGACCAATTGGCCACATAAAATTTAACATGTTTCCTTGACTAAAGGTGGTATAAAAATGTTGACGCAGTCACAAAAAAATTTTCAATTTTAAGTATTGCACTAAATATTCACTAGTCAAATGATAATCAAATAATGTAAAGAGAACAAATAGATAATTCACAGAAGAAAGTCAAATGCTCAAATACATCCTAACAATTTTCAAATACTTTAGTAGTGAAACAGTGTTAATAGGGATGATTTTATAAAATCCATTAGGTGGGAAAATATTAAAAACTTTATTTCATTTCACTAAATTGGTATTATTCACTTATCCAGTGTTGTTAGGAATACAGGTAAATCGGCTTTCAGAAGTGTCCTTAATGGAGACTAAATTGTTTCAATTTTTTAAAGATTGATTAGGCAAGTTTACCAATAACAATAATGATATCAAGTAGTTATGTGCTACGTATTGTTATAAGTACTCTATGTTTATTAACATTTAATCTTTACAATGATTCTATGAGGTAGGTACTGCTGTTATCTCCCATTTTATAAAATTGAGAAAACTGAGTCATGGAGATGTCAAATAAATAACAAAAGTGTGCATGCTTAAGAAGCAGAGATGCTGGAATTTAAACCCAGGTATTTAAGCACCAGAGTTCATGACCTTAACCTTTCTGTAATACCACCTCATGGTGTTTCATTTATTGTTTGAAAATGTACCCAGATTTTGATGGTGAGGCTAACAGATCAGAAGATGACTGCCATTAAACTGACAATTTATTTCTCACTGCTCCCAAGAGGAGGGGGACTCCATGTTATGTAGAGACTCATGTGAGCCACCAGGGTCAGTCTCAGGCAGAAGTGAGGGGAAAGCATCAGTGACGACCCTGATTGTGTTTTTTTGCAGGATGAAAGGGGCAAGGGAGGGTAATCAAGCTGAGCAGATTTAGGATTGGATAGTTTGAATAATTGTGCAGGCTCTGAGCTATAGGATAATTAGAACAAAGGAAGATTGCCTCTTGCAAAATATAGGAGCCAGAGGGAGTTCAGAATATTGCCTCTGTATTGTATTCAAAGGTGTGCTTGCCAGGTAACTTGTTTGCTCTGTCTTGGAATTAACTAATCATGGGAGGGGCAGTGTTTCCAGGATTAGTAGGCCCAAGATGCCAGAGCATCAAGAACACAGGGAATAAGAAAATATATTAATATATATGTGAATGTTCTTAGACTCAGCAGTTTACTGTGTAGGAATTTATACTGCAGAAATAACACACAAAGCAGAGGTGTAAAATGCTCAATGCAGCACTGCTTACAGTTGCTCAAAATTGCTATTGACAAACATGATTCTGGTGTTTGTGGAGGCTAAAAAGTGAGGCTGTGAGTACGAGAAGGCAGCAGGGGCTCCAGCAAAGCACTGTTACAGGTGTGGAGGCTTCTAAAGAGTTCTCACCACTAGCCAGAATAGGACAATGATCCTCCAATTTTAGTAAGCATCAGAAGTGCTTGTGAAAATAAGATTCAGATCACTGCTCCCTCATTTCTGATTCAGGGTCTATGGGATGGGTCCCTCGAATGTTTATCCTATATAATAAAGAGGTAATATGCAAATTAACCCTCAGGCCCTCACAAGATGGCTGCCTATGACAAGGCCAGTGGGGGAGTTAGTGAGGGACCAACAAATGACTGAACAGCAGGCTGTATGGGGCAACCAGGCCAGCAGGGGGGGCAGTTGGGGGCAACCAGGCTGGCAGGGGGGGCACTAAGCGGTGACCAGGCCGGGAGGGGGGGGCAGTTAGGGGCGACCAGGCCAGCAGGGAGGGATGCAATTGGGGTCGACCAGGAAGGCAGGGGGGGCAGTTAGGGGCAATCAGGCTGGCAGCAGGGGGCAATTAGGGGCAACCAGGGCAGCAGGGAGGGGTGCAGTTGGGGGCGACCAGGCTGGCAGGGGGAGCAGTTGGGGGCGATTAGGCTGGCAGGAGGGCAGTGAGGGGTGACTAGGCCGGCCAGGGGGGGAAGTTGGGGGTGACCAGGCTGGCAGGGAGGAGGCAGTGGCAACCTGGCTGGCAGCAGGGGGTAGTTAGGGGCAACCAGGCCAGCACGCAGAGGCAGTGAGGGGTGATCAGGCTGGCAGCAGGGGGTAGTTAGGGGCAACCAGGCCGACAGGGGTCAGTTAGGGGTGACCAGGCCAGCAGGGAGGGGTGTAGTTGGGGGTGACTAGGCTGGCAGGAGGGGCAGTTGGGGGTGATTAGTCTGGCGGGGGGGGGGGCAGTGAGGGGTGATTAGGCCGGTGGGGGGGGTAGTTGGGGCAACCAGGCCAGCAGGGAGGGGGCAGTTGGGGGTGACCTGGCCGGCAGGTGGGGGCAGTTAGGGGCGACCAGGCCAGCAGAGGGGGGCAGTTAGGAGTAACCAGAATGGCAGGGAGGGGGTAGTTGGGGGTGACATAGCTGCCAGCAGGGGGCAGTTAGGGGCAACCAGGCCAGCAGGGGGGTGCAGTTAGGGGTGATCAGGCTGGCATGCAGAGGCAGTGAGGGGTAACCAGGCCAGCAGGGGGGGGGCAGTTAGGGGCGACCAGGCAGGCAGGCAGGTGAGCGATTAGGAGCCAGCGGTCCAGGATTGTGAGAGGGATCCCAAATTGGAGAGGGTGCAGGCTGGGCTGAGGGGACCCCCTTTGCACAAATTTTGTGCACCAGGCCTCTAGTTTTTAATAAGTTTCAGAGGATGCTGACACTGCTGGCCTGAAGGCCACACTTTGAGATCCACTGCCCAAGAGGAAGAACTACTGAATGAGGACAATGATTTGGAGAAGGTATTCTAAAAGCTTAGTTCAACTCACCTTGACAAAGGAGCAATCAACCACACCTGTGAGACTGGGTGAGCAAAGCTTGCCACCAGAGGGCATGCTAGAGATCTTGGGCACCCCAGTCTAGTAGCACTACTGTTCTAATTAGACCTGACTCGATCAAATGACAAGTATCCAAAATCATTTACTTTTCAAGTAAGGTTAAGTAGTGATTCTTTAACAGCTGGTTTTAGCAATTGGGTACAAGGTAAATATTTGAAAGTCAATCCTTAGGTTTGAAATACACTCAGACAGCCAACCCACATATAGGTTATTGAGGATCCCAAAAGAGACATTAAGAAATTTACAGCTTAAAAGCCCAGATGCCCAGGATATTATTCTGCAGAAATGTGTTTTAATTTCTCTATGTAATCTGTTCAATATTCATGTGGATACATTCATGTGGAACTTGAGTCTGTGAAAGGTAGCACTAAATATCACCCCTCTTTGTTAAGATAAAGCCATGAGAGTGTGTTTTGAAATATATCTCTTTCTTGAGAAAAATCACAGAAAATCCTTGTTTGAATCTTTGCTCCAAACTTTAATGAAACTCACTCATGAAATTGGAATTTATTTTACTTGCAGAATTGGGAAGCAAATGATGAAAGAAAATACCAGATAGTAGTTACCTTATAATGGTTTTTACATCTCAAATCATCACAAATTTTATATAGAGCTCATCTCAAAAATGGTCTGATATTGATCTGAACAGTAAGGAACTGTGAATTTTCTTCCATTATTGTCAAAGGTAGCTTTTATCATACCAATTATTTTCAAAAAGAATAGTATTAGTATATGCTATTTTATTAAAAAATTCCAAGGGATGAATCAAAATAATTCAAGCTCAAAACACTAGAATTTTACTTAGAGTCAAATATTATTCCCAATGTGAAATACATTACAAAGTTGAAAATAAATTTCCTGGTATATGAAAAACTAATATCTATTCTTTGTTGTTCAATGTTTAAATCCGAAAGTTGTCCCTCTCAAAGTTGAGAAATTGGGAATTTTTAAGTAACTATATCCCTCCTTTCTAACTATGACATGCCATATTATTTGGCTTTATCAGTAATCTAATTACAGTGACTATATCTTATATCACCTATTCTCATACTCCCTGTAGAATGGTTGATTAAGGGGGGCAATGGTTGGCTAATAGGGATAAAGAATGCAGGCCAGTGAATATGCTGGTTGGATGGATGGCATTTACAGAGGAAAACATATTTTCCAGCTATTAATACCAAGGACTAATCACACTTGATACATCCTCGCTCTTCACAGCCTGGCAAAGGGCTTTGGCAGCGGAGGGCTGAATCATTTTTATCTCCCTGTTGCCATGGGATTTTATTGCCCTGGAGACCCTTCTACCAGAGTCTGCAGCACCAGCAATAACGTCACTCACACCGGGAACTCTCCCAGGGCAGGAGCGGAGATGGCCCACACCTGACCCCCTTTTCAAAATCAGAAAGTGTCATTTCTACAGTAGTTATGTGAGTTTTCTCTTTTCCTTGAGTAAGCTATTTAGTGAGATCATTTTTGCTCTTAACCTAATGCCATTAAGTTGTGTGTGTGTGTATGTGTGTGTGTGTGTTTTGAGTATAACCGACTTTGAATGTATCAATCAATATGACAAATGAATTACTGTATTGACCTACCTTTTCTCTGAGCATACAAGATTAACATGATTAAATCAAGGGCTTTGCCATTCTGTCCTGTGCTGAAAAAAACCTAAAAAAGAAAAAAAAAAGAAAAAAGCATAAAATATTCAACATAATGAATCACCAGTTAATACTGAAAATACATATTTAAAATGCAAAACATATGTATTTTTTTAGGGTTGGGAGTAAATTTATCCTGGTAAAATTTCCATGAGGTAGCGTACATCTGTTTATATTTTATTATTACTCAGAAACCAGGTTGAAATTTAGCTTTTACTTTCAACAAAAACATTTTTTTCTTAGCAAATTAACACTATCATAAGACCAATGAGGTAATGCTTAAAATTCTTAAAAATGTGTAATTTTTCAAACATTCTAGGACAATTTGGAATCATTGGTTTATACTTAAATAATTTATATGTATAGGTCATTTTATCTGCCTCATAAAATTTTATTTGTTGTTCACGAAAGATTTTCTACAATAATTCATTAACTTAATTGAAAACTTGTGGTACATAAAAGTCATTCAGGAGCATTTTTTAGAATGCATATTATATAGTAATTTATTCCAAGAATTAGTTAAAAATGGAGGAGAATATAAGGCTCAAATATCAATATTTTGTATCTCCAAATTTTTTATCAAAGAATAATTTTATGAAAATTTACCATTTTTATTTAATTAACATTTATAGAATATCTGTAATGTGCAAAGGACATTAGCTTCTGTGAGACTGGTAAGTACCTAACCAATTTTCAATCTTTATTTTTATTGAATAGAAGAACCATGCTTTCTATTGGGTGTGGGCATGGCAGTGTGCCAAGCTGAGAAACTACATTTTCCAGCTTCCTTTTTAGATATCGATGACCACATAACTGGCCAGTAGCATGTAGCAGAAGTTGTAGGGTGAGCTAACTTGGCTGGATGTTAACCCTCCCATCTTTCTTGGCTTGTTATCTGGAACAGGAATGTGAAGGTTGGAGTGCCGGGATTAGTAGCCAGCTCAAAAGTCCAGAGCTGAACAAGAGAGGACCCTGGGACAGTGGTGACTGTATTAGTTAAGTTTCTCCAGAGAAACAGAACCAATCTATGCTGAATGAAGCCACGGCAGGCAGGGGCAAGGCAGCCACCATGGCGGTGGGGGCTAAGCCTCTAGTAAGATATATACAGTATACATAATTGGCTCATGGAACTATGAAATCCCACAATCTGCATTCAGCAAGCTGGAAATTCAGGAAAGCTGATGTTTCAGTTTGAATCTAAAGACGGGAAAAAATGATGTCTCAATTCGAAGGCAGTTGGGTAAGAGGTATTTCCTTATAGTCAGCATTTCTGCTCTATCCAGGCCTTCAACTGATTGCATGAGGCCCACCCACACTAGGAAGGGCAACCTGCTCTATTCAATTTACTGAATAATTTGTTAATCGCATGCAGAAATACTCTCAGAGACACACACAAAATAATGTTTGATCAAATCTCTGGGCAACTTGACACATAAAATTAACCATCACGATAACTTTCGGTCATCACATAACTACCCTGGATATTGTACCTTCAGACTTCTTTTATGTGAAAGAAGAATAAATCTCTCTCCCTTTTTTAATCCACTGTTTTTCAGGTCTCTTACAGCCAAATGTCATTTCTAACTGACATAGTGACTATAAACACATTTGAATATCTGGATTTCCCAGAAAGATTTTGGAATTCCAAACATCATTTTCACATGATAAATGCAATAAATATGTTCTAATGATGGTATCTAAAATCGATACATAAAACCTTTACTAAACCAATTTATATGACTATAAACTATAAATGCAATCATATTAAAATTTATAAATATTTTTTCTTATTGAAAATAATGTTCTATTTTTCTTTCTTTTATTTACTTTTTATCCATCTCACCAGGCTAATTCAAGTTTATCTTTGAGAATTTAGTTTATGTGCCAACACTTCCGGGGAGTCTTAATACTCTCTTCCACTTTTAATTAATTCTTAAATGAATTACTATATAATACGCATTCCTTCTTTATCATACATGCATATACTACTAGCCTATCTCCAAGCCCTTTTAGTATATTTCCTTTTTTACCTGTTCTTATTCACCATATCAATCTCTATATCCTCAGAACATAGCATAATACATAGAATATTTTTGTGGAACAAAGGATGATAACCAGTATCCATTTAACATAATTTCACATCAACCAGATTTCTCTTCCCATTTTAAACATGGCCTGATGTTTATAGTCTCTGAACACTCACAGCTGAGATTCTAATATGGGCCCTTGCACATTTGTATCTACCAGTTAAATTGTAAACTTAAAAAAAATTAGGTATCTTGTTTCCAAAACTATGTAAGTCTACTGTACTTATTATTTGCTACAACTATATAATGCAACTATTAAATAAGTGAAATGGAAGCACAAAAAATGTTGTTTCAATAAAAACTATTTTATAGCATTGCAATAAGGAGAATTGTTAAAATAATCATTGCAAAAAAGTGTGGGCTAGGCAATTGTGCATGAATTGGACAATGGGATAAAAATTATAAATATACAGAGGAATCCTCCACTCACATAACTTTAGGTTCTTGTTCAACCTTAGAGAAACCAAACCTGGAAAACATAAATAATGCCTTATGGGCATGGGCACAGATGAATTGGAATTATAAACAGTGTAATCTATACTCAAAAATAAAATGCCACTTATCAAAAGCTTGACACAAGAATGTACCTGTATATATTTATATTTAAATACAGTAAAAAGGATTTGTGTATCATTTTTATGATTCCCTCTTTCAATCGACTTTTCATTTAATCAACCTATTATGAGATCAGATAAGAGGTCTTCTGTAAGGCAGTCATGTAAAGGAGGTTACCAGTACCAAATAAGCTGCACATTCACATTTGGGAACACAGCTACAGCTACAATATTCTCTAAGAATTTATTTAAAATAATTGAACTTGTTTTTCTTAGATTATTAAAATTAGAGGCACTATGGTAAAGATTATTTCAAGATAGGAGCTGAGCATGTACATCCATCTTTAATTTTTTTTTTAAAGAAACAAATCCACAACAATAGTGACAAACAGAAAGAATGCCACTAGCTCCTGGGAAATTTTGAAGAATTTCTAAAATATAGGAAGCAGATGGAGTCAGAATGTCTGAGAAACAAAATCAGAGAAAACAACACAGATGAGAAAATTACTGTTAAAGCAAATTCACATGTAATGAAAGCTCAGAGTCAATAAACAAGTGGACCTTAGGAAATAATCAGAGTAATTGAAGTACCATATTCTGAATAACTAGGCCAGTTTGATCTCTCTTATGCCATTTATGCAAAGCAATAGGCAGTAACTATGATTCTTCCAAATGTCCTTTCATTAACTCCCTCCTAAGAAAATAAAGATTCTTAAAATAGTGAGTGATCTTCCAGGACAGGATTCTTAGCATTGTGATGGGAGTAAAGAGAAAAACAGAGTAAATTCTAAAGAAACCTGACCCCTCCCCCGCCAATAAGGAAACCATAGAAAGAAAGAAACAAGGAGACCAGTAGACTTCAGTTTTCCATGTGAAAGTCATATATACAAGATTTTCTCAGTGTGTATTTTTGGTATAAAAACTCCCAGAATAAATATTGGGCCTATAGAAGTAGGCTCTACCCCAATTAATTTGACTATGGAATGAATAGGTTGCTCCTACACTCTGAAGGAACCTTCACAATCTGGCAGATAACATACCCATTCTCCCATACAGTTTCCAGAGAAGGCTACTTTAAGCAGAACATATATTCACGAACAATTAAACATTGATTATCACATGAAAATATAAGCAATCAATATTCACTGAAGATTTGAGAAAAAAATGTCATTACCATATTCAACAAATAAAAGAACATCCCAGATAACCAAGTTAAAAGAAAAACAGAAGACAGCTATGCATATAGAGGTAAAATGAATATTCTCAAAGAGGTTTTGGTCAATATCACATCCATAAAACAATAACAGGATTCTATGAAAAAGAAACAAATTAGTGAACTTAAATACCTAGCAATACAAACTATCAAAAAATGAAATGTGGGAAGAAAGAAGACTGAAAAAAATAAATAGAGCACCAGGAAACTGTGGATCAACTCTGAGCATATATGTATAATTATATCCCAGGGTGGATACAGAAATATATTTGAAGAATTAATGTACAAAATTTTTCCAAATTTGATTAAAACAATCAACCCACAGATCCAAAAGCTCAAAGAACTTAAACACAAAAAACCCTGAAGAAAATTACACCAAGGCCTAACATATTTAAATTGTTTATAACCTTAATACAGAGAAAAATCTTCAAAGCAGCTAGAGAAAAAAATGCACATTGCATACAAAGGAACAAGGATGAGAATGACAGTAGATGTCTCATTGGAAACAATGCAAACTAAAATACAGTGGAGCAGCATCTTTAAAGAACTGGAAAAACATAATAGGAAGAATACAACCTTTCTTATCCTTGTGTCAGAACCCAGAATAAATGCCCAGAACATAGTCTAGGTACTTTATTCTCTGATGAATCAGTGAATACGTAGGCTCTTGTTCCTCCAATCAATGATTATCTTAAAGGGTATAATTGTGTTTTTATAAATAAAACAATAAGAATTGGGAACAAAATTGTAAATTTGGGCATTCTACCACCTGATACAATTCTGCAGTGCTATTTTCATATGTTCAGAGCCATCTTTAAAAAAAAATTAGGTTTTGCCCTGGCCAATGTGCTCAGTGGTTAGAGCATCAGCCTGAGCACTGAGGGGTCTCAGGTTTGATTCCCAGTCAAAAGCACAAACCTGGGTTGCTGGTTCACTCCCTGCCCTTAGTCGAGGTGAATGCAGGAGGCAACAGAGCTCTGCTATAATAGAGTCAAATGCATCCTTTCATTGAGGGGCACTTGGGAGGCTCAGTCACATCGATGTTTCTCTCTCTCTCTTTCTCTCTCCCCCTCCATTCCTTCCCCTTTCTCTGGGTAGCAATGGAAAAAAATATCCTCAAGGGAGGATTAACAAACAAACAAAAAAACACATTAGGTTTTAATCCAAGAAGAAAGAAAGTAGAAATGATATATTGAAGCAAGATAATATAACATCCTCTTAAATCCTTCTCCAAAAAATGGGGGAGTTAATGTCAAGGGAAAGTTCCCGAGTCCACGCTGGCATTCAGCTAAATGTAGTTGTGCTTCACCTACAGCTGGGTGAATTTCTTTTCATTTCCTCTCTGTTCCTCATTCTCCTCACTGGGCCTGTCCTACCATTCAAGTCACCAGAAAGTAAATGGATGGCCTCGGAAGCAGATCCCCCTGAGGGCTCCATGGTCTCCAAAGTTGTTGTTATCCTGTCTCCGAGTACAGATGGCAGGGTGTAAAATCTCACAAGAGGCTCAGAGGCCCAGCAGTAGAGTTCAAGCCCCGATTAATAAATCACGCTCCTTTTCTCAATATTCTGTGCCTGGGTACTAGGTAGCATTTGTCATCCACCTGAGTCCTGAACATCTCGTTATGGAGCTGCCGAAATTTCTAATGACACTTCCTGATGAACAGCCCGTACACAACACTTGGGGCTTCTTGGGTACATGTGCATCTGTGCAAAGAATTCTAAACTTGCTCCTGGTTGAATCACCCTGACAATGACAGAGCCTCCCACCTGCCCCTCAATGAAAGGCTGCATTTGACTCAATAATAATTAGCATCTATTATAGCAGAGCTCTTTTCAAGGACGGAGCCTGCCTTCCCGGGCTGCAGGTGCAGAATGATCCCCATGACCTTTTGCCTCATGATCGGTCATCCAGGAGGGGAGTGGGAGCCGTCAGGAGGGAATCACAGGCCTGTTTATCTTCCCTAAGAATCATTGTCTGGCCTCTGCTATTCATGTCAGCAGCGGCATTTTCCTCTTAGGAAACTGAGAGGACAGGCCTAGATGCCTCATCTGCATGCTTGTTTAATGGGCACCTGGCTTTCTGTTCTGGGTATCTTGATGCTCATTCGCAAAGAAAGAAAATCCACTTTATTACAAGAAACAAAAACATAAAGGAAACAACCCAGGTGGCTGGAGGATGATGGACAAGCAAGGACGTCAGAAATACGATGCCAGACAAGGGTCCTGTGTTTCCTGGTGTGCTTGGGGAGAACTACCTAAAAAATAGTCAAAAACCAAACCCCTCTTCACTTACATGCTTCCATTAATGCAGATACTAAAAATGATGCATGGACGCTTGTCTTTTCTCTCATTTGCTTTAGGTTCTTGCTTTACTGTTCAGAATGAAAGAACATTCAAAAAAAACCTGTGAGCTACTGTGCCTGTGAGGGACTGATTTTAGGATTCTATAGGATCAGATGCTTTTCTGGTACTGCCATTCTTGTTGACAAACGGAAGCCCCACTTATAATTTTCCCGGTTGGCCCAGTCCCCCCTGATGCTTACAAATCCATTTTGTACCTTAGATTACAGTGATCTGAGTCCTGTCTTCCCTCCCTGGAAGCAAGTGGAGGGCAGAATTGGGTCTGAACCACGTTTGCCTCGCCCATAGCTCTTCTGGTGTTTCTGAAAGCGCCTGGCAGCCACAGCAGAAGAGGAAGCACCTAGCAGCCAGGACAAGTACCAGTCAGCTGGAGCCTGCTAAGTAAGCTTCAACTGTGAAAGTTTTCCAGTTTTCCAACCCTGAACAGGGATCTACCTCATTTCCTACAGGACAGTATTTGAAAGCCACCTTCTCAGTGACTCTCATCATCACAAATTTCAACACCCCCCCCCCAATTTATATTGCCCCTTCCATTTTATTTATCTGTGTTAGACACTTATCACTGTCTAAAATATACTTAGTCCACTTAGTTCTGCTGAAGAGTGTCCATTATCCTATTAGACTACAAGCGCCATGATGGTCTGCCTGTTCCATTTACTACTTTCTTCCCAAAGGGTAAGCTGTGCCTGGAACATAGTAGATTCTTAATAGATAATTCTTTAATTAATGAATTAAAGGAAACAGACAAATTCTTGGCATATCTTAGGTGCTTACAAATGACTTACTTAAAAGTGACATTGCTAAGTCAAATTAAATTCAACAAAAGTCTCTATGTATTTGTGAAAAGTTCTTTGATAAATCAAATGTTTAGTAATATTATAATATTTCTACTAGGGTTTTAGTACATAAACTCAAACAACAAAAACAAAAAAAATGTATTTTTTTTCTAGTTCAAAGATACAATGACATTTATGTTACTAATGGCATTAGAGAGAGGAAAAGAAAACAAGAATCAAATTAATGTACAAATTGTAAATCTTACTGATTGATGTCTTTGCAAACCGTGGTGGTAGATACACAGGTGAATTCAAGGGCTGAGTTGAAATATTTAAATCCAGTTTGATTGTCTGTGAGGTCACAGCTTCCTAAAATATTTTGGTTTGATTATTTCAAACTCTCCACGCTGCTCTGTTTTCACTGCATCTGCTGCCATTCGGAAAATACTTCATATTGGCAAGCCTGAAATGTGTTGCTAGAGCATGTTTAGCAAATTCCTTTCATGATCTGGTTCAAGCCACCTGTTTTTGGCAGAATAACACCCCCTAAGATGTCCACATCCTAATCCTTGAAACCTGCGAACATCACCTTACATGGCAAAAGGGACTTTGCAGATGTGATTCAATTAAGGACCTTGAAATGGGGAGATTATTCTGGATTGTCCAGGGAGGCCCAATCTAATTACATGGATCTTTAACAGCAGAGACCTTTCCTGGCTTTGGTCAGGGAGAAATGCAACTGTGGAGGAGTGGTCAGAGAGATCTGAAGGTGGAGTAAAGGGGCCTCTAAGAGCTAAGAAGTCTAGGAGATGAGTTATCCCCTAGAAAGAAGCACAGCCCACAGGCACTGTGATTTAATCTCAGTAAAACCTATGTCAGACTTCCGGCCTACAGAACTGTAATATAATTAATGTGTTATAGTAAGCTATTAAGTTTTTTGGTTATTTATTACAGAAGCAATAGAAAACGAGTGCTTTGCCTTTCTGGCTTCACTCCCCACAGTGTTCCTCTATGCATTTTATCCTGATAGCTATACAATCCATTCACTATTTCAGAAATGTAACACTGGGTTAAGAACAAAGATTCCCATACCTTTATCGTTAGTTATCCTCCACTGGTATCACTTTCTCACTCTTAAAATTCTCACCCATGATTCATGGACGAAATTGAATCATCCCCCAAGTCCCAAGTCAAAAGTATGTACTCTGCTCTCACTTCATTGGGTTCAATTTTCCCCCACTTTACGTTGAGTTGTATTTACTTTGTTTCTCTCTACCATCATTGTTCTCAAGGAGCAGGGTCTTGGTTTTTTCATCTGTGTAACCCTTACAGTACCTAGTTTAGAATCAGACACATGATGCCCATTTGGCATATTTTTAATGGTTAAATAGCTGCACAATGAGAGGCAGGTTTGTTTCTTTCCCTCATCTTTGGAAAGATTCATAGGAAATAATTTTACTCAATTGTCATCTAGGTTTAGTAGAGGAACAGTCTTAGAGAAGGTAAATATCTATTCTCAGGTGTCAGGAAGTAAATTCAGTATGAGATCCTGTAAGTGGGTGGAAATGCTTACAGAAAACAGTTTGAATGACTCTGAACTGCTACTGAAAAATAAAACAAAATACATAATGTAATCAAAGAGTAGAAAACTGAATAAATAATAACACAGGTGGCTGATTGACATAAATCAAAGAGAAAAGGACTAGCTTTTAAGGGTAAAAGGATACAGAATCAGGGATTTTCTTACCAATGAAAATGATAAAAGACACTAAAAGGCAAACATACCAAAACAAGAAAGGATGAAAACAACGATGACATCAAAATTGCAGGTGTCTTAATTATTCACCAAGCTCAAAAAATTCACTGGGAAAATAGAACATTTCATTATTTTTTTCTTCCATTCAACAAACATTATTTTTATGTCTGATATTTGCAATATATTTTGAAAGCCATTTCTGCGGATATGAAATTAAAGAATACAATCCTTGCTCTAAAATTGCTCACAAGTTCCCCCCAAAAAAATTAGAAACAGAATTACCATGTGATCCAGCAATTTTACTGCTCAGAATATACCCAAAAGAAATTAAAAAACACTAGCTTAAAAAGATATCTGTGTCCCCAAATTCATAGCAGCACTATTTGTAGTAGACTGGAGATGGGAACAACCTAAGTTCCCAATTTACTGGATGAATTGAAAAAGAAATTGTTACATATATAATAGAATATTATTTGGCCATAAAAAGTGAAGAAATATTACATTTCGTAACAACATGAATAGAAACTTAAAAGGCATTATGTTAAGTGAAATAAGTAAGACAGAGAAAAATACTGTGTGATCTCACTTACATGTGGAATTAAAAAAACAAAACACCACTGATAGAAAAAGAGGTCAGAATTGATATTCTTCTAAGTAACACATTAACAATATCCATGAAACAGAAATTACAGGAGAAAACAGGAAAAGAAGATTTTAAAAACTAATAAGAGAGGCTTTTAATTCACTTATTTTTGTCTCTAACAAACACCTGAACAAATAATAAGAAAAGTTATACATTTAAAATGGTAGATCTGATTGATAAAACTCAAACTCCATCCTGGAAATAAAGTATATGTCTTATTTTCAAGAATCCATGGGACCTAGTGGAATACTTTATTCATATAAAAAATAACATTAGTAATATTAATAACCATGATGATAGATAAACATTATAAAGTGTCTGCTATTCTCAATTTTTTACATTTTACAAAGGGAACTGTATTTAATCTTTAAAACAATCTTATTAGTTACATGACTGAGAGATGGGTTGGCCTCAACCCCGTAGAAGTGGAAAAACTAAAGATTTAGGCAATCAGTCCATCCGCCAGAGCCTATACCCTTCATCCCCACCACCCCTTATCCTCCTCTCTTCTAAGCACTGAAACAACATGTTCTTTGAGCAAATGAATAAGAATTAGCATTGCAAGGGAACAAAATTCAGATGGTGTCACTCAACAGAGTTCCTGGTCCTGGGGAGACATACAGATGTAAACAATAAAACTGCAACTTTTCCTGAGAGAGCTTGTCAGTCAGAAATCTCATGTTTGAAAGCAAACTGGCTTAAGAACAAAAGAGAACTATGAGTTCATGTTATCTAAAAAGTTCAAGGGGTAGATTAGACATATTAGATTCAGGGTCACCAATGATGTCATCACGACTGCATCTCTTGCTCTTCCCCCAAATGCTGTCCACTATTTTACATTCTCTCTGTCTCAGCTCTCCTTTCTCCAAGGTTGACTTTATTCTCAGTAGGATTTAACTATACCTAAGGGACCACAAACCACTCTATAAAATCGAACTTTCCTTTCCGCTGTTCACTGTGTAGAGGTGAATTAGACTTTCTCATGACTTCATATGACATTTCATTTTATCTTTATACCTTGGGGCCATGTGTATGCAGAGGGAAAATAATATATCAGTACATTTCTATAGAGTGGTTCCAGAGAGGGCTGATACAACAACAACAAAACCTTAATCCCATATATGGAACAGAATATTTTAGGGTAATAAACATTTTTCTTAAAACAATAGGGAAAAGAGGTCTTTAAAAATTAAAGCTCATTTTTCTTAAGCAAACTTGCTAAAGTCATACCTTGTAAGGGCCATACCAGAAGCCCCACTCTTTTATCTCATTAAAGTCACTGAAAAAGAAAATTGAAATATGCCAGCGACTATCAAAAGAAAAGGGGAAGAGAATGCCAGGTCAGTGGTTTATTGCTCTGCTATTTGTTTTCCTTCTTTACCATGAAAAATAACTAGTTTGAAAGCCAAATTGGAATAAATAATGGAGAATAATTCCTTACATTATCTTAATTTAAAATCAAGGGAGAAACTATTTAAGTATAAAGGCCTGATGGTGAAAACTGGGTACTTCCTTCACTGAGACTATGATGAATCTTCTCTCCCAGAATGAAACCTTCATTGTCCCAAACACATTTATCAAGAATCCATTTGAATGACATGTCATCATTTTTTTGCACTGTATATGCTTAGGATACTACCTCATAGTGTCTCTTTCCCAAGCGTAGGACAGGGAGTGGAGTCCGAGATAAAAACACAAGGTCAGTTAGAAGGAACCCAATCTGCATTGGAAGGAGGAACACTCATAGGGTGACCAACTCATTGTGGTGTGCCAGGAACTTTCCCAGTCTTAAGCTTTGAGGACCCCGTGTTCCAAGAATCTCCTTAGTTTTCTTCAAACCATTCTCTATCCTTTAAATATATTTGATGTGAGATTTGAGGCAGAGATTAGAAATGGGTCACATAAGCCCCATGTTAACACTCAGTGATTATTTAGCTACTCTGGAGGAGTAGGTGTTGAAGACTTCATATTAATCTATAAGGGAAAAATGTATGCTGGACCTTGGGAGTTCCAAAAATCAATGTACAAAAGCCCACTAAAATGAGTAAAAGTTAAATATGCCAATAAAATATTGTTTAATGTCGCCAATCAATGAAACAAGAAATTTCCATAAAGTACAAAAAGAAGTTAAGCTTTAGCAGCTGAGTGGTTTATTGGCTAAAATATAAAAATGCCATGACTGCCTGGGCTAGCATGGCTCAGTGGTTGAGCATGACCTATAAACCAGGAGATCACAGTTCAATTCCCAGTCAGGGCACATGCCCAGGTTGCAGGCTCTATCCCCAGTGTGGGGCATGCAGGAGGCAGCCGATCGGTGATTCTTTCTCATCATTGATGTTTCTAGCTCTCTCTCCTTCTCTCTTCCTCTCAGAAATCAATAAAAAAATAATAACTAATTAATTAATTAATTAATTAATGTGTCATGATAGATTTCTCCAATATTGTTCTCGAGTTCCTGAATTTAAATTCCAAGGAGAAATACAATGAGAAATTTGATAGCCTTTCTGTCAGAGAAGGCTCTGCAAGAGAAGCAGCTCAACAGCTACACTGACTAGTTTTTGTCAACCCAATTTCAAATTGTAGTGCATAAATCTCGACATTTGGAAAAAGACAGATATATTCTTAATGAGTCATGCTTCATTTCTTCTGGTATGTTTGGCAGACAGAAATCTATGTTGACTAGAGAGCAAAATAAGAGTGGGTGGAATAAAAAAGGTTCTTGTAGACTAGAGGGAACATGGAGGGGACCACCTCTGCCATCAGCTGTCCATGTGCTCCCCTGCCTTTCACAGTATCCCTTGTAGTTAGGTTGTGGCCATGTGACTGAGGGCTCGCTGATAAGAATGTGAATGGAAGTCCAACCTCAGGCAACAGAGATGGATATGAATTATCCACTGACTCCTTGGCTGGAATGAGGAACTCTGAAATGAAGTCATTGCATATGGAAGCAGCTGAATCCCTGAGACATCACTGGAGAGCCATTGAGCCACTAACACCTGACCTGCATCAGATATGGTGTGAGCCAGAAGTAACCTGTGCTCCCTCAGTGGTGTTGGGTGAAACCACTGAGACTCTGGGGCTTGTGCTACTGACCTGTAAAATGGCTTGTTGAAAACGATAAAAACTAAGGTTCTCCCATTAATTCCCTCTAAAACGTCCTCTTTGAAAGAAGTCTTGACTCTTGATATTACTAAGTATCAGGTGAGTATCTCCTAGCATAATCAACTCAAGAACAGGTGCCATCAGCACTTTTTGTTCTTAGTAAAGTTATCATTTGGAACACGGTGCTCAGAATGGTGTGACTGTGCTGCCCAGTTTGTAGTGAAAGGGATTACAAATATTTTCTTTGTCTGAGACAGCCAGTCTGATTGCCACTTGTTTTGTCCTTTTACCCCTCACTTCCTCTCTTCCTCTACTCTAGTCTTCATTTTCCTATTCAACTTTACAGACTGTCATGTGACATTCAAACAGATGATTATTGATTTGAATGAACATAGTGGTAGTAAAATAGACAAAGAATAAGCATAGCTTTAATAAAATGGTTTTCCTTGATTATAACCCTGTCCCAGACTATCCCCACAATAAATCACTAGAGCTATGTGAAAACATAGAATCAAGCTTGTGCTCCACTACTTACCAGCTGTGTGACTTTGGGAAAGTTACTTTACTTTAAACCTCAGGTTTTTATCTACAAAATTGGAGTAATGACACCTACGGTTATTTTAAGAGCAGTAAATGAGGTAATGCTGGTGGAGGTGTACACTACAATATCTGACACACAATGAGTGATAAGTAAGTATGTTGGATGTTCATGAAGTCATACATATAGGAAGCATAAAATAATTGAAGTGTGTGTATTAATTGTAAGAGCTGTGCACAGTGGTAAATATTAACAAATGGCTCTCCTCAGAGGTAGGGAGTGTTAATTTGTAGTGTTTGCCGATTTCCATGGTATAAGCATTACTACTGTGGCCACTTTCATGCTAACAAGGTAAAGTCATTGAATGTAGAGTTGAGAAGACTTGTGCATACCACCATATAGACTTTCACCACATATACACAAAAAGATAACCTCAAAAACACACATAATGGCAAACTACAGAAAAATAACTAACATGTGACAGATTTGGGGTTTTTCTTACCTTTTGTTTTTAATATAATTTATTCTATCTTAAATTTATAGAATTTAATTATTATGAATGTCTACGGGTAACAACCAACACTTGAAAATTTAACAGTCAGTTCTTGTGAGTTGCTATAAGCCAGCTCCAGCACACACTGTCTTTAGCATATGTCTACTGAAGCTTGCTTAAGTTAACCCTTCGTAAAGTACATAGTTTCTTCCATTATGTGAGATACATTGGTATCATGGCGCCACAATAGGGAAAATTAGCTGAATCCCACCTCTAAGATGTGTTAGCTCTGGGACCTTAGACAAATGACTTAACTTTTCTAAGCCTTGTTTGCTTCATCTTTACAATTGAGTGTTAGGGGATAAAAATATTACCTAACTCATGAAAATGTTTATAAATAAAAATAATTCATGATGCCTAAAATAACACATGAATTCAATAATGTTACTACCATCCTCTTCCTTCTCTCCCTAAGCCTTTTTTTGGTCTTTACAATGTCTAGAGCAAAAATAAATTAATTGCAGAGGCAAAAAAAAAAAAAATACCCCTTTGAGACTGATAAAGAGAAGTCCTTGATCCACGTAACCTCACCCAGGTTGTGTCTTTGTGTCTTTGTTCTCCAGCCAAAAGCAGGGAACTAGAATTACTTAGAATTGGTGCCACAACAGGAGCAATTACTATTTAAGTGAAGCAGCTCTTACATCAATATGCAGATAAGAAACAATCCTCTGTGAATCTTTTGAAAGGACAAGGTCTTATATTTGGGTCAAGTAGAATGTTGTGTCTGAGTTGTAGGTGTGTATTAAAACACACACACACAAAAAAAAAAACATTCTTTTTTAAATGCTAACATGTCAAAAGAAAATTTAGGACTCAAAGTACGAAAATCTTTTATAAATCCATTCCTGGCTTTTACTACTTTCAAGCATAGGACAACAGGTTGATATTTAACAAATAAAATATTCCTAACTAAAGAAAAAATAATGTAAATTTATGCACTGAATATATAAAAATCACTACTAATTAAATATTAGAATGCTTTTCTTTTTATTTATAAAACGCTTACTTTATATTTAGCTCTTAAAAATAATATGAAGGGGGTCAAAAGGTAAAAAGGAAAGAACAAAATAAGTAAATAAGTAAATAAATAGCATAAAGCTATGACATGCATTGACTTCTACTGTACCAGCTGCTCAAACATTACTAAGAATGTCTGTTTAAATAAAACCTCAAATGGGTCCATTTTAGCCTTACCCTCAGGAATGTGTTTAAAGAATAAAAATATCCATTACCGTTGACAATTTTACCTTGGTATTTTATTTTCACTCCAGTTGATATAACCAACTAGAGGTCATCAACACCTCCCATCACCAAACTACCTGGAAGCAAGCTGTAAGCCACTTAACCCTATTTCTTCTTAAAGATATACTTCCTGATGCTGCCAGTTCCCAAACCCAATGTTTGTAATATAATTAACTTTAATTACATAATAAAAATGTCATCGTTGCTACTGGGATACAGAAATAGTTACTAAAATTTAATAACTAATCAGGGATTTATGACCATATAGGATATTTTTCAATGAATAATAAGAACAAAATCTTATGAATAACAAGAACAAAATCTCTGAGTGCCTAGCTGGTTTGGCTCAGTGGATAGAGCATCAACCTGCGGACTAAAGGGTCCCAGGTTTGATTCCAGTGAAGGGCATGTACCTTGGTTGCAGGCTCCTCCCTGGCCTGGGCCCTGGTTAGGGCTCATACAGGAGGCAACCAATCGATGTGTTTCTCTCACATCAATGTTTCTCTCTGTCTTTCTCTCTCTCTTCCATTCTCTCTAAAAATCAATGGAAAAATATGCTCAGGTGAGGATTAACAAACAAAAAAACAAAAATCTCTAAGTATTTTGGAGATAGTGAAAGTAAAATGAGACCAGAGACATCTGGGAAGCAGGTGGGATGGAAAACACAGTGGTCAAGGCAAGGCTCTGGGTGCTTCTATGCGGCTCAGCAGTCCCTGTGACCTTGGTAAACAACGACCCTCTGATCTCTTTGTCTTCAATTGCTAAGTAAGAACTAGACTAGTCCCATCCCATTCTGTGACTTGATACTGTAATTTCATGAAACATGAAGGACTTCATCAGGTTTATAAGCATAGATAGCATTTGGCTAGAAGAAAGGGATAGAATTCCATAAGAGGAGAGTGGGTGGGTCTCTTAAAGGCACCAACTCCACAGGAGCAAAATTTATAGGGGGAATAATAAGTAGAACAGGCGTCTTAAGGTAGATTTACAGAGAAAATGTTTAAAAACATTTTGCAGTAAACCACAGAGAATTTCCAAAGTCAGAGTAACAAAAGGAGAATGTACCTTCTAGGTCAGTGGTTCTCAATACCCACCCCCCAAAGCATTTAGCAATCTCTACACAATTAGGGGAGGGGTCTTGCTATTGGCAACTAAGGGAAAAAGACCAGGGATGCTAAACATTCTATGGTGCACAGTCTCCCAGAGCAAAGAATTATGTGGCCCAAAGTGCCAATCGTACCACAGTTGAGAAACCTGGCTTTGGGTAACAGGAAGCAATTCTAAATGGATGACTCAGTCCCTGTATCGCCTTTCTTTCTGTTCTCAGCTACGTGTAATATCTATGTACTTTAATCTTGAGAGCTGAACAATTTACACTCTGTCCCCGATCTTGCATACTCCCTGGTTACAAATACGCCTGTTTTAAATAAAAATAGTCATTACAATGCCAAGGAATTTGCATGACTGACATTCTTCAAGTTGATGCTTTGCAAAATTGTATTTAGCCTTGGAAAGGGAACAGCAATTAGTGGGAAGGACCAACCTGTTCTGATTAAATAGAATGTTAATTTAGAAATGACCTAAATGTGAACTCTTTTAAAAGTCAGGAATGTGTTTGCACTAATTTGGGATTTTATTTTCAATTCCTCTCTGATATAAGAGATGTTGAAAAAATAAGAGCCAGAAACTCTTCATTGAATATCCATCTGGAAGAATAAAATGATAGAAATATTGGAGTAACTCCAGCCCAATTTTGCAAATTCAAGAGCAGAGCTGTAGAAATAACTATTGTTTGTAACACCCTGGATCACAGCAGGTTCAACTAACTGTAACTTCTCCTCTTCTCAGCAAAAGTGTACCTGGGACAATTTATCTTACTTTTGGAAGAAGACACACATCTTGTATTTTTGCTTTTCAACATTAAGCCCCATGTGTCACCTTTAAATTCCCAATTTTACCCTTTCCCACTTTCTTCAAGGACGATGGCTTGCATAGTGATCAAGAAATATGCACCAGTTATACTATATACCACGGCATAAAGCTCTTCCCATCTGTCCAGCAACACAGAGGCCATTTGGGCACTGACAACATGAAATGGGACAATAAAGCTGAGGAAGTGATGTCTTGGTGTTTTGTTTTGTTTTATCCTACCGGAGGATATGTTCTTCTTGATTTCAGAGAGAGAGGAAGGGCAAGAGATAGAGAGAGAGAGATAGAGATAGAGATAGAGATAGAGATAGAGATAGAGATAGAGATAGAGAGAGAGATAGAGATAGAGATAGAGATAGAGAGAGAGAGAGAGAGATTCAAATGATAGAGAAACATCAACCAGTTGCCTTCCATACACCACCACCCCCCCCTCAAATGCGGATCAAGCCCACAACTTGGGTATGTGCCCTGACGGGGAAGTGAACCCATGACCTTTTGGTGTATGGGACAATTCACCAACCTACTGAGCCACACTGGCCAGGGCATGTCTTGGTGATTTTGTTTTGTCTCATGGCATTAAATTATATCAACTATATAGATGATACATATGTTAATATATTAACTATATATTAGTAACTATGAGATTTTTATCCCCAACCCAGACCCCTCCCCTGAATTTCAGCCTCACACAGTCACCTGCCTCATTAGCAAGTCTACTTCCAAGATATCGCAAACTTACTATGCACAAACCAAACTCCTCATTCCATCCCCAAATCTACTCCCCTGGTGGCCTGTATATTTTAATTGATAATCCCATCCTTCCACTTGTTTCAGCCAAATCCTTCACTATGTTACCTTAAACATATATCCAGAAACCAATTTTATTTTATTACCTCATCCCCATCCTTTCTGCCATAGAGTTATTTTCTCTTCTGTGTATTCTGGCAATCACTATGTAACTGGTCTCCCTCTTTCTACTTCCCCCCCAGATGTACTCTCATTAGAGTCACCTAGATAATCTTTTTTACCACCTAAGCCAGATCACACTACTCCACAAACTTTCTGTTACCATTATAATTAGCTAGTTGTTAATAAAGGGAAAGGAGCAAAAGGGAGGCCAAACATAAGAAACATGGCCACCAGAGCAGCTTCACCAGGAAGCTGCAATTTCACACTCCCCAGGGAACTACCCATCCATTCCCTGCAGATCACTGGAGAAGGGTTCTAACAAAGTGCAGGTGAGCACATTCATAGTAAAATTGGGGTGACACAGGGAAAGTGCCTGTCAGCCTAACCTAGAACAGAGATCATTTCTTAGAGGGGGTGGAGCCAGTGAAAGCCCACAAAAATTTGGGAATACATCATCCCCAGACAAAGGAAGCCTTGCTTTTTTGACTCTTGGCTCTTTGTTCCTCTGTTTTTGCTCCTGCTTCTGTGCATTTGCCTATGTTCCTAAAAGCTGCATGGCGCATGGCCCTGTGGACCCCATACACAATGGACTGGTGAACTACAGCTGGGAACACAAGCTAAGCTAGCATGATGCTGGATTAGACTGTGCAAATATGGAATGGAAACTCTGGGCAGTGGCTTTCATTCTAACCCTATTGAAAGACTTCTTCCTTGGTGGGACAAATAGAAATGGGACCTTGGGTACTCAGGGGTGTCATTTCATGCAAATAAATGCCATTTATTCTCCTGTGTGAGTCTCAGAAAATCCTTTTTGTCATGATGTTACAAAAACCTACTTGCCCTGGCAACAGTTGGGGACATAGAAAGCTTCCCACCGATAACACTTCCACTGGGATCCTATTTCCCTCAAGGTAAAAATCAAAGTCCTTAAAATGGCCTACAATGACCTACAATCAGGAGCCTCAAACATCCTATCTAATAAAGAGGGAATATGCTAATTGAACATCCCGCTCTCAAAGATGCATCACCCACAGCCAATAAGGAGGGAATATGCTAATTGACTGCCACATCCTCAAAAATGGCGGCACCCAGTCCTCTCAGCCCCACTGGGGTGACAGGCACGTGGCAAGGCCGGGCCTGAACCCAGGCAGGCCCAGCTGCTCTGAGCTCCTGCCTCTGGAGTCCCCCAGTCTCCTCAGCCCCCCAGCCACTCAGGGCTGTCCGAGGCTCAGGTAACCAGGGCCAGCCGAGGCTTGCGCTGCTGGTAGTGGCAGCAGCAGAGGTGTGATGGGGCACTGCCTTCCCCTGATTGTCAGTCCCCTCCAGGCCCTGAGGGCTCCAGGACTGTAAAAGCGGGCAGGCCAAGCTGAGGTACGCCCCCTCCAGTGCATGAGACTTCACATGCACAAAGAGAACCAAAACATACAGCCCTTTGCACACTCTAATGCCCAAACTCATTACACTGGGCAAATATTTCCAAGTACCATCATCTAAATTTCTTGATCATGATGTTAACTATAATTAGGATAATGTAAGAATTACTTATATTTATGTAACACTGTATTTTTCAAAACCACTTTCAGCATCTATTATTTAATTTTTTGACAACTGTCCTATAAGGAGTAAGAGAAATTTTTTATTATCCATATTTACTAATTAAAAAGACAAGACCACAAGGTTAAATAACTTCCTGAGGGTTCAAGAATTAGTGAGTCCCTCACAGAACCAAGCCTAGAACCGAGTGTAAAGTTGATTCCACTAAGCGATCACTTTGCCATGAGGTATTTTTCTCTTCTCATATATCTGATTTCAGTAGTCAGGGATTATGTTTCACAGTAAACGGGAAATATATTCAGGGGAAAATATGAGAAGAACTTTGTCCCCTGAAATACTTTGCAAAGTTATGGGAGAGAGCAAGGCAATTAAATGCACCCATCCCTGAAAATAACAACCCTCTAGGCTTTAATAAGAGAATTATTGGGTGATAAATGACAATTTGATAGTAAGAATGAAGAACTAAGGCAATATTTACTAGGAAGGTAGTAAAAACTTTTAAAAATAATCAAACGTTTATACTTCTATGACCTCTGTTTCTCTAGAGACTTTTCTACTGGGTTTTGGCAAGGGCACTCATAGTCCTGGAAACTCTTCTGCATGTTCTTCCAGCTTCTTTCTTAATCAGGGGCCTGGGGAACCAGTGTCTGTTTTCTTAATGGCAAAGAAGCAGGCAGGGAGATTTCTGAATTCCTATTCTGAGGTCAACCATATCCTGAGGGAGAAATGGAAATGTGAAACTGGGTTTTCAGCATGACATTCTGATTTATGACATTTGGAGTGTTACAGCTTTGCTGCTTTTGGAGATAGCATCAATGTAAATGTAATACAAACACTCCTTATATCTCCCAAACAACAGCTGAAACATCTAGCCTCTTAGCACCTGAAATGTAATTTACATATAAAAGAAAATTCCAACAGCCAGGGGTTTTCATCTTTGGGCTCCTCCCTTCCACTCATTTTCAATAACAACATAATCAGAAAAATCTTTATAATCAACAATCCACCAGCATAAAACTTTCAATGGTATCCTAAAACATAAACTCTCATTTGGAAATGCCTCACTGAGCACTGGACTGAGAAAGAATCTGAAGCTGCCTCTGAGCAAAGCAGGAGGAAGCCAGTGTCTTAGTCATGGGAGGGGTACTAGTAAGTAGAGGCAAGATGCCACAGGTTGTCATTTTGGAAGCTCTGCCCTACAGATTCCACCTTCTCTCTCATTACTCCCCTTCAGCTTAGGTCCCCTCCTGCTATAAAAGCATTCCATGGCCATGCTTCCCCTTTCCTAAAATGTTTCTCATTCTGCTCTTTCCTAAAATACAGTCCCTCTAGTGCTCCAGGACCCTGCCAGAGTTCAACCATCTTCTTAATTATTCCAGTCTTTCCGGCCTTCAAACTCCAATGCACATTTTGGTCTTCACTATCAATTTAGTGCTTCTTGTATTTCCTAATAGTTAAATATATCACATATGACAATCTCCTCTCTTTTAATTCCATGGTGAGGCTAAGGATTTGGATTTATTTGAATCCTTCAGTAATGCATTCTACATAGGGAGCACTAAATGTACTTGGTGCATAAAAATAATGATTAGTTAGCTTTTTCTTTAAAGTCTTCATATCCTTTGGGTTCTTTGAGTTTGTAGTTGCCCATGAAATAAAACCTTAATTTTTGAGCATGACATACGAAGTCCTTTCTGGTTTGGAGCTACCTACTCCTCCAGCCTCATTTTGCACTATTCACAATGCTACCTCCTCCCATACTCAATTCACTATTACACACACACACACACACACACACACACACACACACACACACTCGCCTTACGTAAGAACAGTGCTGAACTATTTGACATTCCTTAAGTTTACCTTGTTTTATTTCATGTATTTCTTGACATTTCAAACCTTTTATCCTCTGTCTACATTGCCATTTTCTCCCTAATCTATGGGGACCATCCCTCTTTTTATCCTTGAAAACTCAGCTCAATGACGACTTCTATGAAAAGTCTATTTGATCCCCACCCTCAGTCTCACCCAACATGGGGTGCCACCACTGTATGTTGTATATTCTTCTATAACTGTATCTATCTAATAAAAAAAAGTTACTTGTTTGTATGAATATAAAAAATCCTACCTAATAATAGAGTAATATGCAAATTGACTGCACCTTCGCTATGCCTAAGCCACGCCCACCAGCCAATCAGGAGCAAATATGCAAATAACCCAACCAAGATGGCTACAGCCACTGAGAGCAGGAGGGTTTCCTCGGTAACAAAAGAAGCCAAGCTTTCCGCGCCTCCTGTTGCCAGCCTAAGCCTCCACTCAAGGATACAAAGTTTCAATTATAGAAGGTGAATTAACTCCAACAGAAATCGCTGCTGGCTGCGGAGCGAGCAGCAGGCTTGGCTTTGCTCCAGGCTACAAAGTTTCAATTGTAGAAGGTAAATAAATTCCAGATACTAGGGCCTCCTCTTGGGTCACCAGGGGGCATGGCCAGCCTGCAAACCACCACAGGCCCCTTGCTCAGGCTGCCCCACGCCCCAAGGGAACCCCCACCCTTCAGGGTAAACCAGTCAGCCACCACCCATGCACCAGTCCTCTATCCTAATAAAAGAGTAATATGCAGATTGACCATCATTGCAACACACAATATAGCTGCCCCCATGTGGTCAAAGATCCTGCCCCCATGTGGACACAAGATGGTCACCACAAGATGGCCAACAGGGGAGGGCAGTTGGGAGGCACCAGGCCTGCAAGGGAGGGCAGTTGGAGGCGATCAACCCTGCAGTGGAGGGCAGTTAGGGGTAACCAGGCCAGCAGAGGAGGGAAGTTGGGGGCAAACAGGCTGGCTGGGGAGCAGTCAGGCATCAATCAGGCTGGCAGCAGAGTGGTTAGGGGGTGATCAGGCTGGCAGGCAGAAGCGGTTAGGGGCAATCAGGAAGGCAGGCAGGTGATCAGTTGGGAGCCAGCAGTCCTGAATTGTGAGAGGGATGTCCTACTGCCCATTTAGACCCGATCCGGGCAGTTGGACATCCCTCGAGGGGACCCAGATTGCAGAGGGTGCAGGCTGGGCTGAGGGACACGCCCCCCTCCATGCACAAATTTCATGCACCGGGCCTCTAGTCAATTCATAAAAGGAGGTTAGCTACTAAAAGAGAATTCTACATAGCCTAGAATTTGCAGGTGTAAAAACCAACTACTACCTCTCAACTGAAGGAAACTGGATAAAAATGAAACTCACGATTTAGGAGAGGGCCTCCCCAAGACTGTGATTCATATCTCTGCAAAGAGGGTGTGGTTTGAGGGTTCAACCAAAGCCACCACAGGTGTAGCTCAGGTTTAGGAAAGCATGGCCTGAAAATGTGGCTAGAAAAGCTGGGCTCCCACACTGAACTGACAAATGGAAGACCAGTTGGAAGGTATCCACCTGCCTCTATCACCTTGTGGTGTCCCTCCAGTGCCCTCTATTGGCAGAGATCAATATCGTGCCAGCTGGCAAAGGAAAATTTTAAAGGGTCCAGTTCCATTTTTACAAAGGAGGGCAGGGAAGGGTGGATTTGGAACTGAAAGACAATAAGTTGATAAATGAAGTGACCTTTAAAGCAAAATTAAACAAGGGAAATGAATATATACTATAATGTAAAATTAATATAATACTGAAGGTCTATGGCAGTTAATCCTTCATATTTTATTCCTAAAAGAAAACTGTAAATGCCTTTTAATTTTTTTTAAACCAACAAAAATTTAAATATAGAAACTTGCAAAAGTAATACTACTGTGTTCAATTGATTACAATTTTTTAAATCCCAGGAGTTAAACACACTTCTTTTTAAAAATAAGTTCTAATAAAAAGTCAGGTTTATGTAACCTGAAATTATGAGTTTGAAATATTATCAGAGTTTTCCCAGACTATCTTAACCAGAACCTGCAATAGAAAATATTTTTCTTTTCTCTGCTTCAGAGTAATTAAGAGATAATGGAATGCTGAAAGACAACATTGGGAAATTAAAATATATAATCTGTTTAATTCTTGACACCTAAAAAATAAAATTTATTTCATAAAATGAAGAAACAAAATACACTTATATTGTAAGAAGAGACTAATAAAACTTACATATTAGACACTGGGCACAGGACAGAGAATATTAGGACCATAAAAATTACAACTTGGGCTCATTCCCCTAAAACCTGGGTAGTATAAATTGTGTCTGCCAATATCTGTGCTTCCCTAAATTGTTCCATTACCAATAATGATTCAGATGTTGTCATTCAAGTTCTGCATGTTGTGTGTTTCATTTTCAAGATTTGTAATCTGGAAACATGAAATCAATTGCAAAGACAAACATTGCATTCTAGAGTTTGGAAGAAGTGGAGAATGCTGAGAAATCTATTGAACTGATGAATTGAGAAAGTGTTCTTCATGCACCTCATATTGAGTACCAAAGTTTCTTAAATATAAACGTATGAATACTGTCAGACAGATACTTGTTTCCAATTGACATAATAGTACTTGAGACCTGACAGGCTATGAGACTATGAACATGAGAGCATTGGCATAATGGACATCAACTTTTGGTTGTATTTTTCCATAAAGACTTTTACAGCAAGGGCCATAACTATCTGTGACATGGCTTAGCCCATTTAGATTTCTCTTCAGTTTAAAATCAACACCATAGATCTCAGTATGTTCTTTCTTCCTTATCTTCTCAACATCTGAAGATTTTTTTTTCATTGATTTGCCTGGAATGACCTCAAGACATAGACCACTGGTTTTTACTAAAAACAAAAATAGGGCAGAACCCATTAGAAATGCTTTTTTTCCCCTTTGGCTAAAAGGCACCCATGATGCATTGCTTTCTTTCACAGAGCTAACTAATTGCAGTACATATGCCAAAGGAAAGGACAGGTCACTGAAAGAAAGTTTTCTTTCTCTTTGGGGAGCATCTGGGAGTAATATTCCCACATGTCAAATCTATAAGCTCCTGTCTCATCCACACTAAGACACCTGGCTGCCAGATTCACACACCAGCTTGTCAAATCCTGTCAGTTCATCAGCAGCACAGTGGGCCTTGGGATTGGGGGGCCCAAGGGTGGAATGCTTACCAGAGAAAATATCACCTTCTATCCTTTCTCTTTGAACAATGATTACCAGAGAAAGTTGATCAGCCAAACCTTGTTATTTTTTTTAGTGTCTAGTAGATACTCATCTGATCTCAAGCCACTTTGTTGAGCATCTATTGCAAAAGTGAACTCCTATCATATTTCTTAAGTACTCATCAGTCTTTCATGTGCTTTTCTCATGGTAAATATAGGCAGATCTATACATCTCTGAGCATGAATACTCTTGCTGTTTTTGATAAGATTCATTACATGACCTAGGGAGGATTGTTTATAGGCTTAGATAATGTGCTGGAGATTTTTTAATGAGACTCAGGTACTTCAGCTGTTTCCCAAGAATGCATTGTTATAAATTCAAACCAGACTGCACTCATCAACACATGTTTCTTTGATGAATTATTATTTATGTGAACTGACAAAGCAGTGTGGTTTTTCCATCAGTCATCAAATCTGCCCTTTCACAGTTGGCAATAAATGTTTATTCTCTTCAGTAAGAATGATTTATATCATTGCAGCCTGTTGTTTGTTATGATTTGTGTGTGTGTGTGTGTGTGTGTGTGTGTGTGTGATAATAGTGACTTCTTTAAAAATAATCTCACTCAAACATTATACAGCTCTTCATTGAGTTCAAAACTAGGGAGCCACCTTCCTGCAATTTCCTCCTGTGACAAATACTCACCAAGTACCTAATGATGTTGGATTGCTTTATCTCAACAGCTATTCAAGGCTCAAACACACTAAAGGAAATTAAATAAGATAAGAGAATAGCCTGACCAATGATGGAAACAAGATGCAACAGATCACCTCTCAGCAAACATGACAGTAAGGGAAACCTGTGGAATAATAAAGCAGAGATGTTGAAAAGGCTCCTTAGAGGGTCAATAATGAAGAAGAGGTTGAGGAACCCTGCCATACACCTCCTCTAAATTATAACTATTAAAAGTGGTTCCCTATTAAATTAAAAAGACAAACTCACTGGCCTAACATTCAAGGGCCCCAGTGCTCTCAAAAAAAAATCTACCTTTTTTAGCTTTCTCTTTCAGACTCAGTGTTTTCAGTTTTCAGTTCAAGAAAACCAATCTCATCATTTCTTAATAATTCCCTAAATTTCCTTGCCCCCAGGACTTTGTTTACACTGTTTCCTCCATCTCAGATAGTGGTTACTCTTTCACCTCTCTCTTAAATTTTTATCATCTTTCAGGGCCTGGTTCAAATGCCACTTACTTCCTCAAGGTTCCTCACACTCATAAGAGTAATCTAAGAGCTCACAACCTGCCCCCCCCCCCCTTTGAACTTCTAACCAAATGACTAATGCTGGCCCCTTTTAAGTTGGAGCTAAAAAAAGGATTGAGTTTTACTCAACTCTATACTACCCAGATGATCTAGCACCATGCTTTGAACATATTAAATGCTCAATTTTATCAATTGAGAAAATATATTTTTATCATTCAACTCATAAAAGAAAGTACTGTACTTTTTGTCCCGGCTCAATCCCTGGGTCTAGTTTAGTGGAGTTTAGTTTGAGTCCTCAGTGAACTCTTGCTTTTCATAAGTGGTGATGACTACAAACTATCAGTTTGGGGACACTCCGTGGATCTCTCTCCAGGCATTTGCCCAGAAAGATTCCTCTTACTTTTCAAATGAATGATAATTATTAGGTATGTCATTATGGGTATGAAAAGTGTAAGTGGCTAGATCAACCAAAGGACTTGTATGCATGCATATAAGCATAACCAATGGACACAGACAGTAGGGGGGCAGAGACATGTGCTGGGGGGCAGGAGCGACCGGGGAGAGGTCAATGGGGGAAAAAGGAGACATATGTAATACTTTTAACAATAAAGAATTTAAATTTTAAAAAGTGAAGTATAAGTGGCTCTGTCTCAGGAAGTTAGGAAGGATTTAAGGATTGTGTATAATTGTACTTGTTCACACCCTCTCAGTTACCCACTTATTTTCTATTTTTTTCCAGTGCCAGAGTCTGGAAAGAGAGATTCTTAGCAAATGGTAGTAGGCTCCTTAATGCATGGATGATGACAATGTGGTGATGGTTTCTTGAGTTTGATTATCAATATTTTGGTAAAAGGGTTACATTGCAAGGAAGCTTTTCTGTAGCAGGTCAAGTAAACATTGAGCATGTCCTGCATTCTGAATCAGTCTGGAGTAGCTGGTCAGTGACTCAGGAGAAACACAATTCCTTCTACTGATTAAAAGGTCTAAAGCTTAGTTAGGGGGGAAATATTTTTAAGAAGTCTTATCAAAATCACATAGCTTTTAAGTGGTAGAGTTGGTATATGAATATATCTGTTTGATTTTAGAGATGTTCAACTTTGGCCATGCTGTCCATACATAATCTTCTACCAACGTCCTCACGATTCTGATGCACTTTACCTCCAAAAAGTTCCCTTGTTGGTCAAATACAAAAATATGTACTTTGTCCATGAGGAACATATAAAGAATACAAATGAGCCCCAAATTTGTAAGGATAGTCCTCAACCCTGAAAATTTGGCAAATGACTATAGCTTTGGAAAAAGAAATAAAAGTAATGTTCTTCACTGATATTATTGTTCCTTTAGCCCAAGTTGTCAAATTATGTTCATTGGTCCTTAGTGGTTTAAATGGCTTTAGAATAGAGGATTGAGATGAGACTTTGTGTCATAAGGTTTTGATTTGATTTATTCTTTTTTTCATATAGCTCATCACAACTATATTTATTCTCAAAATTCTTTGCATTTTCTGTTATAACTTATTTATAGCATCTATAAAACTATTTCCAAAATTAAACTGTATTAAAATGCATAATTAATAATATAAATAGACTCATCCACTACACCAATTGTGTATTTTTGTGTCTTGATTACAGTCTGGGATGGGGGGGGTGAGTTTGTGGAGACTTTGTGGGAAGTGATATGTAAAAATCCCCCCCAAAATAGCCTTTGTTTTTCACTGTAGAACAAGATTCCAGCGCAGTTTCCTATGATGGGGAGGGAGTGTTAGGAGTTCAAAATGTGTGGTGGTGTTTTTATAAACGGTATTAGCTCATGAGCTTCTTCCATGTGATTCATACTTGAGTAAGGATGTGATGCATTATCTATTCCAAAGGCCTTCTTCAAGAACCGCAAAAAAACTTGAGACTCTGATGGAAATGGGAGCAAAAAGAACTTGACATTGATGTACATGGTTCATAAGAAAGCCATCTTCTTTCATGTTTAATTGGCAACAAAACAGGAATTTTACACTTCCTGTTTTGTTGCCAATTAGACATGAAAGAGGATGGCTTTATATCTATGTAGACACAAACAGTAACTGTTTTATTTGCTTACTTTATACAGCACATAGCATATCCTATGTATCTTTGCTTAATATTTTAAACTTCTGATTATCTACAATTGAAACCAGAATTAAAATTTAAGAGGATTAGTTCCCTCCAGCTCTCACCAGTGATAATACTTGACTACCTGGAGCAACTGCAAAAATTTATATAGATCTTAGTATAAGATCTACTTCTAGTATATACATACACATACATATATACATTATATAAATCCTCTATATGTACATGTATATAATTTATGCCTAAAATTAAAGATAACTCCGTTAAACAAAATAATGTTACCAAACTAATCAAATTACTGACCATTCTAGAGAGAAAAATTTGATGTCCAATAATTTTCTTTGAATGTAAACTATAAAAATTGTCTCTCATTTCACCAATGGAAAATTTTGTGTTAGTGGGGATTTCTGGTTTTATTCAACAGAACATAGAAAACTCCTACATATTAAAGAGAAGGGCCAGAAAAATGGCTAATTTGTTTGCTTGTTTGTCTGTTAGATTCTTTGTTTTACCTCTGCTCACAGAGCATTTTAAAGGACTTTCAAAAATAAAAAAGATAAAGTGAGATTGTAGTTCTATAAATATAGGGTGGGATAAAAGTAGGTTTACAGTTGTTTGTATGGGAAATAATATACCAATTAGTAAATAATAATATAGTGATAAACTGTATTTTTCATACTCATAAACCTACTTTTGCCCCACCCTGTATAATTAAAAATAGATATTTAAAGTTAAATTGGGACAAATATCACAAATATGGAGGCTCTAAGGGCATTTGTAGTTCCATGGTCTACCCTAAATTCTTTGTAGATTTTTGTTTTGTTTTGTTTTGTTTTTCCTGGCAGTGAAGACAACAAGGACTGAAATGAGTTACTTAATAATTTTGGTAGTAATGAAGAAAATATTGAAGTGCACTCCTCAGTGCCCGATTTTGAAAGCAGTTTTCCCTCTGAGTGTTAAGTTCATAAAATCCATAACAATCAGTATGACCTATGGGCTATGAGAGCTATAGTAATATTACCAAATATTTATATACAATACTATAAATATACATATATATGTTGCATATATACTTACATATGTATACACACACACATGTACACACACATATATATATATGTATATAGATATTTGGTTGCTTGATGTTGAATTATTAAAGCCTATATATATATATATATATATATATATATATATTTTACACACACACACACACACACACACAATACTTTGGAATATACAAAGCTTCAACTAAGGTGAACTTAAATTTAACATAAGCAAATGCATGTTATTATTTGGTATATTAAGAGGAATTCTAAAAAATTATATTGTATTCACCCTAAAAACCCATCACATGACTAGAAAGGAGATGTCCTTCCCACTTGAAGTTAAGGAAAGCTAGTTTTAACTAGCACCATCCTGGAAAGAGACAGAAAAAAAATAGCCTTGAATTAAAAAGAAATGTGTTAACTATCAACAAAGCATAAAGATAACCTACAGAATGGGTGAAGATATTCACAGCAAATGATATATCTGATAAGGGGTTGATATCTAAAATATATAAGGAACTTAAATAATTCAACATCAAGCAACCAAACAATTCAATTAAAAAGTGAGGAGACAGATAAATACCACTTGATCTCACTCATTTGTGGAATATAAAGAACATTATAAACTGATGAACAAAAATAGATACAGAGGCACAGAAGCATCAAACAGACTGTCAAACTACAGTGAGAAGGCAGGGGAGGGTCAGGGAAGGGGTAAGAGATCAACCAAAGGACTTGTATGCATGCATAAAAGCATACCCAATAGATGCAAGACACTGGGGGTGGGGGGTGAGGGCATGTGCCAGGGAAAAAAGGAGACATATGTACTACTATTTGTAATACTTTAAACAATAAAATTAAATTAAAAATAAAAAGTGAGGAGAGAATGTGAATAGATATTTCTCCAGAGAAGACATACAGGTGGCCAACATACAGATGGAAAGATGCTCAACTTCACTAATCATCAGGGAAATGCAAATCAAAACCACATGAGATATTACCTCATACCTATCAGAATAGTTATTATCAGAAAGTCAACAAATAACAAGTGTTGGTGAGGATGTGGAGAAAAGGGAACCCTTGTGCCCTATTGGTAGGATTTTAAATTGGTGCAGCCACTATGGCAAACAGTATAAAGTTTCCTCAAAAATTTGAAAGTAGAACTACCATATAACCCAGCAATTGTACATCTAGGTTTTATGCAGGGGGAGCATTAATTTGAAAAGATATATGTGTCCCTATGTTCACTGCAGCATTATTTAAAATAGCCAAGATTTGGAAGCAACCTAAGTATCCATCCATACATAATGAAATACCATTCACTTATAAAGAATCGAATCTTGCCATTTGTGACAACATTGATGGACCTAGAGCGTATTATGCTAAGTGAAATGTCAGAGAAAGACAAATACCATATGATTTCACTTAAATGTGGAATTCAAAGAAACAAAACAATCAAACAAAACAGAACAAAAACAGACTCACAGAAACAGAACAAACTGATGGTTGTCAGAGGGGTGAGGGGTGGGGGGAGTGTGAGTGAAAAGGTGAAGGTGAACAAGAGGTAGATGGATAGATGGATAGGTAGATAGGTAAATAATAAATACATAAAATGAGATGAGTATTTTTTTGACCAGGATACTGCACCAAGTCCTAAGCCCTAAAAGAAATTTTTCAAAATGGCCCATTTCTCTTGGCTCTGTTTCATATGTTTCCTGAGGAAATTTAAAGATGGCAGAGAAAGCAGACCTCAGATGGAGAATATTGGCATTCCAGAGTAGAAATCAGATTCTTAGAGGATTGATTAGAGTGGCTGGCCTCACTGAGTCTGGCCAACACTAAACACTGAGACCCTGTAAGAATTTTAGTAGGAAGCCATCTTGCCTTCTCTTATAGACACCCAACCTCATCTTTACCCTGCACAAATATTCTTAGAATTGGAGAGAAACAGGTTACTTCATCCAAGAAAAAAATATTCCTAGTGTTAATTCTGAAAAACTTTACCGGTAAGAGTTTGCATTGTGTACTCTGGCCTATGTAGCAGGGAACACTTTAAAAAAAAACACAGTCAGATGGCAGGAAGTTTCATAGTGTCTTTTGAATCCAATGAAAATTATTCAGACATGCCATTGGAGCTTGGGGAAAAGTAATTCTGAATAGATCAAAATATTTATCTGTGTGATACCACTTTTCAGTGATCCAGGATCCAGCCTGATGCATGGATGGAACTGTGAGCATCCCAGGAGTCCCCTTCCAAAACCCTTCCCAATGGTCACCTCCTCAGCAGGAATTTGGCAAAAGACACCATAAACAATACAATTGCATTCTCTGTGGAGAGTGTGGAGTCTGGAGGGAGAGTTTGAAGTCCACATCCTGAGGTTTGGTTGAGGGATCACCCTACACTTGAGGATTTGGAGGAAGGACCAATTGTTCCATTTCAGATCCTTTTGTGGGAATAAAGAAGCCTAACCAAGACTCTTACCTCGAAGGAGAATCGTTCAGCTTCTACACAAAATGTGACTGAAAACAAAACCTGTGAAAAGCAAGTATTTTTTTCTCCACCAAGATGAGTTTTACCTGGAAATTTTTCAAAGCAGAACTTACCATGTAAATGACCTGGGCCTCCTTTTCATTGTGCCTATGGAGATACAGGAAATATGGTAATGTGGTGTCAATGTACATGTTAGAAGAATAAAAGACATTTAGTTGAACATGTATCATGATTTTACATTAAAATTACTCTTTGCTAGGACTACGTTTTATTCACTGATTTCATCAAGCTATCTGCTAGGTACTATGAAAAAGCCACACTTCACTATAATGGCAGCAGTCATTATAAATTAATATCAAATTATCCAAGATTCTTTCTAACAGCTTTTATTTGATACCCTTTGTTCAAGATAAATGAACAAGGTTGTTCCTGGGGGATTTCACAATCTGATCACTGATTTCTTAGAAATGGGCAAGTAATTTTAGTTATTATTTTTGTATTATATAATTAAGGCATGTTTATTATAAATATATACATAAGGGGTAGGTAAGAATAAAATTTTAAATTACCTATAATCACAACATCCAGACATAATATTTTGGTGTGTCACATTGTCCTCTATATTACCAAAAATTCAATTTTATAAAACATATCCAGAAAGAGAAAGAGAGCATGTTGGTTCAGAACAGTAATTGAGGGAAGCATCCCAAAGCTGACTGTTGATGCTCCCTAGCTGAGTGGCTTTGCCTGCACATGTTGCTTAACCTCTGTGTGACTTCATTTTCTCATCCCTCAAACAGCTATATGCCAGCTGACCAAATGCTATCCTCAAATGGCATTTCACAAGGCCGAATCTAAGTAACTGATAAAAGCAGCAAAGTGCTCTTCTCTCTGGGGTCCCTCTTTTCTTCTTATTTTATCCTCCTATTACTAATTCTTACTCTTTCATTCCTCCTTCTCTTCTGATTTTTAAAATTTAAGTTGGTTAACTAATCCTACTGTCTTGGTAAAATCACTCTTTAAAAACATTTTTGTTGCCCAAGCTTTTTGAGTATATGATGCAAGTTTTAGACAAAACATTTACATGGGATCATATAGACAGATATTTACATAACATTTCAGGCCATTTGCAGCTTTGTCCGGGTCCTTGAAGAAGCTAGAACCCCTATTCTAGCTTTCCTGTTTTTTTCCTGTTTGTAATTTGATTTTCTTGCCTGACATTATTCCTAGTGACACTTTGGAATCTTTCCCCCAGCCTCTGGCAGGACAGACGTTCTATTTGCTCCTGCAGCTCACAGCTGCTATGGACAATTAGGCAGGGGTGGGGAGGTGCTGTGGGGAGGTGGGGAAAATGGGGAGGACATATAGCATCAGTAGCTTCCTATAATCTGCTGGACCCACAAATGATCAGTTCAGTCACGTGTGTAGAGTCAGTTTTGAATGTGACGAAAGTATTTGTGAGACACCTGGGAGAGAAACCAGAAGGAATAGTCTAAAACAATGAGAGAAGAGCCTTGAAAAAGAGCAGAAGATTCTGCATAATATGGGAAAGTCTTTGCGGGGTTCTGGCTACCAGATGTTCCCTGTTCCAAGATCTAGTTACTGTTCAATTCACATAACACTGAAATACCAGGAAATATACTAATAGCATTTGCAGTCTATCCCAAACCAGGAAGCTTGCAAGAGAGCTCCTGGCCAAGCCATGTGAGCTCAGTCTTTTGTTTTGTTCCTGCAGCAACCTGATCACTTGCTTAAGAGGGAGCGGGGGATAGACTGTTTTTCAACCTTGCCTTGAAATCGTGAAATCCCCATCATAAAAATAAGAAATCGTATATGAAACCTTGGGGTCAGATCACCCACTGGTTCAGGAGTTCTCAATAGAGTTATTATGCTTTGCAGCCACAAGGTGAGGGGAGATTATGGTTTCATACCAGTATTAGAATTTCCTGAGATTTATTTGCTTGAGAAAGACCCTTATCATCATTGAAATGTTTAAAGCATTGAAAGAGCTGTTTTCCTTTTTGCAAATCCAATTTTTGAAATAGAAAACTTCAGGATGCAATGGAATAGCCACAGAATTTAAAAGTGCATTTTACATGTTATTTCTTATCTGATAAAAAATACCAATCCAAGGGTTCGATTTATATCATTCTTCTTTTCATACCCCAGCAACATACTTAATAGTGGAAAATGTTCACTTTGGCAGGGAGAAGGAAAAAAAGATAGAAGATCTCCCACCACATGCTATCCCATGATATTTTCCTCAGTTGTTAGTCACATTGTATTTTTGGCCGTGCCCCAGAAACCACAACCCTCAATTACAGTTGCTTTCAGACATGTGGAAGAAACACATGCTAAAACAATTAACAAAATTATGACATTTAAATTTTTCCCTGGACTGTCAGTCCCTGAGATGCTTTGCTGTGTGATTCCATATGAATCAAAAACAATTATCATAAATTAAGCTGGCCAATTAATCCTTACCTAGTGGTTGAAAATATCAAAAACTAAAATAGAAAAAACACACAACAGTTTTCCATAGACTAAACACACTCCGCTCCCAGCTGGCAGCCAGACCACATGTGACAATGGCAGGAAGGCAGAGCATCCAATCCTCTCATCCGAAGGCCACTGACCTCCATTGATGACTAACTGCAATGTTATTACTAGTAGCTCTGAGCTGTCTCATGTCCCCTGCATTAGCTGCTCCTCCCCCTGTGTTGACATAGTACAGTGCTTATTAAATGAAATGTGTGTAGGATAACCTGAAATTGATGACCTTCAAGTAGAAAATGGAACATAAATTGTCATAATGTAAGACTTGTTGTAGCAGCGGCAAGTGAATCTTCTCTTATCTGCTCATATGTAATAGAACATCGTAGAGAGAATCAGAATATTGTGCACTTATTTATGCCCCACTACCAAATTGATTTCTAGAACTTCAATAATAGTTTACCAATGACGTCCTATATTTATAATTCCCCATGTGTTTGTTAATCCCTACTATGGATCAAGTACATAGCTACTGTAGGTATAAAGAAGAATAAGACATGGCCCTTGCTCTCAGGAAGTTCATAAAATAGCAGAAAAGACAGATACACATATTAATGATTGAGTTTAATAAAGTTATAGCCAGGCTAGCTGAAACATTCTATGAAGCACAGATGAGGAAGAAATACTTCATCTGTAAGTCACAATAGAGCCTATGGCCCTGACCACCTCCAAGAAATATGTCCCTATATTGCATAGCTCTTGTTTGTCCTTCTAACTCTGCTCTCTACCTTTCTCCACCCTGTTCCTGCCCCAGGAGGCTGACCTCTGAGAACTAAATCCATAGGCTCTTTTATCGTCTTGGCTTGAGATAAGAGGATGGGAGGAGAAGGAGGTCAAGCTATGTATTCTCCACTCCTTCCCTGTTTAGTTTCCATGGATCAGTTGCATCTTTCTACCAAACGCGATAGTTCCTGTCAGATGCCCCTCTGCATGCACCACCCCAGGTTCCCCAGCCTGACCCTCTGCTTCTCCCTTATGACCTAGGAGAGGTACTGCATTATTGAAGGGGGAGGAGGAGGAGGAGAAAAGGAGGCGGATAGGCAAGAGAAGGAAGGGGAGGAAAAGGAAAAGAAAAAGAAAGAAAGGTGGGATCTAAAGAACAAAATAAAGAAAATAGAAACAGACTCAGATGCAGAGAAGAGACTGATAGATGCCAGAGTGGAGGGGGGTTAGAGGCTGCATGAAAAAGGTGAAGGGATTAAGAACTACAAATTGGTAATTACAAAATAGTCACAGGGATGTCAGGTATAGCATAGGAAATATAGTCAATAATATTTTAATAACTATGTACGGTGCCAGGTGGGTACTGGAAACATTGGAAAGAACACTTTGTAAAGTAAAAGACTAACTGCTATGCTGTACACCTGAAACTAATACAGAGTAATATTGAATGCAAAAATGTAATTGAAAAAATAAAAATTTAAAAAGGAAAAACAGAAAGAGAAAGAAAGAAAAGAAAAGCCCTTAGTAACTGGAAGTTGCTACTTCTGGCCAGTTACCAGCAGGAAAACAAGGCCCTCAGTGTAACAACTGCAAGAAAATGGTTTCTGCCAACAACCAGGGAGGCCCCCAAGCTCCAGATGAGACCCACAGCTGGAGCTGACACCCTGGTATGGCCTGATGAGACTCTGAACACCGAATCCAGTCCCCCCATGCCAAGACACCCACCTAGGAGAGGTACTATAGAGACTGCGAGATAATAAACTTGAGTTTTATAAACCACTAAGCTTATGGGAATTTGTGATGCATCAATAAAGAACTAAAACAGGCCACATTATACCTTTTCTTTGTCTTGAAGAAATGAGCTAACACACAGATGTTTTTCTCAGATACATAAAATGTATTCGTTTAAATGCAAACACTTTATGGATATACATTATCCATTCATCTGCCTTATTCAATAGTGCTTAACACAATGTCTAATATTTAAAGAATCTACCAGGTAACAAATATTTGTTGAATGAAGAGTATGTGGAACCATCTAACTCAGGCGTCCTCAAACTACGGCCTGCGGGCCACATGCGGGTGTTTTTGCTGTTTTTTTTGTTTGTTTTTTTTTTTACTTCAAAATAAGATATGTGCAGTGTGCATAAGAATTTGTTCATAGCTTTTTTTTTTTAAACTATAGTCAGGCCCTCCAACAGTCTGAGGGACAGTGAACTGGCCCCCTGTTTAAAAAGTTTGAGGACCCCTGATCTAACTTTTTCTTCATTCCTCAGACTACCTGGTTTCATCAGCATCCATTATTTCCTGGGCTCTGTGATGAATTGTATTACTGGAGATCCATGCCTGCTTTCCTTCATTGGGAGAGGGTTATGCTTCCCTGCTCCTTTGAAATGAGACTTGGCATGTGATTTACAAAAGCCAGCAACAAGCAGAATCAATGTGGTCACTTCCAGGCAGAAGCTTTGAGTCATTTTGTGCTTCACCCCCTTTTTTCCCTCTGCTGTGGTCACTAGTGTGTTCAGTAGGGACTGCAGGGTCTGGAGTGAGCACCATGTGATGCTGCAGAGCAGACCCCAGCCAATCCACAACTGGCACAAAATATGACCAATCAGTGAACCTTTCCTGCTCCAAGGCAAAGAGATAGTAGGGTGTTTTGATATCAGGGCATAAGCTACTCATGTTAACTGATCTAGACTCCAATAATGCTGATGCCCTCCAGGGTGACTAAGAAGTGCATATCCACTTTCCCTGAGTACTAACTACCTCTTGGACTGGTGCATTTTCTTGATTCCTTCCCAAGCTGTCATCATCTCTAAGTGTATCCTTTTAAACTATAGGGTTCTTTTATCCCATACACAGTGCCAAGCCTAGGATCCTGAAAAAAGACTGTACAAAATGAAAGCATGCACAAGTTTTGTGAGAATTCTTTTATTTGTATTTGCTTTCAGAACCATGGCCATATTTCAGATGGAAGGGTGCCTTCCACTTGGGTGAAACATTAATTAGAAACAGATATAAAAAAAAATCTATATGCAAAGTGTTCAACAAAGCTTTGTTTCTAAAATGGTTTAATCCAACGAAGTCATCACCAAGTAACTGTCCCTTTTCACAAAGCTCTAAAGGCCTGTGAGTACCACAATCAGACTGATATCAGACTCTTACCTTCACCCCACCATTAGCTGCGACCTTAGGGAACCACTAACGTGGCTAGTTATTGGGTGTCCACAATGCTTTCCCTGCACCGTTGATGGGAGATCATCTCATACTTGGGAAACAATTCCTGTGCTAGATGCTATGCTGTAGAAATTCAAAGAATATATAGTCTTTGCCCTTCATAAATGTGTAAAGATTTGTAAACCTAAATTTTTCAGTTTGAATTGGAAACATTCTCTTCTAAAATAAACACAGTAAAATGGAAAGGCAGAAGGAACAATGCCTAACCAGATAAAGGGCCATTGGAAATTCCCTTTCCACCATTGCTCTCTGCTCAGCACCTCCTGTCTAAACTAGCTCAGTGTGGAGACAGACGGAAGCACTACCAGTCAGCTCTCCATGAAGAGTCTTGAAGCCTCTTCCATATACTCCTCAAATACCTATTACCCAGAAGTCCCACTGTTCCCTTCTTCCTCCTAGACGATGAGGCTTTTGTATTTGTGAGAAAGTGTTTTCTACATTGTTTTACTCAATCACCTTCACCAGGTTTAACTTTAATCATTTTCTTTCCTACTCAGAACCCCCTAAAAACCTCCAGTTTCTTCTCAAATCAGATAAAAACTGGCCAGCAGCTATTACAAGTTCTTTGTCGAAGGACCACAGTGGCCTCCTGTCCAAGGAAAAGATAAGGTTCCTGGTCTGGTTCATGACCCCAGGACCACTCGGCCTCTATGTGGCACCAAGAGTTGGGTCCTTGCCCTATAGCACCAGGTCAAGGCACTTCACTTCTTGAAACACAGATTGACTGCCATCCCCCAGCCTGACATTAAAGACTTGCCTTTCTAACCCAGTCTTTCCCTAATATGTTCCCCCTAAAATTCCTACCTGAGTTCACTTATTTACTTTGTTTCTCTCCCCTGGAATTCCTTTCATCTCTCTCCTTTACTTTTCCAGTGCCTTCTTTCCCTTCTTTCAAGGCCCAATTTAAATCCCATATTTTCCATACAGTCATCCCGATCTGTGCTGCAACCCCAGTGACTCCCCTGCTCTGAATGCTCTCTGGTTCCTCAGTAACTTCAGTCCTCATGAAGAATAGGGTCACCTGTGTCTACAGTGGGCCTGGTACCGTGCTGGGTGAAGAGTCTTTAAAGGGCTGCAGGAAGCCCTTTGTGAAGCTTTCCTTGCTATGATGGAGCATGAGATCTCGACTTAAGATGATAAGTATTAATATATTCCAGCAGTATATGCCAGCTGGTCTCTTTACCCACAAACCATTATGCGATATGCTAGCGTGACCTGTGTCACTCATTTGACAGTATTTGCGAAAGTGCACAAGTGAGACGGGCTTGGAACAGACACCGAGCTGGGGCCTGGTAACGTAAGGGAGCCTCTCTTCAGTCATCTAAAAGCGCTGTGAGGTCAGAAACACTGCAGCACTGCTTTGCGGCTCTACAGTTTCCAAGATCGATACAGCACACGTGGCACCGCGTCCTAATGAAAAGTGCAGACTCGGAGGCAGAAGGCCTCGGCCTGGATTACAGCTGAGACACTTACTAGCTGGGCTGCTGAACAGATTTCTCTGTGCCTCCGTGTCTCCTCTCTAACGTGGAGGTAACAAATGCACATGCCTCACAACGGTTTTGAGAAAATTAAATGGGAGTGGTGCACCTCAAGCACTTTGCACAATGCTTGGCACACAGTAAAAAAGTCAATAAACGTTAGATACTTTTATGGAGTCATAATAGACCCATAAAGCAAGTGCCTGGCAATCCAATGGTATCTTTCTACTACCCCTGGGAATACACCTTCTGCATAATTGGTCCTCCTTTACACTTAAAACCTCATCTTGAAAAGAATCATTTTTAAACCCTGTTTCTGACTGCCTGAAGGACCCCGGGCAAGATTCTGGTGTAAGCCACCCCTACCCTGAGCTGTGGGCAGGGTGCTTTCATCGGAGGACCCAGCTTCACTCCTGGCTCTGCTGGGGTGAGGAAGGGAGGGTTAGGGACAGGCTGGCCTCAAACCTCATGATTTGCCCAAGACCTTACAGGTACCCCTTCTGAGCCTGGGTTTTTGTTAATAGCACCGCCTTTTCCCTCTTAGACACGTGCTGGTTTGGACAATACATTACTCAACCACCCTAGTTATAAAGCCTGCTTTTCGGTTTTCCCTCGAAAAATGGAGCGTAGTGGGGGATGAGGGAAATGAGGCTGCGTCTAAATGGAGCTTTGCTGCTCATTAGCCTTGTGTCCTTGGGCACTGGGTGAACTTGGCTGATTGGGAAGCTCTGCTCACTAGTAAAATGTGAAGGATACTGCCTGCCTCAGGGGGCTGGGTGACTGGTGTGAGAATGCCCAGGGCCTGACACAGTAGCTGTCTGAAGGTGTGAGTCCGCTTTCCCTTATTTTCCACCCTGCGTGTGTGAACAGAAAGCAACCCCGCAGTGCCCTTCTCTGAGGTTCCACTGCATCTGCAGGGCACCCCCTCCTGCCTGTATGTACACAGGTTTCCTCTCTCCCAGTGTGGGGGAGAAGGCCCTTCTGGGGCATGTCCCAGAGCTTCAGGAGAAGGAGGGAGAGACCATATGGCTGCTGATTACAGTCCTTAGCTGTAATCATTC